>NC_057345.1:39867500-41117500 GCF_016509475.1 Prionailurus bengalensis | reverse complement strand
GGAATTACATTCTCCTGACCTCTCATGTCTGCTTTTCACTTTGCAAGTGCTTCACTGCTCTCTCACAGCAGATTTACTGTTTTTTTTCTTCCCAAACCACAAGGTAGGACATGGCAGCCCACAGCTCCCCAGTTTGTTTCCTCTATTCCAAAGACTAATGAGATCAAAGCTAGAATCTCTTATCTCCAACCCCAAATTCGTAGGAAAGTTATAGCATCTCACCAAAATTAGAGATGACTTTTCTGGGATAGGCAGTAAGATATGAGTTGGTAGGACACCAAGGGACAGAGAACAATTTATATATATGCTATTCCTTACAGACATTGAGCTGAAATAGCTTATTTAGATGTAGGGGTGGATATTAGATAGATGTTCTCACAACCAATAACTTGTAGAAATGACAAGGTGCTTTAGAAGACAGAGGTGTTTTAATCATTTTTACTATTTCCCCTGGGACAGAAAGGGGTAATGGGACAGACTGAGTAATGCTACTATCTTAACTGAGACAAGTTTATTTTCATTTACTTTAATAGGTATGATTTATCTCTTGGGAAGATATGCACAAGTGTCAGTATGAGTAAATTAAGCACAAAAGCTAGTATTGTATTTAGCAATTTTTCCCCAAAGAAAGAAAAAGGGGACTAAGTACATGGACAGTATTTAGGATAAAGAGGAAAAAAAAGATTAATTACAGAGTGGGTGTCAGAAATCCCTCAGGACCAAACACAGAACTCTGACCAAGGGTCTCTGATTAGAGAGGAACTCTGATTCATCTAGCTTGAATCAGAGGCTTAAGAACATAGATGCCCACATTTTCATCACAGTGGGGTAAGGATTAGGAAACCATTCTGAGAAGCAGACATAGGAGAGGGCAAAGAAAAATTATATTCTGGATTCTTCACAGTGTTCCAGGCTCCCCTAGAAGAGCAACAGATATTGAGTATATTGTTTACCAAAATCGTGACAAAATAAAAATTGAATTGTAGGTGATTGATGCATTTAAAATTCAGAAAAGCTGATGAAAGTATTCTGCCCAGCCCTACCCACATTGAAATAAAATTAAAAATGTCAAAAGTATAAGGAATGTTGTGAATGTTTTATTCAAAACTCTATTTGTGCTGAAAATTTCTTATTTTCCTGCATGTTGAAATACATTTGTATTATTTGTTATATCTTTTGATGAGATACAAGGAGTTAAGCTTAATGTTCATGATGTCACTCTAATTCTTCCTGTAATTATTTCTAGAAATAAGAATCATCAAGGGAAGTAGGACCACTATATGGCAAGGAATAAGAAAAGTAATATTAGTATGGACATTTTAAGAGACTCAGAAGCTGGTAATTTGGTTTTAACTTTCCATGATTTCAGTGTACACAAAGTTTCAAAAGAAAAAAGTCATTCAATATTATGTTGAAATTTTTGTATTTCAACTTCTGCATTTCTTCGTGAAAATATTTCCTTAATGCTGTCATCTTTCTGATCATCATAAAGTGTCATATTCAGTACATTTTCAGTACATTCTTCTAATGAAATTGTTGACAGGTATGAAAATACTTTTTCCATTTGAGGTTCTCTGAGAAAAGGCATTGGAGAGCTCTTTTTTGCTAGAGTATCATCAGAAAACCAGTCATCACCTGCGTCTATACTTTGGCTGTAATGAGAATCAGATTGTAGTGTCGATAAGCTTAAAGTAACACTGCTGGGATGCGTTGTCGAGCTAGTCTCTGAAGGGTCACAAATGACCTTTTTTGTTGCAAGGCAGAATTCATCTTTAGAGTGATCTCTATTTGCTGTAAAAGAAAAATTAGACTTACTATTAATATTACATAATTCATGAGCCAAATCTTACTTATAAAGACAATGTTTCTTTTTAAAATTCAGACTCTTTTAAGGGTTATAATGGACAGTAGGATGAAATTGTGAAATTCTAAGTTGCTATCACCATCTGTACAATGTTGAATATGTAATTAGGAATTAACAATTTCATGATAATCAAGAATAGAAAACGCTATTCTAGATAAAATCAACCTGTTTTCACAGGAGAAGATTCTAAACAGGCTAGAAAGCTCAGTTCTGGAATGTCCCTTAAATCAGAAAATGTAGATAGTTTCTTCAGTATTTATAGCTAAGTAAGGCCTGATTTTTTAAAATAAATTTTAAAAATGCATGCTTCTGGGGGTGCCCGGGTGGTTCAGTTGGTTAAGCGCCTGACTTTGGCTCAGGTCATGATCTCATGGTCCGTGAGTTCATGCCCGACATCCAGCTCTGCCTGACAGCTCAGAGTCTGGAGCCTGCTTCTTCAGATTCTGTGTCTCCCTCTCTCTCTCTCTCCCTCCCCCGCTCATGCTCTGCCTCTCCCAAAAATAAATAAACATTAAAAAATAAAACAGTAAAAAAACATGCTTCTGTAAGATTACAAAATGTTTGGTTCACAGTGGGAAGGGCCTATGGGCTGGTTTTACACCAATTAAAGTAACATCTAACATTCCTAGAGTGCCTTACAATGTGCAAAGCGATTTGATATACTTACATATCTCATTTATCAATAATTTTTCAAGGTAGTTACTATTAGCACCACTTCACAAAGGAAAAGACATGTTTAGAGACTGAAGACTTACCACAAATCTAGACTTCATCTGGACTTCTAGTACTCTAAGACTAATGCTTCTCCCATTACATTATTTATGCTGCACAGTTGGTATTTTAAAATTTAAGTTTTAGAAAATATCATATGATATAATATCCTAAGCATATGTTATAATATTTTTACATATTGGCTTTTGATATTAATGTACAACATTAATTATTTATTTTTTAAATGTTTATTTATTTTGAGAGAGACAGACAGTGTGTGAGCGGGGGTGAGGCAGAGAGAGAGAGGGACACAGAATCTGAGGCAGTCTCCAGGCTCTGAGCTGCCTGCACAGAGCCCGGTGCAGGGCTGGAACTCACAAGCCATGAGATCATGACCTGAGCAGAAGTTGGGCGCTTAACTGACTGAGCCACCCAGGCACCCCTATAACATTAATTTTTAAAGCTGTTTTAGATACTTTATTACATTTTGTATATCCAACTTTTCTTTTATTTTCCTTTTTTTTTTTAAAGTAGGCTTCATGCTCAGTGTGGAGCCCAAGGCAGGGCTTGAACTCACCACCCTGAGATCAAGACTTGAGCTGAAACCAAGAGTTGGACACTTAACTGACTGATCCACCCAGGCGCCCTTATTTCCAACATTTCTTAAATTACATAGGAGGATAACATTTTGAGGTACTAGGGACTATGCAATACGCATAATCTAAAGGATTATAAAACACTCATGTCTTTTGATCCTCCAGGATTACTATATGACACTAGCTATGATACCTTTAGATATAAATAAGGAACAAAAATTTAAATTACACATTTTAATTTAAGATATGACATTGCAAGTTTAATTTTCTAAGAAATATATGCCTGCTCACATACTAATCCATTAACATTTCCCTTGAATTTCCATGGTTTTGAAAACAATATTTAGGTATCATTTAGGTCAGCTTCTTGATTCTTTAAGATGTGAATTGTTTTAAGTTGGTTATGATTTCTTTTAATAAATTGTTGAGAAAAATTACCTTTTATACATGCTGTTTCCTTTTTTCTTTGTTCCTCCTGCAAAAAAAAAGTTATTTGTATTTAAAAAACTGAATGGTTTCTATGTGATTTTTAAAATATATTTAACATATTTATATAAGAATAATATATTTTAATTTCATAATTAATGTACTATGGAATGTTCTTTTTCTATGATATGAATTTATTTCATCAAAAATATGTTGTCAGAAAAGAAAAAGTGTTGGGGTATCATCTGGAAAGAATATGAATTGGTTCAAGAAGGCAGTCTCAGGATAGGGAATGAAAGGGTGAAATAGAGTTCATCAGGATTATTTCTCTCCCTCCTCACTAACTCAGAGTCACTTGGTTAGAACTAGAGAGGACTAAAAAAGTAATTAGAATTCCTAGACTTACTCATTTCACTAACCAACAACAACAAAAAAAATGAATTTTATAAAAATGTGTCTATTGTTTTGAAGCAAATAAAACAGTTACTCAAACAATACATTCCAGATGTGTTCTGCGAAGTGTCATGGGATAGTAGTTGTTGAACTCCAGGGCATCAGAATCACTTGTTGTGCTTATTAAAATGCTAATACTTGGGCATAATATCAGACCCTACTAAAACATTCTCTGGGAGGTGTTTGGGAGTATGCATTCTAACACGTTCTGCAAATGGTTCTGATTCAAGTTTTCCTTAGACAAGACAAATAATCCGCTAGTACATAGGGTGTTTGGAATTGGCTGGAGAGATAATAACACTGTTTCTTGTGTTTTGGGGGAACTGTGTTAGTACTCTGTTCTGATCTGCATTGTCCTGTCCCCCAAAATGGTTTGCTTAGGATACACCGTACATATATATACGATATGTGTGTGTGTATGTGTGTGTGTATATATATAAGTCTTATACATATATATAGGATAACATTAAGCCCCTTTTTCACAATCTTTTACTTATTTGTCACTTTTACCTTTTATTAGTCACTTTTTTTATTTGTCACTTTACTTATTTGTCACTTTTACCTTTTATTAAGATAAATGCCAGTACAGGCTCCTGATTTACCTTGCCAGATTTAAGACCAATTCAATTTGTGACTCCTGTATACATTATATTAGAATGCTGCCTCTCAGAGTTTTATGTGCCTATGTCTTACCTGGGAGTTTGTTCAAATGCAGATTATGATCCAGTATGTCTAGGGGCAGGAGGGGGGTAGTCTGAGATTCTGCAATCCTAATAGACACTCCCAGGTAATGACAATATTACTGGTCTGGGGACCACAGAATAAGGCCCTAGAATGATTGAAATTCCGCCCAAACTAAGGGAATAACAAAATGAACATTCTCACATATTGCTGACTATAATTAGGTAGAATTTTTATGGAGGGCAATATAACAAATCTACTTTTAGAAATGTATTTTTTCCAAGTTAATAATTTTGGATTTGTGTAAATGTACAGTTAGCAGAATGTTCTTTACAATACTGTTAAGCATTTTTAAAACTCTAAATTTCTAAAAGTAAAGAAATACTTAAATGTATTATGATAACCAGACAGAGAGCCAGTAAAAAAAAGAGAACTACAGGCCAATATCCCTGATGAATATGGATGCAAAAATTCTCAACAAGATACTAGCAAATCGAATTCAACAGCACATAAAAAGAATTATTCACCATGATCAAGTGGGATTCATTCCTGGGATGCAGGGCTGGGTCAACATTCACCAATGTGATATGTCATATTAATAAAAGAAAAGATAAGAACCATATGATCCTATCAATTGATGCAGAAAAAGCATTTGACAAAATTCAGCATCCTTTCTTAATAAAAACCCTCGAGAAAGTCGGGATAGGAGGAACATACTTAAACATCATAAAAGCCATTTATGAAAAGCCCACAGCTAACATCATCCTCAATGGGGAAAAACTGACAGCTTTCCCCCTGAGATCAGGAACACGACAGGGATGTCCACTCTCACTGCTGTTGTTTAACATAGTGTTGGAAGTTCTAGCATCAGCAATCAGACAACAAAAGGAAATCAAAGGCATCAAAATTGGCAAAGATGAAGTCAAGCTTTCACTTTTTGCAAATGACATGACATTACACATGGAAAATCTGACAGAGTCCACCAAAAGTCTGCTAGAACTGATACATGAATTCAGCAAAGTCGCAGGATACAAAACTGGATTTTTCCATGTGTAATATCATGTCATTTGCAAAAAGTGAAAGCTTGAAATCTGGGATTGTGATAACTCCAGTTTTGTTCTTCTTTCTCAAGATTGCTTTGGCTATTCAAGGTCTTTTAATTTTAGAATTAAAAGTTTTAAGTTTTGAAAATAATTCTAAACTACAAAGCCGTAGTAATCAAAACAGTCTGGTACTGGCACAAAAACAGATACAGATGTAGATGACTTCATTGGTAAATTCTAGAAAAACTTTGAGAAAGCAGTATTTTTCAAAAATTAGAAGAGCAGGAAACATTTCACAATTGTTTTATGACCAGAAAAACTGTGATATTAAAATCTAACAAAGATATTACAAGAATAATACCTCTTATGAACATAGATGCCAAAATGATTTAAAATATATTAGTAAATCAAATCCAGGGGGGTTTATTGTAGGAATACAAGGTTGGTGTAATATTTGGAATTAAATGTAATTCACATTAACAAAAGAGAAAATCCATGTGAATTATGTCAAAAGACACAGAAAAACTATTTGGCAAAATTCAGCAAACTTCATGACTAAAAAAAAAAAAAAAAAGAAAAAAGCAACCCTCAGTAGACTAAGAATAGAAGGGAATTTCCTTGACCTGACAATATGCATCTGTAAATTCCATAACTAACCTCCCACTTACTGGTGAAGAGTTGAATGTATTATGCATTCTAAGATCAGGAATATAAAAAGGATAACTGTTCTCACTTCTATTCATCATTATACTGGAGGCCTTACCCACTATAATAAGATGAGAAAATAAAATAAAAGCATAAAGATTGGAAAAGAAGTAAAATTGATGTTTTTCACAAATGATGTGACTGTATTGAAGAAAACCCTATGGATTCTACAACAAACATTACTCGAAGTAATAAATAAATTTATTTACAAACGTCACAGAGCACAGGTCAATATAAATATCAATTGTAGTAAAGATGCCAATTTACTATAGACTAATTTGTAAACTAAATGCAATTCCCATCACAACAATCTTAACAAGATATTTTGTAGCTAGAGATAAGTTTATCTTAAAATTTTATAAATGGGCAAAAGCTTTAAAAAAGTTGAAAAGAAGAATGAAATTGGAGGAACCAAACTGCTCAATTTTATGACTTACTATGTAGCTAGAGTGTGGTATTGGTAGCAATAGACTGGTGAATAGTACAGATAGAGAGTCCAGAAATAGACCCACACATACATGCCCAATAGATTTTTGACAAAAGTTGCAAAAGCAACAGTGTAGAAAGGATACCTTTCCAATAAATATACATCAGTAGCCCCCAAAATGCGCATTGATCTAAACCTCACACCTTATTAAAAAATTAAAAGCAGATCAAAGATAGAAATATAGAATGTAAAACTTCATACCAAAAAAAATCTTGAAAAAGAAGAACAAAGTTGGAAAACTTCCTGATATTAAAACTTACTTCAAAGCTATAATAATAAATGTGGTACTGATAGGGGTGCCTGGGTGGCTCAGTTGGTTAAGCCTTCGACTTTGGCTCAGGTCACGATTTCATGGTTTGTGAGTTCGAGTCCCACATTAAGCTCTGTGCTGACAGTTCCAGAGCCTGGAGCCTGCTTCAGATTCTGTGTCTCCCTCTCCCTTTGCCCCTCCTCCACTTGCATGCTGGCTCTGTCTGTCTCTCTCTCAAAAATAAATAAACATTAAAAAAAATTTTTTTAACGTGGTACTGATGTAAGGGATAAATATATAGATCAATGGAATACAATTGAGATTCCAGAAATAAATGCTCACATTTGTAGTCAACTAACTGACTTTCAACAAGTGTGCCAAGACAATCAATGGGAAAATAATAGTCTTTTCAACAAATGGTGTTGGGACAACCAGATATCTACACGCAAATGAGTGAAATTGGGCCCATACCTCAAACCACATTTGAAAACTCACTCAAAATAGATCCAACACTTAAATATAAAAGCTAAGACTACTAAAACTCTTAGAAGAAAACATACGCATAAATCTTTACCACCTTCAGTTGGAGAAAAGTTTTAGATATGACACTAAAGCTTTTATCTTGATGAGGTCCCAATAGTTAATTTTTGCTTTTGTTTCCCTTGTCTCTGGGCTACAGCCGATGTTAAAGAGGTTGCTGCCTGTGTTCTAGGATTTTGCTGGTTTCCTGTCTTACATTTGTCTTTCATCTATTTTGAATTTATTTTTGTGTATGGTGTAAGAAAGTGTTTCAGTTTCATTCTTTTGCATATTGTTGTCCAGTTTTCCCAACACCATTTGTTGAAGAGACTG
Organism: Prionailurus bengalensis; assembly: GCF_016509475.1. Taxonomy (NCBI): domain Eukaryota; kingdom Metazoa; phylum Chordata; class Mammalia; order Carnivora; family Felidae; genus Prionailurus; species Prionailurus bengalensis. The sequence continues at coordinate 41,109,432 of NC_057345.1, read as the reverse complement.
TCTTTTTCCCCATTGGATATTCTCTCCTGCTTTGTCAAAGATTAGTTGACCATATTGCTGTGTGACCATTTCCATGTTTTCTATTCTGTTCCATTGATCTGTGTATCTGTTTTTGTGCCAGTACCAGACTGTTTTGATTACTACGGCTTTGTAGTTTATCTTAAAATCTGGGATTGTGATAACTCCAGTTTTGTTCTTCTTTCTCAAGATTGCTTTGGCTATTCAAGGTCTTTTAATTTTAGAATTATTTTCAAAACTTAAAATTTGATCTATTCATAAAATGGAATACTGTATAACAGCCCATAATGAGCTATGAGTATATGCACCAACCTGGATGAATCTCAGAAACATAATGTTGCATAAAAAGGTAAGAATGTATTAGACATGAAGTCTAAAAACATATAAAATTTAACAGCAGATTGCTCAAGGATCTATAGTATTTGTGGTAAAACCATAAAGAAAAGCAAATAAATGGTTAACTGCAATTACAGGATAATGGGTCCACAGGAGGGTGAGGATTAGACTGTAAGAGATAAATGAAGACTCAGGACACCTCAAAGTTACTGGTAATATTCTATTTCTTATTCTGGGTGATAGGCATAAATAATTACACTTACTAGTCTTTAAATTGTTTGTGGGTACTCTTTTGTATATATGCTGTATTTCACAATAAAAGCTTTTTTTAAATAAACCAAGCTCTCGTTCTATATATTAAGCCATATCTTTTGTTATAACTTTCATCCTCCTGTCTGCCTGTCTCTAGTAGGTGAGGAAGGGGCCAATACACAGGTAGAAATTGAGATGAGAAAAAGAGGTACAATAAGAAAAAGAATCCTTTTGTACTGAAAGTGATTATGGCTGAGGTCAGCACTACCTTATTCTTTTCATACCATGTTTTTATTCTATGTTTTATACTACTTTTCTTCTAAATTAGGTTCCTATCACTGACTATCAAGAGTCCAGAATAATATTTTATATTTACTTGTGCATTATTTATCTCTCCCACTAGGCTATAAATGTCAGGGGAGCAGGGACTCTTATCTTCCTTGTTCACTACCAAATTTCCAGTTGCCTAGAACAGTGCCTGGCACATAAGCCTTTATTAGATATTTGTTGAATGAACAATAAACAGTTAAAATTCGGGGCTACTATATATGTATTTCTTCCATTATAACACTCAAGATATTTTTGTAATTGTCTGTCTGTATCCATCATTAGGTATGAAGACATCATTATATCAATAGAACTTAGCAAAATGCCTAGCATGTGATGGGTATTGAGTAAATTCAATTAATATTAAATGTATACATAGAAACATTTTTTTTCTCTGCAATGCAATCTCAGTTTCAAACAATCTTTCATTTGAAAGTCAGAGCTATTAATCTTTAGAATTAACTTGATCATTAAACTCACCTGCTTAAAACCCTCCAGTAATCATAATGGTATACTTATATATTGCTCACTATGTGGCCAGGCATGATTCTGAGTGCTTTTTACATACTGATTCATTTACTTCCCATAACAATTCTATGGAGATGAAATCATCCTCATTTTGCAGAAGAGGAAACAGACACACAGACACACAGAAGTTAAGTAATTTGCCTAAGATTACACAGCTAGTAGTGGAAGAGCCAGGATTCCAAACTGCATCAACTGGCTCTACAGTCTATGCCCTTGACCATAATCCCATAATGCCTCCAGTGGATCTGTGAAGCCTATGGGGCAAAATCCAAAATGCTTAGACTGCAAATGATCCTCACAGCCTCGTCTCCAGGATCTTTTCCTACCACTTCCTCCTATTAACCCTAGGCTCTAAACATTAGAGCATTTTTACCGAACATGTTACTTACTTTCATACCTGTAAGCCTTTAAACATAGAATATCTTTTGTTCTCTTTCCGTCTGGCAAATTATTTCTCCAAATCCAGCTAAAAATTTCTTCTCTGTGAAGCCTTCCTCAATTTATGCTCCTTTGCCTGCATTTCGTCAATTTTGTGGCTCTTACCATGTTATGTTGTAATAATTTTAGTTTATATGATTTTCTTTGCTACTAACTTGGGGCTGCTAACTAGGTCTGAACTCATATCTTATTTGTTTATGTAGCCTCAGTGCCAAAACTACTGTTGTCAAAAAATATTTGTTAAACAAATGAAAATTGAGTTTAACTTGAGTTCAATATTCAGTATGTAAAATGAAACTTTGATATCCTACCAATTTGTCGCTATTTATTTATTGCTATAATAATAATGTTATCAACCACTAATACTTATTTTGTTTAGTTATATCATAGATTTAAATTTCTACTGGTATCTCTCTTGTTTTACTTGGTGCATATAACACTGTTTTTGATATCACATAACAGAAAGTTAACTATGTGTCTGTTTTTCCCACTTGTACTACACTAGCATCTCTAAGGTAAGATTCATATCTTAACCATCCTTAATAGGGGGCTCCCAGAGCTTAGAATACAATGAAGTCTTTTAAAATTTTTTTCAACATTTATTCATTTTTGAAAGTAAGAGAGACAGAGCATGGTGGGGGAGGGACAGAGAGAGTGGGAGACACAGAATCAAAAGCAGGCTCCAGGTTCTGAGCGGTCAGCACAGAGTCCCACATGGGGCTTGAACTCACAGACCATAAGATTATGACCTGAGCTGAAGTCGGATGCTTCCCAGGTGCCCCAGAGTACAATGAAGTCTTAATAGATTCTTGTTAATTGTACTTAATTTCAATTAGTTTTGTTAGATTATTTGGTTACCCAAGTATCCTCTTATTTCTAAATCGCTTTCTTCTGACAGGCCTGGCAATTTTGCTTTTTCTTATTCCATGTATCCTCAATAACAATCCCACTATGAGGAGTATAGGCTCTCAGGTTAAAAATACAGAGAAGCTGGGTGCCTGGGTGGCTCAGTTCATTAAGCATCCAACATCTGCTCAGGTCATGATCTCACAGTTGGTGAATTCCAGCGACGGGCTCTGTGCTGATGGCTCAGAGCCTGGGGTCTGCTTCAGATTTTGTGTGTCTCCCTTTCTCTCTGTCCCTCCCCGCTTGCACTCTGTTTCTCTCTCTCAAAAATAAATAAGCCTCAAAAAAATTAAAAAAAAAAGGGAATATAGAGAAGCAACTATAAAAGCAGACATTTTCGTTTAGTTTTCAATTTCTCATAAAAACTAACCAGTTTGGATAATTTAAATTTAGGTCCATGTTATTGTCTCTCAAATTTAAAAATAACAATGGATACTCTTTCAAATTTAAAGACAACAATGCTAATGACATGGTATCAAATAAATTATTTGAAAATATTTATATAAAATATTATACATTACCTGTAATTGGTATCCTCCAGTATGAAAGTTTCGAGAAATAAAAACACACTGAGAATGAGATTTAATCTTTGCCTTTGATGATCTTTGCCTGCATCTCTCATCAGTTGCTTTAAATTTGGAATTTTGAAATATTTCTCTGAAAAATATTTTATAGAAAATATTATTAAACATATGTTCCATTATAAACCAATTAAATTGTTTCCAATAGTTATACATAAAGGTTTAAAAATCAGAACATATTATTATATATTAATTTTTAAAACACAAATCAATATATATAGTTTCTTCTCATCTATTACTGATTTCATTACACCTATTTTATTTGTAGTATGTAAATTAAGCTACTTGTTATGCAGGGTTAATATTTCCAGTTTGAAATTAACCATGATTTTTTTTATATCCTTCTTTCTGGTTGTGAGATAATCAATCTACTTTAATGTTAGTCTTTTCATAAATTTGCTTTCAATGGCAAAGGAAATGAAATTAAATGAAACTCATTCATCAGCTTTATATTTAATAATATACCTGGCAAAAGTAAGAGGAAGGAAACTGAATTGAAACTCATACTTACAATGCAAGAGTAGTTGTGATCTTTATCCATGCAACACAAAAAATTTTGAGAGACTGTTAAAAATAATCAATCAGCAAGTAAAACTCCAACTGATCAAAGATAGTTAAGTATGAGGAAATGTAGTTTCTACCAGTCATTCTAAATGTAACAATTTAAAAAATGATGCTGATTTCCATTTGTTCTTACAGAGGTACTAGAAAATTCCTAAATTAATTCAAGAGATTGCATTATGTTACTTAATGAGGTATAGGCAATTAGGATTCATTCATTCATTGAATTCAATTCCCTTAAATATTTATTGAATACTTACTATATGTCAGGCATTATGCTGGGTGTTGTAGCAAGGGAAAAAAAAGCACAGCCACTAGCTTCATAGAACTGTTATTGCTCTTATGGAGCTTAAACACTCTTAAGGAAGACAGACATTAATAAAATACTGATAAGAAAATGAAAAATTACAACTTTGGAAAGTGTTATCAAGGAAAGGTACCCGGTGTACCATGTAAATACATAACAAAGGGAATTAATCTGATTAGAGAGGTCAGGGAAGTCTTTTCTGAGGGAGAGATGATTGAATTGGGTATCTGAAGAAATAGTAAGATATTAGGTAGGTGTGATGGAGGAAGAAAGATGTAGAAGAAAGAATAGCCTAAGAAAAAAGAAGAGTCTTTTTTCAGAAAGAAAAGCAAGTATAAAGACCTAGGGACCAGATTAGGACACTGTGTCAGAAGCAGTGAAAGCAAGAGGGAAAGTGGGAGACAAACTGGGGGAGTATGCATGGGCAAACTATGTAGGGTCTTAAATGTTGTGTTGTTTGTCTTTATCCCAAAAGCAATGGGAAGTCTTTTATAATATAGTGGGGATGGGATGGAATGGTTGGGTGACTTGATTAGATATGTATTTGGAAAATGTCTGGCTGAAGCATGGAGAAGAGATTTAATGGGGATAATACTGAAGGTAGTGGGTCAGTCATAACTCCTACTGCAGTAATCTCTGTGATGGGTGAGGGATAAGGATTACTTAAATAAAAAGTTGGCAGTGGTAATTGAAAGAAATAAATAGATTTTAGTGATTTATGAGGTAAAATAAATAGAACCTGGTGATGGTTCAAATTTGGGGGAGGTGTGAAAAAGAGGAAGATACCAAGCATATTTTCGATCTTCAGAGAGAGAAAAAACAACCCTTCCCTCACCTCACATTCTCTTCCAGCTACTGGCCCATTTATCAACTCCCTCCTCACCAAAAACACAAAACAAACAAAACAAAACAAAACAAAACAAAACAAAACAAAACAAAAACCTTCCTTAAAGAGAGGTCCATGTTTGTTTCAATTTTCTTACCTCCTGTGTCTTATTCAAACATAAGCTTCTGAACCCATCCCTCCACAAAATTGTTAAAGGTCATCAATAACTTACATGTTGCCAGATCCAAAAATTAGTTCTCTATCCTCATCTTTCTCAACTTCATAAGCAATATCTTCTCAATATCATCATCTCCTCCTTCCTGAAACATTTTCTAATTTTTTCTTCTATTTCTTTCTTTAATTTTAAATCCCAGTATAGTTAATATAGTGTTATCTTAGTTTCAGATATAAATACAGTGATTCAACAATTCCATACATCACCCAGTGCTCATCACAACAAGTTCACTGCTTAATCCACATGATTTATTTTACCATCCCCCCCTTACTTCCTTTCTGGTAACCATCAGTTTGCTTTCTATGGTTAAGAGTCTATTTCTTGGTTTCCCTCTCTCTCTCTTTTTCCCCTTTGCTCATTTTTTTTGATTGTTCCCTAATTCCACATATGAGTGAAATAGTATGACATTTGTCTTTCTCTGACTGACTTATTGCAGTTAGCATTATACTCCTAGCTCCATCCATATCATTACAAGTGGCAAAATTTTATTCTTTTTCTTGGCCAAATAATATTCCATTGTGTGTATATACCACATCTTTTTTTTAAGTTTATTTATTTATCTTGAGAGAAAGACAGCATGAGCAGGGCACAGGAGAGAGAGAGAGGTTGAGAGGTTGAGAGAGGGAGAATCCCAAGCAGGCTCCACACTGTCAATACATTTTCCAAATACATATCTAATCAATGCAGGGCTACAACTCACAAACCGAGAGATCATGACCTGAGCTGAAACCAAGAGTCAGATGCTTAACTGACTGAGCCACCCAGGTTCCCCAGTATACCACATCTTCTTTATCCATTCATTGATTGATGGATAGGTGGGCTGCTTCCATAATTTGGCTACTGTAAAAAATACTGCAATAAACATAGGGGTGATATATCCCTCTGAACTAGTGTTTTTGTCTTTTGGGAGTAAATACCCAGTAGTGCAATTACTGGATCATAGAGTAGTTCTATTTTTAACTTTTTGAGGAACTGCCATACTGTTTTCCACAGTGGTTGTACCAGTTTCCATTCCCACCAACAGTGCAAGAGGGTTCCTTTTTCTTCACATCCTTGTCAACACCTTTTGTTTCTTGTGTTTTTTATTTTAGCCATTCTGACAGGTGTGAAATGATACCTCATTGTGGTTTTGATTTGTATTTCCTTGATGATGAGTGGTGTTGAGGATCCTTTCATGTGTCTCTTGGCCATCCGGATGTCTTCTTTGGAGAAATGTCTGTTCGTGTCTTCTGCCCATTTTTAATTGGATTATTTGGTTTTGGGGTGGCTAGTTGTATAAATTCTTTATATATTTTGGATACCAACCCTTCATCAGATATGTCATTTGCAATATCATCTCCCATCTGGTAGGTTGCCATTTAGTTTTGTTGATTATTTCCTTTGCTGTGCAGAAGCTTTTCATTTTGAGGTAGTCCCAATAGCTTATTTTTTCTTTTATTTTCCTTGCCTCAGGAGACATATCTAGAAAAATGTTGCTATGGCCAATGTCAGAGAAATTACTGTTTGTCCTCTCTCCTAGGATTTTTATGGTTTAAAGTCTCACATTTATGTCTTTAATCCATTTTGAATTTATTTTGGTGTATGGTATCACAAAGTGGTCTAGTTTCATTCTTTTTCATGTGGCTGTCCAGTTTTCCCAACACAATTTATTTTTTTTTAATGATTTTTTTTAACGTTTATTTATTTTTGAGACAGAGAGAGACAGAGTATGAACGGGGGAGGGTCAAAGAGAGGGAGACAGAATCCGAAACAGGCTCCAGGCTCTGAGCTGTCAGCACAGAGCCCGACGCGGGGCTCAAACTCACGGACCGTGAGATCATGGCCTGAGCGAAGTCGGCCGCTCAACCAACTGAGCCACCCAGGCGCCCCCCCAACACAATTTATTGAACAGACTGTCTTGTTCCCATTGGATATTCTTTACTGCTTTGTCGGAGATTAATTGACCACAAAATTGTAGGTTTATTTCTGTGTTTTCTATTCTGTTCCATTAATCTATGTGTCTATTTTTGTGCTAATACCATACCATTTTGATTACTGCATTTTGGTAATATAAGTTGAATTCTAGAATTGTGATACCTCCAGCTTTGCTTTTCTTTTTCAAAATTGCTTTGGCTATTCAGGGTCTTTCATGGTTCCATATAAATTTTATGATTTTTTGTTCTAGTTCTGTGAAAAATGTTGTTGGTATTTTGATAGGAATTGAATTAAGTCTGTAGATTGCTTTGGGTAGTATTGGCATTTTAACAATAATTGTTCTTCCAATTGGTGAGCATGGAATGTCTTTCCATTTTTGTGTCATCTTTAATTTTTTTTTTATTTTTCTAAATGTTTCTTTATTTTTAAGAGATAGACAGAGTGCTAGCGGGGGAGGGACAGGAAGAGAGGGAGACACAGAATCCAAAGTAGGCTCTAGGCTCCATGCTGTCAGCACAGAGCCTGACCTGATGCAGGGCTCAAACTCAGGAACCATGAGATCATGACCTGAGCTGGAGTTAGACACTTAACTTACTGAGCCACCCAAGTGCCCCTTTGTCATCTTTAATTTAATCTTTAATTCCATCAATGATTTATAGTTTTCAGAGTACAAGTGTTTCACTTCCTTGGTTAAGTTTATTCCTAGGTATCTTTTTTTAATGTTTATTTATTTTTGAGAGAGGGACAGAGTGCGAGTGGGGAGAGAAGAGGGAGACACAATCCAAAGTAGGCTCGAGGCTCCGAGCTGTTAGCACAGAGCCTGATGCGGGCTCAAACTCACGAAATGTGAGATCATGACCTGTGCCAAAGTTGGACACTTAACTGAGCCACCCAGGCACCCCTAGGTATCTTATGATTTTTGATGTAATGATAAACGGGATTGTTTTCTTAATTTGACTTTCTGCTGCTTCATTCCTAGTGTATAAAAATGCAACAGGGGCGCCTGGATGGCTCGATTGGTTAAGCATCCAACTTCGGCTCAGGTCATGATCTCATAGTTCATGAGTTCAACCCCGCATTGGGCTCTCTGCTGTCAGTGCAGAGCTCACTTCAGATCCTCTGTCCCCCTGTCTCTCAGCCTCTCCCCCACTTGCGCGTTCTGTCTCCCAAAAATAAACATTTAAAAAATGCAACAGATTTCTGTACATTGATTTTGTATCCTGTGACTTTACTAAATTCATTTATCAGTTTTTGTAGTTGTTTTTTGCAAAGTCTTTAGGGTTTTCTATATATAGTATCGTGTCATCTGAAAATACTTACAGTTTTACTTTTTTCTTACCAATCCGGATGCCTTTTATTTCTTTTCGTTGTCTAATTACCAAGGTGAGGACTTCCAATACCATGTTGAATAAAAGAGATGAGAATGGAATCCTTATCTTGTTCCTGATCTTAGAAGGAAAGCTCTGTTTTCCCCCATTGAGGATGATGTTAGCTGTGTATTTTTCATATATGGTCTTTATTAGGTTGAGGTATCTTCCCTCTAAACATATTTTTTTTGAGGGTTTTTATCATGTTGTTTGTCAAGTGCTTTTTCTGTGTCTATTGAGAGATCACACAGTTTTTATCCTTTCTTTTGTTGATGGGATGTATCGTGTTGATTATTTTGCAAATATTGAACAACATTTGCATCCCAGGAATAAATCCCACTTGGTTGTGGTGTGAATGACTGTTTTAATGTATTGTTGGATTCTGTTTGTTGAGGATTTTTACATTTATGTTCATTAGGGAGATTGGCCTGTAGTTCTCCTTTTTTTTTTTTTTTTTTTTTTTGGTGGTGTCTTTATTTGGTTTTGGTATTAGGATAATGCTGGCTTCATAGAATGAATGTGGAAGTTGTCCTTCTATGTTTTAGAATAGTTTGAGTAGAACAGGTTATTAACTCTTCTTTCACTGTTTGATAGAATTCACCTGTGAACTAGTCTGGTCCTGGACTATTGTTTTTGGGAGTTTTTTGATTACTGATTCAATCACCTTACTGGTAATAGGTCTGTTCAAATTTTCTGTTTCTTTGTGCTTCCGTTTTGGTGGGTTATGTTTCTAGGAATTTATCCATTTCTTCTAGGTTGTCTAATTTGTTGGCATATGGTTTTTCATAATATTCTCAGAATTTTTAAAATTTTTAAATGTATATTTTATTTTTGAGAGAGAGAGAGAGAGAGAGAGACAGAGCGTGAGCGGGGGAGGGGTAGAGAGAGAGGGACACACAGAATCCAAAGTAGGTTTCAGGCTCTGAGCTGTCAGCACAGAGCCCAACGCAGAGCTCAAACCCACAAACTGCAAGATCATGACCTGAGCCAAAGTAAGACACTTAACCAACTGAGCCACCCAGGAGCTCCAATACTCTCTTAAAATTATTTGTGTTTCTGGGGTGTTGGTTATTATTTCTCCTCTTTCATTGGTGATTTTGAGTCCTTTCTTTCTTTTATTTATTTATTTTTTAGATAAGTCTCACTAAGGGTTCATCAATTTTATTGAACTTTTCAAAGAACCAGCTCCTCGTTTCATTGATCTGTTCTATTGTTCTGTTTTGTTTTCTTGTTTGTTTTTTAGTTTCTATATCATTTACCTTTGTTCTAATCTTTATTATTATTTCCTTCCTCCTATTGGTTTTAGTTTTGTTTGTTGTTCTTTTTCTAGCCTTTTACGTGTGGGTTAGGTTGTTTATTTGGGATTTTTCTTGCCTCATAATGTAGTCCTATATTGCTCTAAACTTCCCTCTTACAATCACTTTTGCTGCATCCCAAAGATCTAGGAATTCTGTGTTTTCATTTTCATTTGTTTCTGTGTACTTTTTATTTCTTTGATTTGTTGACCCATTCATTGTTTAGTAGCATGTTATTTAATCTCCATGTATTTGTGGTCTTTCCAGACTTTTTTTCTTTGTGGTTTATTTCTAATTTCATAGTGTTGTGGTCAGAAAAGATGCATGGTGTGACTTCAATCTTTTTGAATTTGTTGAGGCTTGTTTTATGTCTTAATATGTGATCTATTCTAGAGAATGTTCCATGTGCACTTAAAAAGAATGTGTATTCTGCTGTTTTAGGATGGAATGTTCTGAATATACCTGTTAAATCCAACTGGTCCAGTGTATCATTCTGTCAGTTTCCTTATTGATTTTCTGTTTGGATGATCTGTCCATTGATGAAAGTCATGTGTCAAAGTCTCCTAATATTATTATATTACTATTGATCATTTCCTTTATGTTTGTTATTAACTGTTTTATGTATTTGGATGTTTCCATGTTGGGTGCGTAAATATTTACAATTGTTCTACCTTCTTGTTGGATTTTCCCTCTCTTAGTATATAGTGTCTTTCTTTGTTTCTTGTTACAGACTTTGTTTTAAAGTCATTTTGTCTGATATAAGTATTGCTACTCTGCCTTTCTTTTGACATCCATTTGCATGATGACTGTTTCTCCATCCCCTCACTTTCAATCTTCAGGTGTCTTTCAGTCTGAAATGAGTCTTGGTAGGCAGCCTATAGATGGGTCTTGTTTTTTTATCCATTCTTTCACCATATGTATTTTGATTGGAAGTTTTATATTCAAAGTAATCACTGATAGATACGTATTTATTGCCATTTTGTTACTTGTTTTGTGGTTGTTTTGTAGTTTTTATCTGATCCTTTCTTTTTTTCTCTCCTTCATGGTTTGCTGGGCTTTTTTTAGTGATATACTTAGGTTCCTTACTCTTCATTTATTGTGTTTCTATTACTGTTTTTTGAGTTTTGGTTACCATTAGATTTATATATAACATCTTTTGCATATAGCAGTCCATATTTAGCTGATTTTCACTTATTTTTTAACTCATTCTTTACTCCTCTCCCCTCCATGCTTCAAATATTTGGTATCATTTTTACACCCTTTTATTTTGTGATTCCTGTGTTTCTTATTCTTACTTATGCTTTTCACTTTTCCATTCTTTTAACATTTCTTGTAGGGCTGGTATAGTGATCATGAGTTCTTTTGATTTTTGTTTGTCTGGCAAACTATCTCTCCTTCTATTCTGAGTGATAGCCATGCTGGATAGAGTATTCTTGGCTGCAAATTTTTCCCTTTGAGCACTTTGAATATATCATGTCAATCCCTTCTGGCCTGCAAAGTTTCTGCTGAAAAATCAGCTTATAGCTTAATGGGGTTTCCTTTGTAAGTAGCTATCTTCTTTTCTCTTGCAACTTTAACATTCTTTATCACTTTTGTTTTTGACATTTTAATTACTATGTGTCTTGGTGTGGACCTTCTTGGGTTGAATTTGTTAGGGGATCTCTGTGCCTCCTGTATTTGGATCTCTGTTTCCCTCCCCAGATTTAGGAAGTTTTCAGATATTATTTCTTCAAATACATTTTTTGTCCCCCCCCCTTTCTCTTTCTTCTTCTGGGATCCTTCTAATATGAATGTAATTATGCTTGATGGAGCCACTGAGTTATATAAGTCTGTTCTTCACTTTGTCTTAGCCCAAAGGCTGGGAGGCAATGTCTATTCTCATCATGCAGTATTTGTCTCTCACCTGTTCAGCTTGATTACTTTCCTTTATTCTATCCTCCACATCACTGATATGTTCCTCTGCTTCCTGTAGCCTACTATTTATTCCATCTATTGTATTTTTAATTTCATTTATTCTGTTCTTCATCTCTGATATATTATTTTTTATTCTTTTTTCAAGGTTTTCACTGGTGTCTTCACCATTTTCTGAAGTCCAGTGACTATCTTAAGTTCATTACTTTAAATTTTGTATCAGGCATATGATTTATTTCTCTTTCACTTAAACTTCCTGCTGTGATTTTGTTTTGTTTTTTCATTTGAGACATATTTCTCTGTCTCCTCATTTTGTCTAACCTTCTGTGTCTGTTTCTTATGTGTTAGGAGTCAGCTGTGTCTTCTGCTCTTGAAAGTAGTGGCTTTATGAAGAAGAGGTCCTGTAGTGTCCCACAGTGCAGTATTCCCTGTTCACCAGAACCTGACTCTTCAGAGGAGTCTCCTATGTGTGTTGCCTGCATCCTGCTATTGTGTCTGAGTCACTTTTCATTTCAGTCCAGATGTCTGCCCTGACTTTTTGCCTATTGTGGGCTGTGCTTGCTCTCTGCAATGTTAGTGAGGTCCAGGTAGGCCAGCTCTGGGGGTGTGACAGCAGAAGGATGCAGGGCAGGGCGGTGGTGTTAGCAAAATTTGTACCCAACCCTTAGTCCTAGGCTGAACCTCCCACAGCCTAGTGGGAGGGTGTAGTGGTGGCAGCCAAAGCAGGGGTGGGAGGTGCTTGGCAGCTGGGTGGGGCACATGTGATGTTAGCAAAATTTGCACTGAGCTACTGGTCCTAAGTTGGACCCTCCAACGTGTGGTGGCTGCAGGAGCACAGCATGTACAGGCAGTGGGTGGATGCAGTGTGCATAGCATTAACAAAAGCTGCACTGGGTCCAGAGCTGAGACAGCAAGCTTGGAGTTGGTGAGTCCTCAGAAGAACTTGGGCAGGGCACAGTACTAGCAGGTTAGGTAGCAAGTGCTTGTGCAGCGCCACCCCTCCCAGATGGCTCTGTGTTTATGTTTGGGGGAAGGGGAGGAAAATGGCACCTGCCAACTCCTTTGTTCCCAGAGAAATCCCCCAATAAGCTCTGAAATCAGTAGAAACAGATCTCCCTCCCATTCTTCAAGCTGTTGCTTCTATGTTGCCTCTCCTCAGGCTGTTGTTGCTTTGAGGGCAGACACCCAGCTATCACTTGCCCTCTGACGTTGAAAACTCCAGGCTCCAAGTTGTGCTGGTTATACAATCTCACAGAATTCAGCCCTGTTGGTTTTCAAAGCCAGACTTATGGGGATTTGCTTTCCCTGTGTGGGCTTCCTGGTATTTTCCCCTCTCCATGACCACAGCTCTCTCCCTCCTGTGGGCAGCTCTTGACCACAGTTTCTGCATTTCCTAGTTTCTCTGATACAGCTTCTCCACATTTAGTTGGGGAGGTTGTTCTGCCAGCCTTTGGATCTCTTTCTGGTTTATTGACTTAGATATGACTGATATCTAGCTGTAAATATGGGATGGGGGTATGCTTAGGATCTTCCTACTCTGCCATCTTCCCAGCACCCTTGAAAAATTTTCTAATTTTGACTTCCTTGACAGTGTACCTTTCTGTTTTTCCAGTTAAATATTGATTCTTCTATTGTTTTGCTAGATTTCTTTTAAAAAAATTTTTTTCAATGTTTATTTATTTTTGGGACAGAGAGAGACAGAGCATGAATGGGGGAGGGGCAGAGAGAGAGGGAGACACAGAATCGGAAACGCCTCCAGGCTCTGAGCCATCAGCCCAGAGCCTGACGCGGGGCTCGAACTCCCGGACCGCGAGATCGTGACCTGGCTGAAGTCGGACACTTAACCGACTGCGCCACTCAGGCGCCCCATTGTTTTGCTAGATTTCTAAATGTTGGTGGGCTGAAGGGCACAGTCCGAAGTTCTTCTCTTCCCTTCCAGCAATCACTCCCTGGTTAGTCTCACCCAGTTCTATAAACTTAGACACCCTCTATTAATTGATACCCTATATATTCAGGCTTGACTTCTCTCCTGAAGTTCCTACATGTATATCTGAGGATTTGACATTTCTAATGGATGTCCAATAGACTTTCAAACTTATATCCAAGATGTAATTCCTAGTTTATCACTATTCCCTCAGCCTGCTCCTCTTTCTAATCATCTTTTCATTTCAGTAAATGACATGATCAACTACTCAGTTCCTCATGGTAAAAACGTAGATGTTAGCATTAATTCTGTCATTTCACTTATCTTTCCTTACCTCATCCAACCTATCAGCAAGCCCTGCTAACTTTACCTGCAAAACACATCCCCAATCCAACCCCTTCTTTCCATATCCTTTACTTCCATATTAGTCCAAGACACTATCATCTCTGACCTGAACTATGAAATAGCCTCCTAAAGCTCTCTGCTTTCACTCTTGCTCAATTAAAATTTAGGCTTCACAGAGAAGTAAGAAAAATCTTTTAAAAATATGAATCAGAACTCTCATACATTGCTGGTTGGAGTAAGTACCCACTGTGGAAAACTCTTTAGCAATTTGCTATAAAGTTAACTATATAATCCAGCAATTCCACTCTTAGGTATTTACCCAAGAGAAGTGAAAACACATGTACAAAAATATTTACACAAGAATGTTCATAGCAGCCTTATTCCTAATAACTAAAAACTGGAAATGACCCAAATGTCCATTAACAGAATAAGTAAACTGAGGTATATTTATACACTGAAATACTACTCATTAGTAAAAAGAATGGAATACACATAAATACAACAACATGCATGAATCTCAAAAATATGTTAAATGAAAAAAAAGTAGACATAAAAAAGTCCATATGATTCTATGATTCTATTTGAATGAAATTCAAAACTAGACAAAATTAATCTATGGTAATAAAAATCAGGATAATGATTGCTTTTGGGTGGGATGTGGGGAGTGATGCCTGGAAAGGAGCATGAGGGAAATTTACAGGGTGATGGAAATTTGTATATTTTGACTGAGGCTGTGAATACATGGGAATATATTTGCTGAAATTCATCATCATACATTTAAAATCTATGTACTTTATTTTATGTAAATTATATCTAAAATTTTAAAGAGTGTTACAAAAATGTAAATCATCTATAGGTGACATTATAGTGTCCTTAAAAGGGGGATGATATTACTGCTACCTCATGGGGTGGTTATGAAGTCTAAATGAGATCACATACAAAGCACTTAGAACAGTGCCTAGTATGTAGTAAGCACTCAGTGTTAGCCATTATTATGCTGATAATATTATTCCCTTGCTTAAAACCTTATGATGGCACAATAAATAAAATCAAACTCCATTTCTAGCCTATTTGATCTGGCCCTTATCTACATCTATTTGATCTGGCCCTTATCTACATCTTCAATCTCATCATTATTTCCCTCACTCAGTATAGTCTATTCACACTAGCCTTCTTTCCCTTTAGTGAACAATACCAAGAACATTACCATTTGGGGTTTGTGTACTTGCTATCCCTTCAGCTTAGAAAGCTCTCTGACAAAGTCTTCAAATGTCTGGCTCTTTCTTTTGACTCAGATCTCAGATTAAATACCACTCACTTGAAGAGACATTCCTTGACCGCTTTATTTTTCATTATCTGTCTCCTCCCAATGGCACTGCTAGTCTATGAAACAGGAATCCTGTCTGACTTGTTCACAGTTGTATCCTCAGTCCCTAGAACAATGGCAGGCACCCAATAAATATTTGTTAAAAGAATGAATAAGTGAAGATTTTCTAGTTTTCTGACCTGTGCAAGTGAACAGATAATATGCATTAATTTTCTGAAATAGGGAATATTGGAAGAGTATGTGCAAGAACATGTTAAAATTTACATTTTTAAGCATCAAACAAAGCAAATACTGAACTAAATATTCAAAACCACCAAATTTTAGGGTTTTCTGTCTCTGGAAAAAGACTATATTTAGACTATACCAGGGCATTCTGTCAGCTCTTATCTTAAATATCTCCTAAAGAAAGAGAGTTTTTCCATGTTGGTAATGTTTTTAACATTAGAAATGTTAAATGTTTCTAAATTAGAAATCAAAAAATTTTTTAGTGTCAAGCCTTATAATTTGAACCCATGTCTTCCAAAGAATAAAATATATCTCATTATTCCTTAAAATTTTAATGCATGAAGACTGCTATGATAGTACTTATACTATTATTCTAGTAGGACTTCTCTTTCCAGGCTATTTTAAACATGTAAAGATTTTCCTCCCCAATCAAAGGGTCTGTAACCAAACCTCAAATTATAGAATCTATACTATTATAGTTATTTAATACCATTTGGAAAAGTCTTTCATTGGATTTTTAAGGGGAAAGAAGTTAAATATTTAATAAACCTTACCTTCGTTTGCAAATCAGGAACCACAAAGCTGATGCCAAAGCAAAGAAACCAATTCCCAAAGTAACAGCACCAGCAGCCAGAAAATAGGTTAAGGGGTTTAAAAAACCTATACAAATAAATGATAAAAGATTATTTCATACATATATCTTCATTCTCCAGGTAAAATTATGTAACAAAGTATTTCAAAAGATATTACATAGTGTAGTATTAAGACATTAACCAGGAAGTTGGGAGACTTGAATTTTAGGGTCCTGTGCAATTCTAACAAATTTCAAGACTTTGAATTTGAGATTTACACAGGGCCTCATGATGATTAGGGTCAGGGCACATGTCTTTGACTCTGCTTGGATTTGATACCTAAATTTTGTTTGTTTTTGTACAGTCATCACCTCTTTTTTTCTTATCTAGCTTTCCCCTTTCCCAGTCCAGTTGTGAATCTTTTCTTATCTTTTCAGTATCATTCTTTGCAGTCCTCTAAATAAGACGCTTTTCATTTTAAAATTTGTATTATCTGGGGCACCTGGGTGGCTCAGTAGGTTGAGCACCCAACTCTTGGATTTGGCTCAGGTCATGATCCCAAGGTTGTGGGATTAAGCCCTGTGTCAGGCTCCATTCTGAGCATGGAGACTGCTTGAGATTCTTTCTCTCTCTCCCTCTGCCCCTCCCCCCTGCTCACACACACACACTCTCTCTCAAATAAAAAGATAAAATAAAATTTGTATTATCAATCACTACAAGAAAGTAGATGGGGGTAATAAAGAACAAATGTGAGAAACTTCAAATTATTTTAGAAATCTTTGTCTTATCTCCATTTTATCCTAGGAACAATAAAAGATGGTGCCCAAAAGTTAAATAAAAGCAATATAAAATAATAGCAATGTAAATCAATATATACAAAACAATATAAAATAATAATAATAAAATAACAAATAGGGTAAGGGGTTTAAAAAACCTGTACAAATAAATTATAAAAGATTATTTCATGCCTATATCTTCATTCTCCACGTAAAATTAAATGACATAGTATTTCAAAAGATAGTACACAGTGTAGTGTTAAGACATTAATCAGGAGGTCAGGAGACAAACTTGCAAGTTTATAATTGGAAAAGCCTATTGGAATTATATGGTATAACTCTTTCATTTTACAGATGATAAAATTGAGGTCCACGTAAGAGAAGGACCTGAACTGAGATTAGGCAGCAGATTAAAGCCAATCCTCTGTTTTTGTTTTTATTTTGTTTTTTTTCCTATTATCCCTACTACCAATCATCTTGATACTGGTATATATTGAAAAGAATTAAAACTAAAGAATACATGATGTAATTATAGTCAAGTTGGTCAAGTATTTATTAAGATTCTGGTATCTGATACCTAAAAATAAAGCAAGTCGTGGGAAACTTTCACAGAAAGCTGTATACAACACGAAGGGCCTTAAAATAATTTAAAAGTAAAGTTGACCCTTGAACTACATGAGGGTCAGGGGCACCAACTTCTGCATAGTCACAAATCCATATATAACTTTTGACTCCCTCAAAACTTAACTACTTACATATATAAATATATAAACAATAGCTTACTATTGACAGGAAGCCTTACCAATGTATAGTCAATTAACACATATTTTGTATGTTGTATGTATTACATACTGTAGTCTTACAATAAATAAGCTAGAGAAAAGAAAATAATAAGAAAATCATGAGGAGAAAATACACTGATAGTCCTATACTATATCAAAAATCATCAACTTATAAGTGGATCTGCACAGTTCAACCCATGTTGCTCAAAGGTTGACTGCATGTTACCTAGGAAAAAAGGCTTTAAAAATGTAAAACTATAGAATACAAACTGATGGTTACCAGAAGAGAGGTGAGTAGGGTGATGGGTTAAATAGGTGATGGGGATTAAGGAGTGCGCTTGTGATGAGCACTGGGTGTTGGATGAAAGTTTTGAATCACTAAATTATATGCCTGAAACTAATATTACACTGTATGTTAAATAACTGGAATTTAAATAAAAATTTTAAAAAGTAAAATAAAACTTATGAAGATCTTTATATGAGAACACATCATAAATTCCACTAAAAATATGACATGATAAAGACTTTGTTGTTCCCATACTTTTGTTATTTCCTAAGTAATTTCCAGTTTCCAAGATGGTGCCTCTCAAGTCTTAGTTTTCTTTGGGTTCAAAAAATGTCTAAATTTGGGAATTAATGGTACCAAAAAGTTATACCAAAAAGTGATACTTATAATACAAAAAAAAAACCCCTTTTAAGTGCACATTAGGAAGTCACTTAAATATGTTATGACGATGCTACGTATAAAAAATATCATGTTCTTTAATTATTTAGTGCAGGGTTTCTCAACTTCAATACTAATTATCTTTTGGACCAGATAATGTGTTATAAGGATTGTCCTGTGCATTGTACTAAAGATGTCCCCAGGCAAATGTATTCTGGGGGCAAAACTGCCCCCAATTGAGAATCATTGGCACAGTGGTATGAGGAAATATCAGATAGCATTCAATGATAAAAGCAAGACAGATAAAATGCATATTTTTTAAAAATTGAAAAAGAAATAGTTGTACTCAAATATAAGATAAAGATTTCTAGAGGTGCCTGGCTGGCTCAGTTGGAAGAGCATGCAACTCTTTATTTCAGGGTCATGAATTTGAGCCCTATGAGGGGTGTAGCAATTACTTAAAGAAATAAAACTTTGAAAAAAAAAGATAAAAATTTCTATAGACAAAAAAAAAAGAAAGAAAGGAAAGCAACACAGAGACATAAGTAGAGGCTAAAACCACAAGCATGTGAAGCACTGAGATCTGGAAGCAAGAATTAGCTAGAAGAAACAGAGAAAATCATTGAGACAAGACCTAGATCAAACCATCCTTTGGTACTGTGAATGACCCTATAGTAACAAAATCTCTGTGGGAATGGAGTCCTGAACCACCAATAAAAGACCTAAGAAGGGGGTGCCTGGGTGGCTCAGTCGGTTAAGCTTCTGACTTTGGCTTAGGTCATGATCTGGCGATTCATGAGTTGGAGCTCACATTGGGCTCTGAGCTGACAGCATGGAACCTGGAGCCTGCTTCGGATTCTGTGTCTCCCTCTCTCTCTGCCCCTAACCCCTCGAGCGCGCTCGCTCCCTCTCTCTCAGAAATAAATAAACATTAAAAAAGTTTTTAAAAGACCAAGAAGGAATCTTGGAAAATGAAAAATTAAAAAATTTCGTGATAAAGTCTTCTTTGAACACAATTAATGAAATGAAAGATAAGACTGAGAAACTTGCCAAGTTACATAAAGAAACAAAAAATATAAAGAAATTATGAGACTTGGAAAAGATTAGGAGTGTATATTTAAAAGTAATATGGGTTCCAAAAAAAAAAAAAAAAGAATAGAAGAGTAGCAGAGAAGAGGTATCTGGAGCAACAACCTAAGAAGGATTTTACTTTAAAATTTTTTTTAATTTATTGGTGTGTGTGTGTAGTTCCATACGTTTTGACAAATACAAAGAGTGTTTAATCACATCACCATAACCAAGTTACATGACACTTTCATCATCTCCCCAAATTTCCTCATACTGCCTCTTAGTGGTCAAGCACCAATTGCTGGCAACCATTGTTTATTTTCAATCCCCATTCTCTATCCTTATACTTTTGCCTTTTCCAGAATTTCATATAAATGGAATCATACAGCATGTGGCCTTTTGAGTCTGGCTTTTTTTCACTTAGCATAATGCATCTGAGATTCACCCACATTGCTGCATGTACCAATAGTTCATTTCTTTTTATTGCTGAGTAACATCCCATTTTACGGATGTACCAGGTTTGTTTATTCCCCAGCTGAGAGACAGTTGGTTGTTTCCAGTTTGGGGTTGTTAGATTAAAGCTACTATACATTTGCATAAAAGTGTTTGTTTGAACATAAGTTTTTATTTCAGTAGGGTCATGTAGCATGTATATATTTAAATGTATTGGGGTCCCTTGAGGGGCTCAGTCGGTTAAGTGTCCAACTTCCACTCAGGTCATGATCTCACAGTTTGTGAGTTTGAGCCCAGTGTCAGGTTCTATGCTGACAGCTCGGAGTCTGGAGGCTGCTTCAGATTCTGTCTCCCTCTCTCTGCCCCTACCCTGCTCACACTCTGTCTGCCAGTCTCTCTTTCTCAAAAATAACATTTTAAAAAATATATAAATCCATATATTTAAATGTATAAAAAACTGCCAAACTGCTGTCCAAAGTGTCGGTACCATCTTGCTTCTCCAACAGCATTATATGACAGTTCTACTTGCTCTGATTCATTGCCACCACTTGGTGTTAGTTTTATTTCAAGTATTCTAATAGATGTACAGTGGTATCTCCCTGTGGTTTTAATTTGCATTTCCTTAGTGAATAATGATGTTGAGCACCTTTGCACACATTTATTAGTCATCCATATATCTTCCTTAGTGAATAATTGACTCAAATCTTTGCTGATTTTTTACAATTCTTCAAGTCCTTGGTCAGATATGTGATTTGGAAATATTTTCTCCAAGTCTATGGCTTATCTTTTCAATTATTTTAAGAGTGTCTTTCTCAGAGCAAAACTTTTACATTTTGGTGATGTCTAATTTATTAACTTTTTGCTTGTGTGGCTTATACTATGGGTCCTATCTAAGAGCTCTTTGCCTAAGAGGCCACAAAGATTTTCTCCTATATTTTCCTATAAAGGAGTTATAGTTTTATGTTTTACATTTAATTTATTCTTCATTTTGAATTACTTTTTGCATAAAGTATATGTCAATTTCTTCCCCCCCCCCCCTTTGGATATGTTTATTGAAAAGACTATCCTTTTTTCACTGAGTTGTCTTTGTACCATTGTCAAAAATCAAATAGCTATATTAGTGTCAATTTGCAGACTCTCTATTCTCTCCCCTTGATGTATGTTGTCTATCCTTTTGTCAATAACAACAACAATAGTAATATCTAATATTCATATAGTAAATACTACATGCCAGGCATTGTTCAATGTATTATATATTTAAATTCATTTAATTCTCACAAACAACTCTGAATTAAGTATAGTTATTTCTTCGTTTTATAGATGAGGAAGCAGATGAGGCACAATAAGGTTAAGGGACTTGCTTAAATGCACACAACCGCTAAGCGAGGGAACAATAGTAATTTAAAAATTGCTAAGGTCCTTTATTATCTAGATCAGGTGGAGAAGAGACATGGAATATCTTTCGATTTTGTCAGAAAAAAAACCCCAGTTAAGTATGGATGCTAATATTCTATACAGTGAGAAAGAAAAAACTACAACTATGCACAACAAAGTAGATAAATTTCATAAATAATGTTGGGCAAAAGAAGACCAACATAAAATTCAAACACAGTTATCTGAGGAGTTCAAGAATGCTGATAATATTCTGTTTCTTGAGCTGGGTGCTGGTCATATAGGTGTGTTCAGTGAAAATTCATCAAGGCTAACACTTATAACTTTGAATAGATATATAGGTATCATCATGAATAGAACTGAAAAACATAATGTTCAATGAAAAAGCAATTTCCATAAATTTGGATTCAATTATTCCAGTTATGTACTGATTCCATGTATGCACATTAAAAGAAAACATAAAATAATGCTATTTTTAAAGCACATTAATATAATAGAAGTATTAAAATACATTAAATTCATGATATTTACTGTTTCTGGAGAGGGAATGAGGGGAATGGGACTGTGGATGGAACATAGACTTTATCTGTAATGTTTTATTTCTTTAAAAAATGAAATATCTGAAGCTTATATGACCCAAAAAAATATGCATTGAGTAGATTACATGGGTGCTTGTCATCCCTTGTCCTTTTCCTTTTTCTTTTCACTTTCCTGGTGTGTGTGTGTATACTTATAATTAATTATATATTTATAATCATATATATATATAATACACATACATATATATAGTCTCAATTTTGTAAAAAAAAAAAAAAAAAAAAAGGAAAACAATCAACATTGGTTATCCCTGGAGTAAGGGCTTATAGTTACAATTTTCCACTCTAGACCTGTGTGTGTATATTTTCTACCATGAGTATCTTAGAAACATCAGGAAAAATAATTTGAAGCTTCCTATGTAATTCTTGACACCTATGTAATTCCTGATATTACACGTCTCCTTGTAGAACCTTCTCTATTGTTATCACTGTGATGATAGCCCAACTGTCAGAGGAGATAGTTAACTGTCTCCTCTTGCAGATCTCTGCCCTCTTCTTTACTCCACCCCCCCACCCCAAATCTCGATTAGGGAAGAAAATAGGTGTGATTGGTACACCATCCTACTCCCTAATTTAAACAGGTCATTTACATCTCAGGGAAATCCCAATGAGGTATAAAGAATCCAAAAGTTTCCAAGCCACTTTACCAAGAGAAAGACACATTACCTATTTGTTAATACCTTCAACAAGTCACACTTTCTCTCTAAATCCATCCGTAAAACAAAAAGACTGGACTCTGTGATCGTTAAGATCTCTTTCTCACTTTAAAGTTTTAATCAATATATATTTTAAAGAAACATTATATACAAACATAGTATTTTTACTTTCTTGATTCTGCTCTTAAGTATCCTGTCTAAAGTAAGGAATCCTCACTTTAAGCAGTTACTGTATCGCATCACCTTGTTTGTCTTTAATAATAACTATTAGAAATAATTTTCTTTACTTACTGGTTTATCGTCTATTGTCTCTCTTCCGCTACCAGAAGATAAGTCTTTCTTACTATGGTATTCTTAGAGTTTAGAATAATGACTGGTTACTCAGAAATGCTTGAATATTCAATGAATGAATGAAAGTCACCGTGCTAAATGCTAGCATTACAAAAATGGATAAAATAAGTATGTTGTTTAGTAGGAAGACCATACATGTGAAAAGGAGTATTTGCAATTAAAAACTATCTAGGTATTGTAATAGAAGAAATAAGTACAAAATGTGGATGCAGGTAGATTTATAAAAAGGTAGGGTAAATTTTAAAAAGCTCCGTAGTTTAGTTAAACATTACTTGAGAACTTTCTATTGCCAAACCTTTGCCAAGAATTGGTGATTCAAAGATAAATAACACATGATAATGGAGTTTATAATCTGGAGAAGACAAGACGTTTAAATGGGTATGTTCATTAAAATATTCCAAGTGCTATGATAATGACGTTTTGGCAGTGCTAAGACAACAGAAGCAGTTTGACCAAGTGCAGAAACTGTTCTAGAGATAACACCTGAGCTGAATCTTACAGAACAAGTAAGAGATAGCTAGGCAAGAACATTAAGTCTTAAATAAGGTTATGATTCTTCTATCTTAAAATAAATAAAACTCTCTCCCAGCAGACCCTCCACCATACAATTGATCCTTTCCTTACCATTTGCAGCCTAAACTCTTAAAATGAGAATTTCTACTTCTTCACATCTATTTCCAAGGCATTAATAACTCCATTAACACAAAAAATCAAAAGGCCACTAGTGGCCATTTTCTCTCTTTTGCCTTGGCATCAGTAAAGTAAATCCACTTGGTTTTCCTCCCTTTTATGTGTCTAAACCTTTATTGCCTTATAGGTCTCTCTTCTTTATCCCATCTATCCTTTAACATATCTATCTATATCTAAATACATCTAAATATATTGATGTAAAGGATATATCTTTATATATCTATAAATCTGCATATATAGGTATATATATGTATATCCTTTAACTGCATATATATATATATATATATATCCTTTAACGTATCTATTTAGATTTAGATTCTGTCTTGAGGTATTTAAGGGATATAGATAGATATAGATGTTACCTATATATACTTATATCTATATCTTTTCCCAAAACTACTAGGTATTTGTACCAGGGGTGTTTTCAGATTACTTTTTGCAATCATTCCAGAACTAAAAATCCTGTTTTATTTTTTGAGTTATTCCCAAATTACCTGTTTATTATACTCTTTTAGGGTTTTGCCAGCTTTCAGTCTCTTTTGAACACCATTTATATGTAGAATACTGTTTCATACACCAAGTGAGGGATAAAAAGTCATTTAAATAAGAATGAATCCTTGCCCTGAAATTTTAAAAATCTATAATAAGATATAAGCAAGGCTCATATGCAACCAGTATAAAAAACTGACTATACTGACTTTTTTAGTTGGTGTCTGCTCTGAGTGGTTAGAAAACTAACCAGACCTGTCTGTGAATATGGAAAAATTACTCATTTTGCTGATTGGCTTTTAATGTTCTTATCTGAAAAATGGGAGTCATACTATCTATCTCACATGATTAGAATTAGAAGTAAATGAGATAATGTTTCAAGGAATTAATAACATAAAAAACAGGAAGACATCTCAAGCTTCACATGCATACACCAGGCCATGAAGCAAGACTCAACAAGTTTTATAGAATCATTATTACATATACCACATTCTCTGAAAATAATGCAATTAATTTTGAAATTAATAACCTAATATATACCCTGAGAAAAGCTCCCATACTTCTGGAACTTAAAATCACACTGTAAATAACTCATGCATTAAAAAAGAAATCAGTGGAAGTTTGAAAATAAATACAAATAACCAATAATGATATGTACAAATACTTGTAGCAACAAAGCTAGAACCAAATTCAAGGGAAATGTATGGCCCTAAATGCATATATTAGAAAAGAAAGCTGAAAAATAATGAGCTTATTCCTCAAATTACAAGTTGAAAAAGACCAGCAAAATAAGCCCAAATAACATAGAGGAAGGAAATAATTAAAGAACAAAAATTAATGAAATAAAAATTAAGATTTTTGGTAAAGATTAATAAGATTGATGAATTTCTAGCTAGATTAATAACCAAATAAAAAGGCATACGTAAACAATATTTAAAATGAAGAAAGAACATAATTATAAGTATAGCTGAGATTAAAATAAGAAAATACTTCCAACAAATTATTTTTAAATTTATAAAAATTATATATACCTAAAAGTTACTTACAAAAAGTGACTCAAGAAGTAATAGAAAACCTAAATGAACATGTATCCATTAAACCGAATCAGCAGTTACAAAATTTCCCCCAAAGAAAACAGCAGGCCCCAATAACTTTACAATTTCTACTGTATACCCATGATTCAAGTATTTCTTATCTTATACAAGCTCTTCCAGAAAATAGAAAGAGATTGCTGGTTGTTTGTCCAAATACATTTTCCTTTTCTTCCCAGGCAAAAAGCTAGACTATGTGTCCTAGCTTCCCATACCATTAGGTGAAGCCATATGATGGAGTTCTAACCAATGGAATTTGAATGGAAGTGATGTCATAAAAACCTCTCAAGCACCTTTCTCCATGCTCCTTCTCCTTTTAGGCTTGACTGGGATGGAGATTATCCCCAGGGAACTTTGGAGCCATGTGTTACCATGGATCTAATTAACATTTATAGGACACTCAACACAAATAAAATCAAAACACAACATATCAGGATTTGGGGGATGCCATGAAAAAAGAACTTAGGGAAAAATTTACACCAAAAAACGGTAATATTAAAAAAAGTGTGAAAAAACTTAAAAACTAAAGTAGAATTGATTAAGCCTAATGTGAACAGAAGAAAAAATATTAAAAACTAAAATGAAAACCAATGAAATAGAAAACAGAAAACAATACAGATGGTAACCCAAAATCAAAAGCTAGTAATAGATATGCAAAAGAGAGAGGGAGAGAGAGAAGGAGGGGGAGAGAGAGAGAGAGAAAGGAATCCAAGCATATCACTAAAGAAAGCCAACAAAACATGGAAGATAGCAAGAGAAGAAAAGATAAAGGAAATGTATAGAAACAATCATAAAACAAAAAACAAAATGGCAATAAATATATATCTACCAAAAATTTAAATGGTCCAATCAAAAGACATAGGGTGAAAGAGTGTATAAAAAAAAACAAGACCCATCTACAGGCTGCGTACAAGACTCATTTCAGACAGGAAGACACCTGAAAATTGAAAGTGAGGGGGTGGAGAAACAGTCATCATGCAAATGGGTGTCAAAAGAAAGCCAGAGTAGCAATACTTATATTGGACAAAATAGACCTTAAAACAAAGAATATAACAAGAGACAAAGAAAGACACTATATAATAATAAATGGAACAACCCAACAAGAAGATATAACAATTATAAATATTTACCCATCCAACATGAAAACACCCAAATACATAAAAACAGTTAATAACAAACATAAAGGAAATAATTTATAGTAATACAGTAATGGTAGGGGGCTTTAATACCCCACTTACATAGATGGACAGATTATCCAACAGAAAATAAACAAGGAAACAGTGGCTTTGAATGACACACTAGACCAGATAGATTTAACAGATATTTTCAGAACATTCCATCCTACAGCAACAGAATACACATGAACTTTTCAAGTTCACATGGAACATTCTCCAGAATAGATCACTTATTCAGACACAAAACGTCTCAAAATTCAAAAAATCAAAGTTATACCATGCATCTTTTCTGACCACAATGCTATGAAACCAAAAATCAACCACAAGAAAAATCTGGAAAGACCACGAATACATGGATGTTAAATAACATGCTACTAACTAATGAATGGGCCAACCATAAAAGAAGAAATAAAAAGTTACATGGAAACAAATGAAAGTGAAAACACAACAATCCAAAATCTTTGGGATGCAGCAAAAGCAGTTCTAAGAGGGAAGTTTAGAGCAACACAGGTCTACCTCAAGAGGAAAGAAAAATATCAAATAAACAACCTAACCTTATACCTAAAGGAGCTAGAAAAAGAAGAACAAACAAAACCCAAACACAGCAAAAGGAAAGACATAATATTAGAGCAAAAATAAATGATATAGTAACTAAAACATCAATAGAACAGATCAATGAAATCAATAACTGGCTCTTTGAGAAGATCAACAAAATCAATAAACCTTTAGCCAGACTCATAAAAGAGAGAGAGAGAGAGAGAGGGAAGGAAAGAACTCAAATAAACAAAATCACTAATGAAAGAGGAGAAATAACAACCAAAACCACAGAAAGACAAACAATTGTAACAGAATATTATGAAAACCTGTATGCCAACAAATTGAACTTAGATGAAATGGATAAATTCCTAGAAACATATAACCTACCAAAACTAAAATATGAAGAAACAGAAAATTTGAACAGATCAATGAAATTAAATCAGTAATCAAAAAATTCCCAAAAGATAAAGGTCCAGGATCAGACAGCTTCACAGGTGAATTCTACCAAACATTTAAAGAGGAGCCCGGGGCGCCTGGGTGGCGCAGTCGGTTAAGCGTCCGACTTCAGCCAGGTCACGATCTCGCGGTCCGTGAGTTCGAGCCCCGCGTCAGGCTCTGGGCTGATGGCTCAGAGCCTGGAGCCTGTTTCCGATTCTGTGTCTCCCTCTCTCTCTGCCCCTCCCCCGTTCATGCTCTGTCTCTCTCTGTCCCCAAAATAAATAAACGTTGAAAAAAAAAAATTTAAAAAAAAAAAAAAGAGGAGCTAATAC
Source organism: Prionailurus bengalensis (assembly GCF_016509475.1). NCBI lineage: Eukaryota > Metazoa > Chordata > Mammalia > Carnivora > Felidae > Prionailurus > Prionailurus bengalensis. The sequence continues at coordinate 41,081,747 of NC_057345.1, read as the reverse complement.
CTATTCTCAAACTATTCCAAAAAAATAAAAGAGGAAGGAAAACTTACAAATTCTTTCTATGAGACCAGCATTATCCTGATACCAAAACCAGAAAAAGACATCCCAAAAAAAGGAAAAAAGAGAGAGAGAGTGGACTACAGGCTAATATCTCTGACATAAATGAAAAAAAAATCAACAAAATAAGCAAACTGAATCCAATAATGCATTAAAAAAATCATTCTGTGGAATGATCAAGTGGAATTCATTCTGGAGATGCAAGGATGGTTCAATATTGACAAAACAATGTGATATGTCACATGAATAAGAGAAAGGATAAAAACATAGGGTCATTTCTTTTTTTTTTAAGTTTTTATTTATATTTATTTTATTTATATTAGTTAACATACAGTGTAAAATTAGTTTCAGGTGTAAATTATAGTGATTCAGCACTTCCATACAGCACACGACCTCATCACAACAAATTCACTCCTTAATCTCCATCACCCATTTAAACCATCCCTCCACCCACCCTCCATTCTGGTAACCATCACTTTGTTCTTTATGGCTACACTCTTTTTCTTGGTTTGCCGCTCTTTCTCTCTCTTTCTTTTTTCCCTTTGCTCATTTGCTTTGTTCCTTAAATTCCACATATATGTGAAATCATATTGTATTTGTCTTCCTCTAATTGCCTTATTTCACTTAGTATAATACTCTCTAGCTCCATCCATGTTGTCGCAAATGGCAAGATTTCATTCTTTTTTATGACTAAGTATTATTCCATTACACACACACACACACACACACACACACCACATCTTCTGTATCCATTCATTAGTTTATGGGCACTTGGGCTCTTTCCATAATTTGGCTATTGTAGATAATGCTGCTATAAATATCGAGGTGCATGTATACTTTTGAACACATTTAATGTAATCCCTATCAAAATACCAATAGCATTTTTCACATGGCTAGAATAAACAGTCCTAAATTTGTATGGAGCCACAGAAGATCTCAAATAGCCAAAGCATTTTTGAAAAAGAAAAACAAAGCTGGGATGCATGGGTGGCTCATTCTGTTAAGTGTCCAACTCTTGGTTTTGACTCAAGTCATGGTCTCATGGTTTGTGAGATCAAGCCCAGTGTCAGACTCCATGCTGACAGCATAGGGCATGCTTGGGATTCTCTCTCTTCCTCTCTGTCTCTCTCTGTCCCTACATACATGCTCTCTCTGTCCCTCAAAATAAATAAATAAATTTTAAAAAATAACTAAAGCTGGAGGCATCACAATTCTGGACTTCCAGTTATATTATAAAGCTATAGTGATAAGAACAGTATGGTACTGGCATAAAAACAGGCACATGGATCAATAGAACAGACTGGAAAACCCAGAAATAAGTTCACAACTTTATGGTCAATTAATCTTCAACAAAGAAGGAATGAGTATACAGTGGGTTAAAGACAGTCTTTTAAAAAAATAATGTTGGGGAAACTAGATAGCCACTTGCAAAAGAATGAAACTAGACCACTTTCTTTCACCATACACAAAAATAAATTCAAAATGGATTAAAGACCCAAATGTGAGACCTGAAACCATAAAATTTCTAGGAGAGAGAACAGGCAGCAATCTCTCTGACATTGGCCATAGCAACATTTTTCTATATATGTCTCCTGAGGCAAGGGAAATAGAAGCAAAAATAAACTATTGGGATTATACAAAAATAAAAAACTTTTTCTTTTGATTGCAAAGGAAGCAATCAACAAAACTAAAAGGCAACCTACTGAATAGAAGATATTTGCAAGTGATAAAGGGTAAGTATCTAAAGTATATAACGTACTTATACAACTCAACACCTCAAACCCAAATAACCTGATTAAAAATGGGCAGAAGACATGAACAGACATTTCTTCAAAGAAGGCACCCAGATAGCCAAGAGATACATGAAAAGATCCTCAACACCACTCATCAGGGAAATGAAATATCACCTCACACTTGTCATAATGGCTAAAATCAAAAACACAAGAAACAACAAGTGTTTGTGAGGATGTGGAGAAAAAGGAACCCTCTTGCACTGTTGGTGGGAATGCAAACTGGTGCAACCACTGTGGAAAACAGTGTGGCAGTTCCTCAAAAAGGTAAAAATAGAACTACCCTATGATCCAGTAATTGCACTACTGGGTATTTACTCCTAAAAGACAAAAACACTAATTCAGAGGGATATGTCATCCCTATGTTTATTGCAACATTATTTACAGTAGCCAAACTATGGAAACAGCCCATGTTTTCATCAATAGATGCATGGATGAAGAAGATTTGATATACCAATAGACACATGAAAAAATGCTCAACGTCACTCATCATCAGGGAAATGCATCTGATGCATCTGATGCATCTGATTCTAACAGGTGTGATTCTAACAGGGAAATGCATCTGATGCATCAGATGTATCTGATTCTAACAGTTTTGATAATCAAAACTATAATGAGATACCACCTCACACCTGTTAGAATGACTAAAATCAAGAAGACAAGAAATGAATGCTGGCAAGCATGTGGAGAAAAAGGGACCCTTGTGCACTGTTGGTGGGAATGTCTCACCCATCAACTCACCCACCCACCCACTCACCCACCCACTAACTCACCCACCCACTCTCTCTCAACAATAAATAAACATTAAAAAAAACTTTCGCTCTTTGAAAGACACTACTCAGAAAATGAAAAGGCAAGTCACAGGCTGGGAGAAAATATTAATAAAGCACATGTCTGATTAAGGACTTGCATCCAGAATATATGCAGAGCTCTCAGACTCACCAATAAGAAAACAAACTGCCCAATTAAAAGTGAGCAAATGATATGAACAGATCCTTCACCAAACAAGACAAACAAATGGCAAATAAGCATATGAAAAGATTCTCCACATCATTATGCATCAGAGAAAGACAAATTAAAATCATATTGAAAAACCACTTCACATCCATTAGGAAGGCTAAAATGAGATTAAACATACCAAAGATTAGCAAGAATGGGGAAGAACTGGAATTCTTTTACTATGCTGGTGGGAATGTACAATGTTACAATCACTTTGGAAATAGTTTGATAGTTTCATGAAACATTAAACATATACCCACCATGTGATTCAGCCATTCTATTCCTATGTATTTATCCAATAAAAAAGAAAATATCTGTCTATAAAATTTTTACAGCAGCTTATCTGTTTTTTTTTAATGTTTATTTATTTATCCTGAGAGAGCATGAGCAGGGGAGGGGCAGGGAGAGAGGTAAAGAGAGAATCCCAAGCAGGCTCTGCACCATCAGCACAGAGCCTGATGCAGGGCTCAATCCCACCAACAATGAGATCATGACCTGAGCTGAAATCAAGAGTCAGACGCTTAACCCACTGAACCACCCAGGTACTCTTACAGCAGCTTATTTGTAATAGTCAACAACTGGGTGGTAGGCAGAGTTCTAAGATCACCCTCAGACTCCCAGCCTCTAGTATACATACACCTTTTCCCAGTTATTCATGAAGCACTAATCTACATACTACTATAAACGGATTTTTCAGGTGTTATTAAGGCCCCAAAGTAATTGAGTTTAAGATAGAGAGATGATCTGAGTGGGCCTGGCATAATCACATGAGGCCTTTAAATCTGGGTCTAGAGGTCCTCAAAAAGTTCAAAATAGAAGTGCCCTGCCATCCAGCAATTGCACTACTAGGTATTTATCCAAAGGATTAAAAAAAATGGATTCAAAGGGGCACATGAACCCTGATGTTTATAGCAGCATTATCAACAATAGCCAAACTACAGAAAAAGCCCAAATATCCACTGACTGATGAATAAAGAAAAATGTGGTGTATATATCTATACACATACATATATATGTGTGTGTGTGTGTGTATATATATATATATATATATACACACACACACACACATATATATGTATGTGTATATATATATAATGGAATGTTACTCAGCCCTCAAAAGAATGAAATCTTGCCATTTGCAATGATGTGGATGGAGCTAGAATGTATTATACTAAGTGAAATAAGTCACTCAGAGAAAGACAAATACCATACGATTTCACCCATGTGTGGAATTTAAGAAACAAAACAGATGGGGCACCTGGGTGGCTGAGTTGGTTAAGAGTCTGACTTCAGCTCAGGTCATGATCTCATGGTTTGTGAATTCGAGCCCCACGTTAGGCTCTGCACTGGTGCTGCAGAACCTGCTTGGGATTCTCTCCCCCCACGCCTTTCTCTCTCTGCCCCTTCACCACTTGCACTCTCTCTCTCTCAAAATAAATAACCTTAAAAAAAAAAGAAACAAAACAGATGAACATAGGGGAAAGAAAAGAGAGAGAGAGAGAGAGAGAGAGAGAGAGGGAAACCATAAACAACTCTTAAGTATAAAGAACAAATTGAGGGTTGGGGTGCCTGGGTGGCTGAGTCTGACTCTTGGTTTCAACTCAGATCATGATCTCACAGTTTGTGAGTTCTAGACCCGCGTCAGGCTCCTCACTGACAGGGCAGAACCTGCTCAGGATTTTTCTCTCCTTCTCTCTCTCTGCCCCTCCCCAGCTTGCTCTCTCTCTCTCTCCCTCTCAAAAAATAAATTAAAAAACAGAATATTAAAAAAAAAAACAGAACAAACTGAGTGCTGCTGGACAGGAGGTGGGTGCGGGGATGGGGTAAATGGGTGATGGGTATTAAGGAGGGCACTTGTTGCGATGAGCACTGGGTGTTAAATGTTAATGATGAATCACTAAATCCTACTTCTGAAACCAATACTACACTATATGTCAACTAACTAGAATTTAAATAAAAACTTGAAACATGAAAACAAACAAAATAAATAAATGAATAAATAAATAATAAATGCTTGAAACATGAGAAAAATCTGGGCCTAGAGGTCAGACACTGGGAAAGTCAGAGATTTGAAGCTTCAGGGGGATTTGTATATGGTAAGTTCTCTATTATTAGCTTGAAGATAGAGGGAGCCATTTGGCAAGGAATGAGGGTATCCTCTAGCAGCTGAGAGAAGCCCAGCAAGAAAATGAGAACCTCAGCCCTACAACTACAAGGAACAAAATTCATTTAACAACCTGAATGAACTCGGAAGCAGATTTTTCCCTCCAGAACCACCAAGAAGGAATACAGCCTGGTTGATGCCTTGACTTCAAGCCTTATAATACCAGAAGCAGAGAAATCTGGCCATACTGTACCTAGACTTCTGTTCTACATAACTAAAAACCAACACATGGGTGTTATTCTATGTAGCTACTACAAAAGATTGTAATTTGTTAATCAGCAAGAGAAAACTACTACAAACTGGAAAGAACTCAAGTGCCCATCAACAGATAAACAGATAAACAAATTGTAATCTATTCATACTCTTCGCAATAAAGAGAAATAAACTATTGCCATACACAACAATAGGGATAAATTTTAAAATAATTCTGCTGAGTGAAAGAAGCCAAAAAATATAGACTATATAAAATATGATCTCATTTATATAAAACTCTAGAATATGCAAACTAATCTACAGTGACAGAAAGCAAACTAATGGTTGCTTAGAGATGAGAGACAGGGAAGGATGGGAAGAAGGAATTACAAAAGGGTATACAAAACCTTTTGGGGAATGGGGTGCCTGGAGCTCAGTTGGTTGAACTTCTGACTTCAGCTCAGGCCATGATCTTGCAGTCCGTGGGTTCTAGCCCCACATCAGACTCTGTGCTGACAGCTCAGAGCCTGGAGCATACTTCAGATTCTGTGTCTCCCTCTCTCTCTGCCCTTACCCTGCTCATGCTCTCGCTCTCTCTCGCTCTCTCTCTCTCTCAAAAATAAATAAACATTAAAAAAAAACCTTTTGGGGGTAATAAATAATACATTATCTTGAGTATGGTGATGTATATGCGTGCGCATGTCAAAACTTTGTTCAAAATGTCATAAATATGTATTCAATTATTCTTCAATAAAGCAGTTTTTCAAAGTAAAAAATTTTAAATTATAATATTTTAAAAGAAGACTTGGAAAAGAAAAATTTGAACACAATGAAAATGAAATTAAACACTATATATTAAAAAATAAATAAATTACATAAAAGAGTCTGGGAGATTTTTTTTTTGTTTTCAGAATCGTTTAAATCTTGCAATGAAAGATGGATCTGAAACCTTGCTAAAGTAATTTTGGTTGATCCTCATTATTTGTGGATTCCATATTTGTGAATTCATTTACTCAGTGAAATGTATTTGTCACCTCAAAATCAATACTCACAGTGCTTTTATAGTTATTTACAGACATATGTATGGGCAGAGTGGTAAAAAATTTTAGTCAATGTACATGTTTTTTTTCTTTTTTTTAACTTTCTTTTTTATTTTTAAAAATTTACATCCAAATTAGTTAGCATATAGTGCAACAATGATTTCAGGAGTAGATTCCTTAGTGCCCCTTACCCATTTAGCCCATCTTCCCTCCCACAATCCTTGCAGGAACCCTCAGTTTGTTCTCCATATTTATGAGTCTCTTCTGTTTTGTCCCCCTCCCCATTTTTATATTATTTTTGTTTCCCTTCCCTTATGTTCATCTGTTTTGTCTCTTAAAGTCCTCATAGGAGTGAAGTCATATGATTTTTGTCTTTCTCTGACTAATTTCACTTAACATAATACCTTCCAGTTCCAGCCACGTAGTTGCAAATGGCAAGATTTCATTCTTTTTGATTGCCGAGTAATACTCCATTATATATATATATATATATATATATATATATATATATATATATATACCACATCTTCTTTATCCATTCATTCATCGATGGACATTTGGGCTCTTTCCATACTTTAGCTATTGTTTAGTGCTGCTATAAACATAGGGGTGCATGTGTCCCTTCGAAACAGCACACCTGTATCCCGTGGATAATGCCTAGTAGTGCAATTTCTGGTCGTAGGATAGTTCTATTTTGAGTTTTTGAGGAACATCCATACTGTTTTCCAGAGTGGCTGCACCAGCTTGCATTCCCATCCATGTACATGTTTTTAGCTGAGGTCAAACAAGGCGACATTCTGTCTTCTTATTGTAGATCTCATACTGTAGACAATTATCCTTTTCTAAGTTTTTAAAAAAATGTTTTATTTATTTTTGAAAAAAAGAGTGCCAGTCGGGAGGGACAGAGAGACAGGGACAGAAGATCTGAAGTGGGCTATGTGTTGAGAGTAGCAAGCCCAAAGTGGGACTCGAATTCACCAACCAAAAGATCATGACCTGAGCCAAAGTGGGACACTCAACCAACTGGGCCACCCAGGTGCCCCAATAATTATCCTTTTTGTGATCTATTTAGTGTTTTGGTTTTTGAAGCTTTGTACTTTTTGTTGGTGATTTCACTGTTTAAAATGGCCCCCAAACATACTGTAAAACACCATCTAGTGTTCATAAGTGCAAGAAGGCTGTGATGTGCCTTACAGAGAAAAAGTGTGTGGTAGACAAGCTTCACTCAGCTTTGAGTTATAGTGCTGCTGTCAACTGAGTTCAATGTTAATGAATCAACTAACCATACCATATAAAGTGTCTTTACATAAAAGCACACATAAAACAAAACTATATTGACTGGTTAACAAAAATGTTGTAATGAGAAGTTGCAGGGACCTAACCCTATATTTTTCCTTAAGAGCAATAGTTGAGTATTTGTTAATTCAGCGTTCAGAGCAACTTTATAGAACATAACTACCATTAATAATATATATTTTCATTCTCAACGATAAATAAAAATAATGGAGGTTCTACAATCAAATAGCTTATGTGAGTAGTCAGAGGCTTTAGAAACAATTATTTCTCTCATGACTTCTGCTTCACCTATTTGTTACTGAAGTAAATTAAATCAATGAATTATGTAGATTTTTAGTTGTTTATTCTCCACTGAAGATATTCTGATATTTCTCAATTTTGCTCAGCTTTTCAACTCCATTTACCACTATCCTCAATTTCAGATGACCTCTGTCCATTTGATATTTTAAGTCTCACTTCCAGTCAGAATGGCTCACTTCCAATCAGAATGCCTGTCTCTTTTTTTAATGTTCATTTATTTATTTATTTAGAGAGAGAGAGATAGTGCATGCAGGGAAGGGACAGAGAGAGAGAGAGAGAGAGGGAGAGAGAGAGAATCCCAAGCAGGCTCCACACCACTAGCACAGAGCCCAACACAGGGCTTAATCACATGAACCGTGAGATCATGACCTGAGGTAAGAGACGCTTAACCAACTGAGCCACCCAGGTGCCCCTGAGATGCCAATTCTTAAGCTCCTTTCCTTTTTCTTTAAGGAGCTCCCATTGCTTGGAAATCATCTCTTCCACTAGATTGTAAACTCTTTTAGAGCTAGGTGCAGAATGTCCTTACTTCACTCCCTATTTGCTGTACTCAAGGAAAAATAATAAAACCCCACAAGAATCAGAAAGAAGCAACTGGGCATGGCACCTGCAAAGGCAAAGTTAACAGAACAAGGCTTTAAAACATATTTTAAGGTCAGTAGAGACAGATGCTCTTTTACCATAAAAATATCTAAAAATTATGCTAGTAAGAATATGAATATGATTGCTTTCCCCTGGTATACATGTCCTGCATAATCCTCTCTCCTTGAATGCAGAAAAGAAAGATCTTTATGGGATATTTTTTCAAAAGTAGAAGGAAGGTCCAAGAGAAGCAATGCTGCTCCAGATACATACTTTGTGGAAGGGAAGCTGGATTTAGGGATACCATGCTCAACTTTTCATTTTTCACATGTATATTCTGTGTGATTTGAATTTTATCGTTGTAAAACTGGAGCACAGAACTAATTGAACCTTATTTGGGCTTCCTTATATGTTCAATCAGAAGAAAGGGGAGCATTTTCATTCCCTTTTCCAATCAGTGTAAGGCACCTTTAGAGTAGGTGACAGGGAAAAAAAGAAAATCTCTCCTGTAACTCATCTGGCCTGCTAAACAGAACTACTTAATCTTCCATTCTGTCAAATGTACACGGGTGAGGAGGGGATTGTCAGCTTATTTGTGGTGGGACCTATATTATGCTTAGTGTAATGAAAGAGAAATGGTCATAAGCGTTTCAAAATTTTTTCAAATATTTTTTCAGGAGAGAAATAATTTGTTGCTAGAAAGAAGTCTTGTTACAACTTCACTACAATATACCCTTAAACTCTGTGTAACCTCTTATTTAAAGAGGTCCCAGTTGGGGCACCTAGGTGGCTCAGTCAGTTGAGCATCTAACTTTTGGTTTTGGCTCAGGTCATGATCCCAGGGTCATGGGAGGAAGCCCCCACGCTCACTGCCGAGCCCACCTGGGATTCTCTCTTTCTCTCCCTCTGTCCCTCTCCCCAACTTGCATCTTTCTCTCTAAATAAAAAAATAATTTAAAAAATAATAAAGAGGTCCCTGTTATGTGCAGTACCATCACACATAAAATTGACAGAAGTTTTGGGGATAGAGGAAAAGTACTATGATCCTTCATTTCTCACTCAAGATATGTATGGAAGTCTAAGGTGTCCATATTCCTTATGACAATTCTTTTATATTATTGCCAGAGAAATTGTGTCTTCAGAAACTTTTCTCTAACAACCTGGGGTATATTTCAATGCAATGACATAAGCCTAAATAATGAAAATTGTAGAACTGCTTAACTGTCAAAACTATAGCCTATGAAATTTCTGAACAAATACATAGCCTATAGACTACTTGTTCAAACCTTAGAATATTAATAAATAACATAATAAAATACTAACAACATCATGATCTAAAGCTTACCAACAGTTATTGTGACAGTTTCATCATCTGTGGAGCACTTCTTCCTTTTACTTAAGGTGCTCGAAGGAGCATGCTTATAAAAGCTCAATTGTGGGGCACCTGGGTGGCTCAGTTGGTTAAATGTCAGACTCTTGGTTTGGGCTCAGGTCATGGTCTCACGGTTCATGAGTTTGAGCCCCACTTCAGGTTTTACGCTGACAGCATGGAGCCTGCTTGGGATTCTCTCTCTCTCCCTCTCTCTCTGCCCCTCCCCTGCCTGCTTTCTTTGTCTCTCACAAAGTAAATAAACTTAAAAAAATTTTTTGAGTATGTAAAATTCATTCCATTCATTAAAGAGTATATAAAATTACTAGTTTTCTCATCTTGTTTATCTGGTATGACTCTTTGGCTTTCAAGTTTTGAATCCATCAGAATAAAACTTTACATTTGTGAAAAATATTCCTGTGCTTCCCTCTGATGCTTCATTTCTGTAGTTAAAAAAAAAAAGAAGATATTTATAAGAAGACTATAGTTTTTCTAGCTTTTAATAATATATTCAATTTGTTAGGAGACTGTCATGAATTTTCCAATAAATGTAGTGGTTACTTCTTTTTGATATATTTGAATTATTTGACTATGATTTATAACTCAAATGTGATGATGACTATAGATCACATTTCTATATTTGTATTTTGCTTCGTCTTCAAAATACTTTTTACTTTAGATACCTGTCTCTTTTGTGATTCATTTCTGCCACTTACTAATTTAAATACATCATATACAACTTTTGATTCTTTTGTGACATCTTCCATTTGGCCTTAGAAACTTATTATTTTGAAAATCTGAGTGAAATTTTGTCAAGATGTTCTGAAAGATCATATTTAACATTTATTTTATTTTTGGGACAGAGAGAGACAGAGCATGAACGGGGGAGGGGCAGAGAGAGAGGGAGACACAGAATCCGAAACAGGCTCCAGGCTCTGAGCCATCAGCCCAGAGCCCGACGCGGGGCTCGAACTCACGGACCACGAGATCGTGACCTGGCTGAAGTCGGATGCTTAACCGACTGCGCCACCCAGGCGCCCCTGAAAGATCATATTTAAATATCATATTTTTTGCAGTTTAAATGAACATAGGAATTTCAGCTTTTCTTGAATAAATTCTAAAGCTGCTGTTCTATTTTTGTTTTTTAAAATAAATTCAATAACTATCCCAAATCTGTTATTCACTATATCCCAAAACTTTCTTGAGTTACCTTTTGAATGCTTATTCTATTACAGTCAAACATACATTTTCTGTACTTGGTGACTCTTTTGAACTTTGGTTGATTTTTGTTTTATAGAGGTTAGGAAGGATCAAGGACTTTTACTTTCCCTTTTGAGCAAATTTTGGTAAATGATTTTTCTGAGAACACTTGCCAAGTGTTTCTACCATTTACTAAACTACTTAAAAATTATAATCCTCCATGACATGCTTTAAATAAAACACTGTGGTTCTTTTTTTCCTTTATTTTTCTGTTTAACACATAAACATTTAAAAAATGCATTGATTTAAACAAACCATATGGTTTCTATGTTCTGAAACTCTGATAAATTAACTTTGAGTTAAGAGATGTTAGCAATGTACTAAAAACATAATATCTGTTTCAATTTTAGTTTGAAATGATTGTTTTTGTCACCCGGAAGTGCATTGGTTAAATTGAATACTGAGAAGCTTACTAAGTTTTTTTTATTCCCATGTGTTCTGCTCAATGCATGTACCAATCATGTGTCAGATCATATTAAGATTTATGAAATTATGTCAAATTAGTATTCTTTTCAATTGCCTTCTTTCTTAAAGTTATTTAAAATTCCTTATAATATGTAACCTTATACCTTTGTGTTTCTACAAACTTACAATATTGTTTTTGCTGTTTAAGTAGAGCTGAGTTTCTTTTTTCTTGTTTATCTTTTTAAAATAGATGTTTTTATGATTTCACTAATATGCTTTTTGTTTACTTTATAAAATGATTCTTAAAATATTTCCAGATAAAAGGTTTTGCAAATTCTTGCCTTTATTTAAAATCATTTTTCCCCAACACTTTAATAAATTAAATTCTTTGAAATGTGGCCTGCTCTGAATTAAAGGTGGTAGTTGCCTAATATAAGTAGTTTTGTTCAGCACTAATATTGATTCTCTTTTATTTGATCTGAAAAGCATAATAAAATATAATCACAACATAATAAAGTAGATGTTTTAAATCACTTTGTTATTCAATGTTAAATCATTAATTACTATGATTAAAGTTATTTCATAAAATTCTAAGAATTAGTCAAAAATGCCATTGGAAAAAATCTGCTAAAGAATGTAGTAAGAGAAAAAATAAGTAGGGGGTGTCACAATTCCAGATTTCAAGTTATATTACAAGTGGTAGTAATTAAAACAGTATGGTACTGGCATAAAAATAGATACATTGATCAATGGAATAGAAAAAAAAACAAAAATAGACCCACAATTACTTGGTAAATTAATCTTCAACAAAGGACAAATGAATTTACAGTGGGAAAAAGTCTTTAAAAAAATGGTGGGAAAACAGGACGGCCACATGCAAAAGAATGAAGCTGGACTACTTTCCTTCACCATATACAAAAATAAACTCAAAAGATTAAAGACCTAAATGTGAGACCTGAAACCATAAAAATCCTAGAAAGAGTACAAGCAGTAATTTCTCTGACACTGGCTGTAGCAACATTTTTCTAGATATGTGTCCCGAGGCAAGGGAAATTAAACAAAACAAAACAAAACAAAAAACTATTGAGACTATATCAAAATAAAAAGCTTCTGCACAGCAAAGGAAATAATCAACAAAACTAAATGGCAACCTACTGAATAGGAGAAGATATTTGCAAATGACATATCTGGTAAAGGGTTAGTATCCAAAATATATAGAGAATTCATACAATTCAACACCTCAAAACCAAATAATACAATTAAAAATGGGCAGAAGACACGAACAGACATTTCTCCAAAGAAGACATCCAGATGACCAAGAGACACATGAAAGGATCCTCAACACCACTCATCATCAAAGAAATACAAATCAAAATCACAGTGAGATATCACCTCACACCTGTCAGAATGGCTAAAATAAAAAACACAAGAAACAAAAGGTGTTGGTAAGGATGTGGAGAAAAAGGAACCGTCTTGCACTGTTGATGGGAATGCAAACTTGTGCAACCACTGTGGAAAACAGTATGGCAGTTCCTCAAAATGTTAAAAATAGAACTACTCTATGATCCAGTAATTGCACTACTGGGTATTTACTCCTAAAAGACAAAAACACTAATTCAGAAGGACGCATCACCCCTATGTTTATTGCAGTATTATTTACAGTAGCCAAAGTGTGGAAGCAGCCCAAATGTCCACGGACTGATAAATGGATAAAGAGGTGGTGTACGTACACACACACACACACACACACACACACACACACACACACAGGAATATTATACAGCCATAAAAAATAATGAAATCTTGCCATTTGCAACAAAGTGGATAGAGATAGAGAGTATAATGCTAAACAAAATCAGTCAGAGAATGACAAATACCATGTGATATCATTCATATATAGATTTTAAGAAATAAAACAAACAAGGAAAGGAAGAAAAGAGAGAGACCAAACAAGAAACAGATTCTTAACTACAGAGAATAAACTAATGGTTACCAGAGAGAAGGTGGGGGGAAGAATGTAGTAAGAAAATTAACCATAAAATGAAGCTGCCTTATGAAAATCTGATTCCATTAGTTTAATTTAGGAAAGTAACAGCCAAAACCACTAGCAAATGTGAATACTGATAGTATCTACCTTATTAAGGATTGTGAGGATTAAATGACATAATGCATATAAAGTGCTTAGTATAGTATCTAGTACTCTAAAAGCTTAAAAAATACTAGCCATAATCACTCTCCCCTACTTTTCATGCCCTCTCCTACCCTGACCCCACCTCAGTCCCAATCTGCTTCAACTCTAAAATTTTAACTCCTATATTCTATTCTTTACCATAATATGCTTTTCTCTGATCATTATTCCAGCTTTATTACCTTAATCCTACCATAATTTTAATTTTACCTCCTTGATGTTTCTAAACCCTTGACCCTCCTATTTCCCCCCAATTTATTATTACTCTCTGGCTTTACTTCCAGCCCTACTTTTTTCCTATCCATCACAAAACCTCATAGTCCACAAATTTAATTTTACTCCCTTGGGTTTGTTAAACATAAAGTTGTGTCAGTCATAGGACCTGAAGCCAGAAAAACTCTGGGTTCAAATTCTGGCTGTTACTTACTAGCTGTGAGAAATGAGCAAGATATTTATCTTTTTAAATACACACACACACACACACACACACACACACATATATATATATATATATATATATATATATACAGAGAGAGAGAGAATGATGATTGTTAGAATTAAATGCAATAGTGTATATTAAGCTTTTACCATACAAGCTATTATATGTTAGACTTTAAGTAAATCTTAGTTTCTTTGTCTTCCTCTCATTCCCTTCAGCAACTATTACAAAATTGCATCTTTTTAAATTTAATACATATATTTTTAATTTACCTCCAGCTTAGTTAGCATATAGTGTGCAACAATGATTTCAGGAGTAGATTCCTTAATGCCGCTTACCCATTTAGCCCATCCCCCCTCCCACAAACCCTCAAGTAACCCTTTGTTTGTTCTCCATATTCAAGAGTCTTTTATGTTTTTTCCCCTCCCCGCGTTTATATTATTTTGCTTCCTTTCCCTTATGTTCATTTATTTTGTGTCTTAAATTCCTCAATGAGTGAAGTCATATGATATTTGTCTTTCTCTGACTAATTTTGCTCAGTATAATGCACTTTCGTTCCATCCACGTAATTGCAAATGGCAAGATTTCATTCTTTTTGATTGCTGAGTAATACTCCACTGTGTATATATACCACAACTTCCTTAACCATTTATCCATCGATGGACATTTGGGCTCTTTCCATACTTTGGCTATTGTTGATACTGCTGCTATAAACATTGGGGTGCATGTGTCCCTTTGAAACAGCGTACCTGTATCCCTTGGATAAATACCTAGTAGTGCAATTGCTGGGTTGTAAGCTAGTTCTATTTTTAATTTTTTGAGGAAACTCCATACTGTTTTCCAGAATGGCTGCACCAGTTTTCATTCCCAACAGCAGTGCAAAAAAGATCCTTATCTCCACCTCCTCCACAACATCTGTTATTGCCTGTGTTAGCCATTCTGACAGGTGTGAGGTGGTATCTCATTGTGGTTTTGATTTGTATTTCCCTGATGAGGAGTGATGTTGAGCATTTTTCATGTGTTGATTGGCCATCTGGATCACTTCTTTGGAGAAGTGTCTATTCATGTCTTTTGTCCATTTCTTCACTGGATTATTTGTTTTTTGGGTGTTTGATAAGTTTTCTATAGATTTTGGATACTAACCTTTTATCTGATATGTCGTTTACAAATATCTTCTCTCATTCCGTCAGTTCCCTTTCAGTTTTATTGATTATTTCCTTCGCTGTGCAGAACATTTTTATTTTGATGAGGTCCCAACAGTTCATTTTTGCTTTTATTTCCCTTGCCTCCGGAGACTTGTTGAGTAAGAAGTTGCTGCGGCCAAAGTCAAAGAGGTTCTTGCCTGCTTTCTCCTCGAGGATTTTGATAGCTTCCTGTCTTAACTTGGGTCTTTCATCCATTTTGCTTATTTTTGTGTATGTTGTAAGAAAGTGGTCCAGGTTCATTTTTCTGCATGTCGCTGTCCAGTTTTCCCAGCACCACTTGCTGAAGAGACTGTCTTTATTCCATTGGATATTCTTTCCTGCTTTGTCAGAGACTAGTTGGCCATACGTTTGTGGGTCCATTTCTGGGTTCTCTATTCTGTTCCATTGATCTGAGTGTCTGCTTTTGTGCCAGTACCATACTGTCTTGATGATTACAGCGTTGTAAAATCTTCAAGTCTAGGATTGTGACGCCTCCAGCTTTGGTTTTCTTTTTCAAGATTGCTTTAGCTATTCAGGGTCTTTTCTGGTTCCATACAAATTTTAGGATTGTTCATTCTAACTCTGTGAAGAATGCTGGTGTTATTTTGATAGGGGTTGCATTGAATATGTAGATTGCTTTGGGTAGTATTGACATTTTAACAATATTTGTTCTTCCTATCCAGGAGCATGGAATCTTTTTCCATTTTTTTGTGTCTTCTTCAATTTCTTTCATAAGCTTCCTATAGTTTTCAGTGTACAGATTTTTCACCTCTTTGGGTAGATTTATTCCTAGGTATTGTATGGCTTTTGGTACAATTGTGAATGGGATTGATTCCCTGATTGCTCTTTCTGTTGCTTCATTATTGGTGTATAGGAATGCAACCGATTTCTGTGCATTGATTTTATATCCTGCAACTTTGCTGAATTCACGGATCAGTTCTAGCAGTTTTTGGTGGAATCTTTTGGTTTTTCCACATAGAGTAACATGTCATCTGCAAAGAGTGAAAGTTTGACCTCCTCCTGGCCGATTTGGATACATTTTACTTCTTGTGTTGTCTGATTGCAGCTGCTAAGACTTCCAATACTATGTTGAATAACAGTGGCAAGAGTGGACATCCCTGTCTTGTTCCTCACTTTAGGGGAAAAGCTCTCAGTTTTTCCCCACTGAGGATAATGTTAACATTGGGTCTTTCATATATGGGTTTTATGATCTCAAGTTATGATCCTTCTATCCCTACTTTCTTGACGGTTTTTATCAAGAAAGATGCTGTATTTTGTCAAATGCTTTCCCTGCATCTGTTGAGAGGATCATGTGGTTCTTGTCCTTTTTTTCATTGATGTGATGAATCACAGTGATTATTTTGTAGACATTGAACCAGCCCTGCATCCCAGGTATAAATCCCACCTGGTCCTGGTGAATAATTTTTTTAATGTATTGTTGGATCTGGTTGGCTAATACCTTGTTGAGGATTTTTGCATCCCAGTTCATCAGGGAAATTGGTCTATAGTTCTCCTTTTTAGTGGGGTCTCTGGTTTTGGAATCAAGGTAATGCTGGCTTCATAGAAAGAGTTTGGAAGTTTTCCTTCCATTTCTATTTTTAGGAACAGCTTCAAGAGAATAGGTGTTAACTCTTCTTTAAATGTTTGGTAGAATTCCCCTGGAAAGCCATCTGGCCCTGGATTCTTGTTTTGGGGAGATTTTTGATTACTAATTCAATTTCTTTACTGGTTATGGGTCTGTTCAAATTTTCTATTTCTTCCTGTTTCAGTTTTGGTAGTTTATATGTTTGCAGGAATCTGTCCATGTCTTCCAGGTTGCCTATTTTATTGGTGTATAATTGCTCATAATATTCTCTTATTGTTTTCATTTCTGCTGTGTTGGTTGTGATCTCTCCTCTTTCATTCTTGATTTTATTTATTTGGGTCTTTTCTTTTTTCTTTTTGATTAAAATGGCTAGTGGTTTATAAATTTTGTTAATTCTTTCAAAGAATCAGCTTCTGGTTTCATTGATCTGTTCTACTGTTTTTTGTTTGGTTGGTTGGGTTTTGTTTTTTTGTTTTTTGTTTTTGTTTTTGTTTTTGTTTGGCTTAAATAGCATTGATTTCTGCTCTAATCTTTATTATTTCCTGTCCTCTGCTGGTTTGGGTTTTATTTGCTGTTCTTTTTCCAGTCCCTTAAGGTGTAAGGGTATGTTGTGTATCTGAGATCTTTCTTCCTTCTTTAGGAAGGCCTGGATTGCTATATACTTTCCTCTTATGACCACCTTTCCCGCGTCCCAGAGGTTTTGGGTTGTGGTGTTATCATTTTCATTGGCTTCCATGTACTTTTTAATTTCCTCTTTAACTTCTTGCTTAGTCCATTCATTCTTTAGAATGTTAGTTAGTCTCCAAGTATTTGTTACTTTCCAAATTTTTTCTTGTGGTTGATTTTGAGTTTCCTAGCATTGTGGTCTCAAAATGCGCACAGTATGATCTTGATCTTTTCATACTTGTTGAGGGCTGATTTGTGTCTCTGTATGTGGTCTATTCTGGAGAATGCTCCATGTGCACTGGAGAAGAATGTATATTTTGCTGCTTTAGGATGAAATGTTCTGAATATATCTGTTAAGTCCATCTGGTCCAGTGTGTCATTCAAAGACATTGTTTCCTTGTTTTTCTTTCTGTTTAGATGATCTGTCCACTGCTGTAAGTGGGATGTTGAAGTCCCCTACTATTATGGTATTACTATCAATGAGTTTCTTTATGTTTGTGATTAATTGATTTGTATATTTGGGTGCTCACACATTTGGCACATAAATGTTTACAATTGTTAGGTTTTCTTGGTGGATAGACCCCTTAATTATGATATAATGCCCTTCTTCATCTCTTGATACAGTCTCTATTTTAAAGTCTAGATTGTATGATATAAGTATGGCTACTCTGGCTTTCTTTTGTTGACCATTAGCATGATAGATGGTTCTCCATCCCCTTACTTTCAATCTGAAGGTGTCTTTAGGTCTAAAGTGGGTCTCTTGTAAACAGCATATAGATGGATCTTGTTTTCTTATCCATTCTGTTACCCTATGTCTTTTGATTGGAGCATTGAGTCCATTGACATTTAGAGTGAGTACTGAAAGATATGAATTGATTGCCATTATGTTGCTTGTAGAGTTGGAGTTTCTGGTGGTGTTCTATGGTCCTTTCTAGTCTTTGTTGCTTTTAGTCTTTATTTATTTGTGGTTTTTTTTCATCTGTTCTCCCCTCAGAGAGTTCCCCCTTAACATTTCTTGCAGGGCTGGTTTAGTGGTTACACTCCTTTAATTTTTGTTTGTCTGGGAAACTTTTAATCTCTCCTTCTATTTTGAATGACAGCCTTGCTGGATAAAGAATTCTTGGCTGCATATTTTTCTGAAGAATCTCCTTTCTGCCTAAGGCTTAATGTTACACTTGAGCTCAGAAACCATTATCACTTCTCTCTTCCTTCTGTACTATTTATTCCTCCTCTCTCCCTATTGACCTTTTCCCTTCACATTTAAACATTCAAAAGCCTCTTCTTTCCTCAAGACAAATAAACCCTTTATTATTCCTCATGGTCAAGCCTCTTGGAACGGTTGTTTACTCTCACTATCTCTACTTTCTCACCTCCTTTTCACTTTTCAACTCACTCTAATATTCCTTTTGCCCCTATTCTTCCAAAGCTGCTCTCACTAAGATCCCATATTACTAAGATCGCACATTGATCTCCATATTACCATGGCCAATGGACACTTTTCTATGGTAATGACACAGTTGATCCCTCCTTCATTCTTGTAATTCTTTTCTTCCTTGCCCACTATGCCATAAGTTTCTCCAGGTTTCCATTTCTTGCTTTAGACTTCTTATCAGGCTCATCATCTAATGCCCATTCCCAATGTCATAGTTCCCTCAGACTCTATTTTAAATCTTTGGGTTTTTTTTCCCTTACAGAAGTTGGTTGATCCATCTAAATATATGTCTTTAATTACAACACCTATATGCTGATGACTCATTAAACTTTATTTCCAGTATAGATCTCCAGTATAAGCTCCATAATCCTTTATTCAACTAGCTATCCCATCTCTCCTCCTATATGTCCCATAAATACCTCAAATTCAATATACTGAGAACTAAACTCAAATTTGCTTCTACACATATAGGACATGTTTTAGCCAATAATAAACAACCATCTTCCACAGAATTACCAAGGCCTTTCTCAATCCAGGACCTATATTTGAACACAAAAAAATCATTATTACTCAATTTTTCCAAGAATCAGTGCACAATACTATTCCAGATACATAGGAAAATAATCCATTACATGTAATAGATGCTTTAGGGCACTAGGGTTTAATTATTTTGCAGAACTCAGTTGATACATGTGCTCATTTACCTTCTATATCTATGTGCCAAGTTAGTAGCTTTTGCCTCTTGTCTCTGGTTTCCTCCATGCCTCCCTTCTTCAGCTTTGCTGGCTAATGCTCTCGTGCTTTTGTCTTGCCTACTGTAATAGCCTACAGAATTGAGTTGGCTCAAATCCAACTCTCTCATTTGATTTCATGACACTTGTCTTTAGGCTTATTATGGATCAGCCATACTATGCTACATGTACCTTCCTGAATATAATGCATTCTTCTGAGCTAAAGTGTCTGTGCCTTTGCTGTTTCCTCTCTTTGGTATCCCTTCAACCTCTTCATTACACTTTTTTTTCTTTATACAAGGAAGTGATAAGTACACATTCTTTTTAAAGGATTCACACAACAGAGTAAAAAGTTAACTATTCCTTTATCCGATCTCTCTCTGCCAAATGTCAACATATACACACATACACTTTTCTCTCCACAGATAACTGCTATTAACAGTCTGGTTTGTATCCTTCCAGACTAAATTCTGGAGTTAACTCCTCACATTTGCTGCTATAAAACTTTTGATTTACCATTATCAGAGTATCATAATATATTTTAGTTGTTTAAGTTTTGGTTTATATCCAGCCTAATACTTGGAAAAATCCTGAGAATGGAGCTTTCTTTTTTAATATTTATGATCCCCCCATTTGTCACAATGCTTCATACATTTTTTTGTTGAAGGATAAATTACACTGTATTTGTTCTCATTATGGTCTAGTGGGGACACATAAATAATTCTAGGGGAAGGAGCAGGGTATTAAAGAATCAGGTTTAGGAACTCTTCTAGATAATGTGACAGCTAAGTACCCAAATAAGTGAATATAAATAGATTAGAGGAAACAGAAATGTGTTCTACAAACAAAGTGGAACCACAATTAAATATCAATGTATCCTAAAAATTTTTTAAAGAGAACTGGTGGGTGGCTGAGTGAGGGGTGAGGGATGAGCAAAATGGGTGAAGGGGAGTGAGAGGTACAGGATTCCATTTATGGAATGAATAAGTCATGGGGATGAAAGGAACAGCAAGGGAATATACTCAATGGTATTGTAATAGCATTGTATGGTTATAAATGGTAGCTACACTTGTGAACATAGCATAATGTATAGAGTTATAGAATCACTATATTGTACACCTGAAGCTAATGTAACATAGTATGTCAACTACACTTCAATAAAAAAAAAAGAGGTTCTTAACTATTATTATACAACATTATTACATATATGAGGATTTTTTAATTTTTTTATGGGCTAGGAACTTAATATCACTCTAGCTATAATCTCTAATTATTATCTCCAGCTTACAGAGAAATAAGCTAAGGCTTAATTGAATGTATCAGACATCCTCAGTGGCATGCCCATATCCCCCTGGCCCACCATGGAGGCTACCTCCAGCTTCAATGGCAATTCCCATTAATGATATGCCAATGGCTTCCTATCTCAACCATCTGTCTTTCTGCCTGAAGGTTTTCTCTAGCAATAGGAGCATGCTACTTAAGGGAAGTACCAGAGAGTTAACACTCCCAAGAATAACCCTTAACCACTGAGGGAGGGGAATTAGTAGATAAATGTCTCAGTTTTCTTGTCCCTCAGTGAAACAATTCTGGGTTTTATTCTATAGTCTCTCAGAGGATCACCAGTAGAATTGAGTTCCAATTTCCCTCAGTGGTAACCTGCTCATTTACACACTTTATTGGCCTTCCTTTCTTCCTTGTGTCACACTTCCTCATCAGGCTTCTGAAAGTTCTTTGAATCCCAATCCTTGTCTCAGAGTCTTGTTGTGGGGAAACCCAATTTAAGATAAAGAAGTTGCTTAAACGGGCACCTGGGTGGCTCCGTCCTTTAAGCATTTGATTCTTGATTTCCATTCAGGTCTTGATCTCACAGTTGGTGTGACTGATCTCCATGCCTGTCAGCACAGAGCCTGCTTGGGATTTTCTCTCTCCCTCTGCCCCTTCCCTGCTCTCACACATGCTCACCCCCCCCCCCACCATATAAACATACATTAAAAAAAAAGAAGTTGTTTAAAGTCATAAATAGCTAATAAATAGTGAGTTTAGGTCCATCTGATTTTACATAACCTACATTCTATATTTATACCAACTTCTAACTTGTTTTTAACTTTCTTTTTCCCATTCACTAGCCACATTAGGTAGGCCCACAATTAAATGTATGTGTGGCATAAACTCAGAGAGAAGTGGGAACATAAAGGTTCAAGAGTCAAGTACGAACTTTGAGTACACATTCTTGACAGTGAGGAAAATAAATTGCATTTGGAAAAACATATTTGATGGACTATAATAATGGAAAATATATTCAAGTATAAATGGTTAATTTTTCATGTTCTATACTTTATTTGTTCATAAGGTTTAGCAAATCTTAATTATTGAACAAGTTAGCCATAGATACTACTGTGTACAGTGAAAGTGCTTACACTTTGTTAGCATTACAGCCCCTGCAAAAGTAAGCTCATACATGAAGGAGAAGCTCTTGAATTTTACCTTAATTTGCATGTGGTAGGAAAGTTGGTTTCTTTCCAGAAAGTATTCAGATGTAAGGAAGGGTAAACCGGGTTATCTCATTATTCCAAAGATCATTGTGGAAGGGCCAGAATAGGGCAACATTTTTAGTTTAGATTTTGCACTTGCATCATCCTTTTAAGAAGATTCAGACCTTTCCCTTACAAACAGGGCAAAGGGCTCCTCATGGCAAGCCAGAGGATTTAACTAAAATGGGGTCTTCCAGGAACTCTAGGTGAGGAAATGGTCATCAACTCCAAAACTCCAAAACTCCAAAGCCCAGTGGGTGCCAAAGAAATGGAGCAAAAGAAACTTGAGGGCTAAAATGGGTGCCACTTCTCAGGTCTGCAGTAGAGACTCCACTGAAGCCAATCTTCACAGGAGTGAGAGGAGCAGAGGCATTTTTTTCAGCGGTTTTGAAGCTTGTTGGGGTCAGCTAGGGAGAGTAACAAGATAAGGCTGAGTAAGTGAGAAGCAGCACGACCAAGACCAACTGCCACTTAGGTCGCTGCTCTTCCTACATCCTGGAGGCGAGGTGCCCACTCAGCCTTTTCTGGACTGGAAGGTGCCTTTCGAGGAAGCTGGAGTCCCGCCACGAGAAGCTGGAAACTCACAGGCAGAAGTGTGGTGTGAAGCTAAACCCTGGAGGGTGGTAAACCTGGGGCAGGGGGTCCAGAAGCTGTAGCCTCACTCTGAATGGTTGGCTGAAGTTAGCTCCAACTCCTGAGTTGATGTAATCTGAGGAAAGAGGAGCAAGCCTTCCAGTGTGCTCCCAGTGGGCTCTTTCGAATCAATTCTCGCAGTCCCCATTTTGTCCTCTGGTTCTTTTGAGGTAACCCGCTAATGCAGTCCACCCAGTGGTGTGCCAAGCCCTTCCATGTCCCTGTCCCCGGGAGCTTCTCCTTTGCCCTGCCCCCTCTCCTGGTGGTGAGAATGAAGAGCCTTAAGCTGGGTCTCCCCAAGGCTCACGGTATATTCTAGTCACTTGCTATCAGGTTTAATTCAGCAGCGAATAGTAGATTTATTTGTGCATCAAAGTCCTGAGAGAAATTAAATGTTAAAAGTCTGATTTTGGTTCTCACCAACTTTAGTATATTGATTTCAGTAATTTTTTCAACCAACACGTGGCACTGAGCATTTGTGTGTCAAATCCTGTGGAAATGAAATACTTTTTGCTATCAAGGAGCATCCAAGGTAGGTAAAAATACTTAATTCAAGCATTTCAATACTTCTTCATTATATTAAATTCAATGAGAATTTATTAAACATTTTTGTAGATCAAGCTCGGTGCTAGGTATTGATCATAGCAAGTTGAATCAGCTTTGGCCTACAGATCTGAGCTCACCGTCTTGTTGGAGGGAAGGGACAGAACACCAAACAATTATATTTAAAGGTGTAAGATGAACCCTGGTAAATGCTACCACAAAAGATTCAGGACAAGGGAATAGAAGGAATAGAGAGAATAGAAAAGTCTTTGTAGAGGAACAACATGTGTAGTAAGCCCTGGAAGAAGAGAGGTTATGTTTACAAGTAGAGTTCTGACTTTAGGTTTGTATTTTCCAACAGAACTAACTTGAGGTTTCTCTGTTTTTCTCTAATTTTCTCTTGCTTTCTAGTCCATTTTGCCTCCCACCCACCCACCCACAACCCAGTTCTGTTTTCTTGGAAGTAGCCTTGGCCAGGGTATATCACTTACAAATGATAATTACCTCTTATTAAAATACTTATTTCTGCACAAACAGTACTTGTAAAGAAAGAATTTTCATTTTTTTTTAGAATTTGTTTTAGCCAAGTCAACAAAGCACAGTTCCTGTGGCCCATCTGCTAGAACACAAAAATAGCCTCAGTATGTAAAAAACAGATGTTTAAAATGGTATTCATTAAAATGAGATTCCACCTGTAATAGAAAACAGAAAGTGGATGCAAAAGGAATGTTGTAAGCTGGCAGTGCTTGCTACTGCCTTCCATTCCCTTCAAAATGTATATTTGTAGGTAAAATCTTGCTAATAGGAATATGCTTCTGGTTTTAATCTCTAGTGATATGGGTTAATAGTAATATTGAAACACAATCACCCTAGACTCATTTGGAAGGTAGCAGTCATTAAAAAACAAAACAAAACAAAAAAATCCTCCAAGGTAGATGCCTTCTTACTAGTGAACAAAATTGTCTTGGGCAGAAAATTAATGACTATCCTATATTAGCAACAGAAATGAACATTTACTGGTTACCTTCTGTGTCAGGTGCTTTAGCGTATATTTTTACAAGAACCCTATGAAGGAGATATTATCTTAACTCTATAGATGAGAAAATTGAATTATATATTAAATAACTGCCCAAAGCCACAACTACATTGGAAGCTAAGACTCTTAGATTCTGAAGCCAATGTACTTTTTCTACTATTTCATACTGTCTTTGAAACAATGAAGGCATGTAGAGGTTAAAACCCTACACTATCAGATGTAGTGTCTGGGATGTAAATCCGGGTTTATCTGATTCCAAAGCCTATGCCTGTGTACTTCTACATATTTTGGCCAAGTTCATTTAGCTGCATCTATGGAGTGGAGGAAAAGAAGAGAGCATCTAGTGAGATAGGCAGAGCTCTAAGTGATCATTAAGCAAACCCAGACTAGCATTTAGTAACTGTGAGCAATTCAGGAAAACATTAGGCTCGTAAAAATACATTAATCATTTTTTAATGTATGTAAAATGTAGATTACCTTTATTACTTCTTAAGCCATATTCTTTCATTCATTAATCCAACAGGTATTTGTTGATCTCTTACCTGTGTGAAACAGGCTTAATCAGACAAAAGTCCCTGTCTTCAAGGACTTACATTCTGGTTGGAGATTAAGACAGTAAACAAGATAAATATAAATCAGTGAAATATGTTGCACATTTGAATGATAAACGTTGAACAGAAAGGTAAATCAAAGATTGGGGATAGGAAGTCTGTGGAGGTGATTTTTGCAGTTTTAGGCAGGATGGCCAAGGAGGACTTTACCTGAAGGAAAAAGAGAAAAGAGCCAAGTCAATATCTGTGGAGAGTGCATTCCAATAGATGGAATATTAAATGCAGAGGCCCTGAGGCCAGTGTGATAGGAAAAGAATATAGAAAAGATAGATAGTAAGATGAGGTCAGAGTGATAAAGAGAGGGAATTCAGATCATGTAGGGTCTTATGGGTCATAATAAAGACTTTGATTTTTATTCTGAATAAGATGGAAATTGTTGAAGGATACTGAACCAATGAATAACCTGATCCACATTTTTTTAATTATGATGAAACATACATAATATAAAATTTATTATCTTAACCATTTTTAAGTATACAGTTCATTAGTATTAAATACATTCACATTGCTGTGCAGCTATCACCATGATCCATCTCCATAACTGTTTTCATCTTATAGAACTGAAACTCTATGGCTATTAAACACTGACTCCCCGTTCTCCCCTCCCCCAAGGCCCTGGAAACCACCATTATACTTTCTATCTTTATAATTTTGATTAATTACCTCATATAAGTGGAATCATACAATATTTCTCTTTTTGTGACTGGCTTATTTCACTTACTATAATGTCTCCAAGGTTCATCCATGTTACAACATATTACAGAAATTCCTTCCTTTTTAAGGCTGAATAATAGTCTATTGTATGTATATACAACATTTTCCTTATTCATTTGTTGGTAGACATTTAGGTTGTTTCTAAATCTTGGCTATTGTGAATAATGCTGCCATGAACAAGAGTGTATAGTTATCTCTTTGAGATGCTGATTTTATTTCATCTTAGGTTATCCGAATTTTTGGCATTTATACATAATACTCTCATTTCTGTAAAATCAGTAATAATGCCCTCACTTTAATTTCAGATTTTAGTAATTCGAGTTGTCTCTCTTTTTTCATAGTCTATCTACCTGAAGGTTTTCAACTGTTGATTTTTTTGAAGAACCAACTTTTGGTTTCTTTGATTTTTCTATTGCTTTTCTATTCTCTATTTTGTTTCACTCTGTTGGCATCTTTACAATTTCCTTCTGCTAGCTTTGGGTTTAGTTTGTTCTTATTCTAATTTCTTTCTTTTTTTTAAGTCTTACAGTTTATTTATTTATTTAGAGACAGCACAAATAATATAAAAACAGGGAGGGAGACAAACCATAAGAGACTCTTAAATACAAAGAAGAAACTGAGGATTGCTGGAGGGTTTGGGGGGAGGGGGATAGGCTAAATGGGCAAGGGGCATTAAGGAGGACACTTGTTGGAATGAGCACTGGGTGTTATGTGTAAGTGATGAATCAGTAAATTCTACTCCTGAAACCATTATTACACTATATGTTAACTAACTTGGAAGTGAATTAAAAATAATAATAATAAAATAATAAATAAATAAATAAATAAATAAATAAATAAAGTGTATTTAGTCTGATATTAGTATAGCCACTTCTTTCTTTTGGTTAGTATTTTTTTCTATACTTTCACTTTCAACCAGTTTGTGTCTTGAGATATCAAGCGAGTCTCTTGAAAATAGCATATAATTAGGTCATGTGTTTTGTTTTGCTTTTATTTTATTTATTTTTGAGAAGGAGAGAGAGAAAGAGTGGGGGAGAAGCAGAAAGAGAAGGAGAGAGGGAATCCCAAATAGGCTCTACACTTAGCATGGAGCCCAATGCAGGGTTCCATCTCATGATCACGAGATCATGACCTGAATGGAAATCAAGAGTCGGGAGCAGCTTAGCTGATTGAGCCACCCAGTGCCCCAAGGTCCTATGTTTTTAATACATTTTGACAATCTCTGTCTTTTGATTGGGAGTTTAACCATTTACATTTAAACTAACTGCTGATAAGGAGGGATTTGCTTCTGTCATTGCATTCTTTTTTTCTACATGCCTATAGTGTCTTTGTCCCTCATTTCCTGCATTCCTGTCTTCTTTTTTTGTGTAGTTGATTTTTTGCAATGTAGAGTTAAAATTCTTAATTTATTTTTTTGTATAATCTATGGCTATTTGTGATTACCATGGGGATTATATTTAACATTCTAAAGTTATAACAGTTTAAATTAATTTATAGCTGTTTAACTTAAATAACAAACAAAAACTCTGCTCCTTTACATTTCCATTTCTGTCCCTTTTGGTTATTGTGTCACAAAATTTCATCCTTATACATTGTGTGCCTAAAACATAAACAATTTTTTAATGCATTGGTCTTCTTAATTATATAGAAAACTAGATTAGAGATACAAACCAAATTTACAGTAATAGTAGCTTTTACATGAATAGTTTTAATTTTTTAAATTTTTTTTAATGTTTATTTTTGACAGAGAGACAGAGCATGAGCGGGGGAGGGGCAGAGAGAGAGGGAGACAGAATCCAAAGCAGGCTCCAGGCTCTGAGCTGTCAGCACAGAGCCCGACGCAGGGCTCGAACTCACAGACTGTGACATCATGACCTGAGCCAAAGTCGGACACTTAACTGACAGCCACCCAGGCGCCCCAATTTTTTTTTAATTTTTAAAGTTTATTTATTTTGAGAGAGAGCAAGCAAGCAGGGGAGGGGTAGAGAGAGAGGGAGAGAGAGAGAATCCAAGCAGGCTCCGCACTGTCAGCACAGAGCCTGATGCAGGGCTCAAACTCAAGAACCATGAGATCATGACCTGAGCCAAAACCAAGAGTCAGATGCTTAACTAACTGAGCTACCCAGGCACCCTTCTGTGAATATTTTTTTTAATCTTTAAATGCATTAGTCTCTTAAATTATGTAGAAAACAAAAAGTTATATGCCATTGTTACAATAACAGTAGATTTTATACTTATCCATGTGTTTACCTTTATTGAGATCTTTATTTCTCCTTATAGCTTCAAGTTACTGACTAGTGTCCTTTCATTTTACCTTGCAGGATTACCTTGAGCATTTCTTGCAAGGCAGGTCTAGTGGTTATGAACTCTCTCAACTTTTATCTGGGAGTGTCTTGATTTCTCCCTCACTTTTGAAGGACAGTTTTGTCAGATATAGGATTATTGGTTGACTTTTTTTCCTTTTAGCACTTTCCTTCTTTTTTCAAAGAATTTATTTATTTATTTTGAATGAGAGAATGGGGGGGGCAGAGAGAGAGAGAGAGAGAGAGAGAGAGAGAATCCCAAGTAGGATCCCCACTGTCAGCACAGAGCCAGATTTGGGACTCAATCTCACAAATCATGAGATCACAACCTGAGCCAAAATCAAGAGTTGGCTACTTAACTAACTAAGAAACCCAGGCACCCCTAGCACTTTGAATGTATTGGTCCACTGCCTTCTGGTCTCCAAAGTTTCTAATGAGAAATTTGCTAATAATTTCATTGAGGATCCCTTGTATGTGATGATTTGCCTATCTCTTGCTGCTTTCAAGTTTCACTCTTTGGGTTTGGCTTTTGAAAGTTTGATTATAATGTGTAATGGGTTCCTTTGAGTTCATCTTGGAGTTTGTTGAGATTCTTGACTATTTATATTCATGTCTTTCCTCAAATTTGGGAAGTTTTCAGCCATTATTTATTTCAATATTCTCTCTGCCCCTTTGTCTCTGTCTTATCCTACCGGACTTCCACAATGAGTATCAGTGTCCCACAGGTTCCCTGAGGCTCTGTTCATTTATTTTCAATCTTTTTTCTTTCTGTTCCTCAGCCTTGATAATTTCTATTGTCCTGTTTTCAAGTTCACTGATTGTTTCTTCTGTCTGCTCAATCAAATCTGCCTTTGAATCCCTCTAGTGAACTTTTCATTTCAATTACTGGTCTTTCAGCTTTGTAATTTTAGTTTCATTTTAGTTTTTTTAATCTCGTTACTGATATTTCCATTTTGTTCATCCATCACTTTTTTGACTCTACAAATGTTCCTTTAGTTCTTTAAGCATCTTTAAGATAAGAGTTTTCACATCTTTGTCTAATATATTTGCTATTAAGTCTTTCAGGGACAGATTCTGTTAATTTACCCTTTTCCCTTTAATAGGCCATACTTTTCTATTTCTTTGTACACCTTGTGGGGTTTTTTTATTGTTATTGAACATTGGACATTGAACTGAATAATGTGGTAATTCTGGCAATCAGATTCTCTCCTTTCCCCAGGGTTTGCTACTTTTTTGATTATTTTTGTCTGTGCTGTTTCTGTGATGAAGATCAGCCTGACAAAGTAAGCTTAATGTCTTCTTAAGTTTTTTCGGGGCATGCACAGTTGCTTTGTGATTTTTCCCCATATATTCAATTATTTTTGGATGTACTTGTCTTTAATGTCTGGCTACTGAAAGGAGAAAAGGAAAACATGAGGGTGGGAAAAAAGGGCACTAGCCCTAATTTAATCTCCTGCAAGTCACTTCAGCTGGAGGGGGAGGGGCTTTCAACTCTTGGAGGAGATGTAACAACAATGGCTGTCAGGCTCTTTGTATGGTTTTGATCAGATGCAGCAATCAATACTCAGAGCACAAATCACCAATATTTGGAGGACAGCGTCCTTTTTACCCACCCTAGATCCCACAAGCTGCGCAAGCTTCTCCAGGAACACGTGTACAGCTGCCTGCCATGTGTCTGGGGGTTGGGGGAAGATAGCTGCTACTGTGCTAAGAGCTGAAATTGACTAAAATTAACTACAATTTACCTGTCCAGACCTTATACTGCAAGTTGGAAACCTTCAACAGACTCCAGAGTTTCAAAATTAGTTACATCAGACAGATTCTGACGGTGCAATTGTTGTCTATGTGGGGAGACAGATTCATGGTGCTTCCATGAATTCATGGCTACTCTGCCATCTTCCCCAAATTCTCTATTATGTTTTAACAGGATCATTTTGGCTGCTGTGCTGAGGATATACTGAAGGAGAGCAAGGGAGGAAGCATTGAACAGTTTATGCAGTTGTTTCAATAAGTAATCTAGGTGAAATATTCCCCAACAGGAGATTGGAAGGAAGAATAAGACAAAGGTCAGGGTAATTATTCCCCTGTAAGGTGATTACTTCCTTCAAGGTCACTTGGCTGTATCTGTTGCCTAATAGCTATTGTTCTTTTTAAGATACCTAATTCAGTGCCACTCTTTCCTTCGAAATTATAACTTCCTTTTTCTCTTTGGGGTAGTGATAGCCTGGCTACTATTAAATTCAGGGTTAATGAACTATCCCTCATGGTTTCCTTGTACCTATATCTTACAAATATTCCTTTGTAAATAAACCTTCACTGAATTATCCTTTTTCAAATGTGCCATGTATTTACTGTTGAGACCCTAACTGGTACATGAATTCTTCAGTTTGAGATTCAATGTCTTTAGTTCTAATTAATCAAGCTTGTGAATTAATGTTCACATATTCTATATTACTATTTTTTGAAAATCTATATGATATATCAGTTACTGACAGATGTATGTTAAAATCTGTCATTATTACTGTCATACGCTATGTCTTTGAAAGCCAAGATTCTCAGTATGGAAGAGGGGAAATAAAGTAATATAGAAGACAGAAGAGATCATATGCAAACACTGTAGTATTAAATTTGAATTCGGAGTGTTAGTATGAATGTATGAGGTATCATACAGATGTGTGTATGCGTGTGTACATGTACATATATATGTGTATGAGTTAGTGTGTACACTAAAAAAGAATAGAAAAATGACTAACCCAGCAATCTTAGCACTTATATTCCCAGATTGTAGTCTAGAATGAACATTTTCCATTAGAGCTTCTTAGAAAAATGGTTTAGTTCAGGAAATATGCAAGATGAGCGTAGAACATCTTGTCATACTATATAGCAAGGAAGCTATCAAAGACTACTGGGATCAAATCAAAAGGACACATTATTAAACTTGAAGAAGTTCCCACTGGCCACATATGGAACAAATTGAATTTCAAGAAGGATAATAATTATAATAGATTGAAACTCATAGAATCCATGAGTTCAAAGTGACAAAAAAAATTGATCATATTCAGAAATTGATAAGAAACAAATTTGTTACTTGAAGTCTGACCAAGGAAAGTGTCAAGAATTTATCCTGTCTTTCCTACATGAACTATGTCATTTCGTACTCAAATAATAGACAAAGAGAAATATCACTTTAATGAAGTATTTCATCTAATAAAAAATAAAGCTCAGCATTAGAATATCAGCATTTTGGAAGTCTCAGTAAATTAATAGCTGGAAGCATTTGACAGCAATGGTTGTTAAATCACAACTAGACATGATATGCCTCTTAACAAACAACCACAACATTTCCTATGGTCTTGCAAATGTGAATGAACCCGAATCTGTTCTAGCCACTGGATCTGACTATCAACTTGTAGGAAATAACAGGAATCAGAGGAACACAATGAATTGTTCCCAGTTTCAAGAATATTCACTTTATAGTTCATAAACTATATGTTCGTATATTGCTCTTTTTAAAAAATTTTTATTTTGAGAAAGAGAGAGTACGCATGCACACAGACACACACACACACACGTGGTGGGGGGCTGGCAGAGAGAGAGAGAGGGAGAGAGAGAGAATCTCAAGTAGGCTCCATGCTGCCAGCACAGCGCTAGATGTGGGGCTTAATTCCATGAACTGTGAGATCATGACCTGAGCCGAAATCAATGGTAGAACACTTAACCAACTGAGCCACCCAGGCGCTCCTCATGTATTACTCTTAATCAGTGTTTTATTTTACAATAAAAAAAGAATAAAAACCTCCCACCAAGCTTGGGAATTGTTTATTTTTTTTGTAGTTCTATTTTTGTCATGTATAAATGCATGCCATATATATACAAATGGTGAGAAATTATATTTATATGTATGACAATTCATATATGAATTTATATGTATGACAGTTTTTTAGGTACATGCAACAATTATTTAGAATTATTAAACTTTTAACTTTTGGTAAATTATGTTGTTATCCTTTATGTTGTTAATATTTTTTTCCTTGAGGGGCACCTGGGTGGCTCAGTAGGTTAAGCATCCAACTCTTGATTTCAGCTCAGGTTGTGATCAGTTTGTGAGATAAAGCCCTGTGTTGAGGTCCATGCTGTCAGCTTGGGATTCTCTCTCCTCTTTCTCAGCCTCTCTCCCCACTTTCCTCTCTTTCTCTCTTTCAAAATAAATAACCTTTAAAAAATATATTTTCCCTTGAAGCCTATATTTATATTAGTATAATGATACTAACTTTCTTGTGGTTAATATTTTCCTGGTATATCTTTGACCATCTATTTAGTTTTTAAAATTTTTTTTCAACGTTTATTTATTTTTGGGACAGAGAGAGACAGAGCATGAACGGGGGAGGGGCAGAGAGAGAGGGAGACACAGAATCGGAAACAGGCTCCAGGCTCTGAGCCATCAGCCCAGAGCCTGACGTGGGGCTTGAACTCACGGACCGCGAGATCGTGACCTGGCTGAAGTCGGACGCTTAACCGACTGCGCCACCCAGGCGCCCCGACCATCTATTTAGTTTTTAATCTTACTCTATTCTTTGGTTTTACATTTGTCTCTAGTAAACCAGATATTGCTAGATTTTTTTTCACCCAGTGTATCAGTGTTTGTCTTCTACCTGAGCTTTTATATACCTTAATGTACTCCAATTATTGATATAGTTGGATTTGTCTTATTATCTTACTTTATGTTATCTCTTATTCCGTTTTTTCTTTTTTCTGTTTTCTTTGCAACTTCTGAATTTTTTTCATTTTACTTTTTTACCCACTACTATTTCAGAAAGTCTCTCTAATGTATTAGTAGTTACCTTTTATATTTTTATGTTTATACTTAACATATCAAAGATGAAAATTAGGAGCTCCTGGGTGGCTCAGTTGGTTAAGCATTGAACACTTGATTTTGGCTCAGGTCATGATCTCACATTTTCTGAGATCGAGCCTTGCATGGAGCTCTGTGCTGACAGCATGGAGCCTGACTGAGATTCTCTCTCTCTCTCTGCCCCTTCTCTGCTCATGCTCTCTTTCTCTCTCTCAAAATAAATAAATAAACTTTAAAAAAAGATGAAAATGATTTAATATGTTTATCGTTTTCCAAATAACATAGAGAGTCTGAATACTTCAATGAATTATTTTTGCCGTTATCATTATTTAATCTAAATATTTGAGTGAAAGACATTTGATTTTATTCCATTAGTAATACAAACATAAAGACAAAATACAAACAAGCTTTTTTGGAACAACTGAGTCAGTACAATAATTTAGATCAAACCTTCCTGACTTAATGTTATTTTTTCATGTACTTCTGCTTTTTTAAACCCTCATGATATTGTTATTATTGTTAAAAATATTTGCCAACACCATTTGTCAAAGAGACTGTCTTTTTTTCATTAAGTTTTCTTTCCTGCTTTGTTGAAGATTAATTGCCCATTACTTGTGGGTTCATTTCTGTTTTCTAATTTGTTTCATTGATCCATGTATCTGTTTTTGTGCCAGTATCATGCTGTCTTGATCACCACAGCTTTGTAATATAACTGAACAGCAGCATGCAAAAAAATGAAATTGGACCACTTTCTTACACCATATACAAAAATAAATTCACAATGGATTAACAACCTAAATGTGAGACAGGAAACCATTAAAATCCAGGAGGAGAACATAGGCAGTAACCTCTTTGACATCGGCCATAGCAACTTCCTACTAGACATGTCTCCTGAGGCAAGGGAAACAAAAGCAAAAATAAACTATTGGGACTTCATCAAGATAAAATGCTTTTGTACAGCAAAAGAAACAATCAACAAAACTAAAAGGCAACCTTTGGAATGAGAGAAGAAATTTGGAATAACATATCTGATAACGGGTTAGTATCCAAAATATACAAATAACTTAAAACTCAATACCCAAAAAACAATCCTGTTAAAAAATGGGCAGAAGACATGAACAAACATTTCTCCAAAGAAGACATCCACATGGCCAACAAACACATGAAAAGATGCTCAGCACCACTCATTATCAGGGAAATATATATCAAAACTACAATGAGATATTACCTCACACCTGTCAGAATGGCTAAAATTAACAACACAGGAAATGACAGGATTGGCAAGGATACAGAAGAAGGGGAACACTCTTATACTGTTGGTGGAAATGCAAACTGGTACAGCCACTCTGGAAAACAGTTAAAAATAGAACTACCCTATGACCCAGCAATTACACTGCTAGGTATTTACCCAAAGGATACAAAAATACTAATTCGAAGGGATAGTGCACTCCAATGTTTGTAGCAGCATTTTCAACAATAGTCAAATTATGGAAAAAGTCCAAATGTCCATCGACTGATGAGTGGATAAAGAAGATGTGGTATATAAATACAATGGAATATTACTCAGCCATCAAAAAGAATGAAATCTTGCCATTTGCAGTGACATGGTTGGAGTTGGAGAATATTATGCAAAGCAAAGTAAGTTATTCAAACAAAGACAAATACCATGATTTCACTCCTGGAATTTAAGAAACAAAACAAATGGACATGGTGGGGGGAAAGAGAGCAAAACCAAGAAATAGACTCTTAACTATAGAGAACACACTGAGGGTTACTGGAGGGGAGGCAGGTGGGAGAGGGGGATGGGTTAAATAGGTGATGGGTATTAAGGAGGGCCCTTGTGATGAGCACTGGATGTTAATATGTAAGTGATGAGTTACTAAATTCTACACCTGAAACTAACATTACATTGCATGTTAACTAAAAACTTGGAAAGAATAAAAAATCAATATTTGGCTAGAATTACCTTTTTGGATAAGAATTGCTTATTGTTCTTTTTAGTTTTAGGATTATTTATCCCTTGCATATTCATCTCACATTTCACAGAACTTCTATCTGTGATTACTTCCACTTGAAAATTTTCTTTCAGAATTTTTTTTTACTGGAGACCTGTTTGTAACAAATTCTTTCAATTATTGTATGTTTAAAATTATCTTTAGTTCAGATTTGTTCTTAAGTGATATTTTCAACAAAATGGCAATTTTGGTTGAAGCTTACTCTCTGTATTCTCATTCAGCTTTTATTGCT
The DNA here is from genome assembly GCF_016509475.1 of Prionailurus bengalensis. NCBI lineage: Eukaryota > Metazoa > Chordata > Mammalia > Carnivora > Felidae > Prionailurus > Prionailurus bengalensis. The sequence continues at coordinate 41,046,601 of NC_057345.1, read as the reverse complement.
AGCCTTAATAAGTCAGCTATCAGTCTAATAGCATTCTTTTCATAGGCATATGTTTTTTTCTCTCTGGCTAATTTTTAAGATTTTCTTGGTCTTATATTCTATTTCACTATAAGATATGAAAGTAAAGATTTTCTATTGATAGTACTTGGTGTGTATTGGGATTCCTGAACTTGTAGGTTCGTGTCTTTTATAAGTTCTGAATAATTCTAAGGCATTATTTTTTAAAATATTGCTGCTTCTCCACTCACTCTATCCTCTCCTTCTAACACTAACTAGTCCTTTTCTAATCTATCCTCCATGTGTCTTAATCACTATCACTTTTTCCTGTAGTAAGTGTAAAATAATTCCCTGAAATTCATCTTTCTAATCTTCATTTTGAGTATAACATTTCCATTTCTAGGAATTCAGGTTTTTTCCATATTATGTTTGTTGTTTTAAAAAAATAATCTCTTGGGGCGCCTGGGTGGCTCAGTTGGTTGGGCGTCCGACTTCAGCTCAGGTCACGATCTCACGGTCCGTGGGTTCGAGCCCCGCGTCGGGCTCTGGGCTGATGATGGCCCAGAGCCTGGAGCCTGCTTCGGATTCTGTGTCTCCCTCTCTCTCTGACCCTCCCCGGTTCATGCTCTTTCTCTCTCTGTCTCAAAAATAAATAAACGTTAAAAAAAAATTAAAAAAAAATCTCTTTCTCAACTATCTTCTTGATTCCTTATTTTTAAAAAATATATTGAGCATGGATGTTTTATGTTATGTTTGTAATGATTCTGAAGTCTGTGGATCTGATTCTGCTACCTGTTTTTATGCTGGCTCTTATAAATGATATTTTGTTTCCTTGGGTGTTTTATGTTTCTTTGTTTTTTTATGATAAGGTTATATATTTTTGAATTTTATCCATGAGAATTCTTTGAGGGCATTCCAAGGAATGTGTATTTACTTTGGTGAGACATGCAGCAGTAGTAACAGATGGGAATGCCTTATTTATTTAACTTATTCTTGTATTTTGCTTTGAAATAATATTAACTTACAAAAAGACTGCAAGCACAGTACAAAGAACTCCTAGAAATCCCACTAAAGCTTTACTGACTGTCCCAGTAATGTCTTTTATAGCAAAAGGATTCTTGTGGTCAGGTTTCTTTTATTCTCTTTCAATATAGAAGAGTTCCTTAGTCATTCTTTATTTTCAGGATCTCAACAGTTTTGAACATTGCAGGAGACTTATTTTGTAGAATGTCTTTTTACATGTTCCTGATGTTTCTTTATAATTAGATTTCTTTATAATTAGATTTGGGTTATGCATTTTTGGCAGGAACATAAAAAAATCATTCTTGGATTTTTAAATTACCTCCCATTAGGTAGTACACAATGCTGGTTTGTTCCATTATTGGCGATGGTAACTAATATCATTTGAATTAGGGATCATGTTTTTTACCATTATGATTAATAAGTAGTTTCTCAGAGATATTTTGAGTACCTTTCAGCTTCAGGTCCACATTTCATTACCTGCTCTGTAAGATGGAACTTGAGCCTGTAAACATTTCTCTTTTGCCTGATGATACAATGTTAATCTTTGTCAGGACAGGGTGCTGGAGGACACTAAAGAAAAAAAACTGGTTTTTCTTCCTGGTTTTAGTATGCTTTCCTCAGCAGTCTTCTGTAGTAAGTAGCTTCTGCAGTGTGTGGTAGCCACTGCATGTAGTGACCATCAGCATTTGATATCTTACCATTAATGGCTTCCCTTGGCCCCCTAGAAGGCAACTTTCTGCACAGTGTGAGTTCTACCACTGAGGCACTTTCCTAAATGACTCCCCCTGGTACCTCAGTGGGCCACAGCTGCACCCTTTCCAATGAGGGCTAGATCAGAGCATGGATGGAGAGCTTTTTCAGATTTGCTCCTTCTGCTTAGTCCTGGAGGTAGTTCTGCTCCCTGTATCTACTATTCTAGTAATCTTTAGAGTTCTGTTTTGCTTTTGTTAATTAATGCCTTGTTAGGAGGAGCCAAGATGGTGGAACAGCATGGAAGCTTTTTGTGTGTCTCATGTCCATGAAATACAACCAGACCAACACTAAACCATCCTACACACCTAGAAAACTGATTGGAGGATTAACACAACAATCTGCACAACCTGAACCACAGAATTCAGCAGGTACGCGGCTCAGAGAGGTGAATTTGGGGAGTGAGAAGCTGCGAAAGGTAGGGAACCACTTTTGAGGGTGGAGAGAGGATGGAGACTGGGGAGGGGAGGAGAATACGGGAAAAGCACCCCTCCCCAAAAGCAGCTAGAGGGAAAGTGGAAAATTGGAAACAGCCACAGGGACTAAACTAAAAAGGGAGAAATGAGAAAGGGAAGGTTTAAATTCCATTAAGACTGTCAACAAAGGGAGCGCAAAGGCTGCAACTCCGCAGCTCAATACCTGGCAGTGCTCTGGTGGGAAGGGCAAATCCCTAGGAACAGAGTGGGGTCCGGGGGGCTCTTGGGCCACATGGGGAAAAGAAGTTCCACTGCTGGAAGGACATTTGGTAGAGACTGTTGAAGCCACCTGGTCCCAGCAGACCCCGGAAGGCGGCCACATTTGCTGGTGCTGAGGCAAGGTCATTAAGGGTGAAGCCGGGTGCCAGAGGTGTGTTGTGATTTTCCATAACCCCTGAAATGGTGCTGCTACACTGTCTCACGAACTTTTTCTGGGGCGGGCTGGCACCTCGCCACAGTCTCCGGGCACCGGGAGCAGCAGGGTCCAGTGGACGTTCCTGGGTACAGCCAACATTTGGCCATTGCTCATTCATCCATAGCTCAGTGAGACCCTCCCGAAGGGGCACAGAACGGGTCAAAGCCGCAGTCCTTTGGAAGTAAGGGGCCAGGCAAAACAGCTGCATCTGAGACAAAACTTCCAAGAGAGGTACTGCCTGGGGCCTGGTCACAGAGAGTGAAAAAGCAGGGAGTGGACAAGAGCTGAAGACAGAGGACAGGTGCGCGGTTGCTAATCCTGGAGAACAAACTGGGTTGCCGGGTGGGACCATTTAAATGCTCCCGCACAGGGCGCCTGGGTGGCGCAGTCGGTTAAGCGTCCGACTTCAGCCAGGTCACCATCTCGCGGTCCGTGAGTTCGAGCCCTGCGTCGGGCTCTGGGCTGATGGCTCAGAGCCTGGAGCCTGTTTCCGATTCTGTGTCTCCCTCTCTCTCTGCCCCTCCCCCGTTCATGCTCTGTCTCTCTCTGTCCCAAAAATAAATAAACGTTGAAAAAAAAAATAAATGCTCCCACACATGCGCATATGCACCTACGAGCACCACAACAATCCACCCCAGTAGGCTAGCAGCACCATCTAGTGGAGACCGAAGCTGTTGCACTGAGCCCCACCCAACTGGACCAACTTCATTCTTCAAGAACACAAGTCTCACCACCGGTTAATTTATGGACTATAAAGAGCTATATAGACTGACTTCTAGGGGAAAACGAAGCAATTTCAGTCCTACTTCAATCAGTTAGCAGGTTCATCTATTCAATTTTCTTCTTTTTTTTCTTTTTTGTTTTTCTCTTTTACAATTCTTCTCTTTTTCTTGAATACAGAAAGAGAAAAAAATTCATTTTTATTTTAAATTTTTATTAAAAATATTTTTCGGGGCGCCTGGGTGGCGCAGTCGGTTAAGCGTCCGACTTCAGCCAGGTCACGGTCTCGCGGTCCGTGAGTTCGAGCCCCGCGTCAGGCTCTGGGCTGATGGCTCAGAGCCTGGAGCCTGTTTCGGATTCTGTGTCTCCCTCTCTCTCTGCCCCTCCCCCGTTCATGCTCTGTCTCTCTCTGTCCCAAAAATAAATAAACGTTGAAAAAAAAATTTTTTTTAAAACAATAAAAATATTTTTCTTTAATTTTTATTACTATATTTTTTACTTTTGTGTAAATTTTTTCAAATTCTACTTACTTCCATCATTTTATTTTAGTCTTCAGTGTATTCACCTTTTCAAATTTTCAAACAATTTCCTTTCTTTTCTCTTTTTCATTTCTTTTTTTTCTTGAATGCAGAAAGAGAAAAACTTCATTTTTACTTTCAAATTCTATTAAAAATATTTTTATTTACTTTTTAATTACTATATTTTTTCTTTTATGTAAATTTTTTTCATTCTATTTTACTTCCATCATTTTATTTAAGTCTACTATAGTGTATTCACTTTTTCAAATTTTCAAACGATTTCTCTTTTTCCTTTTTTATCGTTTTTCTCTTTTCATTTCTTTCCTTTTTTCTTAAATACAGAAAAAGAAAAAATCGTATTTATTTTTAATTTTCATTAAAAATATTTTCCATTAATTTTTTTTCTACTATATTATTTACTTTTGGGTATATTTTTTCAAATTCTATTTTACCCCATCATCTCATTTTAGTCTACTTCACTATATTCATTTTTCATGTTCTCAAATGATTTCCTTTTTTTCCCTCCCTTCCCCTTTTTGTCCCTATAATCTGTCAAACCGCTTTCAACACCCAGACCAAAACACACCTATGATTTGGCATCACTATTAGATTTGTGTGTGTGTGTCTGTGTGTTTTTAATTTTTAATTTTAATATTTCTTTTAATTTTAAGTTTTTTAACTTTAATTTTTCAACTTCATTAATTCCTTTTCTCCCTTCAAAATAACAAAACGAAGGAATTCACCCCAAAAGAAAAAGCACAAAGAAACGACAGCCAGGGATTTAACTAACACAGATACAAGCAAGATGTTTGAACCAGAATTTAGAATCATGATAATAAGAATACTAGAAAATACATTAGAATCCCTTTCTGCAGAGATAAAATAAGTAAAAAATAGCCAGAATGAAATTAAAAATGCTATAACTGAGATGCAATCACGGATTGATGCAGCAGTGCAAGGATGGACAAGGCAGAACAGAGAATCAGCAATATAGAGGACAAACTTATAGAGAATAATGAAGCAGAAAAAAAGAGGGAGATTAAGGCAAAAGAGCACAATTTAAGAATTAGAGAAATCAATGACTCATTAAAAAGGAACAACATCAGAATCATAGGGGTCCCAGAAGAGGAAGAGAGAGAAATAGGGGTACAAGGGTTACATGAGCAAATTATAGCGGGAAACTTTCCTAACCTGGGGAAAGACACAGACATCAAAATCCAGGAAGCACAGAGGACCCCCATAGATTCAACAAAAACCGACTATCAACAAGGCATATCATATTCAAATTCACAAAACACTCAGGCAAGGAGAGAATCATGAAAGCAGCAAGGGAAAAAAAGTCCCTAACATACAAGGGAAGACAGATCAGGTTTGCAGCAGACCTATCCACAGAAACTTGGCAGGCCAGAAAGGAGTGGCGGGATATATTCAGTGTGCTGAATCAGAAAAACATGCAGCCAAGAATTCTTTATCCAGCAAGGCTGTCATTCAAAATGGAAGGAGAGATTAAAAGATTCCCAGACAAACCAAAATTAAAGGAGTTTGTGACCACTAAACCAGCTCTGCATGAAATTTTAAGGGGGACTCTCTGAGGAGAGAAAAGATGAAAATATATATACAAAATAAATGAATACCAACAGCAACAAGGATTAGAAAGGACCAGAGAATACCACCAGAAACTCCAACTCAATAACCATCATAATGGCCATCAATTCATATCTTTCAGTACTCACTCTAAACGTCAATGGACTCAATGCTCCAATCAAAAGACATAGGGTAATAGAATGGATAAGAAAACAAGATCCATCTATATGCTGTTTACAAGACACCCACTTTAGACCTAAAAACACCTTCATATTGAAAGTAAGGGAATGGAGAACGACCTATCATGCTAATGGTCAATGAAAGAAAGCCGGAGTAGCTGTACTTATATCAGACAATCCAGACTTTAAAATAAAGACTGTATCAGGACACGCAGAAGGGCATTATATCATAATCAAGGGGTCTATAGACCAAGAAGACCTAACAATTGTGAACATTTATGCGTCAAATGTGGCAGCACCCAAATATATAAATCAATTAATCACAAACATAAAGAAACTCATTGATAGTAATACCATAATAGTAGGAGACTTCAACACCCCACTCACAGCAATGGACAGATCATCTAATCAAAAAATCAAAACAAGGAAACAAGGAAACAAGGCTTTGAATGACACATTGGACCAGATGGACTTAACAGATATATTCAGAACATTTCAGCCTAAAGCAGCAGAATATACATTCTTCTCCAGTGCACATGGAACGTTCTCCAGAACAGACCATATACTGGGACACAAATCACCCCTAAGTAAGTACAAAAAGATCAAGATCATATCGTGCATATTTTCAGACCACAATGCTATGAAGCTCGAAATCAACCACAAGAAAAAAATTGGAAAGGTAACAAATACTTGGAGACTGAAGAACATCCTACTAAAGAATGAATGGGCTAACCAAGTAGTTAAAGAGGACATTAAAAAGTATATGGAAACCAATGAAAATGATAACACCACAACCCAAAACCTCTGGGACGCGGGAAAGGTGGTCATAAGAGGAAAGTATATAGCAATCCAGGCCTTCCTAAAGAAGGAAGAAAGATCTCAGATACACAACCTAAACTTATGCCCTAAGGAGCTGGAAAAAGAACAAATAAAACCCAAGACCAGCAGAAGGCAGGAAATAATAAAGATTAGAGCAGAAATTAATGCCATCGAAACCAAAAACACAGTAGAACAGATCAATGAAACCAGAAGCTGGTTCTTCGAAAGAATTAACAAAATTGATAAACCCCTAGCCAGTTTCATCAAGAAGAAAAAGGAAAGGACCCAAATAAATAAAAGCAAGAATCAAACAGGAGAGCTCACAACCAACACAACAAAAAATAAAAACAATAATAAGAGAATATTATGAGCAATTATATGCCAATAAAATGAGTAAACTGAAAGAAATGGACAAATGCCTAGAAACATACATACTACAAAAACTGAAACAGGAAGAAATAGAAAATTTGAACAGACCAATAACCAGTAAGGAAATTGAATTAGTAATCAAAACTCTGCCAAAAAACAAGAGCCCAGGGCCAGATGGCTTTCCAGGGGAATTCTATCCAAACATTTAAAGAAGAGTTAACACCTATTCTCTTGAAGCTGTTCCAAAAAATAGAAATGGAAGGAAAACTTCCAAACTCTTTCTATGAAGCCAGCATTACCTTGATTCCAAAACCAGAGACCCCACTAAAAGGGGAACTATAGACCAATTTCCCTGATGAACAGGGATGCAAAAATCCTCAACAAGGTATTAACCAACAAGATCCAACAATACATTAAAAAATTATTCACATGACCAAGTGGGATTTATACCTGGGATGCAGGTCTGGTTCAATATCTGCAAAACAATTAACATGATTCATCACATCAATAAAAGAAAGGACAAGGACCATATGATCATATCAATAGATGCAGAGAAAGCATTTGACAGACTACAGCATCCTTTCTTGATAAAAACCCTCAAGAAAGTAGGGATAGAAGGAGCATACCTCAAGGTCATATAAGCCATATATGAATGAGTCAACGCTAATATCATCCACAATGGAGAAAAACTGAGAGCTTTCCCTCTGAGGTGAGGAACAAGACAGGGATGTCCACTCTCACCACTGTTATTCCACATAGTATTGGAGGACTTAGCCTCTGCAATCAGACAACACAAAGAAGTAAAAGGCATCCAAATTGGCCAGGAGGAGGTCAAACTTTCACTCTTCACAGATATGATCCTCTATATGGAAAACCTAAAGATTCCACCAAAAAACTGCTAGAACTGATCCATGAATTCAGCAAAGTTGCAGGATATAAAATCGATGCACAGAAATCGGTTGCATTCCTATACACCAACAATGAACCAACAGAAAGAGAAATCAAGGAATCGATCCCATTCACAATTGGACCAAAAACCATAAAGTACCTGGGAATACATTTAACCAAAGAGGTGAAAAATCTATACACTGAAAACTATAGGAAGCTTATGAAAGAAATTGAAGAAGTCACAAAAAAATGGAAAAAGATTCCATGCTCCTGGATAGGAAGAACAAATAGTGTTAAAATGTCGATACTACCCAAAACAATCTACACATTCAATGCAATCCCTATCAAAGCAACACCAGCATTCTTCACAGAGCTAGAACAAATAATCCTAAACTTTGTATGGAACCAGAAAAGACCCCAAATAGCCAAAGCAATCTTGAAAAAGAAAACCAAAGCAGGAGGCATCACAATCCCGGACTTCAAGCTATACTACAAAGCTGTAATCATCAAGACAGTATGGTACTGGCACAAGAACAGACACTCAGATCAATGGAACAGAATAGAGAACCCAGAAATGGACCCACAAACGTATGGCCAACTAATCTTTGACAAAGCAGGAAAGAATATTCAATGGAATGAAGACAGTCTTTTCAGCAAGTGGTGCTGGGAAAACTGGACAGCGACATGCAGAAGAATGAACCTGGATCACTTTCTTACACCATACACAAAAATAAGCTCAAAACGGATGAAATACCTAATGTAAGACAAGAAGCCATCAAAATCCTCAAGGAGAAAGCAGGCAAAAACCTCTTTGATCTTGCCCACAGCAACTTCTTACTCAACATGTCTCCGTAGGCAAGGGAAATAAAAGCAAAAATGAACTACTGGGACCTCATCAAAATAAAAAGCTTTTGCACAGTGAAGGAAACAATCAACAAAATTAAAAGGCAACCAACAGAAATGGGAAGATGTTTTCAAATGACATATCAGATAAATGGTTACTATCCAAAATCTATAAAGAACTTAGCAAACTCCACCCCCAAAAAACAAATAATCCAGTGAAGGAATGGGCAAAAGACATGAATAGACACTTTTCCAAGGAAGACATCCAGATGGCCAACCGACACATGAAAAAATGCTCAACATCACTCTTCATCAGGGAAATACAAATCAAAACTACAATGAGATACCACCTCACACCTGTCAGAATGGCTAACATTAACAACTCAGGCAACAAAGATGTTGGCGAGGATGCAGAGAAAGAGGATATCTTTTGCATTGTTGGCAGGAATGCAAGCTGGTGTATCCACTCTGGAAAACAGTACGGAGGTTCCTCAAAAAACTCAAAATAGAACTACCCTACCACCCAGAAATTGCACTACTAGGCATTTATCCAAGAGATACAGTTGTGCTGTTTCGAAGGGCACATGCACCCCCATGTTTATAGCAGCACTATCAACAATAACCAAACTATGGAAAGAGCCCAAATATCCATCAATGGATGAATGGATAAAGATGTGGTATATATATATATATATATATATATATATATATATATATGTATACACACACACACACACACACACACACACACACACAATGGAGTATTACTCGGCAACCAAAAAGAATGAAATCTTGCCATTTACAACTACGTGGATGGAACTGGAGGGTATTATGCTAAGCGAAATTAGTCAGTCAGAGAAAAATAAATATATGACTTCACTCATATGAGGACTTTAACACACAGAACAAATGAATATAAGGGAAGGGAAGCAAAAATAATATAAAAACAGGGAGTGAAACAAAACATAAGAGACTCTTAAATATGGGGAGCAAGCAGAGGGTTACTAGAGGGTTTGTGGGAGGGGGGATGGGTTAAATGGGTAAGGGGTACTAAGAAATCTACTCCTGAAATCATTGTTGCACTATATGCTAACTAAATTGGATGTAAGTGTTAAAAAATAAAAAATTAAATTAAAAAATAATAATAATTCCTTGTTACAATTTGTGATCCTTTATACTTAACTTCCTCTGTTCAAATTATTGTGTAGTTTATTTCTGCTAAGTGGACCCCAATTAATCCAGATTTAGTACAGGGAGTGGTCCCAAAAGATAGACCAGAAAAGACTGAATTTGGGACTTTGTTTAATCATGCCCTTGGGCTTGAATGCAGTGCTGAGATCCTTGCCAATAGGAAGTGGGATGCTAGTAGCTCGTGTCATGAAATATCACCACAAATAATCATGCTATTACCTGCAGATAATTGTCAACAAGTAACAACTGAAACGACTCACTTGTGAGCCCAAGTGACTACTGCATTTGAACATTATGACAATGATGACTAAAAGAATTAGTATGGAATGTATTCTACTGAGTGAATTGAGTATTTACAGAAAGTAAATGACAAGTTCAAATCTTTTTCTCTCAGCTAAAGTCATGACCTAAGAACGAAAGAGTGGCCTTGACAATCATAATGTCTTATGTCTTATGGTCACAGAACTGATAGTGCTAGAAAGAAAATATAAAATTTAATTGCATATATTGTTGAATTCCACTGTCAGTTGAATTCATAGTTCCACCAAGTTCCTGAGGAAAACTTAGAAAATTGATTCATATATTAGTCTGTTCAGGCTGCTATAACAAAATATCACAGACTGAGTAGTTTATAAAAAAAAAAACAGAAATTTTAAGATTGTTTGTTCTATCTCTGTGAAGAATGCAGGTATTAATTTGATAGGGATTGCATTGAATGTATACATTGCTTTGGGTAGTATCGTAATTTTTTTAAAGTTTTTTAAATGTTTATTTATTTTTGAGACAGACAGAGCATGAGCAGGGGAGGGGAAGAGAAAGAGACACACAGAATCTGAAGCAGGCTTCAGGCTCTGAGACATCAGCACAGAGCCTGACGTGGGGCTCGAACTCATGAAACAAGAGATCATGACCTGAGCTGAAGTTGGGCGCTTAACTGACTGAGCCACACAGGCGCCCAGGTAGTATCGACATTTCAACAATATTTGCTCTTCCAGTCAATGAGTATGGAACGTTTTTCCATTTCTTTGTGTTCTTCAATTCATTTCTTTAGCATTCTCTAGTTTTCAATGTACAGATCTTTGACCTCTTTGGTTAGGTTTATTTCTAGGGATTTTGTAGGTTTTGGTGCAATTATAAATGGGATCGATTCCTTGATTTCTCTTCATTATTGAATGAATGCTGCTTCGTTATTGATGTATAGAAATGTAACTGATTTCTGTACATTGATTTTATATCCTGCAACTTTTCTTAATTCACATATCAGTTCTAGCAGTTTTTTGGTAGTCTTTTGGGTTTTCCATGTAGAGTATCATGTCGTCTGCAAAGAGTGAAAGTTTGACTTCTTCCTTGCCAATTTGGATGCCTTTTATTTCCTTTTGTTGTCTGATTGCTGAGGTTAGGACTTCCAGTACTATGTTGAACAACAATGGTGAGAGTGGACATCCCTGTTGTGTTCCCGACCTTAGGGGGAAAGTTCTCAGTTTTTCCCCATTGAGGATGATATAACTGTGGACCTTCCATATATGGCCTTTATGATAAGGTATGTTCTTTCTATCCCTACTTTCTTGAGTGTTTTTATCAAGAAAAGGTGCTTAAAAATAGACACATAGATCAATGGAATAGAATAGAGAACCCAGAAATGGACCCACAAATATTGGCCAACTACTCTTCGACAAAGCAGGAAAACAGTATCCAATGGAAAAGACAGTCTCTTCAGCAAACGGTGCTAGGAAAACTTGACAGCAGCATGCAGAAAAATGAAACTGGACCAGTTTCTTACACCATACACAAAAATAAGTTCAAAATGGATGAAAGACCTAAATGTGAGACAGGAAACCATCAAAATCCTAGAGGAGTAAATAGGCAGCAACCTCTTTAGCCTCGGTCAAAGCAACTTCTTACTAGACATGTCTCTGAAGGCAAGGGAAATAAAAACAAAAATAAACTATTAGGACCTCATCAAGATAAAAATCTGCACAGAGAAGGAAACAATCAACAAAACTAAAAGGCAACTGATGGAATGGGAGAAGATATTTGCAAATGACATATCAGATAAAGGGTTACTATCCAAAATCTATAAAGAACTTAGCAAACTCCATACCCAAAAAACAAATAATCCAGTGAAGAAATGGGCAGAAGACATGAATAGACACTTTTCCAAAGAAGACATCCAGATGGCCAACAGACACATGAAAAGATGCTCAACATCACTCATCGTCAGGTAAATACAAATCAAAACCACAATGAGATATCACCTCACACTGGTCAGAGTGACTAAAATGAACAACTCAGGAAACAACAGATGTCAGTGATGATGTGGAGAAAGGGGAATCCTCTTGCACTGCTGGTGGGAATGCAAACTGGTGCAGCCACTCTGGAGAACAGTATGGAGGTTCCTCAAAAAATGAAAAATAGGGCTACCCTACGAGCCAGCAATTGCACTACTAGGAATTTATCCAAAGGATACAAAAATGCTGATTTGAAGGGGCACATGCACCCTAATGTTTATAGAGGCATTATCAACAATAGCTAAATTATGAAAAGAGCCCAAATGTCCATCAACTAATGAATGGATTAAGTAAGATTTGGTATATATATATGAATATTATTCAGCAATCACAAAGAATGAAATCTTGCAAGTTGCAACAACATGGATGGAACTGGAGGGTATTATGCTAAGTGAAATAAGTCACTCAGAGAAAGACTGATATACGATTTCATCCATATGTGGAATTTGAGAAACTTAACAGATGAACATAGGGGAAGGGAAGGAAAAATAAGAGAAACAAAGAGGGAGGCAAACTGTAAGAGAATGTTAAATACAGAGAACAAACTGAGAGTTGATGAGGTTTGGGAGTTCAAGGGGTGGGTGAAATGGGTGATGGGCATTAAACAGGGCACTTTTCGGGATGAGCACTGGGTGTCATATGTAAGAGATGCATCACTGAGTTCTATTCCTGAAGCCAAGACTACACTGTATGTTAACTAACTTGGGAATAATAATAATAATAATAATAATGAAAAAGAAAGGATGCTGTATTTTTCCAGATGCTTTTTCTGTATCTACTAAGAGGATCATGTGGTTATTATCCTTTGTTTCATTAATGTGATGTATCATGTTGATTGATTTGCAGATATTGAACCACCCCTGCATCCCAGGAATAAATCCCATTTGACTGTTGTAAATAATTCTTTTACGTATTGTTCAATTTGATTTGCTAGTATCTTGTTGAGAATTTTTGCATTCACGTTTATCAGCGATATTGGTCTGTAATTCTTCTTTCTAGTGGGTTCTTTGCCTGGTTTTGGAATCAAGGTAATGCTGGCCTAAAAGAAGAGTTTGGAAAATTTCCTTCCATTTCTGTTTTTACAAGCAATTTCAAAAGAATTGGTATTAACTCTTCTTTAAAGCTTTGGTAGAATTCCCCTGGGAAGACATCTGGCCCTGGTCTCCTGTTTGTTGGGATATTTTTGATTACTGATTCAATTTCTTTACTGGTTATGGGCCTGTTCAAATTTGCTATTTCTTTCTGTTTCAGTTTTGGTAGTTTATATTTATAGGAATTTATTCATTTCTTTCAGATTGCCCAATTTTTTGGCATATAATTACTCATAATATTCTCTTATTATTATTTATATTTCTGCAGTGTTGGTTGTGATCTCTCCTCTTTCATTTGTGATTTTATTTATTTGTGTCCTTTCCTTTTTCTTTTTGATAAATCTGGCTAAGGGTTTATCAATTTTGCTAATTATTTCAAAACCCAGTTCCAAGTTTCATTGATCTGTTCTACTGTTTTTTTGATATTGATATCATTGATTTCTTCTCTAATCTTTATTATTCCCCTTCATCTTCTGGCTTTGGGCTTTATTTGCTATTCTTTTTCCAACTCCATCAGGTGTAAGGTTAGGTTATGTATTTTGAAATATTTCTCCCTTCTTGAGGAAGGCTTGGATTGCTACATACTTCCCTCTTATGACTGCATTTCCTGCATTCCAAAGTTTTTGGACTGTTCACTCTAAGATTAAGAACAAGGCAAGGATACCCATTTTCATTACTTCTGTTAAGCATTTCACTGGAAGTTTTATTCAATTCAATATGATATTTAAGACAAATTGAAAAAAGGCATACATATTGGAAAGGAAAAAATTAAAATATTTTTTAAACTATTTTTATTTATAGACAAAGGTATTATCTATGAAGAAGATTCCAAAGGATCTACAAAAAGTGACTAAAACTAATAATAGTGACTCTGGTAAGGTCACAGGACACAAGATAAATATATAAAACCAAATTGCATTTCTATATATTGTCAATGAAAAATTATAAATTGAAATTTTAAAAACACTATAATACCATAAAAATAAATACTTAGGAATAGATATAGCAAAAATATGTACAATATTTGTAAGCTAAAAAGTGCAAAATATTGATAATTGATAATTTAAAAGGCCTAAATAAATTGAGAAAGATGCCATTTTAATGAATTATAAGACTGAATATTGTTAAAATTCCAGTTTCTCTCAAATTGCAGTATAGATTCAAAGTAATCTCAACCAAAATTTCAGTAGGCCTGTAAAAAAAAGTTACTGACATGCTCATTCTAAAATTTGTATGGACGAGAAATGAAAACATGTATTTAAATAGAGATCTATATGTGAGTATATACAACAGCTTCGTTCATTATAGTTAAAAATTGGAAACAACCCCAATGTCCATCAACTAGTGAAGAGATACATTATGGCATATCATGGAATACTACCCACATATAAATAGGAACAGACCACTAAATTTGTAACAATATAGATGAATCTCTAAAACATCATGCTAAGTAAAGTAAGAGAAAGAATCCAGATATTAAAGTTTACATACTGTATGATTTTAAAAAAGAAGAACAAAGTGAAGGACTCATAGTCTCTGATTTCAGGCCTTACTATAAAGCTATAGTAATTAAAACAGTTTAGCATTAAGCTAAGAATATACATGTAGATCAATGAAACAGAATGAATATTCTATTTCTATTTGTAACACGTTTGGTTAATTATCATCAATAAAAGTGCCAGGTTAATTCAATGGGGGGGGGGGAGGGGAGAAGATAATCTCTTCAATAAGTGTCATTGGCACAATTGAACATCTGTGTGCAAAGGCATTAATTTCAACCTTTAACTCATTCTATATACAAAAATTTACTTGAATTATAGACTGAAATGTAAGCACTAAAACTATTAAAAATTCTAGAAGGAGCCTTTTGTGAATTTAGATTAGGCAAATATTTCTTTTTTTTATTTTTCTTTTAGCATTTATTTATTTTTGAGACAGAGAGAGACAGAGCATGAACGGAGGAGGGTCAGAGAGAGGGAGAATCTGAAACAGGCTCCAGGCTCTGAGCTGTCAGCACAGAGCCTGACGCGGGGCTTGAGCTCACGGACCACGAAATCATGATCTGAGTGGAAGTCGGATGCTTAACTGACTGAGCAACCCAGGCGCCCCAAGATTAGGCAAATATTTCTTAGGAAACAAAAAACATGAACCATTAAAAAAATAGATGAATTTGACTCCTTCAAAATTAAAAGCTTTTGCTCATTGAAAAATAATATTAAGAAAATGAAAAAACAAACCATAAATAGTGAGAAAAATATTTGCAAAATAATTCTGGTATATGACTCATGTCTAGGGGCGCCTGGGTGGCTTAGTCAGTTAAGCGTCCAACTTCGGCTCAGGTCATGATCTCACGGTCTGTGAGTTCGAGCCCCGCATCGGGCTCTGTGCTGACAGCTCAGAGCCTGGAGCCTGCTTCCGATTCTGTGTCTCCCTCTCTCTCTGACCCTCCGCTGTTCATGCTCTGTCTCTCTCTGTCTCAAAAATAAACAAACATTAAAAAAAATTTTTTTAAATGACTCATGTCTAGAATATTAATAACTCTTTCAATTCAATAAGGTACAAAATTCAATTTTTAAATATGGGCAAAATGTTTACACAAATATTACAGAGGATATGTACATGGCAAATGAGCATATAGAATTTTTGAAATCTATAGTCATTAGGGAAATGCAAATTGAAGTCTCAATGAGATACCCCTGTCTACCTACATTAACATTATTAAATATTAAAAAGAAATGCAACTAAATTAAAAATACCAAGTAATGGCAAAGATGCAGAATTCTACTTTCCAATGGCAAGAGAATAGTACATAAACTTTGGAAAATAATTTGACGGTTTCTTACAGAGTTAAGCATATGCTTATTAGCAACCCTGCTCATAGGTATTTACTTAATAGAAACACATATATAGATCTACCCAAATACCTGTCCATGTAGCAGTTTTACTCATTATAGTGAAACCTAAAAACAACCTAATGTCCATCAATGGTGAATATATAATCAAATCATGCTGCATCCATATTTTGGAATTCTGTCCTGCGATAAAAAGGAATGAATGACTAATTTATGCAACAATATGGATGAATCTCTAAAACATCATGTTAACAGAAAGAATCCAGATGCAAAGGCTACATACTGTATGATTTTATGTGTATGACATTCTGGAAAGGGATGTAACCAATCTCCCATTCTTGCTGCTCTCCCCTGTGATGACCCTTCTTCATTCCACTCAGGTTCCAACATCCTGAGTCAAGCTTCCATACAAATGCCTTTCTCATGTCACTCAGGATCTAACTTCAATCTTAGAGCTATCTTTCTGCAGGGATACCCTTGTCACCCTGCTTGGACTCTAACATCCTGTTGGGGTCACCTCTCTGCAGAGATTCCCCTCTCACTATGCTCAGACTCATACCTCACACTGGTCCCCTCTCCCTCGTGAAAGTCCTCATCCTGACTTCCTTGCCAGGCTGTCCTTCTGTCTTCCTTGTTATCCTGCTCAAGTTCTGACATTCTACATATAACACACCTCCTACAATAATACCCTCCTCACTCCACATTGTCCCACTTTAATTTTTTTTAATGTTTGTTTATTTTTGAGAAAGAGAGAGACAGAGTGCGAGCGGGGAAGGAGCAGAGAGAGAGGAAGATACAGAATGAGAAGCAGGCTCCAAGCTTTGAGCTGTCAGAACAGAGTCCAATATGGGGTTCAAACCCACAAACCATTGAGATCATGACCTGAGCTGAAGTCAGACACTTAACAAACTGTACGACCCAGGTGCCCCCAACATTGTCCCACTTTAGGATGCTCCCCCCACATGCTCACCAGAATTTTCTTCTCTTTGGAATATAGAAAACAAGTATCATTGTAGAACTACAGCAAACAGGTAATTTATCCAAGATATCACAAGGCAAAATCAATAACCCTGATTTTTTGACTCTGATCATCTTTCTGAAAGTTGTTTCAAGTACCAGATATGGTAGGAATTTATACTAAGGATATACAGGAAAATAAGGAAGCATTTTCAGCAGCCATAGAGAAAGGGCTTGTGAGAACTGGAAAAAATGTTCAGCAATCCTGATATCTCAACTGGGATATGTTTGTGGAATACAGTGGGATGGAGATAAGACTACAGAAATAGGTTGCAGCCTTTAGACACCCTATAAGCAGGTGGAGCCATTGAAAATTTTGAAGAGAAGTGACATAATCTCATTATTTAAACATATAACTGATCACTGGGGTGCCTGGGTGGCTCAGTTGGTTGTGACCAGCTCTTGATTTCAGCTCAGGTCATGATCACACGGTTTGTGGGTTCTAGCCCCACATCAGGCTGTGCTCTGCCTATGCAGAGCCTGCTTGGGATTCTCTGTCTCCCTCTCTCTCTGACCCTCCCATAGGCTCTCTTGCTCTCTCGCTCTCTCTCAAAAATAAATAAATAAAACTTTTAAAAAAGATAAAACTGATGGCAAAATTGAGGATATTGAATTAAAGTAATGACAGAAAAATCAGTTAGGAAGCTCTTGTAACTGGTGAAACTAAAATGAGCACCAAAACTAAAGGTGGTAGCAGTGGTGCAACGGAAGTGTCAGATTGAGAGAAATTTTTGAGTTAGTATTCATATATATTGAGTTCAGTAGTTTTGAGGTACCTGGAGGATTTTCAGGATGCACTGTCCATGAGTCGGGTGTATTTATTTTGGTATTTATTACAGGCAATCATCAGGTCATGGTTGAAGCCACTGGTATGGATGATATTACTCAGGGGGAGAAGACTGACAATAGAACTGTATTAGTTTCTTACTGCTGCTGTAACAAATTACCACAAAACTTAGTGGCTTATAAAAGGAAAAAGAGAGACAGACAGACATACCAAGAAACAGACTCTTAACTATAGAGAACAAATGGTTACCAGGTTGTGGGGGGATGGGTGAAACAGGTAAAGGGGATTAAGGAAAGTAATTGTGATAAACACTGGGTGATGTATGGAAGTGTTGAATCACTATATTGTATACCTGAAACTAATATAATGCTGTATGTTAACTATACTGGAATTAAAATAAAAATTTAACCAAAGGAAATTACTTTTAATTTTTCCTGACACCTAGGTCTCTTTTTTAATTTTTTTTTTTTTTTTCAGAGAGAGAGAGAGAGAGAGAGAGAGCACAAGTGAGTGAGGGGCAGGGAGAGAGGGAGAGAGTGCGGACTGCAGAGCCCAGAGTGGGGCTAGAGCTCACCTGATGTGAGGATCAAACTCACAAACCATGAGATTATGACCTGAGCTGCAGTTGGACGCTTAACCGACTGAGCCACAGGCACCCGCCTTTTTTTTTAAGTTTACATCCAAGTTAGTTAGCATATACTGCAATAATGATTTCAGGGGTAGAATTCAGTGATTCATCTGCTACATATAACACCCAGTACTCATCCCAACAAGTATCCTCCCTAATGCCCTTTACCCATTTAGCCCATCCCTCCATCCACAACCCCTCCAGCAACCCTCAGTTTGTTCTCTGTATTTAATAGTCTCTTATGGTTTGTCCCTCTCTTTGTTTTTGTATTATTTGCGCTTCCCTTCCCTTGTGTTCATCTGTTTTGTACCTTAAATTCCACCTATGAGTGAAGTCATGATATTTGTCTTTCTCAGACTCATTTTGCTTAGCATAATACACTCTAGTTCCATCCCGTTGTTGCAAATGGTATTTTTTGTTTTTTTAAGGTAAGATTTCTGATACAAGGAAGTAAATAATCCAGAATGATACATTATTTACAATAACATATATTTTATATGTTTTATATTAAATTAACAATTCACATGTAAATTTCCTTATTATATATTATGTTAGCTGGGAGTTTTGTTTTGCTTTGTTTTGTTTTTGGTTGTTTTGCTTTACTGGGTAGTGTTTTGTTCTGGGTTTACTCTGTAAAAAGCTTTTCACCATAAATGTAGATCAAGATTTAGACTTAAGTGAGCCTATTTTACATCATGCATTTTTTTTTTAAATTTTTTTTTTCAACGTTTATTTATTTTTGGGACAGAGAGAGACAGAGCATGAACGGGGGAGGGGCAGAGAGAGAGGGAGACACAGAGTCGGAAACAGGCTCCAGGCTCTGAGCCGTCAGCCCAGAGCCTGACGCGGGGCTCGAACTCCCGGACCGCGAGATCGTGACCTGGCTGAAGTCGGACGCTTAACCGACTGCGCCACCCAGGCGCCCCCATCATGCATTTTTTTTAATAAAAAGAAAATGACTAATAAAAAAAACTTTAGTGATTTATAGTCATATAAATTTATGATTTTATAGTTCAAGACGTCAGATGTTCTAAAGTGAACGCCAGTGAGGCTGTGGTTACTTTTATTTTATTTATTTATTTATTTATTTATTTATTTATTTATTTATTTATTTTTTATTTATTGTTTAATATGAAATGTATTCTCAAATTAGTTTCCATACAACACCCAGTGCTCATCCCAAAAGGTGCCCTCCTCAATACCCATCACCCACCCTCCCCTCCCTCCCACCCCCCATCAACCCTCAGTTTGTTCTCAGTTTTTAAGAGTCTCTTATGCTTTGGCTCCCTCCCTCTCTAACTTTTTTTTTTTCCCCTTCCCCTACCCCATGGTCTCCTGTTAAGTTTCTCAGGATCCACATAAGAGTGAAAACATATGGTATCTGTCTTTCTCTCTATGACTTATTTCACTTAGCATAACACTCTCCAGTTCCATCCACGTTGCTACAAAACGCCATATTTCATTCTTTCTCATTGCCAAGTATTGGTATTCCAATGCCAAGTATTGGCATCTCCAATGCCAAGTATTCCACTGTGTATATAAACCACAATTTCTTTATCCATTCATCAGTTGACGAACATTTAGGCTCTTTCCATCATTTGGCTATTGTTGAGAGTGCTGCTATAAACATTGGGGTACAAGTGCCCCTATGCATCAGTACTCCTGTATCCCTTGGGTCAATTCCTAGCAGTGCTACTGCTGGATCATAGGGTAGATCTATTTTTAATTTTTTGAGGAACCTCCACACTGTTTTCCAGAATGGCTGCACCAATTTGCATTCCCACCAACAGTGCAAGAGGGTTCCCGTTTCTCCACATCCTCGCCAGCATCTATAGTCTCCTGATTTGTTCATTTAGGCCACTCTGACTGGCGTGAGGTGGTATCTGAGTGTGGTTTTGATTTGTATTTCCCTGATGAGGAGCGATGTTGAACATATTTTCATGTGCCTGTTGGCCATCTGGATGACTTCTTTAGAGAAGTGTTTATTCAAGTTTTCTGCCCATATCTTCACTGGATTCTTTGTTTTTCGGGTGTGGAGTTTGGTGAGTTCCTTATAGATTTTGGATACTAGCCCTTTGTCCGAAATGTCATTTGCAAATATCTTTTCCCATTCCCTTGGTTGCCTTTTAGTTTTGTTGATTGTTTCCTTTGCAGTGCAGAAGCTTTTTATCTTCATGAGGTCCTAATAGCTCATTTTTGCTTTTCATTCCCTTGCCTTTGGGGATGTGTCAAGTAAGAAATTGCTACGGCTGAGGTCAGAGAGATTTTTCCCTGCTTTCTCCTCTAGGGTTTTGATGGTTTCCTGTCTCACATTCAGGTCCTTTATCCATTTTGAGTTTTTCTTTTTCTCTCTTTCTTTCTTTTTTTTTTTTGTGAATGGTGTAAGAAAGCAGTCTAGTTTCATTTTTCTGCATGCAGCTGTCCAGTTCTCCCAGCACCAATTGTTAAAGAGACTGTCTTTTTTTCCATTGGATATTCTTTCCTACTTTGTCAAAGATGAGTTGGCCATACTTTTGTGGGTCTAATTCTGGAGTCTCTATTCTATTCCATTGGTCTATGTGTCTGTTTTTGTGCCAATACCATGCTATCTTGATGATTACAGCTTTGTAGTATAGCTTGAAGTCTGGGATTGTGATGCCTCCTGCTTTGGTCTTCTTCTTCAAAATTACTTTGGCTCTTCAGAGTCTTTTGTGGTTCCATATGAATTTTAGGATTGCTTGTTCTAGCTTTGAGAAGAATGCTGGTGCAATTTTGATTGGGATTGCATTGAATGTGTAGATAGCTTTGGGTAGTATTGACATTTTAACAGTATTTATTCTTCCAATCCATGAGCATGGAATGTTTTTCCATTTTTTTATATCTTCTCCAATTTCCTTCATAAGCTTTCTATAGTTTTCAGCATACAGATCTTTTACACCTTTGGTTAGATTTATCCCTAGGTATTTATGCTTCTTGGTGAAATTGTGAATGGGATCAGTTTCTTCATTTGTCTTTCTGTTGTTTCATTATTAGTGTATAAGAATGCAATTAATTTCTGTACATTGATTTTGTACCTACGACCTTGCTGAATTCATGTATCAGTTCTAGTAGATTTTGTTGGAGTCTATCGGGTTTTCCATGTATAATATCACGTCATCTGCAAAAAGTGAAAGCTTGACTTCATCTTTGCCAATCTTGGTGTCTTTGATTTCTTTGGTTGTCTGATTGCTGATGCTAGAACTTCCAACACTATGTTAAACAACAGCAGTGAGAGTGGACATCCCTGTCATCTTCCTGATCTCAGGAGGAAAGCTGTCAGTTTTTCCCCATTGAGGATGATGTTAGCTGTGGGCTTTTCATAAACGGCTTTTATGATGTTTAAGTATATTCCTTCTATCCCGACTTTCTTGATGCTTTTTATTAAGAAAGGACACTGAATTTTGTGAAATGCTTTTTCTGCATCGATTGACAGGATCATATGGTTCTTATCTTTTCTTTTATTAATGTGATGTATCACATTGATTGATTTGCGAATGTTGAATCAGCCCTGCAGCCCAGGAATGAATCTGTGGTTACTTTTAGACTCTAGAAAAGAATTTGTTTCCTTGCTTCCAGAAGCTTTTAGTTTCCAAGGGCTACCATTATTGTTTGGCTCCTGGACTTGCATTGCATAGCCTTGTGTCCCTCTGCTTTTGTCATCTCATTGTAATTTCTCTGACCTTTCCCTCTTGCTTCACTCTTATACAGGCTTTTGTGGTTACATTGGGCCCACCTGGATAATCCAGCATAATGTCTCCATTGCAATATCCCTAACTTAATCATGTTTTCAAAGTCCCTTTGCCATCCAAGGTCAATAACATTAATAGGTTCTAGGGGTTAGCACATTAACATTTGGGGGGGCAATTTCCCTGTATATCATAAGAACTCTGAGGAAAACTTAAAGGAACGCACAAAAGCTTCTTTGTATTAATTCTACCAATTAGCTAGATATAAATCTTAGTCATTTTTTACTCTATTCTTCACCTTATCTTCTACCTCTAGTTCATTCAGTTTTTTTTTCATTATTTCTTAGTGATGTATTTGGAGTCCACTCCTTTTGCATTCTAAATGTCACTATGCTTACTTGTTCAGATCCTCAGCACCTTATGTCTAAAATACTGTGAAGTGTTATTGTACTATGTGTGTTTTTTCTTTTCCCCCTTTTGATTCATTCTAACCACCAATATCAGATTAATTATCATGAAATACTTCTTTGGCCATTTAACCTTAAAAATATTCCATAATAGGGGTGCTTGGGTGGCTCAGTCAGTTAAGTGTCCAACTTCAGCTCAGGTCATGGTCTCATGGTTTATGAATTTTAGCCCCGTGTCAGGCTCTGTGCTGATGTCAGAGTCTGGAGCCTGCTTCAGATTCTGTGTCTCCCTCTCTCTGCCCCTCCCCCACTTGTGTGCATGCTCTCTCTCTCCCCCTTTCTCTCAAAACTAAATAAACATTAAAAAATATTCCATAATATTCGAAGCCCTCTGTTGTCTGGCCTCTACAAACATTCCACTTGACTTCAGTTAAATTTGTCTCCCAACACATGATGTGCATATGCACATCCCACCTTGATTTTCCTATTTATACTCTTGTCTATCTCTTCCTTGCTTTTTAAACTTACCTTTAAAACTGAGCTGTTTTCCCTCATAATCACAATCCATCATTATGCAGCTGTCTTCTGAACTTCTATACCATTTAGAATATACATGCCACTACTTGACACTTAGTATACACATTATATTAAAAACTTGATTTCTATGTATTTTACTTGGTGGTATGAGATGCCATTTTTCTGAATTAAGTTTGCCCAAACTGTGTTTCCCTCCCACCTTTAACTTGGGAGCTGGAGATTATGTTGTTTGAAAATTGCTGAACCACTTAAGTAGTTGAGATCTTGATTGTTCCACAGCCTGGTGAAGCTAAGAAGTGGAGAAAGGACCAAGAGAAGGATGGTGGATCTGAAAAAGACCATCAGGGTAGTCTGTACCACACTATTTAGTATGATAAAGAAATGCAATTTTCATGTATGTTGAATGTATCTGTAGATAGCTGAGGCTTCAATCACTCTGCTGAAACCCCCTTCCTTGAGGGCTACCCATTGAATAGGAGTACTCTAGTCTCAAGAGGTTTCAGGTTGGAGTGCTGATAATGGAGCCTATGGGTATAAAAAGAAATGGATAATATAGAAATTAACTGAGGACACTATGCTACTATTGAGGAAAATTCTCAGAAACGATATTGTGGTCATAGCTCCTATTTAGAAGTGAAGAAAGTTGTGTGTCTTAGGGCCTTTGACACCAAAAAGAGGAAGCACCTAGGATGTTAATTTGGTTTTGACAAGGAGACTCCAAACTAAAAGACCTGTAAAAATGTAATCATATTTGGCCTATTCATTTTTTAAAAAATATTTATTTATTTTTGGGAGAGCACAAGTGGGGGAGGGGAGCAGAGAAGGGGACAGAGGATCTGAAGAGGGCTCTGCACTGACAGTCTGACAGCAGTAAGCCTGATGTGGGGTTCAAACTCACGAACCGCGAGTTCATGACCTGAGCCAAAGTAGGACACTCAATCGATTGAACCACCCAAGTGTCCCATTGCCTATTCGTTTTTAAAATTTTTATTTTTTAAAAAAATTTTTGATGTTTATTTACTTTTTTTTGAGAGAAAGAGACAGAGGTGTGAGCGAGGGAAGGGCAGAGAGAGGGAGACACAGAATCTGAAGCAAGCTCCAGGCTCTGAGCTGTCAGCACAGAGCCCAAAGTGGGGCTCGAACCCACAGACCGCGAGATCATGACCTGAGCTGAAGTCCAACATTTAACTGACTGAGCCACCCAGGCACCCCTATTTTTAAATTTTTTGAAGTTTTTAATTGAAGTAAGGTTGACATATAATATTATTTTAGTTTCAAATGTACAACATAGTGATTTGACAATTACAAACATTATGAAATGCTCATCATGAGAAGTGTTTCGCTTTTTTCTTTTCTATACATTTTCTATTATTGTTGTTAGAGTTGTTGGTAAATACACTGAACCAATCATTGTCAGTAGAGTCTTAGTATTTGTCACTCATTTAGAAATGAAGATGTCATATTTGCCACATGATGTATCATGAGAAGAATCAGACAATCTAAGGAGTCTATAAAGTTAGTCTTTATTTAGCTTGAGATTAAAAATTGGGAGACAATAGTGCTACTGGTCAATGGAGCTCTTTTTGGTATTTGCCTGCTACTCTGATGAATATGTCAGAAGGAAAAAAAAATACCACACATTTGTGACCACATGGGACAAATAACTACATGGGATAAGTGATAAAATTTCTGGATGGCCTTATAATAAGACTATTTTGATGTGAAACAAGTAGGTTTCAAAATTTTTAATTACATAAAATACAAGGTCATAATATTGTGAGATTTAGGAAGTGAAATGGAGGTAAGTCTGTGCAGCTAGTGGCCTGTAGATATGGGTCTGCTTACACAGTTCAAATCCATTCAAATACTAGCTGTAGTGCTGGCAGTTGTTTACTTTGGCTGAAACATTGACAGAAATGATTCTGGGTTTTGTGTTAAGTTGGGACTTCTGGAGAGCTGCAGTGATTTCAGGAATCTCCTTTGTAGTAGCACCCAATTTGTTGGCTGATCTAGGGAGACAGGGACTGGGGGAATATGGAGCTATGAGGGTCCACTCTCTGCCCTACTGATCTCTTTGATGGTGTTGAATGTTGTTTCCTTGTATGGCTTCTGCCTTTTTCTGTATTCCTTTCTTCTTTCTCCCCCACCACCCCTCCCACACATACACAAAGATAAGAACTTCAGCTCATCCATGTTTGAGAAAGTGGCTGTGTTAAGACCAGAGCCAACTGCCAGTTGTGTTATATTCAAATTCACCTTATTGTGGGTCTCATTATCATTGGACTTTACTGTATTTGAAACTAGGTTTCCAAGAAAAGAACTGATATTCTATAAAAATGAACAATTATTGAACTGGTAGTTCTAAAATGTTTTGCCTGAAAATCTAACACTTTCTTTGCAAACGTTTGAATTCTGGAAAGTGATGTGATATAGTGGAAAGACTACCAATGTATAAGTCAGAAGATCTACTGCTATTCCCAGTTCAACAAGTGTTTACTGAGTATTTATGATAAGCCACACACTGTAATAAATATTGGCCTGCTACTCACAACTAAGATATCTGACCTTAGTTTCACACATGAATGTGGATTTCATTCATATGTGATTTCACTCCTTGTGGAATAAAAGAAACACAACAGATGAACATAGGGGAAGAGAAGGAAAAACAAGATAAAAAAGAAAGGGAGGCAAACCATAGGAAACTCTTAAATACAAAGAACAAACTGAGGGTTGATGGGGATGTGGGTTAAATGGATGACAGGCACTTTTCAGGACGAGCATTAGGTGTCATACGTAAGAGATGAATCACTTGGTTCTACTCCTAAAGCCAAGACTACACAATATGTTAATTAACTAGGGAATAAAAAAAATTTTTTAACCAGGTAGATCTTAAGTGTTATTAGCATAATAATTTTAAAAGATTTATAAAGAATTTTAAGCTATAGTATGTAATAAAAGAAAATAATGGTTAAAAGGATATTGATGCTTAAGAGTTACCATTAAGAAAATTTGCTCTCGATTCATTAGGGGAAGATGGCGGTGTAGGAGGACACTGGGCTCACCGCGTCCTGCTGATCACTAAGATTCCACCTACACCTGCCTAAATAACCCAGAAAACCGCCAGAAGACTAGCAGAACAGATTCTCTGGAGCCAAGTGCAGACGAGAGGCCCACGGAAGAGGGTAGGAAGGGCAGAGAGGCAGTGTGCGCTACACGGACTGGCGGGAGGGAGCTGGGGCAGAGGAACAGCCCACCGGCCAAGCAGAGACCCTGAGTCTGGCTTGCAAAAGCAGAGGGGCTGGAAAGAGTGTGTTCTGAAAGCAAGTGGGACTTAACATCTGGAAGGTTATAAGTTAACAGCTCTGCTCAGAGAGCGGGAAGGCTGGAGGACAACGGGAGCGAGAGTGGTTGAGCCCTGGACGACAGAGCTCAGTTTGGTGGGGAACAAAGGCACTCACCAGCACCATCTCCCCCGCCCATCCCCAACCAAAATCCCAAAGGGAACCAGTTCCTGCCAGGGAACTTGCTTGTACTGCACAAACACCCAACACTATGCTTCTGCGGATCCATCCCTCCAGCGGTGGGTCTGACTCCCTCCCACTGCCACAGGGCCCCTCCCGAAGCGGATCACTGAAGGATAAGCAATCTGAGCCTGCCCCTCCCACCCCTGTGCACCTTGCTGATCCACCCCAGCTAATACACCAGATCCCCAGCACCACAAGCCTGGCGGTGCGCAAGTAGCCCAGACGGGCCACACCACCCCACAGCAAATCCCGCCCCTTGAAGAGGGGAAGAGAAGGTACACACCAGTCTGACTGTGGCCCCACCGGTGGGCTGGGGACAGACATCAGGTCTGACTGCAGCCCCACCCACCAACGCAAGTTATTCAAGACAACACAGGGGAAGTGCCTTGCAGTTCCGCACGACTTCAGGGACTATCCAAAATGACGAAATGGAAGAATTCCCCTCAAAAGAATCTCCAGGAAAAAACAACAGCTAATGAACTGATCAAAAAGGATTTAAACAATATAACAGAAAGTGAATTTAGAATAATAGTCATAAAATTAATCGTTGGACTTGAAAACAGTATAGAGGACAACAGAGAATCTATTGCTACAGAGATCAAGGGACTAAGGAACACTCAAGAGGAGCTAAAAATGCTATAAACGAGCTGCAAAATAAAATGGAAATGACAATGGCTCGGATTGAAGAGGCAGAGGAGAGAATAGGTGAACTAGAAGATAAAATTATGGAAAAAGAGGAAGTTGAGAAAAAGAGAGATAAAAAAAATCCAGGAGTATGAGGGGAAAATTAGAGAACTAAGTGATGCACTAAAGAGAAATAATCTACGCATAATTGGTATTCCAGAGGAGGAAGAGAGAGGGAAAGGTGCTGAAGGGGTACTTGAAGAAATAATAGCTGAGAACTTCCCTGATCTGGGGAAGGAAAAAGGCACTGAAATCTAAGAGGCACAGAGAACTCCCTTCAGACGTAACTTGAATCGATCTTCTGCACGACATATCATAGTGAAACTGGCAAAATACAAGGATAAAGAGAAAATTCTGAAAGCAGCTAGGGCTAAACGTGCTCTAACATATAAAGGGAGACCTGTAAGACTCGTGACCAGTCTCTCTACTGAAACTTGGCAGGCCAGAAAGGAATGGCAGGAAATCTTCCATGTGATGAACAGAAAAAATTTGCAGCCGAGAATCCTTTATCCAGCAAGTCTGTCATTTAGAATAGAAGGAGAGATAAAGGTCTTCCCAAACAAACAAAACCTGAAGGAATTCGTCACCACTAAACCAGCCCTACAAGAGATCCTAAGGGGGATCCTGTGAGACAAAGTACCAGAGACATCGCTACAAGCATGAAACCTACAGATATCACAATGACTCTAAACACATATATTTCTATAATAACACTGAATGTAAATGGACTAAATGCGCCAACAAAAAGACACAGGGTATCAGAATGGATAAAAAAATAAGACCCATCTATTTGCTGTCTACAAGAGACTCATTTTAGACCTGAGGACACCTTCAGATTGAGAGTGAGGGGATGGAGAACTTTCTATCATGCTACTAGAAGCCAAAAGAAAGCTGGAGTAGCCATACTTATATCAGACAAACTAGACTTCAAATTAAAATCTGTAACAAGGGATGAAGAAGGGCATTATATAATCATTACAGGGTCTATCCATCAGGAAGAGCTAACAATTATAAATGTCTATGTGCCGAATACGGGAGCCCACAAATATATAAAACAATTACTCATAAACATAAGCAACCTTATTGGTAAGAATGTGGTAATTGCAGGGGACTTTAACACTCCACTTACAGAAATGGATAGATCATCTAGACACACGGTCAATAAAGAAACAAGGGCCCTGAATGATACATCGGATCAGATGGACTTGACAGATATATTTAGAACTCTGCATCCCAAAGCAACAGAATATATTTTCTTCTCGAGTGCACATGGAACATCTTCCAAGATAGATCACATACTGGGTCACAAAACAGCCCTTCATAAGTATTCAAGAATTGAAATCATACCATGCATACTTTCAGACCACAATGCTATGAAGCTTGAAATCAACCACAGGAAAAAGTCTTAAAAACCTCCAAAAGCATGGAGGTTAAAGAACCCCCTACTAAAGAATGAGTGGGTCAACCAGGCAATTAGAGAAGAAATTAAAAAATATATGGAAACAAACGAAAATGAAAATACAACAATCCAAACACTTTGGGACGCAGCCAAGGCAGTTCTGAGAGGAAAATACATTGCAATCCAGACCTATCTCAAGAAACAAGAAAAATCCCAAATACAAAATCTAACAGCACACCCAAAGGAAATAGAAGCAGAACAGCAAAGACAGCCTAAACCCAGCAGAAGAAGAGAAATAATAAAGACCAGAGCAGAAATAAACAATATAGAATCTAAAAAACTGTAGAGCAGGTCAATGAAACCAAGAGTTGGTTTTTTGAAAAAATAAACAAAACTAATAAACCTCTGTCCAGGCTTCTCAAAAAGAAAAGGGAGATGACCCAAATAAAATCGTGAATGAAAATGGAATTATTACAACCAATCCCTCAGAAATACAACAATGATCAGGGAATACTATGTAAAATTATATGCCAACAACCTGGACAACCTGGAAGAAATGGACAAATTCCTAAACACCCACATGCTTCCAAAATTAATCAGGAGGAAATAGAAAGCTTGAACAGACCCATAACTAGCGAAGACATTGAATCAGTTATCAAAAATCTCCCAACAAATAAGAGTCCAGGACTAGATGGCTTCCCAGGGGAGTTCTACCAGACATTAAAGCAGAGATAATACCTATCCTTCTCAAGCTATTCCAAAAAATAGAAAGGGAAGGAAAAATTCCAGACTCATTCTATGAAGCCAGCATTACTTTGATTCCTAAACCAGACAGAGACCCAGTAAAAAAAGAGAACTACAGGCCAATATCCCTGATGAATATGGATGCAAAAATTCTCAATAAGATACTAGCAAATCGAATTCAACAGCATATAAAAAGAAGTATTCACCATGATCAAGTGGGATTCATTCCTGGGATGCAGGGCTGGTTCAACATTCGCAAATCAATCAACGTGATACATCACATTAACAAAAAAAAAGATAAGAAACATATGATCCTGTCAATTGATGCAGAAAAGGCATTTCACAAAATACAGCAAACTTTCTTAATAAAAACCTTCAAGAGAGTCGGGATAGAAGGAACATACTTAAACATCATAAAAGCCATTTATGAAAAGCCCACAGCTAACATCATCCTCAATGGGGAAAAACCGAGAGCTTTTTCCCTAAGATCAGGAACACGACAGGGATGTCCACTCTCACCGCTGTTGTTTAACATAGTCCTGGAAGTGCTAGCATCAGTAATCAGACAACAAAAGGAAATCAAAGGCATCGAAATCGGCAAAGATGAAGTTAAGCTTTCACTTTTTGCAGACGACATGATATTATACATGGAAAACCCGATAGACTCCACCAAAAGTCTGCTAGAACTGATACATGAATTCAGCAAAGTTGCAGGATACAAAATCAATGTACAGAAATCAGTTGCATTCTTATACACTAATAATGAAACAACAGAAAGACAAATGAAGAAACTGATCCCATTCACAATTTCACCTAGAAGCATAAAATACCTAGGGATAAATCTAACCAAAGATGTAAAAGATCTGTATGCTGAAAACTATAGAAAGCTTATGAAGGAAATTGAAGAAGATATAAAGAAATGGAAAAACATTCCATGCTTATGGATTGGAAGAATAAATATTGTCAAAATGTCAATACTACCCAAAGCTATCTACACATTCAATGCAATCCCAATCAAAATTGCACCAGCATTCTTCTCAAATCTAGAACAAGCAATCCTGAAATTCATATGGAACCACAAAAGACTCTGAAGAGCCAAAGTAATTTTGAAGAAGAAGACCAAAGCAGGAGGCATCACAATCCCAGACTTTAGCCTCTACTACAAAGTTGTCATCATCAAGACAGCATGGTATTGGCACAAACACAGACACATAGACCAATGGAATAGAATAGAAACCCCAGAACTAGACCCACAAACGTATGGCCAACTCATCTTTGACAAAGCAGGAAAGAATATCCAATGGAAAAAAGACAGTCTCTTTAACAAATGGCGCTGGGAGAACTGGACAGCAGCATGCAGAAGATTGAAACTAGACCACTTTCTCACACCATTCACAAAAGTAAACTCAAAATGGATAAAGGACCTGAATGTGAGACAGGAAACCATCAAAACCCTAGAGGAGAAAGCAGGGAAAAACCTCTCTGACCTCAGCCGCAGCAATCTCTTACTTGACACATCCACAAAGGCAAGGGAATGAAAAGCAAAAATGAACTACTGAGGCCTTATGAAGATAAAAAGCTTCTGCACAGCAAAGGAAACAATCAACAAAATAAAAGGCAACCAACAGAATGGGAAAAGATATTTGCAAATGACATTTCGGACAAAGGGCTAGTATCCAAAATCTATAAAGAGCTCACCAAACTCCACACCCAAAAAACAAATAACCCAGTGAAGAAATGGGCAGAAAACATGAATAGACACTTCCCTAAAGAAGACATCCAGATGGCCAACAGGCACATGAAAAGATGCTCAACATCGCTCCTCACCAGGGAAATACAAATCAAAACCACACTCCGATGTCACCTCACGCCAGTCAGAGTGGCCAAAATGAGCAAATCAGGAGACTATAGATGCTGGAGAGGATGTGGAGAAACGGGAACCCTCTTGCACTGTTGGTGGGAATGCAAATTGGTGCAGCCATTCTGGAAAACAGTGTGGAGGTTCCTCAAAAAATTAAAAATAGATCTACCTTATGACCCAGCAGTAGCACTGCTAGGAATTGACCCAAGGGATACAGGATTGCTGATGCACAGAGGCACTTGTACCCCAATGTTTATAGCAGCACTCTCAACAATAGTCAAAGAGCCTAAATGTCCATCAACTGACGAATGGATAAAGAAATTGTGGTTTATATACACAATGGAGTACTACGTGGCAATGAGAAAGAATGAAATATGGTCCTTTGTAGCAACGTGGATGGGACTGGAGCGTGTTATGCTAAGTGAAATAAGTCATAGAGAGAAAGACAGATACCATATGTTTTCACTCTTATGTGGATCCTGAGAAACTTAAGAGAAACCCATGGGGGAGGGGAAGGAAAAAAAAAAGAGGTTAGAGTCGGAGAGAGCCAAAGCATAAGAGACTCTTAAAAACTGAGAACAAACTGAGGGTTGATGGGGGGTGGGGGATGGGTATTGAGGAGGGCACCTTTTGGGATGAGCACTGGGTGTTGTATGGAAACCAATTTGACAACAAATTTCATATATTGAAAAAAAAACAAAAAAAAAACAAAAAAAATAAAAGCAAGTGTCAGATGAAAAAAAAACTGAGAACAAGCTGGGGGTTGATGGGGGGGGTGGGAGGGAGGGGAAGGTGGGTGATGGGTATTAAGGAGGGCACCTTTTGGGATGAGCACTGGGTGTTGTATGGAAACCAATTTGACAATAAATTTCATATATTGGAAAAAATAAAATAAAATAAAGCTATGCTATTGATTTTTAAAAAATTTTTGCTCTCAGGGTGCCTGGCTAGCTCAATCAGTGGAACATGTGACTCCTGATCTCAGGGTTGTGGGTTCGAGTCCCACGTTAGGTGTAGAGATTACTTAAAAATAGAATCTTAAAAAAAAGAAAATTTGCTATTTATGTTTTATTCTTATTTATAGCTATCTAGAATGTTATAATAATATAACTGGCATTCCTATACTTTCATAGTGTGGTATTATTGGAAGAGTTTTGTCTCAAAATGCAATAATATTAGGTTTCATACATTAAACTTTTGCATATGAAAAATTAAACAACTTTAATTTGGCATAAATATAGGACTTTGAGTAAATATCTTTTTAAATTCTATTTTAATTTGGACTAAAATCTCTGATATCTTTCTGAACTTCTAAGGAAGCAGGGTTGTGTTGTGACAAGAACTTGGGCTTTGAAGACTTAAGTTATAATTATGACTGCTTACTAGATATATGACCTTGATGAGTTATATAACTATTCAGAGTCTCAATTTTCCTCAACTGAAAAATAGAAATAATTATACCAACTCAAAATGTTTTTGGAAGGATTTTATTGGATAATGTATCTAAATGCTTGACATATAGTAGGGTTTACAAGAGAGGCTATTCTATTTTGTGTAAATATAGTAATGAAAAGTTTTAAATGTGATTGTAAACCCTAAATTCTGAAACTTTACAATGAAATTGTTACAGAAAACCACTTTCAACAATTTTTTTTGGAAAATCACATCAGTTACACCAATGATTTTTCCACATACTCTGTGATGAAGTCATCAAAATGTTATGTGGTTAATACTTTTCTAAGTAAAATATTTTTAGTATACTTCCCTATCATAGTCAATACATATTTAAATCCTTCACATTAGGGGCGCCTGGGTGGTGCAGTCGGTTAAGCGTCCGACTTCAGCCAGGTCACGATCTCGCGGTCCGTGAGTTCGAGCCCCGCGTCAGGCTCTGGGCTGATGGCTCAGAGCCTGGAGCCTGTTTCCGATTCTGTGTCTCCCTCTCTCTCTGCCCCTCTCCCGTTCATGCTCTGTCTCCCTCTGTCCCAAAAATAAATAAAAAACATTGAAAAAAAATTAAAAAAAAATAAATCCTTCACATTAAAATAATATGTAGTTTTGATGTCAGAATTTGATGTGTTTTGGTAAATCTTTAATATTTGTTAATTGTCAGTATGTTTCATACTACCTCATAAAATTAGATTCAAAATAGTAGTTCATAAGTGATTAAACTTTAATTTCGTAAACATTTTTTTCCTTTTTAAAAACATTTTTAAAAAATTTATTTGAGAGAGAGCATTAGCAGGGGACGGGGGCAGAGGGAGAGAGAGAGAGAGAGGGAAAAAAAAAAGAGAGAGAATTCCAAGCAGGTTCCACACTTAGTGCGAGTCCAATGCAGGATTCA
Organism: Prionailurus bengalensis; assembly: GCF_016509475.1. Taxonomy (NCBI): domain Eukaryota; kingdom Metazoa; phylum Chordata; class Mammalia; order Carnivora; family Felidae; genus Prionailurus; species Prionailurus bengalensis. The sequence goes on along the minus strand of NC_057345.1, from coordinate 41,012,962 downwards.
ATCCCACCATCCTGGGATCATGAACTAAGCTGAAATTAAGAGTCAGAGGCTCAGCTGACAGAGCCACCCAAGCACCCCAAACATTTTTCCTTTTTTTAAACGTATTCTATCAATTCCCATCTTTTAACATAACCTGAAAGTAGATCAGCGTAAAATTACAGTAGCGCGCGCGCGCGCGCGCGCGCGCACACACACACACACACACACACACACACATTTTTTTAAGTTTATCAAGTAATCTCTATACCCAATGTGGGGCTTGAACTCACAACTCCAGAATGAGTACATGCCCCTCTAACTTGAGCCAGCTAGGTCCCCCTATATTTATATATGTAAACAAATGTATACATACACCATAAACACTAAAGCACAATCTATATCATGTATTCAGAAGCAATTGGCAGTTTGAAACTCAATATAAGCAGTTAGTGTAGAAAATGCCTTAAAAAGAAAAAATAACCACGCTGGAGTTGGTACAAGAGTTCACTTATATATTAAAGCCCTTTGAAAGAAAAGAGACTGAGGAAACGCCAACATTTTACTTTACTAACTTAAACTTTGTTTTAAAACTTCCTATTTTTTCTTTTTAGATGCACTCATTTTCAGTGTTTCCATTTAAATGTTTGCACAGCTATTTGATAAAATATCCACAAGATGGTGCCATGGTTAACATGTTAACATGGGAATTTGAGATCTAGAAAGAAGTGTTTGACATGCCATTGTATATGACAAAATTACCGTCAAATTTTCATTCGTTATGATAATACTAATTGTGCACTTCATGTGTTCAAATTATTACATTTTAGTATCAAGTTTTTTATTTTTTGTAAACATATTTTCAAAGAGAATATTCAATAATGAAATGATATTCAAAGTTGGTAACAGGGACATTAATTTGATCTTTTATACGTTACAACTTAATGGATATGTTTTTTAATGATCTCTTCCTCCATCTTTACTGCCAGGATTAAGAATAACATCCTAGTGGCATCCCATTAGCTAGCATAAGTTAAATTTATATAAAGGCCAGGTTTTTTGCTATGAACTGAATTGTGTCCACCCCCCCTCCAATTCATATGTTAAAAATCTTAGTTCCAGTGTGAAGGTATTTAGAGATGGTGCCTTTGGAGGGTAATTAATTTAGATGATACCATGATATGGGGCCCTCATGATGGGAGGGGGCAGAAACATCAGAGAGCTTGCTGTTTATCTCTCTACCATGTAAGGACACAGCCAGATGGTTTTCTGCACTCCAGGAAGAGTTTTCCACTAACATCCTGATTTTGGACTTCCAGGCTTTAGAATTCTGGGAAAAGAAATGTCTGTTGTTTAACCCACTTGTCTCTGGTACTTTGTTATAGCAGCCTGAACAAATTGTGATAGTCTTTAACATAAAGAAAATGACCAAAATTGCAGGAAAAATTATTAAAAAATAAGCCTTTTGCATGGTAGATGGAAATTGGTATAGATAATAATTATTATTATTTATAGTTAACTATATATGATCGTTAATAATATTTAAGGCTGTTGCAATTTGAGTTCACCATAGCTGTAGTATTAATGGTTACACTGATGAAACATCTAATATAATCAATTTAAAGGAGTATTCTAAAGGAAAAATTTAGAAGAAAATTTGATGAGTGGGTGGGGAGAATTTCCAAAAACAGCCAAAGATGTACAGCAGGAATGTATTGAAATTTAAGAAAGCAGACAGAGGGGTACCTGAGGGGCTCAACTGGCTGAGCTTCTGACTTCGGCTTTGGTTGTGATCTCACGGTTTGTGAGTTCGAGCTCTTCATCGGGCTCTGTGCTGACAGCTCAGAGCCTGGAGCTGTTTCAGATTCTGCGTCTGCCTCTCTCTCTGCCCCTCCCCAGCTCGTGCTCTGTCCCTGTCTCTGTCTCTCAAAAATAAATAAACATTTTTAAAAAGCGGCTGCAGAAGGAAGCCAGAAATGGGTAAAAGTGAAGTGAAAACCTAGCTGTGGAAAAGAGGAACTGTGAAATGTCTCTGATTGGTTTTCCTAAAAACATCTAGTCACTTTTTTTCTTTTTAAAAAATATTTATTTATGTATCGCTTCTTGGCCTTTTGGCTAAGACCAAGTGTAAAATATATTTATTTAAGTTCAAGTTAATTAGGGGTGCCTGGGTGGCTCAGTCAGTTAAGCATCCGACTTCCACTCAGGTCATGATCTCACAGTTCCTGGGTTTGAGCCCACGTGGGGCTCTGTGCTGACAGCTCAGAGCCTGGAGCCTGCTTCAGATTCTGTGTCTCCCTCTCTCTCTGCCCCTCCCCTGCTCATTCTCTGTTGCTCTTTGTCTCTCAAAAATAAAAAAAAAAAATTTTTTTAATTTAAATTCAAGTTAATTAACATACAGTGTAGTACTGGTTTCAGGAGTAGAACCCTGTGATTCATCACTTACATATAACACCCAGTGCTCATCCCAACAAGTACCCTCCTTAATGTCCATGACCTGGTTAGCCCATCTTCCCACCCAAATACCCTCCAGCAACCCTCAATTTATTCTCTGTATTTAAGAGTCTCTTACGATTTGCCTCCCTTTCTGTTTTTATCTTATTTTTCCTTCCCTTCCCCTATGTTCATCTGTTGTGTTTCTTAAATTCCACATATGAGTGAAATCATATGATATTTTTCTTTCTCTGACTTAATTCACTTAACATAATACAGTTGGGTCCATCCACATTGCTGCAAATGGCAAGATTTCATTCTTTTTGATTGCCAAGTAGTATTCCATTGTATATATATACCACATCTTCTTAATCCATTCATCAGTTGATGAACATTTGGGGTCTTTTCATAATTGAGCTATTGTTAATAATGCCTCTATAAACATTAGTGTGCATGTGCCCCTTCGAATCAGCATTTTTGTATCCTTTGGATAAATTCCTAGTAGTACAATTGCTGGCTCGTAGGGTAGCTCTGTTTTTAATTTTTTGAGGAATCTCCATACTGTTCTCCAGAGTGGCTGCATCAGTTTGCATTCCTACCAATAGTGCAAAAGTCTTCTCCTTTCTCCACATCCTTGCCAACATCTGTTGTTTCCTGAGTTGTTAATGTTAGCCATTCTGACAAGTGTGAAGTGGTATCTCCTTGTGGTTTTGATTTGTATTTCTCTGATGATGAATGATGTTGAGCATCCTTTCGTGGGTCTGTTAGCCATCTGGATGTCTTCTTTGGAAAAGGGTCTATTCATGTTTCCTGCCCATTACTTCACTGGATTATTTGCTTTTTATGTGTTGAGTGTGATAAGTTCTTTATAGATTTTGGATACTAATCCTTTATCTGATGTCATTTGCAAATATCTTCTCCCATTCCGTCAGTTGCATAGTAGCAGATAAAAAAGCAGAAGCTTTTTATCGTGATGAGTTCCCAATAGTTCATTTTTGCTTTTATTTCCCTTGCCTCTGGAGACATGGCTAGTAAGAAGCTGCTGTGGTCAAGGTCAAAGAATTTGCTGCTTGTTTTCTCCTGTAGGATTTTGACGGTTTCCAGACTTACCTTTAGGTCTTCCATCCATTTTGAGTTTATTTTTGTGTATGGTGTAAGAAAGTGGTCCAGGTTCATTCTTCTGCATGTCACTGTCCAGTTTTCCCAGCACCACTTGAAGAGACTATTTTTATACCATTGGATATTCTTTCCTGCTTTGTCAAAGATTAGTTTGCCATACGTTTGTGGGTCCATTTCTGGGTTCTCTATTTTGTTCCATTGATCTATGTGTCTGTTTTTTGTGCTAATACCATACTATTTTGATGTTTACAGCTTTGTAATATAGATTAAAGTCCAGAATTGCAATCGTTCCAGCTTTGGTTTTCTTTTTCAACATTACTTTGGCTATTTGGGGTCTTTTGTGGTTCCATAAAAATTTTAGGATTGTTTGTTCTAGCTCTGTGAAGCATGCTGGTGTTGTTTTGATAGGGATTGCATTGAATGTGTAGATTGCTTTGGGTAGTATTGACATTTTAACAATATTTGTTCTTCCAATCCATGAGCATGGAATGTTTTTCCATTTCTTTGTGTCTTCAATTTCTTTCATAAGCTCTCTATAGATCTTTGATATCTTTAGTTAGGTTTATTCCTAGGTATTTTATGGTTTTTGGTGTACTTGTAGATGGGGTGGATTCCTTGATTTCTCTTTCTGTTGCTTCATTATTGTTGTATAGAAGTGCAACTGATTTCTGTATGTTGATTTTATATCCTGCAATTTTGCTGAATCCATGTATCAGCTTTGGCAGTTTTTTGGTGGTCTTTTGTGTTTTCCACGTATAGTATCATGTCATCTGCGAAGAGTGAAAGTTTGACTTCTTCTTTACCAATTTGGATGCCTTTTATTTTTTTTTTTTTTATCATTGTTGTCTTATCGCTGAGGCTAGGCCTTCTAGTACTATGGTGGACAACAGTGGTGAGAGTGGACGTATCTGTAGTGTTCCTGACCTTAGGGGGAAAGCTCTCAGTTTTTCCCCATTGAGGATGATATTAGCTGGGGGCCTTTCATATATGGCTTTTATGGTGTTGAAGTATGTTCCTTCTATCCCTACTTTCTTGAGGGTTTTTATCAAGAAAGGATGCTGTATTTTGTCAGATGCTTTATCTGCATCTATTACAAGGCTCATATGGTTCTTATCCTTTAAGGTTTTTTTTCTACTGTTTATTCATCTTTGAGAGAGAAAGAGATAGAGTGGGAGCAAGTGAGGGGCAGAGAGAGAGGGAAACACAGAATCTGAAGCAGGCTCCAGGCTCTGAGCTGTCAGCACAGAGTGTGACGCAAGACTCAAACTCATGAACCGTGAGATCATGACCTAAGCCAAAGTCGGACACTTAACCAACTGAGCCACCCAAGTATCTCTATCCTTTTTTTTATTATTATTAATGTGGTATATATGTTGATTGATTTGTGGATATTAAACCAGCCCTGTAGCCCAGGAATAAATACCACTTGATCATGGTGAATAATTCCTTTAATGTACTGTTGGATTTTATTTACTAGTATCTTGTTGAGAATTTTTGCATCCATGTTCATCAAAGACATTGGCCTGTAATTCTCCTTTTTAGTGGGGTTTTTGTCTGGTTTGGGAATCAAGGTAATGCTGGTTTCATAGAATAAGTTTGGAAGCTTTCTTTTCTTTTCTATTTTTTGGAACAGTTTGAGAAGAATAAGTATTAACTATCCTTTAAATATCTCATAGAATTCACCTGAGAAGCCATCTGGCCCAAGACTCTTATTTGTTGGGAGAGGTTTGATAACAGATTTAATTTCTTTGCTGGTTATGGACCGTTCAAATTTTCTATTTCTTCCTGTTTGAGTTTTAGTAGTGTGTGAGTGTCTAAGAATTTGTCCATTTCTTCCAGACTGTCCAGTTTGTTGGTATTTAATATTTCATAGTATTCTGTTATAATTGTTTGTATTTCTGTGGTGTTGGTTGTGATCTCTACTCATTCGCTTGTCATTTTATCTATTTGGGTCCTCTCTCTTTTCTTTTTGAGAAGTCTGGCTAGGGGGTCATCAATTTTGTTTATTTTTTCAAAAAACCATCTATAGTTTCATTGATTGTTTTACTGGGTTTGTTTGTTTGTTTGTTTCTGTATCATTGATTTCTGCTCTAATCTGTATTATTTCCCTTCTTCTGGATTCTATTATGCTACTTGCATATTGATATGGGTTTTTTTAATCAAATTTGGAAAGATTTTGGCCATTATTTCTTCAAATAGTCTTTCTGACCTTTCTCTCCCCTTTCTTCTGGGACTCACCTTATGCATGTGTCAATATGTTTGAAAGTGTTTCACAGGTTTTGGAGACCATGTTCATTTTTGCTTATTCTTTTTTTCTTTCTGTTCTCAGACTGGATAATCTCAAATATGCATTCTCATATGCATAATTTTATGCACACATAATGCATAATCTTAGCAGACTCTTAACTATAGAAAACAAACTGATGGTTACCAGAAAGCAGGTGGGTGAGGGATGGGTTAAATAGGTGATGAGAATTATGACAGTGCACTTGTGATGAGAACAGGGTGATGTATGGAAGTGTTGAATCACTATATTGTACACCTGAAAATAATATTACCCTGTATGTTAACTGGAATTTAAATAAAAACTTTAAAATATAGAAGCTGCTGCCACAACAGTCTTTTACACCAAAGATAGCAAATGAGTATCTAACACAGCAAACAGGAGATTACAAAGCATGAATTCAGATGAAGAAGCACTGCCATGACCATTGTTTCTTTACTCACAGGAAACTGAGACTATTTCAGCTTCTTTGGCAACAGCTCCTTGTATCAAACTGTCTTAATAGGCATCAGTTTCCAAATGTGATTGCAATAAACAAAGAATGTGGCTGGTTATCCTTACCTTTGGACAGTGGAATACCTTTGCAGAAAGCTGCATGTTTACAAAACTTGCTTGCTAGCAGCAATAGACCATAACTACAGCTGAACACCATCCAACTCATTTTCACCTTCTAAATCTCACTTGTGTGTATTCTGTTGGTAGAACCTGATTCTTATCCAGAACCCTAGCTGCAAAGATCTAGAAAGATATATTTTTTTAAGTTTTGCAAACTCTTTAAATATTTGGAGAAATGGAGATTGAGAAAACTATCCAAAGTATCTACTATAGCCCATTAACATGACTAATTTCAATGTTTCTTCACATTACTATGCTGAATCCCATTTGATCATGTTGCAATTTTTAAGTACACTGTTGGATTCAATTAGATAATATTCAGGATTTTTACATGTATTTTCATAAGTGGAATTGGTTTGTAATTTTCTTGTATTATCTTTGTGTGGATGCTCTGTTAAGATTATTCTTGTCTCATAAATAGAATTAGTGCTACTTCTTTTTCTATGTTCTATGAAAATTTCTTAGAACTCTACTGCTTGACACTAGCATTTGGAAAGGAGAAATAGGGAAGGGAAGAGGTAATTGATCCCCATTTTATCTTCTTTAATGTTGTTTCTTTCTGAAAGTCTACTGGATGTTGTGCTATTTTCTCCGTTTAAAACAATCTTTCCAGGAATTTGTCTATGTACCTAAGTTTTCAGATATTTTGGCATATAGTTTTTCATCATTTCTTACATTAGTTTGAAATCTTGGATATATCTGTGATTGTTTTCTGATTTTAATTCTATATTTTTCTCTCTCCCTTTGTTTCTCTCTCTCTCCCTCCCTCTTCCTCTCTCCCTCCCCCCACCCCTATTTTATTGATCTCTCTTTTTTCTCTTGATCAGCTCTCCCTGGGTGTGCTATTTTATTTGTGTTTTCATTGCAGTAAAGCAATAGGAGTCACCATACAGTATAAAACCAATCTTCCCAACTTAGATCACACTTTTGTTATTGTTATCAGACTTGTATGATGCAATATAGTAAAGAGAAAAGAGCGCAATTAGAAATCTCTCTCCATCTGTGGTCCCTAACCCTCTCTGGGTCCAGGACACTCTTTATCCTAAACTTTGTCCCAGAAACCCTCAATCTCCCTAAAGTTTTATCACAGTTCTTGAATTAGTTGATGAGAATGGATCTGAGATCTGAACTCCCCCTTCCTGTGGTATCTCCAGTAAAGCATTCAGTGGAGGGAGCCAGTGGATCAGAGTCTGTCATGGAGCAGGAACCATACTAATTATGTGTATATAAAGAATTTGATATAAACATTTTTACCTAGATAACTGAAAGGGTAAACAGAGAACTGGAAGGTACCCCAGAAATAGCAACTGCAGAAGGCAGCTAAAATCCCTATGGCTGAGAAGAGGTGAAGATATTGGAATTACTAAAATTTGGAAACTTAAGGGATGACAGAGATGAAACTCAGACATTTCAGTAGGCTGTGTTGCTCAACTGTTACTGGTGGCACTAAGTTTGAATAGAGGTTGTGGGCCTGGGCCTGGGACTAACTCATTGGGAGCAGGTACCCAAGCTGAAGCTAGTACCTTTGGAGGGAACAGGGAACATTGAAGCTGGGAACAAGTATTGGAATAACTGCATGCTGGATTTAGTTGAAGTGATAGGAAGGAACTCTTGCCATGGTGAAGAATTGTTGGGAGGCCACTTATAGGAACTGCAAATAGATAGGAAGCCAACACAAGCCCAAATGGAACAAACAGAAAAGAGCAAGTTTCTTCTTTCTTCTCAAGCCTTGTAGTGTCTCTCAATTGCCACCTTTTGGCAAAGCCATTTTCAATCTCCTAGAAATTTTCTCACAGCCTCTCTCTGTGCTAGTTGCTGAGAATTGTCCTGAAATATATCAGCTACCCAAAGTTTGCAGGGTCTAAGCAATAGCTTCACAAAGCAGAGTATAGAATGGTGGATTTGGAGCTCTGCAACAGCAACAGAATTAACTGAGACAGCCAGTAACTACTGCTAGTTCACCAACCTGTATGAAATCACTAATCCAGAGTTTGAATGTAATGGTTAATACTGTTGTTATGAGTCAATAGAAAGAAGGATAATACTAAAAGAATGAGAATATTTCAATTCCTTTGGCAACAGCTTCTTCTATAAATCTGTCTTAATAGGCATGGCTTTGCAAATATGATAGAAATAAATAATGTGGCCACCTACCCTTACCCTTGGACATTGCTTAGATGGGCATTGCTAATATTTGTGCTTTCATTTATCCTTTTCTATGCTCTTGGATGAACAACCCCCTTTTCTAATTTTCTTCTTTTGGGTTAATACATTTAAAAAGTAGTGTCTGGGGCTGGCTGATTTTATAGGCTTTATTTTATAGTACTGGCTCTATCTGTTGAATAGAAACTTTAGAATCTGCAGAAGTGTTTCCAGACTCTCTATACAGGTAGAGATCCTGGACAGCAAACTAGTCAAGAGCAGCACTTTTCAAATTCCCTGTAGGGAATGATCAGGGGTTTTTGTTTTTTGTTTTTTTTTTAATTCCAAGCTATCCAATAATAATACTTTTGAAAAAATAAAAATGCATCATTTTAAAACATGCAATAGTTTTTTAAAGACATACAAGCAAGTCAGATTTCTTATTTTAGATTCAACAGACATAAAATTGTATTTCAATAAATGTGATCAGTATAAACATTAACTAGGAATAAGGAAATAAATTGTAAATCTTTAGACCTTTAATTTTTTTCTTGTCGTATTGCACTGGCTAGAATTTGGTATAAATGTTAAATAGAAAGTGGTGAGAGAGGACTTCTTTGACTTGATCCTGATATTAGGAGAAAATATTTCGTCTTGTACCATTAAAATATGATTTTATATGTGTAAGCCTTTTTAAAATTTTTTTTAAAACTTTTATTTCAATTCCAATAAAATTAACACACAGTGTTTTATTAGTTTCAGGTGTACAATATAGTGATTCAACAGTTCTATACATCACCCAGTGCTTACCACATCAAGTATACTCATTAATCCCCATCACCTATTTAACCCATCCCCCCCCCCACACCTGCCCTCTGGTAACCATCATGTTGTCCTCTGTAGTTAAGACTTTCTTGGTTTGTCTCTCTCTCTCTCTTTTTCCTATGCTCATTTGTTTTGTTTCTTAAATTCCACACGAGTTAAATTATATGAAATTTGTCTCTAACTTAAATAAATAAAGTACCATTAGATTATAACTCAAAGTCTAAATTAAATATCCATAAGCCAGCCCATACTAATATAATAATAATAATAATAATAATAATAATAACAAATGATTAAATAAATGAATTCATGGGAGAGAATAGACAAGTATTGCATGCAGAATTCCAAATAACTTACATAGTTAATATACCTTTAAAGAGACGAATCATAGGGGTGCCTGGGTGGCTCAGTTGGTTAAGTGTCCAACTTTTGATTTCGGTTCAGGTCATGATCTCATGGTTCATGAGTTCAAACCCCACATTGGGCTTTGCACTGACAGTGCGGAGCCTGCTTGGGGTTCTTTGTCTTCTTTCTCTCTGTTCCTCCCCTGCTCATCTCTCTCTCTCTCTCTCTCTCTCCTCTCTCTCTGTCCAAATAAATAAATAAATAATAAAATAAATAAATAAATAAAGCATAAACCCTACTTCACAAGTGTGAATTGCGCATAGTGACTTTCTTTCAAAAAATAGATTATGAAAAGAGTTTTTTTTTAAAGGTTTTTAGTCAAGAGAGAGAAAGAGTTGGAGAGGAGCAGAGGTGGAGAGAGAGAGATGGAGAGAAGAGAATCAAGTAGGCTCAACACCGTCAGAGCAGAGCCTCACATGGCACTCGAACCCACGAACTGTGAGACTGTAACCTGAGCTGAGATCAAGTCAGATGCTCAACCAACTGAGCCACCCAGGTGCCCCAAAAGAGAATTAAAAAAAAAAAAAAGAATGTGATTTTATAGTGGAGATTCCTGTAAACACTCTCTCAAGCCAGGTGACCAAGGCTAGCATCAGCAGTCATAAGTCATCTCAATAGTATTGATAGCAGTCATATTGATAAGATTTGATGAGAACAGTATTTTACCTCTGTGGTCTTCCTCCCCCAAACCCATAATCTCAGTCTGTTCATGAGAAAAACAGCGGGTAAATTTCACAAGAATGCCTGGCCAGTATTCTTCAAAACTATCAAGGTCATAAAAAACAAGCAATGTCTGAGAAACTGTCATGGCCAAGAGTAGCCTAAGGAGATATGAGTACTAAATATAATGTAGTTTCCTGGATGAGATCCTGAAACAGAAAGAGTACATCAGGGGGAAATTGGGGAAAACTTAATAAACTATGGACTTTACTTAATAGTAATGTAACAATATTGTTTCTTTAATTTTGACAATATACCATGCTAACAATGTAAGATGTTAATAATAGGAAAACTGGGTATGTGATATATGTCTGTATACTATCTTTGTAATAACTCCATACCTCTCCAACTGTTACAAAGTAAACAGTTAATTTAATAAATAAATTATTTTATTTTTGAAAGAGAGATAGAGAACGTAAGTGGAGGAGGGGCGGAGAGGGAGGGAGACGGAGAATCCCAAGCAGACTCCACACTGTCAGCACAGAGCTGGATTCCAGGTTCAATCTCATGAAACAAACTGTGAGATCATGACCTGAGCCGAAATCAAGTCTGAAGCTCAACTGACCGAGCCACCCAGATGCCCTTAATAAATACATTAAAATTTTTTTTAAATGTTTATTTATTTTTGAGAGAGAGAGAGAGAGAGCGTGAGCGCTCCAGTGGGGGAGGGGCTGAGGGAGAGGGAGAGGGAGACACAGAATCCTAAACAGGCTCCAGGCTCTAAGCTCTCAGCACAGAACTCGGTAACCACGAGATCATGACCTGAGCCAAACTTTTTTAAAAGTTAGTAGTAGGGCTTTGTTTCTTTCATGTTTGGTATTTAAATGACTACCTTGGATAAATATTGACAGTGTCCCAATCAAGTTTGATGGTGCAAAACGAGAGGTGATGCTAATTTGTTAAATAAGACTACTGGGATTTTAAAAGATCTCAATAGACTGGAATGATAGGCTGATATACACTAAGATTCAATTTCATAAGGTTAAATTTGAATTTATGTTCAAAAATCAATTGCATGGGTACATTATGTTTGCTAGCTGCAACATATGTATGTAAAAATCTTAGAGGCTTTTGTGATAAACTTGATGCAAGTCTGTAAGTTTTTGCTGTCTAAAAATATCAAGAGGTGCCTGGGTGACTCAGTTGGTTAAGCCTCTGACTCTTCATCTCAGCTCAGGTCTTGATCTCAGGGTTGGGAGTTCAAGCCCCACGTTGGGCTCCATATTGGGCTTCCCGCTGGGCATGAAACTTACTTTAAAAAAATTTTTTATGTTTATTTATTTTTGAGAGAGAGGGAGAGACAGAGCGTGAGCAGGGGAGGGGCAGAGAGGGAGAGAGACACAGAATCGGAAGCAGGCTCCAGGCTCTGAGCTGTCAGCACAGCGCTGGACGCCAGGCTGGAACTCACAAACTGCAACATCATGACCTGAGCCGAAGTCGGATGCTCCACCGACTGAGCCACCCAGGTGCCCTGAAACTTAACTTTTAAAAAAAGCGAATATTCATCTACATCAATAGTATTTAGAATGAATGGTAATGTTGCTACTCTATTATAGTCAAAATACTCCTTGAATATGGAATTCAGTTTAGGACTGGTACACTTTAAATTTTTTTTTTTTTTTTCAACGTTTATTTATTTTTGGGACAGAGAGAGACAGAGCATGAACGGGGGAGGGGCAGAGAGAGAGGGAGACACAGATTTGGAAACAGGCTCCAGGCTCTGAGCCATCAGCCCAGAGCCCGACGCGGGGCTCGAACTCACGGACCGCAAGATCGTGACCTGGCTGAAGTCGGACGCTTAACCGACTGCGCCACCCAGGCGCCCCAGGACTGGTACACTTTAAAAGATACATGACAGATTGGAGCAGATCCAGAGGAGAAAAAGTAGAAATGAGGAACACATTTTAGAACACAGTCTGTTTCTTCACATATTTGAAGGGCAGTAGTACAAGAACAATAAGGTTAATTTTATGTGACTTTAGAAGATAAGATAGAAGGTAAAAGCTTGAAGGAAGCAGAGTTCAGGAAAAAAATTAATTTATGAAAATAAAATTGTCTACCTCAATATGAGTTCCCTCTCATTGGAGGTGTTCATGTAAAATCTCTGTGGTACGTTGTTGAAGATCTTCTCAAGGAATTCAAATGTTTATGGGGAGTTTTAGTAGAATGAAATGCCCTTAGCTTTTATATTCTTTGACATTTTGTTCAATTAAAAAGTTTCAAAATACATTATTATTTCCTGTGTCAAAAGCCAAACTCTGCATACTGAATAAAGCAAAGCGGAAATATGAGTTCATTGCAAGCCTGGAACTCAATGATACAGAAGCAATGAATTCAAGGTTGCTCATAGACTAAGGGATTTTTTTATGAGATAAATGCAGAACTTATTTGGCTTTTTCAGTTGATTGGTTGCCTAGTGGTTTTCTTACTTGGGTCAGGCTAGCTGAGTCAGGGGAACTAGGAAGTCCAGAGATGGCATAAACAGATTTGGAGTTAGGTATTGACTGGTATCCTCTGCTGATCTCCAAGAGGAGCTATAAATTCCTATAAAGTTAGGTTGTTTCCTTTATGCACCTGCATTGACCCTTTGCATTTTGCCCTTGATATAACTGACTCCATTTAGTTTAGTTCTATACCTGATACTAGTTAATCTTCTGAAGACGAAATAGTAGGCTTTGGAGAAGCAGCACAGCATATAGTGAATAAAATCATAGTCTTTGGAGCGATTGTCTAGGTTCAAGTCCAGTCATGCCACTTATTAACTTTGTGACCTTGGGCAAGTTACTTAACTTCAATGTGTTGTAGGTTTTATCCAGGCAAAAGCAATTTATTTCCTCATTTGTAAAATGAGAATAATAGTACCTACCTCATGAGTTTATTATAAGGATTTAATGATTTCATATTTATAAAATGCTTAGAACAGTAACTGATATTTTGTAAGCATTATAAATACTAAAAAATAATTAAGATTTTTAGTAAGTTTTAAGGGGATCTAAGGTTAAGGCTGAACTCTGTATTTCATATGGTGCATTTAAATGTCTAAATATATAATTTTTCTTCTAGTTTACAACTTTTGGTGCTGTTTTGTTACATTTTTGTTTTTGTTTTTTAATATTTACTTATTTTGAGGGAGAGAGAGAGAGAGAGAGAGAGAGAGAGAGAGTAATGGTGGAGGGGCAGAAAAGGAGGGAGAGAGAATCCCAAGCAGGCTCTGCATTGTCAACACAGAACCTGATGCAGGGCTCAAACTCACAAACCATGAGATGATGACTTGAGCCAAAATCAAGAGTAGAACGCTTAACCAACAGAGCCACTCAGCGCCTTTGTTTTGTTATGTTTTTAAATAAAAGGGAATCTGTTCACAATTATAAAATCATCTAGTGATAACAGTAAATTAATGATCCTCTGCTATGTAGATAATACATTCAATTCTTAATTACTTTATTTTCCCCCACATTTTACTCTATATCAAGTGTAAATTCCAAAGTATTTATCCCCCAAATTATTTTAAGGCCTGTCTTTCATCACTTTTTTTTTTGCTCACCCAAATGCAACAATACCCTTGCTTAATCAACTTATGTATCTGGAATTGCAGCATAAATGTCCCAAAACAGCACTTGAGAAACTATGATTTATACTTAATGTGTGACAGGTGGCTTCTTAGGAGAAATACTTATTTCTTGTGTCATTAAAATGATAAATTTCTAAATCCTCAAGTTGCATTTCTGTTAAAAGTTTACTGAAGTTGATTTACTTCCAAATTTGGTTTTGCATACACATTCCCAAATAACACTTTTGACCTTATGTTTACAAAAGCAAAATTACCATTAAAATCCTAGTAGAAGTAGATGATATTAACAAATTCAGCAACAGGATTTCCTGCTATTAAAACATCATAAGTTATTTATACTAAACTGTACTAGATTTTAGAATATGTTCAAGTCTGGTAATAAATAAATAAATAAATTAATTAATTAATTACATCAGATACATTGTATTGTCAAAACCAATACAATGGTGGGGGGGGGGAGATGGGTTAAATAGGTGATGGGGATTAAGGAGTGCACTTGTGATGAGCACAGGGTGATATATGGAACCACTAAATTACTATATTGTACACCTGAAACTAATATAACACTGTATGTTAACTAACTGGAATTAAAACAAGAACTTAAATAAAACAGTAAGAATGTAATGGATGAGGCAATCTCAAATATAATTTACACCAAAATAAGCAACTCTATATATTTTAACATGTGATCAGTTACATTGATTTTTAAGAGGCTTTAACTTCAATTTCCAATTAAAAAAACTTATAATGAAATAAGTGCAATAATTATGTCTTGAAAACACATTTGACTATACCTTTGCTAAGTTAATGTTTTACAAATTTACCTTAAAAATAATATAATAACCAAACACATGGTTTTAATAAGCTTTGATGTGATACTGCAAGCATTTTTTTGTTGGTTTAAAGATAAAGAGTGTATTATACTACAGTAATACAGATAGGCTGAATTTGAGGTACACCTGCACAGATTGTCAATCAAATGCCCATCATTTTGGCACAAGATCATTAATCCTATATACTCTGTATGTAATATTTTAGGAAAATATTTGTAACTATATTTGTATCTGTTTGTAACTATTTTTCCCCTTCCCTTCCCCCATGGTCTTCTGTTAAATTTCTCAAGTTCCACACATGAGTGAAAACATATGATATCTGCCTTTCTCTGACTGACTTATTTCACTTAGCACAATACCCTCCAGTTCCATCCACGTTGCTGCAAATGGCAGGATTTCATTCTTTCTCATTGCCAAGTAGTATTCCATTGTATATATAAATCATATCTTCTTTATCCATTCATCAGTTGAAGGACATGTAGGCTCTTTCCATAATTTGGCTATTGTTGAGAGTTCTGGTATAAACATTGGGGTACATGTGCCCCTGTGAATCAGTACTCATGTATCCTTTGGATAAATTCCTAGTAGTGCTATTGCTGGGTCAATAGGGTTGTTCTATTTTTAATTTTTTGAGGAGCTTCCATACTGTTTTCCAGAGCGGCTGCACCGATTTGCATTCTCAGCAACAGTGCAAGAGGGTTCCCATTTCTTCACATCCTCACTGATATCTGCTGTTTCCTGAGTTGTTCATTTTAGCCACTCTGACTAGTGTGAGGTGGTATCTCAGTGTGGTTTTGATTTGTATTTCCCTGATGATGAGTAATGTTGAACACCTTTTCATGTGTCTGTTGGCCATCTGGATGTCTTCTCTGGAAAAGTGTCTATTCGTGTCTTCTGCCCATTTCTTCACTGGATTATTTATTTTTCGGGTGTTGAGTTTGGTAAGTTCTTTATAGATTTTGGATACTAACCCTTTATCTGATATGTCATTTGCAAATATCTTTTCCCATTCCGTTGTTTGCCTTTTAGTTTTGGTGATTGTTTCCTTTGCAATGCAGAAGCTTTTTATCTTGATAAGGTCCCAATAGTTTATTTTTGCTTTTAGTTCCCTTTCCTTTGAAGATGTGTTGAGCAAGAAATTGCTGCGGCTGAGGTCAAAGAGATTGTTGCCTGTTTCCTCCTCTAAGGTTTTAAAGGTTTCCTGTCTCACATTTAGGTCTTTCATCCATTTTGAGTTTATTTTTGTGAATGGTGTAAGAAAGCGGTCTAGTTTCATTCTTCTGCATGTTGCTGTCCAGTTCTCCTAGCACCATTTGCTAAGGAGACTGTTTTCCATTGGATACTCTTTTCTTGCTTTGTCAAAGATTAGTTGGCCATACATATATATGAAAAATATTCCATATATATATATGTGTATATATATATGCCATATCTTCTTTATCCATTCATCTGTCAATGGACACTTGGGCTGTTTCCATATAATGGCTATTGAAAATAATGCTGCAATAAACATAGGAGTGCATGTATCCCTTTGAATTAGTATGTTTATGTTCTTTGGGTATATGTATTTTTTGAATTTCTGTTTTTGTTTTCTTTGGGTGAATACCTAGTAGTGGAATTACTGGATCATATGGAAGTTCTATTTTTAATTTTTTAAAGTCTCCATACTGTTTTTGACAGTGGCTGCACTAATTTCCATTCTAATAGTGCACGAGCCTTCCCTTTTCTCCACGTCATCACCAACTCTTGTTATTTCTTTGATTCTAGCCATTCTAACAGGTGTGAGGTGATATCTCATAGTTTTGATTTTTATGTCCCTGATAATGAGTGATGTTGAGCATCTTTTTATAAGTCTGTTGCCCATTTGTATGTCTTCTTTGGAAAAATATCTATTCAGGTCTTCTGCCCATTTTATTAGGATTATCTTTTTGTGTTGAGTTGTGCAAATTATTTATATATTTTGGATATTAACACTTTATTAGATATATCATTTGCAAATATCTTCACCTATTCAGTAGATTCCCTTGTCATTTTGTTGATGATTTCCTTCACTGTGCAAAAGCTTTTTATTGTGATGTCCCAATAGTTTATTTTTGTTTTTGTTTCCCTCTCCTGAGGAGGCATATCTAGAAACATGTTTCTATGGCTAATGTCAAAGAAATTATTATGTTTTCTTCTAGGAGTTTTATGGTTTCAAGTCTCACATTACGTCCAGTTTGAATTTATTTTTGTGTATGGTATAAGAAAGTGGCCCAGTTTTATTCTTTGGCCTATAGCTGTACCATTTTCCCAGCATCATTTGTTGAAGATACTGTCTTTTCCCTCTTGTATATTCTTGCCTCTTTTGTCATAGATCAATTGACGATATAATTGTGGGTTTACCTCAGGGTCTCTATTTTGTTTTCTTGATCTTTCTGTCTGTTCTTGTGCTAGGACCATACCATTTTAATTACTACAGTTTTGTAGTATATCTTGAAATTTGGGATTGTTATATCTCCAGCTTTGTTCTTTCCAAAAATTGCTTTGGCTATTTGGATTCTTTTGTGGTTCCATACAAATTTTAGTATTATTTGTTATGGTTCTATTAAAAATGTTGTTAGTTGGGGTGCTTGGGTGGCTCAGTCGGCTAGGCATCTGACTTCGGCTCAGGTCATGATCTCTCGGTCCGTGAGTTCAAGCCCCGCATCGGGCTCTGTGCTGACAGCTCAGAGCCTGGAGCCTGTTTCGGATTCTGTGTCTCCCTCTCTCTTTGACCATCCCCCATTCATGCTCTGTCTCTCTCTGTCTCAAAAATAAATAAACGTTAAAAAAAAATTAAGATGGGG
This sequence comes from Prionailurus bengalensis, assembly GCF_016509475.1. Classification (NCBI taxonomy): domain Eukaryota; kingdom Metazoa; phylum Chordata; class Mammalia; order Carnivora; family Felidae; genus Prionailurus; species Prionailurus bengalensis. The sequence goes on along the minus strand of NC_057345.1, from coordinate 40,995,214 downwards.
CGCCTGGGTGGCACAGTCGGTTGAGCGTCCGACTTCAGCCAGGTCACGATCTCGCGATCCGCGAGTTCGAGCCCCGCGTCGGGCTCTGGGCTGATGGCTCAGAGCCTGGAGCCTGTTTCCGATTCTGTGTCTCCCTCTCTCTCTGCCCCTCCCCCGTTCATGCTCTGTCTCACTCTGTCCCAAAAATAAATAAACGTTGAAAAAAAAAAATTAAAAAAAAAATTTAAGAAAAAATGTTGTTAGCATTCTGATAGGGATTGCACCAAATTTGTAGGTTGCTTTGGGTAGTATGGACATTTTAACAATATTGGTTCTTCCAATCCATGATTATGGACTATTTTTCCATTTCTTTGTGTCAATTTATTTCATCAGTGATTTATAGTTTTCAGAGGATAGATCTTTTACCTCCTTATTTAAGTTTATTCCTAGATATTGTATTCTTTTGGTGCAACTGTAAATGGGATTGTTTTCTTAATTTCCCTTTCTGCTACTTTATTAGCAGTGTATAGAAATGCAGCAGATTTCTGTATATTAATTTTGTATGCTGAGACTTTACTGAATTCTTTTATCAGTTCTAGTAGTCTTTTTGATAGAATCCTTAGGGTTTTAACATATAAACACCTTTTTAACTATCACCCAGATTGAGATATACAACATTTCCCACACTCCAGATTTTCTCATATCCCTTCCCTATCTATAACCACCCATAACCCAGGTAACCACTATTCTAACTTATATTACCATGGATTAGTTTTGCCTGTTCTTGTACTTTTTTAAGACTCTTTTTTTTTCATGCAACACAAGATTTGTGAGATTCACCCACATTAATGCATGGAGTAGTAGTATATTTTTTATTTTTTTGTTATTTCAAATTTTAATTAAATGTATTAGTTAGTTAACATACAGAATATTGGTTTCAGAAGTAGAATTTAGTAATTCATCACTTGCATATAACACCCAGTGCTCATCACAAGCTTAATACCCATCACCCATCCCACACCCATTTCCACTCTGTCAACCCTCAGTTGTTCTCTATAGTTAAGAGACTTTTATGGTTTGTTTCCATCTCTTTCTTTTTTACCCCTTCTCCTATGTTCATCTGTTATGTTGTTTTAAATTCCACATATGAGTAAAATCATATGGTATTTGTCTTTCTCTGACTGACTTATTTTTCTTAACATAATACACTCTAGCTCCATCCATGTCATTGCAAATGGCAAGATTTCATTCTTTTTGATGGCTGAGTAATATTCCATTGCATATATATATTGCATGTGTATATACATATATGTATATACACACACTACATCTTTATCCATTCATCTGAAAATGGGCATTTGATTTGGGCTCTTTCAATAATTTGGCTATTGTGGGGTGGGGTGCCTGGGTGGTTCAGTCAATTGAGCGTCCAACTTCAGCTCAGGTCATGATCTCACAGTTCCTGGGTTCAAGTCCCTCAAAGGGCTTTGTGCTGACAGCTCAGAACCTGGAGCCTGCTTCAGATTCTGTGTCTCCCTCTCTCTCTGTGTCTCCCCTCTCATGCTCATGCTCCATCTCTCAAAAATAAATACACGTTAAAAAATACATTAAGAAATAATTTGGCTATTGCTGATAATGTCCCTACAAACATAAGGGTGCATGTGTCCCTTCAAATCAGTATTTTTGTATCCTTTGGGTAAATACCTAATAGTGCTATTGCTGGGCCATAGGGTAGTTCTATTTTTAACTTTTTGAGGAACCTCCATACTGTTTCCCAGAGTGACTGCACGAGTTTGCATTCCTAGCACTGTGCGATGGTTTCCCTTTCTCCACCTTCTCGCCAACATCTGTTTTTCTGTGTTGTTAAATTTAGCCATTCTGTCAGGAGTGAGATGGTATCTCATTGTGGTTGTATTTCCCTGACGATGAGTGGTGCTGAGTATCTTTTCATGTGTCTGTTGGCCATCTGGATGTCTTCTTTGGGAAAATGTGTATTCATGTCTTCTGCTCATTTCTTGACTGGATTGTTTTTTGGGTGTTGAGTTTGAGAAGTTCTTTATAGATTTTGTATACTAACCCTTTATCCGATATGTCATTTGACAGGAAACCATGAAAATCCTAGAGAATCCAGAATCCTACAGGCAGCAATCTCTTTGACCTCGCCCTAGCAACTTCTTACCAGGCACATGTCCAGAGGCATGGGAAACAAAAGTAAAAATGAACTATTGGGACTTCATCAAGATAGTGGTTTTTTTCTTATTGCTATGCAGTCTCTCATATGATTTTATCACAACTGTGTATCCATTCTACTGTTAACTAATATTACATCATTTCTAATTTTTTGTTACAATAAAACTATAAACATTCTTCAGATATGTTGATATGTTGTTTGCATTCTTTGTCAGATCTGTTGGGTGGATTCTCTTTGAGTGAAATTGCATGTATAGGTTTAATAGTTACTGCCAAAAAGTTTTATAAACTGGTTATGCCAATTTACACCTTAACCAGCAATGTATAAGAATTTTATTTGATCCATATCTTCATCAATATCTGATAGTTTTGTTTTCTTTACTAGATATTCTGGTGGCAGCAAACTGGTATTTCATTGTAATTTTAAATTGTGTTTCCCTGATGATAGTGATGTTGATTTTTATTGGTCATTTGTACATCTTCTTTCAGAAGTACTTGTTCAATTCTTTTGTTATTTTGTAAATTATTTTTTTTCCAATCTTATTTGTAGGAAATATTTGTAAACTCAGGATACAAGTCCTGTGTTAGATGTCTGTATTGTGAATATATTCTCTGGACTACAGCCTTCCTTTGTACTGCTTTACTGGTATTTTTGGTGAACCGAAGTTCTTAATTAAGTTTAATTTATTGATTTTTATTTTAGAGTTAGTGTTTGTGTCCTGTTTAAATCCTTGCCTACCACAAGATCATAAAAATGGTCTCCTATGTTTGCCTCTCTAAACTTAATTGTTTTAGCCTTCACATTTAGTATCATGATTCATCTCAACTAATTCTTAACAGATGGTATGAATAGGGGTTAAGTTTCATTGTTTCTCAAACAGGTGTCCACTTTATCTAGTGCTATTTAAAAAAAAAATCCTGGGGCGCCTGGGTAACTGGGTGATATTTCCGACTTTGGTTCAGGTCATGATCTTATGATTCATGGGTTCCAGCCTTGCATGGGGCTCTGTGCTGACAGCCCAGAGCCTGGAGCATGCTTCAGATTCTGTTCCCCTCTCTTTCTGCTCTTTCCCCACTCACACTTTGCCTCTGTCTCTCTTTCTCAAAAATAAACATTAAAAACAAAATATTTTTTAAAAAAGTCCTTCCCCCACTTAATTGAAGTTTCAGCTTCATTGTAAGTCAAATGACTATATATGTGTGAATCTATTTCTGAACTCTATTCTGTACCAGTATTGGTCTATATCTATTGTCTTAGTTCAAACTGCTATAACAAATTACCATAGACTGGTTGGTGTAAACAACAAACATTTGTTTCCCACAGTTCTGGAGGCTGTGAAGTCCAAGATTAAGATGCCTACAGATCCAGCTTTTGGTGAGAGCCTGCCTCCTGGTTTGCAGATGGCCATCTTCTTGTATCCTTACATGGTAAAGAGCAGAAAAATAGGAGCAATAGACAGGAGCAAGCTATCCTGTCTCTTCTTATAAGGGCACAAATCCTATTTATGTTGGCTCCATTCAAGACCTAATTATATTCTAAAGGCCCTACCTCCTAATATTATCATATTGGAAGTTAGAATTTTAACATATGAATGGGGGGGGGAGGACACAAATGTCTATTCTTTTGCCAATACCACAGTCTATTATCTGTACCTTTATAGTAAATCTTCAAAACTTGTTCTTATTCAAGATTATGTTCGCTATCCTAAGTCCTTTGCATTTCCATATAAACTTTATTTTATTTCATTTGTTTGTTTATTTATTAAGTAGGCTCCACTCCCAGTGTGGAGCCCGACATGGGCCTTGAACTTACAACCCTGAGATCAGGACTGAGCTGAGATGAAGAGTTGGATGCTGGGGCGCCTGGGTGGCTCAGTCAGTTGAGCGACCAATTTTGGCTCAGGTCAGGATCTCAAGGTTTGTGAGTTCAAGCCCCGCGTCGGGCTCTGTGCTGACCGTTCAAAGCCTGGAGCCTGCTTCTGACTCTGTGTGTGCCTCTCTCTGCCCCTCCCTCACTCATGCTCTGTCTCTCTCTGTCTCAGAAACATTAAAAAAAAAAAAGTTGGATGCTCAATTGACTGAGCCACCCAGGCACCCCTCCATATAAATTTTAGAATCAGCTTGTCAATTACCACAAAACTCAAACCTTCTGGGATTTTGATTGGAACTGTATTTGATATATAAATAAAATTGCGAGGAATTGACATCTTAATGACATTGAAGGTTTTTTCTCTGTGAACATGAATTATCTGTCTATATGAAGGGCTTCAATTTCTCTAAGCAATGTTTTATAATTATCAGCGTAGAGGTCTTTCACATCTTTTGTTAGATATATTCCTAGGTACCTGTACTTACTTTGTTCATGTTATTGTCAATGGTGTAGCTTTATAAATTTTACTTTCCACTATTTGTACCTGACATATAGAAATACAATTAATTATTATATAATAACTTTGCATCTATCTACCTTGCCCAAATCACTATTTTTTTGTAGATTGTCTTGGGTTTGCTATATACTTAATCATATTATCTGTAAATACAACTTTTACTTTCTTTCCAATCTTCAAACGTTGCAAATTTTTTCCTCACTGCACTGCCTAAGATCTCTAGTGTAATGCTGAATAAATGGTAGTAAACATTGATGTCATCTTCCCAAATTTAGAGGAGATAACCTAGGTGTAGGTTTTGTGTAGATAACTTTTATCAGATTTTAAAGTTCTTTTTCTTCCTTTTTATCATGAATTCATGTTGAACTTCATTAAATGTTTTTGCTATAGCTATTGAAATGATTATTTCCTTCTTATTCTGTTATGTGGTAAATTAATTGATCTTTCTTTTTAAAAATGTTTACTTATTTATTTTGAGAGAAAGAGCATCTACAAGTGGGGGAGGGTCATAGAGAGAGGGAGAGAGGGAGAAAGAAAATCCCAAGCAGTCTCCACACTGTGCAGTGCAGAGCCTGATACAGGGCTCGATTTCATGAACCATGGAGATCATGACCTGAGCAAAAATCAAGAGTCAGACACAACCAACTGAGCCACCCAGGCACTCCTGGGTGTTGAACTTTATAAGTTCTTTACATATTTTGGATACCAACCTTTTATTAGATATGTCATTTGCAATATTTTCTCCCATTCTGCGGGTTGTCTTTTAGTTTTGCTAATTGTTTCCCTCAGTGTACAGAAGTTTTTTATTTTGATGAAGTCCCAATAGTTTATTTTTGCTTTTGTTTCCCTTGCCTTAGGAGACATAATTAGTAAGAAGTTGCTATGGCCAATGTCAAAGAGGCTACTGCCTGTGTTCTTCTCTAGGATTTTTATGGATTCATGTCCCACATTTAGGTCTTTCATTCATTTTGGATTTATTTTTGTGTATGGTATAAGAAAATGGTCCAGTTTCAGTCTTTTGCATGTTGCTCTTCAGTTTTCCCAACACTATTTGTTGAAGAGACTACCTTTTTTCCATTGGATATTCTTTCCTGCTTTGTTGAAGATTAGCTGACCATATAGTTGTGGGTTCATTTCTGGGTTTTCTATTTTGTTTCATTGATCCAAGAACATGCAACTCTTAATCTTGGAGTTGTAAGTTTGAGTCCCACATTGGGCATAGAGTTTACTTAAAAATACAATCTGTATATTTTTTATTTGAGATAGCGAACATGCAAGCAGGGGAGAGGGGCAGAGGGAGAGAGAGAGAATCCCAAGCAGTACCCACGCTCAGCACAGAGCCTGACTCAGGGCTTGATCCCACAACCCTGGGATCATGACCTGAGCTGAAATCAAGAGTCAACCAACTGAGCCACCCAGGTGTCCCCAAAATAAAAACTTAAAAATAAAATAAAATAAAATAAAATAAAATAAAATAAAATAAAATAAAAATTTTCTTAAGTTTTAAAACCATATTTGATAATAGAGATTTTAAAGTCCTTGTCTGCTATTTCCAACATATGTATCATCTGTGGCTCTGTTTTTTATCTTGATTATTGGTGTCATTTTTCCTCTTTATGTGTATTGTAATTTTTAGTTATATGCAGACATTGTATATGATATGACCACAGAGAGTATTGGTGACGTTATTTTCCCCCACAGTTTACACTTTTCTCTGTTAAATAAATGAAATAGGGTAAAGATCACCTCAGTACAATCTGGAATCTGAACTAGTCCAAAGTTGAATTAAAGTTTTAGTGAGACTCAGTCCACCTCTGATTTGTCCCTGTTCCTTAGAAGTAGCCCTTCCAAGCTTTTAATTGGAATTTTGGTAAGTCTAGAGTACTGACCTACTGTGGGAGAAGACTAAAACATTATTGGACATTCATTCACATGTTTGAACATTATGAAACCACAAGAGATTTCATTCTACTTTTTCAGTCCAGCCCCATCCTTCAGTGTGACTATCCCAGGTTTTTGATTGAAAGCTTGATGAGTCTCTTGTCTCCTCAGCTCTGAAATTTCTTTGAAAACTTTTAAGTTTTAAACTTAATTCTTTTGCATCTCTTCTCATGCAGATATAACATCTGGCGAATTTACTGGGAGGGAGACCTGTTGTGTGTTTTTTTACAGGCTCATTTACTTTAGCAAGATTCTTTGTCTCCTAAGCACTATGCAATTTCACTCTACCTTCCTGACCCAGGCCCTCCAGCTTCCTGTGCCACTCAGTCAGAAAATGTCCCATGTGATTAAGTGGCTGCTTATTGGGGGTACCTCTAAATTCCAACCCATTATGCCAGGCAATTTGGCTGTCAAATGCTTTTTTGTTTCCTTTTTCTCCCAACGAAGTCCCTCTGACTAGGCCAGCTCAATTCCTCAGTGCTTAGAATTAGCAAATATAATGAGGAAAGGAAACTGTTGACTGTTGTCAACTTACATGGAGAGGGCTTTTCTCATTGAAAGTTTAATTCATCTAAATGAACAATGATGTGTTTATTTATTTTAAAACATTTTTTAATGTTTATTTATTTTTGAGAGAGACACAGAGTGTGAGTGGGGAAGGGTCAGAGAGAGAGGGAGACACAGAATTGGAAGCAGGCTCCAAGCTCTGAGCTGTCAGCACAGAGCCCAACGTGGGGCTCGGACTCACCAAAGGTGAGATCAGACCTGAGCCGAAGTCAGATGCTCAACCAACTGAGCCACCCAGGTGCCCCAACACTGATGTATTTAAAAATATTTTTGGAATTTATCCATTTATCTATTTGTTACAGTAGAACATTGGTTTATCCTTCCCACTGTATCCTATCCACAAATGGAATTATCATGATTTAAAGAGAATTTTCCAGATTACTAATTAAGATGAGATGTTTTCATGTATTTATGGGCATTGGATTTTCCTTTTTGTGAAATTTATGTTGCATCTTTTGCCTCTTTTTTTCTACTGAGTTGTCTACTTTTTCATGATTTAAAAGATATTTTTACATATTCTTCTAGAATGAGTCCTTCATAAGTTTTATGTATTGCAAATATATTCTCCCCTTCTGTGACCTTTTTTTCAGTTTTCTGTGGATATGTAATATATCATAATAAAAAAGGTTTGAACATATTTTAGATATTTTGAGACTGAAATGCCTGTAGACAAACCAAGTGGGAATATGTAAGCCATAGTTACAGATTTGGGACTATATTTGACATTTTCTATGCATTGCCTCAGTTTTTCCACTAGTTTTCCTGGACCTCAGCTGCTTGCTCAAGCCCAGCTACTGCCTCCTTGGCCAATTATACAGACTGCAATGGATCCAAGTTGTTTCACAACTGAATCTTGAAGTCTCAGGCTCTACCCACAAATTCCAGGCTCAAGTGAAGGATCATGCCATAGAGTGCGATTTTGCTTATCCAGAAAGTATAGCAGAGGCCAAATGACTGGAAAGTATAGGGTAATTAACTCTGTAAGGGGCAAACTTTGACAATGGGGAGAGGGCACAGGAGTGGCCAACCAATAGATTATCTTTTCATTCTTCTCAAATAGACTTTACTGGGTCTGGTGTTTCTGTATAACCTGCCTGGAGATGTCCTGTTTGGTATATTTCTGGCTGTCTAACTTTGAGAAATAATGGCCAGTTTAGCAATCCATCACATTGCATTTGCACTGCCCTTCTTCCTCACTCTTACATTAATACTTCAGCTTTGCTTCAGGATTTGTTTTCCAGAAAACTCAGGATAATATGACTTGTTAGTTAGTAGTCTTTTCTTCTCACCTTTAAATTCTATCCACTCTGAAGTATCCAATGTTATTTTGAAGTCCAACTCAAATGCTGCTGCTTCCATTTTACTTCCTGGGTTCTTTTTTTCACTCAATTCTCAAAGAATTTTTCTTCTTTTCCTATGTTACTTATTATGTTCTAATTTATAGTTATAGCCTCTTTACTAACAACCTGGACCTGGCACTGCTACCAGAAAGTTACTTTATTACTTTCCAGTGATTCCTTCAAGACTGCTCTCAACTTTTCATTTTCCATCCTTGGATGATGTCTAAAGAGGTTCCATAGATTTGTGGGTTACTCTTAGTAATTTTTTTAATGTTTATTTTTGAGAGAGAGAGAGAGAGCCCACACACAAGTAGGGGAGGGACAGGGAGAGAGGGAGACAGAGAATCTGAACCAGGTTACAGGCTCCAACCTGTCAGCACAGAGCCTGATGTGGGGCTCGAGCTCATGAGCTGTGAGATCATGACCTGAGCTGAAGTCAGATGTGTAACCGACAGAGCCACCCAGGCACCCCTACTTTTAGTAATTTAAAAAAAATCCTCCTAGTCAAGGGCGCCTGGGTGGCTCAGTCAATTAAGTGTCTGACTTTGGCTCAGGTCATGACCTCACAGTTCATGAGTTCGAGCCCTGCGTCAGGCTCTGTGCTGACAAGCTCAGAGCCTGGGCCTGCTTCAGATTCTATGTCTCCCTCTCTCTCTGCCCCTCCCCCACTCATGCTCTCTCTGTGTCTCTCTCAAAAATAAATAAAAAATTTCAAAAATTTTTAAAAAATCCTCCCAGTCAAATAAATAAAGTCTTTTATTTGAGACTAAAAAACATCTAGTCAAAGTCTCCTATGTGTGGCAGATGTAAAACCCTGTGTTGGAGAGAGTAATGTAATTTCTGTTCTACTTTACCACCTTGTTCTTTCACTCCTCCTTCCCCATTCATCAGGGTGTATCTGGATTGGAACAAGGGAGAGGGAGGAGAGATAAAAGGCAGAAAAATCTCACTTAACTGATACAGATAAATTTCCCTGAAGGGTCTTCTTTATGGCAGTGGCACAATTAGTGACTCTTTTTTCATAGAGTATTTTTGTGGGCTTTTTCAAAGACCATTTTTTTTCAATTCCTAGGGAATCTTACTGCAGTACCCAATGACTCTCCCAGCTTATTGATTACAACTCCCCTCAAACTTAGTTTCTGGAAGTTCACCCATCTATCGAGGTCACCTCACCCTCCAAGCAGTCTTGTATAGAGTCCTCCTCAAGAAAACCCAATGAGGGTCACTGACATTCTTCAGAACAGTGGTAGGGATTGAAGCCAGACTTTAGTGAGTTGACCACAAGATTTTCTTACATTTATTCTGAGTTCAGTGCTTTGACATTCAATAATTGTTAAATTTTGTTATTCAGAGACCTCTGAATACTTTAATACCTCTACCAGAATTTAATGTGTGGCACAAAACTCTCAGCTTTTGGCAAGATTTTTTTTTTTGCAATATTCACTACTTTACCACAAACATCTTTCTTTAGATGATGAAACAATCTGGTGATGCTATTTGTCCCTGGTTTATATCAATTGCTACAAAGAACCTAGATCTCATAGGTCATCTCTCATACCTGAGACTGTAATTTCCAATGGACCATGTATATTTCATTACCTGACTCCTTTTCCAACCTACCTTTGCCACTTACTACTATAACAGCACTTTAGATCTTGTCTTACCTGTAACTAAAATCTTCCTATCATTTCAATTTCAAGTGTCCTATTCTCCAACCATCATTTAACTTTCCACTCACTCCCTCTAAGATTCTAACTCTAGTAAGTCTCAAATTCCCCTGAGACTTATAACCTATTAGTCCTATGACCTTTTAATTGTCCTTCATCCCACTTATGACCTCACACTTTTCTTATCAAATTTAAACTCCATGGCCAATGATTATAATTTTTCCCTTCCACAACCCATTTGCTTCTCTCTCACTTTGTCATATTCCTATGGCAAAACCTGTTGAATTGAACTGTCTTCATACCCTTTCATTACTTTCATAAGGCTAAATGTGACTAGAGAAAAATACACAATTATACTGACTATTCTTATTTTAAATTCTAACTATTGGGGCACCTGGGTGGCTCAGTCAGTTGAGCGTCTGACTTCAGCTCAGGTCATGATCTCATGGTCTGTGAGTTCGAGCCCCGCATCAGGCTCTGTGCTGACAGCTTGGAGCCTGTAGTCTGCTTCATATTCTGTGTCTCCCTCTCTCTGACCCTCCCCTGTTCATGCTCTGTCTCTCTCTGTCTCAAAAATAAATAAACGTTAAAAAAATTATATAAAATTCTAACTATTATTTTAAATTAACAATCAGAAATCAATAACCTTAATGGTACTCAGAAATCATGCTGTATTGCCCTATGGTTTTTACTCTTCCACTCTCCTAGAAAACGATTTGTACCTTCTGCTTCCTTAGATATACTCCTCCTCCTGCTTCAACACTTTCAGTTAATAACTTTACTTCCTATTTTACTTTAACAATTGAAGCAATCAGAAGAGAACTTCCATAGCTCCCTCCACAGTCTCCTGGTTTCTCTGTGGCAATATCTTCTCAGTCCCCTTTGTTGATTTCTCTTCACTGCTCTGACCTGTAAATATTGGAAAGTCCCAAGGCTCAAACCTTTTACTTCCTCTTTTTTTTTCCATCTAACCTTACACTTTCAGATCTCATTCAGTCTAATGGCCTTAAAAATAATCTATGTGCTTATAATTTCCAAATTTATATCTCCAGCTAAGTTAAGTTGTCTTCTCTGAACTCCAAAATTCTGTATATTCAACTGCTTACTCATCATTTCCATTTGGATATACAATAGACCTCTCATATTTGATGTCTATCCCCCCAACCTGTTTCTCCTAAGTTTTTCCAATCTCAGTTTTATTTGTTCAAACTTAAAACCTTAGAGGCAACTCCTACTGAATCTTTCTTTTAAACATATTCAGGAGGGAGGAGCCAAGATGGCGGAACAGCATGGAAGTTTCTTGTGTGTCTCAAGACCATGAAATTCAGCCAGACCAACACTAAACCATCCTGCACACCTAGAAAACTGATTAGAGGATTAACACAACAATCTGCACAACATGAAGCAAAGAATTCATCAGGTACATGGTGCAGAGACGTGAACTTGGGGAGCGAGAAGGGAGGTGCTTTTGCGGGCGGAGAGAGGATGGAGACAGGGGGGAGAATATGGGAAAAGAAGCACCTCTGCCCCAAAACAGCTGGAAAGAAAGTAGAAAATTGGAAACAGCCACAGGGACTAAACTAAAAAGGGAGAAATGAGAAAGGAGAAAGGAGAGGGTTTAAATTCCATTAAGACTGTACACAAGGGGAGGGCAAAGTCTGCAACTCCGCAAATTGATACCTGGTGGTGCTCTGGTGAGAAGGGCGAATCCCCAGGAGCAGAGTGGGGTCCAGGAGGTTCTTGGGCCACATGGGGAAAAGCGGTTCCACTGCTGGAAGGATATTTGGTAGAGACTGTTGAAGCTACCTGGTCCCAGCAGACCCCAGAAGGCGGCCACATTCACTGGTGCTAACACAAGGTCATTAGGGGTGAAGCCTGGTGCCAGATATGTGTTGTGATTTTCCATAATCCCTGAAAAGCTGCTGCTACACTATCTTGCAAACTTTTTCTGGGGTGGACTGGCACCTGGCCGCAGTCTCGGGGCACTGGCAACAGCAGGGTCCAGCAAGCATTCCTGGGTGCAACTGACATTCAGCCATTGTTCAGTGAGACCCTCCCACAGAGGGGTGGAATGAGTCAAAGCCACAGTCCTTCGGAAGTAAGGGGCCGGAGAAAACAGCCGTATCTGAGACAAAACTAGGGAGAGAGGTACTGCCTGGGTCTTGGTCATGGACAGTGAAAAAGCGGGGAGTGGATGAAAACTGAAGGCAGACGATGGATGCATGATTGCTGATCGGGTACAACAGAGTTCCCATACTAGAGACTGGATACCTGAGTGACACCATTTTCACCGCTCCCACGCATGCGTATACGCGACTACGAGCACCACAACACTCCACCCCAGTAAGCTAGCAGCGCCATCTAGTGGAGAATGGGCCATTACACTGAGCCCTGCCCAATTGGGCCAACCTTGCTCTTCAAGAACACAAGTCTAACCGCCTGCTTAGTTTATAGACTATAAAGCGCTTCATAGTCGGACTTCTAGGGGAAAATGTAATTTCAGTCCTATTTCAATCTGTTAGAAGATCCATCTATTCAATTTTCTTTCTTTTTTTTCCTCTTTTTCACTTCTTTTCTTTTTCTTGAACACAGAAAGAGAAAAATTTCATTTTTACTTTCAATTTATGTTAAAAATATTTTTCTTTAATTCTTTTTTACTACATTTTTCGCATTTATGTAAATTGTTTCAAATTCTATTTTACTTCCATCATTTTATTTTAGACTACTACAGTGTATTCACTTTTTCAAATCTTCAAGCAATTTCCTTCCCCCCCCTCTTTTTTCCTCCAATCTGTCAAACCGCTTTCAACACCCAGACCAAAATACACCTAGGATCTGGCATCATCTATTTGATTTGGGGGTCTGTGTGGTTAATTTTTTTAATTTCAATATTTTCTTAATTTTAGTTTATTTTAATTTTAATTTTTCTACTTCACTAATTCCTTTTCTCCCTTCAAAATGACAAAAGAAGGAACTCACCCCAAAAGAAAGAGCACGAAGAAACGACAGCCAGGGATTTAATCAACACAGATACAAGCAAGATTTCTGAACCAGAATTTAGAAGCATGATAATAAGAATACTAGCTGGAGTTGAAAATAGATTAGAATCGCTTTCTACAGAAATAAAAGAAGTAAAAACTAGTCAGAATGAAATAAAAAATGCTATAACTGAGCTGCAATCACGGATGGATGCAGCGGCAACAAGGGTGGATGAGGCAGAACAGAGAATCAGTGATATAGAGGACAAACTTATAGAGAATAATGAAGCAGAAAAAAAGAGGGAGATTAAGGCAAAAGACCACGATTTAGAAATTAGAGAAATCAGTAACTCATTAAAAAGGAACAACATCAGAATCATAGGGGTCCCAGAAGAGGAAGAGAGAGAAATAGGGGTGGAAGGGTTATGTGAGCAAATCATAGCGGAAAACTTTCCTAACCTGGGGAAAGACAGAGACATCAAAATCCAGGAAGCACAGAGGACCGCCAGTAGATTCAACACAAACCGACCATCAACAAGACCATAGTCAAATTCACAAACTACTCAGGCAAGGAGAGAATCATGAGTAGCAAGGGAAAAAAAGTCCCTAACCTACAAGGGAAGAGAGATCAGGTTTATAGCAGACCTATCCACAGAAATTTGGCAGGCCAGAAAGGAGGGGTAAGACATATTCAAGGTGGTGAATCAGAAAAATATGCAGCCAAGTTCTTTATCCAGCAAGGCTGTCATTCAAAATGGAAGGAGAGATTAAAAGGTTCCCAGACAAACCAAAATTAAAGGAGTTTGTGACCACTAAACCATCCCTGCATGAAATTTTAAGGGGGACTCTCTGAGGGGAGAAAAGAATAAAAAATGTATACAAAATAAATGAGTACCAACAGCAACAAGGAGTAGAACGGACCAGAGAACACCACCAGAAACTCCACCTCGACAAGCATCATAATGGCAATCAATTCATATCTTTCAGTACTCACTCTAAATGTCAATGGACTCAATGCTCCAATCAAAAGACATAGGGTAACAGAATGGATAAGAAAACAAGATCCATCTATATGCTGTTTACAAGACACCCACTTTAGACCTAAAGACACCTTCAGATTGAAAGTAAGGGGATGGAGAACCATCTATCATGCTAATGGTCAACAAAAGAAGCCAGAGTAGCCATACTTACATCAGACAATCCAGACTTTAAAATAAAGACTGTATCAAGAGATGCAGAAGGGCATTATATCATAATCAAAGGGTCTATAGACCAAGAAGACCTAACAATTGTAAACATCTATGCGCCAAATGTGGCAACACCCAAATATATAAATCAATTAATCACAAACATAAAGAAACTCATTGATAGTAATACCATAATAGTAGGAGACTTCAACACCCCACTCACAGCAATGGACAGATCATCTAATCAAAACATCAACAAGGAAACAATGGCTTTGAACGACACACTGGACCAGATGGACTTAACAGATATATTCAGAACATTTCAGCCTAAAGCAGCAGAATATACATTCTTCTCCAGTGCACATGGAACGTTCTCCAGAAGAGACCATATACTGGGACACAAATCGGCCCTCAGCAAGTACAAAAAGATCAAGATCATATCCTGCATATTTTCAGACCACAACACTATGAAACTCGAAATCAACCACAAGATAAAAAATTGGAAAGGTAACAAATACTTGGAGACTGAAGAACATCCTACTAAAGAATGAATGGGCTAACCAAGCAGTTAAAGAGGACATTAAAAAGTATATGGAAGCCAATGAAAATGATAACACCACAACCCAAAACCTCTGGGACGCGGGAAAGGTGGTCATAAGAGGAAAGTATATAGCAATCCAGGCCTTCCTAAAGAAGGAAGAAAGATCTCAGATACACAACCTAAACTGACGCCTTAAGGAGCTGGAAAAAGAACAGCAAATAAAACCCAAAACCAGCAGAAGACAGGAAATAATAAAGATGAGAGCAGAAATTAATGCTATCGAAACCAAAAACACAGTAGAACAGATCAATAAAACCAGAAGCTGGTTCTTTGAAAGAATTAACAAAATTGATAAACCACTAGTGAGTTTGATCAAAAAGAAAAACGAAAGGACCCAAATAAATAAAATCAAGAATGAAAGAGGAGAGATCACAAACAACACAACAGAAATAAAAACAATAATAAGAGAATACTATGAACAATTATATGCCAATAAAATGGGTAATCTGAAAGAAATGGACAAATTCCTAGAAACATACACCCTACAAAAACTGACACAGGAAGAAATAGAAAATTTGAACAGACCAACAACCAGTAAGGAAAATGAATTAGTAATCAAAAATCTGCCAAAAAACGAGAGTCCAGGACCAGATGGCTTTCCAGGGGAATTTACCAAACATTTAAGGAAGAGTTAACACCTATTCTCTTGAAGGTGTTCCAAAAAATAGAAATGGAAGGAACACTTCCAAGTTCTTTCTATGGAGCCAGCATTATCCTGATTCCAAAATCAGACAGAGACCCCACTAAAAAGGGGAACTATAGACCAATTTCCCTGAATGAACGTGGATGCAAAAATCCTCAACAAGGTATTAGGCAACCGGCTCCAACAATACATTAAAAAAATTATTCACCATGTCCAAGTGGGATTTATACCTGGGATGCAGGGCTGGTTCAATATCCACAAAACAATTAATGTGATTCATCATGTCAATAAAAGAAAGGACAAGAACCACATGACCCTCTCAATAGATGCAGAGAAAGCATTTGACAAAATACAACATCCTTTCTTGATAAAAACCCTCAAGGGGCGCCTGGGTGGCGCAGTTGGTTAAGCGTCCGACTTCAGCCAGGTCACGATCTCGCGGTCCGTGAGTTCGAGCCCCGCATCAGGCTCTGGGCTGATGGCTCAGAGCCTGGAGCCTGCTTCCAATTCTGTGTCTCCCTCTCTATCTGCGCCTCCCCCGTTCATGCTCTGTCTCTCTCTGTCCCCAAAATAAATAAATTTAAAAAAAAAACCTCAAGAAGTAGGGATAGAAGGAGCATACCTCGAGATCATAAAAGCCATATATGAATGAGCCAACACTAATATCATCCTCAATGGGGAAAAACTGAGAGCTTTCCCCCTAAGGTCAGGAAGAAGACAAGGATGTCCACTCTCACCACTGTTATTCAACATAAGATTGGAGGACTTAGCCACTGCAATCAGACAACACAAAGAAATAAAAGGCATCCAAATTGGCCAGGAGGAGGTCAAACTTTCACTCTTCGCAGATATGATCCTCTATATGGAAAACCCAAAGATTCCACCAGAAAACTGCTAGAACTGATCCATGAATTCTGCAAAGTTGCAGGATATAAAATCAATGCACAGAAATCGGTTGCATTCCTATACACCAACAATGAAGCAACAGAAAGAGAAATCAAGGAATCGATCCCACTTACAGTTGCACAAAAAACCATAAAATACCTAGGAATACATCTTACCAAAGAGGTGAAAAATCTATACACTGAAAACTATAGGAAGCTTATGAAAGAAATTGAAGAAGACACAAAAAAATGGAAAAAGATTCCATGCACCTGGGTAGGAAGAACAAATAGTGTTAAAATGTCGATACTACCCAAAGCAATCTACATATTCAATGCAATCCCTATCAAAGTAACGCCAGCATTCTTCACAGAGCTAGAAAAAATAATCCTAAACTTTGTATGGAACCAGAAAAAACCCCAAATAGCCAAAGCAATCTTGAAAAAGAAAACCAAAGCAGGAGGCATCACAATCCCAGACTTCAAGCTATACTACAAAGCTGTAATCATCAAGACAGTATGGTACTGGCACAAGAACAGACACTCAGATCAATGGAACAGAATAGAGAACCCAGAAATGGACCCACAAACGTATGGCCAACTAATCTTTGACAAAGCAGGAAAGAATATCCAGTGGGCTAAAGACAGTCTCTTCAGCAAGTGGTGCTGGGAAAACTGGACAGCGACATGCAGAAGAATGAACCTGGATCACTTTCTTACACCATACACAAAAATAAGCTCAAAATGGATGAAAGACCTCAATGTAAGACAGGAAGCCATCAAAATCCTCAAGGAGAAAGCAGGCAAAAACCTCTTTGATCTTGGCTGCAGCAACTTCTTACTTAACATGTCTCTGAAGGCAAGGGGAACAAAAGCAAAAATGAACTACTGGGACCTCATCAAACTAAAAAGCTTCTGCACAGCGAAGGAAACAATCAGCAAAACTAAAAGGCAACTTTTAGCAAACTAAAACTAAAAGGGAGAAGATATTTGCAAATGACATAGCAGATAAAGGGTTACTATCCAAAATCTATACAGAACTTATTAAACTCAACACCCAAAATCCAGTGAAGAAATGGGCAAAAGTCATGAATAGACACTTCTCCAAGGAAGACATCCAGATGGCCAACTGACACATGAAAAAATGCTCAACTTCACTCATCATCAGAGAAATACAAATCAAAACCACAATGAGATACCACTTCAAACCTGCCAGAATGACTAACATTAACAACTCAGGGAACAACAGATGTTGGCGAGGATGTGGAGAAAGTGGATCTCTTTTGCATTGATGGTGGGAATGCAAGCTGGTGCAGCCACTCTGGAAAACAGTACGGAGGTTCTTAAAAAACTAAAAATAGAACCACCCTACGACCCAGCAATTGCATTACTAGGCATTTATCCAAGGGATAACAGTGTGCTGTTTCAAAGGGACACATGCACCCCCATGTTTATAGCAGCACTATCAACAATAGCTAAAGTATGGAAAGAGCCCAAATGTCCATCAAAGGATGAATGGATACAGAATATGTGGTGTATATATATATATATATATATATATATATACACACACACACACACACACACACACACACACACACAATGGAGTATTACTCAGCCATCAAAAAAGAATGAGATCTTGCCATTTGCAACTACATAGATGGAACTGGAGGGTATTATGCTAAGTGAAATTAGTCAGAGAAAGACAAATATCATATGACTTCACTCACAGGAGGACTTTAAGAGACAAAACAGATGATCATAAGGGAAGGGAAACAAAAATAATATAAAAACAGGGAGGGGGACAAAGCATAAGAGACTCATAAATATGGAAGACAAAATGAGGGTTACTGGAGGGGTTGTGGTAGGGGGGTGGGCTACATGGGTAAGGGGCACTAAGGAATCTACTCCTGAAATCATTGTTGTACTATATGCTAACTAATTTGGATGTAAATTTAAAAAAATAAATAAAATTTAAAAAAAACATATTCAGAATCAAACTGTTTATCACTATCCTCACTGCTACCAGTCTGGTTGAAGTTACCTTAATCTCCTGCCCAGATTATTACAACAGCATCCAAACTGGTCCCTCTGTTTCTATCTTTGTCTTTGCCCTACTTCTCAACGTAACAACCACTATCATAGCATTAAAATGGAATTCAGAGCATAGTATTTCCCTGCTTAAAGCCTTAATAGCTTCTTCTCATCTCATGCAGGGTAAAAGTAAGGGTCCTGACTGTAGCTTCCGAGATCATACATCATCTGCCTCACTATCACCAGGTACCTTTGATGTCATCTCTTTCTATTTTCCTTTTCACTCACTCTACTAATTCTACAATATTGGGTTCATTGTTGTTCTTTGAATGTGCTCATGACAGGCATGCTCCTCCCTGAGGGTCTTTCCACTTATTTTTCCCTCTGCCTAGACACTCTTAACCCAGATAGCAATATGGTTCATACCTTTTAGATGTTTTCTCAAATTTTACCTCTTTTATGCCTTCCATGATCATTCTATTTAAAATTTCAACTCCCTCAATTCTTTCTTTTTCCTTTGCTATTTTCCTCATAGCATTTAGCATCTTCTAGCATAGCTCAGATTTCATTTGTATATTTTGGTTTCTCCCTCATAGAATGTAAGATCCATGAGGGTACAATTTTTGTGTGGTTTGTCCTTTACTATACCCCTGGAGTCTGGAAAAGTGCTCAATAAATAATAGGCACTAAGTACATATTTGTTGACTACCCACAGGATTCCAGACTTACTGTAAACAGACATCATCCTTGCTCTCATGGAGCTTATAGTCTAACTCAGAAAAACAACCTTAAACATAAAATTATACAAATAAATACTCAACTACAGTTAAAACACCCACTGAGGAAAAGTACTGGTTAATAAGAGCATTAAGCAAGGGAACATCCAACCTGCTTTATGGAGTCAGGGAAGGTTTTCCTTATAACGTGCTACTTAAGTTGATACCTAACTGATGAGGTGGGGGGAATGCACAAAAAGTAGAAGGAATAGCATATACAAAAACCCTGAGGCAAGAAAGAGCTTGCCGTTTTCACAGAATTACAAAATCCCTAATGTTATTGGAATATAGTGGTTGAGTATATTTTCAATTTGTATTTCTCTGAAAGCAGAGTCACAGACATGGTCTTGGATGCAGGCAGTTTATTTAGGAGGCAGGTAGTTTATTTAGGAGGTCATCCCAGGAACCAGCAGGGAGGGAGTGAGTAAAGTGAAACAGCAAAAGAGGAAATCAAATATAAGGACATGCTATTGAGGTTTTTGTAATCCATTTTAAAGAGGCTGGAGCATTTATCGACAAACCCTACATCTTATCAACTGCAAGTTGCAGAAGAAGTTAAATCCCTCAATCATCTGGGCTGTGCTGGCCACATGGACTGAGCAAGCTCTAAAGATGTCAGAAGGCCCTAGGTCAGAATACAGACTAATTTGAGTAAGACAAGGGCAATGTGAAGTGAATTGGAATGACCTAACAGATAGGGCTAAAATCAGAGATGGGCTGTGGGTATGTAATGTGGGTGGTGCTAGAGATATCTGCTACAGAAGGGGAGAGTGCCATTGTTATAATTATTTTTTTTCTAATTAAGAATGGTGTTGTCAAAAAAAAAAAAAAGAATAGTGTTGCCTCAGAACATGAACATCTAAATTTTGAATAATTACAGAGCACCTGGGTGGCTCAGTCGGTTAAGCATCCACTTCGGCTCAGGCCATGATCTCACAATTTTTGGGTTTGAGTCATACGTCGGGCTCTGTGCTGACAGCCCAGAGCCTGGAGCCTGCTTTGGATTCTGTGTCTCCCTCCCTCTCTGCCTCTCCCTTGTTCGTGCTCTGTCTGTATCTCTCAAAAACAAATAAATGTTAAGATAAATATAAACAAACAAACAAACAAACAACTTTTGAATAATTACATTTCAGTGTCTAACTTTTTTCCATCTCAAAGTCAAATTCAGTTTTTGGTCTAGTTAGGATGCAGTGAGAATATTTTTTACATTGATATTTATTTATTGATTTCCTATTCCATGAACTGCTATCATGGAATGTAGTCTATTTGGAGAGACAAGACAATTTGTAATTTTGTTAGATATACAAACTGGTGAATGATTCAGTAAAATATGAAAACTAAAGTGCCATATATAGAGACATGGAGTATTCAGGAAAGAAGAATATTCTTAATCTCATTCTTAAAATATTAACTTATTATTACTATAGGCAGTTCTTAGTGTATTTGACAAAAGAATTGGGTCATTTTATTAACACATTCCTCCTCTACATGACAAAAGTATTTTTAGTAAAAATCAGAAAATGAAATGAATAATCATAATAGCCAGAAAATAAAAATAGACAGTAAAAACCTTTTATTATTGAAATATAGTTCACATATAACATTAGTTTCATGTGTACAATGATTTTATATTTGTATATATTACAAAATGATTACTGCAAGAGTATAATTAGCATCCATCACCACACAGTTATAACTTTTTTTCTTGTGATGAGAACTTTTAAGATCTACTCTCTTAGCAACTTTCAAATATACAATGAAGTATTGTGAACTATAGTCACCATGCTGCATATCACATCCCCAGGACTTATTTATTTTGTAACTGAAAAGTTTATATCTTTTGACCATCTACACCCACTTTCCCCACCCCCACGTCTGGCAACCACCAGTCTGTTCTCTGTATCTATGAGCTTGGTTTTTGTTTATTTGTTTATTTAGATTACACATATGAGTGAGATTGTATGGTACTTGTCTTTGTCTGATTTATTTCAATAACCAAAATGTCCTAAATTTTCATCCATATTGTTGTAAATGGAAAATTTCCCTTTTTATGGCTGAATAATATTCCATTTTGTATATATACCACATTTTCTTTATCCACTAATCATTGATGGACACTAGGGTTGTTTCCATATCTTGGCTATTGTAAATAATGCTGCAGTGAACATGGGGGTGCATATGTCTTTTCAAGTTAGTGTTTTCATTTCCTTTAGATAAATACCCAGAAGTGGAATTACTGGATCATATGGTAATTCTCTTTTAAATTTTTTTGAAGAACCTCTATATTGTTTTACATAGTGGCTGCCCTGACTTTGCATTCCCACCAATAGTACACAGAGTTTCCTTTTCTCCACATCTGCAAGCACTTGCCATATTTTGTCTTTTTGATAGTAGTCTTTCTAAGAGGAGTGCTTGGGTGGCTCAGTTGGTTGAGTGTCCAACTCTTGATTTGGGCTCAGGTCATGATCCCAGGGTCGTGGGATCAAGCGCACACTCATGCTCTGTGCTGAGCATGGAGTCTGCTTAAGATTCTCTCTCTCTCTCTCTCTCTCTCTCTCTCTCTCTCTGCCCCTCTGTCCCCCTCCCCTGCTCACATGCTCTAAAATTTTAAAAAAATGAGGGGTGCCTGGGTGGCGCAGTCGGTTAAGCGTCCGACTTCAGCCAGGTCACGATCTCGCGGTCCGTGAGTTCGAGCCCCGCATCGGGCTCTGGGCTGATGGCTCAGAGCCTGGAGCCTGTTTCGGATTCTGTGTCTCCCTCTCTCTCTGCCCCTCCCCCATTCATGCTCTGTCTCTCTCTGTACCAAAAAAAATAAATAAACGGTGGAAAAAAAATTTTTAATTTTAAAAAAATGAGATAAACAAATAATCATTCTAACAGCTGTGAGGTGATAGCTCATTGTGGTTTTGATTTGCATTTCTTTGATGATTAGTGATCTTGAGCACATTTTCAAGTATGTTTGGCCATCTGTATGTCTTTGCTGTAAAAATGTCTGCTCAGATCCTCTGCCCATTTTTAAATCACATATTTTTTGTTATTGTTAGTGAGTTGTATGAATTCCTTATGTATTTTTGATATTAATACCTTATCAGATATATTAATAGCAAATATTCTCTCACCTTTGGTAGGTTGCCTTTTAATTTTGTTGATGGTTTCCTTCACTGTGCAGAAGCTTTCTGGTTTGATGTCATTTCACTTGTTTTGTTTTTATTTTTTGCTTTTGTTGCCTTTGCTTTTGGTGTCAGATCCAAAAAATCATTGCCAAGAACAAGGTCAAGGAATTTACTACCTATGCTTTCTTCTAGGAGTTTTTGGTTTTGATTCTTACATTCAAATCTCTACTCCATTTTGAGTTGATTTTTGTGTATGGTGTAGTGGTCCAGTTTCATTATTTTGCACATGACTGTCCAGTTTCTCAACACCATTTACTGAAGAGATTCTCCTTTACCCATTGTGTGTTCTTGGCTCCTTTGTCATAAATTAATTGACAATATATGCATGGGTTGAAAATCTTTTGTTGATAACAACAAAAAATTGTAAATTAAAAAAAATCAAGAACCATATGATCATTTCCATATAGAAAAGGCATTGACAAAGTACAACATCCATTCATGATATAAAAAAAAAATCAACAAAGTAGGTTTAGAGGGAACCCAACATAATAAAGGCCATATATGAAAAACCCACAGGTAATAGCATCCTCAATGGGAAAAAACTGTGAGCTTTTCCTCTATGGCCAGGAACAAGACAAGGATGTCCAATCTCACTACTGTTATTTAACATAGTATTGGAACTCCAAGCCACAGCAATCAGACAACAAAAAGAAATAAAAGGCATCCAAATTAGCAAGGAAGAAGTAAAATTTTCACTATTTGCAGATGACATGATACCCTGTGTTGAAAACCCGAAGACTCCTCCAAAAAAAGTGCTACAACTGATACACGAGTTCCATAAAGTCACAGGATACAAAATCAATGTACAGAAATCTGTTGCAGGGGTACCTGGGTGGCTCAATTGGTTAAGTATCTGACTTTGGCTCAGGTCATGATCTCATGGTTTATGAGTTTGGGTCCCGCATTAGGGCTCTCTGCTGTCTGAGGCACAGAGTGTACTTCAGATCCTCTGTCCCCATCACTTTCTGCCCCTTACCCACTTGTTTTCTCTCTTTCACAAATAAACATTAAAAAAATTAGAAGAAATCTGTTGCATTTTTATACACCAATAATTAAGCAGCATAAAGGGAAATTAAGGAATCAATACAATTTACAATTGTACCAAAAACAATAAGATACCTAGAAATAAACCTAATCAAAGAGGTGAAAGACCTGTACTCTGAAAACTATAAAACACTGATTAAAGAAACTGAAGATAACACAAAGAAATGGAAAGATATTCCATGCTCATGGATTGGAAGAAAAACTGTTATTAAAATGTCTGTACTACCCATAACAATCCACACATTTAATGCAATCCCTATCAAAATAGCATAAGCATTTTTTCACAGAGCTAGAACAAACTATCCAATATATACAATGGAATACTACTCAGAGATTAAAAAGAATGAAATCCAGGGGCACCTGGGTGGCTCAGTCAGTTAAGTGTCTGTCTTCAGCATACACTAATATCATCCTCAATGGGGAAAAACTGAGAGCTTTCCCTCTAAGGTCAGGAACAAGACAGGGATGTCCACTCTCACCACTGTTATTCAACATAGTATTGGAGGGCTTATCCTCTGCAACCAAACAGAAAGTAATAAAAGGCATCCAAATCAGCCACGAGGAGGTCAAACTTTCACTTTTCACAGATGACATGATACTCTATATGGAAAAACCAAAAGACTCCACCAGAAAAGTGCCAGAACTGATCCATGAATTCTGCAAAGTTGCAGGATATAAAATCAATGCACAGAAATCGGTTGCATTCCTATACACCAACAATGAAGCAACAGAAAGAGAAATCAAGGAATCGATCCCACTTACAGTTGCACAAAAAACCCATAAAGTACCTGGGAATACATCTAACCCATCTAACCTGGGAATACATCTAACTTGAAAAATCTGTACACTGAAAACTATAGGAAGCTTATGAAAGAAATTGAAGAAGACACAAAAAAATGGAAAAAGATTCATGCACTGGGGTAGGAAGAACAAATATTGTTAAAATGTCGATACTACCCAAAGCAATCTACATATTCAATGCAATCCCTATCAAAGTAACACCAGCACTCTTCACAAAGCTAGAACAAATAATCCTAAAATTTGTATGGAAGCAGAAATACCCCGAATAGCCAAAGCAATCTTGAAAAGAAAACCAAAGCAGGAGGCATCACAATCCCGGATTTTAAGCTGTACTACAAAGCTATAATCATCAAGACAGTATGGTACTGGCACAAGAACAGACACTCAGATCAATGGAACAGAATAGAGAACCAGAAATGGACCCACAAACGTATGGCCAACTAATCTTTGACAAAGCAGGAAAGAATATCCAATGGAATAAAGACAGTCTCTTCAGCAAGTAGTGCTGGGAAAACTGGAAAGTGACATGCAGAAGAATGAACCTGGATCACTTTCTTACACCATGTACAAAAATAAGCTCAAAATGGATGAAAGACCTCAATGTAAGACAGGAAGCCATCAAAATCCTCAAGGAGAAAGCAGAAAAAAACCTCTTTGATCTTGGCTGCAGCAACTTCTTACTCAACACGTCTCTGGAGGCAAGGGAAACAAAAGCAAAAATGAATTACTAGGACCTCCTCAAAATAAAAAGTCTGCAAAGCAAAGGAAACAATCAGCAAAACTAAAAGGCAACTGACAGAATGGGAGAAGATATTTGCAAATGACATAGCAGATAAAGGGTTAGTATCCAAAATCTATAGAGAACTTATTAAACTCAACACCCAAAAAACAAATAATCCAGTGAAGAAATGGGCAAAAGACATGAATAGACACTTCTCCAAGGAAGACATCCAGATGGCCAACCGACACATGAAAAAATGCTCAACATCACTCATCATCAGGGAAATACAAATCAAAACCTCACACCTGCCAGAATGGTTAACATTAACAACTCAGGGAACAACAGATGTTGGCAAGGATGTGGAAAAAGAGGATCTCTTTTGCATTGATGGTGGGAATGCAAGCCGGTGAAGCCATTCTGGAAAACAGTATGGAGGTTCTTAAAAAACTAAAAATAGAACCAACCTACGACCCAGGAATTGCACTACTAGGTATTTATCCAAGGGATTACAGGTATGCTGTTTCAAAGGGGCACATGCACCCCAATGTTTAAAACTAGCAGCACTATCAACAATAGCCAAAGTATGGAAAGAGCCCAAATGTCCATCCACAGATGAACGGATAAAGAATATGTGGTATATATACACAATGGAGTATTACTCAACAATCAAAAAGAATGAAATCTTGCCATTACAACTACGTGGATGGAACTAGAGGGTATTATGCTACGCAAAATTAGTCAGTCCGAGAAAGACAAATATCCTATGACTTCACTCATATGATGACTTTAAGACACAAAACAGATGAACATAAGGGAAGAGAAGCAAAAATAATATAAAAACAGGAAGGGAGACAAAACATAAGCAACTCTTAAATATGGAGAGCAAACAGAGGGTTACTGGAGGGTTTGTGGGAGGGGGGATGGGCTAAATGGGTAAGGGCCACTGGGAATCTACTCCTGAAATCATTGTTGCACTATATGCTAACTAATTTGGATGTAAATTAAAAAAATAAAATTAAAAAAAATGGGCAGAACACATGAATAGACATTTTTCCAAAGATGACATACAGACACATGAAAAGATGTTCAACATCACTGATCATTAGGGAAATGCAAATCAAAACCACAATGAGACATCATCTCACACCTGTCAGAATGGCCAAAATCAACAACACAAGTAACAACAGGTGTTCGTGAGGATGTGGAGAAAGGGGAACCCTCTTGCACTGTTGGTAGGAATGCAAACTGGTGCAGCCACTCTGAAAAACAGTATGGAGGTTCCTCAAAAAGTTAAAAACAGAACTATTCTATGATCCAGCAATTGCACTACTAGGTATTTACCCAAAGAATCGAAATTACTAATTCCAAGGGATATATGCCCCCCAATGTTTATAACAGTATTATCTACAATAGTAAAATTACAGAAATAGGCCAAGTGTCCACCAACTGATGAATGGATAAAGAAGATGTGGTATATATACACAATGGAATATTACTCAGCCATCAAAAAGAATGAAATCTTGCCATTTGCAACAACTGTGGATGGAGCTAGAGAGTATTATCCTAAGTTGAATAAATCAGAGAAAGATAAATGACTTATGATTTCACCCATTTGTGGAATTTAAGAAACAAAGCAAATGAGCAAAGGGAAAAAAGAGAGACACACACCAAGAAACAGATTCTTAACTATAGAGAACAACCGATGGTTACCAGAGGGAAGGTGGATGGAGGGCTGGGTCAAATAGGTGATGGGGATTAAGGAGTGCACTTGTTGTGATGAGTACCAGGTGTTGTATGGAAGTGTTGAATCAC
Organism: Prionailurus bengalensis; assembly: GCF_016509475.1. Classification (NCBI taxonomy): domain Eukaryota; kingdom Metazoa; phylum Chordata; class Mammalia; order Carnivora; family Felidae; genus Prionailurus; species Prionailurus bengalensis. Next base: position 40,968,492 of record NC_057345.1, on the reverse strand, counting down.
TATATTGTACACCTGAAACTAATATTATACTATATATTAACTAACTGGAATTTAAACTTAAAAAATAATTAAAAATAAAACCAAAGTGTTATACACCTAAAACTTACAAATATTTTGTCAATTGTATCTTGATAAAAATTAAAAATAGCAAAAAAATTAAATAATTACAGTACAGAAAAATTAAAAAACAAAGGATTAATAAATGTTTAATGTTTACTTATTTATTTTGAGAGAGAGGGAGAGCAGGGGAGGGGCAAAGAGAGGGAGAGAATCCCAAGCAAGCTCCATGTTGTCTGTATATAGCTGTGAGATCATGACCTGAGCCAAAACCAAGAGTTGGACTCTTAACCAACTGAACCACCCAGGCACCCCTTAACAATTTTTAATTAATTTGGGGCACCTGGGTGGGTCAGTTGGTTAAGCACCTGACTTTGGCTCAGGTCATGATTTCACGATTTTTTAGTTTGAGCCCCGCATCCAGCTCTGGGCTGACAGCTCAGAGCCTGGAGCCTGCTTCAAATTCTCTGTCTCCCTCTCTCTCTGCTCTTCCCCCACTCATGCTCTCTCTCTGTCTCAAAAATAAGTAAACATTTAAAAAATAATAATTTTTAAATAATTGATTTTTTTAAAAGGGAAAGAAACATATTTATAAATTGTTGTGGTAATGAGTACCATTTTGCTTTTGAGCCTTACCTTTTGCATATTTGTCAATGACTTCATCAAAACCTGCCGTCTTCATATATTCATATTTAATAAAGAATATAGCCAGATTTGTCAATCTCTTTACTCACTGTTGATTGAAAAACTCTTTTATTGACTTTAATTTTGAAAAGTTTCTTTCAAATGAAGCAACATATCTACAAACAGGAAAAGTCTTAAGCAAAAAGGATAAGTTTGGCAGAGATTCACAAAATCCCATTTCACAATAAATTTTAAAAATTACATGTCTTTGTTTCTTTAGTATTGATTTTAACCACTTTCAAATGTCTACATTTTAAATTCAAAATTTTAAACACAAATAAGAACTCCATATAGTTATGTAAAATGACAGAATTAAAGGAACTGAAGTTTTGTTTCTTCATCTTTACAATCTCTGTGTCATCATTTTTGTATCAAATTTACTCTTTAAATGCAGAAATATATAATAGCACAGGGGCTGAAGACAAAAACAGCATCTGTAGTGAACGCAAGAAATTCTGAACCATTATGAACTTACTCTACAACAAATATGTAGCCGAGTTTGAGTGTGTTGGATGCTGATTCCAAATTGATGTCCATGTAGCATACAATGTTTCAGTGATAAAAAAAAAATGACAAATGATTTTTTTTAAGTAGTCTCCACCCCCAGCATGGAGCCCAATACAGGGCTTGAACTCATGACCCTGAGATCAAGACCTGAGCTGAGATCAAGAGTTGGATGCTTAACTGACCAACCCACCCAGGTGTCCCAATGATACATGATTTTTAAGATGATTAAAAATATGCTAAGTGAGGTATGTACATATTAATATTTTGTTATTTGTTATTGCTTATGTTAATTTTAGGTTCACAGCAAAATTGAGAGGAAAGTACAGAGATTTCCCATATACTCCCTATCCCCCACATGCATGGTCTCATTATCCCATTATCAATATCTCCCACCCAATTGGTACATTTGTTACAATTGTTGAACCTAAACTAACATACCATAATCACTCCCAAATCCATACTTTACCTTAGGGTTAACTCTTGGTCTTATACATTCCATGGATTTGGGCAAATATATAATGGTATGTATCCCTTATTATAGTGTCATACAGAGTATTTCCCTGGCCTAAAAATTTTCTGGACCTATTCATCCCTCCAAATGCTCAACCTCTGGTAACCACTGATGGTTTTACTCTTTCCAGAGTTTTGCCTTTTCCATGTCATACAGTTGGAATCATACAATATGTAGCTTTTTCAGACTGGCTTCTTTTACTTAGTTACATACATTTAAGGTTCCTCTATGTCTTTTCATGGCTTTATAGCTCACTTTGTTTTAGCGCTAAATAATATTCCCTTGTCTGGATGTACCACAGTTTATCCATTCACCTACTGAAGGGTATCTTGGTTGCTTCTAAGCTCCAGCAATTATGAATAGAGGTGCTACAAATATCTGTGTGAAGGTTTTTCAGTAAACATTACTTTTCAGCTCCTTTGTGTAAATACCAAGGGATGCAGTCGCTGGATTAAATGGTAAGAGCATGTTTAGTTTTGTAAGAAACTGCCAAACTTCCAAGGTGGCTGTACCATTTTGCATTCACACCAGCAATGAATGAGAGTCCCTGTTGACCTACATTATTAAGCAAATTTGATATTGTCAATGATCTAGAGTTTAGCCATTTGAATAGGTGTGTAATGGTATGAATTACTGGTTTTTTGGAGGAAGATTATAAAGGTAAAGTGCCATTTTCATCATATGATATCAAGGTTACATACCACCAACATGACATAGGACTGTTGATGTTGATCTCCTGACTGAAGTAGCATTTGCTAGGCTTTTCTACTATGAAGATTTTCCTCACCCACAACTTTCCGTATTGTACTTTCAGGAAGGAAGGCAGCCTACATTTAAGGAGTAGAAACTTATGCTCCCCTTCTTTTAGGTTTGAGTATCTATATACTGTATTTGGAAATTTTATGCATAGGAAATTTGCCTATTCTCACCCATTAATTAATTAATTTAGTCATTTATTTATACCATTATAGACTCATGGATATTTATTTTATATTTTTGGTTACAATTTGATGCTACTTTTATTCTTTCTTTCTTTCTTTCTTTTAATTTTTTTTTCAACATTTATTTATTTTTGGGGGGACAGAGAGAGACAGAGCATGAACGGGGGAGGGGCAGAGAGAGAGGAAGACACAGAATCGGAAACAGGCTCCAGGCTCTGAGCCATCAGCCCAGAGCCTGACGCGGGGCTCGAACTCACGGACCTCGAGATCGTGACCTGGCTGAAGTCGGATGCTTAACCGACTGCGCCACCCAGGCGCCCCTCTTTCTTTCTTTCTTTCTTTAAATATTTATTTATTGTGGGGACAGCACAAGAGGGGGAGGGACAGACAGAGGTGGACAGAGGCCCCAAAGTGGGCTCTGCACTGACAGACTGATAGCAGCAAGCCTGATGTGGGGTTCAAACTCACGAGCCACGAGATCATGACCTGAGCTGAAGTTGGACACTCAACCGACTGAGCCACCCAGGTCCCCTGATGCCACTTTTATTGTGTTGCTCAACTTATTCCATTTTTGGAATTGAGAGTTCTTTCAGCTGGCTCTTATGCCTCTCTGACATAGCCCCCCAGTGTGTGTGTGTGTGTGTGTGTGTGTGTGTGTGTGTGTGTATGTGTTGAACAATCCCTTACTTTCTGACACCACAAGATGATCCAGGTTCATTTTGTAAATGCCTGCCCAAGTCCAGAATCAGCCATTTTCCAAGGAACCCTGGTTCTGTTTCATGGATAATGGTATTAGAAGCCAAGATCTAGGCCCTAAGTGTGTTTATTATGTTTGGGGTATCATTTCTTCTAAGCTGAGTGGACAGAATGAAGAAGTATGTGTGCACATACTAACCCATCTGTATACACATATCTATAAATATTTCTATATTTAACCATCTGTACCTATGAATTAAATGTGAATTCTTTTTTTTTTAAAGTTTATTTATTTTTGAGAGAGACAGATTGTGAGTGGGGGAGGGAGATAGAGAATCTGAAGCAGGCTCCAGTCTGTGAGCTGTCAGCACAGAGCCTGACATGGGGCTCAAACCCACAAACCAGGGAATCATGACCTGAGCTAAAGGTGAATGCTTAACTGACTGAGCCACCCAGGTGGCTAAACACGCATTCTTACTGATGTCTCCAACTTTAATACATCACCATATTTTTTATTCTGTCTATCCTGTTCCCCTGGCTTGTCTATAACCTCCCACTCATGAGAAGAATTATATATACGTGATCTTAGTTAATCCTGTGAGCTAGGAATTAGTATGTCATTTAATAGTTGAGGAAACTGAGGCTCAGAGATAATACATTTTTTCAAAGACACAGTGATTAAGAGGTGGAAACCAAACTTCTTCTGGGAGAAAAAGAATATTTAAGGCAAAAAATTAAAAGGTATGTGGTTTGTGTAGTAGACCATTCTGATGAATTGGTAAAATGCATTTAAGCTATGTTGGTATGGTCTGGAATTAAACATAGACGAATTTGACATTATACCAGTTGTTTCAATGTTGTGTGCACATCTTTGAGGACCAAACTATTACATTGAAGATCTGTTGTTAATTGTACATTACCCTGTGAGTCAACTGTAAAACTTCAAATTTGTTTTATGTCTTCTAAAAGAGGCATAACTTGTTCTTAAATCATAAAGATCATTTTATGTTGTATATTTTAAGTCAATTGATTGAAGAATAATAAATAGTAATGGATTAGATAGGGAAATTGCAACTCTAGTCATATTTTTCCTGACCCACTTAAAAAACCCAAAACAGCAGGGTGCCTGGGTGGCTCAGTAGGTTAAGTGTCTGACTTCAGTTCAGGTCATGATCTCACGGTTCATGAGTTCTAGCCCCATGTCAGGATCTGTGCTGACAGCTCAGAGCCTGGAGTCTGCTTCGGATTCTGTCTCTCCCTCACTCTCTACCCCTCCCCTGCTCACACTCTGTCTCTCTTTCTTTCTCAAAAATAAATAAACAATTAAAAAAATCCAAAACAACAACCATGCCCCCCAATTATGGCCTATTTTGAAATATTAATTTTGACTTGTTCTTGAAAATGGAACTCTGGGGGCGCCTGGGTGGCTCAGTCGGTTAAGCATCTGACTCCGGCTCAGGTCATGATCTCGCAGTCAGTGGGTTCGAGCCCCGCGTCAGGCTCCTGGGCTGACAGCTCGGAGCCTGGAGACTGCTTCAGATTCTGTGTCTCCCTCTCTCTGCCCCTCCCCCTGTTCATGCTCTGTCTGTCTGTCTCAAAAATAAATAAACATTAAAAAAAAAAAAAAAAAAATGGAACCCTGATAAAAGAGCATGGGAAACACTGCATCTATCAATCCCCTTTTGTAAATTCACACTTGCCTATTAAGGCAGTTGAGAAAACCTGCAACAAAAAATCAGTTCAACTTTTGAATCACTGTTTCCCTTTGTCTATAGAATGCTGTTTTCATGTTAAGGCTATTAACATCCCATATATCTATATCTATATCTATATCTATATCTATATCTATATCTATATCTCCCTTATATTTGGAACACAATTGCTTCTTCATTTCACAAGCAAGGGGACTTGGTTTACTTCTTCTATTTTCAAAATCTGAAACAGGGCTTGGCACATAGTAGTTACTCAATATTTGTCAAATGAATGAACAAATATTTATTGAGCATCTACTGTATGTCAGTCACAAGGAATATTATGAAAAAACAAATATGCTCTCTAGGCAACTTACACTCTAATGGAAAAGATTATAAATAAGCAAGTAAAAAGTAAAATTTTTGATAAGAGTTAGGGAAACAAACACAATATTGAGATGAAGCATAAAAGAGGTGATGGCAATGGTACTTTTGAAGATAAGTAGCTAGATACTAAAATACTTTTTTTTTTTAATTTAAGAGAGAGAGAGAGAGCATAGGGGAGGGGCAGAGGGAGAGAGAGACTCTTAAGCAGGATCCATGCTCAGGATTGAACCCAACATGGGGCTCGATCTCGAATGAGCCACCCAAGTGCTCCCAAACAGTTAGCTCTTTAAAGCATTTATTCAAACAAGTCAATAGTTAACCAGAACTTGAATATTTCTTTTTTAAAGATTTTATTTATTTATTTATTTATTTATTTATTTATTTATTTATTTATTAAGAGAGAGAGCAGAGGAGGGGCAGAGAGAGAGAGGGAGACAGAGGATCCCAAGCAAGCTCCGCACTGTCAGCGCAGAGCCCTGTGTGGGGCTTGAACCCATAAAGTGTGAGATCAGGACCTGAGCTGAAATCAAGGGTTGGCTGCTTAACTGACTGAGCCACCCAGGCACCCCTGAATATTTCTAACATCAGCTTTCAGTCAGAACGCACGTTGAAATAGGTTATATTAATTTAAGTACTTGCATTAAATGGATAGCATGCTCAAAAGAACTTAAATTAAAAGAATTTCATAAAGGAACTATCTACAGAAATACAGACAAGTTTAAAGGAAGAAACAAGGAAAGAAGAGGATCTCAAGAACCAAAGACAGCCAGAAGTCATTAGCACCTTTAGACCTGAAAAACAAGGAAGTTAGTGGGAGCAAGTCTTTGGGGGTTGACTGAAAAAAAATTATATTAAGCATCTAGGTCATATGCAAGTAATACAAACATCATCTATATAAATAGGCCAAAACTGTGATTCCATTTAGACAAAAATCAAATTTGTCTTCTTGACTGCCTCAGTACTTAATCACAATCCTCACATGCAATGGCACTCAAATGTGTATTGAACATACAGATTGCATCCAGCTCAGTCTTTCACACATGGTTTCCTACGAACCATCAAATAGTCATATAGATTAGTAGCTACCAGCGGCAGGGATGCACTGCAAAAGTACTTATCTGTCTGCCCAAGTACTAAAAGTATCAAGTAAGCATGAGCTGGGGAAGGCAAAGCCAACAGTTAAAAATACTGGTAAACAATGTCCTCTTTTACTAATTTTCTCACTGTTATTAACCCTCAAATACTGCCTCATCCCTTGTTGGTTTCCTTAAATTCTGCTTATGCCTTTGTAAATATATTCCCTTTATTAAATTCTACCCCCCCCACACAAAAATTGCACCTAACAGATGCAAATTTCTTGAATAGCGATAATCATATGAGTTAATGATTGTTTTGAAAATTTGAATACAAAGTGGTAACTGCAGCTAAAAAGCCAGGGTAACTTTTATAAGAGTCATAACATTCCAAATTTAAAACTATGTTCTATTTGGCAATTATATACTTCAAATGAAGAAAATTATTTTCTTGTGGGTCCAGTGAAGAAACCAGAGAAATCAGCAATAAGCTGAACAGAGGTTTAAAAGGGTCCTGGCCCAAAGGTGCAAAACAGGTTTTATTTCATGTTTACTTTTAAGTGTGTGAGCAGTGAATTAAAGAGCACCTTAGAAAACTATGTTTTCCATATAGAGGAATTTGCCATGAATTTCCATATATAATCACATTATTCCATTCTATGTGGAAAAAGATTAAACATTGACCTTTTTAAAAGAACAAAATGGCTCTAGGTAATTTTATTTATTTATTTATTTTTTTGATCTTTCTTTTTCTTTTTTTTTTTTTCTGAAATTTATTGACAAATTGGTTTCCATACAACACCCAGTGCTCATCCCAAAAGGTGCCCTCCTCAATACCCATCACCCACCCTCTCCTCCCTCCCACCCCCCATCAACCCTCAGTTTGTTCTCAGTTTTTAACAGTCTCTTATGCTTTGGCTCTCTAGGTAATTTTAAATATCTGTTTAAAAACAGGATTTTGGGGGGTGTCTGGGTGGCTCAGTCAGTTAAGCATCTGACTTCGGCTCAGGTCATAATCTTGCAATTCATGAGTTCGAGCCCCGTGTGAGGCTCTGAGCGGACAGTGTGGAGCCTGCTTGGGATTCTCTCTCTCTCCTCTCTCTCTGTCCCTCCTCTGCTCATGCTTTCTCTCTAAATAAATAAACACTCCAAAAGAAGAAGCACTTTATTTTTTTATTAAATTTTTTAATGTTTATTTATTATTGAGAGACAGAGAGACACAGAACGTGAGCAGGGGAGGGGCACAGAGAGGGGGAGACACAGAATCTGAAGTAGGCTCCAGGGTCTGAGCTGTCAGGAGAGAGCCCGATGAGGGGCTTGAACTCAAAAACTGCGAGATAATGACCCAAGCCAAAGTTGGATGCTTAACCGACTGAGCCACCCAGGCGCCCCAAAAGAAGAAGCACTTTAAAAACGAAAGGATTTGTTTAGGCCATGTGAGTTAATTAACATTCAAAAACATACTACTGAAAATATAATGGATTCTAAGCACTAAATTCGGTATTTATTTTTCTTTTCTTTTTTCCTACTTAATCTACTATATATGTATAGAATTATGTGATGTTTATAACAGAGAACATAAGCAATTAAATGACCATGTTGCAACATTAGAACCAAAATTGCCTTTTTTGCCAGAATCCATTTATGCAAGTGCTTAGGTGGGACTGGCTCAATACTCTCAGAGATAGGTAAACTTAGGTTTGGCCAGACAAAGCCACAGTGATTATTTCAGAAACTGGTTACTTAGAACCAATGAGGCTCAATGACAAAGAAGGTAAGAAGTCATCAGATTCATAACATATTTTGATGATGCAGTCAGCAGGATTTGCAAATAGTTTAGATGGTATAAAAGAAAGAGAAGAGTCAAGACTGATTAACTTGAGCATTTGGGTGATGGTAGCCACATACTGAGATGGGAAACACAGGAGAAAAAAGTTTTAATAGAATAAAAATTAAAGGTTTAGTTCTGGACATAATAAATTTGAGATGTCTTATTAGACATACATGGGTATAAGACATGCCCAGCAAACAGTTGCACAGGTGAATTTAAGATAAATTTAGAATTCCTTAGGGTAGATTCCTAGCAGTAGAGTTGTTGTATCAAAGGTTATGTGCGTTTTTACTGAGTTGTGCTGGCTCATAAGAGTTGATTGTTAAATTTTCAAGAATTTTTTGAGCCAATTGTTAGATATATCCATTTAAAAAATTAAATTACATAACCTTGCAATTAAATACATTATTTTTAAAAAGAAGGAAAATGGGGGAGGGGGAGGTTGGTCAGAGGAGGTCTAGTGGAGAGCTAGGATATTCACCACTGCCCAGCAATAATGGGCATAAATGAGGCACTCCTTTCTTTCCCAGGCAGAATGGTATCATTTGAAACACTAGTGGGGAGTCAGAAATTCCATTCCTGCACAGCAGTAATGAATAGCCCCCACCTTGCATGTAAACAGAGTCCAAACTGGAAATCTGGACTTGTACCCTGACTTCTACCCCAACTTGTCAGTGATGAGGTGGTGGGAATTTCCTTTCCCCTGCCATATAAATGTCAGGGAAAGCTAGCTAAAGCAGGAGATTTAAATCATATCCATAGTTTTATAACACAAAACCCCCAAATATCAAAATTTCAATAAAAAATCATACACCCCACCTGGAACCAGAAAAATCTCAAACTAAATCACAACCTGAGATGATAGAGATATTAGATCTATTCGACAAAGTTTAAAGTAGCCATCATAAAAAAAATACTTCGAGCAAATGTAAAACGAGCAAATGTAAAACCATGTTTGAATCATAGAAAAATAAAAATTCTTGGCAAAAAAATAGAAAATGTAAAGATGGACTAAATGAGAATTTTAGATATGAAAAATATAATAACCAAAATAAAAACTCAGTGGATGGGCTCAACAGCAGAACAGAGGGATCAGAGGAAAGAACTAATTAACTGCAAGATAGAACAATAGAAATTACTCTATCTGAACAACAAAGAGAAAATAGACCAAAAAGGAAAAAAAAAAAAAAAAAAGAACAGAGCCTTAGGAATCTGTGGAATCATAACAAAAGATCTAATGTTTATGTCAGCAGAATCCAAGAAGAGAAAAGAGGGAGTGGTTAAAAAAGTACTTGAAGAAATAATGGCTGAAAACTTTCTAAACATGGGAAAAGACACATACCTACATATTCAATAATCTGAGTGAACCACAGAAAGGATAAACCCAAAGACATGTAAACCAAAACATAGAGTTAAACTTTTGGAAACTAAAGACAAATTAAAAATCTTGAAAACAGGGGAAGAGAAACAGTACCTTGCCTATCAGAGAAAAACAATTCAAATGACAATGGATTTCTCATTGAAAGTCATGGGAGTCAGAAAGTAGTGACACACCACTTTTAAAATACTAAGAGAAACAAACTCTGAACCCAGAATTATATATCTGGTAAAAATAACCTTTAGGAATGAAGGGAAAATCAAGACATCCTCAGATACAGGAAAACTAAGAAGTTGTCACCAACTGTAAGAATGGTTGAAAGAGTTCTCTAAACAGAAAGGAAGGGACTAAAAAAAGCAAGGTTGGAGCATTAAAAAGGATGAAGAAATATGGTAAAGAAAAATAAAATTAATTAGCTTTTCTTCTTTTTTTGAGGTTTCTAAAACATGCTTGACAACTGAAGCAAAATGTTTAACAGTGACGTGGTTATACGTGTATGTACAAGAAATATTTAAGATATTATAAAGGGGGGAGTGTAAAGGAAAACAAAGGAAAATATGGTTTCTATACTCCCTTCAAACTAATAAATTGACATCAGTAGACTGTGATAAGTTACGTATGTATGATGTAATACTTCGAACAATCCCTAAAAAAACTACACAAAGAGAGGCATGATAAATAAATAAAAATGGAATTCTAAAAATATTCAATCAATCCATAGGAAGGCAGGAAAGGAAAATACAAAGACAAAAAACAGGACAAACAGAAAATAAAAAATAAAACGACAACTTACACTCTAAAATATCAATAATTACCTTAAATGTAAATGGTCTAAATACAAATCAATAGACAGAAATGGTCACAGGCACCTGGGTGGCTCAGTCAGTTAAACGTCCATCTTCGGCTCAGGTCATGATCTCACAGTTTGTGAGTTTGAGCCCTATACTGGACTCTGTGCTAACAGCTCAGAGCCTGGAACCTGCCTGGGATCCTGGGTCTCCCTTTCTCTCTGTGCCCCTCCCACGCTCATGCTCTGTCTCTGTGTCTCTCAAAAATGAATAAACATTAAATTTTTTTTAATAGATATAAATGGTCAGAGTGAATTAAAAACACAACCCAACTATTCTATAAGAAACTCACTTCAAATATAATGAAATAGGTTGACAGTAAAAGAACAGGGGAAAAAGACATCATACAAACATCAATTAAAAGTAGTAAGTAGTAGGGTTCCCAGCCACTACAGTGGCCACAGTGACTTGCTCACACCAGTGCCACCTATAGTTTGCTGAGCTCCAGCCTAAGAGGGGTAAGTAAGGAGGTCTCTACACCATGACTCCTACAAAGCCAACTGCAAATCCACTAGTGGTAAAGTACCGAGGAAGCAACTGGATACAAAAGCTGCTCTCGAGAGTGGGCCCTCTACTGGAGAAGTGAAGAAACCTGTTACAGGCCTGGTACTGTGGCACTCTGAAATTAGCCATTATCAGAAGTCTACTGAACACTTCTGATAACCAAACTTCCTTTCCAGCGGTTAGTACAAGAAATTGCTCAGGACTTCAAAACAGATACGTGTTTCCAGAATGCAGCTATTGGTGCATTTCAGGAAGCAAGTGATGCCTATCTGGTGGGCCGTTTTGAAGAAACCACCATTTGTACTATCCATGCCAAACAAGCAACAATCATACCACAATAAATCCAGCTAGCACATAGCATAAGTGGAGAACATGCTTAAGAATCCACTATGATAGAGAGGAAGAGCCAAGATGGCGGAACAGCATGGAAGTTTCTCGTGTGTCTCAAGACCATGAAATACAGCCAGACCAACATGAAACCATCCTACACACCTAGAACACTGATTGGAGGATTAACACAACAATCTGCACAACCTGAACCACAGAATTCAGCAGGAACGCGGCGCAGAGAGGTGGATTTGGGGAGCAAGAAGCCGTGAAAAGTAGGGAACCGCTTTTGAGGGTGGAGAGAGGATGGAGACGGGGGACAGGGGGAGCATACTGGAAAAGCACCCCTCCCCCAAAAGGGTGCTTTTCCTGTATGCTCCCTCACTCCCCAAAAGCAGCTGGCGAGAAAGTAGAAAACTGGAAACAGCCACAGGGACTAAACTAAAAAGGGAGAAAATAGAAAGGAGAAAGGAGAGGGTTTAAATTCCATTAAGACTGTAAACAAAGAGAGCACAAAGGCTGCAACTCCGCAGCCTGATACCTGGTGGTGCTCTGGTGGGAAAGGCGAATCCTCAGGAACAGAGTGGGGTCCGGGAGGTTCTTGGGCCACACAGGGAAATGAGGTTCCACTGATGGAAGGACATTTGGTAGAGACTATTGAAGCCACCTGGTCCCAGCAGACCCCGGAAGGCGGCCACATTCGCTGGTGCTGGGGCAAGTTCGTTGAGGGTGAAGCCTGGTGCCAGATGTGTTGAGATTTTCCATAATCCCTGAAACGCTGCTGCTACACTACCTCGCGAATTTTTTCTGGGGCGGGCTGGCACCTAGCCATAGTCTCCGGACACCGCCAGCAGCAGGGTCCAGAGGAGGTTCCTGGATGCAGCCGACATTTGGCCATTGCTCATTCGGCCATTGCTCGGTGAGACCCTCGGTGAGATCCGTTTGCAGAACGGATCAAGGCCGCAGTCCTTCCGAAGTAAGGGGCCAGGGAAAACAGCCGCATCTGAGACAAAACTTGCGAGAGAGGTACTGCCTGGGGCCTGGTCATGGAGAGTGAAAAGGCAGGGAGTGGAGGAGAGCTGAAGACCAGACAGGTGCGCGGTTGCTGATCCTGGAGAACAAACTGGGTAGCTGGGTGGGGCCATGTAAATGCTCCCGCGCATGCGCATATGCACCTACATGCACTGCAACAATCCACCCCAGTAGGCCAGCAGCACCATCTAGTGGACAGCAGAGCTGTTACACTGAGCCCTGCCCAACTGGGCCAACTTAGCTCTTCAAGAACACAAGTCTCACCACCGGCTTAATTTATGGAGTTTAAAGATCTACATAGACTGACTTCTAGGGGAAAATGAAGCAATTTCAGTCCAACTTTAATCTGTTAGCAGGTTCATCTATACAATTCTCTTTCTTGATTTTTCTTTTCTTTCTTTTTCTTTTATCTTTTTCTCTTTTACAATTCTCTTTTTCTTGAATTCAGAAGGAAAAAAATCATTGTTATTTTAAATTTTTACTAAAAATATTTTTCTTTAATTTTTATTACTATATTTTTTACTTTTGTGTAATTTTTTTCAAATTCTACTTTACTTCCATCATTTTATTTCAGTCTACTTCAGTGTATTCAACGTTTCAAATTTTCAAACAATTTCCTTTTTCTTTCTTTTTCTTTTACTCTTTTTTGTTTCTTTTCTTTTTCTTGAATGCAGAAAGAGAAAAACTTCATTTTTACTTTCAATTTCTATTAAGAATATTTTAACTTTTATTACTATTTTTTATTTTTATATAAATTTTTTCAAATTCTATTTTACTTCCATCATTTTATTTTAGTCTACTACAGTGTATTCACTTTCTCAAATTTTTGAACGATTTCTTTTTTTTTTTCCACTTTTATCTTTTTCTCCTTTTCGTTTATTTTCTTTTTTCTTAATACAGAAAAAGAAAAAAATCATATTCTTTTTAATTATTAAAAATATTTTTATTTAACTTTTTCTTACTATATTCTTTATTTTTGTGCATATTTTTTCAAATTCTATTTTACCATCATCTCACACTAGTCTGCTTCAGTGTATTCACTATTTCAAATTCTCAAACGATTTCCTTTTTTCTTTCTCACGTCCCCCCCGCTTTATTTCTTCTCTAATCTTTCAAACCACTTTCAACACCCAGACCAAAATACACCTAGGATCTAGCATCATCTATTTGATTTGTGTGTGTGTGTGTGTGTTTAATTTTTAATTTTAATATTTTTTAATTTTAATTTTTTATTTTCAAAATTTCTACTTCATTAATTCATTTTCTCCATTCAAAATGACAAAACGAAGGAATTCACCCCAAAAGAAAGAGCACAAAGAAACGACAGCCAGGGATTTAATCAACACAGATACAAGCAAGATGTCTGAACCAGAATTTAGAAGCATGATAATAAGAATACTAGCTGGAGTCAAAAATAGATTAGAATCCCTATCTGCAGAGATAAAAGAAGTAAAAACTAGTCAGAATGAAATAAAAAATGCTATAACTGAGCTGCAATCACGGATGGATGCAGCGGCGACAAGGATGGATGAGGCAGAACAGAGAATCAGTGATATAGAGGACAAACTTATAGAGAATAATGAAGCAGAAAAAAAGGGGGAGATTAAGGCAAAAGAGCATGACTTAAGAATTAGAGAAATCAGCGACTCATTAAAAAGGAACAACATCAGAATCATAGGGATCCCAAGGGGGAAGAGAGAGAAATAGGGGTAGAAGGGTTATGTGAGCAAATCATAGCGGAAACTTTCCTAACCTGGGGAAAGACAGAGACATCAAAATCCAGGAAGCACAGAGGACTGCCAGTAGATTCAACACAAACTGACCATCAACAAGGCATATCATAGTCAAATTCACAAACTACTCAGGCAAGGAGAGAATCATGAAAACAGCAAGGGAAAAAAAGTCCCTAACATACAAAGGAAGACAGACCAGGTTTGCAGCAGAACTATCCACAGAAACTTGGCAGGCCAGAAAGGAGTGGTGGGATATATTCAATGTGCTGAATCAGAAAAATAAGCAGACAAGAATTCTTTATCCAGCAAGGCTGTCATTCAAAATGGAAGGAGAGATTAAAAGTTTCCCAGACAAACCAAAATTAAAGGAGTTTGTGACCACTAAACCAGCCCTGCATGAAATTTTAAGGGGGACTCTCTGAGGGGAGAAAAGATGAAAATATACATATAAAATAAATGAATACTAAAAGCAACAAAGATTAGAAAGGACCAGAGAACACCACCAGAAACTCCAACTTGACAAGCATCATAATGGCCATCAATTCATATCTTTCAGTACTCACTCTAAACGTCAATGGACACAATGCTCCAATCAAAAGACATAGGGTAACAGAATGGATAAGAAAACAAGATCCATCTATATGCTGTTTACAAGACACCCACTTTAGACCTAAAGACACCTTCATATTGAAAGTAAGGGGATGGAGAACCACCTATCATGCTAATGGTCAACGAAAGAAAGCCGGAGTAGCCATACTTATATCAGACAATCTAGACGTTAAAATAAAGACTGTATAAGGACATGCAGAAGGGCATTATATCATAATCAAGGGGTCTATACCAAGAAGACCTAAGAATTGTAAACATTTATGCGCCAATTGTGGCAGCACCCAAATATATAAATCAATTAATCACAAACATAAAGAAACTCATCGGGGGTGCCTGGGTGGCTCAGTCGATTAAGCGTCCAACTTTAGCTCAGGTCACGATCTCGCGGTCCATGGGTTCAAGCCCCACGTCGGGCTCTGGGCTGATGGCTCAGAACCTGGAGCCTGCTTCCGATTCTGTGTCGCCCTCTCTCTCTGCCCCTCCCCCATTCATGCTCTGTCTCTCTCTGTCTCAAAAATAAATAAAAGTTAAAAACTTAAAAAAAAAACTTATCGATAGTAATACCATAATAGTAGGAGACTTCAACACCCCACTCACAGCAATGGACAGATCATCTAATCAAAACATCAACAAGGAAACAATGGCTTTGAACGACACACTGGACCAGATGGACTTAACAGATATATTCAGAACATTTCAGCCTAAAGCAGCAGAATATACATTCTTCTCCAGTGCACATGGAACGTTCTCCAGAAGAGACCATATACTGGGACACAAATCGGCCCTCAGCAAGTACAAAAAGATCAAGATCATATCCTGCATATTTTCAGACCACAACACTATGAAACTCGAAATCAACCACAAGATAAAAAATTGGAAAGGTAACAAATACTTGGAGACTGAAGAACATCCTACTAAAGAATGAATGGGCTAACCAAGCAGTTAAAGAGGACATTAAAAAGTATATGGAAGCCAATGAAAATGGTAACACCACAACCCAAAACCTCTGGGACGCGGGAAAGGTGGTCATAAGAGGAAAGTATATAGCAATCAAGGCCTTCCTAAAGAAGGAAGAAAGATCTCAGATACACAACCTAAACTGACGCCTTAAGGAGCTGGAAAAAGAACAGCAAATAAAACCCAAAACCAGCAGAAGACAGGAAATAATAAAGATGAGAGCAGAAATTAATGCTATCGAAACCAAAAACACAGTAGAACAGATCAATAAAACCAGAAGCTGGTTCTTTGAAAGAATTAACAAAATTGATAAACCACTAGTGAGTTTGATCAAAAAGAAAAACGAAAGGACCCAAATAAATAAAATCAAGAATGAAAGAGGAGAGATCACAAACAACACAACAGAAATAAAAACAATAATAAGAGAATACTATGAACAATTATATGCCAATAAAATGGGTAATCTGAAAGAAATGGACAAATTCCTAGAAACATACACCCTATAAAAACTGACACAGGAGGAAATAGAAAATTTGAACAGACCAACAACCAGTAAGGAAAATGAATTAGTAATCAAAAATCTGCCAAAAAACAAGAGCCCAGGGCCAGATGGCTTTCCAGGGGAATTCTATCCAAACATTTAAAGAAGAGTTAACACCTATTCTCTTGAAACTGTTCCAAAAAATACAAATGGAAGGAAAACTTCCAAACTCTTTCTATGAAGCCAGCATTACCTTGATTCCAAAACCAGACAGAGACCCTACTAAAAAGGAGAACTATAGACCAATTTCCCTGAATGAACGTGGATGCAAAAATCCTCAACAAGGTATTAGTCAACCGGATCCAACAATACATTAAAAAAATTATTCACATGACCAAGTGGGATTTTATACCTGGGATGCAGGGCTGTTTCAATATCTGCAAAACAATTAACATGATTCAGCACGTCAATAAAAGAAAGGACAAGAACCACATGACCCTCTCAATAGATGCAGAGAAAGCATTTGACAAAATACAGCATCCTTTCTTGATAAAAACCCTCAAGAAAGTAGGGATAGAAGGAGCATACCTCGAAATCATAAAAGCCATATATGAATGAGCCAAAGCTAATATCATCCAAAATGGGGAAAAACTGAGAGCTTTCCCCCTAAGGTCAGGAAGAAGACAAGGATGTCCACTCTCACCACTGTTATTCAACACAACATTTGAAGTCTTAGCCTCTGCAATCAGACAACACAAAGAAATAAATAGCATCCAAATCAGCCACGAGGAGGTCAAACTTTCACTTTTTGCAGATATGATACTCTATACGGAAGACCCAAAGATTCCACCAAAAAAACTGCTAGAACTGATCCATGAATTCTGCAAAGTTGCAGGATATAAAATTAATGCACAGAAATCGGTTGCATTCCTATACACCAACAATGAAGCAACAGAAAGAGAAATCAAGGAATCGATCCCACTTACAGTTGCACAAAACCATAAAATACCTAGGAATACATCTAACCAAAGAGGTGAAAAATCTATGCACTGAAAACTATAGGAAGCTTATGAAAGAAATTGAAGAAGACACAAAAAAATGGAAAAATATTCCATGCTCCTGGATAGGAAGAACAGATATTGTTAAAATGTTGATACTACCCAAAGCAATCTACATATTCAATGCAATCCCTATCAAAGCAACACCAGCATTCTTCACAGAGCTAGAACAAATAATCCTAAACTTTGTATGGAACCAGAAAAAACCCCAAATAGCCAAAGCAATCTTGAAAAAGAAAACCAAAGCAGGAGGCATCACAATCCCAGACTTCAAACTATAGTACAAAGCTGTAATCATCAAGACAGTATGGTACTGGCACAAGAACAGACACTCAGATCAATGGAACAGAATAGAGAATCCAGAAATGGACCCACAAACATATGGCCAACTAATCTTTGACAAAGCAGGAAAGAATATCCAATGGGATAAAGACAGTCTCTTCAGCAAGTGGTGCTGGGAAAACTGGACAGCGACATGCAGAAGAATGAACCTGGATCACTTTCTTACACCATACACAAAAATAAGCTCAAAATGGATGAAAGACCTCAATGTAAGACAGGAAGCCATCAAAATCCTTGAGGAGAAAGCAGGTAAAAACCTCTTTGATCTTGCCCGCAGCAACTTCTTACTCAACAAGTCTCTGGAGGCAAGGGAAACAAAAGCAAAAATGAACTATTGGGACCTCATCAAAATGAAAAGCTTCTGCACAGCAGAGGAAACAATCAGCAAAACTAAAGGCAACTGACAGAATGGGAGAAGATATTTGCAAATGACATATCAGATAAAGGGTTAATATCCAAAATCTTTAGAGAATTTATTAAACTCAACACCCAAAAAACAAATAATCCAGTGAAGAAATGGGCAAAAGACATGAATAGACACTTCTCCAAGGAAGACATCCAGATGGCCAACCGACACATGAAAAAATGCTCAACATCACTCATCATCAGGGAAATACAAATCAAAACCACAATGAGATACCACCTTCACCTGTCAGAATGGCTAACATTAACAACTCAGGGAACAACAGATGTTGGCGAGGATGTGGAGAAAGAGGATCTCTTTTGCACTGTTGGTGGCAATATAAGCTGGTGCAGCCACTTTGGAAAACAGTATGGTGGTTCCTCAAAAGACTCAAAATAGAACTACCCTATGACCCAGCAATTACAGTACTAGGCATTTATCCATGGGATACAGGGGTGCTGTTTCGAAGGGACACATGCACCCCCATGTTTATAGCAGCACTATCAACAATAGCCAAAGTATGGAAAGAGCCCAAATGTCCACTGATGGATGAATGGGTAAAGAAGATGTGGTATATATATGTATATATATATATATATATATATATATATATATATATATATAATGGAGTATTACTCGACAATCAAAAAGAATGAAATCTTGCCATTTACAACTACGTGGGTAGAACTGGAGAGTATTATACTAAGTGAAATTAGTCAGTCAGAGAAAGACAAAAATCATATGATTTCACTCCTATGAAGACTTTAAGAGACAAAACAGATGAACATAAGGGAAGGGAAACAAAAATCATATATAAAAACAGGGAGGGGGACAAACAGAAGAGACTCATAAATATGGAGAACAAACTGAGGGTTCCTGGAAGGGTTGTGGGGGGGGATGGGCTAAATGGGTAAGGGGCATTAAGGAATCTACTCCTGAAATCGTTGCTGCACTATATGCTAACTAAATTGGATGTAAATTTTAAAAAATTAAAAATAAAATTAAAAAAATAAAAAAGAAACAAAAAGAAAAATTAACAGAACCCCCCCGTAAAAAAAAAAGAATCCACTATGATGGGGTCGCCTGAATGGCTCAGCCAGTTGAGTGTGGGACTCTTGATTTTGGCTCAGGTCATGATCCCAGAGTTGTGGAATCGAGCTGTGCATAGGGCTCTGTGCTGAGCGTGGAACCTGTTTAAGATTCTCTTTCTCCCTCTCTCTGTCCCTCCCTTGCTCTTCTTCTCTGTCTCTCAAAATAAACATTTTTTTTAAAAGAGTCTTTCTCTCTCTCCCTCTGCCCCTCTCCTCCACCCATCCTCGCTCTTTGTCTAAAATAACAAAACTAAAAAATATTTTGAAAAAATAAAAAAGAATCCACCATAAT
The DNA here is from genome assembly GCF_016509475.1 of Prionailurus bengalensis. NCBI lineage: Eukaryota > Metazoa > Chordata > Mammalia > Carnivora > Felidae > Prionailurus > Prionailurus bengalensis. The sequence continues at coordinate 40,949,059 of NC_057345.1, read as the reverse complement.
GGGAAACATTTCATTCTTTAAAAATAAATTCTCTGGTCAACTAATATTCAAAGCAGAAAAGAATATCTAATGGAAAAAGACAGTCTCTTCAACAAATGGTGTTGAGAAAACTGGATGGCAACATGCAAAAGAATGAAACTGGACCACTTTCTTAAACCATACACAAAAATAAATTCAAAATGGATGAAAGCCCTAAATGTGAGAAAAGAAACCATAAAAATCCTAGAGGAGAATACAGGCAACAACTTCTTTGACCTAAGCCTGAGGAATTTCTTAATTAAACGTGTTGCTAAAGGCAAGGGAAACAAAAGCAAACATGAACTATTGAGACCTCATCAAAATAAAAAGCTTCTGCACAGCAAGGAAACAATTAACAAAACTAAAAGGCAGCCTACGGAATGGGAGAAGATATTTGCAAATGACATATCTAATAAAGGGTTAGTATCCAAAATCGATAAAGAATTTATAAAATACAACATCCCCCAAAACCATTAAACCCAGTTAAGATAATGGCAGAAGACATGAATAGACATGTTCCAACGAAGACATCCAGATGGCTAACAGACACATGAAAAGATGCTCAACATCACTCATCATCAGGGAAATACAAATCAAAACCATGAGGAGATACCACCTCACACCTGTCAGAATGGCTAAATTTAAAACCCAAGAAACAACAGGTGTTGGCAAGGATGTGGAGAAAGGGGAACCCTCTTGCACTGTTGGTGGGAATGCAAACTGGTGCAACTACTCTGGAGAACAGTGTGGAAGTTCCCTCAAAGAACTAAAAATAGAACTACCCTACCATCCAGCAATTGCAGTATTAGGTATTTACCCAAAGGATTCAAAGGGGTATATGCACCTCAATGTTTATAGCAGCATTATCAACAATAGCCAAACTATAAAGAGAGCCTGGGGTGCCTGGGTGTCTGTCAGTTAAGTGTCTGACTTTAGCTCAGGTCATGATCTCATAGTTCATGAGTTTGAGCCCGCATCAGGCTCTCTACTGTCAACATGGAGCCTACTTTGGATCCTCTGTCCCCCATCTCCCTCTGCCCCTCCCCTGCTAGTTCTCTCTGTCTCTCTCTGAAAAATAAACATTTAAAAAACCCCACAAATGTCCATCAATGGATGAATGGCAAGAAGAACTCATGGTTTGTAAGTTTAAGCCCTGCATTGGGCTTGCTGCTGTCAATGCAGAGCCCACTTTGGATCCTCTGTCTCCCTGTCTGTCCGCCCCTCCCCACTCACACCCTCTCTCTCAAAAATAAATATTTTTTAAAAAAGATAATGAAATCTTTCCATTTACAACGATGCAGCAGAGCTAGAATGTATTATCCTAAGTGAAATAAATCAATCAGAGAAAAACAAATACCACATGATTTCACTCACATGTGGAATTTAAAAAACAAAACAGATGAATAGAAGGGAAGGTGGGTAGAAAAGAAAGGTAAACAAACCACAAGAGACTCTTAACAATAGAGAACAAACTGAAGGTTAATGAGTTGGGCTAGATGGGTGATGGGAGCTAAGGAGAATACTTGTGATGAGCACTAGGTGCATGTAAGTGTTGAATCACTGAATTCTACTCCTAAAACCAATATTGATATGTTAACTAAAATTAAAATTAAAAGAAAAATTAAAAAAAATTCTCTTCTTCCTGTTATTGGTAGTTCTGAACATTAGGTTTATTTTTCAATAGCATCAAAAGGTACCTAAGTATATGACTGCAAGTGGAAAAATAGGGGACAGAAATCAGGTACTGGCAGTTTTTTCATTTTCATTTGTATGTGAATTTTTAATATAAACGTGAAGACATTAATGTAAGTAAAAATGAATCAGTGAACAAGTTTCAATATTTCAACTCTGTAATAATTATAAATAAGCCTGTTAAATTTTTTTATAAAAGTAAATAGTAATGGCTATTTACTCTTTAAAGTACACCTCAGAGCAAAGAAAATAACCAGAAACAGAGGAATACATTATATAATGAGTGATGAATCCACCAAGAAGATATAGCAATCCTAAATACATATGCACCAAACAATAGGTCTGCAAAACATGTGAAGTAAAAACTGATAGAACTGAAAGAATAAATAGACAAATCCACAATTGTAGTTGGAGGCTTAAATACCCATCTGTCAACAACTGATAGGTTGGGTAACAGATCTAAATATAAAAGTTAAAGCTATTAGAAGAAAAAATAGAGAATATCTTCATGATCTGGAATTAGGCAGAGTCTTGTCTTGCAGACAAGACCCAGAAAACCCAGAAGGAAAGACTGACAAAATGGGCTTCATCAAAATTTAAGAGACTGATGTGCTACTGACTGCACTAACAAGGCACCTGGGCTTCATCAAAATTTAAAACATGCTTATTGTATGGATATACCACATTTTGTTTATTCATTTATCATTTAATGGAAATTTGAGTTGTATTCACTTTTTTTGGCTATTATGAATAATGCTAATATGAACATTTGTGTGCAATTTTTATGGAATATGTTTTCATTTTTCTTTGATATATACACTGAGAATTCTGGACCATATGGTAACTTTGTATAACAATTTGAGGAATTCCACACTGTTTTCTGAGGTGGCTCTACTATTTAATATTCTCACTGGCAGTGAATGAGGATTTCAATTTCTCCACATCCTTGTCAACACTTACTATATATAGTCTTTTAGATTACAGCTATACTACTGGGTCTCAGTGGTATCTCCTTCTGGGTTTGATTTGCTAATGATATTGAGCATCTTTTCATATGCTTATTAACCATCAGTATATCTCCTTTAGAGAAATATCTATTCAAATTTTACACTCATTTTTAAATTGGGTTGTCTTTAATTTTTTTTTAGTAATGATTTTTTTAAATTCCAGTATAATTAACATACAGTGTTATATTCATTTCAAATGTACAATATAGTGATTCAACAATTCTATACATTACTCATTGCTCATCATGAGAAGTGTACTCTTAATCCCATTCACGTATTTCACCCATCCACCCACCCACCTTCCCTCTGGCAACCGCCTGTTTGTTCCCTATATTTGAGTCTATTTTTTTGTTTCACTCTTTTTACCTTTGTTCATTTGTTTTGTTTCTTAACTTACACAAATGAGTGAAATCATATGGCATTTGTCTTTGTCTGACTTATTTTACTTAGCACTATGACCTCTAGGTCCATCCACGTTGTTGTAAATGACAAGATTTCATCCTTTTTTATGGCTGAGTAATATTTCATAATGTGAATAAAAATGCCACATCTTCTTTATCAGTTCATCTATCAATGGTCACTTGCGTTGCTTCCATATCTTGGCTATTGTAAATAATGCTGCAATAAACATAGGGGTGCATACATCTTTTCAAATTAGTGTTTTGGTTTTTTGGGGTAAATACCCAGTGTTGGAATTACTGGATCAAATGGCAATTCAATTTTTAACTTTCTGAGGAAACTTTGTACTGTTTTGTACTGTTTCCTTCAGTGGATGTAGCAATTTGTATTCCCACCAACAGTGCACAAGAGTTCCAAAAGCGGTAGTAATCAAAACAGTATGGTACTGGCACAAAAACAGACACATAGATTAATGAAACAGAATGGAGTTCAGAAATAAACTCATGCTTTTATGGTCAATTAATCTATGACAAAGGAGGCAAGGATATACCATGGGGAAAAGATTCTCTCTTCAACAAATGGTATTGGGGAAACAGGACAGCCCCATGCAAAAGAATGAAACTGGACCACTGGACACAAAAATTAATTCAAAATGAATTAAAGATCTAAATGTGAAACCTGAAAAAACTAAAACTCCTAGAAGAAAACATAGGCAGTAATTTCTTTGACATCAGCCATAGAAACATTTTTCTAGATATGTCTCCTCTGGCTATGGAAAAAAAAAAGCAAAATTAAGTTATTATATTTATTAAAATAAAACTATTGGAACCAAAATAAAAAGCTTCTGGGGTACCTGGGTGACTCAGTCAGTTGAGCGTCAGACTCTTCATTTCAGCTCAGGTCATGATCTCATAGTTGTGGAATCAAGCCCTGTTTTGGGCTCTGCACTGTTCTCTGCACTTAAGATTCTCTCTCTTTCTTGCTCTCTCTCCCTCTGCCCCTCCTCCACTTGCATGCTCTATCAAAAAAAATTTATTAATTAACTTTTAAAAATAATAAACAATTAAAAAGCTCTGCAGAGCAAATCAGCAAGACCAAAAGACAGCCTACTGAATGAGAGGAAATATATGCAAGTGATATATCTGATATGCAGTTAATATCCAAAATATATAAAGAATTATACAACTTAACACCAAAAAACAAACAATCCTACTAAAAATGGACAGAGGACCTGAATAGACATTTTTCCAAAGAAGACATACAGATGGTCAAGAAACAATCCATCACTAGTTATCAGGGAAATGCAAATTAAAACCACAATTAGATATCACTCTGCTTTTTTTTCTTCAATAATATTGATTTTCTTTAGATATTTATTTTGAGGGAGAGAGTGCATGTGAGCTGAAGAGGGGCAGAGAGGGGGAGAGAGAGAATTCCAAGCAGGCTCCACCCTGTGAATGCAGAGCCCAACATGGGGCTCAATCTCATGAACTGTGAGATCATGACCTGAGCTGAATGAAATCAAGAGTCAGTTGCTTAACCAACTGAGCCATCCAGGTGCCCCGATTAATACTCATATTTTTAAACAACCTAGACAGTTGTCTCATAGATGTCTCACAATTTTTGTCTGATTGCCTCTTCGAAATTAGATTCAGGTTATATAATCTTGGTAAGAAATTTCATATATAGTGTTGTGTGCTCCCATCTGTATCACATCAGGAAGTACATAATGTCAGTTAATTCCCTTATGGTCATGCTAAGTTTGATAACTTGATTAAAGTGGTGTCCAAAACATCTCTCCACTGTAACAATACCTTTCCCTTTGTGATTAAATAATCTTAGGGGTTGATACTTTGAGATCATGTAAATATCTTCCTACCTATCAAACTTTCATACAATAATTTCTAAGTATTGCACTGGTAATTACAAGATAGGATTTCTTAACTCTATCATTCATTCTACTTTTCTTTTTTTAAGATTTTAACAAAATATTTATTTATTTATTTTGAGCCAGAGAGAGAGAGAGAGCAGGAGAGGGGCAGAGAAAGAGGGAGGGAGAATCCCAAACAAGCTCTGAGCTGTGAGTACACATGAGCCTGACAAGAGACTTGATCTTACGAACCATGAGATATTGACCTGAACTGAAATCAAGAGTTGGATACTTAACCTACTGAGCCACCCAGGTGCCCCTCTACTTTTCTTTTTCAATCAACACTTATTTACTGGGTGTCAATCATATGCCAGGTAACATGCTAGAAAGAATAAGTCCTACTTTTAGAGATCATCATCTTTGTATTGAGCAGGGCAATAGACACAAGTCTGGGTTCTTTTGTTGTTTTTGCCTCTCTCTTCCTCTTTAAAAAAACCTGATAGATAATTTATACACTACAAAATTTACTCTTTCAATAAGGTGTACAATTCAGTGATTTTTTTTTAGTATCTTTACAAAATCATGCAGTGATCACCACTTTCTAGTTCCAAAACATTTTTATCACCCCTAAAAGGAACTTTGTACCCATTAGCAGTCATTCCCTATTTCCACCCTCCAGGAACCCCTTGCAACACTTAATCTACTTTCTGTCTCTGCAGCCTATTCTGGACATTTTATATAAATGGAATTATACAATATGTAGTCTTTTGTGTCAGGCTTATTTCACTTAGTATAATTTTCACCCATGTGTACTATTTATTAGTACTTCATTCCTTTTTATGACAAAATATTCCATAGTATGAATATATTTTTGTTTATCCATTCATCACTCTGTATCAGTTTATACAGCTCTTCCTAAATTATTTTATATTTATTTTGTTAATTTTTTAAGTGTTTATATTTATTTTTGAGAGAGAGTGAGAGAGAGTGGGAGACAGAGTGTGAGTGGGGTGGGGCAGAGAGAGAGGGAGACACAGGATCCCAAGCAGGCTCCAGGCTAGGAGCTGTCAGCACAGAGCCCAGAACCACAAGATCATGACCTGAGCCAAAGTCAGACTCTTACCTGACTGAGCCACCCAGACACCCCTATTTTTATTTTTTTAAGAAGATTTTTAAGAAAAAAAATTTTAATGTGTATTTATTCATGAGAGGCGGCGGGGAGGGGTGCAGAGAGAGAGGGGGATACAAAATCTGAAACAGGCTCCAGGCTCTGAGCTATCAGCACAGAGCCCAATACGGGGCTCGAACTTGGGAATGGCGAGATCATGACCTAGGCTGAAGTCAGACACTTAACCGACTGAGCCACCCAGGCATCCCTCTTCCTAACTTCTTAAATGGCTGCATATTTTTTCACTGTGTAAATATGTCACAGTTTATTATAATCAGTCCCTGTAGTTGGATACTTAGGATATTTACAGTATTTTACTATTACAAATCATGTTTATTTGTAATGCTATTTCAAATACACATAATGAAATACTTGTGCATGTATTTTTTCCTATTTTTAAAGTGTATTTTCAGGTTAAATTCCTAAAATTAAAATTGTAGGGTTAAAACATGAATGCATATGCAATTTTGTTATGTGTTGCCAAATTCACTTCAAAGAGGCTGTACCATTATTTTATTCCTGCCAACGATGAATTGAGTGCCTGTTTCCCCATAGTCTAACCAACAGAGTCCACACTACATTTTTAAAAATTTAAATCCAAGTTAGTTAACACATAGTGTAATAATGATTTCAGGAATAGAGTTTAGTGATTCATCACTTACATATTACACCCAGTGCTCATCCCAACAAGTGCCCTTCTTAATGCCCATCGTCCATTTAGCCCATCCCCCCCACCCAATAATCTGCCAGCAACCCTAAGTTTGTTCTCTGTATTTAAGCGTCTCTTATGGTTTGTCTCCCTCTCTGTTTTTATCTTATTTTTGCTTCCCTTCGCTATATTAATCTGTTGTGTTCCCAAAATTCCACATGAGTGAAATCATATATTTGTCTTTCTCTGACTGACTTATTTCGCTTAGCATAATATACTCCATCCAGTTCCATCCATGTTGTTGCAAATAGCAAGATTTCATTCTTTTTGATCACCAAATAATACTCGTGTGTGTGTGTGTGTCTGTGTGTGTGTGTGTGTGTGTGTGCATGTGTGTGTGCATACTAAATCTGCTTTATCCATTTATCAGTCAATGGATGTTTGGGCTCTTCCCATACTTCAACTATTGTCGATATGCACTGTACATTTTTTACTAAATTTTAATTTTTTTTTTACCCAAGTTATCAGTGAGAATTATATTTTTTACTTTGAAGTTATCTAATTTTGAATCAAGTTGAGCATTCTTTGAAATATTTAAAGATCATCCTAGAGTATCCAGCATCATCTGAACTGACCCAGATGAGAACCCTCTAGCTAACCCACAGAACCATATTGAATAATAAATCTTGTTGCTTTAAGCCACTAAGTTTTGTGGTGGTTGGTTATACAGCTAAATCAAATAGTCCCATTTGCCAACACAAATCATATGACTGAGCTTAAATACAAGGGGCTGTGAAGTACAATCTCCTATGCCTCTTATGGGAGGAACAGCAAGTCGACCTGGTAAAGAACATAGATAGGGAACAGTGAGTAATTGGTCCTATAATTCAATCTACCACAGTATTTTTCTTTTTTCCTATCTTCATCAAAATTAACATTTGAAAGTTTTCCTTCTTTTATGATGCTCTACAATAATTTAAGTAGCACTGGAATCATTTGTATACGAGAGGTTGTATGATTCACCTGTCAAAACATCTGACCTGATCCTTTTTTGAGAGATATTTCTTTGATAATTGTCTCTATTTCTTCTATGCAAATTGGTCTTTTTAAGCTTTCTATATACATTGGGGTTAATGTGAGTAAATTTTATTTTACTAGAAGTTATGCTTTTTTTGAGAGAGAGAGCGTGCATGTGCAGGGGCAAGGGGCAGAGGAAAAGAGACAGAATCTTAAGCAGGTTCCATGCTCAGTGCAGAGCTTGACATGGGGCTTAGTCCCATGACCCTGGGATCATGACCTGAGCTGAATTCAGGAGTTGGGAGCTTAAGCAACTCAGCCAGCCAGGCACCACAGAAAGTATGCATTTTTACTATAAATATGTTTTCATAGAGTTGTGCAAAGTAGTCTCTAATAGTTCAATATTCTCTATATCAGTATTTATTTCTCATTTGTCGTTTCTTTTTTTTTAATTTTTAACTTTTTTTAAAATTTTCTTTTTTGAGAGACAGAAACAGAGTGTGAGCAGAGGAGGGGCAGAGAGAGAAGACACAGAATCCAAAGCAGGCTCTAGGCTCTGAATTGTCAGCACAGAACCCGACGCAGAGCTTGAACCCACAAACCCAAGATCACGACCTGAGCCGAAGTCAGGTGTTCAACCAACTGAGCCACCCAGGCACCCTTCCCATTTGTCATTTCTTATTTTGTATATGTGTGCTTTCTTCCACTTTACTAAGCTAGTGGTTTTCTATTTTACTGACTTTCTCCAAAGAAACAGAAATTTTCTTTTTTAAATTTTTTTAATGTTTATTTTTGAGTAAGAGAGAGAGATGGGGCGTGAGTGGGGGGATGGGCACAGAGCGAAAGGGAGACACAAAATCTGAAGCAGACTCCAGGCTCTGAGCTGTCACACAGAGCCCGAAAAGGGGCTCAAACTCACCAACCTCGCCAACAGTGAGATGATGACCTAGGCTGAAGTCTTGACACTTAACCGACTGAGCCACCCAGGTGCTCTAAGGAACAGAAATTTTAATTACTAGTTATATAATTTCTCTGCATTATACCTCAATAGCATCTGCTTTAATATGTATTATGCCTTTCCTCTGCTTTCATTTATTTTCTTTTTCTAGCTACTTGAATTGAAAAATTAATTCATATTTTTACTGATATGTGTTAATAGGTTCTCCTCTCATTATTTTATTTTTTAGTATCACTACACTGAATGTGGGTCTCGAAGTCACAACCCAGAGATCAAGAGTTCTATGTTCCACCCACTGAGCCAGCCAGGTGCCCCTGATCACTACTTTAATTGTGTCACTTAGATTCTGGCATCCAGACATTACTGTTATTTTTTTTAGAAATTCTGGACTTTTCATTTGTTTTTCTCTTTTCAGCCAAGAGTTATTTGCTAGAGAGTTTTTTAATTTGTAGCTGGGAGAAAATTTTTAAAAAAAACTGTTACTCTTAAAATAAAAAGTACAATTAAGATTCACATATTATACATTAAGAATCACATATTATACATTCATACAATTTGTGTATTTCTATTTCTCCTCATACCTCTCTCTTTTTTTTTTTTAAGTAAGCTCTAGGCCCAACATGGGGCTGGAACTCCCCATGACCCCAAGATCAGGGTTGCATGCTCCACTGACTGAGCCAGCAGCCACCCTTCTCCTTGTGCCTCATATAGGTACTAATTCAAAAAGGTGTATTATTTACGAAGTTGCTGTGTGATTTGGTTCATATAATTCTAACTTTTATATCATCATTGTGAATTGTAATTTTTTTAATTTTATTTTTTATTTTTTAAAATTTACATCCAAATTAGTTAGCATATAGTGCAACAATGATTTCAGGAGTAGATTCCTTAATGCCCCTTACCCATTTAGCCCACCCCCCTTCCACAAACCCTCCAGCAACCCTCAGTTTGTTCTCTATATTTATGAGTCTCTTCTGTTTTGTCCCCCTCCCTGTTTTTATATTATTTTTGCTTCTCTTCCCTTATGTTCATCTGTTTTGTCTCTTAAAGTCCTCATATAAGTGAAGTTATATGATTTTTGTCTTTCTCTGACTAATTTCACCTAGCATAATACCCTCCAGTTCCATCCATGGAGTTGCAAATGGCAAGATTTCATTCTTTTTGATTGCTGAGTAACACTCTATTGTATATATATACCACATCTTCTTTATCCATTCATCCATCAATGGACTTTTGGGCTCTTTCCAGGAATTGTAATTTTTAGTAATATAAAGTATCCTTCTTTGTTTCACTTAATGCTTTTTTTGGCATGAATTCTACCTTATCTGATATTGGGATCATAAGCCTTGCTTTTTTTATTTTTTGTATTTACCTGGTATATCTTTGTTTATTCCATTTTTTTTGGATTTGTGGTTCACTTAACTTTAGGTATGTCTCTTAAGTAAAGCATAGGTTGACTTTTGTTTTCTCCTGAAATGTGAATCTTTTTCTTTTAATAGGTGAATCAAATCCATTTACATTTGTTGATATGACCTATGTATTTGATCTCAACTGAAATAATACAAAGTATATTTTTGTGACCACAGACAGCAGAAATAGTCCAGGAAGTAACAAGGGAAGTTAGAAATATTTTTAATTGACTGAAAACGAAAACATAACATATCAAAATTTGTGGGATGCAGGAATATTTGAGGGACTATTTCTTTTAGAAAACAATAAATGTCTTGAATCAGTAATCTAAGCTTTCACTTTAAGAAAAAAAAGGAGCTAATTAAACTGAAAGCAAGCAAGCAGAAAGAAATAATAAAGGTAAGAACAGAAACCAGTGAAAACAGAGAAAAAATAGACAAAATCAGTGAAGCCAAAAGATGGTTCCTTGGAAAGTTCAATACAATTTATATATTCAACTGATCAAAATAAATAAATAAGAGAGAGAGAGAAGATATTAATTGCCAATATTAAGAATGTAAGGGAGACATAACTACATATACTACAGACATTTAAAAAATAAGGCAACATTATGACAAACTTATTTTCAAAAAATTTGACTATAAAAATAAAATGGACAAATTCCTTGAAAGACACAAACTACCAAAGTTTACTAAATAAAATAGATTGCCTGAATAACCCTATATATATTTTAAAATTTGAATGTGTAGATAAAAACTTTGCCATGAAGAAGACTCCAATTCCAGAGGGCTTCACTGGTGAATTCCACCAAACACTTAAGGAAGTTATAATATCGGGACGCCCAAGTGGCTCAGTTGATTAAGCATCTGACTTCACTCAGGTCATGATCTCGGTCTATGAGTTCGAGCTCCACATCAGGTTCTGTGCTGACAGTTCAGGGCCTGGAGTCTGCTTTGGATTCTGTCTGTCCCTCCCCCACTCATGCTCTGTCTCTCTGTCTTTCAAAAATGAATAAACATTAAAAATTTTTTAAAAAAGGAAGTTATAACATCAATTCTATATAAACTCTTTCTGAAAATAGAAGAAAAGAGAGCACTTCCCAATTCATGAGGTCAGCATTACTCTAGTACCAAAAAAAACCAAGAAAAAGATGTGTTTTATTCCATTTGGGCTGCTTTAACAAAGTACCATAGACTGGGTGACTTATAAACAACAGAAATTTACTTCTCACAGTTCTGGAAGCTGAGAAGTCTAAGATGAAGGCTCTGACAGATTCAGTGTCTGGTAAAGGTCTGCTTTCTTGTTCACAGGTGGAAGGGGCTAGGGAACTCTGTGGGATCTTTTTTATAAGAACACTAATCCCATTCAAGAGGGTTCCACCCTCATGACCTAAGTAGCTCCCACATCTACTCATTCCATCACATTGAGCATTAGGTTTCAACATAAGAATTTTAAGGAGATACAAATATTCCATCTATAGCAAGATATTAATAGGAAAGAAAGCTATAAATCAATACCACTCATGAACATACTCATAAAAATCTTTAACAACATATTAGCATATCAAATCCAGCAATGTGTAAGAAGTATGATACATCAAAACAAAGTGAGGTTTCTCCTGGGAACACAAAGGTAATTCAATATTTGAAAATCAACATAACCCTCTTAACAGGCTAAAAAAAAATGACAACAAATAATCACCTCAATAGAAACAAAAAAAAATTAAGAAATTCCACATCCATTTATGATTTTAAAATAAAAAATGTAACCATACTAGGAATAGAAAGAAACTTCCTTAACCTAATAAAAGGCATCTATGAAAAATCTAGAGCTAACATGGTGAAAGATTAAATGCTTTACCCCTAACATCAGAAATAAAGCAAGGATGTCCACTCTTATCACTTCTATTAAACATTGTATTGGAGGTGATAGCCAGTGCAGTAAGGCAAGAAAAAGAAATAAAAGGCATACAAATTGGAAAGAAAAAAAAAAACTGTCCTTACTTATAGACAATATGGCTGTCCATGAAAATCTCCAAACAAACAAACAAACAAACAAACAAAAAACAAAAAAAACCCCACACCAAATCTAGAAAAATTAGTAAGTTTAGTAAGGTTGCAGGATATAAGGCCCGTATATAAAAGTCACTGTCAGGGTGCCTGGGTGGCTCAGTTGGTTAAGCGTCTGACTTTGGCTCAGGTCATGATCTCACAGTTTGTGGGTTGGAGCCCCGCGTCCAGCTCTGTGCTGACAGCTCAGAGCCTGGAGCCTGTTTTGGATTCTGTGTCTCCCTCTCTCTCTGCCCTTCTCTTGCTCACACTCTGTCTCTGTCTCAAAAATAAATAAACAGTAAAAAAAATTAAAAGTCACTGTATTTATCCCTACAATCCAGTAATTGTACCACTGGGTATTTACCCAAAGAATAAAAAATACTAATTCAAAGGGATACATTCACCGCTATGTTTATAGCAGCATTATTTACAACAGGCAAATTATAGAAGCAGCCCAAGTGTCCATCCATGGATGAATGGATAAAGAAGATGTGGTATAATAGACAATGGAATATTATTCAGCCATAAAAAAAGAATGCAATCTTGCCATTTGCAATAACATGAATGGAGCTTGAGAGTATAATGCCAAGTGAAATAAGTCAGTCAGAGAAAGACAAACACCATAAGGTTTCACTCATATGTGGAATTTAAGATATAAAGCAAATGAACAAAGCAAAAAAAAAAAAAAAAGGAAAGAGACAAACCAAGAAAGAGACTCTTTAAACTATAGAGAAATTGATGGTTATCCAGCAGAGGTGGGTGGGGTATGGTGAAATAGGTGATGGCAATTAAGGAGTGTACTTGTCATGATGAGCACTGGGTGGTGTACAGAATTGTTGAATCACTGTATTGTATACCTGTAAGGAAAGTAACACTGTATGTTAACTATACTGGAATTTTTTTTTTAATTTTTTTTCAACGTTTTTTATTTATTTTTGGGACAGAGAGAGACAGAGCATGAACGGGGGAGGAGCAGAGAGAGAGGGAGACACAGAATCGGAAACAGGCTCCAGGCTCCGAGCCATCAGCCCAGAGCCTGACGCGGGGCTCGAACTCACGGACCGCGAGATCGTGACCTGGCTGAAGTCGGACGCTTAACCGACTGCGCCACCCAGGCGCCCCTATACTGGAATTTTAAAAGTCACTGTATTTCTGTATACTGGCAATGAACTGCAAATTAAAATGAAAATAGCGTAAAATATGAAATGTTTAGGAGCAAGTTTGACAGATTTTATGCAAGATCTGTATAGTGAAAGTGGCAAAATATTAATGAAAGAAAAAGAAAATTTTAAACCTGAATAAGTAGAGAGACATTCATGGTTAAAAGACTCAAAGTTGCTGACATGTCAGTTCTCCCCAAATTGATTTATACATTCAACATAATTTCAGCCATTTTTTGAGAATATTACATGCTAATTCTAAAATCTGAAAATGTATACAGAAATCAAAGGACCTGGAATATCAAAATTAAATTTAAATAAATACAGTTGGATTGATTTCAAGGCTACTTGATTTCAAGATTTATTATAAAGGTATGGCAATCAAGACAGTGTTACATCTGCATAATGATAAGCATGTAGATCAATGGTACAGAAAGTCATAATTAAACCTACATATATGTGGTCAATTGATTTTTCCACAAAGATGTCAAGATAATTCAATGGTTAAGAATAGTGTTTTCAATAAATGATCCTAGAACAACATAGGTACCTATGCATAGGTACACATGTGCAATGAAAAAAACCCTTCAACCCTTACCCCACACTATATATAAAAAATTATTTGAAATGTATCATAGATCTAAAATTAAATTATAAAACTATGAAGTTTCTAGGAGAAAAACTTTTTCCCCTGGCTTAGGCAAAGATTTCTTGGATCACACAAAGCATGCACCAGAAAATTTTAAAAATGATAAATTGTACTTCAGTAAATTAAATCTTCTCTTCAAAAGACAAGATTAAATGAAAAGACAAACCACAGACTGAGACAATATTTACAAACACATACTGATAAAGATCTTGTATCCAGAATACACAAAGGACTCTCAAAACTCAATAAGAAAATAAACAAACAAGAAACAATAAAAATGGGCAAAATATTTGTATAGACAGTTTAACTTTTCCTTGAGCATAAGCATATTATCAATTGGGGTCGGGGTTCTAGCTTTATAAAGGGGCTTTCTGTCAGTCTTCCTATTTCATGACTGCCCTAACCATTGTATTTTATCCTCTCCTTGAACCTCTTTAAAATCAAAACTTTAGGTTACCAAGTGTTATGGGCTGAATGGGTCTCTCCCAAAAGATACTTAAGTTCTAACCCCCAGCACCTGTGAATATTATCTTATTTGGCAATAGTCTGAGCAGATGATCAAGATGAGGTTATTAGGGTGGGCCCTAATTCATCACAACTGGTGTTCTTATAAATAGGGGGAAATTGGACACACATAGAAGGACAACAGTGCCAGACCCAGGGAGAACACCATCTATGAATCAAGAAATGCCTGAAGTTCCCAGAAGCTAGGAGAAAGGAATGGAAAAGATTCTTCTTCAGCCCCCAGAAGGAATCAACGTGATTTTAGACTTATAGCCTTTAGAAATATTAGACAATATATTTCTGTTGTTTTAGCCACCCAGTTAGTGGTACTTTGTTATGGCAGCCTCAGGAAACTATTAGAGATTAGTGAATGCCCCCCAGAGCAGCTGGCATCAGGACTCACTTTCCCTTATTTTTTGTCTCTGTAGATTTCCCTTACTTTCTTGCCAGTGCACTCTGCATTCCAAAATATGTTTTAAAAAATATTTTATCCAGCAATTTATTTGTTTTGTTTTGGGATCTTTATTTTTAGAAAATCTAGTCTTCATTTTGTTGGAAATGAAAGTCTACTTGACTCTTCTAGAGTAACTTTCTGAAAATGGAGTTTGGTTTCTCTCAGGTACTTTATTACTTTCCAAGTTTAATTTATTATTTCTTTTAGATTTCATTATGCCTAATATCCTATTATACTCTGTATATGGTATTTGTTTTTCTCACTAAATTGCTACTCACATTTGTATACTCAGCATATAGAAAAATAGCTCACATATAATAGATATTTAATAAGTGGTTACTGGGGTGCCTGGCTGGCTCAGTCTGAAGAGCATGCGACTCAGTCTTGGGATCATGAGTTCAAGTCCCACTTTGGGGGCAGAGATTACTTACATAAAAAAAATTAAAAAATAACTGGTTATTAAACGGAACATATGTGCATATTGATCACAGGCATAGATGTGTATAGTTGCTTGGAACAAGGACTTCAAGTCTTAATTCAAAGTTTTTATTCTTAGTCCACAAATACCTGCAATATTTGAGGTTATGGTCACCTAAGAGGGATTTTCTTTTCATTTTGATTAATATAACTAAATATAAGTCTCAGGAAGTCTGCTGGTTTATGTCAAAGCAAGTTTCCTATATTAGACTACAAAATGACTTATTAATAAATATTATTCTTAATTGTTACAACACTGTAATGTAAATAAAATTATACCATTTTACAAATGTGGATGTGAGAATCAGAAAGGATCACTGCCTATTCCACGATGAGATACATATCATGTACCAGAGTTATAAATAAAGTTTATTTGGCTCCAAAACCATTCACTCACTAGCCTACACTGACCACTTATTATATAATGATCATGAAACTCCTAGGTATCTTTCTATTCCCATTTGAATCAGAGTATCATAGTCACTTAGTCCAAAGTAATGAAAGATACCTTTCAAAATACCTACTTATTTATGCTTTTAATAATACATTTTATGTCTTTGCAGTTGCTTTCTGTTATTCACCTGATGTATTTGTTAGATGTAGACACCCTCAGAGAGTGCAAAATGGGACAACAGTCAATTATTTTGAGGTGGCTTTCCCTTTTTCTTCTCAATAAGGGAAGTTGCCCACTATAGGATATTTAAATCTATATCATAAGTCTTCTAATAAGATTTTCCCTAATAAAACTGCTTTTTGTGTGTGAAATCTACACCACATACTCCCATGCACTTACTTAGACCTTGTTTGCTTTCCAGTTGTTACATGTATGCCATATGTATACTTTATGTACCCAAATAGCTTTTAAGTCCCCCAAGGTCAATTTTCTGTTGCTTTGTATTCCTCATAATGATAATTGCCATTTATTAAAGGCTTACTGAGTACCAGGAGATTTACACACATTCCATTTATTATTTATAATAACATGGCAAATTAGGTATTATTACCCCCATTTTACAGATGTGAGAAGTCTCTGATATAATTAATCCCAAGGTCGTAAATCTATTAAATGACTATAATGATGAGTACTTAATATGTGGTTGTTGAATCGACTGATATGTGGTAATTCTCCTGAAAGATCTTTCATCTGGCCATAATGAAGTTATGTATCATTATGCTATAAATTACTAGCCTATGATTATGGGCAAGTTACTCAGCATCACTAAATCTGAGTTTCCTAATTTGTAAAATGTGAGAATAAAGCCCAATCTATGAGGAGGGTTATGAATATTAAATTAGGTAATACAGATACAAAATAATAAATATTGATTTATTATCTTGCTTAATTTTGTTCCTTCTCTCTCTCCTTTTACTGAAATGTAAATTGAATTAGTATATGTATAAATTAAGAAGTTCCAAAAAGAAAAGACATTTATTAAACTATCTCCTATTTTCTTTGTATACATACAATAGCTTACTAAATGACAAAATTCAATATAATTCAGTACTTTTATATGCTAATATATTCATTACTACATTAAAATAACTTCAGAGAACACTCTCAGATCAATTACTATTACACTTCCTAAGCAGAGAGGCATTTGTTTTTTAGGATGCTCATATTTCTTTTATAAATATTTAGGATTTTAGTCCCTACAATATTGGATAAGAAGGCAGCAATCTTTTAATCTAACGAAAAGGGATTTAAATGTTTTTTACATTCCTTTCTCCAAATTAACAGAAGATTATCATGAGACAATTTCTGTCTTAGTTGGTTTAATATCATTGTTGTTCTGTAACTTGAATTTTGTGTCTGAATTTTATATTTTGATCTGATTTTTCTCTTTATTCTGTTGCTGAATAAAAAAATCTCACAATGGCCATACAGAGTCCTACTGTTTAAGTTCTACATATTTAAACTTAAAACAATGATATAAAATATTACTTTGTTCTAGAAATGTCAAATTAATCTTACATTGATTGTAAGTATAATATGGGGTATTTTTGGATAAGACAAAATGTGCTACTAAAAATTCCCATATCATCCTAACAACTCAGGACAACATTTTCCTTAGAAAGTACTGTTATTTAAAACTATTTTACATTGATAAGCCACAAAATTTACTTCCTTATCTTAGGGATAGTGCATGATATTTCAATAGGATCTGATGAACTCAAAGGTACTTCGAAGTCCTTTTTTGTGGAAATTTAAAAAATCAGAATATCAATAAGCTTGTGTTGTGTATTTTATAGACAGTAGTTATATGTTTGAAGAACATTTTAAATCTTTAAAAGATAAGCCTTTTTTAAGAAACTGAAACCAATCATTTATCTTTAGCTGATATTACTATGTACAGTTTTCTTTTATGTTGCTACATTAATATCTTCCCTGTGACGTCTGTGATGTCCTTCTGGATGCAAAATCTATATATTCCTTCCTTTAAGTGCTTTATATAAAGTTATTTGCTTTCCCAATAGGTATATTGTGTATTTAAGCAACTATAGACAATGTAACCCAGCTCAGAGCCATTTTGATTACTCTTAAGCAAATTAGGCAGCATTCAGTCAATTCAATGCTCTCTCGCATGTGGCTCTACTCGGGCTTCACATTAAACAGTCCCTCCGTCTAGTCCAGATGTCCAACTGCATCCACTTGCCCTTTTAGAATGGTGCTGAACTTGCTCTTTTGGAACAGAATATGTGTCTGTCGTATTTAAGTAAAACATAATATATATATATATATATATATATATATATATATATATATATATATCTAATTCTAAAATACAACCATAAATAGCAAGTGGTAACTTCTAGCTAATATGTTTTAAAAGCATTATCCAAGTGAGATGATAGAAAACTTACTAGAAGCTGTAAAATTATCCATACCACTTGTTTCTGTTTCCTATGGTGGTATAATGAAAAAAATTGTATTTTGGTCTTGTTTGCCCTGCTTTTGAATTCCTGGGCAGATACATCTTTTACTGGTCTTGTTTTATCCTTGCTTTTGGATTATTTAGCAAATTGCCCATCATATAATTGAAATTAAATTAACCTACAACCATAGCCATCTAAAACATTTTAAATGTCCGTTCTTCCTCTTGTCACAATTGTATTTCTATTATTTCAAATTTGATATATTGATTGTGGATGTTAAGTTCCTTTCATACATGTATATTTGCCTCATGACAAGAATTTGAAACAGTAAGTTAGGTAGAACTAGGACCTGCATCAGTGTTTTCAGTTCTCAGATTTTAATTTATATCATCTGGATCATTAATGGAAATGATCTCACCTATATCTAAAAAATTATCAGCTTACATTTCCATAGCAGATCATGATTTTACATCTTAAAAATAGTAATATGAAGTGAATTGATGGTATTTGTTCAAAATATCTACTTGCTCAGTAGTGAACTTCAGTAAAAAATACCTAAACATGCACACATGTACCTAAAAATACCAATATAGGACAGGGCCACGAAGTGTAATTTTGAATACCTGCATGAGAACAACTACAAGCTTTTAGATAAACATAGAAAACTCTGATCCATGTGCCAAGTGCAAAACTTAACTGTAAAATAATAATCACTATAAATAAAATGTACAATTTACCAGTAAGAATAATTTATTTTAAAAGGTCATTGCATTAGATTTGATATAATAGTCCTCCCTTCATATTTTTCTGTATCAACATTTTAACTTTTTATTAGTTAAAACAATTGGCCTTATCTTAATACGGCAAATTAAAATATATTAAATTATTTTTTGAAGACTAGAAAGTCAAGATTTTTTAGATCTTGATCCTACACTAAAAGTCTTATCATGTGTCAAAATATTAAATAGGTTTTAAGATTCCAGCAAATTTACATTCAAAACATAAATATACACTTGCTACAACCTAATGTCCACACTTTTTTTTGCTAACTTTATTTTAAATAAAATACAGATTGATAGGCCTATTATTAATTTAAATTAATGGGAATAAGAGTTACTTTTTAGTACCACAATATATGATTTTTAAAGTTGAAGTAATGTTTGTGAGTAGAGGAATAGATGGCTGAGGAAACAGGAATAAAGGAGAACTGGAAACCTCTTTCTACATGCTACTGTTGTTCATCACCTAAAACGTGGAGGCACAAAAATACAAAAAGTAAAAAAAAAAAGAAAAAAAGGGGGGGGCAGCCAAAAAATAGGTGATGATGGAAAAGAGACTTTGGAGCAATCAATTACTTCTATATCTAATGATTATTATATATTATTGTCTTCACAGTTAAAAATCATACCAGAATACACATTATTGCTTATTTGAATACTGAGATAGGGGATACTGTACTATTAATCATCATCAAATGCTGCTTAATTTAATAATTTGATCCCACTTATTCTTCTAATAAATGAAGTTTTAAAAATTTCATCTTGAATCATCACCACACTATGGTGATGGAATTGCAAATTAGTTATTCTAGGATTTTCAAATGTTAACATTCATTCATATCTGTTCTAAACTTCGACATAAGAAGAAATGCATGTTCCTTTTAAAATGGTCTGTATAGGTTTGGTCTGAAGTTTTTGGTTAGCAGAATGGACATCAGAATGCTGCTGCATCATTGAGGACACTTTTTAGTAAAAATATCTGAAGGAGAAAACTATGGAACAAGAATTGTTTGGGCCATAATGGCTTTTACAATAGTTCCAAAATGTAAGACAAGGAGATGCTGTTACATTAGCTGTGCACAGAATAGCTAAATTATTGAATAGTTATTTTTAAAGACCAGTGAGCTATTTTTTATTTTAGGAAATCATGTTTCCAAGGTATAGATTTTAAAGTCAAGGCAGACTTCTTCACCAGCAAGTTGTGCACATTGCACACTTAGAAGAAATAGGGGAGAAGAGTGTATTTTAATGTGATTGTGATAATTTAGTTGCATTTCCAAGTTAAAAATTTAGCATTAAAAGATGTCAGTTTTGCTTTATATGTGAACTTTCACTGTATATAACTAATCTGAGAAACTAAGGCATATAAAATAAAATTAGTCAGCATGATACTGCTTTATATGGTCAAGATAAAGGATCTATTTTTTTCTAAGTAACTACTGTAATGATTAAATATAAAGAAGAGCTTCTGCTTACGTCTCCAAACATGTTGGTGGAGATTTTTTAAAGCTTTTCACTTATCAAGTGCAGAAACTGTCTCATTATTTTATGTTAAGACCATTAATATCACTTTATACCAATTAAGTGAGTTTAAGGTCCTAGTAAATGATTTCTTCTTTCATAGTATTGGTTATATGTAGGATTTCTTCTTAGTACTCAAAAGAAATAACGGGTAGTTTGGATAAGGATTGGTGGTTTTTTTACTTCCTCCGCAAAAGAGCTGAGGTTTTTGGCCGACTTTTGTGTGGAGGGGGGAGGCTGAGAGCAGAGGAAAAGGCTGTATATAGAATTATAGAATAGGCCTACACTAAAATTGTCCCTTGACCAAAGAGGATGGGGGCTGGGAGAAAGAGAGGTGAGGTGGATTAATTGAAGGGTAATAATGTCTGTGTAGGTTTTTTTTTTTTAGTGTACAAACCCTTTTCTCGTCCCCCCGCCCCCGCCCGTCCCCCTCCTTGTATGTGCTGGTACCTCTGGACCGTTCAGAAGCCATTTTAGAACTCAGGAAGCAAAATATGAGTTTCCACTTGTGCTTTTGCAGGTGTTGTGGTGGCAAGGATAACCTTTGCTCACTTGCCGGTGTGTTACCGTCCTGTTACTTAATGTCTTTGAGAATTAAAGACAGTACAGAAAATTCCAAACCCACATCCTAACACCTGAAGCTTGCACAATGTTTCTATGAGCAGATGGCAAAACATTTCACTGGAACCTTAATTTACCAAGTCAATATCCAGATCTGGAGAGTTTTTATTCTTTTGAGACACCGCTGAAGATCCATAATCGATTTTTTAAAAATCTATTCCGGGTAAAAACAAAGCAAAACAAAACAAGAAGACCCCTTCTAGGTGCTTCTGCACGCCGCGGTCCCACCCAAAGGGCCGGCGGGCCTGCAATCTTTGTATTTCACGCCGAGGGTCTTTCCAACTGAACGTGCATTTTCAGCCCCGGACTACTAGCAGTTTATAGGGGGAAGGTAACACCATAGGGCAACTTCCCGAATAGTCTAAGGGGCTGAGAAGCCTGAGGTGCATTTGCCTCCTCGCAGTTGGACGCGAGGCTCTGAGCCCGGCTGTCCTCAGCTGTCACGGGGGGAGGAGGGAGTGCTGGCATTGGCATTGGGCGTGGAGCTGCTCCAGCCGCCGCGCCGCGTCCCGCTGCCAGCTCACCTCTGCGGAGAGCTAGGCACTCACCGGCCAGCTTGCCCCTGCTCCCACGTCGCCCTCCGGCCCCAGTCCTCAGGCATAGGTCGCTGGAACCATCCAGTGGGATGGCCGCCTCCTCCGCGGGGACCGCTGCCTGAAGGCCAGGGCCGGGGACCCTAGCCGTCCCGGTAGCCCGCAGCTCCCGGGGCGCTGTGGCAGCGGCCGGCAGGCGCCGGAGCCCGCTCCCCCTCCCCTCCCCCAGCTCCCGCCTCCAGCCCGCTGCGCGGTGCGCCCGCTCGCCCCAGCCGGCTGGCGCAGCAACGCACACACTCACTCCGAGGGCGCCTCCAAGGTTACCCGCGGGGTGGGGGCTGGGGCAGGCTCCGGCCACTGGCCTCCTCCGCTGCTTTCCTATTCCTGCGGCCCTTCCGCCGCTCCAGGGCGACCGGGATCCAAATCCCGAAGCAGAAAAGGCTCCAAAGTCCGGGGAGGGAAGTCGAGCTGGGAGGTAGACAGGCGTCCGGGTGGGGGGCGGCCTTAGTTGGCTGTGGGTGCCCAAAGAGCCGGGTCAAACGAGGTCGCGGCAAGAGGGGGCTGTGGCTCCGGCGGGCGCGCTCTGGGCCACGCAGCCTGGGCCGGGGGCAGCGCGCAGGGGGTTGAGGCAGCACCGAGGCGCCTGAGACGCCCCGGGCCCGCCGGGGGGCAGAGACAAGAGGGCGGCCAAACCTGCCGAGGAAACTAACTAAATAAAAGGAGACTGTTATTTAAGGCGCGGAAATTTGAAATATTTGGACAGGAAGAGAAAAGAAAAGAAACCTTAGCGAGGGAGGGGAAAAAAAAAAAAAAAACAACGCGAGCTAACGGTTTTGAAACTCCCCCACCCCCACGCCGGGCTTTTCTGCGCGCCCTGAGGGAGCTCTGGGCTCCAGCTTCCTCACTGGGGAGCCGGGAGCTGCCGTTTGGAGTCTGGAGAGTTTGTAAAGGACAGAAATGATGTCTTCGCAGCCACTGCATAGACGGCTTGGGTTAGGTTGGCAATGGGCATAGCTTTACCCTGGGTCTCAGGCTGGAAGATTGTCTCCTGCCTCTCGGTAGGACCCTCCGTGGATCTGCTTTTTTTTTTTTTTTTTTTTTTTTTTTTTTTGGCGGGTGGGGCGGGGGGATCTGCCGTGTAAAATCAAAACAGTCTCGAGATAGCAAGACCGGAGCTTTACCCACCCCCCCCGACCCTCCCACCCCCCGGAGCCTTTTGATGAAGGTAGCTTAGCGCAGAGTGGAAGGCTGCGAGTACGACCCTTTCTCTCTCCAGCACTGATCTTCCAGCGCTTCTGGACTCCTACTTCTACCCCCGGCAAAAGCCGAAAGCACCTTTTTGGGAACTGAGATTTCGAAACCAGTCCTGGACTACGGATTCCACAGCGTTCGTTTGATCAACAGGATAGGAATTTTGTAATATTACCAATTGAATTGTTTTCCCGGGATGGAATACTTTTGTCTATTATTAGTCAACCAGTGTAATGCGTGTGCAGGAGGAGCTCATCACACCATTGTGAAATGTGCAATGTTGATCAGAAAAGTATTGATTCTCTACCGAAATATGGCAAAATGCAGTTTGCTCAGTGGCTCAAGGACTAGAACGTGGCCTGAGATTTGGCTAGTGTCCCCTCTTCTCCCAGGTGTAAGCCTGAATTCAGCTTTTCTGAGCAAAGGCTGAACCCAAGTTTCCAAAAGTGGATGCGGGCACAGTGAAGAACTGAATCTGAGGGCGCATCCCTGCTGAAGTACCCTCCATCCTTTATATTGCGTTGTCTCTTGGGGGTCTGATCATCCTATCAATTTGCGCTTGTCTCTCCACTCCGCATATGAATTAAGTTCAGACCCTTCTGCACCTCAGCTCGATGTAAATTAGGTCCCATTAAACTCAGCAGCACCTTTTCTTCCCATCCTATACAATTCGCATGTCCAAAGTCTTGCTGACTATTGTCGAGGTTTTTGAGAGATTGAATAATGGTTTTTCATATTTCCTAGAGAGGACCACAAAACTCATTTCTAAAATACTTAGATTAGTAAAGCTATTTCCTGCGAAGAGCCAGAGAGATATGGTGATGTTTTAATGCTTAGTAAATTTAGGCTAATGAAGAGAGAGAGGACGCTCCCGCTCCCCTTACTGTGCTCCAACCACCTAAGAGCAAAGCAATTGTAGAAGTACTTCTGTTTAGCTTAATAGACACCCTATGCCTTTATATTTGAAATTACTAAAGAGCGATTTTAATGCTGGGTCTTGCAAGTTTATGAAACTCCACTTTAAATTCAGAAACGTCCATCTTTACAGTTGAAACTTATAAGAAGTGTTTTTATTTTTTTTAGGAATAGCCTTTTGTTTTGAAAGTATTCAGCTTTCCCAAGCAGTGTATTTTGTATGCTGATTCTGGTTTTAAAATCCAAAACACAACACTTTTTTCTTCAAAACATCTCAATTTCTACTTTAAAAAAAACTTTAAAATAAGTGTTTGAAGTTTAATATCATGTTGGTGTCAAAAATATATTCATTCAGTAATTTGTGGTTAGAGGGGGCAGAAGTTGAAGTCTTACTGCACTTAAGAAAGGTGAACTTCAGTGCTAAAGGGATTAAACATTTTCTTTTATATCATAGAAAATAAATTATTGAAAACCACTTGCCTGCGACCATTCCAATCCTTGTTAGGGCAGGCATCAGAAACATGTCCTTCAATAAACCTTGAAGTATTTTGTTCTTTTTGGACCCAGGGCAGGGAGCTTATAAAGCAGAGGGGGGAGCTTTCACATAAAACATCTTTGTTCATGTCGGAGATGATGAATAATGTATTTATAAATTTATAAATGGTAACTGCATTGAAATCCTTTGGCGAAATCTTTAATTAAAATTAGAGTAAGTAGTAGATACTGAACAATTATCTTTGAAATTTTATATTTCTATTTCATTCAAAATTTTTAATTTTTAGCTAAATGTATTCTTAAAAAGATTTTATGAGCCTTTACTAAAAAATTTTCTGGGAATCAAGTACCATATATAGAAGTGGCCTATTTACTTATTGTAAAAGTTTCTATGTTTATTATACTGCAGTTAAGACCCTTACATGTATACATAATTAGTTATGACCCTTACATAATTTATATATTTTTTTTGTTGTATTTTTTATCCCCTAAAAATTTGTATTTGCATTATATTTTAGGACTTCACATTTTGTAATTTTACATTTCTGACATTCAGGGAGAAAAAGCTTGACAGTATACTTATAGTATAAATTTTGAGAAATATATTATTTAGCCAATTGTTTGACTTCGTGATTTAAAAAAATCAAACTAGTGGAAAGCACTTTCAGGGTGGCATTTTCTTTTAAAAAAGACTTTTAAAGTTAACATATATTTGTTTTTAGATCGCTACCTCTGAAACCTGTTTTTCAACTATTTAACTTGACTTTGAGAAAAGAGGAAGACTGAACATTAGGATAAATTCATAATGAAATAACTTCAGGTATGGTCTTCAAAAAATGTTGTCCTTATTTTGTTGTATAGCAGAAATACTAGTCACCAAGTAAAATCTTTGGAGGGGAGGCATGAAGAAAGAAAGAAAAGAATAACTGAATCATCAATGGAATACGTCTAGTTTTTCAATTGGTCTATTTTCTCCAATGTCAAGATTTAATGCATCGTGATCTTTCAGTACACTTCTCCTTAGCGAGTGGCAAACTGTGTGGGAGTAATAGAGGAAATAACAGAAAAACATTGTCCTGTTTTGAAAAAGTGTTTAATTAGGCAAAAGAAGAGTCAGGACAAACCATTTTAAAAACAAAGTCTCTTAAGTTGGGTTTTGAGACTGGCAAAGGGAGAAGCAAGGAAAAAGTCAAGGAAAGATAACATACTCAGGAGAAAACCAAAGCTATTTGCAATTACATGTTAGAACTCAGGATTTTGCAGGTGAAAAAGATGTTGCTTAAATATATTCATAAACCTGTAATAAGATTTCCACTTAGCAGTTTGAGAAGATTTAACTAGTTGCTTAAAGTATGACAAAACTGAATTTTAACAAGTGATAGTAAAATAGGACAGCCAACCAGTTAACTGACAAAATAGAAGGCACTGTGGGAGAGCCCTCCCCATATTCATTGCAAATTCGAAGCTCCCTCTGCCTGGTTTCCCTCCATCAGGCTAACGACCTCGTTCCTCCGGTAGAGCCTGGCCAAGTCACAGGCGGTGTCCCCCTTATGGTTCCGATGCCCCACTTTGGTGGCCGTGTGCTTCACAAGGAACTCCACCACAGGGAGGTGGCCTTCTTTGGCAGCCAAGTGCAAGGGCAGGTTCCCTTCATTATCCTCGATGTTAACATCAGCTTGAAACTCCAGCAAAGTCTGTAAAGTGTCCAGGAAACCTGCTCTGGCTGCATCGTGAATGACAGCGAAACCAGTTCGGTCTTTCAAATCGGGATTAGCACCTCTAAGTAGTAGTCTCCTGGCAATCTCGGGATTTCCAAGTTTCATAACCTAGGAGAGAAGAGAAAATGGGAGAATCCTTCAAGGGCTCCTACAGGAATATTTTAAAATAGCCATCTCTCTTTCTATTTATGTAAGCATTTATTTTAGGTGAAAGAGTGCTTGGGGAAGACCCACATGATGGGGTTTGAAGGGCTCAATTGCAGGAAAGAAGGTACTAGTAGGTAAAAGTAAAAGAGGGCTTCTAAAAATTGAGCTTCTATGATGTAATATCTTAAACAGGTCCAAAAATAGGATAAATTGATCAATAAAATAGAACCAGACCATCTTGTGTAAAATTCACCCACAACTCCGTTTTCTATCTCCCATAAAGAACTGTGTAATTCCATGAATTTATGAAAAGAAAAGAAATGGAATTTGGGAGTCTTCTGTTTGCTTGCTTATGCTCATAAAATACAAAACCTGGGGTATTAGTTATAAAAAATCAAATGTAGGTAAAATTTATTTTCTAAATAGCTACCCAAAAGAAATGAGAGTGAGATTCTTAAAATCCCCACAGAAGTGTTTCTACACACTAGACTCTATAACCCAGTATAAAAATGATCTATTAAAATACCAGATCTGATATTTTCTTAAATTATTAATTTTCACAAGTTCTCTCCAAATAGATATAGCTCAAATTTCCAAGTTTTTTAAAAAATTTTTTTTCTTTGCAAGTTATTTCATATTGGCTAGTAGGTGTATTCAGTGCTTAGAATCCTTCACTCAAAATTTTCAAATGTTCCTGATTATTAAGGTGTTAAATAAGCAACGGTTTTCTACATTGCTTGTGATGCTGATTTATCTAAAACTAAGTTCATGATACACCATGCATTAGATAGGAGATGACTATATGGCAACTGTTCTTAAAAAGAATAAAACAGTCATCCTACTATATTACTTACTTTTTCTTAAAGTTCTGAGTAGCGATTTTCAAGTGAGCAAGAAAGGAGAAAATAAGATATTTAATGTGTATTTTGGGACAGACAATTTTGTCTTGGGTTTGGGTGCATTTAATAATCAACTGGTGATGCCATCTTATTTCCTTTTGCAGTGATTATCAGATATTTAGGAGTAGCTATTTGTAAACTCCCAACATTTTAAAAGTCAGAATGTGGTATTAAAATTTGCTATCAACATACAAATAATTCACATGATAAAGACTTATCTACTGTTGTTTGAATACATTTCACCCTAATAGGGATCTCTGTTAGGCTCTCATAATTATAAAATGTCTTGTAGAGCTGCATGCAATTATACAACACATATAATTTAGTTGTGAAAAAAAGTGTAGTCTCATTAACATGCCAGAAAATAGTTCAGCATTTTAACTGGTTTCATTTATATTTAGGTATATTCATAATAATCTAATTTATAATAAATAGATTACATAGTAGACACTGAAATGTTTGTGAAATTAAATACAATACACTGGGAGATACATACAAAGATGATCCACCTCTTTAAATTGTGTGTTTGAAAAATAATTACAAATTAAGTAATAAAATATATTTAGAATGAATAATATTTTATAAATGCAAGCTATATAGATGGCCAAGATATTAAACTTCCCTGTTGATAAAACCCTGCTGACTTAGCCCTTCCTTTGGGGTAATGGTAAAAATTATACATAATTTTTTTTTGAGAATTAAAAAAATATATACTTTTGGTTAAATATTAGCACAATCTAATTTTTGCCACAACTACCTCTAAAGATTTAGTCACATTTAAGGACCTGCACTGGGAAGAATAAGGGCAGATACCTTGGATCTTTGTAAAGCAAATGTGCGATTAAGGCCTTTGATATTACCCTGATTGAAAAGCTTACACCCTTGGGGGTGGGGGGGAAGCTTTTGCCATGGAGTTAAGTGAACATAACTGTAGAAGAAAATTTGCCATCTTTTACAGAAAATAATAGTAACATTGGAAATTGTTTTGAAAGAAAGTTCTTTCTTGAGTTATGACACAACTTCAGAGTCAGGATTATACATACTGAAAATAAACCTTGAGACTCCAGTTTGTGTGTGTTTCATTATATGTACTAGGATTAAGCCACAATAAGTGGGTGTTAGTATCTTGATAAGTGTACTTAATATAAACAAGATTGCAAAGTTGTATTAAAAATGTCAAAACTTTTTTTTGTCAGTATTAGTCTCTCAGCCTTCCTGTTCGTCAAAAGTCCTGTAAGATCTTGTTCTGAACATGGGTTAAGTTGCTCATTCCTTGTGAGATTTATAAAATCTTGGATTTTTCAATAGGAAACTTTTCAATATATTAAATTCGTAGCATTGCTGTCATCATCAAACCTATTAAAAACTACTAGGTGGACAAAGAAAAAAATCCTTATCTCACAGAATCTACCTGAAATAACAAGATAAATAATTTAGTATCTATGCATAAGCCTCTTTAATACTGACATTTTTGCAAGGTCAGTATATTCTGATTTAAAATGTACAGACTGAACTTCGTCTGTCAATAGTGTATCTCCTGCCACTTAAATTTCTAATTCTTGTAACTAAAACAAAGCACTCTAAAACCTTCTCCCCAAAGGATTTTCAAAAACAGCTTCAAATGTTGCATTTCCAAACAAGCATAGTTCAGAAGAGTACCATCAGGAGTCTGATAAAGCAACTATTTAAGACTACTCTGCCATTTTTCTGTTTCTAACCATTCCAACTAAGTTACATGATAACTAACGTCCATAGGAGGAAAAAATTATCAGGTACAATACTTGGTAGCTGGACATATTTCATTTCTTGCTTGTAATCTAATTAACTGAAAATTAGAACATACCACCGCATGACCGCAGAGACAAAAATACTACAAACTGAGCTCTGATTAGAAAATTCAACTTTTTATTCCTCCTTAATCCTGAATGGGTGGATGGTATTACATTAACTATGAAATGTACATCCTGTCCCCGTGTCCAGGCCACCTAGTCCAAACGAGGAAAGGTCGTTTGTCAAAACTTGAAGCATTTGAAGGAAAAACACCCTCACCAGTAGTCAAGAAAATTAACGTTAAAGTCAATTATTGGAGCAAAGTACGGAAACCACTAATAGCAGTGTATTTACTTCAAATAATAATCATAATAGTGTGTTTACAGAGCTGTCTTACACACACACACACACACACACACACACACACACGCACACACACACACACACACCTCGGCGCTTCTGGGACTCCTTTTAAATCCTTACCGTCACAAAAACATTCCAAAAATTAAGACCAAACCTAGAACCCACTTGATATCGAGGATGTTATTGAATTTGACGAGTTCGTTCAAAGTACGTCATTTTGGAGAGTTGGATCCACTTAAAGATATAAAATATGGCAACCAACTAGGCTTAAAAACAGTGAAATTTTGTACCCCCGAAAGCTTTAAAGCCGTTATTCCAGAAACCCGGGTCACGTAGGCAACATTGTTGACCTGTTTTCCCCACCTCTCTTGATACCAACCTGCAGCGCAGTCCTTCCAAATCCATTTTGTGCATTGACGTTTACATTATTTTGCAACAAACTAGTAAGTTGCTCTAGGTCCCCCCTGGCAGCTGCGGACGCCAACTCGTTCCCCCAAGGCTCGGCCATTCTTTAGGGTCCTGACGATCGGGAAAAGATGAATTAGTTGTTTTTCTTTTTTCCCCTTTCCTTTGCTCCTAACCAGGCTGCATGATGGCATCGGAGACTGACAGAAGGACTGGGATGGTTAATCTGGAGTAGAGCTTGGTAGTAAATACTAGTAAGATCTGCCTGCCAAAAGCCCGCCCCTCGATTCACACGTGATTATTCAGCAAAACTGAGCCATTGGAGAGGGGCTCCGCTCCTTGCTTTTTAGCTTAACCCCTGTGAAGAATTCTGGTGACTCAACAGAAAGACACACAGACACACATATATTCCTGGCAAATTACTCTGGACGTAAAATGTAAGCAGATCTGTCACGTACCTACACTACAGATCTCTGGGAGAAATGTGTGCGGAGACTTAAGGGACTAGATCAGGGCAAAAAACACCGCGGAAGAAAAGACATTTCGGGGTAAAGAAAAGGCACTAACCCACCCTTGTTCACGGTGGTGACTTGAGCCGCGCGAGCCAGAACCGCTGGGGCAAGTCCTCGGAGGGGCTCGGTCTCCATCCGTCTCACGCAAGGGGTAGTCCTGAGTCCTCCTCTGCAGGGAGAGCGCCGCGGCGGCTGGATGCTGACGTGCTCCGGAGGGTTAAAGACGATCGCCAAAGGCAAACGGGAGTAGCAGTTCCGTGGCCCTCAAGTTACAGGTCGTAATGACTCGTCAGTGGCCTCGGCTTCTCAGGAGGATTCCTTATTCGCGTTCGCGCCGAACTGCAAGTTAACGCCGTGTGGGAATGCTTCGTAGCCCGCCCGCCGAGCTGCCGCAGCCCCGCGGAGCCTCAGAGGCCGTGGGAGCCAGGCTCGGAGCGCGTCTCCGGAGGCGGCCGGGCGCGCGGCGGGCCCCGGGCAAGTCGGTCATGCCGGCCCCACCAGGTCCCGGGACTCCCAGCAGCGTGAGGAAGGGAGCTAGCGTTGCGGGAAGCTTCTATGGGGCTCGGGCTGCTAGGGCAGCGCGCTGCAGCATCGCGACTGCACAGGGCAGCCCACCGGTAACTTCCCGCCTACGACCGAACCAGTTCAGACTTCTCACTGTAGAGGCTCATTGAGCTGCCGCCGTCGTCTTTTTCTTCCTTTCCCAGTTTTCTGGGGGGGGGGGGGGGTGTCTCCGGAGATTGGGAGCGTCCAGAGAAGCGCAGGCCAAGGTCTGAGTATGGGGAGTCGCCACAATGCTAGAGGACAGCCAGTCTTGCCGCCGTGTCGGCGAGAGCCCAGCGGCTCCGACACCCGGTGCCACTTCGCCAACCTCTCGCGGTCCCCTGGCCTGTGCCCCCAGTCCGTGCCGCCGACAGGGCAGCAGCCGCCAGCTAGCTGTGCCCTGGAGCCGAGCCGGGGAGCTCTGCTTCCTCCTGAGCCGCAGCGCTCCCAGTGACAGTTTCTTTTGTAGCTGGTCCCCCCCAAATCGCTGGTCCCTGCTCTCTTCACCCTAGAGACACTTGAGCGTTGTCCCCCTTTCAGCTCTTTTCCTTCCCTCCCTCCCTGGCTTCTTTTTTCGCTCAAACAATTGCTGCTTCTGTTGCCGCTGCAGAGACGGTGCCGGTTTCTTCTCTCTTTTTTCCGATCTCATCAGCTTTTTTTGAAAAGAAAAAAATTGAGCGCTTTTTGAGTTGAAAAACCCGCCCCCATTTTAACGGCAGAGTTTTAAGGAGGCTCCGCGGAGTTGCCGCGCCGCGGGAGCGGGAAGGCCGGGCACCGCCCACTCCCCGCCCACTGCCCAGGAGGCGCTAGCGCTAGCAGCTCGCCTGGCTCCGCCCCCAACCCGCGCCCTTCCTCCAGCCTCCTTGCTCCCCACCTCCCTCCCAGCGTCTTCTGCGCTGGTTCCCACCCACCAGCCCCGCGGCCAGTCCCCAGCTGGAAAGGAGTTCTGCTTGGTGTAGTCGGGTTTGGCCTCCTCCCGCTGGCGGGCGGGATGGAGTCTGCGACACTAAACCTCGGACTCCCGGGGCCTGGCGGGGGCGGGTGAGCGGGGAGAGGCTTGTTAATTAAGACGGCTGCAGAGAGCCGCAGGGCCTTAGAGGCTCGGCGGGCTGGCTGCTGGAAGGCGGAGAGCGAGCTGGCGCGAACCAAGTCTTTCCCGGCCCTGGCGGGGCAGGCCGGCTCGCCTTCGTGCTCCCCGGCTAGGCTCTCGAAGTTCGGGCGGCCAGGCCCAGGGCTGCCGCCGCCTCCTCTGGGGCGCGCACGGTGTAAACTCCGCAGCCTTCTCAGTACCGGGCCTTGGTCTCGCACCTGCCAGACCAACTCCCGTGGTCCTGGTGGGCAGAGGTGACCGTGGAGGGGTGGAGGAAGAGACCCAGACTGACAGCGAGAACAGTGTTCAGAAAAACCAAAAGCCTTCACACACTGATTTTTACGAAAACTGAAGACATGGTGTAAGGAGGAAATCATGACGAACTCGGAGGACTTAATGTTCCAAGGGAAGAGAACCAATGAAATATTCCATTTCTTCGGGGAAAGGGAGAAAAACAATTAACTTTAAAGGCAAATTTACACTAATTCTTGGGAAGGGTTTTCTATCAAGGCCATTTCTTTATTGCCTAGGTTCTCTTTTACTACTTAGATGGGGGCTTGGGGTTTTTTGGGGGGGGGTGGTTAGGGTGTCTGAATGTAAAGGAGTAAATAGTCTCTTCCCCAATGGTTTATTTCAGTCATGTGAGACACCAGTTGTCTGTACTTTTAACTTCCTCTTTAAGCTATGTAAGATTAATTTACTACTGGTTTCTATATATATTTTTTGCCCTTAAAAACATGCAACACGGTTACATGGTGCACCCAGTGGTCAAAATGAAACCAAGCAAAAAATGACAAGTGGTCTAATTACAGCCGGCCTCTAGCAAGCATATCCTCAAGCAACATCTGTACCCAGTTCCTTGAAGAATAATGAGAGTATTAGTAACAAAACACACCAGAAACATCTGTGTGATCTCTAGCAAGAGACTGGCTAGGACGTAGATTAGCAGTCTTTTCTTTAACAGAATTGTTGAGAAAAAAAATAACTACAGCTCTTTTCTTAGACAACTAAACTTGAATTGTGAGTCAAGTATGTACTACAACACCAGAAATTAACTCCTCTCATTTCTTATGTACATTTAGATATTTCAAATTTATAGTTGCTTTTTAGTATTTATTTTGGTTTCTTGCTAAGAAAAGATATTGCAATGAGGAAGAATCTTAAAGTGCACTCATTATGTATAGATATATATGTGTTATTTCTGTGAAATACTTTTGGCTAAATAACAGTAAATAAAATTTATGATAATTTAAGATGCATACAGAGTTGGATTAAGATTTTTGGGGGTCGTAAGCACTGGAAAGATTTTGATGTCCCATCACCCCCCCCTTCATATGTAAATAAAAACAAAACCAAAAAATAAGAGTAAAGAAGTCCAATAAAATTCTGACTTTCCCATGATGACTATTTCAGTGCTTTTGCTGAAATACTAAATTCTCTAAGGAAGTCTTTGTTATTTTTTACTCTGGCTTTGCTGGTGTCCTAAAGCATATACTCAGTCTGCTTATTGTATAAACCACAACTGGCATCACAGAGGTTCCAGCCTTAGTTCAGAGAGCATAGGTAAGCACTACAAAGTAACTCCAATGAGAATCTAGTTTTTATTAAGTGCTAGTTCATTGAAGTATATAGAAAGGTGAGTATCTCTGCCTTTAATAATTTGACATTCTAACATGGTATATGAGAAAGATCCACAGTTAAGCATCTATTATATTGAAACCAGTGGTTTCGCTTTTAGCATAATAATGACATGTCTTTCAAATACTGGAAAAGAGGCTTTATAGTTGGATATTAAATACTAACAGTTATGGAAATCTTTTTCCCCAGCAGTTCATACTCATTTTAAAGAGCTTATAGAAATATAATTTATCAAATTATTTTGTTCTTTTCCTCATTGACTCAATTATGTGGTTTCTGAATGATTAGCTTATGGAAATGTGTATGTGGTATTTATAATTTCTTTACTAGTATCAAAGTCTTTGTTGTGTTCATAGACCCAAAAGAGGTGGAAAACAGACTGCTACCCTCAGGGATCTTTTTATCATTTCATAATTGGGACTTTGCCATTTTATTTCTGAGTTTCAGTAGGCTTTCTTATATGGGTACTCCAACCCACTTATGAAAGTCAATTTGTAAAGTAAGAAAATAAATGCCCAGTAAGCAACTCAAAAGCTTAAATATAATAGCAATAATTAATATATGTATCTTGTTTCATGGTTATGATATATGATGCACAGATTATTTAATCTTCACAACTCTTAATTAAATATGGTAATTATCCCCATTTTTTTCTGAGTTAAATATGGTAATTATCCCCATTTTGCAGGTGAAGGAATTGAGGCTTGTTAGAGTTTGTGACTTAAAGCCAGTAAGTAGTGGGATATAGGATTTGGACTCAGATCTTGAGCCCAAATCTTATGCCTTTCCTGTTAGTTAAGAGTCCAGGATCAGACACTAGCCTCCTAAAGAACATCAAATCATTAGATGAAATATATTTTTGATTACTCAACTGTGGATCTAACTCTGTAGTAATCTTCTTATGAATTACATTAGAAGTGAGTAGTATGGTTAAAAAGCTTGATTAACTTAGCCAAAGAGTTAAGGTTAACACCACCAGTAATAAGTTATGTTGATATCATGTGCCCTGATAATACTTGATGAGGGCATATCACTTCTGTGGTATTCTTCCTCCCAAATCCATAAACAGTATAATTCTGACAAAATTTTAGACAAACCCAATTTGTGGGATTCTAAAATTCCTGACCACTACTCTTCGAAAGTCAAGATTGAGAAACTATCAGATTGGAAGTAGCTAAAGAAACTTAGGAAATACATTTAATATGGAAATAAATGGCTATATATAATGTATTCTGGATTGGACCCTGAAACAGAAAAAGGACATTAATGTAAAAATCCAAAGAGCCTCTAGAATTTGATTAATAGTATTATACCAATGTTAATTTCTTAGTTTTGATAGCTGTACCATGATTATGTAAGGTGGTAACATTAGAGGAAGCTGGTAATAAGGTAAGGAAGGTAAATAAATATAAATCTAAAATTATTTCAAATGAAAATTCAGCAAAATAACTACAAATAACATTTATCACATATATTTGAAAGGAAGATAAAATAAAAATTCCTTTTAAAAAATTAATGGTAAGATCAAAGAACATGGAGATTCTAGAAAAAGATCTATATTTGAATTAGGCCGCTCCATGAGTTAATGCAGTGGATCAACTATGAGAATGGATAGATTAAAATTATTTTCCTTTGCTCATGCTTACATGCAATCAGTATATATTTTTATTCTCTCAGTTTGTGACAGTGAAATGAAATTGTTTCTAAGAAAAGAATTCTGGAGAAATGAAAAATGAACTATTTTTAATTCAATATTTTTCTTTCATTTTGCTTTCTGCAGTGGACAATTACTCTGGATGCTATGTACCAAATCATGAATAGGTAGGTCATAGGGAAATGTACAAACTTTGCAACATGGAGGGTGAATTGCAGGGATGTAACCAGGTTAAGTGGAAAGAGCACTAGTTTTGACCTAGCCTTGAATACTAAGTATGTCACTTTGTAGCATGACTTTGGGCAAATTCTTAACTTCTCAGAGCAGTTTTTTATTCTGTAAAATGGTTGTTGTGAGAATTAAGTGATATAAGATGTGTAAAATATGTGTACATACTAGATATTCAATTCAAAAGTATTGGTTGTTATTATGTACTCAATACTTTGCTATATATGAATTATGGTAGATATAAAAACACACTGGATGAAATGGCTTGTAATCTCAAGGAACTTTCAGCCTCTGGGGAGAGATTAAAACATTAATATATGAAACAATTAGAGAAAAAAGTTACAGAATTTACCAGACCATTATATTCTGTTGTAAAGACAGTAAAAGCAGTGATTAGAAAGCAGAAGAATTCTTGTTGGCCTGTTTTATGAAAGAGGTAGGCTTCAGAAACACATTTAGGAATTGGTATACAGAGTAATAGCATCTAATATGTTTGGAGAACTTTACAATTTCTGAAAAGTTTTCACAAGCATTATATCACTCAATATCCACAATTACTCTATAAGTTTTATAAGCCTCATTTTAGACATAAAGACATGGAGACTTGGAGAATTTTTTTTTTGTTAAGGGGAAGAATTAGATCTGAAGCCTAGTAATGCTGTGAAATTTATGCTCATTTTGTAAAAATATTTTCCATTCATTCTCATGATTGTTTTCTTATCACATGCAACAGTCATGTCAGAAAATTAAGTCAGAGAGTCTAAGTGACCCATCCAAGTTCTCCCAGCTAATTAGCTGGGAAGGCAGTACTAGAACCCATATACCTGAATGTGTAGGGTATTCTTTCCATCTTTGTACATTACCACATCATTTTAATTCCCAGATGGAGAAAAGGGAGGGAGAAAGGGACGAGCACTGGATTTGAATGGGTTCTGCAGTATATACACATGCCATCACAGAGGAAAAACCTCCAACTTTTCAGGGCTGCATTATTCTTGGCCATGTAACTGGAGACAATTATTTACCTACCCTGTGCTGAGAATGAGGTATATGAATGGGACAACTGAATTGCCACACTTAAATTGCTGGTTCTGTGTTTCACCTCATGATTCACATTTGTGCTTTATTTTGAAATTACTTCCAATGGGATGGCAATTAAACAAGATGTTTCAATTCATGTGACTATGGAGGGTTCTATTCCTTATCTAGCTAATTCTGGTCTAAATACAGATTATTGCATGAGAGTTGTAGGCCAGCCTATTTTCACTTAAGGGAAACACAGAATAAACCTAGATCTTTAGAACACCATAGTGCTCTTCTTTGTGTTCAGGGAATACAAAGAGCTAGGCCTTGTTCTAAATGGTGATTTCACTAGTATCTACTTTACAGCACAAAATCAGCAATCTTACTTCACTCTTTCAGGGCTTTATGCACTTTCCAAGGCAAGTCATGCTCTACCATAGTCTAGAAGATGATATTTACTCAAGTCAAACATATCCCACTGTCACTTTTCCTACAGCCATGATGACAATTACAAATGGTCACACTTCATTACATAGCCTTTGAGTATTCTTGTCTCAAAGCCTGTCAACTTCTGACCATAAACTGAAACTTTTAGTAATCGGTAAGTATTTTAATGTAATTTCTTCACTTACGGAATTATTTTAAATTGACTATTCAAAGCTGGACTCAAGGTTTCCCCATTTGTAAGATGTTGCCTCAGGTCCAAAAAATAAATGTTACGCTGTAGGAATAGAAAAGTTTTTATTTCTCATAACTAACAAAAATGCTCATCTTTTTCTTGGGGTCGATAGTCTCACCTTTCTCAGCTTCCATGTTTCCCCCATTTCTATCTTGGGAATCTGGTTACCTCTGTGTTACCGAGAATCTGAGGATGCAGGTGTCAGGGGACTTGGGTTTGAGTGTGACAGTGTGTAAGCAGGTTTTGACAGTGAGGTTGAGCCTAAAAGACTGTATATGAAATTGTATTTTGGTGAGACTTTGTTAGAGAAGATGAAATTTATGAAATGCTGTTTGTAAAACGGGTTGTGAGAGTGTCGAATTAGTTTGTGGGGCTTGATGTGTATTTATGTAACTATGTAACCTTGTAAGGCTCAGAATCTCATTCCCGCCCCAGCCAGCGGGGGGCAGTATCCGGAGGCCTTTGCTTAATTTCAAACCGGAATAACCTGTTGCGGGACTTCAATCTCCCGCAGTTGCTAGTTGGCGTTGCCGCCTGCAGCGCGCGGATCCCCGCCTGGTAGTCGCGCGCCCAGAGCTTGACAGGAAAGCAGTCACGTGGCAGCCGCAAAGCAGTGCTTTGCGACCTCGATGACAGGCAAAATGTGCGACAGCTGTGGCGCCGGCCAACCAGGGGCGGAGGCGGCGGCCAGGGAGGAAGCGGAGGAGGTGGAGGCGGCCGTGGGGTTCGCCCGCCTGCTCGTTCGCCTGGTTTCCCCGCCCCCGCCGGTTTCACGGCCGCTGAAGAGAGCTGGGTGCGCGCTGTCGTAACCTGTCCTCATCCTGGCCAGCGACAGGAAGACCTGACCGGCATCTAGACCAGCCTCCCTGTCAGGACAACTGCGGCGCGGGCTCCAAGGGGCTCAGGCAGGCGGCCCGGGCGCCTGAAGGTTACTGAGTGCATGAGCGCCTAGCCTCCCGCGCTGCCCCGCCCGCCGGCCCGCCGGCCCGCCCGCCGGCTCGCCTGCCAGCCCCTCGGCGCCCGGCGGCGGCGGCGGCGGCGGCGGCGACGGCCGCAGGAGGCGCCGTTTCCCTGCCAGGTGCGCGCTTCGCTCCCGGAGCCGCGGAACTCGGCGGCCGCCATGGCGTCCAACATGGACCGGGAGATGATCCTGGCGGATTTTCAGGTGAAGTATCTGGCCCTGTTCCTCTTCCACCTCCAACTTCGTGGGTTCCTGGTGCCGGAAGGGTTGCCTCTTCTCAGGGTTGTTTGAGCACTGCAGTGGTGTGTGGTTTGGGCTTTTGTATGGTACGTGGCGCGCGCGCATGTGGGGTGTGTGTATGTGTGTGTGTGTGTGTGTGTGTGTGTGTGTGTGTGTGTGGTACCATCCGGGAACGTGTCGGGGGTGGGGGGAGGTGAACCATCCGGGAACGTGCAATTCATATGCTGGGTTGGGTGTTATATACGGATTTGTAGGGTGAGGGGTGTTAATAATAGTTTAGAGTATGTGTGTGGACTCTGTGTAATGTTTTCTGTATTATGTAGAGAACAGGTAGAATTTGGGAGTATTCAGTGTGGGGCTTTTAAGTATGGGGTATTTTGGGTCAGGAGTTTTGGGTTGTTACTTGAGAGTGTGCTGTATGGAGTGTGGGTGTGGAGAGCGTGGTGGTGTGGGTGTGGTGTATTGAGGAGAGTAAGAAAAAGGAGAAGGGGGTGGTGGTGAAGGTAATGGTGAGGGTATGGTCTTTTTCAAGGAGAAATAAACATTTGAGACTTTGATGCCATGTTGGAATCTTTGGAGGGTATGAAGATAAGGAGGAGGCAAATAGCATATACCATAGTATCTTTGCAGTGAATTCATAAGCTTAATAAATTACCAATTCATATTTGCGGATTCCCTTCTCCTCCAGATTTGAATTGTTTGGTTGGTGTCTTAATTCCAGGAATAATTTAAAGGATAAGCAAAGGTTATTCATTTACTTAGCCCAACTGTAGTTACACTAATATATAAGTATCTTAGGGAGGCCCTTTGAAAGTAGAGTTGTACCTCATGAAAGACTTGGAGTTAGAGCTAATATCCTGTGAACGTCATCTTTGCCTTTTGATGTATGATGAAAAAATTATTGTAGTGAGATATTTTTAACCAATCATTTTGGGATTAATTTAGAAACTACTGTTATGTATAGATAGACTTTTCATTCCATAATACTGTCATTGCACACCATGGTTTAACACTAGCACAGCAGGTGGCATTTTTTCTTAATGAGATTTTGTTGGGTTTCTCTTCTCCCTCTTTCTCAGATTTTTAAAAATTTCCTTATTTTTACAACTTAATATTGTGATAGTCATTTCCAGAGTTTGTTCTTTATCTTACCCGGTTACCAGATTTATTGGGAATATGGATGTATCTGTATTTGATTATACTGTAACTTCCAAACTCAGACAGAAAGAAGTGTTCTGAAAATAAAAGTTGACCACAAGATTTTGGTGTTTTGTATGATTAGCATGGCCTAGGATTTTTTTTTTTTTTTTGCCTAAGTCTTTTATTTTCTTAATTCTTTTTTTCATTCTCTAGTCTTTTATCTAATGTGGAATATGGTTGTATGAAAAAGGACTCTATTTCTAGGAGTAGTTTATCCTGTTATAAAATTGTTATGTTCTGGAGTGCCTTGGTGGCCCAGTGGATTAGGCATCCGACTCTTGATTTCGGCTCAGGTCATGATCTTATGCTTCATAAGATCAACCCCCGTGTGGCCTCTGTGTTGACAGCTTGGAGCCTGCTTGGGATTCTCTGTCTCCCTCTCTCTCTGCCCCTCTGCTGGCTCTCCTCGTCCCCTCTCCCTGCCCCCTGCCTCAGAATAAATAAATAAACATTAAAAAAATAAAATTGGCATATGCTGGTAAGAATGGATTTAGACAATTTAGAGTAGTGTACCTCATTAAAAGCTTTAAGGTAAGTGTAACTTTGTTGAGATTTCACCAAACTTTTTATACTTCCTGTGACAACTTGTAGCTGCTTGTTCTCTCATTATTTATGACAGTTGTTGTGCTTGCTATGAACCTTATATTGGCCCAAAATAGGAAATTTAGGATTCTTGTACTCAGAGTAAGATTTTCTGACAAGCATTTGGGGTTTAATTTTGATCACATTAGTATATTCTACTAAGTTTTTCTCTTCAAACCAGTGGCACTGATGTGAACAGTTGTT
This sequence comes from Prionailurus bengalensis, assembly GCF_016509475.1. Lineage (NCBI taxonomy): Eukaryota > Metazoa > Chordata > Mammalia > Carnivora > Felidae > Prionailurus > Prionailurus bengalensis. Next base: position 40,908,731 of record NC_057345.1, on the reverse strand, counting down.
TACAAAATGTGAAAAAGCTATGGCATTCTCATGTTTGCCAAATGATGACGGTTTCTTTTATATTGTCAAGTAGGTAGGAACATTATTGGTAGAATAAAAAATTACTTAGAAACTATATACATATTGAGCACATTAGCCTTTTGTGTTTTTAGGAACCTCATATTCTTCTCACAAATGATGATTCCAGATCAGTTTGCTCTTGTGGACTTAGCTTTAAGATCAATTATTCTTCCTTTTTTTTTATATTACATAAACTTTTCATAGGATTAACTTTAAAAAATTAGCATTGATCCAGTTATGAGAAACTGGGTAATTTTAAAGATTGCAGTTCAGGTCTTGGAGTGTAGACATTTGGAAGATGCTGGATTCTTCTGTAACTGTGCAAATCAATTTCTCCACCCAAAAGTGAACATATGACCATGAAATTAATAGTAACTTAGCTCAGTGCTGCCTTTGTAGAAAGGGACATGATTAAAAAAAAAAAATGTTTGTTTATTTAGAGAGCAGCACATGTACCTGAGTGTCTGGGACATGAGAGAGAGGGAGAGAAAGAATATCAAGCAGTCTCTAATGCTGTCAGCGCAGAGCCCAACATGGCTCGATCCTAGAACCATTAGCTCCAAAATCAAGAGTTGGGCACTTAATGGACTGAGCCACCCAGGTGCCCCCTCAGGTGTATTCCTTAATCCCCATTACCTATTTAACCCATCCTCCTTACTGGCAACCATGAGCCTGTTTTTTATAGTTCAATGTCTTCTAATTGGTTTGCCCCCCTTTTTCTCCTTTTTTGAGAAAGGTACAGGATTTTCATTTACTTTTTAACTTTTATTTATTTTATTTTAGAGAGAGCAGGGGAGAGGGGCAGAGGGAGAGAGAGAGAGAATCTCAAGTAGGGGGAGGCTCGATCCCATGACCGTGGGATCATGATCTCAGCTGAGACCAAGAGTTGGACGCTCAACCAACTGAGCCACCCAGGTACCCCTCAATTAAACATTTTTAAAAATTGTGGTGAAATACACATAACATAAAATTTGCCATCTTAATTTGCCACTTTAAGTGTCCAGTTCAGTGGCATCAAATATATTCACATTGTTGTGCAACCATCACCACCATCCATCTCCAGAAATCTTTTTATCTTGCAAAACTGTGACATTAACCATTAAACAGTAACTTCCCATTTTTTTTGAACTCCATCCCCTGGCAACCACCATTCTGTTTTCTGTCTATGAATGTGAGTTTTCTAGGTACCTAATAAGTGGAATCTTGCAGTATTTATCCTTTTGCAGCTGGCTTATTTTACTTAGCATGAGGTTTCCAGTGTTCATCCAGTTAGTAGTAAGTGTCAGAATTCCCTTCATTTTTAAAAAGGCTGACTACTGTTCCACTGTATGTATATACAATAGTCCTCCATCATCTCTGGTTTTGCTTTCCATGGTTTCACTTACCCTTGGTCAGCTGTTGTCTGGAAGTAGATGATCCTCCTGATGTATAATCAGAAGGTCAGTAGTAGCCTAATACTACACACAATGCCTGGGTCATTTACCTCACTTTATCTCATCATGTAGGCATTTTTTCATATCACATCATCAAGAAGGGTGAGTACAGTAAGATTTTGAGAGACCACATTCAGATAACTTTCATTACAGTATACAGTATTGCTAAGATTATTCTGTTATAGTTATTAATCTCTTACTGTGCTGAATTTATAAATTAAACTTTCTCATAGGTATGTATGTATAGGAAAAAACATATAGGGTTTAGTACTGTCTTTGGTTTCATGCATCCATTGGGAGTCCTTGGGACATAACCCTTGTGGATTATGGGGGACTGCTGAACCATATTTTGTTTACCCATTTATTTGTCAATGGACACTTTTTCCCCCATGTTTTGACTATTATGAATCATTAGTGCTGTTGTGAACATGGGTGTACAATTATTTGTTTGACTCCTTCCTTTCGATTCCTATAGGTATATATCCAGAAGTAGAATTACTGGATCATATGGCATTTCTATTTCTAATTTTTTTTGAGGAACTGCCATACTGTTATCCATAGTGGCTCACCACCAAAAGCTTGAATGGAGAGAATGGCAGTATCATGTTTAATGAATTATTTGTAAATTCAACTGTGGGCAAGTGAGTTTAGAATTTGGAATAGTCCAAAAAAAAAATCAATTTTAAATGTAAATAGTGTTAGCATGGTATGATACTGGTAAAGGAATGAATAGAGTAGTACACCTACAGTTTTGGCTGGCTAGAGCTAGGAGGAGATGTAGAGGAATTTCCTGGGTTTAAAAACAGGCAGGCATTAATAAATGAGGACAATTTTCTTTTCTTCCTTAATGTCTTTTTTATAACAAAGAGATGCATTCAGGTGAAAATTCCAGATCTTGTTCTTTTTGTAATTGTAGAATTCTTTGCCTTTTTTTTTTTTTAAAGGTTGAGGTGTAGAGCAAATATCATTTGCTCAAACAAACTTTTGAGATATATTTGGCTTACTTGCAGATGTGAAAAGAGCTATCCAAATAGAATTGCTGTTGCTGTCAAATAATTTTAGTAATGTTAGTTATGTTTTATTTTGGGTCTATCTGAACAAAAAAAATTTTCCCTTTCCCGCTTAACCTTTTAATTAATGCAGTGCTAATTTCTTTTTCCTCTAAGATACATTTTTATAACAATTTTGGGGGGGGGACAAAAGGGGTGCTATAGCTACTTAGGTTAGTGTCACATGTTGATTTAATATATTTTTCTACTTATATTTTTCTGTTACTGTCTAATATAGAGATGTAGATTATAGCTTCACTCAAGTCAAGGAAAAAAAAAGGAACAGCTTTCATAATAGTAATATATTTTTTTAAGGAAACAAATCTTATCAGGATGCCTGGGTGGCTTAGTCCATTAAGTGTCTGATTCTTGATTTCTGCTCAGGTCATGATCTCACAGTTTGTGAGATTGGGTCCCACATGGGGCTATGTGCTGATAGCATAGAGCCTGCTTGGGATTCTCCTCCCTTCCCCCCCTCCCCCCACTCATGCATGCTGATGCTCGCTCTCAAAATAAATAAACATAAAAAAGAAAGCAAAACCTTATCTGCCATGCTAAGAAAATATGTTTTCTGAACCTAGTTCCAGTGGTCACAGAGTGAGTCTGTTTCTTCTCTAATTTGGCTTTGATTTTGATGTTACTTTCAGTTGTTTCCTGGATGACATAGTTGTGCTTTTATTTTCCTCTCCTGGTCTTTCAAACTAGTGAAACCTTTGCTGCCTAAATTGCTTTATGCATTTTCATACTGGACTGTCACTATGGACTTTTACATTTTTTTTTTTTCAACGTTTATTTATTTTTGGGACAGAGAGAGACAGAGCATGAACGGGCGAGGGGCAGAGAGAGAGGGAGACACAGAATCGGAAACAGGCTCCAGGCTCTGAGCCATCAGCCCAGAGCCCGACGCGGGGCTCGAACTCCCGGACCGCGAGATCGTGACCTGGCTGAAGTCGGACGCTTAACCGACTGCGCCACCCAGGCGCCCTTGGACTTTTACATTTTTATTTGTCTGTCAGCTTCTCTTGGTAGCATGAACTCTTCCATGACACGATCAGTAAGTCACTTGAAATTAGTTTCTGCCCCTTCATAATGTTTTTTCCTTTTAAATGAAGCTGTGAATCTTCTACAAAAGGAGATGCCAGACTGTGCAAGTAGAAATGGTATTAATCCACATGGATAGGTGTCCTTTGTGATGTTGTGGATTAGGGACCAAACTATGTATCGGTGGAACATCATATGTATTTCCTGGGAGGTTGCCTTAGGCAGGAGATTGAGTACTGTGGCAGAAAGTAGTCTTGTTATTGTCCTTTCTTTCTTTTCTCCACTATCCTCTTTATTCATTAGAGAGACAAAGCATATTGTGTTTGTGTTTGGATTGTTGGTCATTGGGAAAATAAGGTTTTGGCATGTAGAATAAAGTTTAGTAGTTAAGAGCATGGACTCTGAGGTCAGATTGTTTGGATTTAAATCACAGCTCTGCAACTCACTTATCTTGTGATCTTTGACTAATCACTTCACACTTCTGCCTCAGTTTCCTCATATGAAAACTGAGTTAATGCTTGTAAAGTGATTAGAATAGATGTCTAGTGTAGAAAGAGTTCATTAAGTTTTAGTTGTTACTTTCATTTTATTTTTAAATTTTTATTTATTTATTTTGAGAGAGAGAGAATAAAGAGCATGCATGGGGGAGGAGCAGAGAGAGGGGAGAGAGAATCTCAGGCAGGCTCCACGGGCATTGAGTCCAATGCAGGGCTTGATCTCACAATTGTGAGATTGTGACCTGAGCCGAAATCAAGAGTCAGATGCTTAACTGACTGAGACACCCAAGTGCCTTGTTATTTTCATTTTTGACAATTTTAAAGTATATACTTGTTCTCTGCAGGAGACTTCAGAGATCATCTATTTCCAGCTTCTCATTTTTCCTTTTGTGGAAATTGAAATCAGAAAAAGGAAGTGACTTGTCCAAGTTCATGGGTTGGTTTGAAATAAAGGTTTTGTCCAGGTGCACATTAGAGTGTTTATTTTCTAGCTTAATGTATCACATGGCTTGGAGTTCTAGAGAAAAACAAGACCCACCATTCAGAAATTTCTCCAAATGATAAAATATACATACAAAATGAATTAATAGTATCTGGCATATAATAGACATGCCAGAAGGGCGGAAGTGAGGGTGGGTCTGCCACTTTGGTTGTTCCTAGACTAGCACTCATTCCAGTCTAGTGCCATGCCTCTAAGTTTACAGGTGGTCAGAAGCCATGGAATAAAAAGCCTTTAGATTTGTTGAGCGGGGTTGGGTTGATGCCTGTTGTTTTCCAGACTGGGTTTATGAACTTTGTAGATCAGGGGTCAGGAAACTGTAGCCTGTAAGTTGGCTGCCTGTTTTTATACATAAAGATTTATTGGAATACAGCCATAGCTATTCACTTATTGTTGGTGACTACTTTCTTGCTGCAGTGACAGAGGTGACTAGTTGAGTCAGACATTATGGGCCACAGGCCTAAAATATTTACTATTCGGACCTTTAAGATAAAGTTATTTCACTCCCCTCCTCCCACCGTGAAACCCGTACTATTCTTGCCAGGTTTTAGTAACTGCAAAGTGCTAGAATATTTGAATGCTTCACAAACAGCATTATGTGGTTATATACCTCTGTAGGAAGCATTTGTTAGAACATTGCACTTAGGCAGACTAGAGCTCTAGTTTATTGCTGTTTATTTTGTTGTTGTTGTTGTTTGTTGTTGTTTGGGCTCTGATTCTCTGAGCAAGTCATTTATCCTTTCTCAGTTTGAGTTACTCAGTCTATGAAATGAAGATTTGTCTAGAGCAATATCTACCTGAAAACAGGACTGGACTAGATTAGGTATTCATATAGAGTCAGGACAATCAGTTGCCAGCAGCTGGGGTTGAAGACATTCAGTTATAATTTAGGTAATTGATCTGGATTAGGGATCAGCAAACTACATCCTGAGTGCCAAACTACCACCTGATTTTTGTCAATAAAGTTTTATTGAAAGGCTGTCATGCATATCTGTGTATATATTGTCTCTGGCCACTTTTGCCCTCAATAGCAAAGTTGAATAGTTGATTGCTTTGCCTGCAAAGCCTAAAATATTAACCCTGCCCTTTACAGGAAAGTTTGCTGATCCTTATCTAGATTAGTGGTGTTCAGTTGTGGATAATTTCCCCACAGGGGACACTAGGCTATGTCTAGAGACATTTCTGATTGTCACATCTAGGGGGTGCTCCTGGCATTTAGTGGGTAGAGGCCAGGAATGCTGCTAATCATTCTGCACAAGACATCCCTTCACAATGAAGAATTATCCACCTTAAAATGTCTTTAGTGCTGAAAAACCCTGATCTAAATCATTGATTCTCAGACTTTGAATTTGCATAAGAATAACCTGGAAGGCTTGTTAAACCTTAGGTTGTTGGATCCCACCCCAAGTTTCTTTTTTTTTTTATTTAAAAAAAAATTTTTTTTTAAACATTTATTTATTTTTGAGACAGAGAGAGACAGAGCATGAACGGGGGAGGGGCAGAGAGAGAGGGAGACACAGAATTCGAAGCAGGCTCCAGGCTCTGAGCCATCAGCCCAGAGCCCGACGCGGGGCTTGAACTCACGGACCGTGAGATCATGACCTGAGCCGAAGTCGGACGCTCAACCGACTGAGCCACCCAGGCGCCCCCACCCCAAGTTTCTGATTGAGTGCATTCTAGGTAGGGCTTGAAAATTTGTGTTTCAGTCAGGTTCCCAGGTTATGTTGATGATCCAAGATCTACACTTGGGAACAACTGATCTAGATGACTTTAGAAGTTACATCCATTCTTGGGACTTTTTTGATTTTGTTGTCTTAAATACTGTTGCATTTTTATGGCATAGGAAAATTGAGTATTTTATATATATTTGATGCTCACAGTAGAATGTGTTTTATGGCTTCATATCCTCCCCACCCACCCCCCGCAAGTGAGCTCTACAGCCACTGTGGGGATGATCTCATGACCCTGAGATTAAGAGTTGCATGCTCCACCAACTGAGCCAGGTGCCCCAAATCTCCGTGCCTTTATACCCTTATTTTTTTGTGGCCCTTTGGAAAACTTCTATTTATCTCTTAAAACCTATTGGCTGCCTTGTGCTTATAACATCAGTACCCTCTACCCAGTTTTAGGGTTAATCATTTTGTCTTACATATGTTGTATATCTTTTGTATGTTTCTCTTCTTTTGAGTCTTATGCCAGATTGTTGGTAATCACTTGTTTTTTTCTGCTGTCAGCTCTTTGAACAACCGCCTTGGTCTTAACCGTCTTTTCCTACAATATCTATAAGAGGCACTCAGTGAATATATTTTGAAGGAATATTATGAATGTTAGCTGTTATGGTACAAATAGAGTAGAATTGTAAGTTTGTATGTATAGTTGACCCTTGAACAATGCAGGGGTTTGGGGCACCAACCTGCCATGCAGTTGAAAATCCACGTGTAATTTTGACTCCCCCCAAATTTAATTGCTAATAGCCTTTAAACTGGAAGCCTTATTGATAATATAAACGGTTAACACATTTTATATGTTCTATGTATTATATGTTGTATTTTTACGATAAAGCAAGCTAGAGAAGATGTTATTAGGAAAATCATAAGGAAGAGAAAATACACAGTACTGTACTGGATTGAAAAAAAAAATCCAGGTATAAGTGGACCCATATAGTTAAAACACGTGGTTTTCAAGGGTCAGCTGTATTTTTAAGTATCTACCATTTATTGACATGATTTTGAATAATAAAATTTGTCATTGAGAGAATGAAAATCAGCTTATTTTATCGAATTGAGGATTATAACTTTAAAGTGACCCATTTATAGAGAAATACAAAGCATCTCCCTTCTGGTGCTTTCTCCTTTTTATAGAGGGCTCAGTAAGGTAATGTGGCAAAATATAGGGCTTGAGGTCAATAACTTCTGGAAATTTGAATGCTGTTATTGAACTATGTGTCAGTCACTCTTTTTTTTTTTTTTTAAAGATTTTTTTTTTTTTTTTCTTTTTAAGTAATTTCTATACCCAGTGTGGGGCTTGAACTCATGGCCTGGAGATCAAGAGTTGCATGCTCCACCGACTGAGCCAGCCAGGTGCCCCAATCACTCTTCTTCATTATGGTTTCACTTTCAAACTGTTTTTTAAGGCAGAGATTTAAATTTCAAATCAAAATTGTTGACCCTTTTAAATCATTAGTCATTGGCTTTAAGGTGAGTTTGAGATAATTTCAAGAAGCAGTTTGGTGACATTAACAGAATAATTGTAGCTGTCTTATTTGTGGTTATAGAGGAATAATTGAGGTAGGAAGGATGAGATGTCAAGTTGTGGTAAAGAAAAGCAGAAAATTTTTTTTCAGGTTTTGTGCACCTTAATGGTTTTAGAGTTAGGTTTCAGCCACCTGTTTTTTTTCCACCTGTAGTTACCCTGGTTCCCTGGACTCTTTAATGATTGAGCTGTAGTAGTAGTATAATGTTAATGAGAGGAAAGCTTTGTTTCTTGTGCCCTTCTGGCTCCTTGCCTTCTTTCTCCAAAGGGAGAAGTAGTGGTTGAACTTATGTTTTTTTTTTTATTTTTTATTAGTTTTTAAAAATTTTAAATGTTTATTTTTGAGAGAGCATGAATGGGGGAGGGGCAGAGAGAGAGGGAGACACAGAATCCAAAGCAGGTTCCAGGCTCTGAGCTGTCAGCACAGACCCCAATGAGGGGCTTGAACTCAGCAACTGTGAGATCATGACTTGAGTTGAAGTCAGATGCTTAGCCAGCTGAGCCATCCACCCAGGCGCCCTGAACTTGTGTTTTTAAATATAATTTTAGGAGGAGGCCTGACTGGATTGGTCAGTAGAGCACGTGACTCTTGACCTCAGGAGTTTGAGCCCCATGTTGGGTGTGGAGCATTCTTTAAAAAAATTACTTTTAATTTAGTTTATTTTATTATAAATTTGTAATTTACATATATATACACATACATATATATATATACACGTACATATATACATATATATATACACACACATATGTATATAGATAAAATCTTAGTTATATCCTTTGGCATGTAATAAAAGTGAGGTGGAGACACAATTGAACATTCTTACTTTAGGTTTAATGGGGGAGGAATAAGAACATTAGTATCTAGCTGTTTGTTGCTTTGTATGTACCAGATACTGTGCTAGGCTCTTAATAGCTAAACTCTACGGTGGCCTTTTTGGGATCCACTGATACAATTCTCCATGATTTCTGTATGTCTTGTGATCAGAGACATTGACTGCTTTTGTTTCTGCTCTTTTCAAGGATGTTTGTATAGTGAGCTACCTTGGAAGATAGAGATAGTGTCTCCCTCTGGAGTAAAGGGTAGGCAAGTGTACCCTTTGCATTTTGAAAGGTTTGGGTTGTCTAGGCTCTGAGTTCCTCCTCTAGTGCAATCTATTGCGTGTGCAGGTATGACTTGGCCTACTTTGTGTTGCACTGTGGGAAATGGGCCTGGGACTGCCTAAGAAAATGGTGATATTCTGGCTATGAATATTGTCATGAGTCATAAAGTTCATTGTCTCCAACCCAGGAGTCTAGGTCTTCTGCCCGCATCAATGAAATTGTCAGGGTAACTTGTTAGCTTGCAAGTAGGGTAAAAAATACCAGATCTTTCACTGTTCTGACAGTTTTGGCAACCAGGATGGTATATTGACAGACACATGGCTTTCTGGAAGAGGAAGGGTGAGGGCCTCATGGGCTGGTTAACAGAATTTGAGAGAAGTCTATGGGAATTGGTGTTGAACATGTTGTCCAAATTGTTAAGTGGTTCTCTACTTTATTGCCTGTTAATGAGGAAGAATTAGGGAGGTGGTTGCAGGCTGAGCACCAGGAAGTAGGATCAAAGACAGCTGTCTGAACATTCTGGTTGTTGCTAACTCTTAACCACCCTCAGGTATCTTCTTTGGTGGAGGGAATTTTTTTCACTAGTCTATTAGATTCAGAGTCAGACTCCCCCCCACTCCCCACAATGTAACCACTAGTACTAAGATTTGTCCTGGCTGGGCAGAAGTTTCTGCCTCCTTTTAGACAACATTTATAGACCTGTGTACACCTATACTTGAATGTGAAAGGAGACAAATTTGCAACTTCTATGGGCACAAAGCAAAGTTGTTAGAATTTTCACTGGTTTGTTTGAAAGATGAGAGGATGGGGGTGCATAATGTCTTATGGCTCAGCCTTTCCTTTGGAGGAATCTTTATTCCCCACTTCACTGTCTAAGGCAAAGCCACCGCCTCAGTGGGGTCCTCAATTCATAGAGGTTTCCTTAAACCTAGGCCTAGTTTACCAGTGGTTCAGCCAAGCTGAAACTCGTTGTGTCTGCTTGTTTCCTGGGGCTGTTCAGCCTCTGTACCAGCTATGCAGATTGATAGTGGATGTGATTGTTCAGTGGATAGAGCTCAAGGCTGTTCTTTTTTTTAATTTTAATTTTTTAATTTTAGAGAGCGTGAGTTGGGGAGAGGGACACACACACACACACACACACACACACACACACACACACAGAGAGAGAGAGAGAGAGAGAGAGAGAGAGAGAGAGAAAATCTTAAGCAGGCTCCATGCTCAGTGTGGAGTCTGATGCGGGGATCTTAACCTGAGCGAAACCAAGATGCTCAACTGATTGAGCCACCCAGGTGCCCCAAGGCTGTTTTTATAGCTCTGGCCAGTACTTTCCTTCATGAAACTTGTATTTCTCCTGCCCCTTTGGCCTATTGCCAATGGTCTAGCTATTTGGTCTGCCACTTGGAAACTATAGACTGGCAGATTAAAGACAGCTCTCTTTGAAGCTGTGAACTATGGAAACAAATTATAGCTGCTGATCAAACTGTCTGGATCACTCATGTAGATGCCCACAATAAGGGCCTGTTCTCTACTGAAGCCCACTGGAATCAAGCTTCTGATTGAGACTGCACTGCCCAGAGCCATCATTGTTGTCTGGATCCACCCATCATATTAGATGTGATAACGCATCAGCTATCATAAACTGGGTGTAGACTTAAGGACTGTGTATTTCTGATGCAGAGAGTAGCATTGCATACTATACTTGTGACTTCTGCCAAAAATTGACCTACTTGTCACATAATAAAAGAAGCCACATTTCATGGAATGTGGCTCCTGCTTGTTTTTGGCAGATTTAATACATTGGAACTTTGACCTCCCACTCAGAAGTATCAGTGCTGCTTCACTGCTGTTGATACTTTTTCTGGTTATGGTGTTGTTGTTCTAGTCCAATTGGCTGACTGGCCACATAATTTTGGCTTGTGAAACTAATCTGTGTTACGCTTTTGGGCTTTCTGGGCCATTTGCAGTTGACAGTGGTGTACTTTTTATCTCAGAAGCCCCTCAACAGTGAGCTTGATAGTCAAGATATTTGAGGGACCTTTCATGCTCCCTACCATCCACAGGCATCTGGTATGTGGATAAATGTTGAAGACTGAAACATCTTTTTACTTACTAAGTCATTTAGGCCAGTGAATACAGCTATGCCCAGAAAGGGATCATCTCAACTTGGGTCACTTCATGGGTAATAATCGGGGTGGAAGGGGTGAGAGGTTATATAGTCCTGTTTTGAAAATTCACATTCTATTCTATTTCTGGGCAAGAAGCTTCTTTTTTTCTCCTAGCTGCAGTGCAGTGCCAGCTTGTTGGTATACCTTGTATATGGCAGCTGCCAAAAGGTGGTGTCCTGAGGGATTCAAACTTAATTCTTGTTCACCACCTGGATTTTCATGTTGGGTTGACATGGAACCCATGCAACCCATGCTGGTTGACATGGTCTTAGATCATAAGGATAATGACTACTGGTTGAGTACCCTGCTTGCTGAGTTCCCCTACAGTGGTCCATGTGGGTCAGTAGAGACCGTAAATGGGTTTCTGTAGGTTTAATAAAAATTCCCTTGACTGTTTCATACCTGACATTTCTAGGGGGAAGGCCTGAGTATGAGTAGGAGATGATTGGAAAAAAGATGAAATTATAGCTACTGGAGTGGAACATACTGATTTTGTGGCAGTGGAGGGAAAACAACAATCTTGACGCCCAGGGAAGGAACACCTTAGACTCCAGAAGCTTTGGGGAAGGGAGACACCTTCAGAACCACACTTAAAGCTTTCCTTATGAAGGAAAATGTCCTGGTGCAGCTCTTCCAAACTTTTGCAGGCACATTAAATTTAATTGACTGCTGAGTGTGCCATCCTCCATTAGGCTGCTCAGCTCTGATCACCATTTGATGGCCATTCTCTTTAATCTTACTGAAAAATCTATTGGAAAAAACAAGGGTTGCCCCAGCTCCTATACCTTCCATGCACAACACCTGTCAGTACCACCTCATGTCTACCCACTCCCATTCCATAGCCTTCTCTCAGAGATTCTATGGGGCAGATTACTGGTGGCCTGGATAATTGGGACAGTTTGGATTGACTGCTCTCATTCAGTCCTTTCAAAAACAAGGACTAGACTCAGTTGTTCAAACTGAATTTGGGAACTCTAGGCCTGACACCTGGCTGGGAGGCCATGTTGGGACACAGGTTGACTGTGTCTCTCAGACTAATGTAGGTCCCATTTGGAAGGACCCAATAATTGTAAACAACCCACGTTTTCTAGGTATACTATATCTGCCCTCAGGATCTTATTTCTTGTGTGGAAGCCAGGCATTAACATACCTCCCTCCTAAAAATATGGACTCTTGCACCTTTGAGTGTTTAACAGAATACCACCAGTAGATCTTATAGCCTTCAGTTAACTATGGAGATCTCTCTAAAATGACACTATCCTTATTTTCTTGGGGAAGCTTCCCAGAGTCATAACCAGTTTGTTATTTATGCACATCCTGTAGACAGTTATCTCTATGAGGGAATTTATTCAATTAGAATTGGTGGTTCAGAATTTGTTCCTGACTTTTTAGCTGACATAATCAGTGACATACCCTGGCCCTGGAAAGCATTCAGATTAGCCTCAACTCACCAGCATTGTTATGGATGATAAAATTGCCCTAGACTTCTTCCTTGTAGGCTGAAGCAGAGTCTGTATAATTGTTAATACATTCTCTTGTTCCTGGATTAATGCCTTGGGCCAAGTGGAAAAGTTCATACAGAACTTTGGGGACAGAACTGCCAGACTTTCTGAGGTAGACCCTGATGTTTTATGGGATTTCTTCAACTTATTCTCAGAGTCCTTATTTAGGACTCGGAGAAACATGGTTGAAATCAATTCTGAAGGTTAATCTTACCCTGCTGCCTGTTGATAGCTACTTTAATTAAATGCTGTATGAAACAGATTGAATGGATTTAGTCCCAGCCCTTTGTCAGTCAGAATAATCAGAGTAGCGGTTAGAATCATATACTCATGAGAAACTTTGTCAGCAGCCAAGATAGTTAGAAGTGAGAGAGACAAGTCTCTGTGCCTCATATTTCGGCACGTCTTATGAATAGAGACAGATTGTTCCAAACTGTCTTTTCAGGGGTATTGTATTGTGACCAGCTTAGATAATGTCTCCTTCTGGACCAAAAGGCAGGTTTGCTTACAGCTTGGGAGATAAAGATACTTTCTCCCTCCAAAGCAAAGGTGTCCATGCTCACTGTCTATTATAAAAGATTCCCTAAGCTCAGGGTTCCTCTCCTCTACTGCATGTGCAGCTGTCACCTGGCCCACTCTGTATCTCCATGTGAGAAATGGATCTTGGGAACCCATGTAAGAAAATGCTGATACTCTGGCTACTGTTATTATTGTGAGTAATAAAGTACTTTATTCTTGATCTAGGAATCTTGTGTCTTCCTCTAGTGTCTTTGAAATTGTAACATGCTAAATTGTTGGTTTGCAAGTGAGTAAAATATTAGGTCCTTCACAGTTCTTACCACCCTGTAAACTAGGCAGTCCTTCATTGTACAGATTGATTTTTAGAGATGGTAATTATAATAACTACTACTAACGTTTACTCAGCATTACTTTGGCCGATGTGATAAGTCTTTTATCTGCATTATCCAATCTAATTGGTATATACCTTTCAATTTGTGATAGCCGTCATTACTATTCCCATTTTAAACATGAGAAAGTGGAGGCGTAAGGAGGTTAAGTAATTATCTAATGACAGGTAGTCATAACAAGGCTGTGTTTGGAACTCAGGTATGTTCTACTCCAAAGTCAAGTCTGTGATTTGTATATGCACATTTCTCAAATGGGTGTGCTAGGAAGTACTCAAAGCTACAGAATAAATATCAATGTCTTCTTCTAGGACCAATTTACTAGAATAATTTATAAATATGTGTTTTTTAAAAATTAAAAACAGTTACTATGAAGTAAATATGAAATTTACTATGAAGTAAATATGAAATTTGCACGAATTTTAAACGTTTATTTATTTTTGGGACAGAGGGAGACAGAGCATGAACGGGGGAGGGGCAGAGAGAGAGGGAGACACAGAATCCGAAACAGGCTCCAGGCTCTGAGCCATCAGCCCTGAGCCTGACGCGGGGCTCGAACTCACGGACCGCGAGATCGTGACCTGGCTGAAGTCGGACGCTTAACCGACTGCGCCACCCAGGCGCCCCAGGAATTTTAAATTGAAAATGCAATTTCAAAGAAATTGTAAGGATGTGACTTGTTTTTCTTTGGGTTGTCTCCTCCTCTCCCGTGTTTCCTTTCCTCTATCATTGTGACTACAACAGTGGAAAAAATTACTAAGTGCTGCACTTTACAAGCTTGCCTTTAAAAAAAAAAACAAACAAAGCTGCATCCAGTTATTTTTTGATTCCTTCATACTTTTGTAGCTTTGTGAAACACAAAAAGAAAATGAAGTTTTTCTGCTGTCCCTGGATTTACTGAGACTAATAGAGTGATCAAAAGATGAAAAACTGGGTTTAATTTAATTGACTTCTATTTTAAGCTGTATGTGGCAGTAGTTGCTATTAGGATTATTTAGGTACTATTAGGATTGCTGTTAGGTTGCTGTTATGATTACTTTAGCAAGAGATTATCCTTTTTCTGCTTTTTTTCTTTTTTTTTCTTGTAAACTTCACTTTTACATTTACCAGTGTCTGTATTGTGTTCGTATGTGTCTGTATTTGTGCTGTCTATATATAAAATGCATAGTATACATAATAAAAATGTAAAAATATATTTTGGCTTCACTTTTCTGGGAGTACTATCAGTTATGGGTATTTCCTAAGGTTTCAGTAGTGGGACTTGAAACAAAGATAATGATGTTGAGGCAAAAATAATAGAATTGATTCCAGCCAGGGCAGGCTGGCTCCAGGTTGAGACACAAGAACTTTGTTTTATCTTTTTATTTTATTATTTTTTATTTTAAATTCCAGTATACATAATCAAGAACTTTGTTTTATACTACATTTTTGTTGACTAACTTGGACTTCAATAAACAAACAAAAAATAAAGTACCTTGTATTTTATTTTATTTTATTAAAAAAAATTTTTTTTTTCAACGTTTATTTTTTTTGGGACAGAGAGAGACAGAGCATGAACGGGGGAGGGGCAGAGAGAGAGGGAGACACAGAATCGGAAACAGGCTCCAGGCTCCGAGCCATCAGCCCAGAGCCTGACGCGGGGCTCGAACTCACGGACCGCGAGATGGTGACCTGGCTGAAGTCGGACACTTAACCGACTGCGCCACCCAGGCGCCCCAAGTACATTGTATTTTAGAAGAGGAAAGCATTATTTAGTGATTACTTTGGAATAAAGTAGTAAATATTCTGCCAAAACTGAGTGGAACAGAGAAATATTGCCTAGGTTATTAGTCTTTCCACTTACACATGCATGAAGAGTATGTAAAGTTACAATGTAGATTATGCCAAAGTGAAGTATGTTCTTATTGTTAAGATTACAGATTTAAAAAAAAAATTATTTTTGAGAGAGAGAGAGAGAGAGAGAGAAAGAACAAGCGGGGGAGGGGCAGAGAGACAGGGAAACAGAATCTGAAAGCAGGCCCCAGGCTCTGAGCTGTCAGCACAGAGCCCATTGTGGGGCTCGAACCCATGAACTGTGAGATTGTAACTTGAGCCAAGTCAGATGCTTAGAAGTTGGATGCTTAACTGACTGAGCCACCCAGGTGCCCCAAGATTAGAGATTTTTTTATATCATAAATCCTAACGAATAATCTGGGAGTAATTTAATATGCCAAGATAAAAGTATTGATATACCAGGAAACAGCCACATGGTTTCATGCATGCGAGTGGGAGAGAGACAGAAGGAGACAGATGATCCAAAGTGGGCGAGTTCATGACCTAAGCCAAAGTTGGACGCTTAACCGACTGAGCCACTCAAGTGCCCCTCTCTGTTGGCTTTTTAACTATGATTCTTCTATTTATTAGTGGTTGTTCTACAAATTATAATATGCATCTATAACTTCTTAGTCTACCTTGAATTAATATTATTACTACATTCTATATAAAAACCTTATAAGAAAGTCCATTTACTTATTTTCTTTCACTACTGTTGTCATATATTTTACTTCTACATGAAATATAAAACTCCACAGTATATTTTTGTGCTAGTAGAATGTTCTTTAAGAAATAATAAAAAGGCGGGGCACCTGGGTGGCTTAGTTCGTTGAGTGTTCGACTTCAGCTTGGGTCATGATCCTGCTGCTCGTGGGTTTGAGCCCCTCATCGGACTCTGTGCTGACAGCTCGCAGCTCAGAGCCTGGAGCGTGCTTCAGATTCTGTCTCTGTCTCTCTGACCCTCCCCCACTCAAGCTCTGTCTGTCTCTCTCTCTCTCTCTCTCTCTCTCTCAAATATAAATGAGAACATTAAAAATTAATAAAAAGGCAAGCATAGTTGTTTATGTTTACTCGCATATATATTCCATATGCAGTGCTCTTCACTTCTTCCATAGATCGATATTTCCGTCTGGTGTCACTTTTCTTCAGCCTAAAGAACTGCCATTAGCATTTCTTATAATGTGTAGGTCTGTTGGCAACAAACTCTCTCATGTTTTCTTTTCTGAAAATGTCTTCATTCTCACTTCTGAAGGATAATTTTGCTACATATAAAATTCTAGTTTGATAATTTTTCTTTCAGCACTGAAAGATATTATTCCATTGTCCCCTGTATTTATTCCATTTTTCCTAATGGGAAGTTAATTACCATTCTTGTCATTGTTCTCTTCATGGGATGTGTTTTAAGACTTTTTTTTTTTTATCTTTGGTTTTCAGCAATGTGACTACTACGGTGTGCCTTTGTATGGCTTCCTTAGTATTAATCCTCTTTGGTGTCCCACAGAGCTTCTTGAATCTGTAAATTTATGTCTCATACCTGCAAAGGTACTGAAAAATCTTGCCAATGATATCCACACAAACAACAGGACATCTTTGGGGACATTTTTTGTTTAATAGAAGGAATGCTAGGAGCACTTCAAAAGAGGAAAAAAGATAGAAACATTAAGACAATTACCACTATTACCTTGCCATCAATTCATGCCAGATTTTATTTTATTTATTTATTTATTTATTTATTTATTTA
Organism: Prionailurus bengalensis; assembly: GCF_016509475.1. NCBI lineage: Eukaryota > Metazoa > Chordata > Mammalia > Carnivora > Felidae > Prionailurus > Prionailurus bengalensis. Next base: position 40,891,671 of record NC_057345.1, on the reverse strand, counting down.
TTTATTTATTTAAAAAAAATTTTTTTTCAACGTTTATTTATTTTTGGGACAGAGAGAGACAGAGCATGAACGGGGGAGGGGCAGAGAGAGAGGGAGACACAGAATCGGAAACAGGCTCCAGGCTCTGAGCCATCAGCCCAGAGCCCGACGCGGGGCTCGAACTCACGGACCGCGAGATCGGGACCTGGCTGAAGTCGGACGTTTAACCGACTGCGCCACCCAGGCGCCCCAATTCATGCCAGATTTTAAAACAAATCCTGAAGAGTTGCTGCTGCCTTATAAATCCTTAGAAAGGAGCGTATGGTCATTATACTAAATGATGCCCAAAGATTTTTTTTAATAATTTGACATACATGTCAGTAATTTAAAATAAATCCCTAAATCTGGATTTCAATAAGGCAACTGACAAAACTTTTTCTTATTTATTCTTAAAGATAACATACAGAAATAAAGATGAATGCTACTAGTCATATAGTATCTTGCAGCATGAATGCCCTCATCTAATTTCAATTTAATTTGCTTCAGTTCAATAAACACTGGTAACCTGATATTTGGCAGTCAGTTAGATACTAGCAATACAGAGATGAATATGACATAATTCCAAGCCTTGGGACACTCAGGGTTAATGCAATGATGTTCCTTTACATATGCAAATGACACAAAACTAAAACAACTAGTATTCTGATGACAAAATCAGTATCCAAAAACTCAATCATATCCTTTTCATGTTCATCTTATTTCAGTAGTTTACTATTCAGTGAGAACACACTATGTGCCAGAATGTGTGCTAGGCACTAGGAATACTAAAATGAATAAGATCTAGTTCCTGGCTGTAAGGAACTCACACATTACTAAGGAAGACAAGTAAATATTTACATAGTAAGGTGATAGCTGCAATAACAGATGCATGCATAAGAATGAAAAATATAGAGGGAATAGGTACTGTTAGAGAAGCCTTCACAGGAAATAATGCCTATGCAGAACTAAAAGAGGTAAATAGAAGACTGGGAGGTAGGCATTGGGAGAACTGCAAAGGCAAAGAGACATGAAATAAATTCAAGAAAATTACAAGCATCAAAGTGTCACTACAGAACCAGGCAATGGGAAAAGTATAGTCTACAAAAGGACAAAAAACAAAGAGCTTTGTTAGCATGCCAATGAACTTGACCTTCATCCTATATAAGCAAATGACTATGGAGTTCAAGAGAAGTTAGGAGTGAGGCTTGAGAAATGCAAATGATTAAATTTAGGATGAGGGAGATATGTCTTACCTATTCATGTAGCATTTTAAGTTTCTAGCCATTAAAAATGTATCAAAGTTGTAAGGTGACTGCATTAATAGTAATGTAATATACAAATTAAGGGAGAGGCCATTCTGCTCTACTCCTACTCCTTTTTGGAATATTGTATTCACCCCCAAGCTTCTCCATTGAAGTGTGCCATTAATAAATAAAAACATCCAGAGGAAAGCAAGCAAGTGATGAAGAGTAGTGGAAAGAACTAGAAAATTAGGACCCAGATAGTAGGAGTTAATGATAACATAGTTGACTTTATGTGACAGGAAAAGAAATTTTGTACAGGTCTAGAGTAAATAAATAAGCTATAAAGAGATAAACTTTTGGGGCGCCTGGGTGGCGCAGTCGGTTAAGCGTCCGACTTCAGCCAGGTCACGATCTCGCGGCCCGTGAGTTCGAGCCCCGCGTCAGGCTCTGGGCTGATGGCTCAGAGCCTGGAGCCTGTTTCCGATTCTGTGTCTCCCTCTCTCTCTGCCCCTCCCCCGTTCATGCTCTGTCTCTCTCTGTCCCAAAAATAAAAATAAACGTTGAAAAAAAAAATTAAAAGAAAAAAAGAGATAAACTTTTATTAGCTATTTTAACTGACTTAAGAAGTAGCAATCAGTAATATAATTACCTAGTATAATGCCAATTACCTAGTATAATGCCTGGCACAAAGCAGGTATTCAGTAAATTTTTGTCAAGTGAGTGAAAATATGAATCAAAGAAAAAAGAAAACATGAATCAAGACAGTGTCAGGTAATACATATTTCTCTTTCTAACATCCTCACATCACAATACATGTGGAATCATTCAAGTATGTGTTGAACAAATGAATGTCTGGTATACCCTCAATAACATGCTTACAGATTTACAGCACTAAGAATTAAAGATGCTGTGCATTTATCAAGCACTATCACTAACACCACCCAAATTCATGATATTCCCATTTCTTTTATCTTAATCTGACTACAACAGCAACCGGAAGAGAGGTATTTCTGAGTAAATGCCTTGTCGAACAAATTCAGAGCATCCTATTTGGGATTACTAAAGCAATGATAGAAAACCAATCAAGATCCATGACTACAATTTCAGACTTGCCCCATGGGTAACATGCAGCATCTGCAACTGTGAGATGTATCCTAGCCAGCAGGGAATTCCTTGCAGCTATCTTCATGAAGGTCTCCCCAAAACTCAGGAGGAATGCATGTAGAACTGAGTCCCAGGGCCCACTATGTATGTCACTATTGCCCTTTCATCAAAGGATGACTCTGTATCCATGTCAACATACTTTCAGAATCCATCCCCTGGAAATGCCAAGGCTCTGCTATAATCTCTCTCTCTCTCTCTCTCTCTCTCTCTCACACACACACACACACACACACACACACACACACACAGTACCTGAGGGCTGCCTGGGTGGCTCAGTTGATTGACTGACTTCGGCTTGGGTCGTGATCTCACGGTTCTGTTGGTTTGAGTCCTGCATGGTCGTGATCTCACGGTTCTGTTGGTTTGAGTCCTGCATCGGGCTTGCTGCTGTCAGCATGCTCTATCTATCTCAAAAATAAACATTAAAAAAAAAGCACCAATAGAGGAGATAAAATAGAATACTAAAAAGTAGGTTCAACCTTAAAGAATGTAGGTAAAAACAATTGGGACAGATGACAAAAAAAATGGTAGACAAACTCGTCATATTAATGATTACGTTAAATGTAAACAGACTAAGCAGTAATTAGAAGGTAGAGACTGTTACTAGCAAAGGTTCCGGAACCCACCCCCACCTCACCCACTGATATTTTCAAGAGTGTGGCATGAACTCAGCTGCCACTTTCTAGAAGCCAGCCTGTACTCTCTTTACCTGCCTCCCTTACCCCTTTCACCCTCCCTCCCATTTGTAATTAAAATTGTTTAAGGAAAGGCAAAAAAAAAAAAAAAAAAAGAGACAGATTGGATAAGAAAGAAAAACTGATCTATATTGTTTACAAGAGGGGCATTTGAAGCATAAAGATCCAGTTAGGTTGGAAGTGTTAAGGTGAGAAAACCTATACCATGTAGGTACTAATCATAACAAAGCTATTGTGATTAACAACATCAGGCCAAGTAAACTTTAAGGAGTATTACTAGAAATAAAGAAGTTCTGGTTTACTAGTTTTCTACTTTCTAATCCTGGGTAAGTCATGTGGCCTTGTTCTGTTTTCTCATCTATAAATTGCAGTTAATATTTGAACTCGTATATTTTACCTGTGTAACTATCAATCCTTGTAATAGCCTTGTAAGATGATTACTGTTCTTCCTAAAGTTGCAGGGCTAATAGTTGGCAAAGCTCAGATTTGAAGCCAGTTCAGCTTTAATTCACTTTTTTTTTTTTAAACTACACATTGTTTTCTGTCAACATGCCTTCCTGTGAAGGAATATCCTCAATACTTTGCTTCTATAAAGATTTATATGTATAAAGATAATACTAATCAGCAGAGCTCTCCTCAGGTCACCTATCTATTCATCATGCCCTTTTGAAATCCATTCTTTAAATCATATAAAAATGGCTTTATTCAAATGTTATTAATAGGCTGTTATTGAGAATTTTCAGTGTTGGCATTATGATTTTATTGTTCATCAGTGCATTTAAAAAAATGTTTATTCAGTTTTGTGACAGAGCGTGAGTGCAGGAGGGCAGAGAGGGGAGGGGACAGAGGATATGAAGCAGGCTCTGTGCTGACAGCAGTGAGCCTGATTCGGGGCTCAAACTCACAAACCATGAGATCATGACCTCAGCTGAAGTCAGACGATCAACTAACTGAGTCACCCAGTGCCCCAGTAGGTTTTATTTTTAAGTAATCTCTACACCCAACATGGGGCACAAACCTACAACCCTGAGATCAAGAGTTGCATGCTCTACCTACTGAGCCAGCCAGGTGCCCTCATTGTACATTTTGTTTATTTGTTCGTTTGGTTATTTTTTAAAAAAATTTTTAACGTTTATTTTTGAGAGAGAGTGCGCGTGCGTGCAAGCAGGCTCCAGGCTCTGAGCTCTGACCTGTCAGCATGGAGCCCAACATGGGGCTCAAACCCACAAACTGCGAGATCATGACCTGAGCTGCAGTTGGATACTTAAATGACTGAGCTACTCAGGCGCCCTTCATTGTACATTTTAAAGATGCCCCTCTCCTAAAATGCTTTGTTAAAACTACGGCCTCAAATTACCCTAAATCAGTATTAGCTTACTTATATTTTGATTAAGCTAAATGCAAAAAGATGAAGTGGCTTAGATTATTGGAGTCCATTCAGAAAAAGATACTGGTATTGTAGAGCCTACTGTGAACTCTTTATATAATAAACTGACTGCATAATGCATGTTATTTGCCTCTTAGAGTTGTAGAATATAAATTAGTGATATTTGTGTAGTCTTTTTCCATCATATTTGTAGTTTCTAGTCAGACTGAATACTTACAAATTACAGTTTATAGTAATGCTATAGAAAAGCCAAGTATTATTCACGTTTATTAAAGAATCGTACAAAACTCTAGATGTACTTTGTTGTGTGAAGTAGTATGAAGCCTGGGAACAGGAGCTATATTACCCACAGTATTTCCAGACACTATTTAGCCCATGTAAACAGTCAAATACTTTTTGGTAGTTGTTTTTTTTTCCAATTATTGTCTCCTAAAAGTCATGTAAAAATTAGTATGTAATGAAATTCCCATAAAGATGTGTTAGATGTTTGCTCCCTCTTGTGGCTATAAAGGAGAATGTAAGCTCTTACAATGAATCTATTCTCTAGTTTTTTTGTTTTTTGTTTTTTGTTTTTATTTAAAGATGTACTGTAAATAGGGTATAAAATTTATCAATATTTTTGTCTTTTTGGAGAGATAGTAATCCATATACCTTTGTCAACCCCTAAAGTTTTTTAGTGCACATACACTCATAAAACATGCAGAATTCATGCTCAAGAAGTATAATGTTTTAACGTCCAGGATAAAGTTTATATATTGTTAAGTCAGAACTTAAGAGCACTTTTTGAGCATACCCTTTCTGCTTTCCCTCATATAAATTACATGAATGATGAAATAACTTTTTTCTGTTTTAGTTCTAAAACTCTATTAGTTTTAGTTATGTATGAGGGTACTACTGACAGTATTATTTCCTAATAGTGTTAAACATTCCTTGTTTTGATCAAAGTAAAAACAAAAGCCTAATTTTATTTTGTCTTCACAGATTTTATTTTATTTTATTTTATTTTATTTTATTTTATTTGGGAGAGTATGAGCAGGGAAGACAGGCAGAGGGAGGGAGGGAGGGAGGGAGAGAGAGAGAGAGAGAGAGAGAGAGAGAGAGAGAATCCCAAGCAGGCTCCATGTTCAGTGAGAAACCTGATGTAGGGCTTGATACCAGACCCTGGGATCATGACCTGATCTAAAATGAAGAGTCAGACACTCAACTGAGTCACCTAGGCACCCTGCCTTCACAGCTTTTAAATTCAGAACATCTGTCTAGTTTGTTTTTTTTTTTTACATTTATTTATTTTTGAGAAACAGAGTGAGACAAAGCATGAATGGGGGAGGGGCAGAGAGAGTAGGAGACACAGAATCCGAAGCAGGCTCCAGGCTCTGAGCAAGCAGTCAGCACAGAGCCTGATGCAGGGCTTGAGCCCACGAACTGTGAGATCATGACCTGATCCGAAGTCGGACACTCAACTGACTGAGCCACCTAGGCGCCCCTAGTTTTTTTTTTTTTTAAGGCATAATATTTTTATTCTAAATAATTAATGCAACTGAGACCATGAGCAGTTGGGCCTTATGAATGCTTTAGTGTGTAGAAAAATCTTTTTAACACACATGTATATATATCCTTCATGTTCTTTTCTCTGTATGCTTAGAGAGCTTCAAATTATTTTGTTAGACCTCTTCATTTTCTGTATACTTCTGTCATTAATAGAAGTTGACTTTCATTTTGAGACTAGTTTTGGAATAGAAACAATATTTTCACCATTGCAGAAGAATTATACTTTATGTGTCAAAGACAAATAGCATGCAATAAATGTGCACTGTAATGTGGATGTTGGACTCTCAGTAGGGCTTGCTTACTAGACAGGTGACTTGCTCCTGAAACCAGTCTAGCTGTAAGCATGATCCAGATCCTCACCTCACCAAAATCACAATGTGTCTGTCATTAATTAAAGCAAGCAAACAAATAACAAAATGTTGTGGTATAATATTCATAGAGCAAAGAACACAAATCATAAAAGTTCATGAACTTGCACATAATGAATACACCCATTAAACCAACACTCAGGTTAAGAAAACAATATAACTTCAGTAGCCTTCTTCTAGTTATTATCTCCTCATGCTCTAGGATAACCCAGTACTTTGAATCTAACCTATATTTTTACCTGTTTTTAAACATTACATGGAGGAAACCATACAGTAGGCTTTGAAAAAAATGTTTATTTTTGAGAGAGAGTGTACATGTGTGGGGGAGGGGTAGAGAGAGAGGGAGACAGAGGATCCAAAGCTGGCTCTGCTCAGTGAGCAGCCCAACATGGGCTTGAGCCCAGAACTGTGATATGACCTGAGCTGAAGTTGGATGCTTAACCAACTGAGCCACCCAGGCGCCCTTGGTAGGCTTTCAAAAAAAATTGTGGTTAAATATATATAACATAAGAGTTATTTTTTTAAGTCATTTGTAAGTGTAGAATTCAGTGGCATTAAGTACATTCACATTTTGCACCATCACTGCCATCTATCTCTAGAATTTTTTCATTTTCTTGAACTAAAACTCCCTACCAATTAAACATTAACTCTTCATACCCCTCTTCCTCCAGTCCTGGGCAACCATCAGTCTACTTTCTATCTCTGTGGATTTGACTGTTCTAGCTACCTCATATAAGTATAATCCTATAATAATTAGTCCCTTTGTGTCTGGTTTATATTAGCATAATGACTTCAAGGTTTATCCATGTTATAGTGTGTGTCAGAATTTCCTGCCTTCTTAAGACTGAATAAATTGTTGTTTGCATATACCATCTTTTGTTTATTTATCCGTCAGTGGACATTTGGGTTGTTTCCACCTTTTGGCTGTTGTGAATGGTGTAGCTGTGAACATGAATATACAAATGTCTGTTCAAGTTCCTGCTTTCAGTTCTTTTGGGTTTACATCCAAAAGTACAATTGCTGGATCAAATAGCAATTTTATTTTTAATTTTTTGAGGATGTGGTAGGCTTTTGTCATATGTATTTTGTGACCTTATAAATTTCCTTACCACTGTAGGAGGTTTTTCTTTTTAAAGAATGGAGAGGATTTTCTATATACGGTCATTTGTCTGTGATAAAAGATATCTTACCTACTAACTTAGGACTTTTTTCTTGCTTTCTCACATTGGCTAGGATCTCCCATGCAGTGTTGAATAGAACTGGTGATAACAAACATTTTTGCTTTGTTCTCAATCTTAGGAAGAAAGTACTTGCTCTTTCACTATTAAGTGTAGTGTTAGTGTAGGTTTTTAAAATAGATTTCTTTCATCAAATTATGGAATTTTCTTTTTTCCTAGGGTGGTAAAATTTTGTTTTGTCACAGGTGTTAAATATTGTCAGCTACTTTTTTTTTTTAACGTTTTATTTTTATTTTTGAGACAGAGCATGAACGGGGGAGGGTCAGAGAGAGAGGAAGACACAGAATCCGAAACAGGCTCCAGGCTCTGAGCGGTCAGCACAGAGCCCGACGTGGGGCTCAAACCCACGGACCGCGAGATCGTGACCTGAGCTGAAGTCGGACGCCCAACCGACTGAGCCACCCAGGCGCCCCTGTCAGCTACTTTTTTTTAAATGTTTATTTATTTTGAGAGAGAGTGTGCATGAGTGACTGGGTGAGGGGCATAGAGAGAGAGGGAGGAAGAGAATCCCAAGGAGGCTCTGTACTGTCAACGCAGAGTCCAACGTGAACAGATCTCACGAACTGTGAGATTGTGACCTGAGCTGAGATCAAGAGTCGGCTGCTTAACTGATTGAGCCACCAAGGTGCCTCAGATACTTTGTTTTGAAGTTTGTTTGTTTGTTTATTTATTTATTTATTTAGTAATGTCTACAACAAATGTGGGGCTTGAACTTAGAATCCTGAGATCAAGAGTTCTATGCTTTTCCAACTGAGCCAGCCAGGCACCCCATCAGATATGTTTTTTATTTAAGTGAGATGATCATATAGATTCTCTCCATTATTTTGTTGTTATGGTAAATTACACTGATTTCTTGATGTTAAATCACCATTGCTGGAAAAAACCTCACTTGGTCAGGATGTGTTATCTTTTTTATAATATGTATATATGTGTATATATAGGTGTATACATACACACAAACACACATGCACATATATACATATATTCCTGGACTTGATTTTGTTAAGGACTTTTGCATCCATATTTATGAGGAAAATTAGTTCAGATCTGGAGAAATTGTGGACCTATCTTTTCCATGTCAGTGAGGTGAGTCAGCAGATCAGTGACAATGTATATGAGCTACAATAGCACCTTGTGCCATACTTAGACTTTTTGAGGGCAATAATGCCTGCTGCTTTTCATCTGCCTTCTTTTTTTTCTTATGGCCACTCTTGACCTGAAACCCTTCAGGGAAGAAATTTTCAGAAATGTAGTTTCAGCTTAGGTAAATCTGAGTCATCTTGGCCATACTTTCTATATTCGTTTTTTCTTGTTGTTCTAGGGATTATAATATATTTGGCTTACTTAGCACAGTCTGTCTTGAATTCTACCACTTTATGTATAGTAGTATAAAAACTTTATAAGGGTATTTCCATTTATTCTGTCCTAGTCTTTGTTTTATTCTTGTCACGTATTTTACTTCTACATGTTATAAACCTCACAATTCATTGCTCTTGTTTTAGTTAGCTTTAAAGAATTAATTGTTTTTTAAAGAACATAAGAAACAAGAAGTGTCTTGTATTTACCCACATACTTACCATTTTTGGCACTCTATACATTAAAGGTTCTAGCTGGTATCACTTCCCTTCAGCATGAAAAACTTTTTACTGTTAACAGTAAATTTGATTCTTCTTTTCCCTACATTTGGTGTACCCTTCTGTTAGAAATTTAAGTTATACTAATGTGATTAGCTTGATTGATACTTATCTTTTGCTGCTGATAGTTTACTCTTTTTTTTAAAAAAATATTTGTTTTGAGAGGAGGAGAGAGCTCACTCGGGTGGGGGTGGGAGGGGAGTGGCAGAGAGAAAGATTCCCAAGCAGGCTCTTGGGCTGAGCTCTAAGCCAACATGGGGCAGGCTTGATCTCACCAACCATGATATCGTGACCTGACCTGAATTCAAGAGTTCAGGCCCCACGTTTGGCATGGAGTCTACTTAAAAACAAAAAACAAAAAAAACCAGAAAACAAACTGGGTTGATGATTGATAGTATTTCCCAATAGCAAACTGCTGTTGGGCAAAATGTGTTCACATCTGCACTGTGGGACTGTTTGGCATTTATTTGCATTTACCAACTTGTGAGTAGATTACATCAGTACAGAATTATAGGCAGCTTATTTTGGGAAATGGTAGAGACATGCTTTATTTTTCTTAGTACACACATATTGTCAATAAAAGCATCTATGTAGGTTGTTAGAATAGACTAATGATGTTAAGAAGAACAATAACACAGCAACCAGGCTTAGTAAAATTTAAAATAGTATATAATTCAGTAGCCCTGATTTTTGTTTTTATTTATTTGTGTGTGTATGTGTATATGTAAGTAAGTAAGCAATCCTCTATGCCGAATGTGGGGCTTAAACTCACAACCCTGAGATCAAGAGTTGCATGCTCTATCAACTGAGCCAGCCAGGTGCCCCAGTAGTTCTTTCTAACAACAGTAAAACTTTTGCAGAATTAAAGTGGTTTACCTGAAAATATCCAGCAGGGAGTTAGGAGGTGGGCAAAGCTCTCTTACCATTGTATTGGTGGTTCTGAATACACTTTAGTAAGTGTAAGAATCACCTGGGATGGTTGGTAAACTAGAGCCCTACTTCCAGAAAGTTTGATTCAGTAGTATGAGGCAGGATCTAAAAACCTGTATCTTTAAATTTCTTTTTTAATGTTTATTTGAGAGAGAGAGCGGGCGCGAGAGAGTGTGCAAGCAGGGGAGGGGTAGAGAGAGGGAGACACAGATTCTGAAGCAGGCTACAGGCTCTCAGCTGTCGGCAGAAAGCCTGATGGAGGGCTCAAACTCATGAGCCATGAGATCATGACCTGAGCCGAAGTCACACAGTTAACCGACTGAGCCATCCAGGCGCCCCTAAAAACCTGTATTTCTAATAAGCATCCCAAGTAAACCTGATGCAGGAAGAATAAGGGCCATACTGTAAACAACTGTTTAGTCTACCATGCTGCCTCCTATGCTGTCTGTGATAGTGACATGTTGCTGCTCAAGCCCTTCTCTTTTCTTTCTGAAGAGACCTTCTGGAAATGATACTGTCTTACATTTGTAGTACTGACAATAATAGTCTATTCTGTGTTGTGCTCTAGTCCTCTAACCATTCTGCTTTTGAGTATCCCTTGGATATTTCTGAATTTTCTCATAGTATGGAAGATGACTCATGTATTACTCTTTTCTTTCATTTTTGACAATTCTTAATTTAAAATTTTTTCTCTGACATATATGTATGTTTTAATAAAAATGAATTATATTTAGTTTCCTAACGTGACTGCTCTTTTGTCTTTATCTTTTCTTTCCACGTTTTCTTCTCTACCTACTCCTTCCTCCCATCACCCCTATTATGTTTCTTTTACCAAACTATGAGCTTCTTAAGCCTAGAATAGAATTGGTGCCCAATAGATGTAATGAATAAGTGAATAATGAGTCTTGTATTTTCTAAATATTATTAGTCATACGTAAGTTTCATGGCCATTGTACCCATTCATGGAAAGACATTTTTCTTAAAAACAAGATAATAATAAGGCAAAATTCAGGGTAAGAGTCAATTTAGTGGAAAAAGGAAGGCAATTAGGAAGTAGCCCTCTGAAAGCTTCAAAGATACTAATAATGATGTAATTTTCTAGTTGGTTGGTGGGTATATTATTATCAGTAGGTGTTTGGAAACTGGCTGTTCATCTTTGCTCAGATAGGGAAAAGTGAAATATAAACTACTAGGACTATTTGTAATGTAAGTGGGATGGCCTCTGAACTTGGTTGGGATGGTAGACTCTACAATGAAATCCACTAGATTTGAAAATTTGACTTAATGGAGATTGGTAGGAAACTCTCAACACAACTAAGCATTACAAAGAGCTTAATTAAATGAGTTTTTTCACATGTTTATTTATTTTGGGGGGGAGGGGCAGAGAGAGAGGGAGAAAGAAAATCCCAAGCAGGCTCTGTGCTAACAGTACAATGGGGCTCAATCCCACAAACTGTGAGATCATGACTTGAGCCTAAATCAAGAGATGGATGCTTAACTGACCGAGCCACCCAGGTGCCCCTTAACTAAGTAAGTTTTTAAAAGTTGTAATAAAATATACATACCATTAAATTTTTCATTTCACCACGTTTAGATTTACAGTGCTGTGGCATTAAGTACATTGACATTGCTGTGTAACCATCATACCATTCATCTCCAGAACTTTTTAATCTTCCCAAACTGAAACCCTGTACCTATTAAATAATAGCTCCTCACTCCCTCATTTCCCCAGCCTCTGGTAATAACCATTCTACTTTTTGTCTCTATGAATTTGACTACTCTAGGTACCTCTTATAAATGGAATCATACAATATTTTTCCTTTTGTGTCTGACTTATTTTACTTAGCATAATGTCTTGAGTTCATCCATGTTGTAGCATGTGGTACAGTTTCCATCTCTTCCAGGGCTGAATATGTTCTGTTATATGTATATACTCCATTTGTTCATCTGTCAGTGGATACTTAGGTTACTTCCATGTCTTGGTTATTGTGAATAATGGTGGTATGGAAATGAATGTATGAAGATCTGTTTGAGTTTCTGCTTTCAGTCCTTTGGGTATACACCCAGAATTAGAATTGCAGGATCAAATGGTAAGTCTGTGTCTGATTTTTTGAGGACTTCCATACTTAAACAGAAATTTTACACAGTTTTCATTTATACAACTAATTTTGTGAGGTTCCAGGGGAGAAAGTTGCAGGAAATAGCCTATATCTATAGTTTTTTAAGAGAGCAAGCTGGAAGCCAAGCCAGACTATATAGAATGGAGTGGAGACTATTCCTTTGTCTTTCTTTGTTCTAGAAAGCCAGGGAAACTTAAACTCTGTAGTAGTTAGTATCTGTTGCTGCTACTGGATTTATCAGTAGAGATATATTACTACATAACTAACATGGTTGTTTGACAAATGGAGTCCTTCCTATTTTATCCCCTCCTCCCTTTAAATGCTCTGTTACACCTACAGTTCTCTACTTATTGCAATTTCTTTTTTCTTTTAAAAACTTTTAGTGTTTATTTGTTTTTTGAGACAGAGAGAGCATGAGTATGGGAGTGGTAGAGAGAGAGAGGGGGGAAGACACAGAATCCGAAACAGGTTCCAGGCTCCGAGCTGTCAGCCAGCACAGAGCCCGATGTGAGTTCAAACTCAGTAACTGTGAGATCATGACCTGAGCTGAAGTCGAGAGCTTAACAGACTGAGCCACCCAGACACCCCTGCAATTTTTATTTATTTATTTGTTTGTTTGTTTATTGTAATTTCTATTAGGTATCCAAATATTCCAACAATTTTTTCTTACAAGACCAGAATTTTTGCTAGTGCATGCACAGTGATACAATTCCTGAATATGCAAAAGATGTGTTATTTAATTCCTTTGAAAGGCATTTATTATGACGAATTATACTAGAGTTAGTTACAGGGACTAGAGCTACAAAAATGAGCAAATGTTTACTCATATCTTTGAGAAGACAATATATAAGCAAATGATTAGGATATAGTATGCTAATTATTATATATGTATATATATCTCAGGAATTTTGAGATACGCATACAGTTCTAAGAAAACATAAGTAATTTTTTTAGGGGTTAAGGCTAAGGATGGTTAGGGAAGGGAAAGCTTTACAGAATGAGGTGTCTTGAGTAATAGAAAAGATGTGAAAGGCACTTTAAACATAGGAACTAACTTGAATAAAAGGTGGGAGTAGTTAGAAAATGCATTAGATATGAGCAAATATTATTTGTGTGCTTGGGCTAAAAAGATGTGTAAGACATGGTTCCTATATTTCAGAAATCTAGTAGGATAGAAGAGAGATTTATAAACAAATGATTATATAATCATTCTATATAGTCTAATAAATGCCCAGATTTCATTGGAAAGTAGAGAGAAAAGGACCTAAAGTATCAGAAATAATTGCCAAAGTTTAGTTTACTTGGATACCTGAGTTGACTGGATCTCTGTGTCACATATTTTGTCTGATTTTTAAATTTGTTTCATCAGACAAGAGGATAAATCCAGTCACTGTTACTCAATCTTTGAGAATCCTTTAAACATCTTTTGTCATTGTAGTTAAATAATAATGTAAGATATTTACATGGTTACACTGAAATCTATGCATCAAAGTATATTCAAAGCATTCTAGCTTATTTTCTTTTCCCTTTTGTCTTTCTCTCCCTTTTTTTAAACATTAAAAATGTCCTCTATTTTTCCATTTGAAAAAATAAAAGTGAATATGTTTATATTTTTATATTAGGCTTTTTTTTAATTAAAAAACTTTTTTTTTAATTTATTTTTGAGAGCATGTGAGCAGGGGAGGGGCAGAAAGAGAGGGACAGAAGATTTAAAACTGGCTTTGTGCTGACAGCAGTGAGCCCAGTGTGGGGCTTGAACTCACCAACTGCAAGATCATGACCTAAGCCAAAGTTGAACACTCAACCAACTGAGCCACCTGAGTGTCCCTGTATTCTTTTCAGTCTTAAATGATAGTGTAGTCTTAATTATACAGTGTAGTCTTGGCTTCAGGAGTAGAATCCAGTGATTCATCACTTACATATAACACCCAGAGCTCATTCCAACAAGTGCCCCCCTTTTTTTAATTAAAAAAAAATTTTTAATGTTTATTTTTGAGAGAGAGAGCACGAGGGAGGGGCAGAGAGAGAGAGGGAGACACAGAATCTGAAGCAGGCTCCAGACTCTGAGCTGTCAGCACAGAGCCCGTGTGGGGCTCGAACTTACAAACCACGAGATCATGACCTGAGCTGAAGTCGGATGGTTAATTGACTGAGCCACCTAGGCGCCCCCAACAGGTACCCTTCTTAATGCCCATTTTCTCCACCCCCATCAACTCTCAGTTTGTTCTCTGTATTTAAGAGTCTTTTATGGTTTGCCCCCTTCTCTGTTTTTATCTTATTTTTCCTACCCTTCCCCTATGATCATCTCTTAAGTTCCTCAGATTACACATATGAATGAAATCATGTGATATTTATCTTTCTCTGACTGACTTAATTTTGCTTAGCTTAATACCCTCCAGTTCCATGACATTATTGCAAATGGCAAGATTTCATTCTTTTAAATCACCAAGTAATATTCCATTGTATATATATGCCATACCTTCTTAATCCATTCATCAGTTGATGGACATTTGGGCTCTTTCCATAATTTGGTTATTGTTGATAGCGTTGTTATAAACATTGGGGTGCATGTACCCCTTTGAATCAGCATTTTTGTATCCTTTGGATAAATTGAAAGTAGTGCAGTTGCTGGGTCCTAGGGTAGTTCTATTTTTAATTTTTTGAGGAACCTCCACATTGTTTTCCATAGTGGCTGCACCAGTTTGCATTCCCACCAACAGTGCAAGAGGGTTCTCCTTTCTCCACATCCTTGCCAACATTTCTTGTTGCCTGAGTTGTTAATTTTAGCCTTTCTGACAGGTGTAAGGTGGGTATCTCATTGTGGTTTTGATATGTATTTCCCTGATGATGAGCAGTGTTGAACGTTTTTTCATGTGTCTGTTAGCTGTCTGAATATCTCATTTGAGAAAGTGTCTATTCATGTCTTCTGCCCATTTCTTCACTAGATTATCTGTTTTTTGGAAGTTGAGCTTAGTAAGTTTTTTTTTTTTTATTTTTTATAGATTTTGGATACTAACCCTTTATTAGACATGTCATTTGTAAATATCTTTTCCCATTCCATCAGTTACCTTTTAGTTTTGCTGTTTCCTTCAATGCACAGAAGCTTTTTATCTTGATGAGGTCCCAATAGTTCATTTTTGCTTTTATTTCCCTGGCTGCTGGAGACATGTCTAGTAAGAAGTTGCTGTGGCTGAGGTCAAAGAGGTTTCTGCCTGCATTCTCCTGTAGGATTTTCATGGTTTCCTGTCTCATATTTAGGTCTTTCCTCCATTTTGAGTTTATTTTTGTTATGGTGTAAGAAAGTGGTCCAGGTTCATTCTTCTGCATGTTGCTGTCTAGTTCTCCCAGCACCATTTGCTTAAAGAGACCTTTTTTCTTTTTTTTTTTTTTAATTTTTTTTTCAACGTTTTTTTTTTTTTTTTTTTTTTTTTTTTTTTTGGGACAGAGAGAGACAGAGCATGAACGGGGGAGGGGCAGAGAGAGAGGGAGACACAGAATCGGAAACAGGCTGCAGGCTCCGAGCCATCAGCCCAGAGCCTGACGCGGGGCTCGAACTCCCGGACCGCGAGATCTGGCTGAAGTCGGACGCTTAACCGACTGCGCCACCCAGGCGCCCCAAAGAGACCTTTTTTCTACTGGATGCTCTTTCCTGCTTTGTCAAAGATTAGTTGGCCATATATTTGTGGGTCCATTTCTGGATTCTCTATACTATTCCATTGATCTGTGTGTCTGTTTTTGTGCCAAGACTGTACTGTTTTGGTGATTACAGCTTTGTAATACGGGCAAAAGTCTGGGATTGTGATGCCTCCAACTTTGGTTTTCTTTTTCAACATTCCTTTGGCTATTTGGGGTCTTTTGTGGTTCCATACAAATTTTAGGATTGTTCTAGCTCTGTGAAGAATGCTGGCGTTATTTTGATTGGGATTTCCTTGAACATGTAGATTGCTTTGGGTAGAATTGACATTTTAATAATATTTGTTCTTTTGATCTATGAGCATGGAATGTTTTTCTATTTCTTTGTATGTTGTTCAGTGTCTTTCTTAAGGTTTCTATAATTTTCAGCATACAGATATTTTACATCTTTGGCTAGGTTTATTCCTAGATATTTTATGTTTTTTGATGCAATTGTAAATGGGATCGATTCCTTGATATTGTTTTCTGTTGTTTCATGATTGGTGTATAGAAATGCGACTGATTTCTGTACTTTGATTTTATATCCTCCTACTTTGCTGAGTTCATGTATCAGCAATGGCAGTCTTTTGGTGGAGGCTTTGGAGTTTTCCGTGTAGAGTATCATGTCATCTGCAAAGAGTGTAAGTTTGACTTCTTTGCCAGTTTGGATGCCTTTTTTTTGTCATTATTGTCTTATTGCTGAGACTAGGACTTCTAGTACTATGTTGAACAACAGTGGTGAGAGTGGACATCCGTGTTGTGTTCCTGATCTCAGTGGGTAAAGCTCTCAGTTTTTTCTCTAATAAAGTTAATTTGAGCATGAATTCCATGTGCATATGAGAGTAGAAAAATTGAAAAAAGAAACCTTAAATATTGAGGTAAGCTTATCAGTTTCCTTTTTCGCATATGCTTTCCTCTCTCTTCTCTCCCCAATTGTTTTACATTATCTGCAATTTTCTCTCCCTAGATTTTATTTCTCAGTGCTTTTTATTTTATTTATCCTATAATTCTCCTTTTTAGTGGGGTCTTTGTCTGGTTTTAGAATCAAGGTAATGCTGGCTTCATAGAATGTTGCCAACATTTCATATCCCCCTTCCCTGCTTTAGTCCTTAATTTATCACAGTCTTTAAATATGTGTATTTAAAATACTTACCTTGTTTGTTGTTTGTATTGCCCTTTTACAATGCATGTGTAATGAGAGCAGAGTTTTCCGTATTTTTATTCACTGTGTCTCTTGGATCAAGAACACAGTTGATGCTCAATAAATATTTGTTGAATGAATAAATGGAGGCATGAAGTGAAATAAGGTTGGGGAGACCTGTCACTCGTTAATGTTTTTACATACCTGTTTTTGTTGTTGTTGAGGTATACTTTTTATAAAATAAAATGCACAGATTTTAAGAGTACAGTTTTAAAAATTTCAACAAAAGTATATTCATGAAATCATAACTCCAATTAAGATAGAGAACATTCCTGGGGCACCTGGGTGGCTCAGTTGGTTGAGTGTCCCAACTCTTGATTTTGGCTCAGGTCACGATCCCAGGGTCGTGGGATTAAGCCCAAGAGAGAGATATTCTCTCTCTCTCTCTCTCTCTCTCTCTCTCTCTCTCTCTCTCTCTCTTCCCCTGCCTCTGTCCCCTGCTTGTGCACTCTCTCTCTCTCTCTATCTAAGAAGAAAAAAGATACAGAACATTCCTATCACCCTAAAATTTTCCTCATGTCTTTTCCTGTCATTTCTCCAACCTCTAGAGAAGCAACTGCTGTTTTCATTTCTGTCACCGTAAATTAGTTTTTTCTGCTTTTGAATATCATGTATGTGGAATCATATAGCATATATTTTCTTATTTCCTTTTTGTACTCAACATAGTGTTTATGAGATTTATCCATGTTGATGCATGAATTAGAAATGCATTCCTTTTTACTACTGAGGTAGTATTCTGTTGTACAAATATATCACAATTCATTTATTCATTTGTTGCTGGATATTTGGGTTGGTTATTTTTTGACTCTTGTGGATAAAGCTGATATTAACATTCTTATATAAATCTGTGGATATTTCATTTTATGAAAATTTTTACTTCTCTTGAATAAATATTTAGGAGTGGCATTGCTAGGGGGCACCTGGGTGGCTTAGGTTAAGCCTCCAACTTTGGGTCAGGTCATGATCTTGCAGTTTGTGAGTTCGAGCTCCATGTCGGGCTCTGTGCTGACAGCTTGGAGCCTGGAGCCTGCTTCAGATTCTGTGTCTCCCTCTCTCTCTGTTCCTACCCCACTTGCACTCAGTGTCTCTCTCTCTCAAAAATAAATAAAGATGGCGCACCTGGGTGGCGCAGTCGGTTAAGCGTCTGACTTCAGCCAGGTCACGATCTCGCGGTCCGTGAGTTCGAGCCCCGCGTCAGGCTCTGGGCTGATGGCTCGGAGCCTGTTTCCGATTCTGTGTCTCCCTCTCTCTCTGCCCCTCCCCCGTTCATGCTCTGTCTCTCTCTGTCCCAAAAATAAATAAAAAACGTTGAAAAAAAATTTAAAAAAATAAATAAAGATTAAAAAAAAAAGTGGCATTTCTAGGTCATAAGGTAACATATTACCTATTTAGGAAAGTTCCCAGTGGTTATTCAAAGTGGTTTACCATTTTAAAATTCCCCCCAATAGTGTATGAAACTTACTAGTTATAAAGTGTTTTGTTTTATTTTATTTTTTTGTTTGTTTGAAAGTTTGTTGACTTGTAAGTGTTCTTTCTAAGAGGCACTGTGGTAGGGAGAAAGAATGAGGAATTAGGTCAAGGTTGGAAAAATGTTCTAAGTGTTAAAGCAATCTTGTTCTCTGAACTAGGGATGGGGGGAATATGTATATATCTTCTCAATATCTTGGATAGAACTATAGATGGAGTTTTTCCCTCTGTGCAGTATTTATCTACTTCATGAAGATTAGAATTGGTATGTAGTTTGCCAGTGAGATGGTGTCATAGGAAGCTCAAATCATCTATTCTCATGGACACACCAAATCTACAGCCACATATGGAAAAATTTCCTTTGAAAGAAATCCATAAATGAGCTGAGTGACTCCTACTCATTGGGCAAATGAGATAAAATTCATCAAAAATGTTAGGAGAGCCTGAGACACAATCTAACCATAAAACCTGCCCTTGGTTAGCAACACACCTGGGGGGGGGGGGGGGATGAAGAAGTCTCAGCTTTTCCCTGACAAGAAAAGGGTTTTGGAGCCCATATCTGGTGCCTCAGTTTTTAGGACTTCCACCTGAGGGATGTGCCCCTAAAACATCCTGCTTTGAGAAAATGGGTTTGTGTCCATGAGACCCACAAGACTATAGTGAACTCAGAGACAGTTTTTGAAGGGCTTTTGTTGACTCACTGTGGCTAACCCCCCAGGGCCAAAAACACAGGTAGCAGACTGAAACATACTCAGGCCTTCCACGAAAGAGCCCTAATTCCTTATCTTAGAAGCTTCAGTCTGAGGGGTAGGTTTCTAATTTAAGACCTATCTAGGGACTAACTGCCTCCCTAGGGGTCTCTCCAGAGACCACAGAGGCTAGCAGGCACCATCTTCCTGCTCTTCCTCTGCCCCACTCCAGGTCCTTGGTGTTTTAGAAAGGAGCTCATGCACACATCTGGCACCATGGTTTTTGCAGCTGCAAATCAGGGGATGCCCCTTGATCGCCTGGCTCTCGTAGCCAGCATGGCTTGCATTCATGAGTCACATCAGACAGTAACAAACAAAAACGGTTTTCAACCAGCATTCCTCCAGGTCACAGTGCTGAGGCAGCAGATAGAAATGCCTAGACTTTCTGTGAAGGAGACCTATTTGCTTATCATACATAATACTACAGCCTGAGGGGCAGGCTTTTATTTTAACACACGTCAAGGAGCCAACTGCATTACTCTTTAGAGAATGGGGAAGCCAGTGAGTGCCATCTTCATGCTTACCCCTCTGCCTTGTACCAGATCACTGGTGGATCCATGCAAGGAGCTTGTGTGCTCATCTGGCACCCAGCTTTTGTGGCTGTTGTCCAGAGACACCTATGATGATAGCCTGGCTCTGGTGGCCAGCAGAGCTTGTGTTCATGGGTCACGTGGGATGGTAGCAAAGAAACAGTTCTTAACTGGGTATCACCCCAGTGCAGACACATATACCTATCCTCTAGTCTTTTCCTAAAAGAGATATATTTACTGGGTATATTTATGTATCCTGAAGGTGATATATTTAACAGCTGCTGCCTGAGGATCTGGTTTCTAATCAGCCTCCATGTGGCTGCTGAGATCCTCCCCTTTGGGATACTGACAGTTCTTCACACACCTTAAGCTACTGGGAGCCACTAAGAACAAAGAAGTCTCCTTAGATGATCCTAAAGGTTTGAGAGACAACCAAGAGCTAGGGCAGGATTGAAACATAAAGCTTATCTTCTGTGTGAGACCACTATGTCAAGATTGGAAAGGGTGACTGTTTCATTTAATGCACAGAAACCAATCCAGAGAGGCAAGGAAAATGAACCAAAGAGTATATTCCAAGTGAAAGAAAAGGATATAACCTCAGGAACAGATCTTAATGAAACAAAGATAAGTGCTTTACCTGATAAGGAATTCAAAATAATGGTCATAGAGATGCTTACTGAGGTCAGGAAAACAACACATGACAAAGGGGGGATTTCAACAAAGAGAAAATAAAAGGAAGTACCAAAGAGAAATCAAAGAGCTGAAGAATACAACAACGGAATGAAAAATTCGATAGAGGGATTCAGAAATACATGAAGTGGAAGAAAGCAAGCAGCAAATTTGAAGACACGGTGGTGGATTCATCCAGTCAGAGGGTCAAAAGAATAAAGAATGAAAAAGAGTGATGATAACTTAAGAAACTTAAGGGACAACATAAAATCAATATTTACATTTTGAGGGTCTCAGAAAGAGAAGAGAGGGAGACAAAGAAGCAGAAAACTTATGGGAAAGCAATCAGGCATCCAGATGCAGTAATCCCAGAGAGTTTTAAGTAAGATCATCCAAAGAGACTTACACCAAGACACATAATAATTTAACACAAAGTTAAAGGTAAGGAGAGAAAAGTAAAAGGAGAAAAACAACTTGTTATATACATTCCCCATTGGACTGTAAGCAGATTTTTCAGCACTTTTTAGTCCAAAAGGGAGTGGCATGATGTAGTCAAAGTGGTGAAAGAAAAACTGCCAACTAGTAAAACACTCCCTGGCACAGCCGTTCTTCAGAATTGTAGAGATAAAAGAGTTGGAGGAATTCTTCAGCAGTAGATAGGCCTTTCAAGAAATGTTAAAGGAACTTCTTTAAGTGAAAAGACAGCCAGTTAGTAACAGGAAAACATTAAAGTATAAATCTCACTGGTGAAGGTAAATAGATGGTTAAATTCAGGCTAATGTAATGGTGGAGGGTTAATCATTTATAAATCTCGCATGAAGATTAAAAGACAAAAATAGTAAAAAGGAACTATACCTACAGTAGTTTTTTAATGGAAATATAAGATGAAAAGATATAAATTGTGACATTAGAAACATAAAATGTGGGAGGGGGAAAGAGTAAAAATGTAGAGCTTTATAATGCATTCAGACTTAAGTTATTATCAACTTAAAATAGACTGTTACAAATATGTTTTATGAAAGCCTCCTGGTAAACAGAAAGCAAAAACCTGAAGTAGATACAAAGAAATAGGTATCTAAGCATGCCACTTGAGAAGATAGTCAAATCATAAAGGAAGAGAGCAATAGAAGAAGAAAGAAACAAAAGAATTACAAAATAGCCAGAAAACAACAAAATGGCAGTAAGTCTGTACCTGAATAATTACTTTAAATGTAAATAGACTAAATTCTCCAATCAAAAGACATAGAGTCACTGAATGGATGCAAAAACAAGATCCAACTATATGCTGCCTACAGGAGACTTATTCAGCTTTAGGGACACAGACTGAAAGTGAAGGGATAGGAAAAGATATTGCATGCAAGTGGAGACAGAAAGCCAGGGT
Organism: Prionailurus bengalensis; assembly: GCF_016509475.1. Taxonomy (NCBI): domain Eukaryota; kingdom Metazoa; phylum Chordata; class Mammalia; order Carnivora; family Felidae; genus Prionailurus; species Prionailurus bengalensis. The sequence goes on along the minus strand of NC_057345.1, from coordinate 40,869,656 downwards.
TGCTATACTTAGATAAGGTAGACTCTAAGGCAAAGACTTTAATAAGACACAAAGAAGGTCATTATATAACGATAAAAGCATCAGTCCAATAGGAACAAAGATATAAGTATAAATATGTAAATATAAAAATATAAATATAAAGACATAAAGATTAACAGATTTAACAGGAGAAATAGCAATACAGTAATAGGGTATTTTAATATTCTACTTCATCAGTGGATAGACTAGACAAAATCAATTAAGAAACATTGGCCTTAATACGTTAGACTAGATGGACCTAAGAGACAAGTACAGAACATTCCATCCAAAAGCAACAAAATATACATTCTTTTCAAGTGGACCATGGAACATTTTCTAGGATAAATTACTTGGTTACAAATGTGTAATAATTTTTTTTTTTTTTTTTTGGTCTTCGACACTCATCAGTAGTAGGAAAAACCAAAAAGAGCTCCATTCACAAGTTGCAGGCACCATTATTTCCTAATTCTAAATCACTAGGTAAAGACTAACTTTATAGGCTTCTCTCCTTGTCACATTCTTTCCACAGCACATCATGTGGCAAATGTAATAGCCTCATTTCTGTATGACTGAGAAATATTAAGTTCCTTTTGATTATCATTGGTTTAGTATAATTACCAGCACCTTAACAACAGCAGCAATAATAGAAAAACAATATATGAAAGAATAGACAAAATATGATTATACTTGTATAAGCCTTTTACTTCCATTGTCTTGTCAAAACCAAATTAACTCACGAGGTGCTCTCTCTCTTTGGTGACATAGGCTCTAAGATGTGCCCTACTTTTTTCTCTGAGTAGTAGCTATGGCTATAATCTCATCCCTTGGGATTTTCCTCAGAAGTAGGACAGTGTCCTCATATATTATCTACATCTTTTTATAGCCCACATCCCATTACCAGCACTGCATCATGAAGCTTCTTGAAGCTATGAGTACTCCTGTTCAGTGGGCAGTCCTCTAGGAGGGGATTTCAGTATGGTGATGAAGCCCCAGCTATCCATAGAGATGGTCATGCAACAAATATAAAAATAACATTTTCTTGCTTGTTAAAGAATGTGGATTCAGACTACCTCGTACTCTTTTTCGGATCCACCATCTTTTTTCTGCTTCCTCCTCCATTCTTTAGCTGTATCACCCCTTGGGGGTAAATCATGATCTCTGCCTATTGAGTAGCTTAGTAATATTCAAACAAGATAACTCAATTGGTAATTTAAAGTGGAAAGGGAACTGGTTGGGAAAATTTAATTTGAGAAAATAGCATCTGAAACCACCATGCTATATACATAGAAATAAAGTTTATAATGTTGCATATACATCCTATTGCATATACATTATATTGTTAAGTGTCATGTATATTCTAAATACTGTAGAAGTTAGGAAGAGAGCTACATAATGATGGACAAATGATAGCTCAGTTTTAAAGATAAGGTTAAAGAAGGAAGGGATAGACAAGAATACAGATAGGAAAATCAAAATAGATATCATAGGGTTCATATATATGTCATGTGTTGGGAGACAGAGTTAACTGTAGTCAAGTGGAATAGGTTTGCAGAAGCCAGACTATAGAGGGCTTTGAATACAGTGGAAGTTTTTTTTTAAAACTTTTAATTTTGTTAGTAATCTCTACATCCAACATGGGGCTTGAACTCACAACCCCAAGATTAAGAGTCACATTGCTGTACTGAGGCAGCCAGGCACCCCTACCATGGAAGATTTTTATTTATTTTTTTTTTTTTCTGAAATTTATTGACAAATTGGTTTCCATACAACACCCAGTGCTCATCCCAAAAGGTGCCCTCCTCAATACCCATCACCCACCCTCTCCTCCCTCCCACCCCCCATCAACCCTCAGTTTGTTCTCAGTTTTTAACAGTCTCTTATGCTTTGGCTCTCTCCCATTCTAACCTCTTTTTTTTTTTTTTCCTTCCCTTCCCCCATGGGTTCCTGTTAAGTTTCTCAGGATCCACATAAGAGTGAGACCATATGGTATCTGTCTTTCTCTGTATGGCTTATTTCACTTAGCATCACACTCTCCAGTTCCATCCACGTTGCTACAAAAGGCCATATTTCATTTTTTCTCATTGCCATGTAATATTCCATTGTGTATATAAACCACAATTTCTTTATCCATTCATCAGTTGATGGACATTTAGGCTCTTTCCATAATTTGGCTATTGTTGAGAGTGCTGCTATGAACATTGGGGTACAAGTGGCCCTATGTATCAGTGCTCCTGTATCCCTTGGATAAATTCCTAGCAGTGCTATTGCTGGGTCATAGGGTAGGTCTATTTTTAATTTTCTGAGGAACCTCCACACTGCTTTCCATGGAAGATTTTTAAATAGAAGAGGTGAAGTGGTCAAAGCAGAATTTTACAAAGATTAATCTGATACTGGTGGACCAAAAGAGGAAAATACAAAACACACAGAGAATACTATATAACACTATTATATTTCAAATACTAGGTACTGGGAATCTAAACAAGTATAGTGATATGGAATGAAATGGATGTGAATTTCAAATACATCACTAAGAAAGAGTGATTGAAATTATGTGATTGAATAGGAAAGGAAGTGGAAGTTATGTAAGAAGTGATTCAAAGGTGATTAAAGTTTGTATCTGAAAGAGTGGGAGAATGATTGTTCTAATAATATAAACAAAGAGGCCTTTAAAATGTCTTTTATCTTCAGTTTTCCTCAGGGTTCTTGTGATAGGAAGAATAATGGCCTCCTAAAGATGTTTATATCCTAATTTCAAGAACTTATGAATATGTTTCCTTACATGACAAAAGCTGCTTTGAATATGATGAAATTAAGGGTATTTAGGTGGAGAAATGCTGCATTATCCAGATGGGCCCAATATAATCACAGGGGTCCTTATACGAGCTTGGCAAGAGGGTCAATTTAGAGAAGGTGACTTGACAGAAGCAGAGAGACAAAGGGTATGGAGTGCAAGGCTAGGTGCCAAAGATTGAGGACAACCTCCAGAAGCCTGTAGCTTCCAGAGACAAGTAAACATTTTTTTTTCTCAAAGCCTCCAGAAGTAAAGAAGCCTGTTTTAGGACATCTGACCTCCAGTATTGTAGGATAATAAATTTGTGTTATATTAAACCACTAAGTTTTATAATAATTTGTTAACAACAGTAATAGTAGGAAATGAATACAGTTCCATTCTCAGCCCTCTACTTGCTCTCCTTGGGTAATGTTACCCACGCCAGTGGCTTCAATTATTTACCCATATGCTGATGACTACCAAAATTAAAATTCTAGACCCACATTTCTAACCCATGGACAGCGCATTCTGAAAATCTTACAGTGTCTCAAAAATATTGTATTCAATTTGTGTAAATGTGAATAGAACTGTTTTTCAATTCTGACTTATTCACCACTGCCACCATTCCTCCCCCCACCCCCGTAATCTAAAAAAAATTGTGATAAAGAACACAAAACATGAAATTTACTATCCTAACGTCCTTGAAACTTGTTTCTCATTGTTAAAATGGGCATAATGGTATCCACTTTTTAGGGTTGTTGGGAAGATTTAATGAGAATGTAAATTGCTTGGCTTACAATAAATAACTTGTTAGCTCCAAATGGGTAAGAGTTTTATGCTGGGAATGCCAAATTGATTTTGAGTGTTCTCCGTTGGCTTCATTCCCCTAGTTTGAGAATTATATCAGTTGAGTGTTAGTTGCTGAATTCTGACAGTTAATTTTCACGTCTTATCTCTGGGTCTTAGGGTGAAAGAGAAGAAACCACCTAGAGCAGACACCTCTATGTCTGACTCAAAAGGCTATGAATAATTTGACTAGAATCGTAGCTTTGAGAAATAATTAATTCCCTGAATAATACTTAGGGAAGCAGATAACTTTGATTATTAATTTTATAACATTTATAACTCATCAAAACAACTTTCATACTTGATTTATTACGTTCATTTTGTCTAAAGAGCACAGCCATTTTTGTTAGTCATTAATAAATTGAAGGGGGGAGACAGCTAATTAAAATGAGGAAGCATTTCTTCCAGTCCAGGAGGGTGCTTTCAAAGCCCAACTGTTACATATCGATATAAAGAGGTAACAGTGTAAATAGAACATTTATTACGTAGATCTTTTGTAATATATAGTATTTTAACTGATGTTCTTTTCTATTCTATAAATGATGCTGCAATACATTTAGTTGTCTTCTCAGGCTCTTCTTACTGTGATACTTTCTCAAGCATTCCTTGTTTTTGATGATTTTGACAGTTTTCAAGATTACCTGTCAGGTTGTCCTTCAGGTGGGATTTGTCTGATGTTGATTAGAGTGAGGTAATGGTTTTTTGGGAGGAAAACCACAGAAGTAAATTACCATTTTCATCACAATGTATGACTTAGCATTGTTGATACTGACCTTTACCTTGGTCACCTGGCTGGGATAGAGCACCCCTCCCATTTATATACTGTACTCTTTGAAAGGAAGTCATCCTACATGTAAGGAATTATACTCTACCTTTGTGAAGGCTGAGTATATACGCAAATTATTTGGAATTCTGCGTGGGAGGTTTGCCTCTTATTTGTGTGTGTGTGTGTGTGTGTGTGTGTGTGTGTGTTAGTACTCAGAGATATTTATTTTATACTTTGGGTTATAATCCATTAAGACTTAATTTATTTTGTTGCTCAAATGCTCCAGTTTTGAGGGAGGTCTTTTAATGAGATACTGCATCCTTCTGACATATCCCTATCATTTTGTGTGTGTGTGTGTGTGTGTGTGTGTGTGTGTGTGTGTGTTTTGTATTTGAACACTTCACGTGCTTTCTGGCACTATGAGGTATTCCAGGCTAATCTATATTGTCTGTCCTAATCCTAGAGTCAGGCATTACTCCAAGGAACCCTCGTTCGTTTTATAAGAGAATAGTATTAGAAACTAAGATGTGGGTGCCAGGTGTTCTTGATTTTGACCTACTTTTACTTGCTCCAAACATACCATAATTTCATGCATCATTGTCTTTGGCCATGTTGCTTTCTCTGTACAGAATATTCGCCACCATTTTTTTCTGCCTGGAAACTTCATTTCATCTTTCAAAAGCCTGTTCAAGGACTACTTTCTGTGGAAAGTAGTTCTTTAATTCTCTCTGAATCACTCTTTTTTGAAAATTCTTTTATCTATCCTGCATTATAGCACATATCCTGTTATAGTTTTTTTTTTTTTAATTTTTTTTTTCAACGTTTATTTTATTTTTGGGACAGAGAGAGACAGAGCATGAACGGGGGAGGGGCAGAGAGAGAGGGAGACACAGAATCGGAAACAGGCTCCAGGCTCTGAGCCATCAGCCCAGAGCCCGACGCGGGGCTCGAACTCACGGACCACGAGATCGTGACCTGGCTGAAGTCGGACGCCCAACCGACTGCGCCACCCAGGCGCCCCTGTTTTTTATTTTTTATTTTTTTTTAAATTTTTTTTTCAACGTTTATTTTATTTTTGGGACAGAGAGAGACAGAGCATGAACGGGGGAGGGGCAGAGAGAGAGGGAGACACAGAATCGGAAACAGGCTCCAGGCTCTGAGCCATCAGCCCAGAGCCCGACGTATAGTTTTTTTTTTAACATTTTTATTTAAATTCCAGTTGGTTAACATACAGTATACTGTTAGTTTCAGATATACAATATAGTGATTCAACACTTCTATACAACACTAGTGCTCATCATAATAAGTGCACTCCTTAATCCCCTATTTAACTCGTCCTCTCAACTATCTCCCTTCTGGTTCTTGGTTTGTCTCTCTTTTTTCCCTTTGCTCATTTGTTTTGTTTCCTAAATTCCACATATGAGTAAAATCATATGGTATTTGTCTTTCTCTGATGGACTTATTTTGCTTAGTATTGTACTGTCTAGCTCCATCTGTGTCATTGCAAATGGCTTAGATTTCATTTTTTTTTAATGGCTGAGTAATACTCCATTGTATATATATGCCACATCTTATGTATCCATTCTTCAGTTGATGGACACTTGGGGCTGTTTCCATAGTTTGGCTATTGTAGATATTGCTGCTATAAACATTGAAGTGCATGTATTCCTTTGAATTAGTATTTTTGTATTCTTCGGGTAAATACCTAGTAGAGTGATTGCTGAATTGTATGTCATGTTATAGTTCTGTTTGTTTACATATGTATTTGCCCTGCCGGACATTGGGCTTCTTCACAGCAGTGGTTGGGGCATTCTCATTTGTGTAAAAAAGTCATACAAAACAAAAGAAAAACATTTGCTTTTGAGAGGAAAAGAAGTAGTGGTAGTGATAGTTAAAGGGAGATTTGGGTGAATGGTTTTACCAAAACTAGGGTCTGAAAGACTGCTCTACTACTGTACTTAATATCTTGTTTTTCATACAACTATCACTCAGTGGAGGTCATTTGAAAAGGAAGACCATTTTGTATCAATCAGAAGCAGCACTGTTGACAATAGCCAAAGTAAGAAAAGAGCCCAGACGTCTGTCGATTGATGAATGGATAAAGAAGATGTGGTATATATATACACAGTGAAGTATTACTTGGTGTTCAAAAAGAACGAAATCTTGCCATTTGCAACAATGTGGATGGAACTGGACTGTATTATGCTAAGTGAAATAAGCCAGTCAGAGAAAGACACTTACATGATTTCACTCATATGTGGAATTTAAGAAATATAACAGATGAACATAGGAGAAGGGAAGGAAAAATAAGATTAAAAACAGGGAGGCAAACCATAAGGGACTCTTAAATACAGAGAACAAACTAAGGTTTGCTGGCAGGGTGTTAGGTGGGGGGCGGGGATGGACTAAACGGGTGATGGGCATTAAGAAGGGCGCTTGTTGGGGTGGGCACTGGGTGTTATATGTAAGTGATGAATCACTAAATTCTATTCATGAAATCATTATTACACTGTATGTTCACTAACTTGGATTTAAATAAATAAAAAATCCCAGCAATAGCACTGCTAGAAATTTACCCAAGGGATACAGGAGTACTGATGCATAGGGGCACCTGTACCCCAATGTTTATAGCAGCACTCTCAACAATAGCCAAATTATGGAAAAAGCCTAAATGTCCATCAACTGATGAATGGATAAAGAAATTGTGGTTTATATACACAATGGAATACTACGTGGCAATGAGAAAGAATGAAATATGGTCTTTTGTAGCAACGTGGATGGAACTGGAGAGTGTGATGCTAAGTGAAATAAGCCATACAGAGAAAGACAGATACCATATGGTTTCACTCTTATGTGGATCCTGAGACTCTTAACAGAAACCCATGGGGGAGGGGAAGGAAAAAAAAAAAAAAGAGGTTAGAGTGGGAGAGAGCCAAAGCATAGGAGACTGTTAAAAACTGAGAACAAACTGAGGATTCATGGGGGGTGGGAGAGAGGGGAGGGTGGGTGATGGGTATTGAGGAGGGCACCTTTTGGGATGAGCACTGGGTGTTGTATGGAAACCAATTTGACAATAAATTTCACATATTGAAAATAAATAAATAAATAAATAAATAAATAAATAAATAAATAAATAAAATAAAAATATGGTTTAGAAGAACTGTCTGATCAGTTTTATCAAAATAAAATAAAATAAATAAAAATAAAATTCCTAAATAAAAAAAATGGCAACAATGTTAAAAAAAAACCCCAAAGATAATAGACCTCTAGACATTTTAACCTGGAAGGGGTTTCATACAGAGAATTAGATGCTAATGAAATCTTTGGCTGGATTAGAGAAGGAAGGCCTTTGCTTTCAGGAAGTAAGTGATTGTAGGTATAGCTTACAACCTCTGCCTGTGATCTTAACTATTTGCAGTTCTGAAGTCAGTGATTTGTAAGAGCTCACTTGGAGGCCATGGCAAACTTCATGTCTTCAGTCTGCTCAAGGTTTTATCTTTTGCTGCAAAAAAGGATTGATTTTATTTTATTTTTGTGGTCCTTACCTAGGATTAACTGTGAATCTAGAGGATTTTTCATGACAACTCATGTGACTGCCTTTCTCTAAAGAGGACTTACTTTAATCTCAAAAATATTTTTTTTTAATGCTTATTTATTTTTGAGAGAAGAGAGTGTGAGTGGGGCAGAGAGAGAAGGGGACAGAGGATCCGAAGTGGGCTCTGTGCTGACAGCAGAGAGCTTGATGTGGGACTTCAGACTCACGAATTGTGAGATCATGACCTGATCCAAAGTCAGACACTTAACTGTCTGAGCTTCCTGGGTGCTCCTATCATTTTTTGTTTAAAGCTGTGGTTAATGCTAACCAGGGATGGGTGCTCTTGTTAAAGAAGTTGGTTGAGTGGGAGATAATGAATTAAATAAACAGAAATATGTGTACATGACAGTGTATACTTTATGTGTTTATATATGTTGTTCACTTTGACATCTTGTTAAACTTCTTCTGTTTAGTTACTTCTAAAAAATGTACAGAGTTGTTTATATTCCTGTTACTTGTGTTCTTGGCAAATAGTGCTTATTAAATATTGGTTTGAATTTTTACCTCTTTGTGGTATTTGCAACATTGTTTGAAAATCAGGGAGTCTAGGTTTCACATTTTGAATTTCTCTGAAGAATCCCTACCATATTTAAATAGTATTTCCTTGTGAACTAAAGTTTTGGGTTAGGAATTCTAACTTTGTGTGACCTTCTATAGATAGCTCAGTCTTGCTCAATATTTGTCTAACTATATGCCTACTGTATTAGATCCTATTGCTGCTGTAACAAATTGCCATAAATTTAATGACTTAAAACGACAGATTTTTTTTTCTCTCATTGTTTCTGATACCTGAAGTCCAAATTATGATGTCACTAGGGCCATACTCTCTCTGTCAGCATTTCTTGGTTTATAGGCACATAACTCTCTGATCTCTGCATTGGTATTCATATCTTCTTTTGTGAGTGTGTTTCTCTCAAAAACTCCTTCTGCCTCTGTCTTGTAAGAATCACGTATTGGGTCCACTTAGATAGTCCAGGATAAACTTCTCTCAAGACCATTAATTTAATCACATCTTTTGCTCTATAAAGTAATATCTATAGATTTGAGGCCATTTTTTTTCAGCCTCCCATACCTATAGTTTAGTCAACATTCTTTACCACAGTGCTAAAGTGTGCTTCTGAAAGCTTGCATGTAGTGGTGGTGCTTGTCCTTGAGAGTGGGCACTCATTGCTTTGTAAATAATACCTAGCTATAGGCTCCAAGTCTTGAAGGGCTTGAGATAGTTGTTACACTCACTTTTTGGCTGATTTCATGGCCAAGTTGGTGACTTTGTTAGCTATTAGGTATCATTTTTCCATGGCTTTGATGATCCTATAGTTATTGTTTGCCTCATGTCATGCACAGCAAAGTGACTAAGGGACAGGTACTTTGAGAAGCTTTCCATCTGAGTCCCTGGACTTCAAAGCTTTTTTTTTTTCTTAATTTTTTAAAAAAAATGTTTGTTTTTGAGAGAGAGAGACTCGAGAGAGAGAGAGAGAGAGAGAGAGAGAGAGAGCATGAGCAGGGGAGGGGCAGAGAGAGGGAGACACAGAATCCGAGGCAGGCACCAGGCTCTGAGCTGTCAGCACAGAGCCTGAAGTGGGGCTCGAACTCACAAGCCACAAGATCACGACCTGCGCCAAAGTCAGACGCTCACCCAACTGAACCACCCAGGTGCCCCTGGACTTCAAAGCTTTGAGTTGTCTTCAGCCTTCTTGCCTGAACTGCAGTTAGTTGTCTTCTATAACTCAGCAAACTTGTAGGTGATATGGGCCATATGGCAGTACTGGTGACTAGCTGGTTGGGATTTGACAGGAGTGTTGAGAGTGATTATCTGAGAGACAAAGCTACTCGCCTCTGAAAGCAGGCTGTTCTTTTTGCCTGTTGTCTCACCTGATGTCCTTCACTGACATGTTTTTCATATTAATGCCCATGCTGTAGTTGGGCAGGGCCTTGTGTTGCATGCATCTCTAGAGACTTGACCTGTGTGGTGATGTCGTAGGGGGCAAAGGTCGCTACTAATCTGTGCCTGACAAAGGCTTATTCCACTCAGCCCATGGGCTTTGGGCTGATGCCCCCAATCTTGTAGATGACCTTGAAGGGCTTGTTGGTAGGGCAGGCTTGAGGGGTAGAAGGAAGAGGTAATGGAATCCAGCACATCTAGCAGTGTCATGCTTGCCACATTCCCTTTTTTCCTAGTGGTCTTCCAGTCTTTGAACCCATGTGTCTTGCTGTTGCTGGTCAGCATATTGTCCCTGTGCCAGCCTGAGGTGGTCACAAAGACCATAGTCTCAGAATCATAATCTTCTTGATGTAAGCCATCACCTCCTTTGTGAGCTCCTCAAAGCACTCATATGAACAAGGTAATTAAAACTATAATTTTAATATAAAATACATTAAGATGAGAGAAAGATATGGGGAGAGAGTTGTTTCAATATCTTAACACAGTCTGTTTCAATATGTTGTGTTAGGAATTTATCTCTAGCTGGTTGCTAAGAAAACTTTTGACCTTAGTTTGACATTATTTCTTCACAAGAAAAATTAGCCCTTGAGATTAAATAGAAATATATCTTAGTTAATAATGTTTAAAATCTCTCCATAGCACTTTTTTTTAATTGACTTTAATTTTCTGAAAGCTTAGAGCTATATAAAATTTGAAGATTTTCCTCTCACCCAGTCACTTAATGGAGAGACAGGAAAGCAATTGAAAGGCAGTAAGGCAAGTGCTTTTGCAAACTTAGAACCTTAAAAACTAAAAAAATCAATATTTCAAAATTTAAAATGCAAGGGTGTACTCATTTTATACGTGTATTTTCTGAAATAGACCTCATGTGTCAAATCAGACCTAAAGTAATGGTATAGTTATAATGACAGTACATGCACTGAAAAGACGTATGAAACCAAAAAGGTGATATTTCATGTAGCCATACAGTAGTCAGGTTTTCTTCTCTTCATTAATTTATTCATTTATTTAACATCGATGTGCTAGGCACCATGTGGACCAGTTGAGGTTACATTCTCATTGAAATCTGATAGACATATAAATTAATATGAAGATTTGGAAGAAAAATCTGATAAATCAGGAAAAATTGAAGATGTGAATATCTTATAAACTCATTAAGCCATATATTCAAAATGTGTACCAGAAAACATACTATTGGTTTTATAAAATGTACTAAAAAATTGATTCAGATTGGTAAGATTTATCTAAGACCTTAAAAACACGAAACAATATTCTTTTATGTCTGAATTTGTATGTGTAATGTAAAAATATAAAACATGCTGCTGTAACTCTCAGATTCTTCAGGAGGGAAGAAGGAAAGGATATCAAATAGAGAAGGATTAGGGACTTAAACTATCTGTAAATTTTTCTCACATAAAAAATGGATTCGAAATACATGACAAATAATAAAATTGTTAAATAAGGGTGGGGGTTATACCAGGGTATGTTTAAGAAATTTTATTATAAAAAGGAAAGAAAAATAGTGAATGATAGATTTTCAAAGTGTGGAAGACTGGGCTAAAGACCCTCTGTTAATGCTAAATAAAATCAGCCAACAAAATAAAACAGTAACAACAAAAAAATTAAATGTTTTCAAACTAGAAATCAAGAAAGGAGAGTTCTCAGATGCTAGAACTCAAAAAGGAAATCACTGCTATTGGAATGGCCAGTTGCTGAAGGCAAAAATGCCCTTTTAAACTGCATATAGATATAATGTTGCTAGACACTGATCTTATGCCTGGAGATGAAGGATAAGACATTAGGCCTGTATAAGCAAGGAGCTCTAAAAGCCTGGTGCCTATCTCCAAAATAATACCTGGTAAAATTCTACCCATTAGTTCAGGGCCATGGTAAACAAAGTGAGCATTCACATAGGAATATAGGTAGAAAAGGCATTATCCTCAAAAAACTGTAACTACAAGATTGTATCAAAAGATTGAGACTCTGAATTTAAATAAGAAGTCAGAATAAGATGAATAAGAACTGGTCCAGAAGTACTGAAATGCCTGACGTTTCAGCCAAGGTAAATGTAAGAAACACTTTATAAGGACACAGCTGAACCCAAAGTGTGAAAATCTTGCTGAAGATGAACTTAATGTCAGAAGTTATATGCCACAGAGAAGCGACAGTTATAGTCAGCAGATGCTAAAACTGAAGAACTAACAACTTGAGAATTGATGGCAATCTCAAATTTTAAAATACATGTGTTTAAAATATGTAAAGCAACAGAGAATAGAACTAAGATGGGAACAGATTATAGTGACAAATAGCATAGAATGGATTTTAAAAAGAATCTGAAAGAAAGTCATTAAAAAAAATGAATGGATGAGTAAATTAGAAAGCTACATAGTTAAAAAAATGAAATAGATAATGGGAGCATATCATCACAATATAGAGAGAGCACTGAAAATGTGACATAGAGGCTAGAATGAGATGCAGCTACATGACAAATAGGAAAAAAAGCGGAGAATAGATTATGTGGGAAAGATAACATTCATAAGTGGGGGATGTCCCAGACTTCTAAAAATACCCCCGACAGTCAAACACTATGCCTGAATAGCAAAGTCAAAAATAACTACTAAGAGCTACCAGACTGGAGCAATTAGAAAACAAATAGGAAGGTAGTAGACTTAAGCCCAGTCATATTTTATTAAACATAAATGTTTTAAATACACCATTTAAAAGGCCAGTGATTGTCAGACTGTGAAAAAGGCCACACTAGGCTAAGAGAAATGCACTGTCTAAATAAAGCAACATTTATGTTAAAAGTGTGGTAAAAACTATGTTATGAAATTATCATTGAAAAGCTTAAGTGGCTGTTTGAATATCAAACTAGACATTGGGACAAGGGATATTACCAAAGATAAAAGGAACATATTACAATGATAAGAGAATCAATTCTTCCAGAAGATAATACTCCAAATTTGTATACATTAAAAATATATCAAGCAAAAATGAGCAGAACTGAAGGCAGAACAAATTCAAAATTATAACTGGAGATTTCTACAGTCTTCTCTTAATGATTAATAGAACAAATAGGATCAGTGAAGATAGAAAAGATTTGAAGAAAACTATCAACAACTAGACATAATTGATTTAATTGAGAACTGATAATAATCTCAATTTTTTATAAATTCATGAAGTACTCCACAACAATGGAAGAGTACAGATTTTATTTTAGTGCATATGAAACATTTAGCAATATACACCATTGGCTGGGTTATTAAAGAAGTTTTGATTGTATGATGTTTTGATTGTATGATGACTGATATACAGAAATGATCAGTAATGGGATAATTGTTCATCTTCATGAATAATTCTTTTATTCTCCAACAGGAATGAAGGAGAGGTAATTACTATAGATCCTCCAGACTTAAAAGCACATTAGAAGAGAATTATGAATAGCTTTTGCTACATTCAATAAGTAGGAAGATATATACTACCAATATTAAGAAATACACTTGAATATTTTATAACAACTAAAAGGTTTTTTTTTAAGTATTTATTTTGAGAGAGAGAGAGAGTGAGTGGGGAAGGGGAAAAAAGAGATGTGGGGAGAGAGAATCCCAAGCAGGCTCTGCACTGAAGCACAGAGCCCTTTGCGGGGCTCAATCCCTTGAACCGTGAGATCATGACCTGAGTCAAAATCAAGAGTCAGAGAAGCTTAACCGACTGAGCCACCCAGGTGCCCTTACAACAATTTTTAAAAGTAAATTGATTATTAAAAACTTTCCTTGAGAAAACTTTAGGCACAAATCACTGGTGGATTTTGTCAAACAGTTTAAGGATGAAAAAATACCATTTTTTTTAAGTTTTGTTTATTTATTTTGAGAAAGAAAAAGAGCATAAACAGGGAGGGGTAGAGAGCGGGAGAGAAAGAATCCCAAGAAGGTTATATGCTGTCATCGTGGAACCTGATGTGCATCTCAAACTTATGAACTGTGAGATCATGACCTGAGCTGAAATCAAGAGTCAGTCACTTAACCAACTAAGCCACCCAGGTGCTCTGAAAAAATACCAATTCTATTTCAGAAAATAGATAAGAACAGTGTTACCCTTGTACTCAAATCAAAGACATAGGAAAAGAAAATTATAGGCCAAAATCCTCATGAACATAGAGGTGACAATCTTTAAAATAATTAGCTGTTGAATCCAGGGACATAGAAAGAAGATAATATATCCTGACTGAATGAGGCTTATCTGAAAAATATAAGATTGATTTATCATTTTAAAGTCAGCCAGTGGAATTCACCATATTAATAGGTTTAAGGCAGAAATTCATATGATCTCCTCAATAAATACAGGAAGATATTTGGCAAAATACAGCACCGAGTAATGGTAAAAATTCTTAGGAAACTGTGAATAGAAGGGAATCTCAACCTGATGAAGAGTATACGTAAAATCAACAGCTAATATCATAGTTAGATTGAATGCTTTCTCCCAAGACAAGGGCAAGAATGTTTGCTCTAATCATGTTTACTTAGCATTTTACTGGAAATTCTGTCCAGTGCAATAAGTCAAAGAAAAGAAGTGAAAGACTTCAAGTTTTAAACTGAAAAGGAAGAAGTATCTTTATTATATGACATGGTTTCGTGCAGTTAAAATAATGAGAAATCTACAGGAAAAACTACTTAAAGTAAATCAATACATGCTTTATAAAAGGATTTTTAAAAAATTAAAAACACCACTTAGAGTAGCATTAAAAAAACATTAGAAATAAATTAAGACATGTATGAGGTAGGTAGTTCTGAGAAAATCAAACCTAAATTAAATGGATAGATGTGGGGTACCTGGGTGGCTCAATCGGCTCAGGTCATGATCTCATGGTTTGTGGGATTGAGCCCCAAATTGGGCTGTATGCTGACAATGTGGATCCTGCTTGGGATTCTCCCTCTCCTTCTCACTGCCCCCTACTGTGCATGTTCTCTCTCTCTCTCAAAATAAATACATAAACTTAAATTTTTTTTTAAATGGATAGATTTTTATGCATCAGAAGTCTCTGTTGTTAAGATACCTGGTCTCCTCAAATTAATTATAGAGTCTCTGCAATCCTAGTCAAAATCCTACATGACTTTTTGTGCAGCAATTGACAAACTGATCCTAAATTTATATGGAAAAGAAGAGCCATAAAATAGTCAAAAAAAAAAAACAAAACAAAAAAACTGAACCAAAAAAACAGCAAAGGTGAAGTACTTATACTATCCTTTTTAAAGATTTAATGTAAATACAGTATCCTTATTGGCAGAAGATTAGACATTTAGATGAATATAACACAATAGAGTCCATAACTGGATTCACACATGTAATTGAGTTGCAATAAAGTTATTAAAGTAATTCAAGGAGGAAAGAGCTTTATCTTTTTTCTCTTTTTTTAAATTGTGGCAAATTATACATTACATAAAATTTACCACTTTAGCTAATCTTGAATGTACAATTCAGGGGGCATTTAGTACATTCACAGTATTGGCCATCACCAGTATTTAATTCTAGAATTTTTTTTATCATTGCAAACAGAAATACTGTACCCATTAAACAACCATGTCTACTTTTCTCCCCCTAGTCCCTAGAAATGTCTGTTCTATTTCCTGGCTCTGTGAATTTACCTATTCTGACTACCTCACACAAGTGGAATCATACAGTATATTTCCCTTTGTGTCTGGCTGATTCTCACATAATATTTTCCTGGTTTATGTATGTTGTAGCATGTGTTATTCCTTTTTTTTTTTGTAATTTAGCTTAATTTTTCATTTTTTAAAATTTACATCTAAATTAGTATATAGTGAAGCAATGATTTCAGGAGTAGATTCCTTAATGCCCCTTACCCAATGAGCCCACCCCCCCTCCCACAAAACCTCCAGCAACCCTCAGTTTGTTCTCTATATTTATGAGTCTCTTCTGTTTTGTCCTCCTCTCTGTTTTTATATTATTTTTGTTTCCCTTCCCATATGTTCATCTGTTTTGTCTCTTAAAGTCCTCATATGAGTGAAATCATATGATTTTTGTCTCTCTGACTGACTAATTTCACTTAGCATAATACTCTCCAGTTCCATCCACATAGTTGCAAATGGCAAGATTTCATTCTTTTTGATTGCCGAGTAAGACTCCATTATATATATACCACATCTTTTTTATCCATTCATCCATCGATGGACATTTAGGCTCTTTCCATACTTAGAAACAGCACACCTGTATCCCTTGGATAAATGCCTAGTAGTGCAATTGCTGGGTCATAGGGTAGTTCTATTTTTAGTTTTTTAAGGAACCTCCATACTGTTTTCCGGAGTGGCTGCACCATTGCATTGCCACCAACAATGCAAAAGAGATCCTCTTTCTCTGGATCCTTGCCAACATCTGTTGTTGCCTGAGTTGTTAATGTTAGCCATTCTGACAGGTGTAAGGTGGTATCTCATTGCGGTTTTGATGTGTATTTCTCTGATGATGAGTGATGTTGAGCATTTTTTCATGTGTCGGTTGGCCATCTGTATGTCCTTCCTTGGAAAAGTGTCTATTCATGTCTTTTGCCCATTTCTTCACTGGATTATTTGTTTTTTGGGTGTTGAGTTTGATAAGTTCTTTATAGATTTTGGATACTAACCCTTTATCTGATATGTCATTTGCAAATATCTTCTCCCATTCTGTCAGTTGCCCTTTAGTTTTGTTGATTGTTTCCTTTGCTGTGCAGAAGCTTTTTAGTTTGAGGAAGTTCCAGAGTTTGTATTTGCTTTTGTTTCCCTTGCCTCCGGAGACGTGTTGAGTAAGAAGTTGCTGCGGCCAAGATCAAAGAGGTCTTTGCCTGCTTTCTCCTCGAGGATTTTGATGGCTTCCTGTCTTACATTTAGGTCTTTCATCCATTTTGAGTTTATTTTTGTGTATGGTGTAAGAAAGTGATCCAGGTTCATTTTTTCTGCATATCACTGTCCTGTTTTCCCAGCACCACTTGCTGAAGAAACTGTCTTTATTCCATTGGATATTTTTTCCTGCTTTGTCAAAGATTAGTTGGCCATACGTTTGTGGGTCCATTTCTGGGTTCTTTATTCTGTTCCACTGATTTGAATGTCTGTTCTTGTGCCAGTACCATACTGTCTTGATGATTACAGCTTTGTAGTATAGCTTGAAGTCTGGGATTGTGATGCCTCCTGCTTTGGTTTTCTTTTTCAAGATTGCTTTGGCTATTCGGGGTATTTCTGGTTCCATACAAAGTTTAGGATTATTTGTTCTAGCTCTGTGAAGAATGCTGGCGTTACTTTGATAGGGATTGCATTGAATGTGTAGATTGCTTTGGGTAGTATCGACATTTTAACAATACTTGTTCTTCCTATCCAGGTGCATGGAATCTTTTTCCATTTTTTGTGTCTTCAATTTCTTTCATAAGCTTCCTATAGTTTTCAGTGTATAGATTTTTCACCTCTTTGGTTAGATGTATTCCTAGGTATTTTATGGTTTTTTTGTGCAACTGTAAATGGGATCGATTCCTTGATTTCTCTTTCTGTTGCTTCATTGTTGGTGTATAGGAATGCAACCAATTTCTGTGCATTGATTTTATATCCTGCAACTTTGCAGAATTCATGAATCAGTTTTAGCAGTTTTTTGGTGGAATCTTCTGGGTTTTCCATATCGAGTATCATGTCATCTGCGAAGAATGAAAGTTTGCCCTCCTTGTGGCCGATTTGGATGCCTTTTATTTCTTTGTGTTGTTTGATTGCACAGGCTAAGACCTCCAATACTATGTTGAATAACAGTGGTGAGGGTGGGCATCCCTGCCTTGTTCCTGACCTTAGGGGGAAAGCTTTCAGTTTTTCCCCCATTGAGGATGATATTAGTGTTGGCTCATTCATATATGGCTTTTATGATCTTGAGGTATGCTCCTTCTATCCCTACTTTCTTGAGGGTTTTTATCAAGAAAGGATGCTGTATTTTGTCAAATGCTTTTTCTGCATCTGTTGAGAGGATCATATGGTTCTTGTCCTTTCTTTTATTGATGTGATGAATCACGTTAATTGTTTTGCAAATACTGAACGAGCCCTGCATCCCAGGTATAAACCCCACTTGCTCGTGGTGAACAATTTTTTTAATGTATTGTTGGAGCCGGTTGGCTAATACATTGTTGAGGATTTTTGCATCCTTGTTCATCAGGGAAATTGGTCTGTAGTTCTCCTTTTTATTGGGGTCTCTGTCTGGTTTTGGAATCAAGGTAATGCTGACTTCATAGAAAGAGTTTGGAAGTTTTCCTTCCATTTGTATTTTTTGGAACAGTTTCAAGAGAATAGGTGTTAACTCTTCTTTAAATGTTTGGATAGAATTCCCCTGGAAAGCCATCTGGCCCTGGACTCTTGTTTTTTGGCAGATTTTTTATTGCTAATTGGATTTCCTTACTGGTTGTTGGTCTGTTCAAATTTTCTATTTCCTCCTGTGTCAGTTTTGTAGTATGTATGTTTCTAGGAGTTTGTCCATTTCTTTCAGATTACCTCTTTTATTGACATACCATTGTTCATAGTATTCTCTTATTGTTTTTATTTCTGTTGTGTTGTTTTTGATCTCTCCTCTTTCATTCTTGATTTTATTTATTTAGGTCCTTTCCTTTTTCTTTTTGATCAAACTGGCTAGGGGTTTATCAATTTTGTTAATTCTTTCAAAGAACCAGCTTCTGGTTTTATTGATCTGTTCTACTGTGTTTTTGGTTTCGATAGCATTAATTTCTGTTCTCATCTTTATTATTTCCTGTCTTCTGCTGGTTTTGGGTTTTATTTGCTGTTCTTTTTCCAGATCCTTAAGGCATAAGGTTAGGTTGTGTATCTGAGATCTTTCTTCCTTCTTTGGGAAGGCCTGGATTGCTATATACTTTCCTCTTATGACCGCATTTGCTGTGTCCCAGAGGTTTTGGGTTGTGGTGTTACCATTTTCATTGGCCTCCATATACTTTTTAATTTCCTCTTTAACTGCTTGGTTAGCCCATTCATTCTTTAGTAGGATGTTCTTCAGTCTCCAAGTATTTGTTACCTTTCCAATTTTTTTCTTGTTGATTTCGAGTTTCATAGTGTTGTGGTCTGAAAATATGCAGGATATAATCTTGATCTTTTTGTACTTGCTGAGGGCCGATTTGTGTCCCAGTATATGGTCTCTTCTGGAGAACGTTCCATGTGCACTGGAGAAGAATGTATATTCTGCTGCTTTAGGCTGAAATGTTCTGAATATATCTGTTAAGTCCATCTGGTCCAGTGTGTCGTTCAAAGCCATTGTTTCCTTGTTGATGTTTTGATTAGATGATCTGTCCATTGCTGTGAGTGGGGTGTTGAAGTCTCCTACTATTATGGTATTACTGTTGATGAGTTTCTTTATGTTTGTGATTAATTGGTTTATATATTTGGGTGTTGCCACATTTGGCGCATAGATGTTTACAATTGTTAGGTCTTCTTGGTCTATAGACCCTTTATGATACAATGCCCTTCTGCATCTCTTGATACAGTCTTTATTTTAAAGTCTGGATTGTCTGATATAAGTATGGCTACTCTGGCTTCTTTTGTTGACCATTAGCATGATAGATGGTTCTCCATCCCCTTACTTTCAATCTGAAGATGTCTTTAGGTCTAAAGTGGGTGTCTTGTAAACAGCATATAGATGGATCTTGTTTTCTTATCCATTCTGTTACCCTATGTCTTTTGATTGGAGCATTGAGTCCATTGATGTTTAGAGTGAGTACTGAAAGATATGAATTGATTGCCATCATGATGCTTGTCGAGTTGGAGTTTCTGGTGGTGTTGTCTGGTCCTTTCTAATTCTTGTTGCTGTTGGTATTCATTTATTTTGTATATATTTTTTTCATCTTTTCTCCCCTCAGAGAGTTCCCCTTAAAATTTCATGCAGGGCTGGTTTAGTGGTCACAAACTCCTTTAATTTTGGTTTGTCTGGGAAACTTTTAACCTCTCCTTCCATTTTGAATGACAGCCTTGCTGGATAAAGAATTCTTGGCTGCATATTTTTCTGATTCAGCACACTGAATATATCCCACCACTCCTTCTGGCCTGCCAAGTTTCTGTGGATAGGTCTGCTGCAAACCTGATCTGTCTTCCCTTGTAGGTTCGGGACCTTTTTTTCCCTTGCTGCTCATGATTCTCTCCTTGCCTGAGTATTTTGTGAATTTGACTATGATATGCCTTGTTGATGGTTGGTTTTTCTTGAATCTATGGGGTCCTCTGTGCTTC
This sequence comes from Prionailurus bengalensis, assembly GCF_016509475.1. Taxonomy (NCBI): domain Eukaryota; kingdom Metazoa; phylum Chordata; class Mammalia; order Carnivora; family Felidae; genus Prionailurus; species Prionailurus bengalensis. Next base: position 40,849,481 of record NC_057345.1, on the reverse strand, counting down.
CTGGATTTTGATGTCTCTGTTTTTCCCCAGGTTAAGAAAGTTTTCTGCTATGATTTGCTCACATAACCCTTCTACCCCAATTTCTCTCTCTTCCTACTCTGGGACCCCTATGATTCTGATGTTGTTCCTTTTTAATGAGTCACTGATTTCTCTAATTCTTAAGTCATGCTCTTTTGCCTTAATCACCCTCTTTTTTTCTGCTTTGTTATTCTCTATAAGTTTGTCCTCTATATCGCTGATTCTCTGTTCTGCCTCATCCATCCTTGCCGCCGCTGCATCCATTCATGATTGCAGCTCAGTTACAGCATTTTTTATTTCATTCCGACTAGTTTTTACTTCTTTTATCTCTGTAGAAAGGGATTCTAATCTATTTTCGACTCCAGCTAGTATTCTTATTATCGTGATTCTAAATTCTAGTTCAGACATCTTGCTTGTATCTGTGTTGATTAAGTCCCTGGCTGTCATTTATTCATGCGTTTTCTTTTGGGGTGAATTCCTTCATTTTGTCATTTTGAAGGGAGAAAAGGAACTAATGAGGTAGAAAAATTGAAATTAAAAAAAATATTAAAATTAAAAATTAAAAAGATACACAAAAATCGAATAGATGATGCTAGGTCCTAGGTTTGTTTTGGTCTGGGTGTTGAAAGTGGTTTGACAAATTAGAGAAAAAAAAGTGGGGGAAGAGAAAAAAAGGAAATCGTTTGTGAATTTGAAAAAATGAATACACTGAAGTAGACTAGTGTGAGATGATGGGGTTAAAATAGAATTTGAAAATAGAATTTAAAAATATATTCACAAAAGTAAAGAATATAGTAGAAAAAAAATTAAAGAAAAATACTTTGAATAAAAATTAAAGATAAACATGAATTTTTTCATTTTCTGTATAAGAAATGGAAAAGAAATGAAAAAGAGAAAAAAGATTAAAAAATGAAAAAAAAGAAAAAATCGTTTGATAATTTGAGAAACTGAGTATACCCTAATAGACTAGAATAAAATGATGGAAGTAAAATAGATTTTGAAAAAATTTACATAGAGGCAAAAAATATAGTAATAAAAATTAAATGAAAATATTTTCTATAGAAGTTGAAAGTAAAAATGAAGTTTTTCTCTTTTTCTGCATTTGAGAAAAAGGAAAGAAACAAGAAAGAAAAAAGGAGAAATTGTTTGAAAATTTGAGAAGGTGAGTACACTGAAGTAGACTAAAACAATGATGGAAGTAAAGTGGAATTTGAAAAAATTTACACAAAAGTAAAAAATATAGTAATAAAAATAGAGAAAGTTATTTTTAATAAAAATTTTTAAAAAATGAATTTTTTTGTTTCTGTATTCAAGAAAAAGAATTGTAAAAGAGAAAAAGGAAAATGAAAGAAAAAAGAAAGAAAATTGAATAGATGAACCTGCTAACAGATTGAAGTAGGACGGAAATTGTCTCGTTTTCCCCTAGAAGTCAGTCTGTGTAGCTCTTTATAGTCCATAAATTAAGCCAGTGGTGAGACTTGTGTTCTTGAAGAGCGTGGTTGACCCCCTTGGGCGGGGCTCAGTGCAACAGCTCCACTCTCCACTAGATGGAGCTGCTAGCCTACTGGGTGGAATGTTGTGGTGCTTGTAGGTGCATATGTTCATGTGCAGGAGCGGTGAAAATGGTCCACCCAGCTACCCAGTCTGTTCTCCTGGATCAGCAATCGTGCACCCGTCCTCTGTCTTTAGCTCTCGTCCATTCCCTGCTTTTTCACTCTCTGTGACCAGGCCCCAGGCAGTACATCTCTCCCGAGTTTTGTCTCTGATGCGGCTGTTTTCCCCGGCCCCTTACTTCTGTAGGGCTGTGGCTTTGATACGTTCTGCCCCTCTGCGGGAGAGTCTCACCAAGCAATGGCTGAATGAGGAATGGCCGAATGTTGGCTGCACCCAGGAACACCCGCTGGACCCTGCTGTTACTGGTGCCCTGAGACTGCGGCCAGGTGCCAGCCCACCCCAGAAAAAGTTCACGAGACAGTGTAGCAGCAGCATTTCAGGGATTATGGAAAATCACAACACACATATGGCACCAGGCTTTGCCCTCAATGACCTTGCCCCAGCACCAGTGAATGTGGCCGCCTTCTGGGGTCTACTGGGACCAGGTGGCTTCAACTGTCTCTACCAAATGTCCTTCCAGCAGTGGAACCTCTTTTCCCTGTGTGGCCCGAGAACCTCCCAGACCCCACTCTGTTCCTGAGGATTCGCCTTTCCCACCAGAGCACCACCAGGTATCGATCTGCGGAGTTGCAGCCTTTGCGCTCCCCTTGTTGACAGTCTTAATGGAATTTAAGCCCTCTCCTTTCTCATTTCTCCCTTTGTAGTTTAGTCCCTGTGGCTATTTCTAATTTTCCACTTTCTCTTCAACTGCTTTTGGTGAGGGGGGGAGCATACTGGAAAAGCACCCCTATTGGGGAGGGTGCTTTTCCAGTATGCTCCCCCCCAGTCTCCATCCTCTCTCCACCCTCAAAAGTGGTTCCCTACTTTTCGCGGCTTCTTGCTCCCCAAATTCACCTCTCCACGCCACGTACTTGCTGAATTCTGTGGTTCAGGTTTTGCAGATTGTTGTGTTAATCCTCCAATCAATTTTTTAGGTGTGTAGAATGGTTTAGTGTTGGTGGCTGTATTTCATGGATGCGAGACACATAAAAAGCTTCCATGCTGTTCCGCCATCTTGGCCCCTCCTTTGTTTAAGTTTCTAAGGAGCCACCAAACTCTTCTCTGCAGCAGCTGAACCATTTTACTGTGTCATTAGCAGTGTGTGAGGGGTCCAGTTTCTCCATGTCTTTCCAAACATTTGTTATTTACTGTTTTTAGAATTTTATTTATTTATTTATTTTAATTTTTGTTTCATTTATTTATTCCTGAGAGAGACACACACACACAGAGCATGAGTGGGGGAGGGGCAGAGCGAGGGAGGAACACAGAATCCTGAGCAGGCTCCAGGCTCTGAGCTGTCAGCACAGAGCCTGATGTCGGGCTTGAACTCATGAGCCTTTGTGCTGTGAGATCATGTCCAGAGCCAAAGATCAACGCTTAACTGATTGAGCCACCCAGGTGCCCCTATATTTATTTATTTTTAATTACAACCATGTTGGGAGGTGTGAAGTGGTACTCATTGCACTTTTGATTTCAATTTCCCTAATGGTTAGTGATATTGAGCATATTTTTTTGTGCTTGTTGGTTATCTGTGTACCTTTGGAGAAATATGTTAAGTTCTTAGCCCATTTTAAGATCAAATTGTGTTCTTGTGTTTGAGTTGTTAAGTGTTCTTTATATAATCTGGATAACTAAACCCTTATTAGACCTACGATTTGCAGATATTCCCTCCCATTATGTAGATTGCTGTTTTTTTTTTCTCAGCAATGCCCTTTGATGCACACATATTTTTAATTTTGATGAAATGCAGTATATGCGTTTTCTCTTGTTGCTCATGCTTTTGATGTCACATCTAAGAATCCATTACCAAACACAAGGTCATGGATATTTACCCTTACAGTTTTTTCTAAGACTTAAAATTTAACTCTTCTATTTTGAGTAATTTAATCAATTTTGAGTTCATTGTTGTATATATGGTGTGAAGCAGAGGTCCAAATTTATTATTTTGCATGTGGGTATCCAGTTGTCTCAGCACTGTTTTTTGTTTTTTAGAAGAAACATATATTTTTTTTTAATTTTAGAGAGAAAGCATGAGTGGGGGAGAGGGTCAGAGAAAGAGAGAGAGAGAGAAGAGAGAGAAAGAGAGAGAGAGAGAGAGAGAGAGAGAGAGGAAGAATCTTAAGCAGGCTCCATGTTCATTGCAGAGCCCAATGTGAAGCTTGATCCCACAACCCTGAGATCACTATCTGAGCCAAAGTCAAGAGTTGGATGCTCAACCAGTTGAGCCACCCAGGCATCCTGTCTCAGCACTGTTTGATGAATAGAGTGTTCTTTTCCTATTGAATTGTTTTGGCACCCTTTTCAAAAATCAGGTGGCTATAGGGGTGCCTGGGTGGCTCAGTCAGTTAAATGTCCAGCTTCAGCTTAGGTCATGATCTCACGTTCATGAGTTGAAGCCCCGCGTCGGGTATGTGCTGACAGCTCAGAGCCTGGAACTTGCTTCAGATTCTGTGTGTCCCTCTCTCACTCTGCCCCTTCCTTGCTTGTACTCTCTCTTTCTCAAAAATAAATAAACGTTAAAAAAAAATCAATTGGCTATATATGTATATAGGTTTATTTCTGGACTCTCAGTTACATTATATTGTTCTGTATGCCTGTCTTATATCAGTATCAGAATGATACTGTAGCTTTATAGTAAGCTTTGAAATCAGGAATTGTCTTTTGACTTTGATTCCCCCCTCCCTCCCCCCAAGGGACTCTTATTGGTCCCTTGCAGTTCTCTTTGAAATTGAGGATCAGCATTTCCGTTTTACAAAAAAGGCTGTTGGAATTTTGATAGAGATTGCATTGAATCTGTACATTTGTACATTTCTTTGGGTAGTATGGTCCTCTTAATGATAGTAAGTCTTCCAATCCATGAATATTGGATGTCTTTTCACCGATTTAGGTATTTTAAAATTTCTTTGAGCAGTTTTCACTGTTTCCTTTGTTAAATTTATTTCTATATATTTTATTCATTTAGTCTATATCACAAATGGAATTATTTTCTTAATATCCTTAACCAATTATTCATTGCTAGTGTATAGAAATACAACTAAGTTTTGTGTGTTGATTTTTTATCCTACAACTTTGTGTGTGTGTGTGTGTGTGTGTGTGTGTGTGTATGTGTGTGTGAAGCCCTGAGGATTTTCTATGTTTAAGATCATATTATTTGGGAATAGGGATAGTTTTACTTCTTCTGTTCCAGTTCTGATGTGTTTTATTATTTTTCTTGCCTAATCTGGCTAGGATTTCAAATATAATGTTACATAGAAGTGGCAAAAGTGGGCTTTCTTATCCTGTTCTTAATCTTAGGGTAAAGGTTTTTAGTGTTTCATCATTGAGTATGCTGTTAGTTTTGGGTTCTGCATAAATATATTTTATGTTAAAGAAGTTCCCCTCAAGAGGTGCCTGGGTGGCTCATTCGGTTAAACGTTCAACTTCGGCTCAGGTCCTGATCTTACGCCTCATGGGTTCGAGTCCTGTGTCAGGCTGTGTGTTGATAGCTCACAGCCTGGAGCCTGCTTCAGATTCTATGTCGCGCGCTCTCTCTCTCAAAAAATAAATAAACTTAAAAAAAAAAGTTCCCAAAAAGTTCATAATTTATGTGTTTTTATCATGAAAATGTTGTTGGATTTTTCAAATACTTTTCCTGCATTATTTGAGCTGATATTTTTGTTTTGTTTTGTTTTGCTCTTCCTTCAGTCTATATATGTGGTATAATGATTCCTCTGTGTTGAATCACTTTTGCAATCCTGGGATAAATCCTCTTTTAATATGTAGCTGGTTCTGGTTTGCTGTTATTTTGTTGAGAATTTTTTTCATTTATATCCACAATGGACGTTGGTCTGTGTTTTTCTTTTTTAGTGCTCTGTTTATCTGATGTCATTATTAGGATGCTTCTGACCTCACAGAATGACTTAGGAAGTGTCCCCTCTTTGGTTTTTGGGGGATGATTTAAAAAAAATGTTTTTTTAACATTTACTCATTTTGGGGAGACAGAGAGAGACAGAGCAGAAGTGAGGGAGGGGCAGAGAGAGAGAGGGAGACACAGAATCTGAAGCGGCCTCCAGGCTCCGAGCTGTCAGCACAGAGCCCGACGTGGGGCTGGAACTCACAAACTGCGAGATCATGACCTAAGCTAAAGTCGGACGCCCATCCGACTGAGCCACCCAGGTGCCCCTTTGGGGATGATTTATAGGATTGGTGTTAATTCTTTTTTATATAATTGGTAGAATCTAGCAGTGAAGCCATCAGGTCCTTGGCTTTTCTTTATAGGAGACTTTTGATTACTGATACAGTCTCTTTATTTGTTATAAGTCCATTTGAATTCTGTTTTTTCTTGAGTCAGTTTTGGTAGATAGTATGTTTCTAGGAATTTCTTTCATTTCATGTAGGTTATCTAATTTGGTGACATATAATTATTCATAGTATTATTTTCATACTTTTAGTTTTGTAAGGTCAGTAGTAACATCCCTGCTTTCACTTCTGGTTTTAGTAATTTGAGTCTTCTCTCTCTTTTCTTGGCCAGTCTAAACATTTGTCAATTTTGTTAATCTTTTTGAACAGTCTTTGATTTTGTTGATTTTCCTTATTGTTTTTTCTGCTATTAGTCTCATATTTTTATTACTTTCTTCCTTTTAGTGGCTTTGGGTTTAGTTTGTTCTTTTTCTGTTCCTTAAGGTGTGATGTTACTTATTTTAATCTTCTTTTTAATAAGATATCTACAGGTGTAAGTTCCCTTTTGGTCATAGAAAGATACTTTTTATGGTTTCTATCTTCCAGAATTCATTGAAACTTGTTTTTATATATTCTTTCCTAGAGAATGTTCCATTTGCACTTAAGAAAATATGTATTTGTGTTGTTTTGGGTAGAATGTCCTATAAATGTTAAATCTAGTCACTTAATAACTATATTTCAATTCCTCTATTTCCTTATTGATGTTCTGTTTAATTCTGTCCTTTATTGAAAGTATAGTATTGATATCTCCAAGTGTTTCTGTAGAATTGTATTTCTCCTTTCAATTTTGTCAATTTTTTCTTCATGTATTTTGGAGACTCTGTTATTAGGTATGTATGTATTTCTTATTTTTATATCTTCTTGATGTATTGTTCTTTTATCAGTTCTTTCTCTTATGAAAGTTTTTGACTTAAAGTCTGCTTTATCTGATATTAGTATCATGAGCCAGCCTTTCTTTTGGTTACTAATTGCACACATATTTTTCTGTCCTTTCACTTTTCACCTTTTTATGTCTTTGGATTTTGAAGTGAGTCTTTTATAGATAGCCTATAGTTGGATCATGTCTTTTTTATCCATTCTGCCTATCTCTGACTTCTAATTGGAGAGTTTAATCAGTAATTACTGATAAGGGTGCATTTAGTTTGGCTAGTTTGCTGTTTGTTTTCTGTGTGTCATTCTTTTTTTCTCAGTTTCCTCAATTCCTTCATTATTGTCTCCTTTTTGGTTACTTGACTTTTTGGTACTGTACTGTTTTGTTTCCTTTCTCATCCTTTTTTCTGTGTGTTTTTTAGTTATTTTCTTAGTGGTTACTCTAGGGATTATAAATAGCCTCTCCATATTATAACAATCTGTTTTGAATTAATACCAGCTTAACTTCAGTAGCATACAAAAACTCTGCTCCTATACAGCTCCATCGCTCCCTCTTCATGTTGTTATTACACCTTACATCTTTATACATTCTGTGCTCATTAGTGTCAATTTATACATTTTGTGTTCATTGATGTCAATTTATAATCTTGTTTTATGCATTTGTTTCTTAAGTAATGTAGAAAAAAGTTATAAACCAAAAATATAATAATACTGGCTTTTGTGTTTGCCTATATAATTACATTTATTATTTATTTATTTATATTACATTTTTTAAATGTTCATTCATTTTTGAGAGAGAGAGACAGGAGCATAAGTGGGGGAGGGACAGAGAGCGAGGGAGACACAGAATCCAAATTAGGCTCTAGGCTCTGAGCTGTTAGCACAGAGCCTGACGTGGAGTTGTAACTCACGAACTGTGAGATCATGACCTGAGCTGAAGTCGTCCTCTTAACTGACTGAGCCACATGAGGTGCCCCTTTCGTTTAGTGTTAAAGGATGGTTTTTTCTTGTTTTTGTTTTTGCTTTTGTTTTGCTTTAAATAAGTCATCCTACTGCTTTTTGGCATTTATAATTTCTGTTGAGAAATTAGCTGTTGATCTTATTGGGGGGTCCCTTGTAGATGAAGTTCTCTCTCCTTTCATGATTCTTTTTAGTTTTTTTTTTTTTTTTTTTTTTTTTTAAATTTTTTTTCTCAACGTTTATTTATTTTGGGGACAGAGAGAGACAGAGCATGAACAGGGGAGGGGCAGAGAGAGAGGGAGACACAGAATGGGAAACAGGCTCCAGGCTCCGAGCCATCAGCCCAGAGCCTGACGCGGGGCTCGAACTCACAGACCGCGAGATCATGACCTGGCTGAAGTCGGACGCTTAACCGACTGCGCCACCCAGGCGCCCCAGATTCTTTTTAGTTTTTTAAAAAAATTTTTTTAATGTTTATTTTTGAGACAGAGGGAGACAGAGTGCGAGTGGGGGAGGGTCAGAGAGCGAGGCAGACACAGAGTCTGAAACAGGCTCCAGCCTCTGAGCTGTCAGCACAGAGCCTGGTGCGGGGCTTGAACCCATGAACCATGAGATCATGATCTGAGCCAAAGTCAGATGCTCAACTGACTAAGCCACCCAGGTACCCCTCTTTTTGAGTTTTGATAGCTTGATTGTAATGTGTTTTGGTATGGATGTCTTTGCGTTTATCCTTTTAGGAATCTCTTGAACATTTTGAATGTGTAGTTTATTAAGTCTTTTACCAAATTTAATTAAGTTTTTAGCCATTATTAAAATATTCTTTCTGCCTCTTTATTTCTTCTCCTTCTGGAACTCCCTGTATGCATGTGTTGGTGTATTTGGTGAGTCTCACTTATCTCTTCAGCTCTGTTCATTTTTCTTTATGCTTCCCAGATTGGGTAATTGCATTTGAACTACCTTCCAGTTCTCTATTCTTTCTTCTGCCTCCTCAAGAGTTGCTATCAAAACCCTGTAGTTAATTTTTCATTTCAGTTATTGTACTTTTCAGCCCAAGATTTTTTTCCTTGGGTTCTTTTTAAAGTGATTTGTATGTCTTTATTGATAGTCTCTATTGACCCATTGTCATTTTGGTTCCCATTAGCTCTTTGTTTATGGATTCTTTGAGCTCTTTGAGGATGTTTAATATGATGATTGAAAATCTTTGTACAGTAAATCTGATGTCTCTTCTCCCTCACAGACCATTTCTGTTAGTTTCTCCTTTGAATGGGTCATACTTTCCTGTTGCTCTGTATACATCACAATTTCTTTTTTCACAAGTGATTATTTTAAATATATAATGTGAAAACTCTGGAATTCAGGTTTTTACCTCTCCTTATGGTTCATTTCTGTTGCTTTCTGTGGGTTGTTATTTGTTCACTTGCTTTTCTAAACAATTTTTATAATTTTTTTGGTGATGAGTTGTCTGTCTTAATCTGCTTGGGCTACAGTGACAAAATACCATAGAACAGAGATATTTTCTCATAGTTCTGAAGACTGAAAGTCTCAGATCAGTGGTGCCAGTGTGGTTAGTTTTTGGTGAGAACTCTTCCTGACTTGCAGATGGCCACTTTCTCTCTTGGTTCTCATGTGGCAGGGACACACACACACACACACACACACACACACACACACCAAGCACTCTCTGGTGTGTCTTCTTATAAGAGACGTTAATTCCATTATGAGTGCCCCACCTTCATGATCTCATCTAAACCTGATAATTTCCTGTATGCCCCCCATTACTGAGTGCCATCACAGTGGCACTTAGAACTTCAACATCTGAATTTGGTGGGCAATGGGAGTGGGGTACAAACATTTGGTACATAACAGTCTCTGAAATCTTTCCTTAGTTGTGATCTGCTAATGGTATGAGAGAGATTTTTTTTAATATCTGGAGTAAAAAAGAAAATAAAAAGAAAAGAGAAAAAAAAAAGAAGAAAGAATGCAGGCTATCTCTGTACTGGAGCACTCTAACACTTAGGCTCTTTACAACTCTCTCTTTTTTTGTGCTGAGCCTAGAGATGAGTCGGTAGTTTTTTCAGGTATTCTCTGAGTAGGTGTCTTGCCTTGGACATGTGCATCGCTTTCTAAACTCCCAGTATTTTTTAGTGCCATACTTTCCCAAAGAAATTGTCTTGCCATCTTTTTCTTCCAGGTTTTTGGCTTGCCTGTTATTTGCCTCCATTGGAATATTTTGTCCCAAGTGGCAGTGAGTTTTTCATTTGCCTTAAAATTTTCATGAAGAATGTCCTCTTCAGAGTATAGCTGCTCTTTCTGTACTAGGAGAATTTTGAGTTGGTAAAACAAAGGCGAGAGCCTTGAGTCAGTCCTTCAGGTAGCCTTGCACAGGTCACAGCAGACAAATTCTTTGAGAACAGTGTCTGCTCTGCTCTTGAACCAGGGACTAGGGTTCAACTGTAGGAATGTGGGTTAGTATATTCAAGACTTTTACAGAGCCAAGAGTGGAGAAAGGGAAATAAAAACATTGCAAAGCTTTCACACTGTTTTGAAGTCACCTTTTTCATGTTTCAGCATTTGTTTGATTTGTACAAACCTTTGACCAATTTCCAGAGTTCTGAGAAATTTGATTCTGACTGTTTTTGTTCAGTTTTTTGTGTTTCTGTGGAAGGATTGGCTCTTGGAACTACCACCTACATGTTTTTCTGAGGGAAAAAAGGATGATGTCTTTGAGGAAGTGTATTTTGCTTGTGCTTTCCGATGTTTGTTGCTGTTGGGCTCACTATGTACCTCTTACAGTTTTTCTCTCCACTTCTTCCTGTGCAGCTTCTGCCCTATCTTAACTGTTCTTAGCTGCTTTTGTTACTATTTTGGAGCCTTTGGATTATCTCTGGTTTTTCATTCAGCTTAAAATGAAGATTGCCTTTTTTACTTGTTTCCTTTGTTATACTTTTATGGTGTCCAGGAATCAAATTATTCCCTTACTCCCCAAATTTCCCTCTTAAAAATTTTTTTTCATTTTATTTATTTTCATTTTTTTTTAAACATTTATTCATTTTTGAGAGTGAGAGAGAGTATGAGTAGGGGAGGGGCAGAGAGAGTGAGAGACACAGACACAGAAGCAGGCTCCAGACTCTGAGCTGTCAGCACAGGGCCCTATGTGGTGCTTGAACTCACAGACCGTGAGTTCATGACCAGAGCTGAAGCCAGATGCTTAACCAACTGAGCCACCCAGATACCCCCCCAATTTTTTTTAATGTTTATTTATTTTTGAGAGAGAGAGGGAGGGAGGGAGAATCTGAAGCAGGCTCTAGGCTCTGAGCTGTCAGCACAGAGCCCCGTGTGGGGCTTGAACCTACAAACTGTGAGATCATGACCTGAGCCAACTGGAATGCTTAACCGACTGAGTCACCCAGGTGTTCCCTGCAAATTTCCCCTTTGGTTCTTGTAGTCAACCCTTCTTCCTATCCTAAGCCTGTGATAATTAATATGTTTTCTGTTCTCATAACTTTGCATTTTCTAAAATGTTATGTAATTGGAATTATACAGTATGTAAGCTTTTGAGCCTGGCTCAAAACACATTGCATAGTAATGTACAATAGCACATTGTACAATGTACAGTTGTACATTGTACAATTGTACATATGTACAATAGCATAATACATTTGAAGATTTATTGCCGTTGTTTTGAGTCATCAGTAATGTGTTCATTTTTGTTGCTGAGTAATTTTCTATTGCATGAATGTATAGTTGAAGGAAATTTGGGATGTCTTCTGTTTTTAGTGGTGATGAATAAAGCTGTTATAAACATTCATGTATAATTTTCATGTGAACATAAGTTTTAATTTCTTAAATAATACCTAAGAAGTGGGATTACTATATCATAACTTTCTAAGAAAATTGCTAACTAACTTTGCAAAGTGGCCATATAATTTTGAGATTCTTATGTAATACATATATCAGTGTATGAGAGTTCTGGTTCTTCTGCATCCTTACCATCACTTGATGTTAGTGTTTTGGATTTTAGACACTTTAATGTATCGAAGTGGCATCTCTGTTTGTTTTACATATTCCTATTAACTAATGCTGTTGAACATTTTTTCATGTATATTTATTTGTGTATCTTCTTTGGGGAAGTTTCTGTTGAAATCTTTTGCCATCCATCCATCCATCCATCCATCCATCCATCCATCCATCCATCGATTTGTTTATTAATTATGTTTATTTATTTGGAGAGAGAGAGAGACAAAGCATGAGCAGGAGAGGGGCAGACAGAGAGGGAGAGACCATCCCAAGCTGGCTCCGCAGTGTCAGCGCAGAGCCCAGTGTGGGGCTTGAACCCCCGAACCCTAAAATCATGACCTGAACTGAAATCAAGAGTCGGTTGCTCAGCTGACTGAGCCACCAGATGCCTCTTTATTATTTATTTTAATTGAGTTTTGAGACTTCTTCTTATATTTTGGTTATTAATCTTTTATTAGGTGTGTTTTGCCGATATTTTCTCCCAGTGTGTGGCCTGGCTTTTCATAACCTTAACAGTGTCTTTCAAAGTGCAGTCATTCTTAATTTTAATGAAGTCCATTTTATCAGTATTTTTGGGCTTTACTTTAGCTGTTGTGTCTAAGGCTCCTGAAGATTTCTTAGATTCTTCATATGTTTTCAGCACTAAAATTAGAATGGAATTAATAAATATAACTAGAAAGGTTTTAGTATCCTTTCTTTAGTATTAAGAAAGTAAAATGGGGCACCTGGTTGGCTCAGTTGGTTAAGTGTCTTACTCTTGATTTTGGTTCAAGTCATGCTCTCATGGTTCGTGAATTCAAGCTCCACATTGGGCTCTGTGCTGACATTGTGGAGCCTGTTTGGGATTCTCTGTCTCCTTCTCTGCTCCATGCTGTGCAAGCTCTCTCCCAAATAAATAAACCTAAAAAAATTATGTTTTAATTAAGCCAGTATGTTCAAAATGGTCATCTCAACACACATTTAATAGAAAAATTATTATTTTTAAAGGTTTTGATTTTAAGTAGTCTCTCTACACCCACTGTGGGGCTCGAACTTACAACCCTGAGATGAAGAGTTGCATGCTTTACCAACTGAGCCAGCCAAGCGCTCTGAAAAATTATTATTAATTCTTTTAATAATTTTTTTAAAAGCTTCTTTATTTTTTAGAGAGAGAGTGAGGGCCTGTGTGCGCAGTTGGGGAGGGATAGAGAGGGAGAGAGAGAATCCCAAGTAGGCTCTGCACTGTCAGTGTAGACCCTGATGTGGGCCTAGTGGGCCTTGAACTCACGAACTGTGAAATTACAGCCTGAGCCAAAGTTGGGCCCTTAACTGACTGAGCCACCCAGGCGCCCCTTAAAAATAAAGAATTTACGTTTTAATTTTTGTTCTAACTCCCACCCTCACGTGTATTTCACACAGCATATCTTAACTCAGTTGAGGCACATTTCAGGGACTCCCTATCCATGTATGTCTAGTGGCTACGATATCAGAAAGCACAGATCTAGAAGTTTTAATAGTTTTAGGTTTTACTTTAAATCTGTTATTTATTTTGAGTTACATTTTGTATAGGTATGGGTTGAAGTTCTTTTTACATGGTTGTCATCAGAAATGTTTTAATAAAAGCTCTGGGCAGTTAGAAATATAGAGATTATTCTAGGCTCTAAAGCTCAAGATTTAAACATAGCTTTCTGTTACTGCTTCATTGTCTTTTATTTCAGTGCAGTGTAAATTTACTTTGTAATTAATTTTCAAACCATATTTGTAAAATGCTAAGATGTGTTAGGGATTTAGTGTCTTGGCTTTATTCACATACCTTTTCAAACTTAAATTACACATTATGCTCTTTACCTTTTTAAGATTAACCTCCCCATTCGCAAACTCATATCTAAAATTCTTACTTTGTTTCCAGGCATGTACTGGCATTGAAAACATTGATGAAGCTATTACATTGCTTGAACAAAATAATTGGGACTTAGTGGTAAGTACTTCTTTTTTTTCTTTTTTGCAGCTTTGTTGAGATGTAATTGGCATATAGCATATAAATTTAAGGTGTATAACCTGATGATTTGATATACATGTATATTGTGACATGATCAACACAATAAGGTTAGTTAACATATCTATCATCTCACAGTTACTTTTCTGTGTGTGATAAAAACTTTTAAGATTTACTCTTTTAGCAATTTTTAAGTATACAGTGTAGTTTTGTTAAGTCTAATTGCCTTGCTGTACATTAGATCCCCATTTATTCATTTTATACCTGGAAATTTGTATTTTTTGACCACCTTCATTCTGCCCTACCCCTGATAACCACCAATCTAATCTGTTTCTGTGAATTCCATTTTCTTTTAGATTCCACATAAAAGTGAGATCATACAGTATTTGTTTCCTCAGAATTATTTCAAGAATTTTTTCTTTCCCTGACCAGTAATCAAATTTTATTAATTTTTCAGTGTCCTTAACATTCCTTATAGATGATTCAGCATACCATAGCCATTAATAATTTTAATCTCAGTGCACAAAATCTAAATGTCTTATCTTTAATATGAAGTTCATATTTAGTTCAGTATTAAATTACTAAATTATTATGAATTCTTAGATAATTATATGGTTCTTAAAGTTGTTCTCTTCTCACTGTGTATTAAGGTTCCTCTTCCCCTGTAATATTTTGATTGAGATGCTTGGTAGGAGAGAAAAGTCAGACATGTCTAAATGTCAGAATAATTCTATTTGATGTTTCCTCCTCACTTCCTGGAGCTCTCACTGTTGATCACCCCTTTCTAAAGCTATTGAAGAAGTGACATTCTTGTGTGGTTAAAAAATTTTTTTTTAGTGAACTTCAGATAGTTTATTATAGAAGTGGTTTAATGTTTTGAATGGTGGGAGGCAGTAACTCATAAATCAAGTCCGGACACAGCACTACAGAATTGTAATTTATTTACAATTGCGAAGCAAACTATACATGAGTTGTTTAAAAAAAATTTTTTTTAACGTTGATTTTTGAGAGACCGAGACAGAGCATGAGTGGGGGAGGGGCAAAGAGAGAGGGAGACCCAGAATCCAAAGCAGGCTCCAGGTCTGAGCTGTCAGCACAGAGCCCGATGTGGGACTTGAACCCATCAACTGTGAGATTATGACCTGAGCCGAAGTCAGATGCTTAACCAATTGAACCACCCAAGTGCCTCATAAACATGAATTGTTTAACAGTATTGGAATAATACTGGTTGTGTTGGGATGACACAGGTGTCCCTCAGTGCCTTTGAAATCCTGAAAAAGTCCAAATTACAATTTTGAAGAAGTGTTAATTTTCAGAGGTAAAAACTTGAGATGTGGGCTTAGAGAGCTGAGATTAGATATCCAGCTGTGTTCAAGTCCATGCATGCATTTATATAATCAACCATTAATTATCTATGTGTTTTGTGAAGATTTACTACTTTTAATTTTTATACTCAAAATATGAAAAATCTTTATTTTCAGCTTGTACAACTAATTGTTTAACATTTTCTAGTATATTATGCAAGGGTGTTTTCTTTTAATTGTGTGATTAAATTTTTCTAAATACAGATGAGTTAGTTCTAGTCCTCCTGTTTTGTAATCTGCATTTTTCACAACAGCGTATCACGAATGTCTTTATCTAAATAAATGTGACTGCTTATTCTTTTTAATGTTCTTCTAATGTTTGCATGGTATTTCAAGGGATGGTTGTAGCATAATTTTACCAATCAGTCCTATGCTGTTAGACATTTAGGATTTTTGCAGTGTTTTGCTAATATACACGTTACTGTAGAGAATATTGTTGAACATCGTGGTGTGTGTAACCTATTATTTTCCTAGAAGATATTGAATAAATTCAAATCATAAGTGAATTTCTGGGTCAAATTATATATATATTTAAGTTTTTTGATATTTATAGTCAATTGCCTTCCAGGATGGTTGCATTAATATGTACATTTTTGAGATTGTCTATTTCATTAAACCAGAGCTTCCTTATTTTTCATATAAGAAAAATGTTCAAAGAAAACCTTTGGTACTTGTCAAAGTTTACAATTGCTTGAAATTATGGTCTGACTTGAAATCCATGCTTTTACAATGATACAATCTTCTTTTAAAAGTATTTTTATTCTTTCCTTCTTTTTTTCTTTTAAGTTTTTCTGTTAATCAACCTTTGCTCATCATGACACATGCACTCCTTTATCTCCATCACATATTTCACACTTCCTCCCTGCTCACCTCCCTTCTGATGACCCTTATTAGTTTGTTCTCTATGATTAAGAATCTGTTTCTTGGTGTGTGTCTTTTTCCCCCCCTTTGCTTATTTGTTTTGTTTCTTAAATTCCATATATGAGTGAAATCATATGGTATTTGTTTTTTTCTGACTTATTACTCTTGGCATTATACTCTGTAGCTCCATCCATGTCATTGCAAATGGTAAGATTTTATTCTTTTTTATGGCTGAATAATATTTCATTGTATATATATACCATGTCTGCTTTATCCATTCATCAGTCAATGGACAGTTAGGCTGCTTCCATAATTTGGCTATTGCAAGTAATGCTGCTGTAAATATTGGAGTGTATATATCCCTTTGAATTAGTGTTTTTGTATCCTTTGGTTAAACAGTTGTGCCATTGCTAGATTGATTATAGGGTAGTTCTATTTTTAATTTAAAAATTTTTTTAATGTTTATTTATTTTGAAAGAGAGAGCAAGCTTGAGTGGGGGAGGGGCAGAGAGGGAGAGAGAGAGAGAGAGAGAGAGAGAGAGAGAGAGAGAGAGAGAGAGAGAGAGACTCAGAATCCAAAGCAAGCACCAGGCTCTGAGCTATCAGCAAAGAGCCCCATGTGGGGCTCAAACTCACAAGCCGCAAGCAAGATCAAGACCTGAGCCGAAATCTGACACTCAACGACTGAGCCACCCAGGTGCCCCTCTACTTTTAACTTGTTGAGAAACCTCCATGCTGTTTTCCAGAGTGGCTGTACCAGTTTGCATTCCTACCATCAATGCAGGAGGGTTCCCTTTCTTGGCATTCTTGCCAACACCTGTTGTTTCCTGTTTTGTTAATTTTAGCCATTATTACAGGCATGAGGTGATATCTGGTTGTAGTTTTGATTTGCATTTCCCTGAATTGAGTGATGTTGTGCATCTTTTCATGTGTCTGTTGACCATCTGGATGTCTTCTCTGGAGAAATGTTTGTTCATGTTTTCTGCCCATTTTTAGATTGGATTATTTGTTTCTTGGGCATGGAATTGTATCGATTTTTTATGTATTATGGATACTAACTCTTATCAGATATGTCATTTGCAAATATATTCTCCCATTCCATAGGTTGCCTTTAGTTTTATCAATTGTTTCCTTTGCTGTGTAGAGGCTTTTTATTTTGATGAAGGCCCAGTAGTTTAATTTTGCTTTTGTTTCCCTTTGCCTCAAGGAATCTGTCTAGAAAAAAATCGGTCTGGCTGATGTCAGAGAGATTATTGCTTGTACTCTCTTCTATGATTTTTATAGTTTCAAGTCTTACATTTAGGGCTTTAATCCATTTTGAATTTATTTTTGTGTATGGTGAAAGAAGGTGGTCCAGTTTTATGCTTTTTGCATGTAGCTGTCCAGTTTTCTCAACATAATTTGTTGAGAGACTTTTTCCCACTGGATATTCTCTTCTGCTTTGTCAAAAATTAATTGACCATATAATTGTGGGTTTATTTCTGGACTTTTATTCTGTTCCATTGATCTACGTTTCTATTTTTGTGCCAGTACCATACTGTTTTGATTACTATAGCTTTGTAATACAAGTTGAAGTCTGGAACTGGGATGCAGCTTGCCTTTTGTTTTCAGAATTGCTCTATTTGGGGTATTTTGTGGTTCCATATTAATTTTAGGATTGTTTGTTGCAGTTCTGTGAAAAGTGCTTGTAGTATTTTGATAAGGATTGCACTAAATATGTAGATTGCTTTGGGTGTAGACATT
The DNA here is from genome assembly GCF_016509475.1 of Prionailurus bengalensis. NCBI lineage: Eukaryota > Metazoa > Chordata > Mammalia > Carnivora > Felidae > Prionailurus > Prionailurus bengalensis. Next base: position 40,831,802 of record NC_057345.1, on the reverse strand, counting down.
TTAACAGTATTAGTTCTTCTAGCCCGTGAGCATGGAATACCTTTCCCTTTGTTTATGTCATCTTCAGTTTCTTTCATCAGTGTTTTCTAGTTTTCAGAGTACAGGTCTTTTACCTCTTTGATTAGGTTTATTCCTAGTTATCTTATTATTTTTGGTGCAGTTGTAAGTGGGATTGTTTTCTTAATTTCTCTTTCTGCTGCTTCATTATTGTTGTATGGAAATGCAACAGATTTCTGTAGATTGATTTTGTATCCCGGTGACTTCACTGAATGAGTGTATCAGTTCTAGTGGTTTTTTTTGGTGGAGTCTTGAGGGTTTTCTGTGTACAGTATCGTGTCATCTGTAAATAATGAGAGTTTTACTTCTTCCTTACCTATTTGAATACCTTTTATTTCTTTTTGTTGTGAGATTGCTGTGGCTAGGACTTCCAGTACTATATTGAATGAAAGTGGTGAGAATGGACATCCTTGTGTTGCTCCTGACTTGAAGGGAAAGGCTCTCAGTTTTTCTCCATTAAGGATGATGTTAACTGTGGGTTTGTCATATATGGCCTTTATTATGTTGATGTATGTTCCCTCTACTTTGTTAAGGGTTTTTATCATGAATGGATGTTGTACTTTGTCAAATGCTTTTTCTGCATCTATTGAGATGATCATAGTTTTTATTTTTTCTCTTACTAACACGACATTGATTGTTTAGCCATTGAACCAACCTTGCATCCCAGGAGTAAATCCCACTTGATTATGGTGAATGATATTTTTAATGTATTGTAGGATTCTATTTGCTAATATTTTGTTGAGGATTTCTGCATCTGTGTTTTTCAGAGATAATGGCCTCTAGGTCTCTTTTCTTGTGGTGTCTTTGGTTTTGGTATCAGTAATACTGGCCTCATAGAATGAATGAAGTTTTCCTTCCTTTTCTATCTTTTGGAATAGTTTGCGAAGAATAGGTATTAATTCTTCTTTAAATGTTTGGTAGAATTTGCCTGTGAAGCCATTTGGTCTTAACCTTTGTTTGTTGGGAGTTTAAAAATTTTTTTAAATGTTTTTATTTTTTTATTCTAGAGAGAGAGGGAGAGAGAGAGCACGCATGCGAGAGCAGGGGAGAGAGGGGCAAAGGGAGAGAAAGAATCTTAAGCAGGCTCCATGCTCAGTGTAGAGCTTGATGTGGGGCTTGATCCAACAACCCTAGATCATGACATGAGCCAAAATTAAGAGTTGGATGCTCCACTAATTGAGCTACCCAGGCAGCCCTGTTGGGAGTTTTTTGATTTCTGATTCAGTGTTTTTGCTGGTAATTAGTCTGTTCAAATTTCTATGTATTTTTGTTTCCATTTTGTTTCTGTTTATTCATTTCTTCTAGGTTGTCCAATTTGTTGGTATATTGTTTTTCATAATGTTCTCTTATAATTGTATTTCTGTGATATCTATTGTTATTTGTCCTCTCTTATTTGTGATTTTATTTATTTGGGTCCTTTCCTTTTTTTTCTTGTTAAATCTGGCTAGAGGTCTATCACTTTTATTGATTTTTTTTTTCAAGGAACCAACTCCTAGTTTCATTGATTTATTATTTTTTAAGTTTCTACATCATTTATTTCCGCTCTAATCTTTATTATTTCCTGCCTTTTGCTTGTTTTAGGTTTTGTTCTTTTTCTGGTTTCTTTAGGTGCATCATTAGGTTATTTATTTGAGATTTTTCTTGGTTCTTGAGGTAAGCCTGTATTGTTATAAACTTCTCTCTTAGAACCACATTTGCTGCCTCCCAAGGTTTTGAATTGTGTTTTCATTTGTTTCCATGTACTTTTTAATTTCTTCTTTTATTTGTTGACCCATTCACTATTAAGTAGCATGTTATGTAACCTCTCTGTATTTCTGCTCTTTCCAGATTTTTTTCTTGTGGTTGGTTTCTAGTTTCATAGCTTTGTGGTCAGAAAAGATGCATGGTATGACTTCACTCTTTGTAAGTTTGATGAGGCCTGTTTTGCGGCCTAATATGTGATGTATTTTGGAGAATGTTCCTTGTGTACTTGAAAAGAATGTGTATTTGTTTTTAGGGTTGAATGTTCTGAATATATCTGTTAAATCCATCTGGCCCAGTGTTTCATTCAAAGCCGTTGTTTCTTTGTTGATTTTCTGTTTAAATGACCTATTTGATGTCGGTGGGATATTAATGTACCCTACTACTATTATTATTGTTATTATTATTATTTATCAATTATGTTTGTTATTAACTGTTTTATGTATTTGGGTGCTTTCATGTTGGGTACATAAATATTTACTATTATAATATCTTGTTGGATTGTCCCCTTTCTTATTATATATTGTCCTTCTTTGTCTTTTTATAGACTTTGTTTTGAAACTTTACTTAATTATGCTTATTACTTTCATTTTTTATTTTTAGCCAAACTTTTTAAAGTTTATTTATTTAGTTTGAGAGAGACAGAAACAGCATGAATGGGGGAGGGGCAGAGACAGAGGGAGAAAGAGAATCCCATGCAGGCTCTGCACTGTTAGCACAGAGCCTGACATGGGGCCTGGTCTCATAAACTGTGAGATCATGACCTGAGCTGAAATCAAGAGTTATATGCTTAACCTACTGAGCCACCCAGGTGCCCCCAGACTTTGTTTTAGTCTATTTTGTCTGATATAAGTATTGCTACTCTGGCTTTCTTTTGGCATCTTCATCCTCTCACTTTTTATCTGCAGGTGTCTCTAGGTCTAAAATGAGTCTTGTAGGCAACCTACACATGGGCCATTGTTTGTTTGTTTAATCCATTCTGTCACCTCATGTCTTTTGATTGGAGCATTTAGTCCATTTATATTCAAAGTAGGTATTGATAGAAATGTATTTATTGCCTTTTTATCGCTTGTATTGTGGTTGTTTCTGAAAATTTTCCCTGATCCTTTCTTGTCTTTCTTTCATGGGTTCCTTGTTTTCTTTAGTCATACATTTGGATTTCTTTGTTTTTATTCTTTGTATGTGTATTAGTAGTTTTTGATTTGTTGTTACCATTAGGTTTGTATACAACATCTTCTGCATATAGCAGTCCATATTAAATTCATGGTTGTTTAAGTTTGAACCCATTCTTTACTCCTTTCCTCCCCCTATTTTAGGTATATGGTATCATATGCTATGTACTTTTATATTGTAAGTTCCTTGACTGATTTTTTTTTTTACAAGAATACTCACTTTGACTACTTTTGTGTTTCCTACCTTTATACTGTCTTTTTTTTTTTTTCTCTTTCCTTTCCACTCGAGTCCCTTTTGATATTTCTTGCAGGGCTGGTTTAGTGATCATAAACTCCTTTAGTTATTGTTTGGGAAATTATTTATCTCTCTTTCTATTGTGAATGATAACCTTGCTGTATAGAGTATTCTTGGCTGCAGGTTTTTCCCCTTAAGCACTCTGAATGTATCATGCCACTCCTTTCTGGCTTGGAAGGTTCTGCTGAGAAATCTGCTGATAGCTTTATGCGGTTTCTTTTGTATGTACCTTTTTTTATCTGACTGCTTTTAGTATTTTCTTTATTGGTATATTTTGTCATTTTAATTACAGTATGTCTTGTGGGTCTTCTTTTTTTGATTTTGATGGGGGTTCTCCATGCCTCCTGGATCTGGATGTCTGTTTCCTTCCCCAGATTAGGGAAGTTTTTAGCTATTTCATCAAATAAATTCTCTTTCCCCCTTTTCTCTCTTCTCTCTAGGCTCCTATAAAATGAACATCATTATGTTTGATGGAGTCACTGAGTTTCTTAAGTCTATTCCAGTATTGCATAATTCTGTTTCCTCTTTTGTTCAGCTAGATAACTATACATTATTCTGTCTTCTAGGTCAGTAATTCATTTCTCTGCTTCTTTCATCCTGTTGTTCATTACATCAAGTGTATTTTTCATTTTGATTATTTAGCTCTTTATCTCTGCTATGTTATACCTTATCTGGGTTAATTGTCTCACTGATGTCTACCACTTTTTTCTCAATTTCAGTAAGTAGCTTTAAATTCTCCATCAACCATGTTACTTATATCTGTTTCACTTAGATCTGCAGCTGTGGTCTGATTCTATTCTTTCATTTGGGACAAATTCCTATCTTCTTGTTTTTCCTAAGTCTCTGTTCCCTTTTCTCTGTGTTAGGAAAGTCATCAACATTTCCTTTTCTTGAGGGTAATGGTTTTATGAAGAAGTCCTCTAGTGCCCTGCAGTGTAGTGTATCCTATTTGCCTAGGGCCTGGCGCTTCCAGAAATGTCCCCATGAGTGCTGCATGTGCTCTGTTGTTTTGTCCTGACCACTTTATCCTTCAGGTCAGTTGTCTGCAGAGGGTCTCTTTGCCTGGGTTGGGCAGTGTTTGGTCCTTGGCCTGAAGGTGGCATTTTTTTTTTTTAACATTTATTTATTTTTGAGAGACAGAGCACAAATGGGGAAGGGGCAGAGAGAGGGGAGACACAGAATCTGAAGCAGGCTCCAGGCTCTGAGCTGTCAGTACAGAGCCCGACATGGGGCTCGAACTCACGAACCATGAGATCATGACCTGAGCTGAAGTCAGATGCTTAACTGACTGAGCCACCTGGGTGCCCCTGAATATGGCATGTTTTAACTAGGTATGTTCTGGTCTGCTTATGAAATGAGACCTGTAGTTGCCACCACTGGAAGAAAGGCCTTGCACAACTCCTGGGTGGGCGTCATGGTGTTGGCAGGGGTTTTGGGTGGGTCTTCTTGGGGAGAGGCCACCCCACTGGGACTGAAGCAATTGTGATTGGGAAGGTGGTTCTTCTGAAATATGGGGAGGTGGGGCTTGGTTTAAGCAAGTTAGGTAGCAAGTGTCGGCACTCTGCTTGTTCCTGCTGGTGGCCCTTTGCTTACTCTGAGGGGTGGGTGGGGGGAAGTGGTATCTGCCAGTTCCATTGTTTCCAGCAGGGTCTCTCTGTGAATGCTGCCTCTCTGGGACATGTTCCAAGATGAGCAAATAATCTCCCCACTGCCTCAGGTTCTCTTCAGAACAGTTTCCATGCTGTATGTCCATAGGCTGTTTGTCCTGCTTTCTCTTCAAGAGCAGCCACAGTGTCCTTTGAGCTCTCTCAGAGCAAAGAATGTTGACCTTTAATACTCTAGGCTTAAACCCCTGCTGGTTGCAAGAACTCCTGAAATTTGGGCCCTGATGCTTTCCAAGCCAATTGCTGTGAGGATTTGTTTTTCCATGTGTTCTCCTGTATCCTGCTCTCTCACCCTTGTCTGCAACTGGGGCTCTCCCCACCACAGCAGCCATGATCTGTTTGTCTCTCAAATTGCATCTCTGCATTTTGTACCTTCTTCGAGGTGGCCTCTTTTCTTCCTTTAGTTGTGGAGTTTGTTCTGCCAGTCTTCAGATAAATTTCTGGTGCATTTTGGTTGATTTGATAGTTATCTAGTTGTATTTGTGGGATGAGGCAAGCCTAGGGTCCTCCTATTCTGCCACCGTATCTTCCTAATCTGTTGTGCTATATTTTTATCAAAGCACTGTATAGATGACATGTCCATGATTTCTATGGAGATGGAAAGTGTCAGGAACTTATTCAGAATAATGTCTGCAGGTTTCTTGTCTTGAAGTTTTTTTTTTTGCAATCTCACGTGCATTATTTAGTTTGTGTATTTTTAGGGTGTCTTTAGGAGAGGTTGATATAAATTGTTGTTTGAGATTAAAAATCCCACCAAGCTAATTTTGTGTGGTATTGATGAAAGGAGTATGGGATGGAGTTAAGTGAGGTTGTGGGCTTAGAGTGATGGAGTACAAGTCTTTCATCTGAAAATTACCAGTTGTGGTGTCAAGGGGAGGGGGCAGGAAATGAATGTAAACTCTTTCCTAATGTCCTTTCTGTTGGTCCATGTTCTTTAGCTTTGAAGGGTAAAACATTAATTGATTCTGCCTTTTTCTCAGTCCATTCTATCTAGAATATTGTAAAGGACAATTTTCCTAGGTAGTGTTAAATAATTGCGTGGCACGAGTACTCTTCTTCAACTATTTCTCAGTTATTTGATTTTGGAAAATATTGTAATAGCACTTGGCTTAAAAACACTGGTGTTAAATTTCTGCAGAAATGTAATTTCACACTTTTTCGGGCCCACACAAAAGCATCAGGATCTCTCTCACAACCTTAATCTTTGGGTTTCTTTTGAAATATATGTCCTAACTGGCTTTTCTCTGCAAATAATCCACTTGTATCCACAGTAAAAATTTGCTGTGCTGTGTAACTATATTCTATACATTCTCTCATTGTCCTATTTTTATACAAGGTTTATGCTTTTAAAAAATGAAACTTGAATATTTTGAATAACTTACTACTAGTTCAAACTTTTCATTGGTATCATGGCACTTTTTATATAGTGTTTTATGTATTTTGCCTGTGCAGTGTATTTTATCTTTCTAAATTATGATTATCACTGCTCTATATTTTATGGGCCTTATGGAACAGTTTGCATAATTTGAGTTTTAAACCTTGGACATATCTGTATTTAAGATTTCCTGTATATATCAGTTCAACTTCTCCCGTGTTTTTGTGCCCATTTTGCTAGAGAAGGGTAGAGAAATGTGAGTTAGGTACCACAGTTTGGGATTGTGATGATTTTAAGAAAGCCCATTACATCAGTACTGAGTGTTTACAGTTTATCCAGATTTATGCTAGATAGAGTAGGATCTTAAATAAAGTAACAATATATGGTAGCTGACTTTGATAAGTGTACTGAAAATTTGATAAGACATCTGATTTCTTATACATGTATATTATACTCAAATGGGAATAACTTCTTGAAAAATAATGATTGCAAGTATTTTTGCTATTTTATAGATGTAGACACAAATTACATATTCTGTATGAAAATATCACTGAGTCCCAGGAATTTTAGTTATTAGTCACTTATCCCGATCTTGTACATTATTTTCATTATATTGCTACTCACAAACTAGTGCTTCCAAACCCTTTTCTAAGTACTCCCCAGTTGACTCTATTTTGGGGTAACTGTAGGTTATATATGCAAAAATTCTGAAAACAAAATAACATGAAGTTTAATTCTTCTTTTTTTAACCTTTATTTATTATTGAGAGACAGAGCATGAGCATGGGAGGGGCAGAGAGAGGAGCAGACACAGAATCTGAAGCAGGCTCCAGGCTCTGAGCTGCTAGCACAGAATCTTACAAGGGGCTCTATTCCACAAACCACGAGATTATGACCTGAGCCAAAGTCAGACATTTAACCAACTGAGCCACCCAGGCACCCCACATGAACTTTAATTCTGTTGGGCAGTATCTCGAGCTACTGTTTTACTTGAAATGAAGACTGTAGTTTTACTCTGCCTGCCTCCATCTACCTCAGACTGAGTTTTCACCTTGTTTTCACTTACATTTAAGAGATTAACGTTGTTATGGTTGATTTCCTTCCTTGCAGATGAGTATTTTCAGTTTATATCCAGAAAGATGAGCACATAAGGAAGAATGACTGCCAATGAATTAGAATCTCTTACAAAGATTGCATGGAAGCATGCTATGTAATCACTATAAATTTTAATGTAGGCTCCAGATTTGACCCAGTGTTCATTTTTTGTTTTCAGTACAGAAGAATTTGTGCCAGTGGAGAATAGAAATCTATATAGTTTGTGTTAATTGTGAGTAACCAAAATGTGAGACAGTTAACTATAGTGAAAACCCATTGTATTCATCTTGAATCAGGAGGCTGGCTTTTCAAATCTCTTGTTATTCTTTTATTGAGTATGGTCTAAGCTGAGTTACTTCTTTCTGAACTTTTTTTTACATATAATAAGGGGTTTGGATTAAATTACATTCAAGATCCCTTGATACATGAAATGTTTATGAAAAATTGATTTATGTTCTAATTCCTATTAAGATTCTGTAAAAATCAAATATGAATAGTAATATAAGCAAAAATTTTAGTAGAACTTCATCAGTGTTTGGAATACTTGTATACATACCATTTTGTTTAATCTTTTTAACAACTTTGTAATGTAGATAATGGCAGGACAAGATGCTATGCCAGTTGTTTCACAGGTCTGTATATATGAAACTCCTTCAATAAAATAAAATTTCTAATAAGCTCAAGGAGATCTAGGGAAAGATATTTGACATATACTTGATAACCCAGTGCCACATGAAAAGTAAAAGTAAAAAAAAAGTAAAAGTAAACCTGGCCATACTACATATTAAGTACTCTATGCTCTTAGGGAATGATTTTTGAACTTTGCACCATAGTTCTGCTCTAGTTTTCTGCCTGTGCTGACATAGCTGTTTTGCTGAAGAAAGACTCTATTCAGAGTGCTTGTATTTATCTTTACATGTTTCAAATTAATGCAAAAATGAAACAAATCTTCCTATTTATTTTTGGATCATTATTAAATTACTAGTCTTCATTGGTAGATTTGTATTAATAGAAGCTTGTATGTAGTGGTAAACACTGAAGAGTCAAATGTAAGGAAAATTATCATGCACATAATTTGTCTCATTTTCAGATTCATTGAGGTGCTTTGAGATCTTTCTATTACACCAATTTTCACTTTTGAAGAAATGTATCTTAATGATTACCCTAAAATTCCTTAGGAAAATTTCTTTTGCTACCCTACTCAGGATGTGGCTGTAGAGTTCCTTGAGTGTGTACTGCTTTTCTACTTTATACAAGTGTTTTGAACACCTGCAGTTTTATGAATGAACTAGTTTAGCCAGTGATATAATGAGTCTCTGTTGTCATCAGAAAGCAGCCAAGCATTGAGTGCTGCCCTTCATCAATGGCCATTAGACACTGGCTTATACTTGCACAGATCCTTGCTATGACAAAAGAGAAGTTATTGTGAAGGAATATCTCATATTAATTTCTCCTCTGCTATAGCCTTCTTTGTTTTCCTTCTTTTTGAGGGACCATAAGCCCATTGTTCTACAGAAGTTTTCACTTTATCAGTTTGTAATTTGACTATCATTCCATCTCTACCATCTGCCCTTTTATTGAGGGTGTACTTTGTGCTAGGTATTACGTCAAGTGGTTTACCTACATTATTTCATTTAATCTTCAGAGCAGTTCCAAAAGGTGGATAGGTAGGTATTAGGGTTTTTTTATAGATGAGAAACTGAGGCCCAATAAAGTAAACTGTACATGCTTGTGCATCTGATAAGAAGTAAAGCTGTGATTCTGAACTCTTGTCTGTCAATCCATAAAAATGTTCATGCCTTTAAAGTCATGGTATTAAGTTTTCCATAGCAGTGTGTGTGTATCTATCTCCTCTTTACTGCTATATTTTCCTTTCCGGCATTCACAACTAATTTCATATTGTCAAGTGAAAGAACTTTTGCTTTGGTTACCTAGTGGTACTTTAAATATATTTATGCATTTTTTTCAAATAGATTCTAAGATTCTGGAAGAAAGTGCTTGAATTTTTTTTTTATGTTTATTTTTGAGAGAGAGAGAGAGAGAGGGAAAGCACATGCATGTGAATGGGGAATGGGCAGAGGTGGGGGGAGGGGCAGAGAGAGAAGGTACAGAGGATCTGAAATAGGCTCTGCGCTGACAGCAGAGAGCCTGATGTGGAGCTCAAACTTAAGAACCATGAGATCATGACCTGAGCTGAATTTGGACACTTAACCAAGAGCCACCAGGTGCCCCAGGATTGTGTTTCTTATTAATTTTGTCTTGGCACATGATATTTGTTTAATAAATGCTTATTTGACTGCTTTTCTTACTAGCACACTTTAATTTTTTTTTAAATTTTTAAATGTTTATTTATTTATTTTTCTTTTTTTTATTCTTTTTTCTTTTTTTTTTTAATAGGATTTTTAAATTTTTTTTTTCAACGTTTATTTATTTTTGGGACAGAGAGAGACAGAGCATGAATGGGGGAGGGACAGAGAGAGAGGGAGACACAGAATCGAAAACAGGTTCCAAGCTCTGAGCCATCAGCCCAGAGCCTGACGCGGGGCTCGAACTCATGGACCACGAGATCGTGACCTGGCTGAAGTCGGACGCTTAACCGACTGCGCCACCCAGGCGCCCCTGTTCTCAGTTTTTAACAATCTCTTATGTTTTGGCTCTCTCCCACTCTAACCTCTTTTTTTTTTTTTTTTTTTTTTTTTTCTTTTTCCTTCCCTTCCCCCATGGGTTTCTGTTAAGTTTCTTAGGATCCACATAAGAGTGAAACCATATGGTATCTGTCTTTCTCTGTATGGCTTATTTCACTTAGCATCACACTTTCCAGTTCCATCCACATTGCTACAAAAGGCCATATTTCATTCTTTCTCATTGCCACGTAGTATTCCATTGTGTATATAAACCACAATTTCTTTATCCATTCATCAGATGATGGACATTTAGGCTCTTTCCATCATTTAGCTATTGTTGAGAGTGCTGCTATAAACATTGGGGTACAAGTGCCCCTATGCGTCAGCACTCCTGTATCCCTTGGGTAAATTCCTAGCAGTGCTATTGCTGGGTCATAGGGTAGGTCTATTTTTAATTTTCTGAGGAACCTCCACACTGCTTTCCAGAGTGGCTGCACCAGTTTGCATTCCCACCAACAGTGCAAGAGGGTTCCCGTTTCTCCACATCCTCTCCAGCATCTGTAGTCTCCTGATTTGTTCATTTTGGCCACTCTGACTGGCGTGAGGTGATATCTGAGTGTGGTTTTGATTTGTATTTCCCTGATGAGGAGCGACGTTGAATATCTTTTCATGTGCCTGTTGGCCATCCGGATGTCTTCTTTAGGGAAGTGTCTATTCATGTTTTCTGCCCATTTCTTCACTGAGTTATTTGTTTTTCGGGTGTGGAGTTTGGTGAGCTCTTTATAGATTTTGGATACTAGCCCTTTGTCTGATATGTCATTTGCAAATTCTTTTCCCATTCCCTTGGTTGCCTTTTAGTTTGTTGGTTGTCTCCTTTGCTGTGCAGAAGCTTTTTATCTTCATAAGGTCCCAGTAATTCACTTTTGCTTTTAATTCCCTTGCCTTTGGGGATGTGTCGAGTAAGAGATTGCTACGGATGAGGTCAGAGAGGTCTTTTCCTGCTTTCTCCTCTAAGGTTTTGATCGTTTCCTGTCTCACATTCAGGTCCTTTATCCATTTTGAGTTTATTTTTGTGAATGGTGTGAGAAAGTGGTCTAGTTTCATCCTTCTGCATGTTGCTGTCCAGTTCTCCCAGCACCATTTGTTAAAGAGACTGGTTTTTTTCCATTGGATGTTCTTTCCTGCTTTGTCAAAGATGAGTTGGCCATACATTTGTGGGTCTAGTTCTGGGGTTTCTACTCTATTCCATTGGTTTATGTGTCTGTTTTGGTGCCAATACCATGCTGTCTTGATGATGACAGCTTTGTAGTAGAGGCTAAAGTCTGGGATTGTGATGCCTCCTGCTTTGGTCTTCTTCTTCAAAACTACTTTGGCTATTCGGGGCCTTTTGTGGTTCCATATGAATTTTAGGATTGCTTGTTCTAGTTTCGAGAAGAATGCTGGTGCAATTTTGATTGGGATTGCATTGAATGTGTAGATAGCTTTGGGTAGTATTGACATTTTGACAATATTTATTCTTCCAATCCATGAGCAGGGAATGTTTTTCCATTTCTTTATATCTTCTTCAATTTCCTTCATAAGCTTTCTATAGTTTTTACCATACAGATCTTTTACATCTTTGGTTAGATTTATTCCTAGGTATTTTATGCTTCTTGGTGCAATTATGAATGGGATCAGTTTCTTTATTTGTCTTTCTGTTGCTTCATTGTTAGTGTATAAGAATGCAACTGATTTCTGTACATTGATTTTGTATCCTGCGACTTTGCTGAATTCATGTATCAGTTCTAGGAGACTTTTGGTGGAGTCTCTCGGATTTTCCATGTTTAATATCATGTCATCTGCAAAAAAGCGAAAGCTTGACTTCATCTTTGCCAATTTTGATGCCTTTGATTTCCTCCTTTTGTCTGAAACCACAATTTCTTTATCCATTCGTCAGTTGATGGACATTTAGGCTCTTTCCATCATTTGGCTATTGTTGAGAGTGCTGCTATAAACATTGGGGTACAAGTGCCCCTATGCATCAGCACTCCTGTGTCCTTGGGTAAATTCCTAGCAGTGCTACTGCTGGGTCATAGGGTAGGTCTATTTTTAATTTTTTGAGGAACCTCCACACTGTTTTCCAGAGCGGCTGCACCAGTTTGCATTCCCACCAACAGTGCAAGAGGGTTCCTGTTTCTCCACATCCTCTCCAGCATCTATAGTCTCCTGATTTGTTCATTTTAGCCACTCTGACTGGCATGAGGTGATGTCTGAGTGTGGTTTTGATTTGTATTTCCCTGATTAGGAGTGACGTTGAGCATCTTTTCATGTGCCTGTTGGCCATCCGGATGTCTTCTTTAGGGAAGTGTCTATTCATGTTTTCTGCCCATTTCTTCACTGGGTTATTTGTTTTTCGGGTGTGGAGTTTGGTGAGCTCTTTATAGATTTTGGATACTAGCCCTTTGTCTGATATGTCATTTGCAAATATCTTTTCCCATTCCGTTGGTTGCCTTTTAGTTTTGTTGATTGTTTCCTTTGCTGTGCAGAAGCTTTTTATCTTCATAAGGTCCCAATAGTTCATTTTTGCTTTTCATTCCCTTGCCTTTAGGGTTGTGTCAAGTAAGAAATTGCTGCGGCTGAGGTCAGAGAGGTTTTTCCCTGCTTTCTTCTCTAGGATTTTGATCGTTTCCTGTCTCACATTCAGGTCCTTTATCCATTTTGAGTTTGTTTTTGTGAATGGTGTAAGAAAGTGGTCTAGTTTCATCCTTCTGCATGTTGTTGTCCAGTTCTCCCAGCACCATTTGTTAAAGAGACTGCCTTTTTTCCCTTGGATATTCTTTCCTGCTTTGTCAAAGATTAGTTGGCCATACGTTTTTGGGTCTAGTTCTGGGGTTTCTATTCTATTCCATTGGTCTATGTGTCTGTTTTTGTGCCAATACCATGCTGTCTTGATGATGACAGCTTTGTAGTAGAGGCTAAAGTCTGGGATTGTGATGCCTCCTGCTTTGGTCTTCTTCTTCAAAATTACTTTGGCTATTCGGGGCCTTTTGTGGTTCCGTACAAATTTTAGGATTGCTTGTTCTAGCTTCGAGAAGAATGCTGGTGCCATTTTGACTGGGATTGCATTGAATGTGTAGATAACTTTGGGTAGTATTGACATTTTAGCAATATTTATTCTTCCAATTCATGAGCATAGAATGTTTTTCCATTTCTTTGTATCTTCTTCAATTTCCTTCATGAGATTTCTATAGTTTTCAGCATACAGATCTTTTACATCTTTGGTCAGGTTTATTCCTAGGTATTTTATGATTCTTGGTACAATTGTGAATGGGATCAGTTTCTTTATTTGCCTTTCTGTTGCTTTACTATTAGTGTATAAGAATGCAACTGATTTCTGTACCTTGATTTTGTATCCTGCGACTTTGTTGAATTCATGTATCAGTTCTAGCAGACTTTTGGTGGAGTCTGTCGGGTTTTCCATGTATAATATGTCATCTGTGAAAAGTGAAAGCTTAACTTCATCTTTGCCATTTTGATGCCTTTGATTTCCTTTTGTTGTCTGATTGCTGATGCTAGAACCTCCAACACTAAGTTAAACAACAGCGGTGAGAGTGGACATCCCTGTCGTGTTCCTGATCTTGGGGAAAGCTGTCAGTTTTTCCACATTGAGGATGATATTAGCTGTGGGCTTTTCATAAATGGCTTTTATGATGTTTTAGTATGTTCCTTCTATCCCAACTTTCTCGAGGGTTTTTATTAATAAAGTTTGCTGAAATTTGTCAAGTGCTTTTTCTGCATTGCTTGACAGGATCATGTGGTTCTTATCTTTTCTTTTATTGTGAAGTATCACGTTGATTGATTTGCGAATGTTGAACCAGCCCTGCATTCCAGGAATGAATCCCACTTGATCATGGTGAATAATTCTTTTTATATGCTGTTGAATTCGATTTTCTAGTATCTTACTGAGAATTTTTGCATCCATGTTCATCAGGGATATTGGCCTGTAGTTCTCTTTTTTTACTGGGTCTCTGTCTGGTTTAGGAATCAAAGTAATGCTGGCTTCATAGAATGAGTCTGGAAGTGTTCCTTCCCTTTCAATTTTTTGGAATAGCTTGAGAAGGATAGGTATTATCTCTACTTTAAATGTCTGGTAGAATTTCCCTGGGAAGCCATATGGTCCTGGACTCTTATATGTTGGGAGATTTTTAATAACTGATTCAGTTTCTTTGCTGGTTATGGGTCTGTTCAAGCTTTTTATTTCTTCCTGTTTGAGTTTTGGAAGTGTGTGGTGGTTAGGAATTTGTCCATTTCTTCCAGGTTGTTCAGTTCATTGGCATATAATTTTTCATAGTATTCCCTGATAATTGCTTGTATATCTGAGGGATTGGTTGTAATCATTCCATTTTCATTCATGATTTTATCTATTTGGGTCATCTCCCTTTTCTTTTTGAGAAGCCAGGCTAGAGGTTTATCAATTTTGTCTATTTTTTTAACAAACGAACTCTTGGTTTCATTGATCTGCTCTGCAGTTTTTTTAGATTCTATGTTGTTTATTTCTGCTCTGATCTTTGTTTCTCTTCTTCCGCTGGATATGGGGTGTCTTTGCTGTTCTGCTTCTATTTCCTTTAGGTGTGCTGTTAGATTTTGTATTTGGGATTTTTCTTGTTTCTGGAGATAAGCCTGGATTGCAATGTATTTTCCTCTCAGGACTGCCTTTGCTGCATCCCGAAGCATTTGGGTTGTTGTATTTTCATTTTCATTTATTTCCATATATTTTTTAATTTCTTCTCTACTGGCCTGGTTGACCCATTCATTCTTTAGTAGGGGGTTCTTTAACCTCCATGCTTTTGGTGGTTTTCCAGACTTTTTCTTGTGGTAGATTTGAAGTTTCATTGCATTGTGGTCTGAAAGTATGCATAGTATGATCTCAATTCTTGTATACTTATGAAGGGCTGTTTTGTGACCCAGTATGTGATCTATCTTGGAGAATGTTCCATGTGCACTCGAGAAGAAAGTATATTCTGTTGCTTTGGGATGCAGAGTTCTAAATATATCTGTCAAGTCCATCTGATCCAATGTATCATTCAGGGCCCTTTTTTCTTTATTGATCCTATGTCTGGATGATCTGTCCAATGTTGAAAGTGGAGTATTAAAGTACCCCACAATTACCACATTCTTATCAATAAGGTTGCTTATGTTTGTAATTGTTTTATATATTTGGGGGCTCCTGTATTTGGTGCATAGACATTTATAACTGTTAGCTCTTCCTGATGGATAGACCCTGTAATGATTATATAATGCCCTTCTCCATCCCTTGTTACAGATTTTAATTTGAAGTCTAGTTTGTCTGATATAAGTATGGCTACTCCAGCTTTCTTTTGACTTCCAGTAGCATGATAAATAGTTCTCCATCCCCTCACTTTCAATCTGAAGGTGTCCTCAGGTCTAAAATGAGTCTCTTGTAGACAGCAAATAGATGGGTCTTGGTTTTTTTTTTTATCCATTCTGATACCCTATGTCTTTTGGTTGGAGCATTTAGTCCATTTACATTCAGTGTTATCATAGAAAGATAGGGGTTTACAGTCATTGTGATGTCTGTAGGTTTCATGCTTGCAGTGATGGCTCTGGTTTTTGTCTCACAGGATCCCCCTTAGGATCTCTTGTAGGGCTGGTTTAGTGATGATGAATTCCTTCAGTTTTTGTTTTGTTTGGGAAGACCTTTATTTCTCCTTCTATTCTAAATGACAGACTTGCTGGATAAAGGAATCTCAGCTGCATATTTTTTCTGTTTATCACATTGAAGATTTCCTGTCATTCCTTTCTGGCCTGCCAAGTTTCAGTAGACAGATCTGTCACTAGTCTTATCGGTCTCCCTTTATATGTTAGAGCATGTTTATCCCTAGCTACTTTAGAATTCTCTCTTTATCCTTGTATTTTGCCAGTTTTACTGTGATATTTCGTGCAGTAGATCGATTCAAGTTACGTCTGAAGGGAGTTCTCTGTGCCTCTTGGATTTCAGTGCCTTTTTCCTTCCCCAGTTTAGGGAAGTTCTCAGCTATGATTTCTTCCAGTACACCTTCAGCAGCTTTCCCTCTCTCCTCCTCCTCTGGAATCCCAATTATGTACAATTATCCAATTAGGTACATTATTTCGTTTAATTATGTCACTTAGTTCTCTAAGTCTCCCCTCATCCTTCTGGATTTTTTTATGTCTCTTTTTCTCAGCTTCTTCTTTTTCCATAATTTTATCTTCTAATTCACCTATTCTCTCCTCTGCCTCTTCAATCCGAGCTGTGGTCGCCTCCATTTTATTTTGCAGCTCATTTATAGCATTTTTTAGCTCCTCCTGACTGTTTCTTAGTCCCTTGATCTCTGTAGTAATAGATCCTCTGCTGTCCTCTATACTTTTTTCAAGCCCAGCGATTAATTTGCTGACTATTAGTTTAAATTCATTTTCTGCTATATTGCTTAAATCGTTTTTGATCAGATCGTTAGCTGTCGCTACTTCCTGGAGTTTCTTTTGAGGAGAATTCCTCCGTTTCGTCATTTTGGATAGTCCCTGGAGTGGCGGGGAACTGCAGGGCTCTTGCTCTGTGCTGTCTGGAGTAACTTGCGTTGGTGGGCGGGGCCGCAGTCAGACCTGATGTCTGCCCCCAGCCCGCCGCTGGGGCCACAGTCAGACTGGTGTGTACCTTATCTTCCCCTCTCCCAGGGGCAGGACTCACTGTGGAGTGGTATGCCCTCTGTCTGGGCTGCTTGCACACTGCCAGGTTTGTGGTGCTGCTTCGATGGGATCTGGCGTATTAGCCGGGGTGGATCTGCAAGGTGTCCAGGGGCGGGAGGGCCAGGCTAAGCTGGCTTTGCCTTCGGTGGTCCGCTTCGGGAGGGGCCCTGCGGCACTGGGATGGAGGCTGACCCGTTGGAGGCATGGATCCGCAGAAGCACAGCGTTTTGTGTTTGCTCGGTGCAAACAAGTTCCGTGAGGGGAAGTGACTCTCTTTGGGATTTTGGCTGGGGGATGGGTGAGGGAGATGGCGCTTCCCATCGCCTTTGTTTCCCGCCAAGCTGAGCTCTGTCCTCTGGGGCTCAACAACTCTCCCTCCCGCTCTCCGAGTAGAGCTGTTGACTTAAAACATTCCAGATGTTAAGTCCCACTGGCTGTCAGAACATGCTCTGTCTGGCCCCTCCGCTTTTGCAAGCCAGACTCGGGGACTCTGCCTTGCTGGGTGGGCTGGCTGCCCCTCCACCCCGGCTCTCTCCCACCAGTCCATGTAGTGGGCACCACCTCTCCGCCCTTCCTACCCTCCTCCGTGGGTTTCTCCTCCAAGCTTGGCTCCAGAGAGTCTGTCCTGCTAGTCTTTTGGTGGCTATCGGGGTAAATTAGGCAGATGTAGGTGGAATCTAAGGATCAGCAGGATGTGGTAAAGCCTAGTGTCCTCCTGTGCCGCCATCTTCCCGATTTCATTTCCGAAACAGTGTGTAGTGGTGTATATTTGTATATTTTTTTTAAAAAATGTATATTTTTGAGAGAGAGAGCGCAAGCAGGGAGGGGTAGAAAAAGAGACAGAGGATCTGAAGCAGGCTCCGCACTGATAGCAGAGAGCCTGATTTGGGACTTGAACTCAGAAACCACAAAATCATGACTGGAGCCGAAATTGGACACTTAACCAACTGAGCCACCCAGGTGCCCTATTATATTTATATATTCTTAAAATATTTATCATTGATCCTTGCACTAAATTTTTCTTAGTCGTCAGTTGGTTGCATGAAGATCTTTGTCTAGTATATTTCTCAAGAAGGGCTAAATACTGCAGAATTCCCTAAATTCTTATATGTTGAATTTTTTGTTTTTTCTGTTATCCTGATATTTGAAGTTTGGCTGCGTATAAAATCTTTGGTTCATATGTGTTTTGCATTTATAAAAACCTGCCGCTTCACTGTCTTGTTTTATATATTGGTTTTGAAACTGATGGCAGTCTTACTCTTTTTCCTTTGTAAGTTATTGATATTTGCCTGGAGGCTGTGAGGATTTTTCTTTATATTTGAAATTTAGTAGTTTTGGTAAGATATGTCTCCGAGTTGGTCATTCTGAATTAGTGTTCCCCAGGTCTCCAGTGAACTTATTCAGCATATACACAGTCATGTCTTTTTGTATTTCTAGAAAACTTTCTTAGATTATAGTTTTATATTTTAGTTCTGTTTCATTGTTTTCTGTTATAGGAACTAGGCAATATGACTATTATGACTTTATCTAACTTCTACTTTCACTATTTTCCCTCTGATCTCTTTTTTTTTTCTTCATTATGTTATTTTCATTCTCTCGGTTGTTTTCCTGCGTTTCTTCAATGCCTGTCATTAAATTTTGTTAGCATCTATTTTCCTCTGGGTACCTTGTGACTTATTCTTCATTTGTGAGAATATCTGTTTTTTTTTTTTTTTTTCTTTTCCTTTTCCTGAGTACCATGAACTTTCCTTTCTCCCTGATCTTGTGGTTGTTGTTCATAGTTTTTAAATTTTTTGATTCAAGGTGGTTTTCCCCAAATGCTTATTTAAGTACATTTAAATATATTGTTTGGAGTATTGATTTACAGCTTTTTCCTGCTTAATGGTTGTTTTTTGTAAGGGAGTTCCCTCAGTAGATATGTATGAAATTTCATTTCCTGATGTTTTTTGCAATAGCTCTTAAATATTTGTTGATTTGTCTGTGTATATTCATGTTCATTTTTATGGTAATGGTGTGGATCACAATATTTTTATTTAATGGCGCCCTCTTCTGTCAATTTAGCAAAATTCAGATACCTTAAGCCAGTTTTTTTTTTTTTTTTTTTTGGTTGGTCTGTTTTCAATGTGTGGGAGGAGTTGAAGGGTGGTAAATAGTAATGAGTGCTTTGATTTTATGGCTCTCTTTTGTCTTGTAAAACACGAAATTTTCCCATTTTGCTTCTTTTCCCCTTTACCACTTGACTGTCAAAGGGAGCCTTTCACTTTCCTTTTGCTTTTTCTCCACAGTAGCTATGTGTTTCTTAGACTGCCTTGTAATCATGCCTGCCCTTATAAATTGTACCTTTATAAGTTCCTTTCCTGTAATCTTTGTGCTTATCTGTTTGTACCTTTTTAATGTTTTCAGACAGAACTTATGGTCTTAGGCAATAGTTTAAGAGCAGTTTGTAGTCTACTTCTCTAGCTTCCCTCTTCTGTATTCCCCTCAGTTTTGGGAGACTATGTTGTGGGGGAGCAGCGGGACCAGGAATATGAGAGACCATGCTCTGGGAATTGGTAATTTTCCTCTTTTTATTCAATTATCTTGAAGTTTCAGTATTCTCTTTCTGGAAGTCATGATGAAGTCATGATTTTTGTTTTGCTTTAGATCCCCTTTGTTGTTTAGTATTGTTTTGGATGGTGCAACAGTTTAGCTTCAATCAGGATACAGAAAACCCCACAGTGGGTTAAAGAAGTGACATTTAATGCAGTGAATTATTAACTGTGATAAAGGAGTAAGTATAAAATATGAGAAAAATCTATACTGTACCCTAGGGCTAATCGAGAGTACCTAAGAAAGGACAAACTTAGGACTTATTCATACCTTTTTGGAGAAGCAGTTCAGCTCGTTGAACTGGAGAGAAGTTCACTGTCTGGCTAGACCTGAACTGGTTTGTAGTCATTGGGTAAGTAATTGGCACCCTCTGGTGGCAGATGGGGGAGTAAATCAACAATCAGTAGTGTGGGTGTGCAGTGTGCTTGCTCAGAGTTGGGAATCCTCTGGGCACAGGCAAGCTGAGTGTAGAGGATGGGGGACTTGTAGAAGGAGCAGCAACGTGGTGTGAACCCTCTGGCCACAGGTGGCTGTGCAGAGTGGCTTGCAAGAAGGAGTCAGGGCACTAGTTAGAGGGCAGAAAACCTTTGGAGAGTTTTCCCATGGAGAAGACCATGAAAAGATTATCACTAACCCAAGACCGCATAGTTGTAGATGGACTATGTTCTGGGCCCATGACTGAGGTAGAACTCCACTGAGTGTCCTCACTTCCCACCCACATTGCCAGCATCTGTGCTGCAGCTGGAACCTACAGGAGAGAGACTTTTTCCTCTGCGGTGTCCTTCCAGTATCCTCTCTACTGAGAAGACATTGTGCTCACTTTAAAGAGAGACGTTAAGGAATCCTTTTTTTTTTTTCTAGGACATAATTAAAGTGTGCATTCAGACCTGAGAGTCAATAAATTGATAAATGACACAGATGGAAATATTGGATGGCAGATAGTTAGGCACCCACTGTTGACTGGACCCAGTACTCCTATTTGGGGGACAAGACTTGATACACTTACACAAAGTATAACAGGATCTTTTGGTTAGTAAATAAAATGAAGTCCAGAATTCCATCAAATTTTATATAACTGTACCTTTTTTTCTTATTAAATTCTTCATTTGGAATGCCATCCCTTGGCATTTCAAATCTTTCCTTCCAGCCTGTTAAACATTTATCTGCCTCAGGCACCCTCTGTTAAAATCTTGATCTTAGCCTTTTATCTTTTCTTCTTTCTCTTTTTCTTTCTCTTTTTCTTTCTTTCTTTCTTTCTTTCTTTCTTTCTTTCTTTCTTTCTTTCTTTCTTTCTTTCTTTCTTTCTTTCTTTCTCTTTTAGAGAGTGAGAGAGCTGGGGAGAGGGGAAGGGAGGGGAGAGGGAGAGAGGGAGAGAGAGAGAATGAGAATGAGAATCTTAAGCAGGCTCCACGCTCATCATGGCTTGAGCCAAAATCAAGAGTCAGGTACTCAACCAACTGAGCCACCCAGGTGCCTGACCTTAGCCTTTTCATTACCAGTCACTGCCACCTCTCTCATAATCTTAATTTCAAGTATTCCTCTTCCTATCCTTTAACAACCTGACTTGCACAATCCTTCAAGCACATAGGATCTATAATTCATGGGTCCTGCCACCTTTACTCTGGCTTTCAGATCCTTTGTATCCACTTTCCCTAATTTCTTTGTTGTTGGTGGTGTTGTTGTTATTGTTGTTTTTCCATCATTACATTGACAATACTGCGGGGCCAAAACTTGAAGTCCAGGCCTCCTGACTCTAGATTCATATTCCACTATATTAAAGATGGCACACCGTTTTAAGATGTAAGCCAACTTTTTTTTTCACTGTGTGCAAAGACGATTGATAATGTATACTTCGGGGCGCCTGGGTGGCGCAGTCGGTTAAGCGTCCGACTTCAGCCAGGTCACGATCTCGCGGTCCGTGAGTTCGAGCCCCGCGTCAGGCTCTGGGCTGATGGCTCAGAGCCTGGAGCCTGTTTCCGATTCTGTGTCTCCCTCTCTCTCTGCCCCTCCCCCGTTCACGCTCTGTCTCTCTCTGTCCCAAAAATAAATAAATGTTGATAATGTATACCTCAAAAAGTGTGTTAATGTTGATAGGATCATGTTTAGATTTAGCAGAAAAAAATGATATAATTGCTTCTGAATATCTACAATAGACATATATGTCTCATTGTAACCAAATTTATTTCAGTGTGTCTTTAAAATGAGTTGTGAGCTACCATCATCCTCTTTTTTTATTTTTTTTTATTTTTTATTTTTTTTATTTTTTTTCAATATATGAAGTTTATTGTCATACTGGTTTCCATACAGCACCCAGTGCTCATCCCAAAAGGTGCCCTCCTCAATACCCATCACCCACCCTCCCCTCCCTCCCAACCCCATCAACCCTCAGTTTGTTCTCAGTTTTTAAGAGTCTCTTATGCTCTCTCCCACTCTAACCTCTTTTTTTTTTTTCCTTCCCCTCCCCCATGGGTTTCTGTTAAGTTTCTCAGGATCCACATAAGAGTGAAACCATATGGTATCTGTCTTTCTCTGTATGGCTTATTTCACTTAGCATAACACTCTCCAGTTCCATCCACGTTGCTACAAAGGGCCATATTTCATTCTTTCTCATTGCCACGTAGTACTCCATTGTGTATATAAACCACAATTTCTTTATCCATTCATCAGCTGATGGACATTTAGGCTCTTTCCATCATTTGGCTATTGTTGAGAGTGCTGCTATAAACATTGGGGTATAAGTGCCCCTATGCGTCAGCACTCCTGTATCCCTTGGGTAAATTCCTAGCAGTACTACTGCTGGGTCATAGGGTAGGTCTATTTTTAATTTTTTGAGGAACCTCCACACTGTTTTCCAGAGCGGCTGCACCAGTTTGCATTCCCACCAACAGTGCAAGAGGGTTCCCGTTTCTCCACATCCTCTCCAGCATCTATAGTCTCCTGATTTGTTCATTTTGGCCACTCTGACTGGCGTGAGGTGATATCTGAGTGTGGTTTTGATTTGTATTTCCCTGATGAGGAGCGATGTTGAACATCTTTTCATGTGCCTGTTGGCCATCCGGATGTCTTCTTTAGGGAAGTGTCTATTCATGTTTTCTGCCCATTTCTTCACTGGGTTATTTGTTTTTCGGGTGTGGAGTTTGGTGAGCTCTTTATAGATTTTGGATACTAGCCCTTTGTCTGATATGTCACTTGCAAATATCTTTTCCCATTCCGTTGGTTGCCTTTTAGTTTTGTTGGTTGTTTCCTTTGCTGTGCAGAAGCTTTTTATCTTCATAAGGTCCCAGTAGTTCATTTTTGCTTTTAATTCCTTTGCCTTTGGGGATGTGTCAAGTAAGAAATTGCTGTGGCTGAGGTCAGAGAGGTCTTTTCCTGCATTCTCCTCTAGGGTTTTGATAACATCATCCTCAATGGGGAAAAACTGAGAGCTTTTTCCCTGAGATCAGGAATACAACAGGGATGTCCACTCTCAACGCTGTTGCTTAACATAGTGTTGGAAGTTCTAGCCTCAGCAATCAGAAAACAAAAGGAAATCAAAGGCATCAAAATTGGCAAAGATGAAGTTAAGCTTTCACTTTTTGCAGATGATATGATATTATACATGGAAGACCCGGTAGACTCCACCAAAAGTCTGCTAGAACTGATACATGAATTCAACAAAGTCACAGGATACAAAATCAATGTACAGAAATCAGTTGCATTCTTATACACTAACAATGAAGCAACAGAAAGACATATAAAGAAACTGATCCCATTCACAGTTGCACCAAGAAGCATAAAATACCTAGGAATAAACCTAACCAAAGATGTAAAAGATCTGTATGCTGAAAACTATAGAAAGCTTATGAAGGAAATTGAAGAAGATATAAAGAAATGGAAAAACATTCCCTGCTCATGGATTGGAAGAATAAATATTGTCAAAATGTCAATACTACCCAAAGCTATCTACACATTCAATGCAATCCCAGTCAAAATTGCACCAGCATTCTTCTCGAAACTAGAACAAGCAATCCTAAAATTCATATGGAACCACAAAAGGCCCCGAATAGCCAAAGTAGTTTTGAAGAAGAAGACCAAAGCAGGAGGCATCACAATCCCAGACTTTAGCCTCTACTACAAAGCTGTCATCATCAAGACAGCATGGTATTGGCACCAAAACAGACACATAGACCAATGGAATAGAATAGAAACCCCAGAACTAGACCCACAAACGTATGGCCAACTCATCTTTGACAAAGCAGGAAAGAACATCCAATGGAAAAAAGACAGTCTCTTTAACAAATGGTGCTGGGAGAACTGGACAGCAACATGCAGAAGGTTGAAACTAGACCACTTTCTCACACCATTCACAAAAATAAACTCAAAATGGATAAAGGACCTGAATGTGAGACAGGAAACCATCAAAACCTTAGAGGAGAAAGCAGGAAAAGACCTCTCTGACTTCATCCGTAGCAATCTCTTACTCGACACATCCCCAAAGGCAAGGGAATTAAAAGCAAAAGTGAATTACTGGGACCTTATGAAGATAAAAAGCTTCTGCACAGCAAAGGAAACAACCAACAAAACTAAAAGGCAACCAACGGAATGGGAAAAGATATTCGCAAATGACATATCGGACAAAGGGCTAGTATCCAAAATCTATAAAGAGCTCACCAAACTCCACACCCGAAAAACAAATAACCCAGTGAAGAAATGGGCAGAAAACATGAATAGACACTTCTCTAAAGAAGACATCCGGATGGCCAACAGGCACATGAAAAGATGTTCAGCGTCGCTCCTTATCAGGGAAATACAAATCAAAACCACACTCAGGTATCACCTCACGCCAGTCAGAGTGGCCAAAATGAACAAATCAGGAGACTATAGATGCTGGAGAGGATGTGGAGAAACGGGAACCCTCTTGCACTGTTGGTGGGAATGCAAATTGGTGCAGCCGCTCTGGAAAGCAGTGTGGAGGTTCCTCAGAAAATTAAAAATAGACCTACCCTATGACCCAGCAATAGCACTGCTAGGAATTTATCCAAGGGATACAGGAGCACTGATGCATAGGGCCACTTGTACCCCAATGTTCATAGCAGCACTCTCAACAATAGCCAAATTATGGAAAGAGCCTAAATGTCCATCAACTGATGAATGGATAAAGAAATTGTGGTTTATATACACAATGGAATATTACATGGCAATGAGAAAAAATGAAATATGGCCTTTTGTAGCAACGTGGATGGAACTGGAGAGTGTGATGCTAAGTGAAATAAGCCATATAGAGAAAGACAGATACCATATGGTCTCACTCTTATGTGGATCCTGAGAAACTTAACAGGAACCCATGGGGGAGGGGAAGGAAAAAAAAAAAAAAAGAGGTTAGAATGGGAGAGAGCCAAAGCATAAGAGACTGTTAAAAACTGAGAACAAACTGAGGGTTGATGGGGGGTGGGAGGGAGGAGAGGGTGGGTGATGGGTATTGAGGAGGGCACCTTTGGGATGAGCACTGGGTGTTGTATGGAAACCAATTTGTCAATAAATTTCAAAAAAATAAAAAATAAAAAAAATAAATAAAAAATAAAAAAAATAAATAAAAAACAAATGGTGCTGGGAGAACTGGACAGCAACATGCAGAAGATTGAAACTAGACCACTTTCTCACACCATTCACAAAAATAAACTTAAAATGGATAAAGGACCTGAATGTGAGACAGGAAACATCAAAACCCTAGAGGAGAAAGCAGGAAAAGACCTCTCTGACCTCATCCGTAGCAATTTCTTACTTGACACATCCCTAAAGGCAAGGGAATGAAAGCAAAAATGAACTACTGGGACCTTAGGAAGATAAAAAGCTTCTGCACAGCAAAGGAAACAATCAACAAAACTAAAAGGCAACCAACGGAATGGGAAAAGATATATGCAAATGACATATCAGACAAAGGGCTAGTATCCAAAATCTATAAAGAGCTCACCAAACTCCACACCTGAAAAACAAATAACCCAGTGAAGAAATGGGCAGAAAACATGAATAGACACTTCCCTAAAGAAGACATCCGGATGGCCAACAGGCACATGAAAAGATGTTCAACATCGCTCCTCATCAGGGAAATACAAATCAAAACCACACTCAGATATCACCTCACGCCAGTCAGAGTGGCCAAAATGAACAAATCAGGAGACTATAGATGCTGGAGAGGATGTGGAGAAACGGGAACCCTCTTGCACTGTTGGTGGGAATGCAAACTGGTGCAGCCGCTCTGGAAAACAGTGTGGAGGTTCCTCAAAAAATTAAAAATAGACCTACCCTATGACCCAGCAGTAGTACTGCTAGGAATTTACCCAAGGGATACAGGAGTGCTGACGCATAGGGGCACTTGTACCCCAATGTTTACAGCAGCACTCTCAACAATAGCCAAATGATGGAAAGAGCCTAAATGTCCATCAACTGATGAATGGATAAAGAAATTGTGGTTTATATACACAATGGAGTACTACGTGGCAATGAGAAAGAATGAAATATGGCCCTTTGTAGCAACGTGGATGGAGCTGGATAGTGTGATGCTAAGTGAAATAAGCCATACAGAGAAAGACAGATACCATATCGTTTCACTCTTATGTGGATCCTGAGAAACTTAACAGAAACCCATGGGGGAGGGGAAGGAAAAAAACAAACAAAAAAAAGAGGTTAGAGTGGGAGAGAGCCAAAGCATAAGAGACTGTTAAAAACTGAGAACAAACTGAGGGTTGATGGGGGTTGGGAGGGAGGGGAGGGTGGGTGATGGGTACTGAGGAGGGCATCTTTTGGGATGGCACTGGGTGTTGCATGGAAATCAATTTGACATTAAATTTCATATATTGAAAAAATAAAGTATAATTTGTATTAAAAAGTAAAATGGGTTGTGATCACTAGTATGTTTAAGTAGCCAATATAGATTTTTGGGTAGACAGAGATAACTGGCAGTGGTAACATCTCTGTTTCCACCACTTGCCATAGTATTCTATAATGCTAATATATAATTCCAAAATGAATGTATCTCCTTCACTTATTAATTCGAATGAGGAGCCAACCGGGAAAGATTTGAGGAAAAAGCATAGAGACAGAGAAGAGAGCAAGTGTGAAGGCCCTGAGGTGAGGGTCAACATGTGTTTGAAGAAAAGAAACAAAGTCTGATGTGGGCAGAGTACAGTGAGCAAAAGAGAGAGAATGCTATAAGTCAGATCAAGAGATAAGGACCTGATTTTATAGGACCCCGTGAGTGAGTATTTTGGGTGTATTAAGAACATTTCACTTTGGTAACTCAAAATCCAAAAATGATTTTCTCAGTGCATGAAACATTTAAATACATGCTTAAGAGTGATATAAAATTATATTGGTTTGGGTTACAAAGTAGTGTTCTCTTACAGTAGACCTCTAATGACAAGCTCTGTAAAAGCTCATTACTGTTCTGACCTTCAGTTCTTTTTGTGTCTTTCACCATTTGGACTGTCTTGATCTAGGAGCTCAAAATCTAGAGTTTTACATCAGAATGAAATTATTGGTTCTGGTTAGTGGGAAGGAGTTAAATACTCTGAATGAGTATAATGAGGTTTTTGCAGTTAGTGTATCCGGACTCAGTACTACTATCTAGGGGACAAGACTTGATACACTTACATCAAGCATAACAGGGTCTTTTGGTCAATAAATAAAATGAAGTCCAAAATTCCAAGTAAGTTAGAAAGTATAATGAGGCCTTTGCATTCCCAGTCAGTCAGGAAGTAAAACAGAGTCCAAATCTCTTACTTAGTCTGGAAATGTAATGATCCAGCATTGTAGTTAGTCAGAAAGTATAGTAGTCCATAACTTAGATATTGCTTAAGAATTGGTACGAAAGTTTGATGGAATGCAGGAAACAAATTAATGGCCAAAATGTTTTGAAATCATTAATTCATTCAACCCACACTTAAAAAAATTTTTTTTAAAAATCTTTTTATTTATTTTTGAGAGACAGAGACAGAGCATGAGCAGAGGAGGGGCAGAGAGAGAGGGAGACACAGAATCCAAAGCAGGCTCCAGGCTCCGAGCTGTCAGCACAGAGCCCGATGTGGGGCTAGAACTCAAGAAACATGCCCGAGCAAACCGACTGAGACACCCAGGCGCCCCTCAACCCACACTTTTGATTGATCTCCTTAAAATGTTATGTTGTATAGCTGGGTTTTTCTTTTGACCTTAATAACTTCTTTTTAAAAAATATTTTACTATCTGACATTCTCTCCAACTATTTCTCTTATCATATTGATTGGCTAATTCAAAATGCTGCTTTTCCATTAACTTCATATCTTTTTGTCTTTCTTTGTTAGTCAAAGACCTAGAGTACTTATCTTATCTTACATTTTACTAAAACCTTAAAGACAAATATAAAACATAGCTAGGTTTAGCCTGTTTCTTGTGATTAATTTTATTTTAAAAATATAATTATGTTTTGATTCATGAACAGTACATTGATATTATTGAAAAAATTGAAAACTACATAAAAGCATGTTACAAGGCGAAGGTCACTTATAATCTAACACTACAACTTTTGTTGATATTTTCGTATATATTTGTGTTGTCTTTTTTTTTTCCTTTCTTCTATGCTTATGTATAAGCACATGTGCATATATATAATTTTTTAAAGCTATTTTTCATCACAAATGCCTTCAAATCTTTTGAAATCTATAGATGAGAGAAAAATGCATAAAAGTTAAAGATAATATTTTACATATATTTTCAGGGGGATTCTGGATTCAGTCTATTATCACAGGTCTTTGTCATTTATTATCATGTGTTGTTTTGAGGCTTATTCTTTTAGATCTTCAGTGGAGCCATTGCTGCCTCAGATCTTTGGGCTATGCTAATGTTGTAGTTTAGATGTAAGGTTATAGTTATCACTCTCATAGTTCATGTTCACAATTATTTTTGTCAAAGTATGACATCCCATGCACCAAGGGGCTGGGTCTGGAGGGATTTTTAGTTTCAGTAATACATAGTACCAGTACCAATTTACATCAATAGCCCATGTTATAATTTCTTAAAAAAATTTTTTTTAAAACATTTATTCATTTTTGAGAGACAGAGACAGAGCGCGAGGGTGGGGGGATGGGCAGAGAGAAAGGGAGACAGAATCCGCAGCAGGCTCCAGGCTCTGAGTTGTCAGCACAGAGCCCAACGTGGGGCTCGAACTCATGAACCTTGAGATCATGACCTGAGCCAAAGCTGGATGCTTAACTGACTGAGCCACCCAGGCACCCCTGTTATAATTTCTTATTGACTGAGTAGTGTTACATTATAGGATGTACCATAATTTGATTAATTCTCTATTGGTATACACTTAGGCCTTTCTTAATTTTTCTTTGTTTTAAACAAAATAGCGATGCAGTAAATACTTTTCTATTTACTGTCTGACAGTTTGCTTGGAAAATATTCCTATAAGTAAAATTGCTCAAATTTGATATGAATTTCCTGGTTGCACTTGAGAAATGTATCAATTTAGAGATAACAAAGTTTATCTTTGCTAACACTAGGTATTATGGAATATCTTTATTAGCTATAATTTTTATAAAGTGAAATGTACAGATCTTAACCATATAGTCCGAAGAATTTTGGCATTTCTATACACCTATACAACTAATACCTGCCTCAGTATATAGAATATTCCCATTATCACAAAAAGATTCCTTTTTAATCTTCTTTATTTGTTTATAGGCCATTTATTTATATTCTTCAATGATATATCTATTCAGGTCTTTTGTGTTATATTTGGATTGATTATTTTACTGAATTATGAGTTCTTTATGTATTCATTACATGTATAAATATACTAGTCCTTTGTCACATACGTTTACTGTAGATATTTTCTTCCAGTATATTGCTCACCATTTCATATTCTTAATGGTGTCTTTTGAAAAACAGAGGACTTTAATTTTGATGTTCAGTTTATGAACTATTGTTCATGCTCTTATGTCCTGTCTAGGAAATTCTTGCCTTACACAGATCACATAGATTTTTCTTCTGTGTTTTAGCTTTTATGTTAACATTTTGAGGAAATTGTGGTGTATGGTGTGAGTTTAGATTTGAAATTCTTTTTATTTTTTTTTTTGCCAAGTGGATATCCAGTTCTTCCATTATCATTTTTGAAAAGATTATTCCTTCCTCATTAAATTACCTTATCACTCTTATTGAAAATGAATTAAACTTACAGAAGTGTTCTATTCTGGCTTTGAAGAATGGGTTTGTTCATAGTGCTGAAGTATAGGGAATCAGGATCTAGGCTTTTTTTTTTTTTTTCAGCGTTTTTTATTTATTTTTTTGGGACAGAGAGAGACAGAGCATGAATGGGGGAGGGGCAGAGAGAGAGGGAGACACAGAATCGGAAACAGGCTCCAGGCTCCGAGCCATCAGCCCAGAGCCTGACGCGGGGCTCGAACTCACGGACCGCGAGATCGTGACCTGGCTGAAGTCGGACGCTTAACCGACTGCGCCACCCAGGCGCCCCTTAACTGCAATTTTTATATTCTGTGGTTAATAATGCCTCAGTAGATAGACCAGTCAAGCACTGAGTTATCGTCCTACAGTTCCTTTATTTATTTATTTTTTTCTTCATCCTACAATTCCTATCCTCCTATCTAATTAGCTCAAGGGGGCAAAGAAATGGGGAAAGATAACTAATATTTTCCATGTACTTATTCAATACCTTGTATATGTTTGCTAATATTCTTTGAACAACCACTGTGTTTAGATGGTGTCTTCATTTTCAGAGTTTCAGTTTAATAGTAGAGACTGGGAAATAGGTTCAAAGAAGTTAAATGATTTGACCTAAGTTATAGAGCTTGTAAGGAGTGAATTTGGGTTTTCTGGTTTCTAAAGTTTGCATTCTTTCCAGTGATCATAAGGAAATTGCTCTTAAATCTTTTTCTTGCGGTTTATGACACTCCCATTGCTTAAGTCTCAGCTTGGATTATTGCAAGAGTCTAGTTAATCTTTCTGCTCTCTACTTCATTTCCTTTAGGACCTCCATGCTGTTGACAGAGTGAATTTTCTAAAAAGCAAATCTAGCCATATTTCTTTTCATTGGTTAGGATGAAAACAGTAAAGCATTTTGTATGATCTAGACCCTACCTTTTTCTCTTTCCTCATCTTTACGTGTCTCCTCACATCTATCCTACTGTCCAATGACACTGAAAAACTGAATTGCAGTTGCTATAGTCTGTCATGGTTGCATGCCCTCATATTTGTTATTATTCTAGCTCTTTCACCCTTTGCCACATTGTCTGTTATACTTGTTATTCAAGATTTGAAAGTATAAGTTCCTGCTGGAAGTCTTCTTAACACCTTTACTGGCTGAATTAGGTGTTTTTTCTTTGCCCTATACATATTTATGTTATAAATCTACATTTTAATTGTTTTCATGCCTTTTACTATAAAATTGCGAACTCCTTGAGGGTCATAGCTCACACATATTAGATGTTCAGTGAATGTTAATGAACTTTCATCTAATCCTAACACTATGAAAATGCTTTTCCTTAGGAAAGCTGGCATAGAGTTTTTGCGACTTTATTTATTTATTTATTTATTTATTTATTTATTCCCCAGTATTGGAATGGTAATTGGGGAACCTGATTCCTAGTTTTGGCTCTGCCCCTTATTTGGTATACTCTCAGTCAATTCAGTGTAACTTTCTAGGCTCAGTTATTTTATCCAGTTAATGACAAGTTGAATGAAGTGTTTTCTGACACCCACCCATCTTTCCTAATGACTTTATTTTTATGATTTCATCTGAGAAGTTTTTGAGCAAAGATGTGACACATTGACAGCAGTGTTACAAGAGTTCCACTTTGACAGAATGTGTAGGTTGGATTGGAAGGGTATAGACTGGATGGGTACAGAAAAACCAGTTAAAAGATTGATGTGGTTTGATGAGCATTTCATACAGGATCAGTATTTGGGAAAGGAGAAATAATTATGAGGGTAAGCTTTACAATTTGAAATGGTGAGGGAAGAGTGGCTTGTCTTCTGCTCAGTCCTTCCCCTCAAATGGATTCCAAGATTCAAAGCTTGTATTGACTTCTGTAAGGAACTAGATTTTCTATTTTGAGAGAAATGAAACTACAGGAGTAAATAGCTTAAATTTCTCACTAATTCCTACCTTAACTTCAAAAGAGAATGAAAGATGGAACCACATAACCAGAGACATAGCTATTTCCAGATTTACATAGAAAATGTGTTATTTTTCCATTCAAGGAAACCACTCACAAAAAACATAGAAAGAAGGTTATCATTCAGAAGAAGCATGAAGTCAGGAAAAAGAAGTTGGAAAACCATGGTTTGAAAAAAACAATCAGGAAAAAAAAAACCCTCAGATATCTAAACATGCTCATCAAGTTCATAGGCTGTGAAGTTTTGGTTTTGAAATTTTCCTCCCTGGAACATCCACTGTGGAGAAGGTCTCCTTGTTAGTATTATTGCAGTTGCACACTTAAATTTAGCATTGTTAAATTTGTTGAACTTTCGAACTTGTTCAGCAGAAAGTTTTAGAAAATATCTCTACTTTACTATAAGGATGCTATGGGTGCTTATTACCCCAGATAGTCAAGAAATACAGAAAACTCTGGTATCAAAATTGATACTAGTCTGAGAAGTGCCATGGATGATCACTTTTGTTCCTTGTCACTACAACTGTATTCTCTGCTAGTATAGGACAATAGAACAACTGTTGAGGCAGCTGTTGGTAATGCCACTACCACTCTAAAAACCTTAAATAATGCTTCCACTGGATTTGCAACTATGTTGTGAGGAAATGTTGGTTTTCCCCATTTTGCCCTTCGTATTTTCCCGGCCACACTGCACATTCATCTTTCTAAAAGCAAGTGTTTTAGCTTCCTAGGGCTGTTGTAAAAATTTACCACAAACTTGGTGTTTTAAAACAAGAGAAGTTTATTCTCTTACAATTCTCGAGGCCAGAAATCCAAAATTAAGGTGTTGGCAGGGCCACATTCCCTCTGAAGGATCTAGGGAAGAATCCTTTCTTTCTTGGCTATTGTAGCTTCTGATGGCTTCTTGTGGTCTTTGGTTTGTGTAAGCATAACTTCAATCTCTGCCTTCAGTTTCACATGGCCTTCTTTTCTGTGTATACTTTTTGTCTGTGATAAGGATACACTCATTGAATTTACGGCTCACCTTTTTCCAGTATTATATCAGTCCTTACCTTATATCTATGAGGACTCTATTTCCAAATAAGTCACATTTTAAAGTTATAGGTTGACATGAATTTTATTGGCATGCTATTCAACCCACTGCAGAAAAGTGCTGACAATTTGAGATAACTCTTACCGGTGGAGACCTTGTTTTCTTCTGATCATATTCATTCATTTGCTCAATAAACATTTAGTAAGCCCACGTAATACCAGGGTAAGTTTAAAGAAAGATGAATCAGATTATTTACTCTTAAGAGGAGACCCCAATGTAGTTGGAAGGCAGATACAAACCTTGGTGTCTACAATATAGTATGATAAGCAGGGTAATAGAGACTTACATTCAGTGCTGAATACGCCTATATACGCATCTTGTATTTGTTGTGGAGGGACCCAGGAGGGATAAGAAAAGAGTCAGGAAAGACTTAACAAAAGAGTTGACATTTGAATTCTGAAGGAAGATTCTAAGACAAAGGGAGTATCAGGTGTAAAGGTACTATGGATTGAAAGAGAGTGGCTTAGGAAACTGCAGGTTCTAAAGTGCTACTGCATCGTAGAATGTATATGGAGGAATGAGAATGAATAACAAGCTTCTGTTATCTTACAACATTGACATCCTGAACCTGGATTTCAGTAATCTTATGAACACTGTGGCAAAGACAATACTATAATAAATTTCCAAATCCCTTTCATATTATTCCTTCCTGGGCAAACAGAAAAGTTGATTTTTCTAGCCCTTCTGAAGTTAGATGAGGACATTCCTTCTTCCTTCCTTCCCTTTTTCCCTCCTTCCCTATCTCCTTCCCTCCTCCCTTCCTCGTATGCTGTGGACAATGATGGAAACTGTGTTTTTAAGGTAGAGTTATACTATTGGAGTGGCCACATGGAAGACAGCACTCCTGGAGAGTTGCCTGTATGTTCAGCAGGTTTTGCATGAGTGAGAAATAAACTTTCTGATTTGTTAAACCACTAGAATTGGGGATTAGTTGTTACTGCAGCATAGCTTATCCTATCCAGACATATAATTTTTTAAAACTCCTTTTAAATATCCCTCTAAATTAAAAATAAAAATTTACAGGGGCACCTGGGTGGCTCAGTCAGTTGAGTGTCCGACTTCGGCTCAGGTCATGATCTCACGATTCGTAGGTTTGAGCCCCGCATTGGGTTCTGTGCTGACAGCTCGGGGCTTGGAGCCTGCTTCAGATTCTGTGTCTCCCTTTCTCTCTGTGCCTCCCCTGCTCACACTCTGTCTCTCTCAAAAATAAGTAAAGATTAAAAAAATTAAAAAATAAATAAAAATTTACATTTTAAATTGAAAATATATTTCAGATGTAATTAATATTTCAAACTTAACCTCCCCATTTTTTATAATGATATTAGTCCTATCAATTCATTTTATAAAAATTATAATAGTATAGAGCAGCTATCTCTCCATCTGGTTGTAAATAAATACTGTTAATAACTTGGCTTAAAAAGGCTCTCCCCCAAATTATTCTTTTATAAATTATTGTTGCTTTTTAAATGTCATTAAATATTTTTACAAAGCATGAGTTTGAATGGCCTCACCATATCATATTATGGACTGTAGTACTTAACCAGCCTCTAGTTATTCATTTGGCTCTAATTTTTTATGATATAAACACCACAGAGAAATCCTTGTAGAAAAATCATGTAAAAAAATCCCTTTATTATTTCCGTAGACCACATACCTAAGGATAGAGTTGTTGGTTTAAAGCAATCTCTCTTCTTGACTTAAAAAAAATTTTTTTAATGTTTATTTATTTTTGAGAGAGAGAGGCAGACTGCAAACAGAGGGAGGAGCAGAGAGAGGAAGACACAGAATCAGAAGCAGGCTCCAGGCTCTGAGTTGTCAGCACAGAGACTGACACGGGGCTCGAACCCACAAACCGTGAGATCATGACTTGAGCCGAAGTCGGTCGCTTACCGACTAAGCCACCTAGGCGCCCCCCTTTTTTAATGTTTTTGACATCAAATTAACCTCCAGAAAGGCTGTTATCTGCTTGCAAATATGAGAAAGCATTTTCATTGATTCTTAGCAACACTAGATATTTTTCTGTACATGCATGTGAGCATTTGGGAGCCTGATAAGTAAGTGTGTTATTTTGTTTTAATTTTTATTTCTTTGGTTGATATTTTGTCCCCCCATATGTTGCGTTGGTCATTTGTATTATTTCCTGTGTATCCATTGTCCATTTTTTCAAGTACTAAAACTTTTTTTAGTTCTATAATCCCGTCTGTTCAAAATATGGAGGGTTTTTGTTTTTTGGTAAATGATCATATACATGCACCCATGGTGGGTTTTTTTCCCCCTATTTTGTCATTTGTCATTTCAATTTACATGTGCATTCTTGAATGTCACAATTTTTATTTTCATATGGCCAAATCCATCAACTTCTTTTTTTTCCTTCGTTTGTATGCTTATGTAGGACTTTTTTACTACAAGATCAGATTAAACATACACATATATTTCTCCTAGCGCTGTTTGTTTTTTTCATTTTTTTAACTTTTAACTCTTTAATTCACATAGGATCTGTTATTGTGTAAATAGCAATCTTTTTTCAGCTAATCATTTATTAATTTCAGTTAATGAGTATTATACACACACACACACACACACACATATATATATATATATATATATATATATATATATATTTACAACTGTGTTTTCTTTGACTTGAAATTTCTTTTTTAGCTTATGTTGAATTTTTCTGTATACTAGGTTTCTTTTGGTCCATTTGATTTTTGAAGTCTGTTCTTGAACTAGCTTCAAGTGGTTTTCCTTAAGGTAACTTTATAATACATACTTATTGCATATGACAGACAAGTATTTTTTCATTACACTTCTTTTACAAAAATGTTTTGCCTTGTTCAACTGTCTTTCTTCTAGGTGGATTTTAAAATTATTTTGTTTAGGTTACAAAAACAAAATGTTGATATTACTGTTATAATTTCTTTATTCTTATAAGGTAATGTAGGAGGAATTGGCATCATTCCAATAATCTTTCCATTCAGGGATGACTTCCCATTTCTTCATATTTTCTTTAGTAAAGATTTAGATGCTTTTTTTTTTAAGTGAGATAAGAAGCCATTGGAGTTGATAAATAAGACTGAGCCTGAGAGGAAGCTACAGTACAGAATAGCTTATCTATGTGATAAACTAGTAACAGATTTTGTTCAGATTATAAAATGTAGGTTGGTAAAACTTGGAAATGTTTTATACAAGATGTACTGGTTGATGAAGTGTTAAATCTGAATTGATCTAGTGGTCAGTCTGAATTGATCTAATGATTACCACAGAAAATTTATAAGAACAACCAGATGTCTCTGTGTCTTAAATGACACCTTCAGGATCATGAGGAGAGGGTTAAACAGTCTGTGTTTAGTCTAAATTTCTGTGCTGTGGATGCAGATACCTTCCGTCAGCCTACCTGACCTTAAAAGGGACATAGTAAGGTGCCAAGGTTTTGGTAGTGCATGCATGCCAAATTCTAATGACCAAATTATTATTACTTATATAACCTCGCAATTCTTTTCAAGCTACTAATAATGCTTTTTTATTTAAAATGAAATATTTTTAAATTTTACTCACTTGAAAGAGCAGTTTGGGTCATGAGGTTTAAACAACTGAAATGCTGGGCTTTGGTTTGTCAATAATTGGCAGCTCAGTTATGAGATGCAGTGTAGCTGCCCAGATTTAGAAGAAACAAGTGGAATAGGAAAAAGAGAAGGGTGTGTGGGTAGTTTCTTGGTTTCCTGATGTTTCCACTCAGTAGTACAAAATACTCTGAAAGAGGAATGGACTTTTGGGAAGGGGTGTTACCTTTAACTGCCCTTAATCCTGAGCAGCAGTCTCAGTTTCCTACTGACCCTGGCACATATGCCTGTTTTCCTCTTATGGAATGTGTTGGGGAACACGTCAAATGGGTGTCAGCACTGTTGAGGTTAGGCTGCAATGAGAGGTCGCTTATTTGAGGGTGAATCAGTTTATAGTTTACAGCAAACAATGTTAGTATTTCACAGTGGGTTACACTGTGAAAGCCAAATTGTGAGACTTTACTGAATAAGTAGTTAAAGGATAGTACCTTTTTGTGTATTCTGTCCCACTAAACAACAGACCTTTCTGACTGGTCTGGTTCCACTTTTCGCCTTCATGTTAGAGTACAGCTCCATGCAATAATGCACCTCGGTACTCCACCCCTCTTCCACATTATGACTGCCTGTATCACACTATCTCTTTCACAGAAGTGATTACACGATTTATATTACTGTGGGCAGAGTATGAGAGTTCCAGTTGCTCTACATCCTTGCCAGTACTTGGTATTGTCAACTTTTTATTTTATCCTTTCTCTTAAACAGGTAGAGGTATTTCATTGTGGTTTTAATTTGTACTTCCCTGATTGCTAATGGTCATTTGGGTATGCTCCCTTCTGAGTATCCATTTAAATCTCTTGTTTATTTTTTTATTGGGATATTTTTTTTTTTCCTGTTGGTTTGTAGGAGTTCTAGATGTTTTCTGACTGGGAGCTCTTTGTTATATGTGTTGTAAAGATCTTCTGTTCTGTTGCTTGCCTTGTGTTCTTTTAATGGGGTCCTTAATGAGGAGGAAAGACTAATTTTTTTTTATTATAAAATTTATTGTCAAATTGGTTTCTATACAACACCCAGTGCTCATCCCAACAGGTGCCCTCAATACCCATCACCCACCCACCCCACCCCCCATAAACCCTCAGTTTTTTCTCAGTTTTTAAGAGTCTCTTATGCTTTGTCTCCCTCCCTCTCTAACCATTTTTTTTCTTCCCCTCCCCCATGGTCTTTTGTTAAGTTTCTCAGGATCCAAATAGGAATGAAAACGTATGGAATCTGTCCTTCTCTGTATGACTTATTTCACTTAGCATAACACTCTCCAGTTCCATCCATGTTGCTACAAAAGGCCATCTTTCATTCTTTCTCATTGCCACATAGTATTCCATTGTGTATATAAAACACAATGTCTTTATCCATTCATCAGTTGATGGACATTTAGGCTCTTTCCATCATTTGGCCATTGTTGAGAGTGCTGCTATAAACATTGGGGTACAAGTGCCCCTATGCATGAGTATTCCTATATCCCTTGGGTAAATTCCTAGCAGTGCTACTGCTGGGTCATAGGGTAGGTCTATTTTTAATTTTTTGAGGAACCTCCACACTGTTTTCCAGAGCGGCTGCACCAATTTGCATTCCCACCAGCAGTGCAAGAGGGTTCCCGTTTCTCCACATCCTCTCCAGCATCTATAGTCTCCTGGTTTGTTCATTTTAGCCACTCTGACTGGCGTGAGGTGGTATCTGAGTGTGGTTTTGATTTGTATTTCCCTGATGAGGAGCGACGTTGCACATCTTTTCATGTGCCTGTTGGCCATCCGGATGTCTTCTTTCGAGAAGTGTCTATTCATGTTTTCTGCCCATTTCTTCACTGGGTTATTTGTTTTTCGGGTGTGGAGTTTGGTGAGCTCTTTATAGATTTTGGATACTAGCCCTTTGTCTGATATGTCATTTGCAAATATCTTTTCCCATTCTGTTGGTTGCCTTTTAGTTTTGTTGGTTGTTTCCTTTGCTGTGCAGAAGCTTTTTATCTTCATAAGGTCCCAGTAATTCACTTTTGCTTTTAATTCCCTTGCCTTTGGGGATGTGTCGAGTA
The DNA here is from genome assembly GCF_016509475.1 of Prionailurus bengalensis. NCBI lineage: Eukaryota > Metazoa > Chordata > Mammalia > Carnivora > Felidae > Prionailurus > Prionailurus bengalensis. The sequence goes on along the minus strand of NC_057345.1, from coordinate 40,793,608 downwards.
AGAGATTGCTGCGGCTGAGGTCAGAGAGGTTTTTCCCTGCTTTCTCCTCTAGGATTTTGATGATTTCCTGTCTCACATTCAGGTCCTTTATCCATTTTGAGTTTGTTTTTGTGAATGGTGTAAGAAAGTGGTCTAGTTTCATCCTTCTGCATGTTGCTGTCCAGTTCTCCCAGCACCATTTGTTAAAGAGACTGGTTTTTTTCCATTGGATGTTCTTTCCTGCTTTGTCAAAGATTAGTTGGCCATACGTTTGTGGGCCTAGTTCTGGGATTTCTATTCTATTCCATTGGTCTATGTGTCTGTGTTTGTGCCAATACCATGCTGTCTTGATGATGACAGCTTTGTAGTAGAGGCTAAAGTCTGGGATTGTGATGCCTCCTGCTTTGGTCTTCTTCTTCAAAATTACTTTGGCTATTCGGGGCCTTTTGTGGTTCCGTACAAATTTTAGGATTGCTTGTTCTAGCTTCGAGAAGAATGCTGGTGCCATTTTGACTGGGATTGCATTGAATGTGTAGATTGCTTTGGGTAGTATTGACATTTTAGTAATATTTATTCTTCCAATCCATGAGCAGGGAATGTCTTTCCATTTCTTTATATCTTCTTCAATTTCCTTCATAAGCTTTCTATAGTTTTCAGCATACAGATCTTTTACATCTTTGGTCAGGTTTATTCCTAGGTATTTTATGATTCTTGGTACAATTGTGAATGGGATCAGTTTCTTTATTTGCCTTTCTGTTGCTTTACTATTAGTGTATAAGAATGCAACTGATTTCTGTACCTTGATTTTGTATCCTGCGACTTTGTTGAATTCATGTATCAGTTCTAGCAGACTTTTGGTGGAGTCTGTCGGGTTTTCCATGTATAATATCATGTCATCTGTGAAAAGTGAAAGCTTAACTTCATCTTTGCCATTTTGATGCCTTTGATTTCCTTTTGTTGTCTGATTGCTGATGCTAGAACCTCCAACACTAAGTTAAACAACAGCGGTGAGAGTGGACATCCCTGTCGTGTTCCTGATCTCAGGGAAAAAGCTCTCAGTTTTTCCCCATTGATCCTCCCCATCATTGAGGATGATGTTAGCTGTGGGCTTTTCATAAATGGCTTTTATGATGTTTGAGTATGTTCCTTCTATCCCGACTTTCTTGAGGGTTTTTATTAAGAAAGGATGCTGAATTTTGTCAAGTGCTTTTTCTGCATCAATTGACAGGATCATATGGTTCTTATCTTTTCTTTTATTAATGTGATGTATCACATTGATTGATTTGCGAATGTTGAACCATCCCTGCATTCCAGGAATGAATCCCACTTGATCATGGTGAATACTTCTTTTTATATGCTGTTGAATTCGATTTGCTAGTATCTTATTGAGAATTTTTGCATCCATATTCATCAGGGATATTGGCCTGTAGTTCTCTTTTTTTACTGGGTCTCTGTCTGGTTTAGGAATCAAAGCAATGCTGGCTTCATAGAATGAGTCTGGAAGTGTTCCTTCCCTTTCAGTTTTTTGGAAAAGCTTGAGAAGGATAGGTATTATCTTTGTTTGGGGAGACCTTTACTCTCCTTCTATTCTAAATGACAGACTTGCTGGATAAAGGAATCTCAGCTGCATATTTTTTCTGTTCATCACATTGAAGATTTCCTGCCATTCCTTTCTGGCCTGCCAAGTTTCAGTAGACAGATCTGTCACTAGTCTTATCGGTCTCCCTTTATATGTTAGAGCATGTTTATCCCTAGCTGCTTTAGAATTCTCTCTTTATCCTTGTATTTTGCCAGTTTTACTGTGATATTTCGTGCAGTAGATCGATTCAAGTTACGTCTGAAGGGAGTTCTCTGTGCCTCTTGGATTTCAGTGTCTTTTTCCTTCCCCAGTTTAGGGAAGTTCTCAGCTATGATTTCTTCCAGTACACCTTCAGCAGCTTTCCCTCTCTCCTCCTCCTCTGGAATCCCAATTATGTACAATTATCCAATTAGGTACATTATTTCGTTTAATTATGTCACTTAGTTCTCTAAGTCTCCCCTCATCCTTCTGGATTTTTTTATGTCTCTTTTTCTCAGCTTCTTCTTTTTCCATAATTTTATCTTCTAATTCACCTATTCTCTCCTCTGCCTCTTCAATCCGAGCTGTGGTCGCCTCCATTTTATTTTGCAGCTCATTTATAGCATTTTTTAGCTCCTCCTGACTGTTTCTTAGTCCCTTGATCTCTGTAGTAATAGATCCTCTGCTGTCCTCTATACTTTTTTCAAGCCCAGCGATTAATTTGCTGACTATTAGTTTAAATTCATTTTCTGCTATATTGCTTAAATCGTTTTTGATCAGATCGTTAGCTGTCGCTACTTCCTGGAGTTTCTTTTGAGGAGAATTCCTCCGTTTCGTCATTTTGGATAGTCCCTGGAGTGGTGGGGAACTGCAGGGCTCTTGCTCTGTGCTGTCTGGAGTAACTTGCGTTGGTGGGCGGGGCCGCAGTCAGACCTGATGTCTGCCCCCAGCCCGCCGCTGGGGCCACAGTCAGACTGGTGTGTACTTTATCTTCCCCTCTCCCAGGGGCAGGACTCACTGTGGAGTGGTATGCCCTCTGTCTGGGCTGCTTGCACACTGCCAGGTTTGTGGTGCTGCTTCGATGGGATCTGGCGTATTAGCCGGGGTGGATCTGCAAGGTGCCCAGGGGCGGGAGGGCCAGGCTAAGCTGGCTTTGCCTTCGGTGGTCCGCTTCGGGAGGGGCCCTGCGGCACTGGGATGGAGGCTGACCCGTTGGAGGCATGGATCCGCAGAAGCACAGCGTTTTGTGTTTGCTCGGTGCAAACAAGTTCCGTGAGGGGAAGTGACTCTCTTTGGGATTTTGGCTGGGGGATGGGTGAGGGAGATGGCGCTTCCCATCGCCTTTGTTTCCCGCCAAGCTGAGCTCTGTCCTCTGGGGCTCAACAACTCTCCCTCCCGCTCTCTGAGTAGAGCTGTTGACGTAAAACATTCCAGATGTTAAGTCCCACTGGCTGTCAGAACATGCTCTGTCTGGCCCCTCCGCTTTTGCAAGCCAGACTCGGGGACTCTGCCTTGCCGGGTGGGCTGGCTGCCTCTCCACCACCCCGGCTCTCTCCCGCCAGTCCGTGTAGTGGGTACCACCTCTCCGCCCTTCCTACCCTCTTCTGTGGTCCTCTCGTCTACACTTGGCTCCAGAGAGTCTGTCCTGCTAGTCTTCTGGTGGTTATCGGGGTAAATTAGGCAGATGTGGGTGGAATCTAAGCGATCAGCAGGGTGTGGTGAGCCCAGCATCCTTCTTAGCCGCCACCTTCTAGAATCAAGCAGGAAAGACTAATTTTAATGTAGCTTCATTTATTAACCTTTTCCTTTATTGAATTTACTTTTATAGTTCCTGTGTTTAAAGAAATCTCTGCCTGCTCCAAGATCATGAAGATGTTGTTCTTTTAGATGTTTTCCTTAGAAGCTTTACTGTTTTTGCCTTTTACGTTTAGAGTTGTAATTTATTTGTAGTTGATTTTTGTTTTTACGTGTATGAGAATAGGTCAAGTTTTTTTGTTTTTTGTTTTTCTCACAGATATCGATTTGACTTACTATCATTTACTGAAAAGACCATTCTTTCCCTACTTCTCTACAGTGCCATACTTATCATAAACCAAGTATTCATATATGTGTGGATCCATTTCTCAGTTATTAAAGTTCTATTGTTCTATTTGTCTTTCCTTGCTTTGGTACTACCCTGTTTTATTGACTGTCAGTTTTTTTAAAAATCTTGATAATCTGGTGGGGTGAGGATTTTTTTTTTTAAGTTTATTATTTTGAGAGCAGCAGAGACAGCACGAGCGGGGGAGGGGCAGAGAGACACAGAGAGAGACACAAGGAGAGAGAGAGAGAATCCCAAGCAGGCTCTGTGTAACAGTTCAGAGCCCCATGCGGGGCTTGAACCCACAAACTGTGAGATTATGACCGGAGCCCAAATCAAGATTCAAACGCTTAACTGAGTGAGCCATCCAGGCGCCCCGAGATGGGGTGTAGATTTTTAAGCTTTGTTTTTTCCAAGATTGTCTTGATGATTCTTGATCTTTGCATATTCGTATATATTTATAATCCAGTTATCACTTCCTATAAAATAATCTGCCAGAATTGTAATTGAGATTATACTGAGTTTGAGGATGAATTTGAAAGAGAATGAACATATTTATAGCATAGTCTTCAAATCCTTGAACATAGAGTATCACTCCATTTTTTTTTTTTTTAACTTGTCTTTATTGTCTCTTAGTACTCTTTTCTGGTTGTCTTTGTTGTAGTCTTGTACTTTTTTCATTGGATATTCTCTAGGTACTTAAACTTTGTGAACTGTTATAAATGGTTTGCTTTTAAGTTTTTATTAATTTTTTAAAATATTTTGAATTTCTTTTTCTGGCTTATTTCCTGGTTCATACCTTGTGTACACCATTCAAAGGAGTGGTACTAGTGGGCATCCTTCAATTATTCCAGACAGAGATTTCAATGTTGAAGCCAAAAGTGATGTTACTTGTAGGTTTTTTGTAGCAACCCTTTATCAAGTTAAGGAGATTTTTTCATACTATTTTTTTTCTTATTATCTTTTAGCAATTATAATTGATACTGAGGTTTAGTAAGTATTTTCCTTGCATACTTTGAAATGGCCATAGAAAATTTCTTCTTAGCACTGGTTGATATTTTAATGTTTTGCATTAGTATTTTTCATTTAATTCTGGATGTACTTTTAGTAATTTTTTGTTTAGGAATTTTGCCTTTGTGTTTGTGAAAGAAACTGGCATAGGATATTTTTTCCCCGTAATGTTAATGTATTTTAGTACTGGCTTCATAAAGTGTTGCTAGGTTTAGCATATAAAAATCTCATGCAGGCTTATACTAAAAATATTTGTTTGTTTGTTTGTTTGTTTATTTCAGCATCCTGTATTTTATCTGGCAATGTCACTAATAGGTCAAGTTCAGAAATGTTATATCCGTTTTTTTCTGGAAGAGTTTATGTAAGATTTGTGTTTTCTTCCTTAAATATTTGGTAGAATTCATCAATGAAGCTGTCTGTGCCTGGAATTTTTTAGATTTAGACCTACATATTTAATTTTGGGGGTTCTCATGTAAATGATACTGTGTTTTTTTTTTTTTCAAATTCAAATTGTTCATTGCTGGTATATACGAAAGTGAGTAACTTTAATGTCTTAACATTTTATCCTACAAGGATATATAATCTTTGTTTATTATATATTCTATCATTCTTAATGTGATTATGATAGAGGTTAAACACGTACCCTTGATTTTTTAAAGCCTAATATAAACGAAAGGTTTTACTACTTTTCAGACAAAGCAAGGACATTCAAAGAACACTGAACCTCCATTTATTTTTTGTTTCAGGTATTTTGTTCTGTTTTAATTCTGCATACATTTTAAGTCCTATAAGACATCATTATTGTTTTATACTGTCAGTATGCATTTAGATTTAATTCTATTTACTCTGTCTGTTGCTTTTTATTCCTTTCTGCATTTCCTTCCATCTCATGCCATTTTTCTTCTCCTTGAAGAACATATTCTGGTTTTTGCTTTATTGTGAGTGTATTAACAAAAAATCTCACCTTATTTTTTTTTCTAACTTCATTTTTGAAGAGTATTTTTTTTTTTACTGGAAATAGAATTTTATTTATTAAAAAATTTTTTAATGTTTATTTTTGAGAGAGAGGGAGAGACAGAGTGTGATTGGGGAGGGCAGAGAGAGAAGGAGACACAGAATCTGAAGTAGGCTCCAGGCTCTGAGCTGTCTGCACAGAGCCCAATGTAGGGCTTGAACTCACGAACCATGAGATCATGACCTGAGCCGAAGTCAGATGCTTAAATGACTGAGCCACCCAGGTGCCCCTGGAAATAGAATTTTAAATGAAGAAAGTTTATTATTTTCATTACTTTGAAGACATTTTATTTTCTTTTGACTTCCATTGTTTCTGGGAAGAAAGCAGCTATTGAATTTAATTTTGCTCCTAGGCTTCTAGACAGTAAACCTTTTCCTCTTTGGTTGCTCTCTCCTTCTCTCTCTCTTTCTCTCTCTCTCCCCAAACATATTTTTTTTAGCAATTTAATATGTATCAAGGTGTGGCTTTCTTTTTATTTATCTTTCCTGGAGTTCTTAGGATTTCTTTACTATTCCTCTTGATGTCCAACAATTTTAGGAAATATTAGTACTGTCTCTTTTATAAAGCTTCTATTTTATCTAAGTCTAGAATTTAATTACGTATGTGTAATATCTTTCACTGTGTACCTCATATGTATTTTAGTCATTATTTAATTTTATTCTTCTGTCTCTCCATGTTTCACTTGGATAATTTTCCTCTGATTGATCTTCTATTCATTTATTATTCCTTTAAGTCTAATCTGATGTTAAATCCATCTACAAAGCTCTTGATTTCACTTATCCTTTTTTTTTTTTTTTTTTTTTCATAATTTCACAGGGTAGGAGGTAAGAGAGATGAGAGAGAGTGTAGATTAGGTCCTGTCAGAGAGCCCTGGTGAACACTGTATCAGATAATTTCATTTGGGACCTTGAAGGAATACTACGGAATAAGGGTAAACTGAAAATATAGACCAGTCCTCAGAATAAATGAGGCTCAATTTTGAATCATCTCCATCCTTGACTACAATAAGATGATTCATCTTTTTGCCTAGATGTCTTCCAGGGACAAAACCCAGTTGAACTTTAAATAGATCTCTCAGTGTATTTTACCTGATCTACTCAATGAAAATTAAGGCTTACCTTAAGTAAAAATTTTACTGAAAACCTAGAGAAACAGACAATAGAAACAGATCCATAGGAGATCAGATATTTCAGTTATCAGTCAAGAAGTTTTTAGAAATACGTTGTTATATGCCACAATGGAGAGTGTAATCAGAGGAATGGGAGCAATCAAATTCAAGTGGATTTATTTTGAATTTGTGTGGATATATTTGTTTAGAATTCAAAAGGATATATTTAGAAGTATATGTATAAAATTTCAAATGTGATTTTTTTTTTTCAATGTTTATTTATTTTTGGGACAGAGAGAGACAGAGCATGAACAGGGAAGGGGCAGAGAGAGAGGGAGACACAGAATCGGAAACAGCCTCCAGGCTCTGAGCCATCAGCCCAGAGCCTGACGCGGGGCTCGAACTCACAGACCGCGAGATCGTGACCTGGCTGAAGTCGGACGCTTAACCAACTGAGCCACCCAGGGGCCCCTCAAATGTGATTGTTTAAAAAGTAGTCATTGTTAATGTTTTTTATTGCTATAATTACAGCAGTATGTGAGGGTAAGCTTAAAAAAATTTGTTTAATTCAGTGTAGGTAACATGCAGTGTTATGTTAATTTGGCGGAGTACACTTTGTATCATTTCAGTCCTTTGCAGTTTATTGGTATTTTCTGTGACAGACTGACTCTAAGATGGCTCATACAGATCTTCCTTGACTTAAGATGGAGTTATGTCCCCCAAAACTCACCGTAAGTTGAAAATGCATTTAATAAACCTAATCTGCCAAACAGCTTAGTTTAGCCTAGTCTACCTTGAACACTCTCAGAAACTTACATTAGCCTTCAGTTGGGCAAAATCATCTAACACAAGCCTATTTTATGCTAAAATGTTGAACATCTCATGTAATTTATTGACTACCATGCTGTAGAAAAACAGAATGGGGGCACCTGGGTGGCTCAGTCAGTTAAACATCTGACTTAGCCCAGGTCATGATCTCAGCGTTCTGGAGTTCAGGCCCCGCGTCGGGCTCTGTGCTGACAGCTCAGAGCCTGGAGCCTGCTTCAGATTCTGTGTCTCCCTCTCTCTCTCTGCCCCTCCCCTATTCACGCTCTGTCTCTCTCTCTTTCAAAAATAAATAAACATTTAAAAAGCCCAGAATGGTTGTATGTGTACAGAATGGTTGTAAGTGTAATCACAATATTGTGGTTGTATAGATGACTGAGAACTGTGGTTGCTGCTGCCTAGCTTCACACTAGTGTTTTACTGCATATCACTAACTCAGAAAAAGATCAACATTCAAAATTTGACATACGATTTTTACTGAATGTGTATTGTTTCTGCATCATCATGAAATCAAAGCAACTTAAGTTGAATCATCTTAAGTTGGGGACTGTCTGTATAACAAAGTGATATCATTTCTGCGATTAAGTTACATAGGATTTAACTTCTGTCTTGCTAGAGATTCTCTCCTGTTGGCTTTGATGAAGCAAGTTACCATGTTGGTGAGGAATAGTGGCAAGGAACTCCCAATAGCCCAAAAGGAATGGAAACATGCCCCAAACCATATAAATGAGCTTGGAAATGGGGAAATCCTTACCCCGTTGAGCCTATACATGAGATCCTAACTCTGGCAGGCAGACACACCAGTTGCAGCCTTGTGAGAGACCCTGAAGCAGAGATTCCAGCTAAGCCATGCACACATACCTAGGGTGCTAACCTGAGATAATCAGTATTTATTGTTTTAAACTGCTTAGTTTATGGTAATTTGTTACACAGCAGATAACTAATACTTAATGACCCTATTTATGATCCAATTTGTTTACTGTTTTCTATGTTTTTAGAAATATGTTTGCAGTTGCTGGGAATAATATTTTTTATATATGTCCATTGGGTCAAATATTTTAAGTTCAGATCTTCTAAATCTTTACTTAATTTTGTTTGCTTGTTCTGTAAATTACTAAACATGGTATATTAAAATCTCCTGCAGTGATTGTGGATTTGTTGATTTTTATGGGTAATGCTGTTCATTCTAGGCTATATTATTAGATACATGCAAATATATAATTATTCTTTTTTAAAAGTTTATTTATTTATTTTAAGAGAGAGGGAGATAGAGCACACATGCAAGCAGGAGTGGCTCAGAGAGAGAGGGGGAGAGAGAATCCAAACAGGCTCTGTGCTGCCAGCACAGAGTCCAACATGAGGCTCAATCTCACAAATCATGAGACCATGACCTTAGCTGAAATCAAGAGTCAGATGCTCAACTGATTGAGCCATCCAGGCACCCCACACATACAGAATCATCATAACTTCTTAGCAGGCTGAAATTTTGTCTTATTATGTTATTCTCTTTAGGAACACTTTTGTCTTTGCATTCTGTTTCGTTTAATATTAATACAGGTACACCAGTTTTCTTCTGGGTAGTGTTTTCTTGGTATATCTCTTTTTACTCTTTATTGTTCACCTTTCTGTGTCGTTATATTGTTAATGTGTCCATGATAACATACAGCTGGTTGATGAGTCATCTTTAACCCATTTAATCTTTGCTTTTCAATTTTATCATTTTCTACATCCAGATTTATTTTTTAATTTCCCCCCCAATCTTTATTACTTACTTTTTAAAATTTTTTAATGTTTATTTTTGAGAGAGAGACAGAGCACGTGTGCACGTGAGTTGGGGAGGGGCAGAGAAAGAGGGGGAGACACAGAAACTGAAGCAGGCTCCAACCTCTGTGCTGTTGGCACAGAGCCTGATGTGGGGCTTGAACTCATGAACTGTGAGATCATGACCTGAGCTGAAGTTGGAGGCTTAACCGACTGAGCCACCCAGGCACCCCTTTATTACATACATACATATATACATACAGACAGACATACAGACATACAGACATACATGCATTTATTTAATTTATTGTCAGATTGGCTTACATACAACACCCAGTGCTCATCCCAACAAGTGCCCTCCTCAATGCCCATCACCCATTTTCCCCTCTCTCCCACTACCCGCCCCCACCCTCAGTTTGCTCTCTGTATTTAAGAATCTTGTGGTTTGCCTCCCTCCCTCTCTGTAATTATTTTTTCCCATTCCCTCCCCCCATGAACTTCTGTTAAGTTTCTCAAGATCCACATATGAATGAAAACATATGATACTTGTCCTTCTCTGACTGATTTATTTCACTCAGCATAATACCTTCCAGTTCCATCCATGTTGCTGCAAATGGTATTTCATTCTTTCTCATTGCCAGGTAGTATTCCATTGTATATATAAACTATATCTTCTTTATCCATTCATCAGTTGATGGACATTTAGGCTCTTTCCATAATTTGGCTATTGTTGAAAGTGCTGCTATAAACATTGGGGTACATGTGCCCCTATGCATCAGCACTCCTGTATCCCTTGGGTAAATTCCTAGTAGCTCTATTGCTGGGTCATAGGGTAGTTCTACTTTGAATTTTTTGAGGAGCCTCCACACTGTTTTCCAGAGCAGCTGGATCAGTTTGCAGTCTCACCAACAGTGCAAGAAGGTTCCTGTTTCTCTATATCCTCGCCAGCATTTGTTGTTTCCTGATTTGTTCATTTTAGCCACTCTGACCGGTGTGAGGTGGTATCTCAGTGTGGCTTTGATTTGTATTTCCCTGATGATGAGGGACATTCAACATCCAGATTTAATGTAATTACTTATATATTTGGGGTGAAATCTATGATACTATGTGTGTTGTAGTCATTCCACCTGTTAACTGTTCTGTTTTCCCTCTTCTGTTACATTATTATTTTTTATTTCAAGTTTTTATTTAAATTTTGGTTAGTTAAAATGTGGTAAAAATTGTTTCAAGTGTAGAATTTAGTGATTCATCACTTACATATAATACCCAGTGCTCATCACAACAAGTGCCTTCCCTAGCACCCATTACCCGTTTAGCCCATTCCCTGCCCATCTCCCTCCTTCAACCCTTCAGTTTGTTCTCTAGAGGTAAGAGTCTCTTATGGTTTGCTTCCCTCTCTCTCTCTGTCTTTCCCTTCCCCTATGTTCATCTGTTTTGCTTTTTAAGTTTACTTATGAGTGAAAGCATACGTTGTCTTTGTCTGACTTACTTTACTTAGCATAATACACTGTAGCGCCATCCACATCATTGCAAATGGCAAGGTTTCATTCTTTTTGATGGCTGAGTAATATTCTCTTGTAGCCATTCATCAGTTGGTGGACATTTGGGCTCTTCCATAGTTTGGTTATTGTTGATAATGCTGGTATAAATATTGGGGTGCATGTGCCCCTTCAAATCCGTATTTTTGTATCTTTTGGGTAAATACCTAATAGTGCAATCGTTTAATTTTTACCTTTTTGAGGAACCTCCGTACTATTTTCCAGAGTGGTTGCACCAGTTTGCGTTCTCACCGAGAGTATAAGAGGATTCCCCTTTCTCTTCATCCTCACCAACATCTTTTGTTTCCTGTGTTGATAATTTTAGCTATTCTGACAGGTGTGAAGTGGAATCTCATTGTGGTTTTTATTTGTAGTTCCTGATCATCAGTGATGTTGAGCAAACATTGATTATTTTGTTACTCTGTCATGTCCCCTTCCTCTTCCCATTTGTTAATTATATACTCTTTAAAAATCTTCTGGCAAATTTCCTTGGAAACCAGACAATGGATATTTGACTTCTCAAATTCTAATGTTAATACATTGTAAGGATCTTAGAACTGTTTATTTTCCATTTCCATTCCTCTCAACTTATACACTATTATTTCACTAGGTACTTTAGTTTTGTGGAAAATTTTTAAACCTCACACATTATACAGTCCGTGTTCATTTAGATTTACCTGCAGTTACCCCCATTTTCTTTGCTCTTTTTTGCATCTTTGCCTTCATTTTGGAATCATTTTCCTTCTGCTGTATTATATACTTTAGAGTTTGCATTAGTGCAGATCTGATGGGGGCAAACTCTTCCAGGTTTAGTTTGTCTGACACATCTATTTTTCCCTTTTCCTTTATTCTTGACAAATATTTTCCCTGGATATAGAATTATAGGTTGATTGTTATTTTCTTTCATTACGTCAGTTGAAGATATCATTCCATTATCTTTCCATTATCTTCTGGACTTTTTTGTTCCTGATGGGAAGTTACTTGCCATTCTCACTGTCATTTCTGTGATTATAATCTGCCCTTTTCTCTGGCTTGTTTTATAATTAAAAATTTTTTTAAATGTTTATAATTAAAAAATTTTGAATATACTAATTTACATACAGTGATATGCACACTTCAAGAGTTCAGTTCAACTAACTGCGATGCATGTGTTTTATTGATGGCTTTTTCTAAATGGGGGACATTTCAATGACAAACTCTAGGTGTTTGAGCCATACTAATCTTCAAGGGGTCTTGGCCCAGTATGTCTAAGGATTTGCAGAAACTCAAATACTGGTCATAAATCTAGCTAATATCTTTAGACATTGACCATTTCACTTTTAACTTTGGTTGGAAGGAAGTTTTTCTCCTGTCACTGTTTTTCTGTCTTTAGTTTCTCAAATGCACTAATTTTTTCCTACCTTTACAACATTGGCACATGTAGTTTCCTCTACCTCAAATGTTCCTTCCCCAGTTTTTAAAATAACTGACTTCTGCTCATCTTGTTAGATCTTAACAAATATTTTACCTCTTCAGAGGGTTTTTCTTGATCACAGGTATTTCTGTCATAGCACTATGTTCTTTTCCTCTGTGTTGCTTAGTTTGGTGTACTTTCATGCTCATCATTTGCCAATTTCCCAACTGTCTCCTGCTATGTTCTGAGTTATAGGGCTGATCCACTTAAGCTACATTACCCAAGCTCCCTTGCCATCTGGCTTTTAGCCATCATCTTATTACAGGCAGTGTGAAGACATTGCAGAGGGAGATACTAGGCCATTGCTACTCTTCTCTTCCTGCTTCTGTGGAGTGTCCTGTAGTGATCCCATTTCTTGTATGTCTCTAGTTCCTTCCAGAGTTCCATCTCTCTCTGGACAGCCTGTCCTCCATGACTCCCATTACTACTGGGTAGTCTTGGTTTATGGACTCTATTAATACACTTTCTTCCTTTGTATCCACACCCTTGTTGGGGTAGTAGGGATTTCCTGTTGTTGCTTATTGCTAGGTTGCCTCACATAGACTTTTTTTTTTTTTAATTGAAGTGAAATGCACATAATATATGTTGAACCATATAAAAGCGTACAATTCAGGGGTGCCTGGGTGGCTCAGTTGGTTAAGCGGCCAACTTCGGCTCAGGTCATGATCTCACGGTCCGTGAGTTCGAGCCCCACGGTCAGGCTCTGGGCTGATGGCTCGGAGCCTGGAGCCTGTTTCCGATTCTGTGTCTCCCTCTCTCTGACCCTCCCCTGTTCATGCTCTGTCTCTCCCTGTCTCAAAAATAAATAAAACGTTAAAAAAAAAATTAAAAAAAAAAGTGTACAATCCAGTGGCCTTTAATGTATTGCCAGTGTGGTACAACCACCAGCTTGCTCTGGTTTCAAAACTTTTTCATCATCCCATAAAAATACCCAGACTCGTGAAGTAATTCTTCCTCATTCCCTTTTACCCCCTTTCCCTACTCACTGGTAACCTTTAATCTATTTTCAGTCTCTCTGGATTTTCCTGTTGTGGATATATTATATAAAAGGAATTATATAATATGTAACTTTTTGTGTCAGTCTTCTTTCACTTAGCATAATGAGTTTTCAGCCCTCTTAATTCTTCCATTACTCTTAAAAGTAGTTTTCCTTATTGAGGTCCCTGTATTGATCTATCTGGTGTAGGTTCCTTTTCCTTTTTTTTTTTTTTAATTTTTTTTTTCAACGTTTATTTTATTTTTGGGACAGAGAGAGACAGAGCATGAACGGGGGAGGGGCAGAGAGAGAGGAAGACACAGAATCGGAAACAGGCTCCAGGCTCAGAGCCATCAGCCCAGAGCCTGACGCGGGGCTCAAACTCACGGACCGCGAGATCATGACCTGGCTGAAGTTGGACGCTTAACCGACTGCGCCACCCAGGCTCCCCGAGGTTCCTTTTCCTTGTTGGAAACTAATGAAATATTTACTTATATGTTTATTGCTTATTTATTACCTATAACATTTCATATATTCTAAGCTTCATGAGGACAGAAACCAGGTCTGATGTTTGTTTGGTATGAGAGAAATTTTAATAGAGTACTGAGGAATATTAGAGATCACGAAGGATTATTAGACTTTATTCAAATTGAAGATTGATTGAACCTTTATAGTAATTGATCTATCATGTATACATTACTAATTGTTTTTACCTGCTTTTGACAACAACCCTGTGGTAACAAATGTAGACTGTCAATTAATTAATATAAGAATCTGCTAATATAAGTGTTTTTAAAATTTATATATTGTTGACATTTCAGGGAGGAAGCTACTCTCAGAGAATATTTATTTTAATTCTCCTTCACTTTTTTTTCTTTCTTTCTTGGCAGAAATTGGTTTTTTTTACTTTTTACTTTTTTTTCTTTTTGAGAGAGAGAAAGGCTCAAGTGAACGAGGGACAGAGAGAGAATCTCAGGAGATGGGGGTGGGGTGGGAAGAAGGGTGGCGAGAGAGAAGCGGGGCTCATGTTTTACCCGAAGCTTGAGCTCATCCATGGTGGGGTTCAGGCTCACCTGAAGCCTGACTTGTGGTCATCTGAAGCGGGGGTTGAGCTCACCCAGTGTGGTGTGGTACTCAAGCTCACCCGATGTGGGACTTGAACTCAAGAACTGTGAGATCATGACCTGGGCTGAAGTCAGATGCTTAAAGACTGAGCCACCCAGGCACCCAGAAATCTTTTTTTTTTTTTTAATGCATTTTGTTTTATTGTGGTAAAACACATGTGACATAAGATTTATCATCTTAACCCATTTTTCAGTGTATAGTTCAACAGTGTTAAATACATTCACATTGTTGTGAAACACATCTCCAGCAATTTTTCATCTTGCAAAAGTGGAACTTTGTACTGATTAAACAACAATTACCTCACCCTCCACCACCTCTACCACCCTGACCCTGCCTGGTAACCACCATTCTTTCTGTTTCTATGAATTTGACTACTTTAGATACCTCATATAAGTGGAATCATATGGTATTTGTTTTTTTGTGTGTGTGATTTATTTATGTCACTTAGCATAATATTCTCCAGGTTATATTCATGTTGTAACCTGTAACAGTATTTTTTTTTCCTTTCTGAGACTGAATAATATTCTGTTTATTCATTCATTTCATCTGTGGTCGTTTGGGTTGACTCCATCTCTTGGACATGAGTGTGCAAATATTTTTTTGGGACCCTGCTTTAAACCCTTTTGGATATATACCCAGAATTGGAATTACTGGATCAAATTTTGAATTTTTGAGGACCCTCCTTATTGTTTCTCATAGTGGTTATATCATTTTGTAATCCCATCAACAGTGCATAAGGGGCATAAGGGCTCCAAACTCCAAATCCTTGCAAACACTTTTTAAGGGTTAAATTTTTGAGGTAGCCATCCTAATGGCAGTTTTGATTTGCATTTCTCTGATGATTAGTGATGTTGAGTGTCTGTTCAAGTCCGTTGCCCATTTTTAAATTGATTTATTTGATCATTTTTACTGAGTTGTAGCATCAGAAGTACGATTTGAAAATGTTTTCTCCCATTTTATCGATTGTCTTTTTACTCTGTTGATTGTGGTACTTTGATACACAGAAATTTTAGTTTCATGTATCTTCCCCCCAACATTGTTGCCCATGTTTTTGGTATGATAGCTAAAAAGTCATTGCTAGATCCAGTTTCCTGAAGCTTTTTCTCTGTGTTTTCCCCTAGAAGTTTTAATTTAAAAAAAAAATTTTTTTTTAATGTTTATTTATTTCTGTGACAGAGAGAGACAGAGCATGAGTGAGGGAGGGGCAGAGAGAGAGGGAGACACAGAACCAGAAGCAGGCTCCAGGCTCTGAGCTGTCAGCACAGAGCCCGATGCGGGGCTGGAACTGACAAACCATGAGATCATGACCTGAGCCAAAGTCAGTCTCTCAATCAACTGAGCCACCCAGGCACCCCTAGAAGTTTTAATTTTTAAGAAATTTTAAAAAAATGTTAAAGGTTTTATATTTATTTTTTGAGAGAGAGAATGTGTGAGTGGGCAAGGAAAGAGAGAGAGAGAGAGAGAGAGAGAGAGAGAGGAAGACAGAGGATCTGAAGCAAGCTCTGTGCTGACAGACTGACAGCAGCAAGCTGAGTGCAGGGCTTGAACTTATGAACTGTGAGATCATGCCCTGAGCCGAATTTGGCTGAGCCACCCAGGCTCCCCTCCGTAGGAGGTTTATAGTTCTGGTGACCATGCCTCTTTTTTGTTCATTCTTTCATTTCTAATACCCTGACCCATTCCCTGATACAGTGAATTTTGAGTAAAGCAAATTGCCCTCCAAATGTGGGTGGAGTTGAAGGCCAATAAGTTGAAGGCCTAATAGAACAAAAGATTGACCTTTCCTGAGCAAGGGGGAATTCTGTAGTAGATGGCCTTCATATCTGAACTGCAACATTGGCTTTTCCCTAGGTTTTCAGCCTGCTTGCCCACCGTGTAGATTTTGGATTTAACCTGCCTCCATAATTAGATGAGCCAATTCCTTAAAATAAATCCCTTACTCTCTCTCCTTGTCCCTGACCCTCTCCCTCTCCAGTTACACATATACATATCCTGTTCTGTTCCTCTGAAGAATGTTGAATAATGCAAAATTATTTAACCCAGTGCCTTTATTTTTACAGATTTGGTAACATAAAGGCTCAAAGAGAAGAAGAACTGGCCAAGGTCAAAGAACAAGTTACTGAGAAAGCCAGGGCATGAACCCAAGTCGCCTGACTTCCAATCTAACACTCTTATTACCTGAAATTGCTTTGCCTAAAACATCAAAACCAAATGGAGAAGCTCACCCTCTCCTACTTCAAAGAAGAAATAAGCATATTGGCTACTTTCCATATATTAGATCTTATCCTAAGTAGTTTGTATCCATTTTTCTTATTAATTCTCACAGCTGCCCTAGGAAATAAGTATTATTATCACTTTCCACTTCTAAAAAAATTTTTTAATGTTTACTTATTTTGAGAGAGAATGTGAGTGGGGGAGGGGCAGAGAGAGAGGGAGAGAGAGAATCCCAAGCAGGCTTCGCGCTGTCAGTGCAGAGCTGGATGTGGGGCTCTAACCCACGAAACATGAGATCATGACCTGAGCTGAAACCAACATTTGGACGCTTAATTGGCTGAGCCACCCAGGTGCCCCTGTCACATTCCACTTTTATATGGACTTGCCTAAAATGACACATTTTATCAATGATAGACCTTGTCTGAACTTAGATGTCTAACTCTAGAACTGGAATTATTGATTACAATACTGCATTCTCTGTATATATTTCTTTTATTCCTGTCCCCTGATGATACTAAGCACTAAAGAAAAGATTTGTTTACCCAGCTTTTCTTTATTTTAATGTTTATTTATTTATTTATTTATTTTGGAGTGAAAGAGAGCACCAAGTGAGAGTGCTCAAAATATTTATCTACTTTGGAGTGAGAGAGAGCACGCTCACGACCAAGCGAGTGAGCATGCACAAGCAGGGGAGGGGCAAAGAGAGAAAAGGAGACACAGAACCTGAGCAGGCTCCAGGCTCCGAGCTATCAGCTCAGAGCCTGACGCAGCCTCGAACCCACGAACTCTGAGATCATGACCTGAACTCCAGTCAGACGCTTAACTGACTGATCTTCCCAGGTGCCCCGTGTTTACCCAACTTTTGATTCTCATCAGCCGGGAGTCTTTTCCCTTCATTGGTTTGGCAGGATGATAAATGATTCATACTGCTTACTTTTAGGTCTTAATTATTTGTGATTCCTTATCTTCTGTTATTTGTGATTCTTTTCTGAGTGGAAAGGTCTGTGCTATTACCAGATTATTAGTACCCAAGACATTTCCAAAGTGGACACTGATTAATTTACCATGAAATTGTGTGCCCTGGACACATGTATATCCTCTGCTTCCAATTACTATTACTGTCTCTCCTTCATCTTCCTCTCTGCTGCCTTTCATACCTTCCTGTGGTAGCTGTGGGAGGAGCGGGGGAGGGTGTTGATAGTGGTATGGGGAAAGTGTTAAGAGTTTTTAAACAGTGTTAAGTGTTTTTAAACAGTTTTTAAACAGTGTACCATCAGATGGTAATCAGTCAGTAGAGCATTAACAATTCAGAATTGGAAAGAACCTGGATTATAGTAGTGCTAACCTTGTACAAATTGCTCGGATTTACTGAGCCTGAGGTAATTGTCCTGCAAATGTATTGTATAGTAGATTGAAGGCATTTGTTTTGTTGCTCCTTAGTATATTTGGAGTATCAGATCCATAGCTTTCCTTCTGTCTTCTAGAAAGCACTTAGCTCTGAGTGGTATGGTGAATGCAAAGAAGTATGGTTCTTGCCTTCATGAGCTTAGACTCTATTTGAGGACAAAAAACACATAGGTGGGAAAAGAAGCATAAACATAGGACATAATATGTGTAAATTTAAATGTCTTCAAATAGGGTTAAGCAGTAAAAATTGAGAGAGTGTGAGAATGATTGAGAATGGTCAGGGGATGGAGGAGAGACTTTAATTGGGCCTTGTGACTACTGGCTGTAGTAGATGAGTCTAGCTGCTTTTAAAATAAATGTAAGGACTTATTGTACATGTCTGAATATAAGGTGATTCTTATTTTCTCAATGACAAGATAATGAAAATATTTTGGTCAGCCTGAATATATAAACTTTTTTAAGCTTGTAGAAGAAATAGCCATTAAGTTCAGCTTAATAAGTTATGCAGACAGATTTAAAATTATATAATATAAAATACTGCCTTATTACCTTTTTTATATTTGTTTCATGAAGAACATTATTCAGACCCTTCACATGCATTTTAAATGTTAGTTTCTTCCTCATTACCAGAGTTAGTTTCTCAGTTTTTCAGAGCACATAATCTTAATTTTTGTTTAAGTGGCTTGAGATAGAGTTATTTTTAAAAAATTGGATATGGTACTTTCCTGGGAATTTTAATCTCAAGTCACAAGAACTCATTTGCTATTCGTGAGCTTTACAATGAAACCTTTTCATTTTTTTTTTCATTTTTTTTTTTCAACGTTTATTTATTTTTGGGACAGAGAGAGACAGAGCATGAACGGGGGAGGGGCAGAGAGAGAGGGAGACACAGAATTGGAAACAGGCTCCAGTCTCTGAGCCATCAGCCCAGAGCCTGATGCGGGGCTTGAACTCCTGGACCACGAGATCGTGACCTGGCTGAAGTCGGACGCTTAACCGACTGCGCCACCCAGGCGCCCCACAATGAAACCTTTTCAATCCCAATCTTTAACAGGTGTATTTTATTTTATTTTTTTTAAGTTTATGTATTTATTTATTTTGAGCGAGTGGGAGAGAACTTACACGCGAGAGAAGGAGCGGGGAGAGGTGCAGAGAGAGAGAGAGAGAGAGAAAGGGAGAGAGAAAGAGAATCCCAAGCAGGCTCTGTGCTATCTCGGAACTTGACACAGGGCTCCATCTCACAAACCATGAGATCATGACCTGAGCCAAGAGATCAAGAGTCAGATGCTTAACTGACTGAGCTACCCAGGCGCCTCTAACAGGCTTATTTATAATGGCATCTAAAGTTTTAATTGTGAAATTATTACTCCCCCCTCCCAATTAGGAAATCTGTGTTGAACTTCTTTCTCTTCTTTTTTCTTTTTAAAATTTTTTATTTGGGGCGTGTGTGTATGTGTGAGTGGGGAGAGGGGCAAAGGGAGAGAGAGAGAATCTTAAGCAGACTTCATGCTCAGTGTGGAGCCCTATGCAAGGCTCGATCCCATGACCCTGGGATCATGACCTGAGCCAATATCAAGAGTCAGATGCTCAACTGACTGAGCCACCCAGTTCTTTGCCATCTCTTTAAACTGATTCCATCAGGGAACCTGTGTTTAGTATCCAAAACTAGTATTGCCTGAAGTTGTTTTAGACCCTATGTCTTTTTAAAATATTTTTTTCTTCAAAAATAAAGTATTTGTAAGGACTCAACTATAGAGTAATTTCCTTTTTCCTTTGGGATGATTTTGAGAGAAGAACTTTGCCCTGTATGCGGTGTCATCATTTAAAATGAATCAAAGTGTTATAAGTGAACTAGTGAGTGATGTGAAGAAGAAAGCTGAAGTAGAATGGAGAGTTCAGAACAGTGCCATCCAATATAGATGCAACTACTCTTATGTAGGTATTTAAATTTAAATTAAATGATTAATTTAATGTTAATAATTATAATTCAATTTGTTGGTTACACTGGCTGTATCTTAAATGATTAATGGGACTGGTGGCTAGGGTATTATACAGTGCAGATATAAAACATTTCCATCATTGCAGAAAGTTCTGTTGGGTAGTTGTAGTCTGGAAGGCTGGAAGGTGTTCTGTAGCCTCAGGAATTTAATGTAGTTCATTTCTAGGAATGATCATATTTATGTTAGTAGTCAAACCTCTCCTCTCAGCCACAACCCCTCACCTGAGCCAACACATTTCCTTCACCCATACAGTCACAGATCAGAGATGCATTGATTTCTCAGTTTCTAAAATAGAGTTAGTGATCCAAGAATATGAGGATTTTAGTAAATATTAGTATTGTTGGTATAGTTCAGAGATTTATACTGTGTTCATTTGAAACACAAAGTGCACTCTTTCCTCTTTGTTGTTGTCAAGGAACAGACCTCTCAAATTGCTTTGTGGTGAAAAGACCAGGATTTCTGGGAGTCAGAGGGGCCGAATTTGAGTGGTATATTCTGTATGATCTTGGATAAACCATTTAATCTCTCAGAATGTTATTTTCCGCATCTATAACATGCTTGCTTTGTAGAGTGAGGATTAAATGAGACATGTAATAATGTGTAATTACTTTACATAGTGTCTTGCACATGACAGATGTTCCTTCTCCCTTTATTCCTCTAAGTCCAAAAAGACATCTAATGAAGATTAATTCACTTAACACTTACATTCATAAATTTGTCAGAGGGTATTTATTCAGCATTTACTATATGCAAAGCTTTCTTCTCAGTGGTGGATATATAGCAGTGAACCAAAACAAGTAAGACTGTCATCGTGGCACTTACATTTTCATAGGAGGAGACAGACAATAAGTGATACAAGTAAGTTATATAATGTGTCAGAAAGTGATCATTTCTAAGGAAAAAAATAAAACAGGGAAGAAAGATATAAATAAAGTAGGTGGCGGGGGGGTCTGCAGTTTTCTGAAAAAAGTGGGCAGGTGACAATTGAATAAAGACCTGGAGGAATGGAAGTAGTGAATGAGCCATGTATCTGGGGGCAAGAACATCTCAGGAAGGGGGAGTAGTAACCACAAATACCCTTAAGTGGAAAATCAGGCCTCCATTTTTTAGGAACATCAAGAAGATAATGTGGCTCAGGAAAGGAGGAGGAGGTGAAGTTAGAGATTACAGGAGTGAGGGAGAAATAAGCCATATTAAGGATGTTTTTATCTCTGAGTAAAAGTCAGTGGAAGATTTTGAGTAGAGGGTTGACATGGTTTGACATACATTTTAGTAGCTTCACTGTGGCCACTCTGATAATACACTGTAGATGAGCCAGGGGAAAGCAAGGAAATCAGTTAGGATGCTGTTGCAATAATAGAGGAGGGAGAATTATGGAGGCTTAGATCAGAGTGGTAGCAGTGCAATGTGATCAAATTCTGAATGTGTTTTAACATTTCAGCTATCAGAATTTGCCAGTGAATGGGAACGAGGGAGTCAAGGGTACACCAAGGTTTTTGAGTGGACCAACTGTCACTTATTGAGATAGAGACACTTTTATATTCTGCTTTATGTATTCTTATTTTTCCTCCTGGCTTCCCAAGGTTTCGGGCTGTCTTGTCCATGTGTGATCCATAATACCTAGCGCAGTTCTTTTTGTTTGGTTGTTTTAACCTAGTGCAGAGTAATTGCAACCTACTTTCCTAAATTAAATTTATTTTGGATGTTCATCAACCTCAAAATGGAGACAACTATATTTAGGGCTGCTAAATACCAAGGAAGAGTGTTTTCCTTATGTTGTTGCTTATAACATAAAGTACATCTGGCTTGTTGGCTTTGCTCAACCATCCAAAGCCTTCCCTTTAATCCTGTAGGATGTCTGCCTTCATAAATTCTTTAAACTGCTAATCTCCAGACATTTCTCTTTTCCATGTTTTTAGCTTAAAATCTGAATCTTAGAAAAGGCAGATTAGTTGACATTCTCCCCTTTCTCTTTTTACATTCATTGAATAAAGCAGAAGGCAGCTGGGGTGTCTGGGTGGCTCAGTCGGTTAAGCGTTTGACTTTTGCTCATGTCATGATCTCATGGTCTGTGGGTTCGAGCCCCTCATCAGGCTCTGTGCTGACAGCTCAGAGCCTGGAGCCTGCTTTGGATTCTTGTCTCTCTCTTACTTCTCAAAAGCAAGTAAACATTAAAAACTTTTTTTTTTTTTAAACAGAAGGCAGTTATTTTCTTTTTCTTTCTTTTTTTTTTTTTTCAATATATGAAGTTAATTGTCAAATCGGTTTCCATACAACACCCAGTGCTCATCCCAAAAGGGACCCTCCTCAATACCCATCACCCACCCCCCCATCAACCCTCAGTTTGTTCTCAGTTTTTAAGAGTCTCTTATGCTTTGGCTCTCTTCCACTCTAACCTCTTTTTTTTTTTCCCCCTTCCCCTCCCGCATGGATTTCTGTTAAGTTTCTCAGGATCCACATAAGAGTGAAACCATATGGTATCTGTCTTTCTCTGTATGGCTTATTTCACTTAGCATCACACTATCCAGCTCCATCCACGTTGCTACAAAGGGCCATATTTCATTCTTTCTCATTGCCACGTAGTACTCCATTGTGTATATAAACCACAATTTCTTTATCCATTCATCAGTTGATGGACATTTAGGCTCTTTCCATCATTTAGCTATTGTTGAGAGTGCTGCTGTAAACATTGGGGTACAAGTGCCCCTATGCGTCAGCACTCCTGTATCCCTTGGGTAAATTCCTAGCAGTGCTACTGCTGGGTCATAGGGTAGGTCTATTTTTAATTTTTTGAGGAACCTCCACACTGTTTTCCAGAGCGGCTGCACCATTTTGCATTCCTACCAACAGTGCAAGAGGGTTCCCGTTTCTCCACATCCTCTCCAGCATCTATAGTCTCCTGATTTGTTCATTTTAGCCACTCTGACTGGCGTGAGGTGATATCTGCATGTGGTTTTGATTTGTATTTCCCTGATGAGGAGCGACATTGAGCATCTTTTCATGTGCCTGTTGGCCATCCGGATGTAGAAGGCAGTTATTTTATACTAAGCAGAAGAGAGAGGGGTGACTAGGTCTTTATGTGATGCTGACCAAGTACCATGAAGTTTCCTCAGGAGAGGCAAAGAACCTGGGGAAGGGAAATGACTGTCACTGAAACCACATTTCCTAATTTTTGCTTTTAGTAAATGAGATCTTGGTTGCCAGTTCCTTTTGATCCCAGCTATATGGTTTTCCCAATTTGCTATTTGGTTTTTCATCCTTAGATATTTATTTGACAAGGGTGAGTCTCTCAGGTACCATTATTAATCTTAGGATCTGTCTTGTATTTCTTTGACTTTAATTTGGTCTACACCATTGCTGATGCTGCATGTTGAGCTATTTTGATAGTGATACCTACTTGGAAGGATTCAGTGAACATTTTTTGTATTTGACTAAAAACAGATTGTGGAATGGTTACATTTCCTAAATTGTTCTGCTTTCTGGTTTCTTTCCCTAAAGGAAAAAAAAATCAAATTAGACCTTATTAAAATGAAATA
The DNA here is from genome assembly GCF_016509475.1 of Prionailurus bengalensis. Taxonomy (NCBI): domain Eukaryota; kingdom Metazoa; phylum Chordata; class Mammalia; order Carnivora; family Felidae; genus Prionailurus; species Prionailurus bengalensis. The sequence goes on along the minus strand of NC_057345.1, from coordinate 40,770,022 downwards.
TTTGGCTGTTAGGAGCTGTTTTAGGGTTGCCAATTGTAATTCTTTTTTAGTACAAAGGTAAACAGCAATAGATTGGTAAAAAAAATTAAAAAAACCAACACATTAAATAAATTTAAATTTAGACTTGTGGGGCTGTTAAACTATTCACTTTTCTTCAACTATGGTTTCATCATCTTATTTGTAAGTGATAGAGTATTTAGATGCTTAACCATTATTTAAGTAGTGAAGAGAGGAAAAATCTCCAGAAGTAAGTTGTCTACAATAGGTAAATGTTGAAAATCTTCTTTTTTTTTTTTTTTTAATAGTGTCCATTCCTTGCTTTCAACATTTTGTGATGAATAACTATTTGTGATTTTAAACAGGAATAAATCTTGGTATGGCACACATGGATGGATCTAGAGGATATAATGCTAAGTGAAATAAGTCAGTCAGAGAAAGATAAACACCCATATGATTTCACTTATTATGGAATTTAAGAAACAAAAAGAAAGAAAAAGACAAAAAAGCATACTCTTAAATATAGAGAAATAAACTGGTAGTTACCAGAGGGAGGAGTAGGGGGATTAAGATTACACTTACTGTGATGAACACTGAATAATGTATAGAATTGTTGAATCACCATATTGTACACTTGGAATGAATATAACACTGTGCGTTAATTATACTGGAATTTAAAACAAAGGAAAAAAAAATCTTGGTATGTCAAATGTTACAATAAAAGCAGCTCATCTTTACTGAGTATTTTACTATTTATCAAATACCATTTAAGCATTTAGTATGTGTCAATAAGTTTCATCAAATCCCAGTGAACAAGTATTGTTATCACTCTCATTTTACTGATGAGAGAACTGAGACAATGTAAGTAACTTTCTTAAAATTACATAACTAGTAAATGATGGAGCTAGGAAACACTGGCATTCTGGTGTAAGAGCCTTCACTCCTCACTTTGAGCGTATTTAATAATATACTCATTCTACATATGAGCTTCTGAAGGATCTATGCTTTTAGACATTAATTAACTTTGAAAATAATAAATGGTTTAGGGGGAATTAATAGATTGTATATGTAATGTCAGAATAAAGGATTTTATATAGGTCTCTAAAATTTATGCTGTAAACAATCTGTACTTGTTCCCAAACTTGGCCGTGCATAAGAATCTCTGGAGGAGTTTGTGAGGGGAAAAAACAAATTTCTGGGCCCCATTCCATACTACCTGAATTTGAATCACGGGGATCAGGACTTCTGTGTGTGTGTGTGTGTGTGTGTGTATATATATATATATATATATATATATATATATATATATATATATATATACTGTATAAAAATACAGTATATCTGTATTTTTAGCCCAGCATGAGGCAGACATTTATGCACCAGTGGTATATAGCATATAGCAAAATAGACTAAAACAAAAAACATATAAGGATGAATAATTACAGTGGCTAACATTTATAGAGTACTTTCTTGTATTACCTCATTTAATCCTTGTAGCAACCTTGTGAATTAAGTTGGTATTATTACTCCATTTTGTAGATAAGGAAACTAAATCTTTTGGCCAATTTAACATGGTCAAAGTCAAACAGGTAATAAACACATGATAGAACAAGGATTTGAAAACAGATCTGTCAGACTACAGAACATAGAACATCCTACAATTGATTCCATCCTATAATAGTGGATTATAGACCAGAGAAATATTGACTACGAATTATTACTGTAGTTTTTTTTGTTTGTTTAAAAAAGAAAATATAAAAAGGAAGTATAAAAATTACTGTTTGTATGCCATCTCTTTTTTATCCATTTTCTATTAATGACAGTAGGTCATCATATTTGGTAAATTCCCTGGGGCCAATTGCACCATTACAAATTTGGTTAATGCATATATGTAACTGTAACTGAGATTTATGTTGAGACTCAGATGAGCATATATGTATCTCCTCCTACTTCTCTGATAACTTCTTTTTAATATATTCTCTGATTTTGTTTTTCATACATACTCCTTAAATACTGACGATCCATAGATTCCATCATGAGCCATTTCTTTGTTCACATTATCCTTCATTTTGGATAAACTTAATACATTCGTAAGACTTTTGCAAAGACTTTTTAAAAAGTTGGTTTTATAACATAAAACATAAAGTGTACCATCTTATTCTTTTTTGAGTAAATTAATAGTGTTAAGTATATTCACATTGTTGTGAAACAGATCTCCAGAATGTTTTCATCTCGCTAAACTGAAACTCTGTACCTATTAGTCTACAACTTTACCTTTTCCCCCCCTCCCATTCTACTTTCTGTTTCTATGAATTTCACTATGCTAAGTATTTCATATGAATAGAATCATACAGTATTTGTCATTTTTTGACATTTGACATTTTTTGGCTTATTTCACTTAACATAATGCACTCAAGGTTTATCCATGTTATTGTCTGTGACAGTATTTCCTTTTTTAAAGCTGAATAGTATTCCATTGTATGAGTATACCACATTTTCTCTTATATATAATATATATATATATTATTTATATATATAATTTTTAATTATGTATACATTATATATATATAATAACCTTGACCTTGAGGTTAAGACCTGAACTGAGATCAAGAGTCAGATGCTTAACTGACTGAGCTACCCAGGTGTCCCTGTTTTCTTTATTCATTACTATTAATGGGCATTTGGGTTGCTTCCACCTCTTGGCTGTTGTGAATAGTCCTGCTGTGAACATCAGTATACAAGTATCTCTTTGAGACCCTGCTTCCAATTAATTCAGATATATCCCCAGAAGTGAGATTGCTGGATCATTTGGTAGTTCTATTTTTTCCAAATACTTTTCAAGTAGATGACCCATGACTCCAAAGTCAGAATATTGAACTCACACATTTTACATTCTTGATCTCTTGGATATGTCTTTAAAAAAAAATTTTTTTTTAATGTTTATTTTTGAGAGAGAGAGAGACAGACAGGGTGTGAGCAGGGGAGGAGCAGAGAGAGAGAGAGTCACAGACCTGAAGCAGGCTCCAGGCTCTGAGCTGTCAGCACAGAGCCCAATACGGGGCTCAGCCTCACAAACTGTGAGATCATGACCTGAGCTGAAGTCGGGCGCTCAACCGACTGAGCCACCCAGGCGCCCCAAGACATTTCTATATGAATGTTCCAAGTGTACTTCAAAATCAATATGCCTAAAACCGAAGGCCTCAAATCTCCCTATCCTCACCAGCCTGTCACTTTGCTCATGTTCTTGGGTTCATGAATACATATTCATTCATGTATTCAGTATATGTTAACTCACAACACCTAGGGACCAGGCATTGTTGTTGGTGTTGAGGACACATCAGTGAACAAAATAAGGTCATTTGGATCTCACAATAAGGATGAGGTTAGACAGATAACACAAAAAGACAAACAATTTGTTAGGTAGAGTGTTATGGCTAAGAGGTTCTCTTTTAGATAGAATGGTTAGGGAAAGTCTTTCTGAGATGACCTTTGAGTAGAAACCTTACTGAAGTGAGGGAGTGAGATATGTGGATATCTAAAGAGCATTGTAGGCAGAAGGAAAAATAAATATAAGGGGTTTGATGTGGGAGCATATTTCACTTGTTCAAGAAATTGTAAGGAAATCAGAGCAACTAGAGTAAGTGAACCTCAGAGATATTGTAAGAAGATGATGTCAGTGAAGGAGCTGGAGCCAGCTAATACAGTCTTCTTACAAGGTCAGAATACAGTCATTGAGTTTTACTCTGCTGGTATGGGAAGGCATTAGAGTATGGAAAGGGTTTTATTTGACTTGACAATTATAAGCATCATGGTGGCTTCTGTGTGAACAAGCAGTAAGCAAGTGAGGCAAAGACAGAAGCAGGGAGACCAGTTTGGAAACTACTGAAATCCAGAGGAAAGATGATGGTTTAGATAGGGTGGTAATCGAGGAGATTCTACATTTTGCAAGTAGAATTTCTCATAGGTCAGATGTGGAATGTGAGAGAAAGGAATTGAGGATGACTATATATTTTTGACTTGAGTGATGGAATCTTTAGAATTGCTTGCCAGTTGTGATGATTGGGAGGACTGGAGCAGGAACAGTCTACTCAGTTACCCAAGCCAGAAGCCTGGGCATCATTCTCAACAATTTTCTCTTTTCAATTCGTGTTTCACAGTGCTGACCAAATGATGTTCCTGAAGGGCAAATTTCAGTTGCAGCAGTTGCCTGCCCATTATCTTCAGGTTAAGTAAAACTTTTAATGCTTGTTATTTATACTGCTTCTCATAATCTACCTCTTGCTTACCTTTCCAACTGGCTCCTCACTGCTTCCTCACCCAAACCTTTGCTGAAGCCACACAAAACTAGTTTCCACTTCTTGAATGGACTTACAGAAAAAAAAAGATTTTTTTCCCCTGAATGCTCTTACTCAGCTTTTCCCCCTAGAAGAGCTCTGCTTTAACATTTGGTTCAAACATCACCCCTTCTTCCCAGCTTTTCCTGGCATTCAAATTACTTCCACTGTTTTGCCTTTGCCTTCATTTAGTATCTTATATATTCCTCTATTGAAGTTTATAATCAGTGGAAGGAAGAGTTATCAATAGAGTACTTGAAGAAGGGTTATCATAGTGATGAACATGTTTGCAAGGAGGAATTTGAAAGAACATTTAGAAGAGTATAAATATAGTAGATTGTTGGAAACAGTCTGTTACAGATATTTACAGAAAATTAAATAATCATTTGTGGAAAAAACTTTCCTTTCTGCCCAGAAAGAAAGAGGGAGAAAATGGTGTGGAGCATCTTTTTTGAGGCCTCATTGGTTTCCCACCATTATCTCATATTCTTTCTCTAGAACTCTACAATTTAGTGTGGACATTTATATCTACTTTTGTTTCTTTGGCCTGTCACTTTTGTAGCTGGGAAAGTTTTCATCCCAAAATGGATCCTTTTCTTATAGCTCCTTTGATTAACAGAATACTAATAAGGTCTGTGAAATAATAGAAAAAAATATATTGGTCTCTGTCCCTCAGTTTCTGACACAGAGCTTCTAAAACCCTTATAATTTCTTAAGTGATAAGAATAATACTAGTGGCATCTTTTGTTCTACTATTTCATTTTTGACCCTAGTTTGTTTTTTTTTTTAACATTTATTTATTTTTTTTTTAATAAATTTTTTTCAACGTTTTTTTATTTATTTTTGGGACAGAGAGAGACAGAGCATGAACGGGGGAGGGGCAGAGAGAGAGGGAGACACAGAATCGGAAACAGGCTCCAGGCTCCGAGCCATCAGCCCAGAGCCTGACGCGGGGCTCGAACTCCTGGACCGCGAGATCATGACCTGGCTAAGTCGGACGCTTAACCGACTGCGCCACCCAGGCGCCCCAACATTTATTTATTTTTGAGAGAGAAAGAGACAGAGCATGAGCAGGGGTAGGGGCAGAGAGAGAGAGGGAGACACAGAACCCGAAGCAGGCTCCAGGCTCTGAGCTGTCAGCATGGAGCCCGACGCGGGGCTCGAGCTCATGAACTGTGACATCATGACCTGAGCTGAAGTCGGATGCTTAACCAACTGAGCCACCCAGACGCCCCTTTGATCCTAGTTCTTGACCATAGAGCTCCTAAATCCCTTGGAATTTCCTGGGTGATACGAGTGTCTTTTGTTCTAACGAGGAGACTTTTGGGCTCCTGGATAGTTTCAGGATGGGGGCTGGTCACCAAGAAAGACCAAACCATGATTAGAAGCTTCAATCAGTCCTACTCTATCCTCCAGGAAGGGGAGAAGGACTGGAAATTGAATTAGTGATTGATCATGCTTACGTAATTGAAGCTTCCATAAAAATCCCAATAATGCAGGCTGGGAAGCTTCCAGGTTGGGGAGTAGTATATGTGGAGGGAGAGTGTGCCTAGAGAAAGCATGGAAGCTCCGCATGCCTTCCCACATACCTTTCTGTAGGCATCTCTTCCACCTGGTTTTTCCTGAATTGTATCCTTTTATAATAAGTCAGTAAATTAAGAAGTAAAATATTTTCCTGAATTCTTTGAGCCGCTCTAGCAAATTAATTGAAGAGAGGGTTGTGGGAATCTCTGATGTATGGCAGGTGGGTCATAAGCACAGGTAACAGTCTGGACTTTGTGATGAGCATCTGAAGAGGGGGAGGTGGGAGTAGTTTTATGGTCCTGAGCCCTTAACTGGTGGGATCTGATACTGGTAGACAGTGTCAGAATTGAGTTAAATTGTAGAACACTTAGCTGGTGTTGCAGAATTGCTTGATGTATAGAAAACCCACACATCTGGTGTCAGGTGAAGTAGTATTGTTTATAGTGGAGTATTGAGAGTAGAGGAGACACACAGTGTCCCTCCATCTCCCCCCAATACAAGATTAAAGGTGAAAATTCCACAATTCATAGCTGTAGAATGTTGGGCTCTTACAATACTTCTGATTGGCTCTACTCAGGGTGAAATCATGAGAGGAGGATGATTTTATCAATTTAGTGTGGACACTGATATCTTCTTTTGTTTTCTCAATACTCAGAATAGTTCCAGATGATTAATTAAATATTTGTGGGATGAGTTAATGTTGGAATGAGTGAATGAAATATCAAATGAATGAATAAGATGCATGAGTGCTATGTAAGTACAACACAGTGGAAGAATCATTGAGACTTTTAAGGCAAACCAAGAAACAGACTTCAACTATAGAGAACAAACTGATGGTTACCAGAGGAGAGGTGGGTGGGAGGATGGGTTAAATAGGTGATGGGGATTAAGGAGTGCCCTTGTGATGAGCACCGGTGTTGAATCACTTAATTGTACACCTAAAGCTAATATGACCCTGTATGTTAGCTAGAATTTAAGTAAAAACTTAAAAAAAAAAATAAAGGAAGAAAAATCATTGAGAAAAAGGTAGTGTGAGTCAGTTAAATTTTCTTGAAGAAAATGATTCACATCTGGGTCTTCAACTCCATTAGGCAACAATAGGCATTCCTTCCTTCATGATCCCATATTGCCTTTCACATTGCTTTACAATTAGTTGTTTCTATAACTGCCTGTCCGGGGAGGAACGTGTCTCATCATTTTTATATTTTCTCCACTGTGCTCAGTGAATAAAAGAATGAAGGAATTTGAACTGGTGGAAAAGAGGATATTCTGTAAAGGATCAGTATGATTGGAGGAGAGAAAGTCCGTATTTGTTTGAAGAATTCACTTGATGGCAAGATCAGAGTTGTGAATGCTAAAATACTAGTACTGTACTTTGTGGACCCAATGTTTATTTTTTAGTTATTTTGAAAATATTTTGAATCTGACATACCATAGAGTAGTAATTTCAAATTGAACAAAAGTATACTAATTTTAGAAAGTATTTTTCTATATATTAAGTATGTTCAGGAGATGGAAAAATGGATAATGGACACAACAAAGCCATTGTTAACAATAATAATTATTATTCTAGTTCACAGGCTTTCCAAAGATGTGGAATATGTAGAGTTGCCTATATTCTTAATTCTGTCAACTAATAATATATACGATTATATATATATGTATATGTATAATGAAAATGTGTTTATTATTTCTATTATCATAAACTTTAAAAATTTTTTTTCTATTTATAAATTCTTGTAACTTAAATGTATTAAATATTTATTTTTACTTATCTGCAATCAGTAATTTGGAGATTAACCAGCTGAGGAGGCTGCTGATAAGAATAGAGCTAATGATAATGCTATGATGATGTAATCATTGAAGCCTGGAAAAATGGTGGTTTGTTAGTAACTAATGTGTATATACTGAGAATAATGAGTGTTATACTGATAATGGTATTTTTATACTTTAAACACTGTTTCAAGAGTTATACTTTATTTCCCATGTATTTTTTAGCCTTTTATAAGCTAATTTTTACTAAAACTTAAAAAATATGTTTAATAATCTCTTCTTAGGCCTCATAATATTAGACTATTTTCACATTTTTCAGTTTTGTCTAATCCTTCCCTACAGTACCTTCTTTGCTCCCTCTGTGACATATTCATGGTTTTTGCCCTTATATCTAACCCTTCTATATTAATTTTTGTCATTAGATTTCTCTCGTCTTTTTCTTACATGTATGAATTCCCCAATACTCTATCTCTCTTCTTTTCACCAAAGAAGAAAGCTTATAGGGAGGGAGAATTAAAATATTTTTAGGGCTTCTTTTATTTGCCTTTAAACATATATAGCTTTAATTAATCTACCTCTGAATTTTTAAATTACTTTTGTCTCCATTTGGATATTACCTGAACTGCTTATAGTAAAATTAATTATTGAATATATTTTTGTCCCTGCTAGAATGCAAGCTATGTTATATTTATTAGTATATCTCCATTGCCTAGCACAGAGCTTGGTATGTAGTTGGCAATTAATAACATACTTGTTAACTAAACAAATGATATCCTACTGTCACTTCAAAGTTAACATGTTCAAAATTGAACTCTTCTGAAATTTTCCTTTGCTTCTGTATCCACTCATTATTCAGTGTCCAGATCGAATGCCATCTCTTTTCTGAAACTTTTCTTAATCCTCATAAAAATCTCTTTCCCTATTCTATATTCCTTTAGCAAATTATACTTTTATTGTACCTTCATTCTGGATTGCATTTTACATATTTATGTACAGAATTTATTATGTACATAAGGTTGAGGTCAGAAACTAACTTCCTATCCAAAATGAAATACATTATTTAAAACGATCTAAGATCTAGGAAAAAGAAAGCGGAGGTATGTCACTGTTCCTGGACAGTGTTGTGTCCTACCCCTTCTTGCTAGTTTTCACTTATCCTTCAGTCTTGGTTGAGACATTATTTCATCTAGGAAGCTTTCTGAGCTTTGGTCACTTGGCTGTGTGACTTGTTTTGTTTTGTTTTGTTTTTCATTTTTGTACTCCCTGTCATCCTTAATTTAACAAATAAGTATTGAGTGCTGTTTAGTTCCTGCACTGTGCTAGGCAATGGGGATAAAGTAGTGAACAAAATTGTTATTGTCTTGTCTGTCACAGAGCTTACACCCTATTGAGAAAGACAGACATAAAACAACCACCAAATAAGTAATTATTAATTACTATGAAGGAAAAGCACAGGGTTCTATGTGAGGATAAACCTATATAGATGGGGGTTGACCAAAGAAGTATTATTTGAAAAAGTGTATCTAACAGAAATTTTGGTTATCATTAAGATTTAGCCAGACAAGAAATGAGGAAAGGGCATTTCAAACAGACATAATATCTTCAAAAGACCTAAGAACTAGAGGAACTTGATGCTGTTGAGGAACAAAAAGGCCCAGTTTGGCTGAGGGTATAGTTCATTATAGCGATGAGGAAACAGGCTGAAAGAGGTTCAGTGATTATAGAACACATTAATATCATAAAATTAATAAGTGGGAAAGTCTAGATTCAAATTTTGGACTTTATAAATCCTTAATATTCTTTCCATTACACCTCGGCATTCCTGAGTGAAAATTTGAACACAGTCTTTCCAAACTCTGGTATTTTGTTTCTTTTCCAACAGCACAGAAAATTCTCTTACTGTTTTCCTAATTTTTAGCAAAGAAGATATTTGTATGTGGAACCATTGCTGTCAAGAGAAAAGAGATAATTGACCTGGCTGTAGACAGAGATGCTTCCGTTGCATTTGTGGCTTTGAAAACCCATGTTAGCATGTTTGGCTCAAAGGATTTATGAGCCTCCAGAGTTGTCAGGGTTCTATGGAACCCACTCTCTGTATTAATCTGTGAATCTTTCTTTCTTTCTTTCTTTCTTTCTTTCTTTCTTTCTTTCTTTCTTTCTTTCTTTCTTTCTTTTCTTTCTTTTCTTTCTTTTCTTTCTTGCCAGTAGAGCATTACAACTCTCAAAATTTATAGGAAGTACCTTACACTCTACTCTGTTTCCATTCTACAGAATAACATTGTAAACTTGACCCACTTCTGGCAAATACTTAGATTAATGTTTCACCAAATACACAAACTCCTTTTGGGAGATGATTTTCAGGCAGCTGATAAAGCATTGAAGTGTTAGGTTTTTTGTTTGTTTGTTTTTTCATTTTGATGTGGACTTGGATGGGCATGGAGAGGGAAGAAGTTGTTATGATGCAGAGGCAGAGTTGGAAATGCAAAGTTTTTCCTCCAGTGAATCTTCTCTATTACCTGTAGTGACAATCCAGGATGTAGCAGCCTGTTTGCTTAGTAGTCTGCAAAAACGTCCGTATCATGTCACCTCTGTGCTATATTCTGAGTAATTGGTGACTTGTTAGGATAGAGACCAACTTCAGGAATGTTTTATGGAAACTTCCCAGTGATGCTCCTGCCTCCTTTTGTAACCTGGTACAATTGTGGTATTGTGTTTATCAAAGAATTTATGCCTCTATGTTTTTTCCTTCTAGATGGTCTTTTTATGAAGATTTATAATTATAACATGAAAGAGTGAATTTAATTTCTGAGCTAATTCTAAAATTCTTATTGGAATTTTTCATTTGTGCTTTTATATCTTAATCTGAAGAAGGAAATAATGTTAAAAATATTACTTTACAGTACTGATTTTACTTGTTCTGACATTCTTAAACATTGGTTTTTTGTGGGTGTTTTGCTTGAATGAAGACTGGAACTAAGCTTTTTATGACTCAAGATATGGGTATATTATATGCCAAATGCATTTTTTTTCTTAAAATACGGTTTTATTATAGCAAGTAGAGAAACATTTTAGAGAATATTTTGTATTACTAGGGAAACATTTAATATTTGTTTACAGTTTATTTTCCAAAATTACACTTATTTTCCTGTACAGTCTTCTCCACCCCACCCCATCTCTGAGCATTTTTCTGTTTTTGTTTTTGTTTTTTGTTTTTCTGTTTTTTTGTTTTTGTTCTTTTTTTTTTTGTTTTTTTTTTTGTTTTGTTTTTTTTTTTTTTTTTTGTTAAATGGGCTTCTCTGTTTTTTGTTTGCAGGCAGCTATCAATGGTGTAATACCCCAGGAAAATGGCATTCTACAAAGGTATGTTATAAGGTGCTTAATGATAGGATGAGAATTTAGCAAAGCAAAAAGAGACAATTGTTAATCTTTCTGTTTCGCTTTTTGATAGAGCATTTGATACAGCATTCTTTGGTGTAGAAGCTCATTAATATTGTTACTGTTCTTACAGACATTTTTATTATATCAATTTCCTAAAGTCTGTAGCTTTTAACTGTATTATGTTATTTCAGAATGGGTGGTACTATTTTTAAAGCTGGTTTTATTTTATTTTTAGGAAAGCTTTTCGGGTGCCTGGGTGGCTCATTCGGTTGAGTGTCTGACTATTGATTTCAGCTCAGGTCATGATCCCAAGGTTGTGGGATCGAGCCACGTGTCAAGTTCTGCACTGAGTGTGGAGCCTACTTGAGATCCTCTCACTCTTTCCCTCTGCACCTCTCCCCTGCTTGCCTGCACACTGTTTGTCTTTTTCTGTCTCTAAAATAAAAAAGAAAGGAAGAAAGAAAGCTTTTCAAGGTCATATTCTAATTCATAAAGTGGAAAGAACTGAATCTCAGCAGCTCTAAAACATGGTTATCATCTACCAATTCAGCCTTTGTCTCCAACCAGTTTACTACATTCTTTTTCCCACTCACTTTTGTTTTCTAAATTAAGTATATGTTAACTTGCAACAATTTCATTAAGTTCTTAATTGATGAAACTTCCTAGAACATTGAACTATTTCATCTGAAGAATCCATTGTTAACATGTGGAATGGTCTTCATGGTTTTGTGTCATTGCCGGAAGGTAAAATTGGAAGATGATGCCAACAGAACTCTAAGTTACAAAATAATAATTCCTTAAATTAGAAGTAACTTTTCTTAAGTTTTCTTTCCTTAAAATTGGAGACTCTGGTTTGGATTAAAATAGGACACTTATTAAGTCATAGGAGGTAAAACCATTCTCCCTTCCAAGTGTAGTTTAATTACTTGATTTCCCCCCATCCCCCATTCAAACTTTGGCTTGAATTTTGGTGGCTGGGATTTCTAAGTCACTGAAGCATGATCTGCTAAGTGCAGATGAGGCAAACAGAAACAGCAGACTAGGAATGAGGTTGTTTTGAAGAGAAAGAAAAGTGCTCTTGCAAAACTGTCAAAAAATTCACCATGAATTGCAAAATGTGCTGTACTTTATAGGAAATTGTCTATATTTAGAAAGGAAGCAAATTTTGTTTGGTACCAATACTATCCTTAGTGATTACAGCCCTGTTCCCCCCTAAAAGAAACAAAAACAAAAACACAAAAAAAAACTGTGAGAAAGACTTTCCATCCAGAGTAAATGTGGCTGATTTCCAGAGTCTGTACCAAAATTTTTTTGTTTACTCTTTTCTTCTTTTTTTTTTCTTTTTTCCTTTTTTTCTTTTTTGGTTCAAAAGCATTTAGTTTTATTGAAACCCTTGTCTAGAAAGCAAACCAGGTGATTACAGGAACTTCCTTCATGATCTTTTTTTTTTTCCCCCCGCTTTGGTTTAAAAAGGTTTAGACTGCTAAATATGGCTCCAGTTTTATTCTTGAGTAAATGTTATTCCACTTTTTGTGCCAAAATTTTTGCTTGCTAAACCCTTGTGGATTCAGCTGCTGGGTTCTGAGTACATATTGGATATATCTTAACATTAACAGTATTATGCTATGGGTGAACTGTAGAAATTCCTTCATCCCTGGAAACATTCCACCTCTCCTGTCAAAGATGATAGTTTTTGCTTAATATAAGTAGAGATACAGCACTAAATTGACTTCTAATGAGGCTACTGTAATATTTGAGGTTTAACTTTTATCAGAGTGGGTTTTGTTTATTTTGTTTGCTTGTTAAAGCAATGACTTATGTGCACAGAAGAAAATCAGTTGTATCTAGTAATAGTCTTCAACTCTTTCCCTTCCTAACCTTTTTCTTCAGCTTTGAAATCAGTGTGGACTTGACATAACTGAAAATTCCTTTTGTAGATCTATTGACCAAAGGAAAAGAAAATGTTAGTTTCTCATTTACTTAACACTGAAAGTGGAAGACACAGTAGTAAGAATGGTATATGTAGGTAGTTAAAAGGATTTTTGTTTATTTGACTTTTGTAGTAAAATTGAATATAGTCTGTGAATACAGCTGACTCTTAACTTGTCAGTTCATACCTCAACAGAGGAAAGAGCTACCAAAAATATTTTTTTAATATGAATTACTTTTGGAAGGAGAACAGCCCAATCCCTGTGCTTTATAGCTTTTCTTGAAATCAGATATTTGTATGAATTCAAAAGTGGGAATATGGTTTTTAATGTACCCATAAAGTTCAAAGCAAAGAAATTAACATTTTCCTAATGCTTAAGGCACTGTGTCAGGTAATTGACATATATTTCATCATTTAATACTTATTATAACCCTCAAGAGGTAAGTGTTCATATTTCATAGATGAGGAAACTGAAGGGTAGAGAGTTGACATAAATTTACTCAGGTAAATTTACTCAGTAAACTAGACAATGTCACACCTTTGTTTTAAGATTTTTTCCTTTGGGTAAAAAAGTTGGAATTTATACACGTGTGTAAGGTCTTTATCCCACAGCTTTGTTTTTACAGTTACTATTTTAGTTGTAAGCAAGCAAAGGCAATTACGACTATTTTAGTTGTAAGCAAAGCAAAGATGTTACTATCCCTCATTTTATAGGTAGGATAAGGCATGAAATGACTTGGCCCAGATGATATAGCATGATGTTGATAGAGTCAGGAATATAAGCAAGTCTTCTGCCTCATCCTCCAAGGCTTATTTTACTAGACAATATACTACTAATACCATATGTTTATAAACTGTGTAACTTATGCTGTCATAAATGTAAACAATTTAATCATAAAACATCAAATGTGTGCATGTTTATTTACTACATCTTAGTATAATATTTATTTAGCATATTGTCCAGAACCTTTTTAAACATTATTTTTGCAGGCAGTTATTGTTAGAAGGAAGAGCTAATGAATTACTCATGTTAGTAGACAGCACATGCTATGTCTTCTAAAAATTGAAAAAAAGTTTTTTTTAATGTTTATTTATTTTTGAGAGAGAGGGAGACAGAGGATGACCAGGGGAGGGGCAGAGAGAGAGGGAGAAACAGAATCTGAAGCAGGCCTCAGGCTCTGAGCTGTCAACACAGAGGTGGACATGGGGCTCATACTCACAGACTGCAAGATCATAACCTGAGCTGAAGTCGGATGCTTAACCAACTGAGCCACCCAGGCGCCCCTGTTTCCTAAAAATTTTATGAACCAGTAGTGTAATTTTCCTCATTGACTAAGGATGGTGTTTATCAACTCATATTTATTTTTTGACCGAGGCAGATATATTGTATGTTTCTTTGTCTATTATTTAACTCATTGAGGGAACCTAGAGAAGACCAGAAAATAGTCAATTGTAGAGCAGCAATCCAGTTTGGTAATCAGGACCTTTCACCTCACTTAGTATCCCTTCATTTGCTAGTTGATTCAATAGTCTGAGGAGTACAGGACTGCCAAGTGGCATTCTCAGGTTCTAATTCTGCGAAAGTATTGTGGAAACATTACATTTTTTGGGAACTGTGATCTCTGAACCACCAGAGCCTAAAGTAGCAGGAAACAAAAATTCTGTTAAGTTGTTAGGCATAATAAAAGGAACCACTACCACTGCTTAATTCTCATACCCATGTTTTCTGGTAGTATGAGAAACATCATAGTTTTGGTCACTGATATAAAGCATACACCACATCCTTTAATGTGGAGCCTCAAGCTTTGAGTATGTTGTCTCCCAACCTGTGCCATAACTGTCTTCAGCAGGACATTCCACTGTTTTGACAAGCTAGGTGCTTCAGGGTAACAGGATATATGAATGATACCAGCACTATACCTCTTTTGCTGTGAAATGAGTTCCTTGTTTAGAACAAGGGGAAGCCATAGATCAATAAGCATTTCCTCAATACATGAATGTTGCTACTGGCAGAATCATTACATCAGGGAAGTCAATTTCATATCCAGAAAAGTGTCTTTTTAAGTGAGAACAGATTGTTTCCTCCTCCATGATAGAAATGATCCATTACCAGATCCCTAAGGAATGATGCCATATTGGGGCTCAGTATTAGTCTCTGTCAGTAGCAGTTTAGACACTCAGTAGTTTCCGTAGCCAGATTCAGACTTGGTAAGGGGAAGTTGATATTGTGCTCTAACCTCCCTCCTTTTGGCATGACTACATTATACATTAATGCATTGAACAGTCCTAGGGTAGTAAGGGAAAAAGCTGACTCACAACAATAGAACATTGTTATCTTATGCCACACTGAGAGCCTTTTTTCCCCAGCGGATAGCCTATAGGCAACATTCCCCTAAAACATATATTCACATTCTGTCCATTCTAAAAGATCCATTTTCATAAATTCCGCCCAGACTTCCTTGTCACCTAATTTTGTTTTATTCTTTCCAAGTCCTGATCAGCTGGCCAACCTATAAGCTATTGCTTGTGATTCAGTATAGATTTGTACCTCAGGCAATCTCTCTTTCTAAATGAAAAGGTCAACCTGTGGTACAATATCAAGTTCTCCCCACTGGGAGGCTTTTCTTTCACTGCTATCTTTTTGGGGTATCTTTGTTTGGAGGCTGTTGTGCTTCAGCAGTTTGTTTTTGGTTGGTGTGAGCATGTATACACAACCATCTTTTCTTTTCCCAGTCTAAATCTTTCCTTCCTCTGTTAACTTAGTTATCTCTTATTATTGATGGGAAGTGCAAGATACAGCAACTGCCTTTTACCCTGACTTGTTTATGGCCACTGAACCCCAGAAACTTCACCAAGTTGGTGAGATCCTGCATTTTTGAGGCATGTATCTTCTAATTTGATAAGACAAAGCATCTCAGTGCTTGCTACTACTGTTCTTCAGGATCAGTTCACATTGTTATCAACGTAATGTTGTTTTGTGGAATGCTTGGTGATCAAGATCTCTCTAGACTAGATTATTATACTAGAGAGAGTTTACATAATCTTTTAGAAAAGGCAGTGAAGATATATTGTTTACCCTTCTGGGTAAAAATAAAATGCTTGTCTTGGTAATTGCAAATTAATATAGAGAAAAAGATCAGTTTCCTCCTGTTATCCCTTCCTATGTAGTAACCCTAACTCCATGGATCAGGAAGCCAATATGGGATGTCTGCCAGTTACTGAAGGTGTCTCTTTCAATTATACATTCAGAATCTGGAGAAGAAATTCCATGATAGGTTGACAGATTGTTTGAATATAGTATGAGTGGACTTGGGCCAAAACTTGATTTACCATCATAATCTTCCACTTTTATATCCCTAGGAATTAGTATCAGTTTAGAGTTAGCATCTAGTAATCCCCTAAAGATTTAGATATTTTCCTTTTATTGGTACACAGGCACTCTAGTTGAAGGCTGCAGGTCTCTTAGGTGAAGTCTTAGAGGAAAATTTACAATATATATGTGTGGTCCTGTTGCATTGTCTTTGTGGGGATCAGGGGCTTTGTGAAACAACTTGTGTTTGGAAACTGAGAGTGACTATGACTCTCCTTTGTGGTTATGGACCTCAGGTTTTAGGCTACCAGGTCTAGGGTTTCTCATGTTTTTAGATCAAGTAATATTTTAGTTGGCTGACTTTTAATTTTGTTCCTTAGATATAATCATGTTCAGTTAAATACTTCTAAAGATCTCTGGAGATTGAAATCTTCTGATTGCTGCATTTTGTCTCTGATGTCTGTTAACATAATTGTTCCCACCTTCTTCTTACTAAATTCTGCCATTTGACCTCAACACTCTGGCATCTCATCATGCCCATTAGGGAGGCTTATTCAGTGGTTTCATCTCCCCATGTCATTCCCAATCCACAGAAGACAGCCTCTACAGTGTTTTTAAAGAAGGCAGACACTTTTACAAATAAATGTATTTCTGAATGCTTTAGTGCAATGTCCTCGTCCTCTGGGACCTCATGGGTGATGTACTAGGAAGATATATGTATGTTCAGACTGTACATGGTAATCCACTTAAGCTTTATTTTTCTAAGCATCTGAATTTCTTCTACATTTTGCCAGGAAAGTTTGGGCATTTCATCCTTATTAAATGTAGACTCCTTTGGGACTTAAGTTTCAGTCAACAAGCAAACTATTAGAGGTACTTAGAGCTGCTTAAGCAAACATGTTATATTTGGCCCTACCCAAACTCTTTTGGTCAAATTCGCTTCAAATTGATTTCCTTGCCTGTTCCCTAGGTTTTTACTGATACAATTTATCAAAATTTTATGATTATTTTTGGATTTAAGCCCTCGCTCAGTTAAAACATTGTACTTACTTTCTTGGAGCCTACCTCAATTTGATTTTAGAGGCAAGAAGGAATGGTGGGGGTAGGTTTTGAGAATAGGCATCCCTTTTCAAGGCAATGGTCTCAAGTAAGATCATTACTAGTTTTCAACAAGAGGAGGCTAACTTTAGTCATGTCTGTGCTTACAAAAGAGGTTCAGAAGGACACCATGGATTCAAGATTGTAACCTTCATCTGAACCCATTTGGGTATCCCCATTCCATATTTTAGGATCCCACTCCTTTGAAAACTGTGCTGTAATTTTCACAGAAGAGATTTAGGAAGTATATATATTCAACTTTCACTATAATTATGCAAGCTGCAAAATTAAATTTTGTGTGTGATTCTCAGCAGAATCATACCTGTGGTTATAGGAAATAAGAAAGTGCTACTTCAGAATTTCTATAGCTTTCTTCTCATGGCTTGAACTGAAAGTTAATAACCCTAAGTGTGTCATTTTCTTCTGTTAAGCTTTCCATTAGATTCAGAAGCAGCCAGCTCCTAGTCTTTATTGTCGTTACTATCATAATGGCCAAGTGCAATAGCCATTTGGTCCCCTTAGGCACTTGTTTTAATAGGCATGTGATCATAATGAACTGTAAGTGATAATGTAATTAATCATTATGCCAGTGCATGACTTGGATCACTAGCATCTCATTTTCCATTGGCAAGGAGCTCAGCAGTGTATTGAAGGTCAAGGACATAATCAAGCCAATTCCTGAATTTTGTTTCCTGTGATGCCTCCATTATTTCAACAAAGGGAATTTAATGTAGGATTGGTTACACAGGTGTGGAAGAGTAAAAAAGTAAACTGAAAAAACTTTGATATAATAATTGCTTCAGGAAGTCAGCACTCTTAGGTCTAGGTCAAAGGGATTAACAGAACTTTGAAGCTCAGAGGAGCCCCTTGGATCCGAGTGAGGATTAGGCCACTGTGGAATGCATACTGTTTAGCTGCTACTACTGGTATCTGAGGAGATGTCAAGAAACTGGTTATATGAATGCTGAAAAAAGCAGGAGACTGAAAGCTACAGGATGGTACTGATAGAAATATATGCAAACAGGAAGAAGGAAGTCTTTCCTTCTCTCCTCACAAATAATCCCTAGCTAGTATCCCCTATATGCAGAATCTATTAGGGAAACATATGCCAAAGTAAATAGAATTTTGGAGAATGCTAGCACCAGCATCACAGTATAGACTATAGAAGAATGAATTTGGGGGTGCCTGGGTAGCTCAATCAGCTTCCCGACTCTTGGTTTCAGCTCAGATAGTGATCTCATGGTTTGTGGGTTTGAGCCCCATGTTGGGCTTTGCACTGACAGCGTGGAGCCTGCTTTGAATTCTTTGTCTCCCTCTGTCTCTGTCCCTCCCCTGCTCGCACTCTCTTTCTCTGTCAAAAATAAACGTTAAAAAAAATATTTAAAAGAAGAATGAATTTGGAGTTAAGCAAACAGTAAGTGACCAGCCTATTAACTTCAGCTATTTTTCCGAGGTTCTGAGAAGTTGTGACAAAATTTAGAGATACTAAGTAACCTTACACAACATTCTGTTCATAGATATTTAGGAGCTCAATTTGAATTCCAACAGTTATAGTCTTTCCTGCTTTGGTCATTTTCTTTTCCATGTCTTCCTTCTAAGATTACTTTCCTTGAGCTTAACAGCTGGGAGTTTTGGGTTTTGTATTTGCATCAGTGATTACTAGAGTATCTTAACTCTGAGATCTAAGCTAGTCATTTTCACACTTTTTTGGCCAGGACCTACAATGAGGAATGCTTGGAATCCAAAACACACATATGCAAATATGTATCAGAATCAAAAAGTTTAGGAACCAATACTTGGTCCTAACTATTAAGTGCCACATGCTGATAATTTGTTTCCTATCCTGTTCTTTAAAAGACTGATCACACAACTCACTAAATCAATTTTGTAATATAAATTTGGTTAACACTAATCAAAGCAATAGTGTGAAGTAAATGTAATTTTTTTTTCCTGACTTGAATGAATACTGCTTATTTGTGTGTTTTTAGTCATTCTTGGTCCTGTTCAGGTTGCCAGTCCATTGTTTTTCCTCAAATTTAGGGTGAGAAAAAAGATGTTTTAGAATAGAGCTTGTGAGCTTGTAGTTTTAGTGGTGGAACATATATACAATAATGTATCAATGGAAGCATTCCTTATATTCCCTTCTTTCCTATTCCTCCCAGCAATGGGGGAAAAAGTGGCTATATATGATAAATTAAGTGAGAGAAAAACCAAATCATTTAATAATTATTTCTTTACTTATTTGTTAAATATTTAAGTACCTTCTCTGTGAATTCTTGAGCTCTAGGCAGAAAATATGGCCATTAAAAACACAAATGGGAACTTTGCCCTTGTGGAACTTCTATTCTACAGGGGTCTTAAATGTCAAATGATTAATACCAATTATAATTGTTGGTGGTGAGGAATTAGAACCAGTCTAAGGTAGTGAAACATGCTCTGAGTTGAAAAATGTTCAATCTGAGATATGTATGAATATAATTAACTAGAAGAAAGATGGAATATAGGGATGAGATGGGAAGAATATTCTTAGAAGGAATAGTGTGTGTTCCCCCATGAAATGGGAAGGATCAGGGTAAGATGGAAGAAATGAAAGGCTGTTGTGGCTATTAGCATAGAGAGATGGAGATAGCATAGCAAGCTAAGGATGGGAAGGTAGATAGGATATGGATCATACAGGGACTTATATGCCTCTTTAGCTCTGTATAAAGACCAGAGGGGAGTATCGAAGAAAAATGATATTAAGACATTTCTGTCTTTAATTTCATTTTAGTGGTGATCTGGAATGACATGCAAGGGAGCAAGGGGTACATAGACATTAGGCTTTTGCATCAAACCATACATGAGGTGCTTGTGACTTGCCCCAGGGTGTCAGCTTCAGAGGGGAAAGGTGGATGACTTATGACTTAAGATGGTGTCAAGGATAATGCCAGGAGTTTCTGGTTGGGTGGCTAATGTGAGGAATAATGGAAGGAGGATCAGGCTTGGGGAGACATTAAGGAGTTAAACTTTGGATATATGGAGTTTGAGGTTTGAGATCTTACTAGACACCAGGCATTGTGCTAAGCTTTTCATATGTTTACCTGATTTAATCCCTGCAAATATAATTAATTTTCCCATTTTACAAATGAGATAACTATTAAGTGGGCAGAGCAAAGATTTTATTTTTAAGACTTGAATGTGTTTAAATGTTATTGAGAAGAATCCAGAAGAGGAGATGTTGAAGATACTAGAAAGGAAAAGCATAATCCATAATACAAAGCTATTAGAAGATGGTTTTAGATTTTGTATAGATAGAACGATGTCTCCTCTGTTTTATAGAAAAAAAAGAGTACATATGATGGGTAGTTTGTGGATTTGATATCAGAAAGGTAAAGGAATTTCCTCTTGATGGCATGCATCCATTTTCTCTGCACAGTAGGAAAAAAATCATCTTTTAAGATTGAGGAGTGCAGGGCACCTGGGTGCCTCAGTTCATTAAATGTCTGTCTCTTGGTTTTGGCTTAGGTCCTGATCTCATGGTTTTGTGAGTTTGAACCCTGGGTCGGGCTCTGCTCTGGCAGCACAGAGCCTGCCTGGGTTTCTCTTTCTCCTTCTCTGTCACTGCCTTCCCAACTTGTGCTGTCTCTCTCTCTAAATAAATAAATAAACTTAAAAAAAAGTTTAAAAAGACTGAGGAGTGTGATAGGGAGAATGGAAGTTTAAGGATGGTAAAGTTATGAAATAGTTTTGTGGAAAGTAGAGTTAATGAATTAAATAATGTGCTTCGGTGAGTAAATGAAAGTGAATGAAGACACTGTTCTTAATTCATAGAAACTAAAATAATGTTTTACTAACATTATTAACAACGAGGCAAAAACCTGATTAAATGCTAAATGATATGTATGATACTGTTAATAGACATAGAAAGTCAAGGATGGGAGGGAGAATAATGTGGCCTTCAGTCACTAGGAAAGATTTTATGGAGGAAGTACAACATAAGATAGGAAGATCAACACTAGCCAGGAATGGAAATGGATCCTTAGTGGTAATTTGTAATGATTTGGTTGATGATAATCCTTTTTATGTCAATATTTCAGTGACTATGGAGGTGAGACCATACCAGGACCTGCATTTGATCCAACAAGTCACCCAGCTTCAGCTCCTGCTCCCTCTTCTTCTTCAGCATTTCGACCTGTAATGCCATCTAGGCAAATTGTAGAAAGGCAACCTCGGATGCTGGACTTCAGGGTTGAGTACAGAGACAGAAATGTTGATGTGGTACTTGAAGACAGCTGTACTGTTGGTAAGGTTTTTCCTAACATAAAGACTTCATAAATAATTTCTTAGGTAAATATTTCATTTATATCCTTTTCTTTTGAGTTGACTGCCAATAAGAAGGGAGAGAGAGCAAATTGAAACTGATATTTTCCATACAGATAATTATGCTGCATTTTTAAAACACTGTGTTGATATTGAGGCAAGTTTGAGAATAATTTTTTTGTTCCACTTATATGAAATAGTGTAAGATGTTCTTTTAGGGCAGATGCAAATCGAACTTTAAGTATATTGTGTATTGGACTTTATAGCTGAAATCCATTCATTTTTCATGTTATGGTTAATGAGAAATCAGAAATAAGACATAATACCCTTCTCCCTGCCAGCTTTTCAAAGGAAACTTAAAGTGTATGTGTGCCATTGTTGGACAGATTTTGCCAAATTTCTACAGAGAAACTGTGTTGAATTCATGTTTGATTCAGATTATTTGACCCATTACTGTAGTTTTGCCTAAAATCTAAATTCCAAATATTTCTGAAATTTTGCCTTTGTTCTTTTTTAGGGAGATCTTTCCTAATTGTATTTAATTTTATTAATTGAAGTACACTACAGAGAAAAATCTAAACTGTTAAAAGATTGATCATTCTCAAACACTAATCAGATTGTTATTCCCTTACTGAAAGCCATTTAGAGACTTCCCATTGGTTTAGGATAAAATTAAAGTCTTTTTACCATGGCCTGTTAAGTCTCTGCTTGATCAGGCCCCTGTTCCATTTCTAGTTTTCATCTGTTACCACTTTTGTCCTTGCTCACCATGCCTAAGTTCTTATGGACTTGTTTTAGTTCCTTGAATAGGTTATTAGATCCTTTGTACACATACCTTCTTCTGCCCAGATTTCTTTCCTAGTCCATCTATTTCTTCCCATACTCATTCCCATGCCCCCAGTATTCTCCTGTAGATTCCTTCCCCTGCTCCCAAATTGTGGTAAAGGAAAGTGCATAATATATCTATCCTCTTAAATTTTTAAATGTACAATATAGTTTTGTTAACTATATGTACATTGTTGTACAGCATATCTTGAGAAAGCAGAACTTTTTCATCTTGTATAATTGAAACTTTGTATCCATTGACTAGCAACTCCCCATTTTCCCCTTCTACCAGCCCCTGGCAACCATCATTCAACTTTCTGCTTAGATTACTTTGAATACTTTAAATCTATTCTAGAAGTGGAATCATACAGTATTTGTCTTTCTGTGTCTGGCTCATTTCACTTAGTATGATATCCTCAAGTTTCGTCTAGATTGTAGCAAATTACAGGATTTTCTTCTTTTTTTAATGATGAAGAATATTCCATTGTATGTATATTCCACATTTTCTTTATCCATTTGCCCATCTGTGGACATTTAGGTTGTTTTCACCTCTTGGATATTGTGAATAATGATACAAGAGATTGCAAATATCTCTCAAGATTTTGCTTTTAATTCTTTTGGGTAAATACCCAAAAGTGGGATTGCTGGATCATGTGTGGTTCTATTTTTAATTTTCTGAGGAATGTTCATACTTTTATCATAATGGCTCCACCATTGTTACTTTTTTCATAATGGCCACACCATTTTACACTCCCATAATGAACAAGGGTTCCAATTTCTCCATATCCTTGCCAACACTTGCTATTTTCTGCTTTGTTTTTGTTTTATAATGGCCATCTTAGCAGGTATGAAGTGATATCTCATTGTGGTTTGGTTTGGATTTCCATGGTGATTAGTGATGTTGAACATCTTCTCATATACCTGTTGGTAATTTGTATGTTTTCTTTGGAGAAACACCTATTCAAGGCCTTTGCCCATCTTTAAATCAGGTTATTACTTTTTTGCTGTTGGATTGTAGGATTTCTTTATATATTTTGAGTATTAACCCCTTATTAGATATATGCTTTAGAAATATTTTCTCCAATTTTGTAGGTTGCCTTTATATTTATACTCATTGTTTCCTTTGCTGCACAGTTTTTTGTTTAATCTAGTCCCACTTGTCTATTTTTACTTTTGTTGTCTATGCTTCTGTGTTATATCCATGAAATCATTGCCAAGACCAATGTTAATGAAGCTTTTGCTTTATATTTTCTTCTAGGAGTCTTATAGTTTCAGATCTTATGTTTAAGTCTATGGTTTTTTTTTTTTTTCAAAATTTTATTTAAATTCTAGTTAGTTAACATCTAGTGTAATATTGGTTTCAGGAATAGAATTTAGTGGTTCATCATTTACATATAATAGCGAATGCTCAACACAACGTGTGCCCTCCTTAATACTCCTTACCCACTAGCCCATGCCTGCCTACCTCCCCATTTTGAGTTAGTTTTTGTGCATGGAATAAGATAAAGGTCCAATTTCACTCTTTCACACATGGATATCCTGTTTTCCCTACACTGTTTGTTAAAGAGGCTATCTTTTCCCGATTGTGTAGACTTGGCACTCTTGTCAAATCATTTGACATATATGTATAGATTAATTTCTGGGGTTGCTCCCTGTTCCATTGGTCAATATGTTTTTCTCTAGGCCAGTACCATACTGTCTTGATTACTTTGTAAAATGTTTTGAAGTCAGGAAATATAAGGCCCCCAGCTTTATTCTTCTTTCTCAAGATTGTTTTGTCTACATAGGGTCCTTTGTGGTTCCATATGAATTTTAACATTGTTTTCTGCAAAAATGTCTGCAAAAATGCCATTGGGATTTTGTTAGGGATCACATTGAATCTGTAGGTTGCTATGAGTAGTATGGTTATTTTAACAATATTAATAAGTCTTTCAATCCATGAACATGTGATGTCTTTTCATTTGTTTCGTCTTTACTTTCTTTTAGCATTGTTTTGTAGTTTTCATTGTGCAAGTCTTTTGTCTCTTTGGCTAAATTTATTCCTGTGTATGTTATTCTTTTTGATGCTACTGTAAATGAGATAGTTTTATTACTTTCCGTATTAGATTATTTGTTGTTAGTGTATGAAATATAACTAGTTTTTGTATGTAAATTTTGTATTCCTGCAACATTGCCAAATTTGTTTATTAGGTCTAGCAGGTTTTTTTTTTTTTTAATAGGATCTTTAGGGTGTTCTACATATAATATCATCTGGAAACATAGATAATTCTATTTCTTGCTTTCTGATTTGGATCCATTTTATTTCTTTTTATTGTCTAATCATTCTGGCTAGGACTTCAGATACTGTGTGGTATAGAAGTAGCAACAGTAGGCATTCTTGAATTGTTCATGATCTTTAGAGGAAAAGTTTTTAGTTTTCACCATTCAGTATGATATTAGCTGTGGATATTTCATATATGGCCTTTATTGTGTTGCAATAATTTTCTTCTTTTCTAGTTTGAGTATTTTTATCATGAAATGTTGGAGAATTTTGTCAAATGCTTTTTCTGCATATTTTAAGATGATTGTGTAATATTTTTCTCTTCATTTCATTAATATGGTATATATCACATTGATTTCCATATGTCGAACCATCCTTGTATCACATGCATAAATTTCATTTGGTTATGATGTATGATCTTTCTAATGTGCTGTTGAATTTGGTTTTCTAATATTTTGTAGAGGATTTTTGCATCTATATTCATCAGGGATATTGGGTAATAGTTTTTGTTCTTGTTCTTGTAGTGTCTTTGTTTGGCTTTGGCATCAGGGTAATGTTGGCTTCATAAAATGAATTCAGAAGCGTTCTCTCTGCCTTAATTTTTGGGATGAGTTTGAAAAGAGTGAGGTTAATTTTTCTTCAGATGTTTGGTAGAATTCTCCAATGAAACCATCTGGTGCTGAATTTTTCTTTGTTGGTTTTTGATTACTGATTTTGATTAATTTTTTTTCTTTTAATGTTTATTTTTGAGAGAGAGAGAGCAAGCAGGAGAGGGGCAAAAAGAGGGAGAGAGGGAGGGAGGGAGGAAGAGAGGGAGGGAGGGAGAGAGAGAGAGAGAGAGAAATTAGGGGAGGGGCAGAGAGAGACGGAGACACAGAATCTGAAGCAGGCTCCAGACTCTGAGCTGTCAGCACAGAGTCCAACGTGGAGCTTGAACCCCCAAGCTGTGGATCATGACCTGAGCTGAAGTAGGACACTTAACTGACTGAACCACCCAGGTGCCCTGATTTTGATTTTTTTTTTTTTGATTACTCTTTACTAGTTACTGATTTTTTAAATTACTGATTACTCTTTACTAGTTATAGATTTGTTTGGATTTTCTATTTCTTTGTGATTCAGTCTTTGTAGTTTATATGTTTCTATGAATTTACCCATTTTACTAGGCTATCCCATTTGTTGGCATATAATTATTTATAGTAGTCTCTGTATTTATCTCTGCAGCATCAGATGTAATGTCTACTTTTTCCTTTCTGGTTTTACTTGAGTCTTTCTTTTTTTTTCTTAGTTTAGGGTAAAAGTTTGTCCATTTTTTTCTTGATCTTTTCAAGCCTCAACTCTTACTTTTGCTGATTTTTTAAAATTGTTTTTCTATTCTCTTTTCATTTTTGCTCTAATCTTTATTATTTCCTCCCTTCTTCTAACTTTGGGCTTAGCTTGTTTCTGTTTTTATAGTTACCTGAGGTGTAAAATTAAGTTGTGTATTAGATCTTTGTTCTTTTTTAATGTAGGCATTTCCTGCATCCCTAAAGTTTTGGTATGTCGTGTTTTTGTTTTCATTTGTCTCAAGATATTTTCTAATTTCTCTTACGATTTTTTTCTTTGCTCTTTTGGTTGTTCAGGCCTAAGTTATTTCTATACATCTGTGAATTTTCCAGGATAGGTATGCTGTTAGGTCACAAACAAGTCTTAACAGATATAAGAAGATTGAAATCGTACCGAGAATGTTTTCCTATCACAGTATAATGAAACTAAAAATCAATAGCAGTTTTCCTTCTGCTTCTTTCTTCTTACATTTATTAAGATTCATTTATAACCTGACATGTCACCTACCCTGAAGAATGCTCCAAGCATGTTGAACATCCAAGAATGTTGAAGCCCTGTGTTTCCTTATTGACCTTGTGTGTAGAAATTGTATCCATTATTGAAATCCCCTACTATTATTGTGGTTGTGTATTTCTCCCCTCAGCTCTGTCATTGTTTGTTTCGTATATATCGGGTGCTTTGATGTTGAGAGCATATGTGTATAATTGTTACATCTTACTGTATGTGAATTGACTCTTTTATCATTATATCTCATTATATCTTATCTCTCTTGTGGCAGTTTTTGACTTAAAGTCTATTTAGTCTGATGTAAGTGTGGTCACAATGCTCTTTTTTGGTTACCATTTGCATAGAATTTTTTTCCATCCTTTCACGCTCATTCTCTGTGTCCATGAATCTCAAGTGAGTCTCTTATAGATACCATGTAGTTGAATTTTGTTTTTTTAATCCAACTAGCCTATGTCTTTTGGTTGTTTACATTTAAACTAATTACTGATAGGGGAGGACTTAACTGTTGCCATTTTGTTGATTATATCCTTTCTGTCTTGTAGCTTTTGTTCTGTCTTTCTGTCTCTTGCTGTCTTCCTTTTTGTTTGTTGATTTTTTTTTAACGTTTATTTATTTTTGAGACAGAGAGAGACAGAGCATGAACGGGGGAGGACGAGAGAGAGAGAGAGAGAGGGAGACACAGAATCTGAAACAGGCTCCAGGCTCTGAGCTGTCAGCACAGAGCCCGATGCGGGGCTCGAACTCACAGACCGCGAGATCATGACCTGAGCCGAAGTCGGACGCTTAACCGACTGGGCCACCCAGGCGCCCCGATTTTTTTTTTTTTTTTTTTTTGTAGTATCATGCTTTGATCCTGTCCCCATTTTCTTTTGTGTATCTTCTGTAGCTGTTTTCTTTGCATCTTCTGTAGTTGTTTTCTTTGTAGTTATCATGGAGCTTACATAAGACATCTTCTATTTTTGATAATCTATTTTAACCTGGTAATTTAAGTCATACATAAACCTACTCTTTATTCCCTCCCTTTGTTATCGATGTCACAAATTATATCTTTGCATGTTAAGTACCATTAACATTTTATAGTTATATTTTGTATACTTTTTCTTTTAACTTCTATACCAGAATAAGTTATTAATCACCATTATTACAATATTCTGTACTTGTGTAGACTGTTTTGTAGTGTCTATATATTTACCATTAACAGTGAGCTTTATACTCCTGTGTTGCTATCTGGTATACTTTTGTTACAACTGGAGTACTCTCTTTAGCATTTCTTATAAGGCAGGTCTACTGTTGAACTTTCTCAGCTTTTAGCTGGGAAAAGTCATTATTTCTCTTTAATATATGAGGAACAGTTTTACTGGAAATACAGTATTCTTTTTTGGCAGTTTTTTTCTTTCAACACTTTTAATATATTATTCTCTTCCCTTCTGTCCTGCAAAGTTTCAGTTGAGAAATCTGCTGATACTGGGGGCAGCTCCCTTTATGTGATGAGCTTTTTTCACTTGCTGCCTTCAGATTCCTTTTTGTCCTTTAATTTGACAATTTGATTTTAATGTTTTTTGGTATGAACTTTTTAGGATTTATTATTTTTTGGATCCTTTGTGCTTCGTGAATCTGCAAGTCTGTTTCCTTCCCCAGATTTGGGAATTGTTCAGCCATTATTTCTTCAAATAAGCCTTCTGACCCTTTGTCTTATTTTCTACAACTCCCATAAATGCCTGTGTTGCTCCTTTAATGGTTTCCCATAAGTTGTCTAGGCTTTTTTCATTCTTTCTCTTTTCATTTTTCTTGTTTCTCTTCAAATGACTTGTCTTCAAGTTCACATATTTTTTTTTCTGGTTGATCAAGTCTATTGTGCCCTTTTAATGACTTTTTCAATTCAGTTATTATATTCTTCAGCTCCAAAATATGTTTTTTTAAAAAGCTTATTTATTTATTTTGAGAGAGTTTGTGCACATATGCATGCACGAGCAGGGAGTGGGACAGAGAGAGAGGAAGAAAGAGAATCTGACATGGGACTTGATCTCACGACTGTGAGATCATGACCTGAACTGAAACTAAGAGTCGGATGTTCAATTACTGAGCTACCCAGGTGTCTGTTTGGTTCTTTTTTTTTTTTTTTTAAGTAAGTTTCTAGGTTTTTGATATTTAAAATGAATTTGTAGTTTTAAAATGCCAAAGGCCCATTTATTGATATTTGCAAAATAGTTTTATTTATTTTTACATTAGAAATTTGTCAGAATTGACCCTCCTTATTGTTCCTATAGATTTTCAGTAATATTGGTAAGGTATCCATGGTGTATTAGTAGGAAACTCCTTATGTAGGGTCTTTACTAGGCTTTTACTTTCTTAGTTTAGTGATGAATGTATTTATTATAGGGGAAAGAACTCAGTATCGTATCACACTTTTACTTAAAATTATCTGTGTTTTATCTGTTAAAAAAAACTGTAAAGAAGTCCTTTATTAAATAAATTTTAACTGCTATTATGTAGCATGTGGCTGAGTAGTTAACACTCTCATTTGAAAATGACCTGATTTGTCTTGGTTGATGGAATATTTGGTATATGTTGGAAGTAAAAGGATATTTTGATCACTTGAACCACCCTTTTCATTGGTTCTCTCACTGGGAGTGATATCCCTACTTATTTCAAAGATGGTGATCAGAAATGCTGGCTTGTCTGGATCTTGTCTGGATATGTTAATGTTACACTTTAATTCTATCTTAATTTGGAGAATAATCTATGAAACTGTGTTAAAGTTTTGTTACAAAAACATATGGTAGAATTTCCAGAGATCACATTTGTTAAAACTGTTGGCTTTATAATTCACTTTTAAAAACGGACTTGTGACCAAGTATGGTAGAGTGGAAACAGTCAAATAATCATTCTGTTTAAACAGAAATACAATTAAGATAGTTACAAATATATTGTAAATAAAATATGACTCAATAAATTATATATCACATTGTTATTGTGCAACACACCTCCTGCTTCTTCTAACTATTCCAGTTTTTTAAATTTGTTTTGGATTATGGTTATTCTTTTATTATGAATTGCATGCCAGTCAAAGAATCATGTCGCACATCTTCTCTGTGTTCATTAAGTTTGTTGATGTGCATCACTGTGGAAGTTGTATGCAGGGATGTTTGGAACTTGATGGAAGATTTTTTTCTTCTTTCACTGCATTTGACTGATTAAGTTGTATTAGTTTTACAGTGATATCACTTGAATCCTTCCTTTATTTTTATCATCTCTGTTACCTTTATTCCTCTAGTCTATATTTTACATAGTTGCCCTCTAATGATTTTTCTAGAATATAAATCTTCTTATACATCTTTCAGTGGTTTCTTAGTTCCTATATTCTGTTTGATTTGCCCTTCCTTGTTTTAGTTTTTCTAGGAAACTCATACTCATCTTTTAATATTCCATGTAAATATCTCTTCTTTATGAAGCCTTTCCTAATTTGCGTGGACATAGTAGTTGATTCATCTTGTATGATACCATAAAATATATATACTTGCAAAATGGATTTTAAAATATCTTATTCTTTTCAAGTTTCCCTTGTGACTATTAACTTCTCAAACTATTCAGAGACTAGGTCTTATTCTTCTCTAAATTCTCCAAGCACAATGGTTAGCACAGAGTAGTCTGTTGAGAAAATAAATGGCTCAATATATGAGCATATGTATGTATTTGTATGTATATTAAAATACCACAGGAAAACTTAAAAATATGGACCAACTTACTGTTATTAAGGAATTGTATAAATCCTAATTTTCTGTGTATGCATAAATGTTAAAATGCAAAGAAATGGTAAATAAGATGCAGTTTTCCAGGTTATTACCAGGGAGACTCAACAATGTATAAAAGCAAGCCTAAAGGCAGCTGACAACTTTATATCAGAGTGACACCTAGTGGTAATTGTATCAGTTTGTTAATATTTTTTAGTGTGTTATTTATTTATTTGTTTCTACAGTTTTGTTTTGTTACAAAATCTTTCTGGGTTTTCTTATTTTGAATAAATTTAAAGAATTATTTTAAAGCATTGTTTCTTCTGTAAAATACTATCTAGTGTGAAATGGTGTGATCTTGAGGGTGGGAATTATTGTCTCGTTTTATGTATAGCAGATTAGTACAGGATTTAACCTAACATACAGGTATTTGTTCAATAAAGTTTGTTGAATCAGTGCTCCCAGAAAATTTACTTTTGCTGGGCCTATTCAGCAGAGCCTTAGTTTCATTTCTGGAATGGAAAATAGAAAAATAGGTCTGTAATTAGTTTAACCATTTGCCTCATTTTCTTTTCTGTTTTTAATCTACTTTCCTGAAACTACTTTTATTATGTTAGATAGCATTTGAGTTGAAATGAATAAGATTGAGTATGTAAAGAGTTAAAACATTTAGCAAGTGCATTTTGAGCTTGAAAAAGTAGTTTAGGACATTTCAAACCAGTTTTTTTCTTGAATCAGTGAATTTAGTTTCCAGTCTTGACTCTGTAACTCAGATTAACCATGTAATTTTTGGCATATGCCTTTACCCTGTGTGCTCAGCCACTCTTTATGAATAATAAACACTGTATAAGTGGTTATTTTTTATTGTTATTAATGCATGTGGATAGAAAGTAGCAATCATATTTGTCTTACACAAATGTTGTGAGCATGAAATGATGAGGACTAATCATAGCTTGTACTTTGGGGGAGGGAGGTGTCTGCAAATTTCGTACATTAATCTCACTGTTCTTTGGTCTGTCTTCAAACTGATATTTGTTGCCTCTATGCCAACAATTGTACACTCCCCAAATTATAAAATTATTTTAATATATAAATAAGCAGCATCTCAGACTGGGCCATCGTGTACATAGTTTATTCTCATTTATGCATTAGAAATGTTTCTTTTACCTAGTTTCACATTTCTAAAACTTCTATTCAGTAAAAAAAAAATATTTTAATAGAGAAGTATATAAAAAAGAAACGAATATTTTTCCTCTCTCTCATTCTTATGTCCCTGCTGTTAGCAGTTTGGTATAGAGTTTAAAGTTGCCATTTTATAAAGCGTCTTTAAGCTGTATTTAAAATTATTTTTCCCTCAACTACTTTTATCACTCATGTCATATTTTGTTCAAAGCAAAGCAATGAAGATAAGAAGCATAGACTTATGTTTTCTAGCATCTTATTTTGTGCCATTTATCTTTCAGTCTCTTCTCCCTCTGATAATTCTGTATCATCTTCCTTTGAAAGACTCTAAGATGACTTTTTTTCCTGTTTAAAGGAATAAAACACACAGTAATGGCTGTAATAGTAAATAGCACTTTACTTTCTCAAGGTCTCATATTTAGCAATTAGTGCTGAATATTAGGACATAAATTCCAAAAGATTTTTGTTTAATCAAATGGATCATTTTATTATAAATGTTTGTTGATTACTTTGGGCTTACTTAATGTTATGCTGTTTTCAGACTGTACATAAAATAAGGGAGTCATTATCCCAGAGGACTCTATGTTATATATCTATAAAGAGGGGGAAGTAGACATGGAAATAAAGGGCATCTATCCATTCATTCACTCATTCATTTATTCACACACACACACACACACACATGTACATATGCTCACATTACCTATTGTACAACAGCCACTATGCTTAGTGTACTTGGTTCCTATACAACAGTTGAACAATACTGTGAAGCAGTCATTGTTATCCCTGTTTCAAAGATGAATAAACTGAAGATCAGAGAATTCCTAAGTCACGAATTCAATCTTAGACTGAATCTAGAACTCATGATCTTCCCAATAAAGTAATTTCTATTATGAATGTAGATTGTGCTATGAGGATATTGAAAAGGAATATTCAGTTTTAGCTGGTGTCTTGGAGGTATGGGAAGAGAATAGATAGGGTTGTGAGGGTGGTCAGGAAAGATTTCAGAGAAGGACCGAATTAAGAAATATGAATCAAAATTTGTTATGTGGACACATTAGGCGGGGGAAGTAAATTTATTCTAGGCAAGGAAAGTACAGAAGCAGGAATGATAATGTATATGGAGGAATAATGAGGAATATGCGGTCTTTAGCATAGAGTTGGGGTTGTGGTCTTCAGTTAGTTGAACAGTTCACTTCAGGAGAACCTCGCTCCCTTTCCACCAGTGACAGATTTATGCTGCCCTTCCCTCCCCTGATCCTACCTTAGTCCCTGCCTCTGTCCTTTTATACTCCTTGACTTACTTATTTTCACATTACCTTGAGACAGCCAGAACCTGTATCCCCATTTTATAGATGTGAGAACTGAGAAAAGAGAATAAGCAACTTACTGGTTTATGGAGATTAATGAGTGTGGAGGGATCTGTAAAAATTGTCTAGTCTGTATGGCCACAAATTAAGCAGTCTTTTCCACATTTTTGTCTTAGGGTCACCTACTGTGTGTTTAAATACTTTTAGCAATGGAAATGCTTGTTAATTTTAAGGCATTAATTCATTTGTTCAGTAACTCTGTCTAAAGTTTTATAAATATAAACATTTTATATACCAACGACATGCAAAAAAAGAGGTATCAGTTGCATGTGTTTCTTTTTCCTTATTTTGAGTTGCCACCTATAAGCTGCATTCCTTTTTTCTTTTTTCTATTTACTTATCTTTTCAAAATTTAATTATTTTTAATATTTATTTATTCTTGAGAGATAGAGAGAGAGAGACAGAGAGATCATGAGCAGGGGAGGGGCAGAGAGAAAGGGAGACTCCCAAGCTGGCTCTGCAGTATTAGCAAAGATGCTGATGCGGTCCTTGAATTTACCAACTGTGAGATCATGACCTGAGCCAAAATCAAGCATTACACCCTTAACCAACTGAGCCACCCAGGTGCACCCCCACTACAAGATTTTATTTAAATTTAAGTTAGTTAACATATAATGTAGTGTTGCTTTCAGAAACATTCCTTTGACCTCACTTTCCTTTTACAGATGGAGCTTACAAGGTAAATGTATTTTCTCCCTTAATAATTCTTCAACTATTAAAAACAGTACTGTTTTTACTCCATTTTTTCAGGCTAAACATCTTTAGTTCATTTAACCATTGCACAAAGTTGTATGGAAATTAAAATACATACTGTATGGGGATAATGTATAAAGTATGGGGACTATAGTTAACAATGCTGTATTTATATTTGAAATTTGCCAAAAGAGTAGCTCTTAAAAAGTTGTCATCACAAGAAAAAGACTAACTATGTGAGGTAAGTGATGTTAAACTTATTGTGCTAATCATTTTGCAGTATACATAATAGCAAATCATTATGTTAAATACCTTCAACTAATATATCAATTATATCATAATAAAACTGAAAAATGCATACTATAGATGATAGTTGTTGTTAGTCGTATTTTCTGAGGCCTCACTTTCAGATACTTTTCCATTTTAGAAGCATGGTTAATTTTAGGAGGTCATTTTGCTTGTACAATGTGACACTCAAATTAGTGTCCACTTTGGGTTGAGAGATCACAGTTGATCTTTCCTCTTCCTTGATTGAGCCATGTCATTCCTATTAGTGTAATCTGTATTAATTTCTGGAACCACTTTTTAATGATGTTTCATCAGAGTCTCACAGTGAGGTGTTGATTGGTATTACTTCCTACCCTCTGCTTATTCTCTCTATTTTTGTAAACCAGTTATTTCACAGTTTCTCAACAGGTCTGTCTTTCTGTTAAACTGTGAGTTCTTTAAAGACAGGCATGATTTCTTCTTGTTTTTATATTGTACTTGCTGTTTGGCAGTAGTAAGCATTAATTAAATATTTGTTGAATGTGGAATAAGGGGATGAGCACTGGCCTAATACTAAAACTTTTAGGTTAAAAGTATCTTGCCTTGTCCCTCTTCTTTTCTTTTAGTTGCAGTATTTTCTTGCAAAAAACTTCGTTTTCTACAGTCCCAGTTCCTATACAGCTTGAATTTCTGATTAGTTCAGACCATTTCTAAGGCCAACTTGTTTGCCATCTTAGTAGTCTGAAGTCTAGAGAAGAGAAAGCAATAGGAAGATTTATGGCATTGCTAGTTATTACCTCTCTGTCAACCAACTAATCTCTTGTAAAAACTTAGTGCATTTTGGTATTTTAGGATTTTTGTACTTTTGAGCTCATCCTCTTCCCTCTACTTCTCTCCCAACCCTCCCTCCCCTTTAGTCATTTATGCCATTAGAGGATATTAGGCTATCCTATTAACAAGTTTGGTTTGGAAAGTCCTTTATACGCTTGGTAAATAGGTTCTAGTTTGGTGAGGTCCAAAGAGACAGCCATAGTTTATTTAACTCTTTGTCCACAAATACAAAGATTTAGGTTAATCCAAGGATATGTGATAACCCTAGAAAAACAGAGCAAATTGCGTAGCTTTCATTTCTTGGCTTGGTCATTACAATAATTCAAACCCTATATAGACTAGCATCAACAAGAAATTCTCCAGGATTCTTAGGCATGTAGAAAACTTGAAAGTTTTGTCTGTTTGTTTTTCCTAATTGGAACATTCCTAATCTTTTGCCCCTTAAGTGTTCTGTTGTGGAAATACCAACCCTCGATCGGATAGCCTCCTAATAATTATTTTCTCTTCCTCTAGTCTTTTTCAATTTTAGCTGATTCTTCATAGTTCTTCTTGTTCTATTTGCATTTGTTTCCACATTTGTTTATTCCCTCAGTAAATATTTTCTACTCTAATTCAGGCACTGTATTCAAGCCTAGATATAGAATGGAGAAGAAAAGAAGCATGGTATTTATCTTCATAGGACTTACAGTCTAGGGGTGCCTGGCTGACCCTCAGATTGGGTCATGATCTCACAGTTGTGGGATTGAGCCCCACGTCAGTTTCTGTGCTAACAACACAGAATTCTCTCTCTGTCTTCCTTTGCTCCTCTCCTACTTGTACTTGCTATCTCTCTCTCTCTTTCTCTCAACAACAACAAAAGCACTTACAGTCTAATAATCTATATAGATGTAACTAATTTATAAGGAATAATTTGCAACTTAATGATGAGTGATCTCTCAAAAAATGTATAAATACAATCATGCCACTCCTGTGATGGAAAAAAATTTCGGGGTGCCTAGGTGGCTAAGTTGGTTAAGCATCCAGCTTTGGCTTAGGTCATGATTTTTGTGAGTTTGAGCCCCACATTGGGCTGTGTGCAGACAGCTCAGAGCCTGGAGCCTGCTTTAGATTCTGTGTCTCCTTCTCTCTCTGCCCCTCCCTCCCTCATGCTGTCTCTCTCTCTCTCTCTCTCTCTCTCTCTCT
This sequence comes from Prionailurus bengalensis, assembly GCF_016509475.1. Lineage (NCBI taxonomy): Eukaryota > Metazoa > Chordata > Mammalia > Carnivora > Felidae > Prionailurus > Prionailurus bengalensis. The sequence continues at coordinate 40,734,208 of NC_057345.1, read as the reverse complement.
CTCTCAAAAATAAATAAGTATAAAAAAAAGAAAAAAATTCATGAAAACCCATATGATCATATCAACAGATACAGAAAAAACATTTAACAAAATTCAATGTCCATTTGAAAAAAAAACAAACAAAAAACTCTAAAATTAGAAATAAAAGTAGACTCCTCAACCTGATAAAGGACATTTATTTAAATCCTACACCTAACATACCTAATGATGACAGATTGAATCTTTTCACCCTAAAGTTGAGAATAAGGCAGGGACGTTCACTCGTGCCACTTCTGTTCAACATTGTCATTCAAAGCCTCATTGTCTTTCAAAAATGACATGATAATCAAGTAGCCCCCAAGAATCTACAAAAAAAGCTACTAGAAATAATAATTGAATTTAGCATAGTCACATGACACAAAGATACATGATACATATGTGTTGATACACATATACAAAAATCAATTATATTTCTTTACACTGCAGTGAACAATTTGGAAAGTAAAATTTTTAAAAGTACTTTTTACAATACCATTTTTAAAAAGGGATAAATTTAGCAAAATATACTCAAGGCCTTACACTGAAAAGCATAAAATATTGCTGAGAAAAAGAACTAAATAAATGGAGAGATATATCATGTTCACGAATTATAAATATCATATTCATGAATTATAAGACTCAAATGGTTAAAATGTCATTTTCCTCACATTGATCTGTAAAATCTGTGTAATTACAATAAACATTCCAGTTTTTTTTATAAAAAAGATATTGAGTTAATTCTAATATTTATATTAAAATGCAAATGGTGTAAATGGTTAAAAGAATTTTGAAAAGGAAGAAACTTGGATGGCTCCATGCCACATCATTTTAAGACTGATTTTAAGATAGTAAATGTGACAATGTAGTATCAGCAAAGAAAGACAAATAGGTCATCGGGATAGAATAGAGAGTCCAGAAATAGACCTCACGTTTACCTGCTCAGTATTTTACAACTTGCCAAGTTAATTCAACTCTGTAAATCTTCTCAACAAATGCAGTTGGCACTGTTGGATATCCGAAATGCCAAAACAACAACAACAACAGGAGGAGGAAGCAACAGTAAAACAGCAGCAACTTAGCCCTTACACCATCTACTAAAATTAGCCCCAAATAATTCACAAACCTAAGTGTAAGAGCTGAAACTATAGAATTTGAAAAAGAAAATTTTGAGTTTGGGTTAGGCAGAGTTTGTCCATTTCTTCCCCAAATAGGAAACAAAAAGTCCAGACTTTAAAACTATAAAAGAAAATTTGAAATATGAGTGGATAAACAACTGTGGTACAACCATGTAATGAAATACTTCCTAGCCACCAAGAACCATAAAATACCTAGGAATAAACCCAACCAAAGATGTAAAAGATCTGTATGCTGAGAACTATAGAAAACTTATGAAGGAAATTGAAGAAGACACAAAGAAATGGAAAAACATTACATGCTCATGGGTTGAAAGAATAAATACTGTTAAAATGTCAATACTACCCAAAGCAATCTACACATTCAGTGCAGTCCGAATCAAAATTGCACTGGCATTCTTCTCAAAGCTAGAACAAACAATCCTAAAACTTGTATGGAACTACAAAAGACCCTGAATAGCCAAAGTAATATTGAAAAAGAAAACAAAAGTGGGAGGCCTCACAATCCCAGACTTTAGCCTCTACTACAAAGCTGTAATCATCAAGACAGTATGGTACTGGCACAACAACAGACACATAGACCAATGGAATAGAATAGAGAACACAGAATTGGACCCACAATAGTATGGCCAACTAATCTTTGACAAAGCAGGAAAGAATATCCAATGGAAAAAAGACCGTCTCTTTAGCAAATGGTGCTGGGAGAACTGGACAGCAACATGCAGAAGGATGAAACTAGACCACTTTCCTATACCATACACAAAAATAAACTCAAAATGGATGAAAGCTTAGTGTGAGACAGGAAACCATCAAAACCCTAGAGGAGAAAGCAGGCAACAGCCTCTTTGACCTCAGCCGCAGCAGTTTCTTGCTCGACACATCCCCAAAGACAAGGGAATTAAAAGCAAAAATGAACTATTGGGACCTCATCAAGATAAAAAGCTTCTCCACTGCAAAGGAAACAGTCAACAAAACTGAAAGGCAACTGACGGAATGGGAAAAGATATTTGCAAATGACATATCTGTTAAAGGGTTAGTATCCAAAATCTGTAATGAACTTACCAAATTCAACACCCAAGAAACAAATAATCCAGTGAAGAAATGGGCAGAAGACATGAATAGACATTTTTCCAAAGAAGACATCCAGATAGCCAACAGACACATGAAAAGATGCTCAACATCATCATCAGAGAAATACAAATCAAAATCACACAGATACCACCTCACACCGGTCAGAGAGGCTAAAATGAACAAATCAGGAAACAACAGATGCTGGCAAGGATGTGGAGAAACAGGAACCCCTTTTCACTGTTGGTGGGAATGTAAACTGGTACAGCCACTTTGGAAAACTGTGGAGGTTCATCAAAGAACTAAAAATGGAACTATCCTAGGACCCAGCAATAACACTACTAGGAATTTATCCAAAGGATACAGGAGTGCTGATTCATAGGGGCACTTGCATCCCAATGTTTATAGCAGCACTTTCAACAGTAGCCAAATTATGGAAAGAGCCTAAATGTCCATCAACTGATGAATGGATAAAGAAGATACGATTTATATGTACAATGGAATACTACTTGGCAATGAGAAAGAATGAAATCCTGCCATTGGCAGCAATGTGGATGGAACTGGAAGGTATTATGCTAAGTGAAATAAGTCAGAGACAGACAGGTATCATGTTTTCACTCATATGTGGAACTTGAGAAACTTAACAGAAGACAATGGGGGAAGGAAGGAGAAAAAAGTAGTTACAAAAGAGAGGGAGGGAGGCAAACCATGAAAGACTCTAAAATACAGAGAACAAACTGAGGGTTGATTGGGGGAGGGCGGGAGAGAGGGGGAAAATGGGTAATGGCATTGAGGAGGACACTTGTTGGGATGAGCACTGGGTGTTGTATGTAAGTAATGAATCACAGGAATCTACCCCCAAAACCAAGAGCACACTGTACACACTGTATGTTAGCCAATTTGACAATAAATTATATTTAAAAAAAAAAAGAAATACTTCTAGCAATAACAAGTGACAAACTACCAATGCAGGTAACAGTGAATGAATCTCAAAATATTATGCTAAGTGAAAGGAACCAGGCCAAAAGGAATCTATATAATTTCATTTATATAATGTCCTGGAAAGGCAAAACTAGTGAATGAAATCAGATCAGTGGTTGCCAGGAGTTAGGGATAGGGGAGGTAATGACCACAAATGGGGGAAATGTGGGTTAACTTTCATGGTCATGGAAAAGTTCTTTATTTTGATTGAAGTGGTTGTTTAAGAGTATACATTTGCCAAATCTCATTTCCTCAAACTGCACCCTTTTAGGATAAGTTCAAGCTCTTTGGTTTAGCATATATGTACACCCTTTTCTCTCTGATCTTATCCTACCTCTCTAGCCCTACAGCTTTCTTTTCCTTAGAAGCACCCATTTCTCATTTCATTGGTTGCCTACTATGTATGTGCCAGGTGCTCTTCTAGTCTCTTAAGGATAGGTGTGGAATTAAAATGTTTTAAGCTCTTAATGTAAGCAGCTTCAGAGATTAATAAAATACAGTCTCAAGAGGACAAATTAAGCAGTTGGGTAGTATGACAGAAAGGTACCTTTAGGCAAAAGTCTTTGTTAAGTTAAACTAGAATGAAGTATCCATGTTGTTTGCCACAAAACATGGAGAGCCCATAGCAACATGGAACTGGTTACCAACATGCTTGAAAACTAAGCCATTTCTTCTATTCCTCCATCCCTCTCATTCTCAGACTCTACAAGTTGCTGAACTTCAAAGGAGTCTTTCTAATTTTGTGTGCATAAAAGTCACCTACAGAGTGAGTTGGGGGGCTAATTAAATGTAAGTCCTGGGCTGAATCCCATAGATTTAGATTCTAATTCTGTGATGGAGTAGAGACCGCAAATCTGCATTTTAAAAAAACAAACAACATAGGTGATTCTGATGAAATTGATTCAAGAACTACATCTTGAAAAACAGAGTCTATTTCACAGATTACTGTCTTATGCATCACCTTTTCCATTTTCAGCATAGGCAATGTATACTTTCATTTACTATTTCTTGTCTTGTTATTTTAATATCCTGTGCCAATAGGTTTTCATCTTTTCTGTTTGCCATTCAATTCTTTGCTAGATTTTCTTAAAATCTGTAACAAGTTCCCCTTGGTACTCAATATACATGGTTACCATCTTGGTACTTAGAAGAAAGCCTTTCAATAGATATTAATTGCTTTGTTTACCCTTTCTTTCTTTTTTAAATTTACTGATTATTTATTTTTAGGAGAGAGAGAGTAGGGAAGAGGCCGAGAGGGGGAGGGGGAGAGGGAGAGGGAGAGAGAGAGAGAAAGAGAAAGAGAAAAAGAGAAAGAGAGACAGTGTATCTGAAGTAAGTTCTGTGCTGTCAGCAGAGAGCCTAATGCAGGGCTCAAACTCACGAACTGTCAGATCATGCCCTGAACTGAAGGTTCAGTTACTGAACTTAACCAACTCAGCCCTCCAGGTGCCTCCACACTTTCTTTCTTGAGTCCTGGCATAGAAATTGCCTCCCTCTGTTTATAAATCTCTCATGTCCAGTCCATTCCTGTTCCAGTATTCACTGTAGAAAGTATATGAAATAGACAAAATATGAAAAAAGTAAAATGGTCAGCTGTTCTACTTTTAACTGCAGTTAACATTTTGCTGCATTTCCATTTTCATTCTACATCTGTTGTATGAATTTATATTTTGCAGACTTGAGATAGACTCTAATGCTTTATAATTTGCTTTTTTACTTAAAAAAAAAATATTTTCTGTGAGAGCACAAGCAGGGGAGGGGCAGAGAGATGGGGGCAGGGGATCCAAAGCAGGCTGTGTGCTGAAAGGGTGACAGCAGCGAGCCGGATGTGGGCCTCGAGATCATGACCTGAGCTGAACTTGGACCTCAACCAACCATGCCACTCAGGCACCCCATAATCTGTTTTTTTTCACTTGTATTATATCATGATCATTTTCTGTATTTTAAAATATTTGGGGCACCTAGGTGACTCAGTCAGTTAAGCGTCTGACTCTTGATTTTGACTCAGGTTATGATCTCATGGTCCTGGGATTGAGCCCCCATGTCAGGCTCTATGCTGGGCATGGAGCCTGCTTAAGATTCTCTCCCTCTCTCCCTCTCCCCTGATTGTGCACATTCACTCTCTCAAAAAGAAAATACTCTTGAAGTACATAGTTTGTTTTTTTTTTTTAATTTTTTTTTCAACGTTTATTTATTTTTGGGACAGAGAGAGACAGAGCATGAACAGGGGAGGGTCAGAGAGAGAGGGAGACACAGAATCGGAAACTGGCTCCAGGCTCTGAGCCATCAGCCCAGAGCCTGATGCGGGGCTCTAACTCCTGGACCGGGAGATCGTGACCTGGCTGAAGTCGGACGCTTAACCGACTGCGCCACCCAGGCGCCCCAAAGTACATAGTTTTTAAAATCCATACTATGATTTAGTGGATCATTTCCCTTTTGCTGGTTATTTTGAGCTCCCCTCCCTTCTTGATCTTTCACTATAATATTCTGCAGTGAACTTTGTTGAACCTCAATGATTATTTTTCTTAATATAGATGCCTAGCGGTGTAAATTCTGCATGAGAGGGCACACCCATTTTTTTAGTTTTTGGCATATTCTACCAAATTACTCTTCAGTGAAGTCTTATTAGTTTAAATTGCCATCAGTAGTATACTAATTTATACTCTTGCCAACAGTTTGTGATATTTAAAAAAACAAAAACCAGAAAAACCTCAAAGACCTAAACATAAGAGCTCAAACTTGAAAAATCTTATAACAAAATATAAGGGAAAAGCTTCATGTCATTGGGTTTGGCAATGATTTCTTGTATATGGTACCAAAAGCATAGGAACAAAAGAAAAAAAGTAAGTGAACTGGACTTCATCAAAATTAAAAACTTTTGTGCATCAAAGAGTCTATTCACAGAATAAAAAGGCAACCTACAGACTGGTAGAAAATACCTGCAAATCCTATATCTGATAAGGGATTAGTATCCAGAATATATAAAAAACTCCTGCAACTTCCCCACAAAAAAAAAAATCCAAAGAATCCAATTAAAATTGTTACCGCCACAAAAAAGAAATAATTGTGACGTGATAGAGTTGTTACAACGGTAATCAAATTGCAATATATAAGTGTGTCAAATCAACATACATACATACACCTTAAAATTATACAATGTTATATATCAATTATATCTCAATAAAAAATAAGTTGTTTAAAAATTGGGCAGAGGACTTGAGTAGATATTTCTCCCAAGAAAATATATAGATGGCCAAGCACATGAAAATATGATGAACATCATGAATTATGAGGAAAATGCAAATCAAATCCAAAATGAGATACCACTTCACACCCATCAAGATTACTATCATCTAAACAACAGGAAGTGTTAAGATTTGGTGAGGATCTGGAGAAATTGGAACACTTGTTCATTGCTGGTAGGGGTATAAAATTGTGCAGCTACTGGGGAAACAATGTGGTGCTCCTTGAAAAATTAAACCTAGAATTATCATGTAATCCACCAATCCTACTTATTGAGTATATACCCAAAACTATTGAAAGTAAGTACATTTACAGAAAAATAGAAGAAAAAGTAGAAACATTCCAAGAAGCTATCAGCTGAAAATGGATAAGCAAAATGTGGTGTATACATATATATGTGTATATATACACACAATAGAATATTATTCAGCCTGAAAAAGGAATGAAATTCTGCAGTATGCTACAACATGGATGACAGTTGAAGACATTATGCTAAATGAAATAAGCCAGACACAAAAGGACAAATATGTATTATTCTCCTTATAGAAGGTACTGATGATAGTCAAATTGTAGCATGTAGATTAGTGGTTACCAGGAGCTGGGGGAGGTGGGAATAAGGAGGTATTGTTTAATGGGTACAGAGTTACAGTGTGGGGTGATGAGTAAGTTCTGGAGATGGATAGGAATGATGGTTACACAATGTGAAAGTACTTAATGCCATTGAACTGCACACCTTAAAATGGTTAGAGTGGTGCATTTTATGGTATGAATATATTTCCACAATAAAAAAAAGAAAGTGCTTTGCCAGTTTGGCAATAGATGATATCTTTTGTTTTCAATTCACTTTTCTTTCACTCTAACTAATGAGTTAATACTTCACTAGGTTTAGTGGTTCTCTTATATGTGAGATTATGTGTCTATTGATTTAAAGACTTTAATTTATAAGAACTTTTTATATAAATGAGATTATCCTTTTATTCATTATCTGTTTTGAAGATATTTTCCCAATTTACATTTTTATTTTGTGCTTTTGGGGATAAGGAAGATTTTTATTTTGACAATATGTATTGGACTTTTTTTTCATAGTTTTTCCCTTTATGTTTGTAATTGGGAAGCCCTTTCCATCCTGACTTAATATTCAGTTTTTGTATTCTTCAGAGTGCTAAACTTAATGCTTTACACAGAGTAGATGTGACGTTGATATGAGATTTTAGATCTTAAAACAATTTTGTTATATGAATGGCAAGCACAGAGTGTTTTTATTTGGGCAAAGGACCTACAATACGAGAAGCAAAGAGGTAAATAGAAAATAGCCACTAATGAAAATTATTTGATAATCTTTATTGACCAGTATGCTTCATAAATGACCCGAACCTTTGCTCCCTAAAAAGTTATTTTGTTTATTTTTTTAAATGTTACTCATTTTTGAGAGCAAGAGAGAGAGAGAGAGAGAGCGCTAGCGAGCATGAGCAGGGGAGGGGCAGAGAGAGATGGGGATAGAGGATCTGCAGTGGGCTCTGCGCTGACAGCAGCAAGCTTGATGCAGGGCTCGAACTCATGAACCATGAGATTGTGACCTGAGCTCAAGTTGGATGTTCCACCAACTGAGCCACCCAGGCGCTCCCCCCTAAAAAGTTATTTTCAATACTTTCTTACCTGTTAAATATAATCTTTAGGTTTCTTTCAACTTTCAGGGGAACATTGATGTTTGGGGAAAAAAATGACTTAAGACTTTTAATTTCACAGACACAAATATTAGCTTTTAGAGTAGTCTGATAGAGTGTATGTATGCATTGTTGGGTGTAATCTCAAGTTCTTGTAGGACCCAGTGACACACTGTAAATAACCATGTAAAAATGAGTAGTATTTTCTGGAATCCTTTTGTCTCAGAACCTCTAAATATCCATATATTTATGATTCTTTTGATAACTATAGGTGTTATGTTAGTGATCTTTTTGTTTAAATTTATATGTTTGAGCAGCAGGTTATGCAAGAGCTGCACCTTTGAACCTGTGAGGTCAGAATCTGTGGTGTAGAGGGAGAAACAATGCAGCATTGCCTTGTAATCTTTGCTGTTAAAGTCTTACTTGTTCTTGGATAAGTCATACTTCAGAGTGGTTTTACACAGCCTCTGAGATGGGTTCTTTCCAACCTTAAAAGTCTAATATACTTCTTCTGATACAGAATCTTAATCTGGTTTTTCTCAAAAGAATAGCTGTCATAGTTAAAACAAGTATTTGTAGGGACTGGTAGGTTATAATGTTCGAAATAAGGAAATGATTGGGAGCACTAAAGTATTTCTGACTTGCAAAAATGTTAATGGGACAAAGGGGGGAAAATTCAGTTTTGAGGATTGTACTTGGGGGAAAAATCCATGCGATACTTATTGTACGTTTTGTTTCTTCTAGATTATAGGTTTGATTTCCTTATTGTTTCTACTGAGATAGGCTATCATTTTTCTTTTGGGGGCAGTTTTAACTTTTTGGCGCCAACTTGTGCTGGCATTTTTTAAATTAAAAAATGGCAGCAGCTGGCATTACAGGCATCATTAATATGAAATGTATTCATAGGTTTTTTAAAATTAATGTGGAATTTGAGACCCAGAGGGCTTATAAATTTGCCTTAATGATAGTTACTCAGTGACAGAACTGGGGTAATGCTTTTCATCCTAGTGATTATAACATTGCAACAATGTGCCTAATTCCATGTGGAAGTTACTAATACAGTCCCAGTATCCAACTTTCACTACACATTTTTCTCTGTGAAAGGAAATATTTGGAATGTATTAATAGTCATTTGTTTTACATTGATAGAATCCTTTTTCTTCTCCTCGTATTTAGTTGCCTTTACAAATATAAAGGTTTAATACCATATTCCTTCCAAATGAACTTGAAAGAAGGTAATAAATTCTATACACAGTGTATTTGTTAAAACTTGGGAATCTGAAGGAAGATAAAAACTGTATAAAATGTCTGTTAGGCATTTAAATGGCAGATAAAGTGTTTATAAATCTGTTTTCAGTATATTGTAGTGTATCAGTCTAAAGGAGCTTTCTGTTTAGAGAAATTGCTGATGAAGGTTTGAAGTAGTCTTTTTTTTCTTTCCTTTTTCTTTTTAGCTTTCTTGTCATTAAAAATTGGAAAGTTCTAAAGAAATGTTGCTGTCGGGGCGCCTGGGTGGCTCGGTCGGTTAAGCATCCGACTTCAGCTCAGGTCATGATCTCACGGTCTGTGAGTTCGAGCCCTGCGTCGGGCGTTGTGCTGACGGCTCAGAGCCTGGAGCCTGTTTCAGATTCTGTGTCTCCCTCTCTCTCTGCCCCTTCCCTGTTCACGCTCTGTCTCCCTCTGTCTCAAAAATAAATAAACGTTAAAAAAGAAATTTAAAAAAAATAAAGAAATGTTGCTGTTAAAACAAAACAAAAAAAAGCAAAGGCAGTTATACTCAGAGCAATGTTTGTAATATCCTTATTAATGCATAGAATAAATTGTTAGATGAACTAATTTATGGTTCATGTTAATATAAAACCACATAAATATAAAACATCATAATTTACAATGTAAAGGTAGGCATTATCATGTAAAATAGAATCAGTGTGTCTAACAATAGCTGACTATACTTTCATGAGCTATATCTCTGATGGTTAGTTTTTCTTTTTTTGTTGATTTACTTTTTTTTAAGTTTATTTATTTAGTGAGAGAGAGCACAAGCAGGGGAGGAGCAGAGAGAGAGGGAGAATCCCTAGGAGGCTCCACACTGTCAATGTGGAGCCCTGTATGGGGTTTGATCCTATGAACCATGAGATCATGATATGACCTGAGCTCAGATCAAGAGTCGGACACTTAACCAACTGAGCCACCCAGGTGCCCCTGATTGGTTAGTTTTTCTGAAACTGTTTCAAACTTCGGAAAACATTGGGATTTTTGTTGGCAATAACTTCAAGAAATAAAAATTACAAGAATTTCTATTTTTGCCCCTAGAGGAATAATTGGTGTGGGCCTGCTGAAAGCACCTATAAAACTGGACAAAATATATGAAATAACTGTCTTTAGGTATTGGACAACAGGCAACGTAATAGGTCTATGATCGCTGAGAAAAGGGAAACAAATAAGGTGAGCTCTATAGTTCCCTCTGATTTCTGCCTTGGAGAAGTTTCCTAGACCATTATTTACAGAAAGGGAACCCAAGCAGAACCTGACAGTCTTGTTGACATGAAAAGAAGAGCTGGGAGATCCATGGTGCTGAGATGACTGGAATGTTTTGGGCAGAATACTAGAGAAAAGAGAGCTATGTAGAGAAAACTCCAGAAATCTGGATTGTGCTGCCCTCAAATCTTTGGCTGAATAGTAATCTGAATATCACAGGCTGAGTTGAACAATTCCTGGGGTTAGGAGACTATTAAATTCCTTCCTGCCAGAGGAAAGAGACTCTGTTGAACATACAGTTAGTAGAGTCTCCAGAGGAATATTTTCTATATTAGTATAGACATTTTAACAATGTTTGTTCTTCCAATCCATGAGAATGGAATGCTTTTCCATTTCTTTGTGTCCTCTTCAATTTCTTTCATAAGTGTTCTATACTTTTCAGAGTACAGATCTTTTATCTCTTCAGTTATATTTATTTCTAGGTATCTTACTGTTTTTGGTGCAATTGCAAATGGGATAATTTCTTTCTCTGCTACTTCGTTATAGGTGTATAGAAATAAAACAGATTTCTGCACAATGATTTTATATCCTATGACTTTGAACTCTTGTATTAGTTCTGGCAATTTTTTGTGGAGTCTTTCAGGTTTTCTACACATGGTATCATGCCAGTTGCAAATAAAGTTTGACTTCTTCCTTGCTAATTTATATACCCTTTATTTATTTTGTTGTCTGATTGCTGAGCCTAGGACTTTCAGATTGTGTTGAATACCAGGGGTGAGAGCGGACATCCTTGTCTTGTTCCAGACTGTAGGGGAAAGGTTCTCAGTTTTTCCCCATTGGGGATGATAATTAGCTATGGGTCTTTCATATATTGCCTTTGTGATGTTGAAGTATATTCCATCTATCCCTACTTTGTTGAGGGTTTTTATCAAAAATGGATGCTGTGTTTTGTCAAATGCTTTTTCTGCATCCTGTGGATCATATGGTTCTTACCCTTTCTTTTATTAATGTGTATCACAGTGAATGATTTGTGAATATTGAACCAGCCCTACATCCCAGGAATAAATCCCATTTGATCATGATGGATAGTTCTTTTAATGTACTGTTGAATTCAGTTTGCTAGTATTTTGTTGAATTAAATTTGCTAGTATTTTATTGAGAATATTTGCATCCATGTTCATTAGGGATGTTGGTTTGTAATTCTCCTTTTTAGTGGGGTCTTTGCCTGATATTGGAATCAGGGTAATGCTGGCTTTGTAGAATGAGTTTTGAAGTTTTCCTTCTGTTTCTATTTTTTGGAACAGTTTGGGAAGAATAGCTATTAACTCGGGGCGCCTGGGTGGCGCAGTCGGTTAAGCGTCCGACTTCAGCCAGGTCACGATCTCACAGTCCGTGAGTTCGAGCCCCGCATCGGGCTCTGGGCTGATGGCTCAGAGCCTGGAGCCTGTTTCCGATTCTGTGTCTCCCTCTCTCTCTGCCCCTCCGCCGTTCATGCTCTGTCTCTCTCTGTCCCAAAAATAAATAAATGTTGAAAAAAAAAATTTAAAAAAAAAAAAATAAAAAAAAAAAAGAATAGCTATTAACTCTTTAAATGTCTGGTAGAATTCCTCTGGTAGAAACCGTCTGGCCCAGGACTCTTGTTTGCTGGGTGATTTTTGATTACTGATTCAATTTCTTTGCCGGTTATGGACCTGTTTAAATTTTCTATTTTTTCCTCTTTCAGTTTTGGTACTGTGTGAGTTTCTAGGAATTTGTCCATTTCTTCCAAATTGCCCAGTTTGTTGGCATGTAATTTTTCATAGTATTTTCTTACAATTGTATTTCTCTGGTATTGGTTGTGATCTCTTTATGATAAGGGTGACTAGGGGTTTGTTAATTCTTTGAAAGAACCAGCTATTAGTTTTGTTTCTAAATTGTTTATATCTGCTCTATAATTTCCCTTTTTCTGCTGGCTTTAGGGTTTATTTGCTGTTACTTTATTAGCTCCTTTAGTATAAGGTTAGATTGAGTATTTGGGACCTTTCTTGTTTCTTGAAATAGGCCTGAATTGCAATATACTTCCTTCTCAGCACTGCCTTTGCTGCACCCCAAAGGTCTGGACTATTGTGTTTTCATTTTCATTTGCTTTCATTTATTTTTTAATTTCTTCTTTAATTTCCTGCTTAATCCATTCATTTTTTAGTAGGCTATTCTTTGACCTCCATGTATTTGAGGGCTTTCCAAATTTTTTCTTGTGGTTGACTTGAAGTTTTATAGCATTGTGATCTGAAAACATGCATGGTGTGATAATTGATCTTTTAGTACTAGCTGAGGACTGATTTGTGACCCAGTAGATGATCTATTCTGAAGAATGTTCTATGTGCACTTGAAAAGAATGTGTATTCTGCTGCTTTAGAATTGAATGTTCTGAATATATGTTAAATCTATCCAGTCCAGTGTGTCATTCAACACCATTGTTTCCTTGTTGAGGGTTTTCTGCTTAGATGATCTGTCCATTGTTGTAAGTGGGGTGTTAAAGTCCCCTCCTATTATGATATTATCAATGAGTTTCTTTATGTTTGTTATTAATTCATTTATACATTTGGGTTCTTCCAAGTTGGGGCCATAAATATTCATAATTGTTAGAATCGTCTTGATTCTAACACCTTAATTGTGATATAATGTCTGTATTCATCTTTTGTTACAGTCTTTGTTTTAAAATCTAGTTTGTCTAAGTATGGCTACTCTGGTTTTCTTTTGATGTCCATTCAATCTGCAGCTGTCTTTAGGTCTAAAATGAGTCTCTCCTAGGCAGCTTATAGATGGATCTTGTTATTTTTTTTTAAATTTTTTTTAACGTTTATTTATTTTTGAGACAGAGAGAGACAGAGCATGAACAGGGGAGGGGCAGAGAGAGAGGGAGACAGAATCGGAAGCAGGCTCCAGGCTCCGAGCCATCAGCCCAGAGCCCGACGTGGGGCTCGAACCCACGGACTGCGAGATTGTGACCTGAGCTGAAGTCGGACGCTTAACCAACTGAGCCACCCAGGCGCCCCTCTTGTTATTTTTTTTTAAATCCATTCTGATACCCTACATCTTTTGATTGGAGCACTTAGTTCATTTATATTCAGAGTGATTATTGAAAGTTATGAATTTAGTGCCATTGTGTTACATATAGAGTTGGTGTTTCTGGTGATGCTCTCTGGTCCTTTCTAGTTTTTCTGCTTTTGGTCATGGTTTTTGTTTTCTTGTTTTTTTGTTTTTGTTTTTTTTTCCACTCAAAGTGTCCCCCTTAAAGTTTCTTGCAGGGCTAGGTTAGTAGTCACAGACTGCTTTAGTTTTTGTTTTTCTGTGAAACTCTTTGTCCTTCTATTCTGAATGACAGCGTTGTTGGATAGACTATTCTTGGCTGCATATTTTTCCAATTTAACATGGTGAATATATCCTGCCACTCATTTCTGGCCTGCCAATTTTCTATGGACAGATCTGCTGCAAACCTGATTTGTCTTCCCTTATAGTAAGGAGTTTTTTTCCTTAGTGCTTTCAAGATTCTTTCCTTGTTGGTATATTTTGTGAATTTGACAATGATGTGTCTTGGCAATGGCCAGCTTTTGTTGAATTTAATGAGAGTTCTCTCTGCTTTTTGGATTTTGATCTCTGTGTCTTTCCTCAGATTAGGGAAGTTTTCAGCTATAATTTGTTCACATAAGCTTTCTGCCCCCTTTTCTGTTTCTTCATCTTCTGGGGATTCCTATCATACAAATGTTATAACATTTTAATAAGTTGCTGAGGTCCCTGAATTTACCTTTGTGATCTATTTTATTTCCCTCTTCTTTTCAGCTTCATTATTTTCTATAATTTTATCTTTTATGTCCCTAATTTGCTCCTCTGCCTCATCCATATTGGATGAGGTTTTTCCTCATCCATTGGAGGTTTTTGTGACCTCCATTTGGGTTTGCATCTCACTTACAGCTTTTTTTATTTCGGCCTGACTAGATTTTAGTTCTTTTATCTTTGCAGAAAAGAATTCTCTGGTGTCTTCTATGCTTTTTTTTTAAGCCCAGTTAGTATCCTTATAATCATTGTTTTAAATTCCAGTTCAGACTCTTAGTTACATCTGTATTGATTAAATCCCTAACCATCATTTCTTCCTGGTTTCTTTCTTTCTTTCTTTCTTTCTTTCTTTCTTTCTTTCTTTCTTTCTTTCTTTCATTCAGTGAATTCATCCATCGTGTCATTTTGGAGGAAGGAAAAATGTAACAAAATGAAATAAAAGTTTAAAAAATTAGAAAAAATCAAATAAAGGAAGCTAGATCCTAGGTGTGTTTTGGTCTGCTTGTTAAGGGTAGCTTGATAGATAGACAAGAGAAAAGAAAAAAAAATTTAAGTAAATAAGTAAATAAGTTCTCTTTCTGTATCCAAGAAAAAAACAAGCAAAATAGAAGGAAAAAAAAAACCAAAGAACGAATGAACATACAAAAAAACCCCACAAAACCCTAAATGAATCAGATTTTCCCTAGAGCTGAAACTTATAGCACTTTATGATCAGTAGACTAAGTGCCTGGAAGGGATTTGTGCTGGTCTTCTGGGGGAGGTCTTCTGCTCTGATTCTCAGGTTTACTTGCCCTAGTGGAGTGCTAGGAGCAGGGCTTAGTGTAACTGCTCCATTCTCCACTTGGTGGCTCTGGCTAGCTCACTGGGGTTGATCAGTGTTGTGCTAATGGTGAAAGTGGCTTCACCCTGTTCTCTTAGTCTCCCCAATAGGGAAGTTTCTGGACTCATAGACTAGTGATCATTCACCCCTCCTGTGTCTCTAGTTCCGTCAGCTCCCTGCCTTCCCCCATCCATGTTCGAGCTGTCTACCTGCCAGGCAGCACCTCTCTCCAGAGTTTTATCTCCAGAGGCAACTGTGTTTCACAACCCAACACTTCAGAGACCCCTATGGCTCAGCCTGTGGTGATCCTCTGGGGAAGGATCTTGCTTTACTGTGGCTGGTACTGGCTTGTCCCAGAAAATGTTTGCATGACCATGTAGCAGCAGTGGCTCAGAATTTAAGGTAAATCCCAACACACAGCCAGCGTCTTTGTTTCTATTATAGGTGAGTGGGTAGCTCTATGGCACCTACCAGGTCTTGCCTGTGGAGATCTGTATTGCCTCTACCATGTGCGCTCCAAGCAGGGTAACCACTTCTCCCTGCCAGACCCAGGAGATCCTTAGTCTGTGCTGCCCACTCCCGGGCGTCCTCCCTGCTTTCTTGCCAGAGTGCTACTAGGCGCTAGCCTCGGAAACCAGACTCTTTGTTCTGCTGTTTATAAAAAACTGGCAGTATTGAAACCCTCTGCTTCTCCCCACCTCCATCAGTTATTTTGGGGAACAGTTTTCTTGTGCAGTCCCCTGCACATGTTTTCACTCTTTTTCTCTAGGTGCTTTGAGGGGGAGTGTTTTTGTTGTGTGAATGGAGGCTCTGCTCAGTCTCCCCCTCTTTCTCTTCTTTGAAAAAATGGATCCCTTCTCTCTTTCATTCTATGGCTCTTCTCTCCCCCAGTTCACCTCTGCAGACAGGTGTACCTGCCGCATTCTCTCCCTCAAATTATGCAGATTGTTCTGTTAATCCTCAGATCAATTTCCTAGTTGTTCAAAATGGTTTGATGTTGATCTAGCTGTGTTTCAGGTACAAGACAAGCCTAGGATCCCCTTACTACTCTGCCATCTTAACTCTTCCCTATATTCTTATAGTTTTATTTGACATTCTCATTTGATACTACAACCAAAACTGGTAAATGATCATTTCTTAAAGGCTAGTTGCAATGTAAAATCTGAAACCACATCAGCAAAATTGTGGTATTCTGTTATATGAAAATTCACTGGAATAGCTTTACTTTCACTGCATGATTTTCTTTTTTTTTTTTTTTAATTTTTTTTTTTTCAACG
Source organism: Prionailurus bengalensis (assembly GCF_016509475.1). Taxonomy (NCBI): domain Eukaryota; kingdom Metazoa; phylum Chordata; class Mammalia; order Carnivora; family Felidae; genus Prionailurus; species Prionailurus bengalensis. The sequence continues at coordinate 40,717,713 of NC_057345.1, read as the reverse complement.
TTTATTTATTTTTGGGACAGAGAGAGACAGAGCATGAACGGGGGAGGGGCAGAGAGAGAGGGAGACACAGAATCGGAAACAGGCTCCAGGCTCTGAGCCATCAGCCCAGAGCCCGACGCGGGGCTCGAACTCCCGGACTGAGAGATCGTGACCTGGCTGAAGTCGGACGCTTAACCGACTGCGCCACCCAGGCGCCCCTCACTGCATGATTTTCTAATACCATGAAATAGTCATTTGGAAAATATTGGTTCACTTAGTTATATAGATAAATGAAATATTGACAAATTGCATTATATGATATCAGTAAATCACTTTTTTTTTTAAAGTTTATTTATTTTGGGAGAGAAAGTGAGTATGCACGAGAGGGGCACAGAGAGAGAGAGAGGGAGAGAATCTCAAGCAGGCTCCATCCACACTGTCAGCATGGAGCCTGGTGTGGGGTTAGAACTCACAAACTGAGATTATGACCTGAGATGAGTAAGAGTTGGTTGCTTAACCAACTGAACAACCCAGGTGCCCCAATAATTTGTTAATACCATCACTAATCTCACAGAAAAGTATTTTAAGTATGGGGAAGTTATCAAGCTCATAATAACATATACAAAGTTTTTAAAAATTTGGGATTTAGTTTGAAGCCTCAAATTTTATCATTGACCAAAAAATGTCAGATTTTTCCCTTGGGTTGACAGGCTTACTTTGTTCCTTTTTAAGAAAATGTCAAGTCTGAATAACATAAAGTAATATCATTTATTCAAGTAAAAATAGTTTTCTGTGAGAAACACAGTTCATCTCACATTATAAACAAGTCCTTTTCCTCAGAACAATGATTGTACTTTAATATGTAACAGAAGTGCTTTATGGGTAATTCCAGTTTCATCACACATAATACTTAAATGCACTGAGATTTAATAAAGGTAACCATTTTTGTTACTTCATGGCTTTTTTTTTTTTTAATGCAAGTATTTGGTGGTTAAGGATATAAGGACTAGTAGTTCAGCTTAACACCACTACTTCGATTTGTGATAAAGTAGCAGGAATATTACTTAGCATTACTTTTGTACAATCAGTCTCAAGCAGTCCTAGGCATCTGTGAACTGTACTTTTGAGAATCGCTGCTTTAGATCCACCCTAAAAAGTGTTGTGAAGGAGTCTAAAGAGGATCAGTCTGATATGCATGAAAATTAAGGGCCTGTTAGAATAAACTTCCATGCTCTTTAAAGGCAAACCAGTAAATGTAGATACTCATTAATGTAATTTTCATAATGAATGGCATTTAGTCAAAAATAGTAGACATGAGAAGTATCCAAGTATGACTCATAACTTGGAGAAAAATTTGAAAATAAAAATCCTTAAATGGCAAAAATAATAGAATTAACAGATGAAGATTTTAAAACAGCTGTTTTAACTATTCTTAAGAGTTTAAAGGAAATCAAGAACTCAATGAGGAAAGAAATGAAAAATACTGAAAATTGACTAAATGGAGATTCTAAAGTATAAGATCTACTAAGAAAGAATTTACTCAAAAGAATTAAGAGGTAGATGCTGTTGAAGAAAAGATCAATTAATTTGAAGACATAACAATAAAAGCAATGCAAAATGAAGTACACACAGCAAAACTACAGGAGTGAGGTGGTAGAATGCAGCCTGAGTGGGGACAAATTGAGTGGTCTAATGTATGTATGATTAGAGTTCCTGAACTAGAGGGACTAGTAGAAAGGGAAAAATGTTAAAAGAATAATAACACAAAACTACTCAAATTTAATGAAAAATGTAAACTTACAGACAGGTGTAAGAAACTTAGTAACTCCAAGTAGGAGTAACTCATAGGAAGCCATATCAAGACAGATCATAATAAAATTGCTGAAAATCAGTAGTACAAGAAGTTCATCCAGCAACAGTCAGACTGGTCTGTCAAAATTAAGTGCAACTGGTGGAAACCTAGAGGCATTGACAATAGGGGTGCACAAGATTCAAGGGCTAGTCTTGATGCCTTGCAATGGTTACGAGAGCAACAAGAAAACAAAGCACATGCTGCCCAGCAGCTTCTGGAAATTCCTAATCCACAACGTCAAGGAGCTTGAAGTGCTGCTGATATGCAACAAATCTTACTGTACAGAGATTGCTCATAATGTCTCCTCCAAGAACTGCAAAGCCATTTTGGGAAGAGTAGCCCAGCTGTCTATCAGAGTCACCAATCCCAATGCCAGGCTGCACAGTGAAGAAAATGAATAGGCGGCCTTTGTGCCAATCATATTTGTGTTAATAAAAGCATAAAACTGCAAAAAATATTAATCAGAGGTGAGGAAAAAAAGACACATTGTATATAGGAAAGAGATTTAAAAATAATGACTACAGACTTATTATCAGAAGCAATGCAAGCCAGGAGACAATCAGAGATATTTTTAAGTGTTGAAGGAATAAAATGTTAACTTAGAATACTACATCCAACAAAAATATCTTTCTAAAATGAAGACAAAATAAATATATTTTTCACAAACAAAAGCTGCAAGAAATGTTAATGGAAGGTCCTTAGGCTGAAAGAAAATTATAACAGAAAATTAGATTAATACAAATAAATGAAGAACACCAGAAATTGTAAATATGTGGGTACATACGAAAATTTTTTAATTTTTAATTTCTTTAAATGATTAAAAATATATTGTGGGGTTTATGAATTATGTAGAAGTAAAGGTATGTGGAAATATAAGTGTACTGTTGTAAGACAAGTCCTATGTTATTTGAAGGCAGACTGTATTAAATTAAAAATGCATATTATTTCAGTCGGTTAGGCGGCCGACTTCGGCTCAGGTCATGATCTCACAGTCTGTGAGTTCGAGCCCCGTGTCGGGCTCTGTGCTGACAGCTCAGAGCCTGGAGCCTGTTTCAGATTCTGTGTCTCCCTCTCTCTGACTCTCCCCCGTTCATGCTCTGTCTCTCTCTGTCTCAAAAATAAATAAACGTTAAAAAAAATTTAAAAAAATGCATATTATAAACCCTAGAGCAATCACTAAAACAATGAAATACAGATAATAGTTATCAAGCCAAGGGTTAAAATACAATGGAATATCTAAAAATAATAAATTCAAATGAAGATAGAAATAGATGATAAAAAATAGGATGAATAGAAAACAAGACTGTATAGTAATTACAATTAATATAAATTAGCTTACATTCTTATTAGAAGGTAGAGATTGTGAGACTGGATAAAAAAGGAAAACCAATGATATATGTACAAGTAAACCGCTTCATATATTTTTTAAAGTTTTTATTCATTTATTTTGAAAAGGAGAGATAGAGAATCCCAAGCATGCTCCAGGCTCAGCTTGGAGCCTGATGCAGGGCTCTGTCTCATGACTGCTAAATCAGTACTTGAGCTGAAATCGAAAGTCAGATGCTTAACTGATTGAGCCACCTGCGCACCCCAAAACCCACTTTAAATATAAAGCATAATATTGAAATATATATATGAAAACAGTATAAATATGAATATAAATATGAAATATAAATATATGAAAACAGTATATATATGAAAACAATATATATATGTAAAAACAGTAATCAGTATTATGTTATTAATAACATTGTTACTAAATTAATATTAAATGAAGTAGACTTCTGGGCAAGAAATATTATGAGGGCCAAATGGAGACATTTCATGATGAAAATGGGAACTCATCACAAAGACCAAAATATCATAAATGTGGACATGTCTAATAACAGAGTTTGAAAGCATATGAAACAAAACCTGATAGAACTGAAATGAGAAATGGACAAATCCACATTCATAGTTGGAGATGATAGCAGTCCTTTCTCATACTAATGTTCAGAACAACAGACAGCAAATATGAACAACATATCAACCAGTTTGACCTATTTGAAGTGTGTAAATTCCTCATAATTATAGCAGAATACATATTCTTTCATGTGCAGTTGGTACATTCATTAAGGCAGAAAATATACTTAGCCATAAAACAAATCACTGAAAGTTTAAAGACCATGTGAACTGTGTTTCCGAAAACAGTGGAATGAAAATAGAAATCAAAAGTCTAGAAAATCCTGATATATTTGGAAGTTAAACAACATATTTTTAAATCATGGGTCAAAGAAAGAATCACAAAGGAAATTAGAAAATATTTTGAACTAAATTAATATGGAAAAATGGTGTGTCAACAATTGTTAGATGCTGACAAAGTGGTATTGAGAGGGAAATTTATGGTTCAATTGCTTAATTACAAAAGAGTTCTAAAAACAATGACCAATTTCAACTAAGAAATAGTGTTCCACTAGTTCCATTTGCACCAAGAAGTGTTCTCTCCTCTCCTTCTACTTACAGAAACAGGATTTACATTCACTCCTAAAACAGCTAAATAAACCACCCAAAAGGCTTAGAAGGAGTACTATCAGGAATAGTGTCTGCTCACAAGCTATATTGGAAAATCCCATAATTTACGAGGCTTGGATAGAGTATTCAAGGCTTCAAGGTTTTTGCCTCAGTAATGGGGAATAATTAGCTTTAGATTATATACTGTTCACATGAAACCTACTGACATCTTAATATCAAGACCCAAGAGCTGTTTCTAAGTAACTTATCTGCATCCTAGACAAAGCCTAAGAATATTTATAGGAACAAAAAATATTCAGCACCCATTAAGGTAAAATCCACAAAATTCAAAATTGTCAGCAGGCCTGTGATTGCAGCATCAAGCCTGTGGCAGCGTTCAATAAACTGGGGCTAATGCAAGATGACATAATATATGGGAATGATGATATGAAAGAGACCATAAGAAGGCTTCCTGAGAACTTTTACAACAACAGGATGTTTCACATTAAGAGAGCATTGGACCTGACCATGAAGCAGCAGATTGTGCCTAAAGAGCATTGGACAAAATGTGAAGAGTATAAATTCTACCTTGAACCGTATCTGAAATATTTGGGAAAGAAAAGAGAGAGAAGAATGGGCAAGGAAATAATCATGGAGTTGATATCTGTGGTTGAAACTGTCTTCCAAATATAATTTTTTAATGTTTATTTATTTTTGAGAGAGATACAGAGCATTAGTTGGGGGCGGGGACGGGGAGGAGTGGGGGCAGAGAGAGATGAAGACACAGAATCCAATGCAGGCTCCAGGCTCTGAGTTGTCAGCACAGACACTGACACAGGGCTCGAACCCGTGAACCATGAGATCATGACCTGAACCGAAGTCACACACTCACCCAACTAAGCCACCCGACTAATATTTGTCTTACAAATATTTTTTAAGAAGTTGGATAAACATGAGGCATACAATTAGAACCATTTGAGCTACAAATGTATTACTTTAAATGTCTATTGTAATTATAAAAATAAAAAGATACGAAAGATTTCAAATCATAAGTCATTGGAAATGTTAAAAATGATCCAAATTGAGAATCTGGAGATGAAGACCATGATGTCTGAGATGAAAAATTTACCAGATGGGATTAACAGATTAGACATTGAAGAAGAAAAGATTAATAAATTTGAGGGCATCATATTACAAACCAATTTGGAAAGGAGTTTGGCAGTTTCCTACAAACTTAAAAATATACTGACCATTCTTCATTCAGGTATTTACCCAAGAGAAAAAAAAGCATATGTCCTTCAAGACATGTACATTATTGTTCATGGCAATTTATTTCTAAAAGCACCAAACTGTAGAAAACCTCATATGCTCGTAAGCCAGTGGATGGGTAAACATTGTGGTATACCTATGCTTAGTAATAAAAGAAATGCACTATTGTTACACACAACAATGTGAGAGAAGCTCAGACTACTTTGACTGAAAGAAGCCAGATTTCAAAAGTATATATTCTGCAATTTCATTTATGTAAAATTCTAGATAATTCTCAATAAACCATTGTTACAGAAATCAAAATCCTCAATTCTCTGGGGATGAAGTTAGGATAGTGAAGACGAATTACCAAGTGGCATAAGAAAACTTTGCAGGGGTGATGGATAAATTTACAATCTTGATTATGATGGTAGTTTTACTTTTTGAATATATTTGTCAAAACTTGTGAGATTGTAGATTTTAAATATATGCAGTTTATTTTATGTCAATCATAATAAAGCTGTTAAAGTTTTTTTTTAAAGAGCAAATAAAATCCAAAGTAAGTATAGAAGGAAGCAAATTATATATGTGGATACACACACACAGGCATTAACAAAGCAGAAAATAGAAGAAGAATGAACAAAAAATAAAACTTCAAGCTGTTTTTTGAGCGATGAATAAAATTAATAAATTACTTGATACTGCGAATAAGAACAAAAGACCCACAAAGTTATTCATATTGGAAATGAATGGAACCTGTAGACATTAAATAGGTTGTAAGGCAACATGAAGAACAAATTTATGCCAGTAAATTAATGTTTGGCAGACTTTAAGAAGCTATAAAAATTATATTAAAGGTACAAATTATAGCTGACAGAAGAATATTATAAAATCTGAATAGATGTACATCAGTTATTTAACTTGAATTGACAATCAGAATCTTCCCACAAAGAAAATTCGGTATTAGATGGCTTCACTGGTAAAGTCTATCTAATATTTAAGGAAGAAATACTAGTAATCATTCATAAATCAAGGATGAAATATTTTCTAATTCATTTTGTGAAATCAGCATTATTCTAATACCAAAACCAGACAAAGGCATTATTGTAAAAGAAAGCTACAGACCAATATTTCTCACAATTATAGAGGGAGAAATCCTTTGCAAAGTATTTGCAAGTTGAATTCAGTAAAATGTAATAAAATATACACATACGTATATAATATACCTCATGGTCAAGTAAGTTTATCCAGGAAAGCAAATCTTATTTAACAGCTTACAATTTATTCTTGTAATCCACCATATTAGAACAATAAATGAGAAAATTTATCTGATCATTACAGTAGGTGGAAGAAAAAACATTTAATACCCATTCATGTTGTTAAAAAAACAAAACAACTAAACTCACAACTAGTAAGAATAGAAAGAAACTTTGTCAACCTCATAAAGCACATTGATGAAGAACATATAACTAATGTAATACTTCATAATTAAAGGCTAAATTCTTGACTCCTAAGATCAAGAACAGTGCAAGGTCCACTCATAAAACATCTATTCAGCGCTTTGTAGAAGACATGCAAATAGCCAGTAAGCACACAAAAAGGTGTTCAGTTTTGTTAGTTATTATTAATCTTCAGGGAATATAAATTAAAGCCACAGTTCAAAACCACGCCCACTGGAAAGGCTAAAATACAAAAAGAAAGTTCTTATTCATAGTGATATGTGGCAACGGGAACTTTGGTGGAGTGCATGATGGTATAATCACTTTGGAAAAGTTTGGCAGTTTTTTATAAAGTTGATCATACAATCTAACAATTCCATTCTTAGGTATTTATTCAAGAAAAATCAACACATATTTACAAAAGAGTTTTCACAATAAGTTCATAGTAGCTTTTTTTTGCAGTAGGGAAAAAAAACAGAAACAACCCAGATGGTCATCAGCTGGTGAATGTATAAACATTGTGCTCTGTCCATATGTATTTTCTTTGCTGCTGTGTAACAAAGGCTGCAATTAGTATGTTACCTCAAGGCTCAATTAGGGAAGTGTATACACTTTTGAGATTACTAATGTGGTTGCTGACAGGATTTATTTCCATGTGGGCTGTTGAACTGAGAGACTCAGCTCTTCACTCACTCTTGGTTGGAGGCTTCTCTCCCTTCCTTATTATGTTTGTCTCTCCATATACCAATTCAAAACAAGACAGTTGGTTTCATCAGAGTGAACGAGTAAAGGTCAAGAGAGAGTGTGCTAAGAAGATGGAAACTGTAGTCTTGTAACCTATCTCAGAAGTCCACATCCCATCACCATTATTATATTGTCTTCATTAGAAGTATCTTGGTACAGCCCATGCTCACAGGGAGGGAATTACAAAGGACATGAATACCATGAGGTGGAGAGCATTAAAGCCATTTCAGAAGCTGCCTATCTTACAATATAATAGAATACTACTAAACAATGAAAAAGAACTTTATTGGTACACACAGAAATATAGGTGAAGATCAAAAACATTATGCAGAGCAAAAGAACCCAGACATAAAAGATAACAGACAAAACTCATCTTTAGAGTAAGAAGGAAGAAGATCCATGGTTGGGTAGGGTTAGGTTTTTGTTTCAAAGAAGTATGAGTACCTTTTTGTGATATAGGAAATGTTCTTTATCTTAATTGTGGCAGTGGTTGCATTGGTGTATATATTTATCAAAACTCATGAGTGAGTTTTATTATATGTAAATCATAATCTAAGTTGGGGTTTTGAAAAGTATGCTATTGAATTCAGTGGCTTTTTTTAAAAAAAACTTTTTCTAGTTTTATTGAGATATAATTGATAAGCAACACTGTATAAGTTTAAGGTGTACATCATAATGACTTACATATATTGCAAAATGATTACCATTATGAGTTTAGTTAACATCCATCATCTCATGTAAATAAAAAAAAAAAAGCTTTTTCTCTCTGTGATAGTAATTCGTAGGATTTACTCTCTTAACAACTTTAAAATGTAGCATACAGTAATGTTAACTATAGTCATCATGTTATATATTACATCCCTAGTACTTATTTGTATAATAACTGGAAGTTCTACCATTGACCACCTTTGTCCCATTCCCCAACTCCCTACTTCTGGTTACTATAATCTGGTCTTTTTCCTTTGAGTTTCTTTTCTTTTCTTTTTCTTTTTTTTTTTGGATTCCCCATGTAGTTGAGTTATACAGTATTATTAGTCTTTCTATGTCTGACTTCTTTGACTTAGCATAATGCCTTCAAGGTCCCATGTTGTCAAAAATGGCAGAATTTCCTTCCTTTTTTTAATGATTGAATAATATTGAAATGTATATATGCATAACAACCTCTTTATCCATTGATCCGTCAGTGGACACTTAGGTTGCTTCCATATTTTGGAAGATATTGGATATTCCATATGGAAGATATTCCATATTTTGGAAGCATTGTAGATAATGCTGCTATGAACATAAGGGTGCAGATATCTCTTTGACATAGTGTTTTTATTTCCTTTGGATATATTATTGGATCATATGATAGTTCTATTTTTAATTTTTTGAGGACCCTCCATGTTGTTTTCTATAGTGGTTGTACTAATTTATAGTCCCACCAACGGTGTCCTTTTCTCCACATTTTTGCTGGCATTTGATAACAGCCATTCTAATAGACATGAGGTGATATCTCACTGTGGTTTTGACTTGTGTTTCCCTAATAATTTGTGACCTTGAGCACCTTTTTGTGTACCTATAGACCATTTGTATATCTTTTTTAGAAAAATATCTATTCAGGACCTTGGCCCATTTTTAATTGTGTGTGTTGCTGTTGTATTGTGAGCTCTTTATATATTTTGGGTAGTAGCTCCTATCAGTTTGCAAATTCAGTGGACTGTTCTTGATGACATCTATATTATCTTCACATTTTTCAGGTAACATACCAGGGTGCTATAGTGTCAGTGCTATGTTATGTTAAGATCTTTGGTATCAGATATGGATAGACCCATATATATGGATAGACCCATATATAAATACTGCCTCTGAAACTTGCTGCATTCTAGTGCTTCATTGACCTGAATTATTTCAGATATCCCTGAAACAATAACTACTGTCTATTGACAACCTATACTGGCCAGGCACTATGCTAAACATTTATGTGTGTATTACCTTAGTTAATACAATCAAAATAACTAACATTTTTATAGTCCCTTGTGTATATTGGGTACATACTGATACAAAACATTTCCCATGCCTTTACGTGATTTGACCCCAATGAAGGGTTGATAGTATAATTATCCCCATGTCACAGAAGAAATTGAGACCAACAGAGAATAAATTTTTAAAATATGAGGAACTCAAGTTTGTTGTCAAGATTCTGGTTTTGTTTTCTGTTCCTTTCTACCAGGAATTATTTATATGTTACCTAAGCATGCTGCAAAGAGTAACTGGGTCTTCAACTTAAAATCTTTTTGTTTTTCCTTTAAGAAACTTCTTTTAGGCTATGAATGCTAAGAGTGTCTCCAAGAGTCTAAGTGGAAGGTGTCAGGTGAAGATCGGTTTCTAAGAGGAAAGCACTGGGCAGACTTATAAGAGCACAAGCCCAGTTCCAGACAAGTACTGTTCTAGAAATACCAACCTTAACCACAAGCGAAAATACAATGTTTATATGTATTTGATATAAAAAGTATGGCTCATTTTTCTACTATTTCCATAAACAGAACAATATTTTGTCAGCAGTGATGTTTTTGAAGGCCAAGGTTGATAAAGTTTGTGCTTGTAAAATATATTGTGATGTTTAATCACTAATCAAAAGTGCCCAGATAGGAATTTTCTTTGGGGAAGTAAAACCATGTCACGAAGGCCATGAAGTTTTTGACTGTAGCATTGCTTACTTTGGCAACATTGTTTCTGTAGTACTTGGGTAGCATAAGCTTCCTCTCCCCACCCCCCACTGGCCACCATTTTTTCCTTTATCAGCATGGAATTATTTTTCCTCTTTTAATATATGACATAATCAGTTCTTTCAGTATTCATTCACTTATTACAAATGGGATTGAACCTAAAAGTATAGACTAGCACCAACCTAATAAAAGTTAAATACATGTAATCTTTGTACATTCTGATTCAACAATCTATAGTTCCAGAAATTAGCTGATTGATTTACATGTAGACTTGATTCCTGAAAAATGATTTGTGGGGCACTGGGAAAACTTTGATTCCTCACTGTTTTTCATTAGCATCATGTTCATTTTTGCTTTTTATCTTTAAGTCTTTTGTCTTCACTGAATAGAGTAACCTTTGGTTTGGCTCTCTTTCATAAGCCAACTCTCCTTCAGGCTGAGTTTAAGTTTTCTCTCTCTCATTAAAGCCTTCTCTGACTATTTATCCAACATATTTTTTTTTCTTTTTTGAAATTCTGTTGCCTTTCTCTTTAAAACAATTTAAGTTTTCTTCTAGATTATGTACATTAGCTTTATTTTTTCAGTTGCTTTTGTGGATGTTATCTCTTTTTATCTTTGGGCCCTGGAAATAGTTAAGAATAGCAATATTATTCCCCATTTTATGATGCAAAACCTAAGAATGGATATTTTATTTTTTCCAAGATAAGACTTTAATCCAAATCTTCATTCCAAAATCTGCTTTCCTTCTATAATACCTCAAGTTTTATACTTTACCTGCTATTCCTACCACATGCTGAGCATTTAGTGGTATTGTCAATTGATTGGTTTAAAACAGATTATTTACCCCCAATCACTGATAACTATTTCTTTTAAAAAGATATGCAGTTAATTAACGAGTTAATTAATTGTAGAGTCTTTTATCAGAATTAATCTTATAGCCTAAGTTCTTCAAAGGGACATTTTATTTGATCAAGATTTGAAGTTTGGACTATGGAAATTTTTCTTATTTATTCATCAGAGAAATGTCACTGACTGTGCACCATATGCTTAATATTAAAGCTAGCCCTGGATATAGACAAGTGATGATTGCATTATTTTGTTAGTAATATTCAGTCTTTTCTTATTTATACAGGAGAGATTAAACAGATTCTAGAAAATGAACTTCAGATACCTGTGTCTAAAATGCTGTTAAAAGGCTGGAAGACCGGAGATGTGGAAGACAGTGTGAGTTTCTTAATTGCCTAAAATAAAAGAATATGAAGTTATACAATTGACTAAATGATGTATTAAAAAATGGTTTTTATTAGTTTTTATTACATATGACAGAAGTAGATTTTGGTAAAATAGTAACTTAGTTTAAAGAATCAGCAAACAGTGTTTTTCAAGTGAAAACATTTTCATGATAAACTAGCAGTAGTTTTGAATGAGTTAGGTATGTAATTGAAAACAGTATATGGCATATTTTTCATATTTCTAACTGTTATATAGGAGTTAGTTTGGCATTCTTTTTGAGAGCCTTTACTTTTTTCTCAAACCTCATAGGGTGTCATTAAGTACCCTGGAACAATAATGTACTAAACAATTACTTATTGACCTGAAGGAAGTCACATACAATGTATATATATATGCCAAATATTGATAATAGAACAGAGATAATAATAGCAAATTTTTTAAATTTGGAAAATTTAAATGGTGAGAATCATTGTTTACTTGGATAGTGGGAAGTGCATGGAATGAATTGTATTTTAAGAATTTTCATAAAGTGTTGCCATTATAAGGCAGTAGTTGCTATTCTTAAGGACCCAGCAGCAGCCTCAGGTATTAAATATTTCATACACTTTTTCTTTGACCAGAGAAAGTGGGGACAGATGGAAAGGAAATGAATTAACTGTAAAGTTTTAGATGTTTGAGGTAGAAATAATTATCAAATCTTTTCATACTAGTTATTAACTTGGTATTTCAGTATCTAGGCATAAACATAGAATCTTCAATTTTTGGTTCAGTTCTTTGTCAGTGACTTCTGGTAGACATTGTGCTTGTAAATATCTATATGTGAATTCGTTTGGTATATGGAGATGTTCTGAGTATTTAAATAAGATATTTACATGAATTTCACATTAGCAAGGTATTTATAGATTTAGGTTTAAGTTAGTGATGTACTGTTTTAGGGGTCAGCAGCCTTTTTCTATACAGAAACAGGTTGTAAATCTTTTAGGCTTTGTGGGCAATATAGTCTCCCTTGCAGCTACTCAATTCTGTGTCATAGTGTGAAAGGAGCCACAGGCCATATGTGAAAATGTGAAGCGCTACTGTGTTCCAATAAATCTTTATGGATGCAGAAATTTTAATTTTATATAATTTCACATACTATGAAATACTTTTTTAAAATTTTCAACCATTTAAAAATGTAAAAATTATTCTTAACTTACAGGCCATATACAAAGAGGCAATGACCTAGTTGTCCCATAGGCATAGTTTGCTGACCCCTGGTGGGTGCTATATGGCTGTTGTAATTGAAACAGGTTAAAAAAATAAAAAGAAGTGCTGCCTGAGTAAATCAACAACCTTGGCAGAAATAAAACACGAAAATGCATTAGTTTATATAGCTGTATCATTTATCTGTTCATTTACTGGGAAGCCTATGGTTATGAATCAGTTGTACATGGCATTTTCAGTAGTTTATGAAGAGAAAGACAATTATTTTGAAAATGTTCTTAAAGCTATCTGTTCTAATATTTGAACATAGTCTTTTGTTACCAACAATATTTTCAGTTTCTGTATACTCTTTTCCCAAGATGATTTCTGATATTCCTATGCCATTAATTTTCTGCTTGCTCCCGAATGTATATTTCCAGGTTATACTGTTGTGAATTCATTTATCCAAATTGGTAATTCACTTTTGTACTTGCATACCTTATTAGCATCTTTAAGTTAACATGTTTAAAATGGAGCTCTTGGTTTTTCTTCCCATGCCATTTCTCTATCAGTTTCCCTCCAATAAATGGCAGCACTGTATAGCCACTAATGAATACAAAAATATGGGCATCCAGTCTTTTCCCATTTCAAATAACACCCAGTCCTTTGGTAAGTGCTATGACATCTGTCTCCAAAATATACCTCAACTGTGGTCACATTTCAGTATTTTTATTCCACTGCCTAATCCAAGCCATTAGCATCTCATGCCTGGATCAATGCAATAGCTTCATCATTGTTTTCCCAGCATTTTTCTTGAGTTCTTCCTTACATTCTCCACATAGCAGCCAGAATGATCTTTTAAAAACATAAATTGAATTATATAACTCTGCTGTTAAAACATAGTTTTTTTGTTGCACTTTAAATAAAACTCACCGTGGTTCAAAAGGCATTGTATTATTTACCCACTGTTCACCTCTACAACCTTTAGCCTTCCTTACCCTCACTTTACATGATGCAGCCATAGAAACCGCCTTTTAATTCTTCTAATAGGCCCAAGCCCTTTATGTCTTTACCTGTCCCTTTAACTGCTTGGAATGCTTTATCCCCAATTCTTCATATGGGTACCTCTATTTCATCCTTCAAGTCTCAGTTTAAACATTACTTTCTCTAACAGGCCTCTGTATAAAACTAGGTTCCCATCCCAGCATTCTCCATCATAGTACCTTGAGCAGATGTTTGTGGAATGAATGAAGGAATGAATGAATAAAAGTATCCATTTAATTATGCCATGTGTGGTTTGAGAGGGAAGATTCAGTGGAAAATCTATGGATGATAGCATAGCAAAAGGTAGTAGTTACCATCCAAATGGTAAGAGTATTTACAGTAATCCACCAAGTAAGAAAATGAAAGATGAAAAGGTAAAAATAACTTTCCTGTGTATGCATGTGTTTTGCTTGCATGTTAGCTCTGTAAAGGTCACACATCAATTTCAAAAGGCCTTACACATATTTTAAAGATTCAGAACATAAAGGTTTCTGTACAGATTGTAAACTTATGAGTAATTGCCTAATATAGTATTTTTGCAGACCATGCATTACAAACCATTAATGGGTTGTAAAGTGACATGAGTGGGTTATAGCCCACATTAAAAAACCAAATAGAATAGAAGATGTCAGAGTATTTTGCAAACAGTAAGGGTAAGTATTTTTATTTATATAACAGATAGCTAATATGAGTCAACAGTAAATCCCAGTGTCCTTGTATACTTATAGTAAGATGGACCTTCTTGGAGTGGGATCAAGAATGAATTCTATGCTTGGGTAAGATCAGCCTCCCTATGTGTCTCTACTTTCATCTGTAGGATTAAGAGAGATTCCTAGACATCGCACTCCACCTTGCTTTCCAACACTTTCAGCCTGGACATTATTATTTGATTGTACCACAACTAATTTCATTACATCTCTTCCTGCTGTTTATGCTGGTCACTACAAGGAGTTTAAGATTCTCATATCATCCCTCACTAAAATTTCCATAGCTCCATCTGTCTCTAGCCTTTTCCTCTACAATGCCTGGGACCCTGTGTTATTCCCTGTGGAACTAATTTTATTATTAGCAAAATTCCTTCTGTTGTCAACTTCTTCCCTGCACACTCCCTCCACCATCTTCCTCTGACTGAAATCTGCCTTCCTGAGGACATTGTTTCTTTGTAGCCTTCTCCGTGTTCATTGCTTTTCCTTAGCAGCCATCATAACAGTGGACTAACTGGTAAAATATGTGTCCTTATTGCTCCTCACTTCCACTTCCAGACCTTTATCAGTCCTTCTCTAAAAATCTTCAGCTTTGAATTTGATGTCAAAAGATCATCACCTACTTATTGAGGTGTTTCCCCTCATTTCCTGATAATTTTTGGTTATTGGTCTAGAATTGCTGTCTTCTTTTTTTTTAATGTCATGCAGTATGTATGTATTTTTTTAAATTTACATCCAAGTTAGTTAGCATGTAGTGCAATAATGATTATAAGAGTAGAATCCTGTGATTTATCCCCTACATATAACACCTAGTGCTCATCCCAACAAGTATTTTCCTTAATGCCCCTTGCCCACTTAGCCCTTCCCCCCACCCACAACCCCTCCAGCAACCCTCAGTTCATTCTCTATATTTGAGTCTCTTATGTTTTGTCCCCCTCCTTGTTTTTATATTATTTTTCTTCCCTTCCCTTATGTTCATCTGACATTCTCCTTGCCAATCTGGAATCTTAAATTCCACACGAGTGAAATTATATGATATTTGTCTTTCTCTGACTAATTTTGCTTAGCATAATGCACTCTACTTCCATCCACGTTGTTGCACATGGCAGGATTTCATTCTTTTTGATTGTCAAGTAATACGCCATTTTGTGTATGTACATACACACACACACACACACACACACACACACACACAACACACAATGGGCTCTTTCCCACTTGTTCTCTTAGCCAACAATGGCCATTATTGATAGCGCTGCTATAAACATTGGGGTGGATGTGACCCTTCGAAACAGCACACCTGTATCCTTTGAATAAATACCTAGTAGTGCAATTGTTGGCATGTAGGGTAGTTCTATTTTTAATTTTTTGAGGAACTTCATACCGTTTTCCACAGTGGCTACACCAGTTCGCATTCCCACTAGCAGTGCAAAAGAGATCTTCTTTCTCTACATCCTTGCCAACATCTGTCATTGCCTGCATTGTTAATTTTAGTCATTCTGACAGGTGTGAGGTGGTGTCTTATTGTGGTTTTTTTTTTTTTTTCAAAGTTTATTTATTTTTGGGACAGAGAGAGACAGAGCATGAATGGGGGAGGGGCAGAGAGAGAGGGAGACACAGAATCGGAAACAGGCTCCAGGCTCTGAGCCATCAGCCCAGAGCCCGACGCGGGGCTCGAACTCATGGACCGCGAGATCGTGACCTGGCTGAAGTCGGACGCCCAACCGACTGCGCCACCCAGGCGCCCCTTATTGTGGTTTTGATTTGTATTCCCCCCCCTTTTTTAAATTACATTTCCTTGATGATGAGTGGTGTTCAGCATTTTTTCATGTGTCTGATAGCCATCTGGATGTCTTCTTTGGAAAAGTGCCTATTCATGTCTTTTGCCCATTTCTTCACTAGATTATTTGTTTTTTGAGTATTGAGTTTGATAAATTCTTTATAGATTTTGGATACCAACTCTTTATCTGATATGTCATTTGCAAATATCTTCTCCCATTCTTTTGGTTGCCTTTTAGTTTTGCTGATTGTTTCCTTCATCATGCAGAAGCTTTTTATTTTTATGAGTTCCCAGTAGTTTATTTTTGCTTTTATTTACCTTGCTTCTGGAGATGTGTTGAGTAAGAAGTTGCTGCAGCCAAGGTCAAAGAGGTTTTTGCCTGCTTTCTCCTTGAGGATTTTGATGGCTTCCTGTCTTATGTTTAGGTCTTTCATCCATTTTGAGTTTGTTTTTGTGTGTGGTGTAAGAAAGTGGTCCAGGTTCATTCTTCATGTTGCTGTCCAGTCTTCCCAGCATCATGTGCTAAAGAGACTGTCTTTATTCCATTGGATATTTGTTCCTGCTTGTCAAAGATTAGTTGGTCATACATTTGTGGGTCCATTTCTGGGTTCTCTATTCTGTTTGACTGGTCTAAGTGTCTGTTTTTGAGCCAGTACTATACTGTCTTGATGATTACAGCTTTGTAATACATCCGGAATTGTGATGCCTCCAGCTTTGGTTTTCTTTTTCAGGATTGTTTTGGCTCCTCGGGGTCTTTTCTGGTTCCATACACATTTTAGGATTGTTTGTTCCAGCTCTGAAGAATGCTGGTGTTTTTTTGATAGGGATTGCATTGAATATGTATATTGCTTTGGGTAGTATCGACATTTTAACAATATTTGTTCTTCCAATCCGTAAGCATGGAATATTTTTCCATTTTTTTTGTGTCTTCTTCAATTTCTCTCATAAGCTTTCTACAGTTTTCAGTGTATAGATTTTTCACTTCTTTGGTTAGGTTTATTCCCAAATGTTTTATGGTTTTGGGTGCAATTGTAAATGGGATTTTTCCCTTAATTTCTCTTTCTGTTGTTTCATTATTGGTGGATAGAAATGCAACCAATTTCTTTGCATTGATTTTATATCTTGCAACTTTGCTGATTTCATGGGTCAGTTCTGGCAAGTTTTTGGTGGAATCTTTTGGGTTTTCCACATAGAATATCATATGGTCTGTGAAGAGTGAAAGTGTGACATTCTCCTTGCCAATCTGGATGCCTTTTATTTCCTTTTGTTGTCTGATGCTGAGGCTAAGACTTCCAATAGTATGTTGAATAACAGTGGTGAGAATGTACTTCCCTGTCATGTTCCTGACCTTAGAGAGAAAGCTCTCAGTTTTTTCCCCATGGAGGATGAGATTAGCGTTGGGTCGTTCAAATATGGCTTTTATGATCTTGAGGTATGATCCTTGTATCCCTACTTTCTTGAGGGTTTTTATCAAGAAAGGATGCTGTATTTTGTCAAATGCTTTCTCTGCATCTAATGAAAGGATCATGTGGTTCTTATTCTTTTCTTTTGTTAAGGTGATGTGTCACATTGATTGATTTGCAGATATTGAACCAGCCCTGCATCCCAGGTATAAATGCCACTTGATCACAATGAATAATCCTTTTAATGTATTGTTGACTCCAGTTGGCTAGTATCTTGTTGAGGATTTTTACATCTATGTTCATCAAGGAAATTAGTCCATTGTTCTCCTTTTTAATGGGGTCTTTGGTTTCTGAATCAAGGTGATGCTGGCCTTGTAGCATGAGTTTGGAAGTTTTCCTTCCATTTCTGTTTTTGGAACAGCTTCAAAAGAATAAGTGTTAACTCTTCTTTAAATGTTTGGTGGAATTCACCTGCAAAGCCATCTGGCCCTGGACTCTTGTTTTGGGGGAGGTTTTTTATTACTAATTAAATTTCTTTACTGGTTATGGATCTGTTCAAACTTTCTATTTCTTCCTGTTTCAGTTTAGGTAATTTATATGTTTCTAGGAATTTGTCCATTACTTACAGATTGCCCAATTTATTGGTATATAATTGATCATAATATTCTCTTATTGTTTGTATTTCTGCTGTGTTGGTTATGATTTCTCCTCTTTCATTCTTGATTTGATTTACTTGGGTCCTTTTTCTTTTTGATCAAACTGGCTAGGGATTTATAATTTTGTTAATTCTTTCAAAGAACCAACTCCTGGTTTCATTGATCTTTTCTACTTTATTTATTTATTTATTTATTTATTTATTTATTTATTTTTATTTTTTTAAATTAATTTATTTTTTTCAGATAGCATTGATTTCTGCTCTAATCTTTATTATTTCCCATCTTCTGCTGGTTTTGAGTTCTTTTTGCTGTTCTTTTTTTCAGCTTTTTTAAGGTTAAGGTTAGGTTGTATATCTGAGACCTTTTTTCCTTCTTTAGGAAGGCCTAGATTACTATATACTTCCCTATTGTGACCACCTTTGCTACATGCCAGTGGTTTTGATCAGTCATGTTATCATTTTCATTTGCTTCAATGTACTTTTTAAACTCCCCTTCGCCTGGGTGGCGCAGTCGGTTAAGCGTCCGACTTCAGCCAGGTCACGATCTCGCGGCCCGTGAGTTCGAGCCCCGCATCAGGCTCTGGGCTGATGGCTCAGAGCCTGGAGCCTGTTTCCGATTCTGTGTCTCCCTCTCTCTCTGCCCCTCCCCCGTTCATACTCTGTCTCTCTCTGTCCCAAAAATAAATAAACGTTGAAAAAAAAAAAATTTTTAAACTCCCCTTTAACTTCTTGGTTAACCTGTTCATTATTTAATAGAATGTTCTTTA
The DNA here is from genome assembly GCF_016509475.1 of Prionailurus bengalensis. Taxonomy (NCBI): domain Eukaryota; kingdom Metazoa; phylum Chordata; class Mammalia; order Carnivora; family Felidae; genus Prionailurus; species Prionailurus bengalensis. The sequence goes on along the minus strand of NC_057345.1, from coordinate 40,698,485 downwards.
ATCTCCAAGTATTCATGGTCTTTCCAAATTTTTTCCTGTAGTTGATTTCAAGTTTCATAGTGTTGTGGTCTGAAAATATGCATGGTATGATCTTGATTTTTTTGTACTTGTTGAGGGCTGATTTGTGTCCCAATATATGATCTATTCTGGAGAATGTTCCATGTGTACTTGAGAAGAATGCATATTCCACTGCTTTAGAATGAAATGTTCTGAATATCTGTTAAGTCCATCTGGTCCAAGATGTCATTCAAAGCCATTGTTTCCTTGTTGATTTTCGGCCTAGATGATCTGTCTATTGTTGTAAGTGGAGTGTTGAATTCCCCTACTATAATAGCATTATTATCAATGAGTTTCTTCATGTTTGTGATTAATTGGTTTATATATTTGGGTGTTTCACGTTGGGGCATAACTGTTTATAATTGTTAGGTCTTGATGGATAGACCGACCCCTTAATTATGATATAATGCCCTTCTTCATCTCTTGTTACATTCTTTAAAAAAATTTTTTTAACGTTTATTTATTTTTGAGAGAGAGAGAGAGAGAGAGAGAGAGAGAGAACGAACGAACACGAGCAGGAGAGGGCCACAGAAAGATGGAGAAGCAGAATCTGAAGCACCTCCAGGCTCTGAGCTGTCAGTACAGAGCCCAACTGGGGCTTGAACCCACAAGCTGTGAGATCATGACCTAAGCCAAAGTTGGACACTTAACTGACTGAGCTACCCAGGTGCCCCTACATTCTTTATTTTAAAATCTACATTGTCTGATATAAGTGTGGCTACTCTGGCTTTCTTTTGGCAACCATTAGCATGATAGATGGTTCTCCATCCCCTTACTTTCTTTTTTTTTTTTTTAATTTTTTTTTCAACGTTTTTTTTTTGTTTGTTTATTTTTGGGACAGAGAGAGACAGAGCATGAACGGGGGAGGGGCAGAGAGAGAGGGAGACACAGAATCAGAAGCAGGCTCCAGGCTCTGAGCCATCAGCCCTGAGCCTGACGCGGGTCTCGAACTCCCGGACCACGAGATCGTGACCTGGCTGAAGTCGGACGCTTAACCGACTGCGCCACCCAGGCGCCCCATCCCCTTACTTTCAATATGAAGATGTCCTTAGAGATAAAATGGGTCTTGTAAACAGCATATAGAAGGATCTTTTTTTTCTTATCCATGCGATACCCTGTGTCTTTTGATTGGAGCCTTTAGCCCATTGACATTAGAGTGAGTACTGAAAGATATGAATTTATTGCCATTTTGTTGCCTGTAGAATTGAAGTTTCTGATGGTGTTCTCTGGTCCTTTGTTGTCTTTGTTGCCTTTGGTCTATTTTTGTTTTTGTTTTTTGTTTTGTTTTGTTTTTTCATCTTTTCTCCCCTCAAAGAGTCCCCCTTAAATTTCTTGCAGGACTGGTTTAGTGGTCATGAATTCCTTTAGTTTTTGTTTGGGAAACTCGTTATCTCTCCTTTTATTTTGAATGGCAGCCTTGCTGGGTAACGAATTCTTGGCTGCATATTTTTATGGTTCATCACACTTAATATATCCTGCCACTCCTTTCTGGCCTGCCAAGTTTCTGTGTATAGGTCTGCTGTGAACCTGATCTCTCTTCCCTTATAGGTTAAGGATTTTTTTTCCCTTGCTACTTTCATATTTCTTTCCTTGTCTGTGTATTTTGTGCATTTGACTATGATATGCCTTGTTGATGGTCGTTTTTTGTTGAATCTAATGGGAGTTCTCTGTACTTGTTGGATTTTGATGTCTGTGTCTTTTCCACAGTTTAGGAAAGTTTTCTGCTATGATTTGCTCACATAAACCTCCCACCCCTTCTGTCTTTCTCTTCATCTTCTGGGACTCCTTTGTTTCAGATGCCTTTCTTTTTTAATGAGTCACTGAGTTCTCTATGTCTTGTATCGTGCTTTTTTGCCTTACTTTCCCTCTTTTTCCTGCATCATTATTCTCCATAATTTTGTCTTCTATATCACTGATTCGCTGCTCTGATTCATCCACCCTTGCTGCTGTGGCATCCATTTGAGATTGCATGTCAGATATAGCATTTTTAATTTTTTCCTGACTAGATTTTACTTCTTTTATCTCTGCAGAAAGGGATTCTATGCTTTTTTCAACCCCAGCTAATATTCTTATTATTATGATTCTAAATTTTAGTTCGGACATCTTGCTTATATCTGTGTTGATTAAGTCCCTGGCTGTCCTTTCTTCCTGTACTTTCTTTTGAGGTGAATTCCTTCATTTTGTCATTTTGGAGGAAGGAAAAGTATTAGTGAAATAAAAAAAATAAAAGTTTCAAAATTAAAACCAACAGAAAAAATCAAATAAAGGGAGCTAGATGCTAGGTGTGCTCTGGTCTGGTTTTTGAAAGAAGCTGATAGAATAGAGAAAAAAGGGGAAGAAAAAGAAAAAAAAAGGTAAAACATTTAAAATAAAAAATTATACAATAAAATAGAATAGAATGAAATGAAGAAAGTAAAATAGAATAAAAAAATTTACAAGAGAATATAGTAAAAAAAATTTGTAAAAATGGGAAATAAAAATAAATTCTTTCTGTATCCAAGAATAAGAGAAAAAGAAAAGGGGGAAAAAACACCAAATAGATGGACCAGGAAACAGAAGAAAATCTGAATGAAATTACATCCGGTTTCCCCTAGAAGTCTAAATGTGAAGCACTTTATAGTCCTTACACTAAGCAGAGAGAGAGACTTGTGTTGGTCTCCTAGGGCCTGAGCTTGGTTGGCGCAGTTGGTTGGAGCCTGGTGCAAGGGCTCTCTTCTCCACTAATTGGTACTGTTTAGTTTACTGGGGTGGATTGGTTGGCAGGCATGCATGTCTATGTGAATGCATGGGAGAGGTGAAAATGGGGTCACCCAGCTTCCCAGTCTCTGGCTCTGGAAATCTGTGCTCTCACAGACCAGCAGTCAAGCACCCCACCTTTGTCTTTGGCTTCTATCCACTCCCTACTTCTACACTGTCTGTGTCCATGCTGTCAGCCTGTCAGGCGGAAGCTCCCTCCTGAATTATATCTCATATGGGGCTGTGTTTCCAAATCCCTCACTTTTGAGAAACCTGTGCCTTGGACCCCCTCTGACCCTATGGGGGAGGGTCTCGCTGGGCAATGGCCAGGTGCCCGCTTGCCCCTTGGGAACATGCATGCGGCTATGCTGTTGCAGAAGTTCAGAGATTGTAGACAGGTGCCTGCCTGCCGCAGAAAAAGTTTGGGTAATTGCATAGCAGCAGAGGTTCAGGGCTTATGGCAGAACACAACATACAGCCAGTGCCAGGTTTCATCACACCATGGTGTCTTTGTTCCAATATGAGTGAATGTGGCTGTTCTCCAGGGTCTGTTGGGACCTTTGCCTGTGGGGAGACTGTACAGCCTCTACCAAATGCTCTCGTAGGAGGAGAACCACTTCTCCTCGTATGGCCCCCAGACCTCTCAGACCTCGTGTTCCAGGGGATTCACCTTTCTCTATCCTAATTCTTGGTAATTTAAATATCTTTGTAAATGGTTCTTCCAGTACCTCGGACTCTTAGTTTCTTGAATTTCTTTCCTACAGAGGTCTTTTTTTCTCCAACCTATATCAGCTATATCTCCCATTCTCCTATCATTTAATTATAATTCTCAAATCTTAATTTGAGGCTTTGATTTTCTGCTTACCATATCTCATCTTTCTAGCTCATTTCCTTTGATGTCCTAACTCCAGCAGTCCTTCAATACTACTTAGGCCTCTAATCCATTGTTTCTACCATCTGCTCAAGATGATTACCTCTTTCATGTTTTTTCTTCCTTCCTTACAGTGGGTTAAATCCCACGGTTAATCATTATAATCACTTTCTTGTGTATAATCCCAACTCTTCCTTTAAAGATCCTGCATGACAAAAATCCTTACTTTTGATAAATCCAACTCCATCTATTCTGTGCCTTACAGCTAAAAGTGGCTGCAGACAAATAAAATCATGGTGTTGGTGTACCTTTAAATTCATGACCATGGTCTTTAGAGAGCCCCTTAATGTTGCTAGGCAGTCACAGTATATTTACCTGGTTTATCTACACTCCTAAATGGTTATTTTGTACTTGTCCTCTCCTCAGGCCTTTAAAGCACCTTTCCCTTATTCTCACTCTCAACTGATGCCTTTCTTTCCTGTTTTGTTTCACTGACAAAATAAAGGCAATATAAGCAAAATTCTACAAATTCCCAGCTTGGTCTCTGTTTACTTACCTGCATTTTACAAAAGTATTCTCCTTTTGTTACTCTAGATGGCTTGTCCAGTCTCCTATCGAAGACCAAGCCTCCATGTTTGCTTTGGATTGCATTCTTTATCCCCTCTGGCCTATTCAAGGATTTGACCTAATTCTTCCCGGTGTTTCCTGCATCATTGGTATTTTTCTCTAATAGACCATTACCTCTAGTAGAGCATAACCACAAACATAATGTTATGTCTTCTATTTTTCTTCCCCTTCTAATAATCACTGCATTCCTCTAGTCCCCTTGATAACAAAACTTTCCCCAGAGAGTTGTTTATATTTCTTGTCTCTAATTTATTTATCCCCATTTCTCCTTAGCCCAATCTAAGCAAAGAATTGCTAGTGCTTCTGTCAAAGTCACCAGTGAAGTGACCACGTGACTAAATTCAGTGGTAATCTTGTCCAGTGTAATGACCTTTAATTGCATCTATATGCACAGTTTTATATCTTTAGTTTATATTTCCACTCCAGACCTGTTCCCGGCTTTCCAGATTGATATATCCACTTGCTTATCTTCTCCATTTAAATGCTTGATACACATTTCAAACTTACCTGCCCAAAATGGAAGTCTTCATCTTCAGTCTTGCCTTTGAATTGATACCAACTTCATCTTTCCAGTTACTCAGTCTAAAATCTTTAGGATCATTACTGACTCCTTTCTGTCAGAAACTGTATCCAATATGTCGAGAAATCTCTTTGATACTATTTTCAAAATATATCTAGAATCCAGCTATTTTACATCACTTCTATCACACTGGTATAAACCGTTATCATCCTTATCTTAGTATATTCCATTAGTCTCTTCTGTGCTTCTGTCCTCCTCTGCCAACCCCTTCCCAAGTGTTTTCAACACAGCTAACAAATTTATGTATGTATGTATTATTTAAATGATTCATTTTAATGTGAATCATTTAAGTAATCCTGTCACTTCAGTAGTTTCCCATTTCATTCAGAGTAAAAGTCAAAGCCCTTACATTAGCCTAAACACCTCAACATATTTCCTGTCCTTACCATCACTGTTCTTTCTGTGACCCATCTCAGTCAGTGCTCATTTGACTTCAGTTACATCAGACTCCTTGTTGTTCATTAAGTATTTCGTGCTGGTTGTTTTCTTTGCCTGAAATATTCTTTTTCTGTATATTCTCCTGGTTTACTTCCTCACCCCTTTAAGTCTTTGTTCAAAAGCCATATTCCCCACGTGAGAACCACCCTCACCACCCAGTGTAAAATTACATAACTCACACCCCCATATTCTTCATCCTCCCTTCCCTGATTTATGTTTATTCCAAAGAATTATCAAGTTTTAATATTCAACTATATAGGTTGCTAACTTTATTTGTTCCTACTAAACTGTAAAACTCTATACCATCAGGGGATTTAGACTGTTCTGTTCACCACTATACCCTCAGTGTTTACAATTGTCCTGTCACAGAGTAGGTAGCTCAGTAAGTATCTGTTTAATAAATATGTATGCCCTGGGTTACGATGTAAAGATGTAAAATGTGTTTCTTAATATGTTTTTCTGTCAAAAAAAAAGTTTGAAGTATGTTAGTAAGTTTTTACCATCAAGTTAGGAGTGCAAAAGGTATGTAGGGTTTTTATGGCAAAAAATTGTACTAAAGTTTTGTGTGGCTTTCAAGATATAGTTCAGATGTATCACAAGAGTAGTTTATTCACCCTAGATGGAATATTTTAACAAAAAAATTCTCTGGAGTAAGAGTTAAGGTACCCAGGTAACACTTACTAGAGCCCTTACCCAAGTCAGTTTACTTCTTGGGCTGCAGTTCCTTATCTTTAAAGTCTTTGGGTTGAGGTGCTTGCTTATAATCTTTTCTAGGTCTTGTGATCTCTGAAAACCTACAGTATGCTAATTTTTGTTATAATGATCCTTGAAGAAGTGCGTATTAGTTTCAAGGATATACTTCTTTAATGAAGAAATTAATGACTCTCAGCTGTGTTCTTATCTAGTTGTATTTCATCATGAGCTAAAGAATTTGCGTTTTATTTTTAATGTTCATACTTATATGCTCACTTGTATATGGGAGAAACAAATTATTTGGATTCAGTCATTCTGCATTATCATATTTAGGAAATTATCAAAAGATGAAAAGGTAAGCTATAATATTGAAAAATTCTCAAGAACTTTAGGGAAAAAATGAATAATGTACAATCAACAGTCATTTTTTTTGTTTTGTTTTTAATTTTTCTTTTCCAGACGGTCTTAAAATCGCTACATTTGCCAAAAAACAACAGTCTTTATGTCCTTACACCAGACTTGCCACCACCTTCATCATCTAGTCATGCTGGGTAAGGTGTTTACTTTTCCTGGGAGTCTGAAATGGAAAGCTTGATTGTTACTTTGCTTTAAGCTGTATGTAAATATCAAAATGAAATCGAATCAAAATCTTGTTGAAGCATAAACTTACCACCAACTATTAACTATATAAAATTTCAAACTATTTTGGTCTGGATGGTTTGTTTGATTTTAGTGGTGGAATTTTTTTCCAAAGAAAATCTTTAGCAAAACTCCATTATGGAAAAAATAGTCAAAAATGGTACTGCTCTGGGGTGTCTGGGTGGCTCACTTGGTTAAACGTCGGACTCAATTTGGCTGAGGTCATGATCTCAGAGTCCTGAGATTGAGCCCCATGTCAGGCTCTGTGCTGAGCACTGAACCTCATTAACATTTTCACTCTCTGACCCTCCCCAGCTTGTTCCATCTCTTTCTCTAAAGTTTAAAAAAAAAAAAAGTGCTGCTCTGTTTGAAGGGGAGGGACTAGTATTAGAAGGAAGAGATTGAGTAAATGGAACTCTAGCTTTCCCCATGGCTAAAGAAGGCATATTTTTGAGGGAAGTTCATCAGGTCCTGCAGAATAGGGTTTGAAAAGCACTGATACATTTTTGTTAAGCTTTTCTATTTGAAATAAAGAATCTTATCCTTTTTTCATTATTCTTGAAACTCAAGACATTTATAGAATGATTAAAATATTTTAATATTAAATTATGTATTACATTGTTAATGCTAGATAAAGCAAACTGATCCAAAGTAAATGATTATGCCAGTAATAGAGTAATAATGTTTGTGAGTACAGTATCACTCCAGAACTACATTTGTTTTTAGATTTTCACAATTTTTATACATGTTTCTTTCTTGATACAATTTGGTGATTTTGTGTGGTAGAGACCTGTGTGCTTAAACTATGAATATTGTCAACCTTTTCCCCTCCCACCTGTGAAATATCTTTATTATTATGTATTAGAAGGAAAAAATTATTCTTTTTCTCTCATACACTACTCACAGAATACTTCTGGCTATGAAATGTGTGGTGTTCTTTCCCTCCCACACCAGGCAATTTTTCAATACCAGTTCTACAATTTTAATTTAATTCTGATATTATCTACCTGAAGACAGCATAAAATCCCATAGGTTCAGGGCTTAGTCCTCTAAAATTGTCCCCACATTAGACACAAGTTCAATATTTGGAAATATTCCTTCCTTTTCTATTTTTTGGAATAGTTTGAGAAGAATAGGTAATAATTCTTCTTTAAATATTTGGTAGGCTTCACCTGTGAAGCCATCGGGTCCTGGACTTTTGTTTTTGGGAGTGTTTGATTACTGATTCAATTTCTTTGCTGGTAATTGGTCTGTTCAAACATTCTATTCATGTTTCAGTTTGGGTAGGTTATGTTTCTAGAAACTTAACCTATTTCTTCTGGGTTGTCCAATTTGTTGGCACATAGTCTTTCATAATATTCTCTTATAATTGTGCTCCTGTGGTGTTTGTTGTTACTTCTCCTCTTTCCTTTGTGATTTTATTTGGGTCCCCCCCCCCTTTTTTTTTTTCTTGATAAATCTGGCTAGAGGATTATCAATTTTACTGATTTTTTTTTTTTTTCAAAGAACCAGATCCTGGTTTCATTGATGTGTTCTATTGTTTTTTAAGTTTCTTTATCATTTATTTATTCTCTAATCTTTATTATTCCCTTCCTTTGACTGGTTTTAGGTTTTGTTTGTTCTTTTTGTAGCTTTAGGTATAAGGTTAGGTTGTTTATTTGACATTTTCTTGCTTTTGAGGTAAGCCTGTTTTGCTGTAAACTTCCCTCTTAGAACCATTTTTGCTGCATCCCAAATGTTTTGAACCATTGTATTTTCATTTTCATTTGTTTCCATGTACCTTTTAATTTCTTCTTTTATTTCTTTGTTGATCCATTCATTGTTTCATAGCATGTTATGTAATCTCTATGTATTTCTGCGCTTTCCAGACTTTTTTTTCATGTGATTGGTTTCTAGTTTCATAGCTTTCTGGTCAGAAAACATGCATGGTATGACTTTGATCATTTTAAATTTGACAAGACCTGTTTTGTGGATCTCTTCTGGAGAATGTTCCATGGGAACTTGAGAAGAATATGTATTCTGCTATTTTAGGATAAGATGTTCTGAATATATCTGGTAAATCTCTCTGGTCTATTGTGTCATTCAAAGCCATTGTTTCTTTGTTGATATTCTGTTTAGATTATCTATCCATTGATGTAAGTGGGGTGTTAAAGTCTCTTCCTAGTATTGTATTTTCCTTGATTAGTTCCTTTATGTTTGTTAGTAAACAAACATAGTAAACACACATTTCATAGCCAGAAGTATTCTGTGAGTAGTGTATGAGAGAAAAAGAGTAATTTTTTCCTTCTAATACATAATAATAGGTCTATCTAGTAACTATTTTAGGTCTATCTAGTAACTATTTGGGTCTATCCATTATGGGTGTATAAAATTTATAATTGTTATATTTTGTTGGATTGTCCTTTTTATTATATATATAGTCTCTTCCTTTGTCTTTTGTTATACTCTTTGTTTTAAACTTTATTTTCTCTGATAAAAGTATTACTAATATGGCTTTCTTTTGACAATTTGCATGATAAATATTTCTCCATCACCTCACTTTCAATGTGCTGGTGTCTTTAGGTTGGATTATTTTGTCCATCTATGTATTGTTATTTTATTCCTTGTTTTGTGTTTGTTTCTGAAGATTTTCTCTGATCCTTTCCTGTCTTTCTATCTTTCATGGTTTGCTGGTTTTCTTTAGTGATATATTTGTATTTCTTTCTCTTTATTCTTTGCATATGTATTAGTAGTTTTTGATTTGTGGTTACCATTAGGTTTGTATATGACACCTTCTGCATATAGCAGTCTATATTAAGTTGATGGCCTTTCAAGTTTGAACCAATTCTTTATTCCTCTTCTCCCAGGTTTGAGAAATATGATGTCATATATTACATCTTTTTATATTGTGACTTCCTTGGCTGGTTGTTACAGTTATATTTATTTTTGCTATTTTTGTGTTTCCTACCTTTATCATGTCACTTTTGCCTCTCCACTCAAAGAGTCTCTCAATATTTCTTGCAGGGCTGGTTTAGTGGTCATGAACTTCTTTAGTTTTGTTTGTTTGGGAAACTCTTTATCTGTCCTTTTATTTTGAATGATAGCCTTCCTGGATAGAGTCTCCTTGGCTGCACATTTTTCCCATTTAGCATTAGAACTTATCATGCCATTCCTTTCTGGTTTAGAAAGTTTCAGCTAAAGTATCCCCTGCCAGCCCTTTTGGTTTTCCCGTATAAATGACTATCTTCTTTTTCTTGCTGCTTTTAAATTTTTTTCTTTATCGTTGTATTTGGCATTTTAATTATAATATGTGTTGTTGTGAATCTGCTTTTGTTGATTTTGATGGGGTTCTTTGTGCCTATCCTGGCTCTGAATATCTGTTTCCTTCCTCAGATTTGGGAAGTTTTCAGCTATTATTTCTTCAAATAAATTCTCTTACCCCCTTTCCTTCTTTTTCTTCTGGGACTCCTATAATGCTAATGTTACTGTGTTTGATGGAGTCACTGAATTCCATCAGTCTTCTCATTTTGAATAATTCTTTTTTCTCTCTTTTGTTCAGCTTGATTATTTTCCATTACTCTGTCTTCTAGGTCATTAATTCATTCCTTTGCTTCTTCCAGCCTGCTGTTCATTCCATCAAGTATGTTTATTTCATTTATCAAGCTCTTTATCTTTGCTGTTATTCCTTATCTCTGTGTTAAGGGTCTCATTCATGCCTTCTACTCTTTTCTCAAGTGCAGTGAGTAATTCTCATGATCATTACTTTAAATTTTCTATCAGGCATGTTTCTTATATCTGTTTCACCTAGAACTCTGGTTATGGTCTTGTCCTGTTCTTTCATTTTTGATAAGTTTTTCTATCTTTTCATTCTGTCTTAATTTCTATCCCTATTTCTGTGTGGTAGGTCGCTATGTATCCTGTTCTTGAGTATAATAGCATTCTGAACAAGAGATCCTGTAGTGCCCTGTTGTGTATTATTCCTTCTCCCCCAGGGTCTGGTGATTCCAGTAGTGTCTACAGTGTGTTTTATGTGCACTCTGTTGTTTCGTTCTGGCTGCTTTATCCCCAGGTCAGTCATCTGTAGAGGTTCTCTTTGCCTGTTGTGGGCAGTGTTTGGCCCTTTGCCTGAATGTGACACCTTTTAACTAGTTGTGCTCTGGTGTATTTGTGAAATGAGACCTGTTGCTACCACTGTGGAACTTGAAGCTCCACAAAACTCCCGTGTTTGGAGATAAGGTGTGAGCACAGGTTTGGGCTGATCTTTTGGAGCCAGAGGCTGTCACACTGAACTCTTATACAAGCATGACTGGGAAGGGTGGTTCTTTTGGAGCATGGGGGTGGGGCTTGGTGTAAGCAAGTTAGGTCATGAGTGTCCGTGCTGCACTGGTCCCTGCAGGTGGTCCGTGACCCTGCTCATGCTGAGGGGAAGTGAGTGAAATGGTGTTGGTCTGTTCCTTTGTTCCTATAGTGGTGTCTCTGTGAATGCTGCCTCTCTGGGATGTGCTCTGAAATGAGCAAATAGCCTGCCTACTGTGTGCCCCAGGTGGTCTTCAGATCACTGTTTCCATTCTATGTGTCCCTGGATTATTTGACTGCCTTCTCTCCAAGAGCATTGCAATGCCCTTTGGGCTCTATTCCCCCAAGCTGGATGACCTTTAAAACTTCAGGCCTGGGTTGCCTGGGTGGCTCAGTCAGTTAAGCATCCAACTCAATCTTAGCTCATGTCTTGATCTCACGGTTGTGAGTTCAAGCTCCATGTTGGGCTTCATGCTGGGCATGAGGCCTACTTAAACAAACAAACAAACAAACAAACAAAACTTCCAGGCCTTAAGATCTACTAATTGTAGGAAATCTGGCCCTTTTTGCTTTCCTAGCCAATTGCTATGGGAATTCGTTTTCCCCATGTGCTCCCCTTTGTGCTGGTCTGTCTCTCACTTTTATCTGAGACCAGGGATCCCTTCTCGCCACGGCAGCCACAAATCCAGTTTTCTCCCAAACCGTGTCTCCACATGTCTTACCTTCTTTGATTGGCCTCTTCTCTGCCTTTCATTGTGGAGTCTGTTCTGCCAGTCTTTAGGTGGATTTCTAGGGTATTTAGGATGATTTGATAATTATCTAGCTGTATTCCTGGGACAAGGCAAACTTCAGGTTCTCATACTCTGCTGCCATCTTCCAACTTGGCTTTATGGATTTTTACCAAGTTATACTGATGCTGTTTCCTTTGTTGGAACAGTAAGACAGAAGAATTCAAAGCCAAACAGAAGATACAGAAGCACAAACTATCTGGGGGGAGGAAGGACATGTAGAGGCTCCTTGTAATGAAAAATCATATCAATGCATATTTTATTAAAGTCTAACTAAAATCCAAGTAGTTTTTCTCTTAGTGTGTTAATCTAATGTATCTTTCAGTAAAACTAGAGATTATTTTCCCTTTTTTTTGGTGATGTATATCTGAATTTTGATTTCATGGGAGACCATTAAAAAAATTCATTTAGAACCTTAAAAGCTAATGGTTATAATTATTTTTAACTTGTGATTTTAATTTTTTATTCTACCAAATAAAAATAAGTTTTCACCACCTGGGTGGCCCAGTTGGTTGAGTGTCCAGCTTCGGCTCTGTTGAAGATCTCATGGTTCATGAGTTTGAGTCTCACATGGAGCTCACTGCTGTCAGCATGGAGCCTGCTTCCAATCTTTTGTTTCCCTCTCTCTCTGCCCCTCTCCTGCTCATGCTTTCTCTCTGTCTCAAAAATAAATAAAACATTGAAAATATGTTTTCAACATTGTAACTATATAGTAGACTCTAAAAACAAATTTCCTATTGAGTTATATAACATATCATATTATCTAATCTGGTAGATAAAGTTTGTAATTTGTTACCTAATTTATAATCTAAACAGGATAAAATAAGGGGTAATTCTGATTCTTAATGTTATTTGAGAATTGGCAAGTGAATAGAAGAACTCTGGAATTGGTTGTTGTAAATAGGAGAATTTATATATATATAATGTCCCCATTCCTTTCTTCATCTCAGATTTGGGAATTTTGAAAAAAAAAATAGTTTATTTTATTTAGGTGGTTCATTTGATGTTTAATTGGTTTTATTATTTTTTTTTTCTCTGAGATGAGTCGATGTATATTAGAAGATGGAGAAGAGTTGGATAATAACCTGCTTGTTAATTGCAGTGGAGGACTATGATGAGGTCCTGCTGCTAGATTTTACCATTGCAGTTCCAGTGAAATGGCAAACTTTAGGTTCATTCTTTATAAAGTATCAGTCTTCTATAACCAGACCAGTCAATATGGTATTATAGTGTCACTCCTAGACAAAGTTTATTATAACCAAGTCAGGAAAGTATTATGATTGTAATCTATTTCTCCAGACAAAGGACACTAAGGTATAATGAGAAAAATCCTAGATTACTCTCCCAGTTTAGCTGCGGCCCTAGATTTTTCATTTATAAAATGGGAAGCATTGTTTTTAGTTATCAGTGTGGTTGTAAAAATTCATTAAGCAGGAGTGGTACATTATATGTAAATGCATAAATTACAAAGCACAGTAAATAAAATGATTTATTTATGCTGATAAATACCATTAGTAATTAGTAATTACCATTAGTAATTTATTAAATATTAAAATAACCCTGCTAGTATGCAGCGTGATTTTGATTCATCTATTTTATAAATGAGGAAATTGAGGTATTTAGAAGACTTTTGGATTGTTCAAGGTCAATAGTAAATACTTCTCACTCTGAAGTCTCTGTGACTCTCCATCTAATATGGCTTTCGGATTCTTGACACAAATGTATAAGACTTTAAAGATGTCTTCTCTTGGGGCACCTGGATGGCTCAGTCAGTTAAACATCCAACTCTGAAGTTTGACTCAGGTCATGATCTCATGGTCGGTCGTGAGATTGAGCCCTGCGTCGGACTCTGTGCTGAGTGTGGGGCCTGCTTAGGATTCTCTCTCTCCCCCTCTTTTTCTCCCTGTCCCTCACTTGTGCTTGCACTCTCTCTCAAAATAAATAAATATTAAAAAAGTAAATATGCCTTTTCTTTTGGAGGCAGTTGTTTAGATTGAGATTTTTTTTTCCTTGTAATTGTTATATACTCTTTGAAGGGCATTACATTAGTTCACTCATTGTGGTTCTTCTCAGGAATATTCATGAAATTTCAGTGTGTAATTCCCTTTTTTTTTTTTCCAATGTATCCTTAATCATTTATTAAAATGTAGATATAAAATAACATGCTCTTAAATTATTTACTTGTAAACCATTTTATTTTCAAGGTTTGATGAGAACTGTAGATAAAAATCGTTTTAATGTTTGTTTATTTTTGAGAGAGAGAGAAAGAGACAGATGATGAGTGGGGAAGAGACAGAGAGAAAGACACAGAACTTGAAGTGGGCTCCAGGCTCTGCCTGGTCAGCACAGAGCCCAACGTGGGGCTTGAACTCAAGAATGGCAAGATTGTGACCTGAACCGAAATCGGATGCTCAACCAACTGAGCCATCCAGGCACCCCAAGAGCTGTATATATAGAGAACAGTACATTTTAAACCGTGTCCTATAAGAATTTTTTTCTTGATTTTACTACCACTAGGGGGTGCCTGGTAATTGAGTCTTTTATGTATTTACAATTTCTGAAAAAAGAAAACATTAAGAGCAGAAAATTATATATAGATTTATAATTACATTTAGAATTATATTTGAATGTAAATTATATTTTTCAGGAAATAGAATATCAAGCTTTCTGAAAATTTAAGAGCAAACTCTTTAATCATAACCTTTATAACAGTTGAAAATCATTTAAAAACACTTTTTAATAAGTCAGATTTCACTAATTAATAGGTGAAATAGTACCTCAATGGCAAAACTTCAGACTATACTATCAGTGATAGTAAAATTAGCAAGGGGGAAAAAACCAGTTAATTATACAGGTTTCATATTATTATAGGAAAAATTTTAGTCTATCCAAGATTTATTGGTTACATAGTGAATAAAAATAAGTTCTGTTTTCCTTTTCTTTAAATTTTTTTTTAATATATGAAATTTATTGTCAAATTGGTTTCCATACAACACCCAGTGCTCATCCCAAAAGATGCCCTCTTCAATGCCAATCACCTACCCTCCCCTCCCTCCCACCCCCCATCAACCCTCAGTTTGTTCTCAGTTTTTAAGAGTCTCTTATGCTTTGGCTCTCTACCACTCTAACCTCTTTTTTAAAAATAAGTTCTGTTTTCAATGAGCTTATATACTTTTCATTAAAAGTATTAGGCTTGTTTTTTTAATTCATCTCTTTACAGAAACTTTGCTTAGATACAACTCACTCTTAGTGTTCTGTCTGCCACTCAGGTTGATTCATTCAGTAAGCTTCTCTTTCCATCTACTCTAAAGGTTGGTGTTCCTGGGAGTTCTGTTCTCAGCAGTTCCTCCTACTGTAACGTCTCCCTGATACCTACTCTCAGTCCTTCACTTTCCAAATATGTATCGATGACACACAAATACCTATTTATAAACCCACATGTCCTAGTTGCCAATGGAGCTTTTCACTGGTGTGTGTCCATATGCAATTCAAAGTCATGTTTAGAACTGAGAAATGTGTACTACTATATATTTTTTTTATCTTAAAGTACAATGGTTCAAAATACTGCAGTGTAGTCCTATTAGGATGATAATTATTTAACAGGTCATTGAGTTTGGCATATAAGTAATTGATGACTTTTTTTGAGATTATTTCTTATAGAAAAAATGAGAACCAGATTATAGTAGATTTTAAGAGATAAGAGAGAAGTGAGGAATTGGAATTACTGTTATTTCAGTAAAGTCAACTATGCAGAGAAGAAGTTGAAGGATGAGTAGTAGCATCAAGAGACTAGAGAATTAGAAGAGGAGAAAGACACAGCAGATAAGAAAAATTTGAAAATATAAAACCAAAATTAGGGCTGTTGCCAAAGAGGGCATGGGAGTGGCTTAGCTCCCATGAGCTAAGTTCCCATGATCGAGAGAGAGAAAACACAGATAGCAGGTATGTGTGACTGAGCAAGGATGTTTTGGTCTCTCTTCCTCTTCTTATAAAGACACCAATTCTATCGGATTAGGGCCCCACTCTTAAGACCTCATTTAATCTTGATTACCGCTTAAAGACTGTCTCCAAATAGTCATATTGGGGGTTAGGGATTCAACATAAGAATTCTGGTTGGGGAGAGGGGAAATGCATTTTAGTCCATAGCAGGGATGCAGAGTGGAGTACAGGGTTTAAGTATGGAAATGAAGTTAGCTAGCAGGTTTAGTGACAGTAGGAAAGATAGGAGAATAATAGATTGAAGCAAATGGAGAATGTTTCCGGGTTCTGGCTTTTTGGAGCTATTATAGTAAAAGTTAGTGACAAAGTACAAATTATAGATAATGACTGAGATAGAAGATAAGTAATAGTTACAAGAATAAAAATGTTAAGTATGAAGTTAAAGTGCTTGGTAGGTGACAGTGACACAACATTTACCATTTATAAAGACAGGTTTTTTTTGCCAAGTCTTTTATATATATATATATATGACATATATATATGATATTAAATCTTCACAATAAATCAGAAATATTATTAACCAAATTTTGTAGATGGGGCAACTGAGTTAGGGGTAGTGGTGAGGTGGTGAGAAAGAGTGATTATTGGGAGTTCATTTAGGTTCTTGTTTGAAGAAGGCTAGATAGCCTAATTAACTTTAGTCTGTATTAGAAAAAACATACACCTGGGTATAAATGTTATAACTAAATGGGATAATGTTAAAGAAGAATAACCTGCATACTTCTAGAATAAGAAAGAGAATGGTAAAACTTAGTGCATCAGCAAACAATAATATGAAAAAAGGAGCACAGGAAACAAGGAAAGTAGACAGAAGAAAAACAAAATATGGTAGCAAAAAAAAGAAATCAAGTATATTGAAATGTCTGTAAAATATTAAACTCTGCTATTAAAAGCTCTCATATAGGAGTTTTAAAAATAGTCCACTATATGTTCTTTACCAGAGAAACATTTTTTGAAGAAATGGCATAGAAAAGGGAAAATAAAGGGACAGAAAATGATATTCTAGCCAATATTAATTAAAAGAATGTATAGCATTCTTTTCACAACACAAGTTGTGAACTTGTATGTACAAATCAGCAAAATTGACAAAATCCCCGGAAGAAATAGATTAACCACAATCATATACAAACATCTTTCAAAAACTAATGAATTAAACAATTGTATTCTTGCCAGCTGTAGAAGATTTGAATAGCTGAATTAAACACAAGTGCAATACTAATGAAAATTGGCCATGTACTAGAACACAAAGCTAGTATCAAAAAATTGCTATCATACTGACTTCATTCTCTGGCCATCATGCAAGAAAATTACAAGTGAAGTTATAATAAAAGATATTTCTGAGATCCTCCATACTTTTGGATACTACAGATAATTTATTTCAAAATTATAGGTTAAAATGAAATCATAGTAGCAATCACTGGATATTTAGAAATGAACATAACTGAGAGTGCTAGATACTAAAACTTAGAATATAACCAAAGTGGTACTTAGAGGGAAATACGTAATCTTAAGTCCACTAATTAAAAGACAAGAAAGATAGAAAACACTTGCATTGTACTTAAAAAAATAGAGAAATAACAACAGAGTTAACCAAAAGTAAATAGAAGAAAAGAAAGATTAAAAAGCAGAAGTTATTGATAGAGGTAATCAACATCAAATTAACTCTGTTTGGAAAGTCAAGACAGGAAAAAGTAAGAGGCAAGCACAAATAAAAATATCAGAAATGAAAAAGGGAACTTAACTACAGATTCATAAAGGTTTTCATAATAAGGTAACTATTAAATAATACTAAAGCAAGTAAGAAATTAGTAAACTTTAAAACAAAATTATACATAAATAATAACAGAAGATCTTAAAAGTGTCCCATAAATGTAATGAGCTAGGCAGCCTTCACTTCTTGGCATGAGGTTAACCTTTATTTTTGTCTACTGTTACTTATGGTTTTCCCCATCAAAATATGTAGTAATGGAAGGAGCTCTGGCTTTATAGAACACATAGACTGTTCAGTCCTATATTTGCCTGACACTGGCCTTTTGGCCTAAGGCAACATTTTTCCTCTATAAGTCTTAGTTTCCTTAGTATTATTTCATGTACGGCTATCTTCTCCAATCAGATCCCGAGCTTTGAAAAGCAAAGGGCACCTGGGTGGCTCAGTCAGTTGAGCGTCCAACTTCAGCTTAGGTCATGATCTCGCAGTCCATGAGTTCGAGCCCTGTGTCAGGCTCTGTGCTGACAGCTCAGAGCCTAGAGCCTGTTTCCGATTCTGTCTCCCCCTCTCTCTGTCCCTCCCCTGCTTGTGCACTCTCTCTCTGTCTCTCAAAAAATGAATAAATGTTAAAAAAAAAACTTAAAAAAAAAAAGAAAAGCAAGAACATTCTTAATGAGCATATTCCTCAACTTATGAAAGTGTCATGTATGTAAAAGGCCCTTAATAACAAACATTTGCTGTAATGAATGTGAGAAGTTTCATGACTAATTGAAGAATGTCACTTTTGGTTCTTGCATCCGTACTCTCTCCATTGGCTGTTTTGCTAGTTGTCAAATTCATCATAAGGTGTTTTTCAGATAAGTTGAGAGTCCTATCTATCATGTTATTTATGCAGGATGTCAATTTTTCACTCATTTACCAGATATAGATTGAGTGCCATCTTACAATATGTTAAGTTATTGTTCTAGGTGCTAGAGATACAATGAGAAACAAGCTGACAAGGTGCTTGCTTTCATGCAGTTTACAGTATAGTACGTGTAGAGGTGGGGGGACAGGCAAGAAACTATAAAAAAAACAATAGATGATAGTAAGTGCTTTCTAGAAAACCAAAATAGAGTGACATGATAAGAATTGGGTGGCTACTATAGGTTGTATGCTCAGGAAAGGCCTCTCCAAAGATGTACTGTTTAAGTTGAGACATGAATGGTGGAGGAGCCATTAAAGTGAAGAGCAGAAGAAAAAGTATTTTAGGTGTGGGGAATAGTGCTGAAGCTTTCAGGTCATATGTAAATATTAGTTGGAGGTTGAACATTTTGGATTGGGTATTACTAATGATAACTTGCTAGAAAAGGACTGAGAGGATGTCTCGGTAGAGTCTTGGGCAGTCTTTTCACCTTGCTTTGGCCTTGTTTTAATAGGTGATGAAAATGTCCAGTTCCATTTTAGTTATATAGGTTTTTTTCATTTTATGGAAAGGTGACAGAAAATAAGGTATCCCTGTGTAGTTGTCCCTTTTATAAGTAGTAACTGAGTCTTTGAACTTGGCCTTCTTATACTCGGAGGATGGTTCCAGTTAATATTTTAATGACTTCCATGAGTTTGTTTTTGAGCTCTGTCACGCAGTCAAGCATATGGTCCTCTTGTGTGGCCTCTGAATTGTGAAGTTGCTGTTAACTATGACTTTGAGTTCATTGCTATTGTATAAGCAGGGTTAAATTCAGGGTGCTAATTGGGACTCTTGTGTTAGTTGAGTAAACCACTAGTGTTAAAATATATGATTTTTTTTTTTTGGTCCTTGGAAAACCATTGGTGTGGGAAAGCAGGTGACAGTAGTCTTGAATTAAGCAAGAGTAGGGTGTTATATTTTCCAATGGGTGCTGTGGAAGGAATCGAGGAGTAATGAGTCAAAGGTATCTTAGTTGTAACCCCAGCTCTGCCACAGAATCATTGTGTGACAAAACTATTTTAATGGCTAAACAAGCACCCAATGGAGTATGTGGTTTAGACTTGAATCCTAAGTGGAATCTTTTACCTGTTATTCCAGATCTAAATCTTAGGACCCACATACTCAGGTAGCCTAATAGAGTTATGACTGGGTCTTTAGAGCCTGATGGGCTGTTGCAATAGGCCTGCTTCACCAACCTAGTCACAGTAGGAAAGACAGCTTAGGAAGTTCATGGCAAGCTTTGTCCAGGTGTATCTACCACAGAGGGTAAGAAGTGGGAGAGAATTCATTGTACTAGGGCATAGGAAGTGAAAGAGGAAGCTGCTGGTTTAGTCCTTGCCTTCTGTGACTCCTAACCTAGTACAATGTGACCTTGTGAATAATTGCAATAGTCTCTTCTTTTCTTCCTCTGGGAGAAACAGGTCTAGAGTGGGGAAAAATACTCTAAGTGTTCTCATTAAAACTTCCTTTGTGGGGAGAAGCAGCATGGGCAGAAATAGTATACTCCCTCTGAGCAGAGGCAGAAGTGAAGAAAAGCAGATGAAACACCATTCTTCTCGGGATCCTTGAGGTCTCTAACTCTCCACATTTCATATGTGTTTCACTATACCCATTAAGCATGGTATATATAAAAAGGGAAAGACTGAAGTATTCCTCCTCTGTCCTTAGCTTCTTATAACTATCCAGCAGTTGTGGTAGTAAGTATCCACCTGTGCTCCTAGCCTTGGTTCTAGCTGAGGTGTATTGATACTCATATAAACGTAGTATGCCTTTTTCTTTTTCTTTCTCATTCTTGTCTCTTCCACCCTGTACTGAAACTCTACTTGACTCTCATCTTTCCCCTAACCCCAACGAAGAAAGATAACTGAGAAGCACCATGTAATTTTGTGGGATTCAGTTATTTGAAGGACATTCTGAAGATGCCTACAGACTCTATCCTTCTTCTATTTCCCCAACACCTCACAATCTCTGCACAAATGTTTATTTGTGCAATATTGTAATATTGTAATTTGTGCAATCTTGTAATATTTTTCACTCTTTTGTGTGTTTCCTGCTAAGGTATACTTCCTTATGCAAGAGAGTCACACCCACAGGGTTCTGACTTAGAATGAGAAGAAAGTTCTCATTCTAAGGGTATCGTCTTTGGAAGGAGTTAAAGCAACCATCTAATCTAGTCCTATTTTATGACTGGAAGAACTAAGGTACAGAAAGGAGAAGTTAGTCTGTTAGGCCTTAGCTTTTTCATCCAGAGTGATCAGGTTGATAATTTCTGCCTCCTGGGACTTTGGGGAGGGGTATTGTGATTAAATAAGATAGCTCATGTGAGCACTGTGCAGGTCACAGAGCTAGTTAATGGATGAGCGAGGACTTGGCTGTCAGGGAACTCTTAACTAACTCTAAACCACTCATTATAGTGCCTCTGAGCATGCTCAAAAGGTCAGAGTGAACATGGTCCTCAATATAACGTCTCACTTCAGCCTGGTTCATGTGTAAAGTAGATGCTCATAATATCCTTTAAATGAAGATGGACAAAGTGATGCAGCTCCTTTAGGAAGAGGTGAACAACTTCCAATGGGGGGCTTTTTTTGTCTAGGTATTTTTATTTTCAAATCCGAAAAAAAAAAACCCCACACAGTAGGTTTTAATGTCTAAATAATTTTCTGACATGTTATTTGAAATGGTTGTTCTATGAGTGTGTCTTCTTCATGATGACTTTTTATTGATCAATATTTGTGAGATGTTAGCAGCATAGAAGAGAGATCTTAACTGGCCTATACATGACAATTTTGTGAAAAAACTGTATATGGAAGTAAATACTCTGAATGGATCAAGTAACTTTTTTTCCAAAATGCTTTACAAAATAACTTTTTGTTGTTTTTACAAAGGATAGTCACCTTTGGGAATACTTTACCAGTGTCATAATCATTATGATATTTGATAACACTTTGATATATCATTTTTAAAGTAGGTCATTATTTCTCAAGAATTAGTGGATATAAGCAGTGCTTCAGGTACATTATTGTGACTGCTGTTCAACTTAAATTTAATTCTAGTGAGTATTAGAATTTGTAAAAGTGACATTAGAAAGTATTGGGTTAGTAAATGTTTCAAAATTTAATAAGGGGGTTACTAAAAAGTAGCTTATTTTAATAAAAGAACATTTCCCTGAAGTTATGCATTCTGGATGAAAGAAGAAACTTTTCTCCAATTAAAGCATTGATGGAGTTCACAACACATCTAATTGGATTGATGTACCAAACCCATTTATTCAGTTTACTGCCTATTGATAGGTCAGTGACCACAGATATTAGCTTGTTAACATCACACTTTGAAAAAGAATTGCAGGTATTCTCTATAGTTGATTTAATGAACAGTCAGAAACTTGGTCATAATTCATGAAACAAAAATCACTATATCTGTAAATGTAATTTTTTTTGGTTTTCTTCACATTTTGTCTACATGGATGGAATTATTTTTTGACAGTTTTGCTATAAACTACTTGATGGATCACAATATATCACTATCACCACTAATTACCACATTTTGATTCATCTTACGTACTTTGGTTAATACATTTTGCTGAATCCAATATATCACTATATTGATAAACAGTAATTATAAAGACACCTGAACTTGAAATTATCATGAAAAATGTTATTAAGAATTATGTGAAACCAAATGTTTGTTTATCTAGACATATTTAATTGCCAGCAAAGAAAGCAATTAAAAGTAGCTGCAGGGTAAGAGGCCAACCTTCGTTAAACGTGGTTTTAAGATTGTTACAGAACTTGTGGTGATGATAACATGGTGTCTTGGAGGATGTTAACAACTGTAGCAGAGTGTTAATTAAGAATGATGTAATCTGCAGCTCAGAATTATTAGTATCATATGTTAGTTTAGCTGGACAGGAGCAAAACCTAGTTTCAGTTATGATAAGGGCTCAAGTTGTATTTATAGTGGAAAGATTAACATTTTATTTTTGTGCTCTTCCTGAGACAATTTAAAAATCCTGAATAAAATACAGTCAAATGTAAACATCAAGTCCCTAGCTCATTTACATACGTGCCAGATTTTCAAACTGATTGCTATTTGAACCTAATCTGTCATTGCTGGCTGCATTAGCTACAACAAACATTACATTTACATATTGATTTCTTATTTTGTTTTAGTGTAAATAATCCATAATTATAGTAAATTTGGTCTTTTGTTGACAAGTGCTCATATGACTCTGTAAGTTTAGAATGGAAATTTGAATTGCCATGTGTGATGCTTTTTAATTTAAAATCTTGATGTATCTGAAAGGATAAAAAGATCACTGTAGATCATAAAATATTCCCAGAAACAAAAAAAGAGAACATTTTGTAGGGCCTTTTGGGAAGATATAAATTATGAAGTATTAATGAAAAATTCAGTAGCACATTTGAAGTATATTATCTACATTTTTTCTAATAAAGTAATTTGAAAAAAATTACTGTTTTTGCTTCAGATTCAGGTCATATTTAAAAAGTAAAATCTACCTCTATGTCTGTACTTTATACTGATAGTTTTGTTTAAAATATCCACTACAAGAAAATAAACAGCATATACACACAGCAGGAATGAAACAGGAAATATTTTAATCTTTATATTGGTGTTAATACTTTACTTATTGTAACTACATATACAGCATTATTTTGAGAAGTACGATTTCACTGTCAACAAACCATATGTGTCAGTGAACATGATGTGTCAACAAATCCATGGTTTCCATTTACATTGATTAAAAGGTCTGTTGCATTTGTGAAGATAAAAATAAGGGGCCCATCCAATTGCAAAATGGTAGCTATCAGATTGTTCAAGAGTTTATTTATATGGTTTACATTTTTCTATAGAGATCAAATTTACATACAATAACATACAATTGTTTTTTGCAAATTTATTTACAATTAAAATTTTTTGAGTGTAGTTGACACACAATATTACATTAGTTTCAAGTGTACAACATAGTGATTCCACAAGTTTATACGTTATGCTGTGTTCACCACAAGTGTAGCCATGATCTGTCACCATACAATGCTATTGCAATATCATTGACTATATTCCTTATATGGTGCTTTTTATTTCTGTGACTTATTCATTCCATAACTGGAAGCCTTTATCTCCTACTCCCTTTCACCCATTTTGCCCATACCTCAGCCAAAAATGTACAATTCTTAAGTTTCTCCCAGTTATAGGAGTTTTGACAAAAGCATATTGTTTTCTACCATGGATTTCAATGAGTGAGGTTTTAATTTGGAGGTGTATATATTTATATATTTATACATTTAGAAGCTTGTGTTCAACTGATAGCAGCTGTTTACATGGTACTGTGAATACAAAAGCTCTAAAAGCCCTTATTACATTAGTTAACTCAGGATGCTATCATAAAATACCATAGAGTGGGTGGCTTACACAACAGACATTTATTTCTCACAGTTCTGAAGGCTGGGAAGTTCAAGGTCAAGGAAGGTACTGGTAGATTTGGTTCCTGGTGAAAGCCCTCTTCTTGGCTTGCAAATGGTTGCCTTCTTGCTGTGTCCTCACGTGGCAGAGAGAGAAAAAGCTCTGGTCTCTCTTCCTCTTCTGTTAAGGACACTAATCCCATAATGGGCGCCGCCTTCATGATTTAGCTAAATTTAACCTTCTAAAGGCCCTACCTCCAAATTCCATCACATTGGGGATTAGGCGTTCAGCTTGTGAATTCCAAAGGGACGCAAACATTCAGCCCATAAGAGCCCTGAAACCTAAATCTGAATTTGTTGTGTTTCCTAGTTTGGTTGTTTAATCTTGATGGATTTATACTTTATAACAAGGTTTCTCTTAGAACTGTTAACTATTTTAATAGGAAGGCTAGGGTATAGGCTGCCCAAATCTGCCCACTGAAGACTTTAAGAGGGAATTCTTGATTTAAGAAATTGCTGGAAAGGAAATTCTTAAATTACTGTCATATTCTGGATGCAAGATACCCTGCCTGCTACTGTGCTACCCTATAAAATAGGCCTGCTGCTATTTGGCAGGAAGAAAGCCATACCTCTTCTTCTATTTAAATGTTTATTTATTTATTTTGTGAGAGAGAGTGTGTGCACAAGCCGGGGAGGGCAGAGAGAGAGAGAGGGAGACAGAGAATCCCAGGCAGTGACAGTGCAGATCTCCCATGCAGTTCTCAAACCCACAAGAACCATGAGATCATGACCCAAGCAGAAATCAAGAGTTGACGCTTGACCTACTGAGCTACCCAGGCACCCCAGCCATTCCTCTCCTTATTAATCAGGAATTAACAACAGGTATATAGCTACATGATGATCAAAGGATTGTTTCACTACCATAATGCAGCGTTAAGCTAACCTTGAAAAATCACTGCATTATACATATTAAATAGCCATGTGCTTTCTGCAGAAAGAGGATCTCTAAAGTGCTCTTTCAGTGTGAAATGAACTCAGTCAAGACAGTAGACTGTTAACATTTATTTCTTTTTTAAAAAAATTTCTTTTAATGTTTATTTTTTTTTTTCAACATTTATTTATTTTTTGGGACAGAGAGAGACAGAGCATGAACGGAGGAGGGGCAGAGAGAGAGGGAGACACAGAATCGGAAACAGGCTCCAGGCTCTGAGCCATCAGCCCAGAGCCCGACGCAGGGCTCGAACTCACGGAGCGCGAGAGCGTGACCTGGCTGAAGTCGGACGCTTAACCGACTGCGCCACCCAGGCGCCCCTATTTTTGAGAGAGAGAGAGAGAGAGAGAGAGACAGTGAGTGAGGGAGAGGTAGAGAGAGAGGGAGACACAGAATCCGAAGCAGGCTCCAGGCTCTGTGCTGTGAGCACAGAGCCCGACGTGGGGCTCAAACTCATGAGCCATGAGATCATGACCCGAGCCGAAGTCAGACGCATAACCAACTGAGCCACCTAGGCACCCGTTACATTTATTTCTTAATGCTGTTGCTTTTATCAGTACTTGATCCATAGAGGCTAATAATTGATGGTTTTTTATGCCCACATGTATAAAAATGTATGTAGTTTCAAATTTACTTACTGGGGCTTTTGTGTTAAGATTTGCTATACATTATTTTCTCCTTATTAAAAAACTGGAGAAGGTGCCCGGGTGGTTCAGTCAGTTAAGCGTCTGACTCTTGATTTCAGCCCAGGTCATGATCTCGTGGTTTGTGGTTTGAGCCCCTGGCTTGGGATCTGCACTGAAAGCATGGAGCCTGCTTGGGATTATTCTCTCTCCTCTCTGCCCTTCCCCCTGCTTGCACGTGCACCCTCTCTCTCTCAAAAAATAAACAAACTTAAAACTGGAGGGCAATATAAAATGTATTAAATTAAGCCAGTGAATTAAAGGGAAATTGGTACTTACTAGAAGGCAGATATTTTATTTTATTTTTTTTTTTAATTTTTTTTTTTTTTTTTTTAATTTTTTTTTTTTTTCAATGTTTATTTATTTTTTTGGGACAGAGAGAGACAGAGCATGAATGGGGGAGGGGCAGAGAGAGAGGGAGACACAGAATCGGAAACAGGCTCCAGGCTCTGAGCCATCAGCCCAGAGCCTGACGCGGGGCTCGAACTCACGGACCACGAGATCGTGACCTGGCTGAAGTCGGACGCTTAACCGACTGCGCCACCCAGGCGCCCCAGAAGGCAGATATTTTATAGATGGCCTCTTGATTTCTGATAAATGTTCATAGTTAAATTGGAATAGGATCTCCCCAGGCAGAAGTGGACATTTTACTAATGAAATGGCACTGTAAGTGTAAAACTTGTGGACAAAAAAGAAAGCAGAGTGGGATGTTCTACTGGAACTATTGCTGGAATTGTGTTGATGGCTTCAATATTGATGCTTAGCTATAACATTGAGAATTTTAAGGGAGTAGTTTGTTCCCTTCCTTCCTTCCTTCCTTCCTTCCTTCCATTCTCCCTCTTGTATCATTCCCCCCTCAATTTTATTTTATTTTATTTTATTTTATTTTATTTTATTTTATTTTATTTTATTTTATTTTATTTTATTTTATTTTATTTTTTAATGTTTATTTTTGAGAGAGAGAGAGAGAGAGAGAGAGAGAGAGAGAGGCAAGTAGGGAAGGGACAGAGAGAGAGACATGTACAGAATCCGAAGCAGGCTCCAGGCCCTGAGCTGTCAGCACAGAGCCTGACACGGGGCTCCACGAACTATGAGATCATGACCTGAGCTGAAGTTGGCTGCTTAACCAACTGAGCCACCCAGGTGCCACCCCCTGCTCCCCCAATTTTAAAATGAAGAAACTAGCTAGGAGAATTATGAGATGGTATATATGAAAATATCTAGCACTTGGTCTATTAATTGCTTAAAAATGTGAATGTTCATTGTATTATATTGTAGTGTATTGTATTTTTTACAAATAGTCACTAGCTTAAAGCTTGGGAATAATCTATGTGATTCTTGTTACAATTTAAACATTAATTTCACTCTCTGAGGGTAGAGCAGTGGCAAGTTTTAACAGCTCTTATCTTTTGTAGAAACAAAATCTTCTTGTTGGTAAATGCAAATATTCTAACTGAAAGGAAAATCATGATGAAGAATCAAAAATTAAATACCTTACAGTGAGAATAGCATATATATTCTATCGAAACCATTTCTTGCTTTGGGTTAAAATTGAAGGTTGTACATTTGCTTATACCTTTCCTTCTCCCTCTAATTGAAGTGAAAACATGCCATTAAAAAAATCATTTCATGTTATTTCTCACCCACCCACTTTGGTTGGCAGTAGTCCTTAGAGTTATTATAAAGGTTAAAAGTTACATAGCATGAATGACTGCATTTTGAAGGTAAAAGACTGCCTGAAGGTAGATTAACTGAGGCTAGCTATCCTAATCAACCATTAGAAGACACTGTTAAAAAATTGCTCCTAGATGCAATAGCTATGAGGACTCATATCATTCTGCTAAGTAGCAGCTAGAATCTGTGTCTAGATAATATTGTAGCAATAAAGTCTTTGCCAATTATACCAGTCACCACAGTAAATTCTTTACAGCTTTCACCCCCATTTCAATTCACCCCCGCTCCCCCCAAAAAAACCTCAGAAAACCAAGAAACAAAATTTACTCAGTTCACATGCCAGATTCTGTGGAAAGCCTCTGTGGTTAAATTTAGGTATTCCTCCTCCTTATTTCCATAGCACCTTAGGAGAAGTGGTATTAGCATTCTTAGCAAACAGTACCATATGTGAATTGTAAGTTTACTTATCTTCCCATCTCTCAATAAACTCAGTGAAGGTAGACCTGTGATCTTACTGGGTTCCCTTTCTCAGTACCTGGAGAACAAATCCTAAGGGTTAGACCTGGGTGGCTGCTTCTTATTTTGTGTGTGTCTTTTTTTTTTTTTTTTTTTAATTTTTTTTTTCAACGTTTATTTATTTTTGGGACAGAGAGAGACAGAGCATGAACGGGGGAGGGGGAGAGAGAGAGGGAGACACAGAATCGGAAACAGGCTCCAGGCTCCGAGCCATCATCCCAGAGCCCGACGCGGGGCTCGAACTCACAGACCGCGAGATCGTGACCTGGCTGAAGTCGGACGCTTAACCGACTGCGCCACCCAGGCGCCCCTTGTGTGTGTCTTTAAGCAAGTAACTTAACATCAGTTTTGTCATCTGTGAAATGGAAAATGATAATCATAACGTCATAAAGTTGACATGAATTTCTTGATGCCTGATGCATAGTAGCACTCATTAAAGGCTAGCTATCATTAATGGCTAAGTGAATGAGTGAGGCTGGAGTCCGAGGTCACAAATAATATCTTTAGCTTACTCCTCCAGACAAACCATTCTCACAAGGAATATGAATGTGGTATATCAACACCAAACAAGACCTGTGTAAAAAAAGAACACTGTGAGGGAGTCTAGATAACATTAGGCCTAGTATAAAATTACATTCAATGCATCAAAAAAAGTTTTATCCTCTATGAACTCCTGCAGAGGAATGGAACTAAAACATGCTACTAAAAAACACCATAGATCCTTTTATTAATGTTTCACTGTCATTGTAAGATTTCAGAGTATGAATACCCCTCAAAAGTGTTCTGTTTTCAGGATGCCTGGGTGGCTCAGTAGGTTAAGGGGCCAACTGTTAGTTTTGCCTCAGGTCATGATCTCACAGTTCCTGAGATCAAGCCCCGCATTGGGTTCTGTGCTGACAGCTTGGAGCCTGCTTGGGCTTCTCTCTCTCCCTCTTTCTCTGTCCCTCCCCTGCTACTTCCCTCCCATGAATCTGCTTACTCTCTCAAAATAAAAATAAAACAGCTAAAAAAAAAAGTGGTCTGATTTCACTAAGTTATATAACAGAGCACCTTAAAACTTATATGCAATAAAAATTTCCACTTGGCTTTCTAAAATTTAATATTCACAGTTCTATGAAGGATTATTCTCCTTTTCCTAAAGAGGAAACAGAATTGACAGAGTAATTAAGTGCCTAAAATAGGGCCGTGTATGTGGTGGACATTCAGCAAATACGTTGAAAGAATGTATGATTGACATTTCAAAGTCAAACAACTAGCAAGTAGTGGAGCCAAGGATTCAAATCTAGCTCTGTGACTCTTGAGCAGTTTAAACCTATAAATATTTTTTCTTGCCTAGTTACCTTGCCCCGGGACTATCCAGGAATTGTAGAACTACACTAAAGTGATGTTCTTCTAAAGTAGTCTGAGTCAGTGCTGGTCCTAACAAACCTTTTGCAAAATTACTGCACAGGTCTGCCAGTCAAGGTCAAGAGACATATCTAAAGAATTGCATAAAGGCAAGCACTAAAAGTATTAGACATGTGTAGATCCATATGTAAAGATAAAGGAGGATCTATATAATAATCAAGACTTCTGGAATTCTGAGCTCCTTAGCCTGGCATTTGAAATGTCCATAATGGTCGTGTTTAATTTTTTGAAGTTTTCTTTTTCACAAACCCTTCATCACATCCCCTTATACTTCTTCCTTATTGCTTTCTGCACTTTTCCTTATATTCTCCAATCTCCATCTCTGCTCAAACTAGCCTATAGTCACCCTCCATATCTACGTGTCCAATTACTATCCATTCTTCTTCGTATTACTTCAGAGTACTGTTTCCTTTCTTCACAATCCTCGCATCTGTTTTAAATTCTATGAGTAGTCTATCTTGACTATAACCAATAATAAGGGGACAAGTGGGTGGCTCAGTCAGTTGGCTTCCAGCTCTTGATTTCCACTCAGGATATGGTCTCATAGTGGTGAGATTGAACCCCATACCAGGCTCCATGCTTAGTGTGGAGCCCACTTAAGATTCTCTCTCTCTCTCTCTCTCTCTCTCTCTCTCTCTCTCTTTCCCTTTCCCCTACCCTCCCTCCCTCCCTCCTCACTCACACTCTCTCTGAATGAATAAATGAAAATAATAGGAATCAAATAATTATAGAAGGAATGAATGAATTGTGAACTCCTAGCAGGCAGGAGTCTTAATCATCTTTGTATCCCCAAAGCAGCCTAGCCATTTGGGAGATAGGATACTGATGTGTAAAGGACATAGAATTAAATATAATTTAGAAACTGGGTTTCATCTTTTTGTGGCTACATGGCCTTGGGCAA
The DNA here is from genome assembly GCF_016509475.1 of Prionailurus bengalensis. NCBI lineage: Eukaryota > Metazoa > Chordata > Mammalia > Carnivora > Felidae > Prionailurus > Prionailurus bengalensis. The sequence continues at coordinate 40,668,536 of NC_057345.1, read as the reverse complement.
TTACTTGACCTTTTTGAACCACAATTTTGTGAATAAAATGGCACTTCATAGATAGTGAATGACAATCTGTGAATGACTATCTGAGTGAATGTCTCAAAAAAAAAATGACAGTTAGTAGTTCTTTATATGCAGTTCAGAATATGCAGAACTAACTACTCCTTAAATGTTTATAGGATTCAGTTGAATCACTTTTTATTATGCTAGTTGCCAAGGGAAATACTGATGAGTAATAAGATACCTATCTTTAAAAGACTTGTAGTTTTGAATTGAGGACTTCCACACATGAAACAAATCAAACTGTACAAAATATGCTATAATTATTAAATACAGTATATGATAAAGGAATTGGGAGAAAAGGAGGTCAATAATAAATAAAAATGGTACGTCATAAGGTGGTCTGAAAGCTGCAGTATTGGTAGGGTGGTTGTGAAGGAGGATGAGAATAACATGAACAGAGATTGAATTGAGTATGGTGTGATGTTTCTGACATGAGAAGTTAGCTAATCTCTAGAGCAAAAGCCAAATTTTGAAGAATAGTTGTGAAGTCAGTCTACCTATGAAAGGCCTTGAACTCCAAATAGACTTTTCAATACTTGCCACTTTTGACCCCAAATTCATTTAGCATGCAGATAATTGAACAATTAACCCAACCTCTGTTTGAGCCACATTGCATGCCTTTCACACACCCTTCGCTGTGGTCATAATGAGCTTTTTCCTGAATGTTGTCCTTTTTCTGACCTTATTGTACTTAACATCTCAGCATCAGTTGGTGTAATTGCTCATGCCCTTCCTAATTGAAACACTTTTTTTGACTCCCTTATACCAGACTTTCTTGGTCTTTCTCTTATCTCACTGACCACTTATCAATCTCCTTTACTCTGACTCCTCCTCCTATGCTTGATTTCAAATGATTGGAATGCCTGGTGCTCTATCCTGGCCTCTCTCCTTTTCTAAGCAAACTATTTCTCTAGATTATTTCTTTTGCCCACAAAATCTAAATACTGTCTATACGCTGTCAACTGTCCTGCTCTGAGCTGTCTTCCTTGACCTTCACCTCTGTATAGCTGTACATGGTATCTCTTTTTGGATGTCTAATAGGCATCTTAACATGTCCAAAACTTCATTCTCAATTTCCCCAACCAATATGTTCCCACCCCAGTTTTCCTTGTTAAATCCAACTCTGTCCTTCCATTTGCTTAGGCCAGAAATTTGAGGTTATGTTTTTCTCTCATTCCATCAGTAATTTGTCTGGCTTCTACCTCTGAAAGATACCTGAACCTGACAACTCTTTAGCATCTTTGCCTCTACTGCCCTAGTCCAAGTCACTACCACTTCTTACCAGGGCTAGCCTCCTAACTCTTCTAGCTCTCCCTGCCTTACTGTTTCCTCATTGTAGCCTGAACAGCCAGAATAATATTGTATACATGTAAATGTAAGTCAGCTCTTAACTATTTCCCTGTTTAAAACCTCCAGTGGTTTTCCCGTGCAATTACTATAAATATCAAGTTCTTTACTATGGTCTGCAAGGACCTACATGATCAGACTACTGCTATCTCTTTCTTATCATAACAGCTTCAACTTAAATGGCACTTCCTCAGAGATGCCTTCCCCAACTGTTCTGTTGAAAATAATTCCCTTCACGCTGTCCCTCTGTTACCTTTTTAATTGTAATCCTATTTTATTACTTCATGGCACTTAGTATTCTCTAAAATTGCTTACTCATTTATTTATTGTTTGTATCCTTTACTGGAATGTAAGTCTCATGAAAGCAGGGATCATGTTTGTTTGTTTTTTTGTTCACTGCTGAACCCCTAGCATCTAGAACAATGTCATAAACATAGGTAGGTACTCAATAAATATTTGTTAACTGAGTGAATGAACTTACTACGTTCTGCCACTTATTATTTCCTTGTCTAAAAAATGCCACCCTTGTCTCTTTCCCAGATGAAGCAAAAATTTCTTGTCTTCCAAATGATAAACACAGAGGTCCTACTTATCCAGCATATTTCAACTTATATTTTTCTTCTCCTCTAAAGCTTTCCTTAACCATTTCCCTCTTTCACAGAGACAGAATTGAGCACTTCCTTCCATGTTTTCATTATACTTTTTTCAATTTCTCAGTTGTACCTATTGCATTATACTCTGGCTGTTTATATATTTGTCTACCTTCTTAGATTGTGAAGTCTTTTATGGACAGGACCTGTGTATTATTTGGGTTGATATTCTTAGCACATGGAATAATGTAAGGCATTGAGTTAATGTTGATAAATAAATTAATCAAAATCGTAATACCTATAGTAGTTTTCCAGAAAGTAACATTGCTTTGTGAGATACAAAGATGAATAAGACTCTTGCCTTCTGGAAATTCACCATTTATTCATTATTTAATACATATTTATAGTGTGACAGGCATTATGCTTAAGTGCTAAGGATACAGTGACAAAGGTTCCTGCCTAAAGAAACTCTATTTTAGTTAGGTATTATTTCCTTTGATTTTGATCAGTAATATTTTATGCTATATATTGGTGTTTCCTAGGTATTTTTAGTCTGTAATTAACCTGGGAACTCTATGGGAGACAGTGGGGCAGAGATTAACTGCCTAATCCTAATCTTCTGTTGAATGTATGTTTATCATATAGTTACAGATTAGCAAAGAAAGAATAATAAAGGCCAGAACTGTGTAGCAGACCCTAGGTGGTTAATTTCATTTACTCTTCATAGTTCTGATACATTTCTAACATTTTGGTTAATGTTGCTCTGAATTCTCCCAGTGTCTAAATTCTGTATATTTCTGAGTCCTAAGTGAAATCACAGATATTTTGAAGGAATCTGGGGATAACAATGAAAATTCTGTAGTTTTCAGTCAGTATCTTCTGAATTTTGACTGAAACCATATTTCTATTCTTACACAACATTCATGAGTATAAACAGTATTTTATATTTCTTCTAAAACAGCTGTTTCACTTGGATTTGAACCAGAGCATTTGAGTATACATTTTAGTATTATATTTGGAATTTGATATAATTGAAAAATGTGGTTCTCTTGGAGGAAATACATATGTAGACAATAGCCTATGACTTCTAGAAAATTCTTATGTATGCAAAGTGTTTAGAATTGAAGTTTAAAAACACCTTGGTAGAGAAGGAGTTAACAGGTTAGCTCCCCTTGGTTGTTCTCAGCATGCTCTCTTGCCTTTAGGAGCTGAAGAGATGATAACATTGGGCCCGGACATGCCTGTATGGAGGTTATGGTACTCCTGGGGTTTTTGCAGCTAGCTGTAAAGCAAGCTAGAACATGTTCATCTCAGAGTTCCTTGTTTTTCTTTCAACCCTTTCAGTGCCCTGCAGGAGTCATTAAATCAAAACTTCATGCTGATCATCACCCACCGAGAAGTCCAGCGGGAGTACAACCTGAACTTCTCAGGAAGCAGTACTATTCAAGAGGTGAGTTATGTCTCACAGCTAAGGAATAAAGGTAGCTCATTATAGCTAATGTTGACCCTGTTAAAGAGGGCTTATCTGTTCTAGTTGGAAACTCTCTTTATGTTTCATTATTGGGTTCTTAATTTTAATTAACTGGAGCATCAATGATTACTGTAGATATATTAAATGACTTGACCTAGAAAGATAGATGTTATAAATGAGAGCTCTTGATAACTCTTAAAATAGTCAACTTAAAATCTTGCTTAGAAATAACTCATTGTTATTACATAATGCATTTTATGGTTTTATAGTAATGATTTAAAATATTAATTTGGAAATTGTGGACAATATGCATTTTCGAACATGCTTATACTTTATTTGAAAGGTTGCTTTCAAATACATTATTTACAACATGGCTTTTTCCAAAAGGAATTTGAGAAAGCTTTGCTTAAGTAGCTCAATCCCAACGTTGGACAGTATTCGTGAAATGCTGTTGGAGACTGTCAGTCATTTAGCTCAGAATATCTGAGAAGAGTCTATTTATAGTGTTAATATTTTCTTCAATGTGGCCAACCAGGGCCACTGTTTCAAAAAAGAACCGCCCCCAAGAGAGAAAAGGTACCTTCTTGCCTGTGGCCCCACCCACTTAAAAGCCAGTAATTTATCTCCATGGGGGGAAAAATATTCAAGGGTTTGACAGGACTTGTGTTTAGAAACATTGAAATGACAGTTATAACACATTACCTCTTGTTAGTTGTTAAGACAACAATCATTTGTCTACTAATATTTTTATAAAGAGAATTATGTTTAGTCTTGGATTATTTCATAATTTTTTTCTTGGACTACATTGGTTAAAATAATTACTAATGTCATAATGAAAGAATGAGTTGTTTTCACCTAGTCATTTTTCAGACACATAAGAATTGTTTTAGCAATGGTTAGACTATTAATGGTTTCCTTTTTTGATGTTTTGTCAATGAATTTCAACTTCTGATTTGCCATAAATAAATCACTGTTTGAAGTTTATTTTCTTTATCACTTGAATAGTTGGTTGACTAGTAAATTTTTCTCCGCCCATACTTTGAATCATAAGCTTGAATTTGATTTTTTCCCCAGGGTCTAAACATATTAACTGCCATTTCATTCTTAACGTCTACAATGGGTGTTCTAGTTTCTAAATTGAAAGTTTTAATTCCTTGGAGAATCATTGTTGCTTTTACATTAAAAATAATGTTTAACTATGGCTATATTGCAGAATTTATTCTGGTAACTTTATGGTGGTAAAATTTAAGTTATATATTGGATGTAATTAAATAAGGAAATTTAGTTTCCAACAAGTAACTCCATTTTAATCAAGAAAAGCAAAAATAATATGAAGTAAATTTCATTCTGATTTACTTTTTTAAATTGAAGACTAGTATAATGCATGATAGATAAATATACACTTCTTTATTTTCCTTTCTGACTGAAATTTTTATAGCCAAAATTTTAACTTTTTTTTTAAACATTTCCAGTTTCTATAGTTTGAGTGTGTTTCAATTTTCTCCCACAAGAGGGCAGAAAGGACTATTAAACTGATAGTCTAAAAATGCCATTCAGTGTTTTCAAATTAGCTTCTCTTATATTAACAAAAAGGAGCATAATGGCCAAGTTATTGTTTGATTTACAGATAATTGGCATATTGCAAGGAGGAGACTTAATTTCACCCTTTTAAATTAAACAGGGAGATTTAAAAAGACATAAAATATTCATTAATGTTCGGTGATTATAAAGTAGTGGCATATATTTATTTTGCCTTTATTACTGTTTCGATGGGAAAATACTGCAAATATTTCCGAAATCGAGTTGGCCATACTGACAAGTTGAAATGTTTAAGCAGCGTTAATGCAATCTGCTCACACCTGATATCCTATGCAGAATGATTCAAAATGACTACATCAATTATTAAAAGAAATATTTAAAATTCTGTAAATGTGCCATTGGGCGCCACAGTTGGCTGAAACTGTTCTCCATTGCCTGCAATTTAGATTATCAAATATATTTTAAGCCTCAAGGACTTGAAAACAGTAAACCTTTTCATACCATTTTCTAAATGAAAAATGTCCTAGAAATATTTTTGCAAAGACAGATATTCTTAATGTATTTCTTTGTAAGAGTTTGGTTTCCTCTTTTTCTTTTTTCTTTTTTTAAGTTTATTTAAAATAAGATTTTGAAATGCTAGGTGCCAGGACAAAATAAATGAAGTTTCTAATATCAGTTGCCTTTTATGAGTAGACAGGTACATGTAGGCTCTTTTATTCTGTACAACTTAGAAAATGAATATGGATAACACTCTCTAGGCCTGGGATCACACTCTGTAGGTCTAGTCCTAAGACTTTTCTTCTTCAACTTGTGGAATACTTGGGGGGCAGGGAGGTAGTTGGGAAAGAATAGATGCTTTTATGCTACAGCCATGCAACCCAGAGTGACACTTAAATATGTGGCTTTTTTTGTTATATGATTAAAAGTCAGTTTGCAACACAATAAAAATATAATGTCAGTATGATTTTGTAGTACTAGAAATGTTAGAATTTTTGTAGTACTAGAAATGTTAGAATTTTTGCTATGAATGTAGAAGCTTAGTGATGCCATACATGCTAAATTATAAATTAATTTCTGTCATCAGGTTCTTTTCAGTGTTGTTTAATACTTCCTAGAATGAATTTTGACCAATATGTGAGGGAAAGGAAGAAAAAACCACCTGATTTTTTTTCCAGTGTAGGAGTATTTTATTTTTGCTATAGGTGGGGGAAAAAAAACCCCATTTTTTTGATATTTTTAAATTTTGAAAGCCTTGCATATACAAGAGAAAGCTTTTGTAATCTTTTTGTCCCAGAGAGAAATTTCTATTAAATGAAATAGGGTTGAAAAGGTCCTATGAATTCAACTTTTAATTAGACAAAATACATTTTTTAAAATACTGAATTAGAAAATAGAACTTAGATGTAGTTTGAATTTCAAATAAACTCTTCAGTGACCATATGTTCATGCAACTTAGTGGTGATAAACCGATAGTTGTGCAAGTGTTTGTTCATTCTGGCTCTGTGTTCTCTTGCTTCACAATGCATGACTTATGTCCTTCGGGTGCTCTAGATTTTAATTTAGGCTAGTTAGATATTGGGGTTTTTTTTTAATCTCTTTACAAATCATTCCATTTACATTATCCTTCTACTTGAGGAAAAGACATTGATAGCATAAAACGGTCAGACTGGAAAGTTGGAAGTAGTTGTAAGCCTAAAAATCCTTTCTCTTTTTTCCATTTAACAAATTATCAGATAATATGACAGTAACTTTGTGACAGTCTTTCTTTCCACCTTTTTGGGTCCTGAAGTAGCTACTTGTCACACTTTAAAACAGTGAATTTCTTTGAAGATTCAAACAAGCTTACCTAATTTTAATGCATTTTCTTCACTGAGAATTCAGATTTTTAAACAGTTCATTATATTGATTGTAGTAATACTACTTTCTAATACTGTTAAAATCTGTGATTACAAATGCACTTGGGATTGGTTAAATTAAAGGAAAAAGATCAATTTGCCTACTGCAAATCCTAAACCCAGGTGTGGAAAAGGATATGAAGTCCCTGAAATGAAGCCAACTTTTCTTGGAAACTAATTCTTTGTTGTCCATATTACTATTGCAAAAGCTTCTATTAGGCAAAATATACACTTTTCTTTGCAGATGTCATACAAACTTAAGGAATACACACATGACCCAGAATAACAGTGATAAGGAACCTAAGTATTTTTGGTATGGAATCATGGAGTATTATCTGTTATAGCAAGAAGCATGATGAATAGCTTTTAGAATTATTTAAATCCTCTTCCAAGTTTCACTTTACCCTAGAATTCTCACTGTTCTTATTAATGTTGATTTAGTTCTTAAGGGAAATGAAATGGAAAAATTGACAACCTATAAAGATATATCTTGCATAGAAGAGTAAAACATTTCACTACTAATACTAGTGATTGTCAAATGAAGCCAGTGGTTTGAATTAGCAATGAGAAGTGAACTAAATACATAAATCATACTAGTCCTTAAAAATAATCTTGACTAAATAATTGTGAAATCATGAGGCTAGTCTGATTCTGCAAATTTGAAACGTGTTGGGTTTTATGTCTATTTTCCTACTTGCTACTTTCTCAACTTGCTTGACTAACATATATTTCAAACTAGTCTCCTCTGATGCTGGAGATCATTAACAACAATTAAACATATAGTTTTTTACAGATTGTACTAATAAGCAATTTTCTGGTATTGGGTTGACTATAACTGTTTAACTAACATGCCCTTTCTCTAAATGTTTTAAGTATAGGTGTTTTTGTTTGTTTGTTTTTTTGTTTGTTTGTTTTCTAGTGTGGAGAGGGCGGGGGTGCTGGCACAGAACTGAAGAATAGAGTAGCTGAGAATGTGCATATGCAAGAGAGTAAATTAAATTGTGTGCTTGTTTAATTAAAAGTTTAAGTGATTTATAAATTTACTTCAAAATAAATGGCATATATAAACTCAATTAGAATGAACCCATTTTAATTAGCATATATCATAGTTTGATTTTTTTAAATTTGAAATCACAAGTGACATCTTAGCAAGAATGAAAGACATAATTTCTTAAGCAACTGGGCAATGAATTCAAGCCTTTATTCAGCTTTCAGAAAAGGAGATTATGAGTTTCTTTTAAATATGCATGTATATTATTAGTTTCAAGTTGCATGTTATAATCTGTGGAAGTCATACCACTTAAAGCGAACAAATTGCTAATAATCATTTTATAAATATTGAGGTTACCTGTGATTCTTAATGAATCATCCCCGTAGGAAATAAGTTTAAGTAAAATTTACAATGTGGCCTTTTGAAACTGACAAGTCTTTTTCTCTCTTCTCTCTCCAAAAACATTTTAGAATAATCTCTATGGGAAATTAAGTATTTAAGTATTCCTTCACCTACTTTCAAGAGGATAGAAACAATGAAATTTTGTTAAGATTTAAGGACAATGCTTTAGTCCTTTGTTACTTAAGATATGTGTATCCTAACATCTTCTTAGCTGACCATGTTTCATAATCTCTGATTTGTGTGTTGGTAGTTTCGAAATGTCTGGGTTGGGAGAAATTATGTTCAGTTATCAGAAACTAATAAACATAAGACATTTTTATATGCAAGAAAAGGCAGAGAGTAAATAATTGCACTGGTGACCAATACTGTAATAATCCTGTTTTACAATATGCACTTGACAGGTTGTAATAGTGCTAATTGAAGAGACTAATTCACACTTGCTTCATTCTATTCAAAGGCAAAATCAGCAGCTTGTTTTGCTTTTGACCAGATGGTCCTCATGAACACCTACTGTGCACTTTAAGTGCTTTACTAGAATTACAAAGGCTGGGGGCTGCGTTCGACTCCAAATGATTTGAGAAGAGAGAGAGAGACGGAGAGAGAGAGAGAGAGGGGGAAAAAAAACCCTCTGTGCTCAATGGATTTGGTGCAAGTAAATTAATTCTAGTGGACCCATTACACACTGAGCCCCCTTTTCAAAGCTCTGAGCCTCCTCGCTTGCTCTGTAGCAATGAGAAAGAGAAAGAGAAAGGCAGATTACTGCAAACAGAAATAAAAAAAAGGGCTATGAAAGGGAGAAAAGAGGCCTTGAAGCCTTTCATATCATTTGAGTTTTTCAAGTGCGTTATTTTTGGGGAGGGTGGATATATGAAAAGCCAATTGGAGTTTTTTTTGTTTTAAAGTGCGCTATTTAAGCACCATGAATATAGGCGCAAGAGCAACAGTTGACTGAGTTTACTGTGGTGAAGCTTTGTGTCCAAGGATGAATCAAATTCATTATATTCAACTCTTTGTGTTTTAACATGAATGTAGGGTTAGTTTCACAAGACTGTGTCTGTTTAGGATAATTATAATTTAATATTTTCCTTTCATAAAGTTATCACTGTAGATGTCTAAAATTTTAATCAAAGCAGATTTCGTACATTGACTTTGAAGCACCCTGACAATTTAAAATTCAAAGGAAAGCTTTTTTAGTTTTCAAAAGAAAAGAAAGGCTCATTCTAATGGCATTGAAGCAGAGATTATTATAACTAATTAGAAGTCACACATCTGTTAGCTTTTGGTTTGTGACTTACTTATGTATTTTTTGAGTAAAATATATACTTCAAAAATATATTGCGGTTATTGAGTGAACCCAAAGGGATAAATTGCACTTAATAGAGAACGTTTATTTGAGCCAACCATTTTTGCAAATTTTTACATGGTCCCGTAAAAATATGTAGTATATTAAAGTCCATTAAATGTGAATTGGAATTGTAGAATTAATTATCATAAATTGGAATGCAGTTCCAAACATATTTTCACGTGGTTCTTCTTAGCATAATACGAATAATTAGCCAAAGTTTTTATGACATAACAAGAAGATATGGCAAGCCCAGTTTGTGCAAATTTATAGTTATTCTTATCCTTAAAGCTGTTTGTGTACAATACTTGTAATTTGGAATACTGACACTGTAAAATAATGAATTCTTCTAAGTTATGTGTGTGAAGATACAGGAGATCACATCTAGGACATGTCAATTATTTTGTATGTTTTTATACTTTTAAGTTTAATTCTCTTGTGATATATTGTCACATGTTCTACTTTTATTTGATGGCATACTGACATTATAATTCAAGTTCATTTTAATTATAGTTATTAGCAAAGAATACAACAAAATCATGCCAGTAATATGTAACTTAATGATAATTGTAAATAATTCATAGAGAAGATTATTTCTTAAGTTTGGCCTGTCTCTTTAAATGAATGTTTAGCATTTATACTTTAAAAGGCATAAGACACCAATAACGCTTTATATATCAATATGTCTTAATTACATTCTTAGGAAATAAAATGTAGAAATGTAAAAACAACCACAAAAACATTTTAATTTTTATTTTTCAAAGACTTTTAATAGAGGGTAACATGCTTTCTTTGATATTTAAAATAAAATTTGATTTATTTCCTATTAATGTCATTACTTTGGGACTTTGTTCATTGAAATATAAGTTTTGAGATGGGGAAGAATATAAGGGGAGTCCTCAAACCTTCAACCAACAAAACATAATGAAATTTATAAGCAATGAGGTGTAAATAAATTGATATCCTTAGGGAGATAAGGATTTCTAGAAAAAATATGAATGACTGGGAAACGCTTACTGAAAAAAAAAAATTTTTTTTTTTTTTTCAGTTTAAATTGAAGGTAAGACTACTAGATTCTCTTTCTTGTAGGTACCATACAAAGCTATCTTTAAATCTAGGACTTCAGTTAGCAGACGTGGATTGACCATGCAATCACTTACTTTAGGTGGGGCTGTATCTTTGGTTTCATAGGCATAGTAGTTTGAGCCTTTCTCTTCATGAAGAAGAGTTTATTTCAGCATTAAAATATTAACCCCTAGATTCCTGATGCCAGAGACAAGCTTCTGTCCTATAAGGGAAGGGAAAAAGAGAAAGAAACCTTTTTCTAAGGTCTGGAAGAGGCTGCAATTTTTAACAGACCTTGGTAGGTACTGGGTTACTTAAGCTGAGAAATATTTTAACATTTAAGTATCCTCCAGCCATTAAATAAGAATAATAACTTCCTCATTCTTCTCCCTACCCAACCCAGCAAAAAAAAAAAAAAAAAAAAAAAGAGAGAGAGAGAGAGAGAGACAGAAGTAAATCAGAGGTTGGGTAAGTGAATGTAAAGTGCTCATAAACATAACCTAGATCAAGTCAAGGTATATTAAGGCCTACATGTTGAAAATTATTTACATGTTTATCCTTATATACCAAAGATTATTTGGCCATAAACCCCTTACAACATCTGTTTATGATCATTTTTCTTTTGTCTAATGTGTCTTGTATATGACTTAATACTACCTAGTCAAGGAGTTCTTCTTCAGACATATTTAGTATGGAAAATAAAACTTAAACAAAAATCCTATAGCTCAGTTTAGAGCTATATTAACCTTATTATAACCCTCAATATGTTCCTTTTTTTAAGCATATTTTTAAAAGAAAAAAGACTTTAAAAGCTTGTAGCAAACATTTTTTATAAATGACAAAATGTATTCCTTGCTTTGTGGTCATTGCGTGACCAGACAGTAGAGTACTGGATTGTTTTAAGGTTTTTACAGCTGCAAGGCAAAAGCATCTGCTCATTGCAAAGCCGGCATTGTTTAATTTTGACACTGACTTTTCCATGCGTCTTTACCAAGCACTGGATTAGATGCCACTAAGATGAAATTTGTTTTAAGTTGCTCCCAAAGTGCAGCTGTCCCCATATACGGCCTAGTAGCTTAACCAAAACAGACAGACATAGGATCAATCAGAATCTTTGTACAGGGTCACCTTACTATGCTAGAGAGGCTCAGAGAAAGAATGTTAATGATATTTATTGTGAAGAACTGCAAAATTAGTTTCCAAGCTGATTTAGTGTATGTAGAAGTATACCCTTCCTCATTTTAGGGCAATAGGACCATTATTAAATATTTAGATCTTAAGGTGGGCTATACTGGTCCAATATTAAGGTGCCTATATAACACCAGGCATTATTCTTCCACAATGGATTGCAAGAAAAATGATCAGTTTATTGGTCACTAAAGTAGTAATTGACTGAAAATAAAACTCAATCTAAAATGGCTCTGCTAAAATCTTGAGAAGTGGACATTTTTATAGAATGATAATTTTTCTTTAATGTTTCAAGTGAATGAAAAATGAAAGAGCACCTCACTTCCCGGGTTTCCTGGGATTGTGTGAATTTCTACCCAGCTGGTCCAAATTGATTGATACAGGGCCAAATATTTGTCTGCCTACATTTCAAAGTCTATAATTTGCTAATGAATTGTGGTAATAATCTTTCATCATACATGAAAGATTTAGCCAAACAATTTGCTAAGTATGTATTTTGATCATAAAATTTTTGGACTTACACCAAGCTTTACATCTATTTTACAGCTTATGCATGGGGGGTGGAGGGAGAGCAGGGGGAGAAATAATACTGAACATGAATACTTGATGGAAAGGGATGAAGGAAATAAGGGAAGAAGGTACTTTGGAAAACAGTAATGCTGGGAAAGTCCTATGCGTAACAGTGGAAAACAAATTGGATTTGCACTTAAGAGTACAAAATAGGATTTTTAAAATGCCACCAGTTTCAGCCTGTGGTCTCCAGAGGTATGGTATCCATGCAGATGAAGTCAAGGAAGGAATCTTTTCCTTTTTGGCTATAGCTATTCCACACATTGATTATGGATAATTTCCTAAAACCTTTATGTTAGAAAAGCCAAATCCCCACAAATTGAGTGTAATTGAAGGCATAAGAATAAAAGCCAGAGGTTTGTTGGGGTTGATTTAGAGACTTAAAAAAACAAAACAAAACAAAACAAAACAGTGAAGAAATAAATGTGATTTGGCCAATTCCAGAAGGTGAGAGAGGAACCTCCCAGGTTAAGCTTTAGAAATGACAATGGGCATCCAAGAAAATATTTTTTCCCTCTAAAACAAAGACTGTACAAAAGACAGTGATGCTCATATTTGTGTGGGGGGCACATATTTAGGATTAAATAACCCCCATTTGGTAAAGTGTAAGTCTTATTGATGTATTTTTGGAGAGCATCATAAGATACACTCCAGAGAGAGTCCAGGATTAGCCAATGGAGTGAGAGAACAAGAAAAGGTTCTAAATAAGACTCTATCATGTATATGTAATTTCTCTTTCATTGTTAGAGATCAAGGTGCCATGACTTATTTGATTGATACAGACTGAATTGTTTTCAAGTTGTCCATGAAGACAAAATTTAATAATATTGATAAAGTTTTCCTTGCTTTGCAAGTAGGTAGTTAAAATTTAAAAAGCAGATAGCTAGAAAGAGAGAAACCATATTGTAAGAGACTGAACCTTCCATTTTACAGATTTTAAAGATAAGCAGCTCTAGAGTTTTTACATACCTGCTGGACCTCTCTCGAATATGTCATCTTTCTGGAGCATTAATTTCTATCCATTTATGTAATCCTCTTTTCTCTGATAGAGCTAAATCTGTTCTAAATGTTAGTACAGTGAAGATCTATCCAAAGTGGAAATTCCTAATGTATATAGGAAAGTTAAAGATTTATATATCAAGCTACAGCTTTATTTCAGAGTAATTGAAATCAGTTGACTTTCTCAGCCTCTTTCCTTCTGTTTTGTGATTTTTTCCTATTTCATTGATTTAATACTTGTCATAATTCTTTTGTAAGTATATTGTTACCATGTTATGGTAGTGACCTTAATGTTGAAGAGATCCTATAATCATTACAAAGGAAAAAAACAAATCATATTTAAATAAACTCAGTTATAAGTGAGATAGTGACATTCCTGATTCTCTTGTTAATAATTTTATAAAAATTACATTTCAAAAATATTTAAGTTATAGATTATATATGTTAAGTTCAAAATATGCTGTTGCCATTTGTTTCTAGGGCTTTTGGTATTCTGTTATCAAAAGCAGTATACATTTATTTACATGCCTGCCTTTGCCTGATGAAAATGTGAAGTATTTCCTGCTAAGAGGTATATTTGTAATGTCTAATACTAATAATTATTATTATTATAATAGAATATTAGTTTGGGGTGCCTGGGTAGCTCAGTCGATTAAGCATCTGATTCTTGATTTCAGCTCAGGTCATGGTCTCACAGTTTCTGGGTTTGAGCCCATATCAGACTCTGTGCTGATAGTGTGGAGCCTGCTTGAGATTCTTTACCTCTCTCTTTGCCCCTTCCCTGTGCCCTGTGCACACGCTCTCTCCCAAATTAATAAATTAAAAAACAAAAGAATATTAGTTCATTTCTGTTGAATTGGGAAATACTTCCCCTACCCTTCTCATTGTAAAGAAGGGAATTTTAATAAGGTATTTTTAAAGCAAGGCTGCTGTTTTTTTATGGATAAAATTTTTGTTGCTGATAACAGGTATGTACATGGATCACTTTGCTTGGAATTGGAAATTTCAGAAATATAATAAAATGTCTTACAAGTTGTAATTTCTATTGGTAATTGGAATTTCAAATATTGTAGCCAGTTTTTGTATATAATGACTGGAGCAACATGTAAAGCATGACTCTAAAAGTGATTGATACATTAACATGCATACATTTCATCAATTTAAATGAATGTTGATGCCTTCAATATAAACATCTGTGTTATTGATATACATATCCTCTGTTGCTCAAAAGTTTTTTTAGATTTCCAGGAACTAGTTTAAGAGACTATGATGTGTTTGTTTGTTTTTTTTTACTTTTCTTTTTGAATGGCCTCACTTATGGCCAGTCTTTCTTCTATGATGGGGAGAAATTGATTTGTTGCAACTGCCAAAAGTAATTGGAAACAAAATGTTGTGAGGCAGGTGGTATTCAATCTGGGTGGTCAAATTTTTGGTTATTCTCTCTTTCCTGAGCTTCTTGTCTCCTTGTGAATATATATTCTGTTTTAGCATTTATCACACTCGTTTGCAGTTATCTATTATTTTTTCCCCGTTAGACTAAGAACAGGAAAACTATCAAATTCATCTCTTTATTTGTGGACCTTCCACTGAATTTGTTACAGAGTCTGTATGCTTAATGAATGACTGAATTTAAAGAGAGCAATCTGTAACTCAGTGAGCTTGTTTGCACCTGAAGGCATTTGCAAAAGTGAAGTCATTCAAGTAATGTTTCTGGTATTTCAAGCATTTCTTTTTTTTTTTTTTTTTTAACGTTTATTTATTTTTGAGACAGAGCATGAACAGGGGAGGGGCAGAGAGAGAGGGAGACACAGAATCTGAAACAGGCTCCAGGCTCAGCTGTCAGCAGAGAGCCCGACGTGGGGCTCGAATTCACGGACTGTGAGATCATGACCTGAGCCGGAGTCAGACTCTTAACCTACCGAGCCACCCAGGCACCCCTCAAGCATTTCAAGAATTAATCTTGACATAAATAGGTGCTTCCTTAAGAGGGTTATTATGAGAGGATCTCTGATTTGGCTATATAAATTCTCACTTACTTGTTAAAAATGAGACCGAGAATAGATAGTTTGCACAAAAAGTGCAAAATAAAATTCTAACAATAACATAGATTTATATCATCCTTAATTTGTAATACCTGCCAGGTCATTTCTTGGTGCTTTCTCTGTATATGAGGTTATAGCTGGTTTTTAAAAACTTTTCTGAGTCTAGGGAATGCAGTGAAACAGATTTTAATAAAACTAACAGTATTTCTCAATTGGCAATTAAGTAGTTTGTGATAGTGGAAAGATCATTACACTAAGGTATAGGGAAATCTGAGTTCTAATCTTCCTGCTACTAACCAGCTGCGTGCTTATCTAGCCCTGAGTAGCTTGGTATTTATTTTTCCTTTGTTTGACTTTTTCATAATATAGAGCAGCAGAAACTCAAAGTTTTTGCTAGTGAAAATATAAAATGTCTTGGAACTTTAGGCATAAAGTCCCTTTGTCCCATTGAACCTGGTGTATACTTGTATTGCAGCACTTCTATCCTTTTGTTTTGTGTTTTTCCTTCTCATGGTAGGCTTCTTGAAGGTAGGATCTCAGTCATTTAATCTTCATATTTATAGTACTAAATGTAGTATCTAGCACCTTATAAATGATTATTGAATGAGCACACATTTACATGAGTCACCATTCAGTGGTTGAAAAGAAATTGGGAAACCTGGATTCTAATATCTGATATTTTGCATTGTAGATGTATGAATTTAGGCAAGCCACTTAACTACTGCTGTGAATCTGAGTCATTTATGAAAATTAGGATTGGTTTCAAAGGAGTTTCCTGCTTCTAAAATTTGGTCATGATGTGTGAATTTAGAGACTTCATATATGCTTCAACTGAACCTTGTGTGTGAGGTGGGGATGGAGGAGAGAGAAAACTGGTCAATAGGTAGTCACTGTGTGTATAAACATGCATATTTGTCACTGTGGAATGTAAATATCCCTTTAATCCTTATTTAAGAGATTCAAGGTTGAAATAGAGGCCTCTGTTGCCATGGTGTTTGAAGTTCTATAATTGAGAATTCTTTCTGAATAATAATTGTATTTTTATCTTAAAGTACAGTTTAACCTTTTTTTTAATGTTTATTTTGAGAGAAAGAGAGACAGAGAGAGAGAGTGGGGGAGGAGCAGAGAGAGAAGAAGACAGAGAATCCTAAGTAGTCTCTGTGTTGTCAGTGCAGAATGCGATGCGGGGCTTGATCTCAAGAACCATGAGATCATGACCTGACCCCAAATCAAGAGGTGGACGATTAACCACCTGAGCCACCCAGGTGCCCCATCCTTGAATACACATGATGTGATGAGACTTTAAAGGTGAATTGCATAAACATAACAAGTTTTTCTAATATATAAGAAGAATTTTTAATAATTGAGATGCATAAAAGTAAATGGTATTTTAATTTAACATCTTTAGTTTCACCTGTGGTAAGTGAATTAAAATTCTGTGAGAATATCCAGACTATAAGGATACCAACATAAGGATACACCTATAGATCAGTGGAATAGAATTAGAAGTCAAGAAATAAATCCCTTAACACTCAAGGTCAATTAATTTTCAGCAACTGGATATCTACATGCAAACAAATTAAATTGGACTACTCTTTCACATCATATGTAAAAATCATTTGAATCGAAGACCTAAATATAAAAGCTAAAACTATAAAACTTTTAGAAGAAAATATAGGAATAAGTCTTTGTGACTTTGGGTTAGATGATGGTTTCTCTAGATATGACATCAAAAAGACAAGGAACAAAAGGAAAAATAGGTAATTGGACTTAATCAAAATTAAAAACTCTTCTGTCTCTCAAAGAGCACGATCAGTGAAGTTAAAAGAATACTCACACAGTGGAGGAACATATTTACAAATCATGTATTGATAAGAAACCTGTATAAAGAACTCTTATAATTCAACAATAAAAAGACAACCTAATTTAAAAATGGATAAAAGATTTGAATGGATATTTCTCAAGAGAAGATACGCAGTCAGTATGTACATGAAAAGTTGTTCAACATCTTTAGTCATTAGGGAATTGTAAACCAAAACCAGAATGAGATACCATTTCATACCACTAGGAATGGCTAGAATAAAAAAGATGACAATAACAAGTGTTGATAAGATGTTGAGAAATCAGATATTGCTGATGCAGTAGCTTTGGAAGACAGTTTGGCAGTTCCTCAAAAAGTTAAATGAAGAGTTACCATATGACCCAGTAATTCCACTCCTAGACATACACCAAAAGTATTGAAAACATGTCCACACAAAAACGTGTGCATGAATATTGACTGCAGCGTTATTCTTAATAGCCAAAACATAGAAACAGTCCAAATGTCCATCAACATATTTGATGTATGAATAAATAAAATATGGTATGTCTATAAGTGGAATATTATTCAGTCATATGAAAGGAATGCAGTACTGATATGCTGCAACACAGGTGAATCTTTAAAAAAAAAAATTATGCTAAGTGAAAGAAGCCTGACACGAAAGGCCACACATTATATGATTCCATTTATATGAAATGCCTAGAATGGGCAATTTATATAGGCAAAAGGTAGATTAGTAGGGCAGTGAAACTACTCTGCACCATAATGGTGGATACATGTCTTTATAAATTTATCCAAACATACAGAATGTACAACACCAAGAGTGAACCCTAATGTAAAGTACGGACTTTGGGTGATAATGGTGTGTCAATCAATGTAGATCCATCATTGGTAACAAATATACTACTTTGGTGGGGGACGTTGCTGATGGGGAAGGCATGCATTTGTTGGGGCAGAGGATACGTGAGAAATCTCTGAACCTTCTGCTGAATTTTACTATGAACCTAAAACTACTCTAAAAAAAAAAAGTCTCTTTAAAAAATTAAAAAGTAGGTTAGTGTTTGCCAGGAACACATGGCTGAGACAGAAAGGGGAATGAGTAGTAGCTGCTGATGAGTACAGGGTTATACTTGTTGTTTTGCTTTCTTTTTTTGTTTTGTTTTTTACATTTCATTAATAACCCACCAGTTACACAATACAAATGCATTTAAAATATTAAATATCTTTAAATAATTGTTTATTTACATATTTTATAAATAAAGTTGTACCTAATGAGAAATATAATGTAATTTAAACACAGTGATCTTCACATGTGGATTCAGAGTTTAGTAATTAGGAAAGTCAATTTAAATCTTCATGTTTATGTGTGTACAAATTTGTTTTTGTGCATATCTCTCCCTGCTTAAACTCATTTTCAGAATTCTTTTTTTAAATTTTTTTAAAGTTTATTTGTTTATTTTGAGAGACAGAGAGAGAGAGAGGGAGGAAGGGAGGGGCAGGCGGGAGGGGCAGAGAGAGAATCCTAACTATACAACTAATACAACTAATTCAATCATAATTTTGCAAGGTAACACCACTTACGAACTGTGAGATCATGACCTGAGCTGAAACCAAGAGTCCAACACAACTGACTGACCCACCCAGGCACCCCTCATTTTCAGAATTCTAAGATAATATAACTAAGAGCATACTTGGCTTTGCAATAAATATCTGAATTTGCCACAGGTATGATTTTTCTGTGTTTTTCATTGTAAAATTTACATAACATAAAATTGACCCTTGTGACCATTTTTGAGTGTACAGTTTAGTGGAATCAGATATATTCACAGTGTTATATAACCATCACCACTATTCATTCCCAGAATTTTTTTCATCTTCCCAAATTGTGACTCCATACCCATTAGACAATAACTCCCCAATTCCTCTCTCCCCTCTAGCCCTGGCAACTACCATTTTACTTTCTGTCTCTATGAATTTGACTAGTCATATAAGTGGATTAGTATTTGTCCTTTTGTAACTGGCCTATTTCACTAAGCATAATGTTTTCAAGGTTCACTCATGTCATAACATTTTTCAGAATTTACTTTTTAAGGCTGAATAATATTTCATTGTATGTATATACCATATTTTGTTTATCCATTCATGATGGGACATTTGGGTTGCTTACACCTTTTGGCTATTTTGAATATTGAACAGAAGTGTACAATCACCTTATCAAGCCCATGCTTTCAATTCTTTTCAAATTATACCCACAAGTAAAGCTGGATCATATGGTAATCCTGTGTTTAAGTTTTTGAGGAACCATCATACTGGTTTCCACAGTGGCTGCAACATTTCACTTTCCCACCAGCAGTGTGTAAGGATTTCAGTTTCTCCACACCCTCACCAACATTTGTTTTTTTCTGTCATTTTGATAATATCCATTTGGATGTGAAATGGTATTTCATTGTGGTTTTAGTTTGCATTTTCCTAATTGCTAGTATTGTTTGTTGAGGAAGCATCATTTCATGTGCTTATTGGTCATTGTATATCTTTATAGAAATATCCACTCAAGTCCTGTGCCCATTTAGGAGGATATTCTTTATGGAGTGATGAAAACATTCTGGAATTTGTTAGTGATGATGGTTGCACAAGTTTGTAAATGTGCTAAAAACCACTGAATCATACACTTAAAAGGAATAAAAAATAAACAAAACCAAAAAGTGGATATGGAGAACTGAGAGCTTATAAGAGAACTACAACTACAAGTTGAATAATTGTACCAAAAAGGAAAATTAAAGAATCAGGGATGATGCTACAAGGATAAATTATATAAAAACACCCAGTTTCAATTTACCAATGTTTACCAAGATTTTAAAGAACTCTTTTTGAGATAGCAACTAAATCTCTCTCTATTTAAGTTAAGCCAAGAGAAAATGGACCTTGTAATGTTGGAGGTATTTTTTTGGGGTTTGATGTTACTAAGCTTTGGAGAGTTTTATGAAGGTAAATTTTATAAGCATTTCTGTTAAATATTTATTTTTTTTGTATGTGTCTACTTGTACTCTTTTTTTTTCCTATAATTCATTTATTTTTTATAATTTACATCTAAGTTAGTTAGCACATGGTGCAACAATGATTTCAAGAGTAGATTCCTTAAGCCCCTTACCCATTTAGCCTATCCCCCTCCACAATCCCTCCAGCAACCCTCTGCCTGCTCTCTATATTTAGGAGTATCTTATGTTTTGTCCCTCTCCCTGTTTTTATATTATTTTTGCTTCCCTTCCCTTATGTTCATCTGTTTTTTATCTTGAAGTCCTTATATGAGTGAAGTCATACGATATTTGTCTTTCTCTGCCTAATTTCGCTTAGCATAATACCCTCTAGTTCCATCCATATAGTTGCAAATGGCAAGATTTAATTCTTTTTGATTGCTGAGTCTTCTTCATCCATTCATCCATCGATGGACATTTGGGCTCTTTCCATACTTTGGCTATTGTTGATAGTGCTGCTATAAACATTGGGGTACTGTGTCCCTTCAAAACAGCACAGCTGTATCCCTTGGATAAATACCTAGTAGTGCAATTGCTGGTTCCTAGGGTAGTTCTATTTTTAATTTCTTGAGGAATCTCCATACTGTCTTCCAGAGTGACTGCACCAGTTTGCATTCCCACCAGTAGTGCAAAAGAAATCCTCTTTCTCCACATCCTCGCCAACATCTGTTGTTGCCTGAGTTGTTAATGTTAGCCATTCTGACAGTTGTAAGGTGGTATCTCAGTGTGGTTTTGATTTGTATTTCCCTGATGATGGGTGATGTTGAGCATATTTTCATGTGATGGTTGGCCATCTGGCTGTCTTCTTTGGAGAAGTGCCTATTCATGCCTTTTGCCCATTTCTTCACTGGATTATTTGTTTTTTGGGTGTTGAGTGTGATAAGTTCTTTATAGATTTTGGATACTAACACTTTATCTGATATGTTGTTTACACATATCTTCTCCCATTCTGTCAGTTGCCTTTTAGTTTTGCTGATTCTTTCACAGCTTCACTCTGCAGAAGCTTTTTATTTTGATGAAGTCCCAATAGTTAATTTTTGCTTTGGTTTCCCTTGCTTCCGAAGATGTGTTGAGTAAGAAGTTGCTGCGGGCAAGATCAAAGAGGTTTTTACCTGCTTTCTCCTCGAGGATTTTAATGGCTTCCTGTCTTACATTTAGGTCTTTCATCCATTTTGAGCTTATTTTTGTGTATGGTATAAGAAAGTGGTCCAGGTTCATTTTTCTGCATGTTGCTGTACATTTGCTGAAGAGACTGTCTTTATTCCATTGGTTATTCTTTCCTGCATTGTCAAAGATTAGTTGGCCATATGTTTGTGGGTCCATTTCTGGGTTCACAATTCTGTTCCATTAATCTGAGTGTCTGTTTTTGTGCCAATATTTAGTTATTTTTAAGTGTTTGTTTATTATTTTTGAGAAAGAGAGAGTGCAAACACGAGAGGGGCAAAGAGAGAGGGAGATAGAGGATCCCAAGTGGGCTCTGTGCTGACAGCAGAGACTCCAGTGCGGGGCTTGAACTCATCAACCCTGAGATTATGACCTGAGCCAAAATCAGGCACTTAACTGACTTGAACCACCCAGGCACCCCTCTGTTAAATATTTAAAATGGGACAGATCCTTACTTTGCTTTTGACTAATTGATTGTAAGTCTATTGCACAAGTAGTATAACATCCCAAATGGATTAATACCAACTTTTCTGCACAGTGATAACATGGACACAAGTACTGTTAAAGGGTACTGATTATATCATACAGAGTTTCTTTGACTAGTGCTTTTTTGCAGAGTGCTTCCATTAGTTTGTTCTGTTAATGTGAATGTAGTAGAAGAATATTTGAGCATGGAATAAATATTTTGTATGGAGAATAAAGATATTAATTAGTGTGTTAGGAAAACATGCTCTCTGTGAGGAAATTATCATCTACCTATAATTTAGTGGAGATCCACTAAATTATAAGAAGGAGTGATTTTTTATTTCACAGTAATTTGAATGAATTTCTATGGAGATTCTTCCAGTCAGTAATATTCTAGTTGTTGATAACTACATTGAGGGGAAATGAGGAGGAAGCTTCACATTATGTTAGTGTTTTATACTTTACAACTTCCTCTCCCCTACCTTAATGCATTTGATTCTTATTGCATCTGCTGGTGTCAGACTTGCTGCATATGGCTGTGCAAGTCGAAAATGGCACCTTCTGAAATTCTGAAATACAGTGGTCTTGGTGAGGTTGTGAATGTAAGACTCAATGAATGTAGTCACCTTTACTGCTATACAAATAGAGATATTGGGGCCCCTGGCTGGCTTAGTTGATGGAACATGTCACTCTTGACCTTGGGGTTGTGGGTTCGAGCCCCCATTGGGTGTAAAGATTACTTAAAAAAAATCTTTTAAAAATAGGTATATAGATAGATAGATAGATAGATAGATAGATAGATAGATAGATAGATGTACTGATGAAGATTATAGGTAAGTGGTATAAAAGTCCCCAATGAAGACATTGTTTTTTCCCATTGTATGATTTGTAGTGCCTTCATTTATATCATTTACTAAACCTTTAATCCGTTAACATGGTCTATACTGAGAAGCCTCGCTTACCTCCTCCTTCTCCTATGTCACTATATAGACTCTTTGCTCATCTGTAAAATTAGCAGTGGTAATATTACTTGCCACAGGTATTATTTAATTATGAGAATAAAAGTGAGATGGTATAGGTGAATATAATTTTATTAACTCTAAAATACCTTTTATAGGAGTTACTCTTTTTTCCATGTATCTCAGATTTTACTAAATGATATTACTTGTCTCTAAACATGCCTCACTGTTTTTAAGAGTTTCTTTAACTCTTCTCCTTCTGCTTGACCCCTTCTCCTCACACTGTTCAAAGATCCCTCCCCACTAAATATTTCAGGAAGACCATCCTCAGCTGATACATCCTTTAGGAAGTCTTCTGTAATCTTCTGTCCAGTTATAAATGTAGGCTCTCCTTACTTCTTGATTTTGCCCTTATATGCCACAATGTAATATTGTGCTTCATGCACAATTTATATTCTTGTCATTGATCATTGTTCAGGTCTTTGAGGAGAGGGGAGCTATGTCCTACTGATCTTTATGTTCTCTGCAGAACTCAATAGAATGCTTTAAGATTAGTTGGGGGGGTAGAGAATATAGAAGAAGAAAAAGCATATGTTGAAATGGAATTCCATTCCACTGTTCTAATCACACTTAACATATGTATCTGTTTTAGCACTTAACTGGTGTTACCTTGCAAAAATATGATTGAAGTCATTAGTTGTATAATGCTGTAGCTAACTCCCGTCAGTGCAAAAAAGCTGATTGCTAGATACCCTGGAATTTTGTGAACCTGATAAACTGTTGATAGTTTGAAATTGGCCAGAGTTGAGAGTATTTACACCATGTAAATTGGCTAACTCTACAAATTGTGGCTTTTTGTTAGGGAGAACCATTTTACCAGCCATTGCTAGTTGTGTGTCTCTAGCCCAGAGTAGATTGTGAATTCCTTCAGTTTCATTTCTGCTTCAGTGCCTAGCCTATGATAGGAATACTCTTTGTAGAATTAATGCATAAATAAGTGACTGCCTTTATCAGCTGCCTTATTCCTCTACTGTCTAATTTCCTGCTGGCAGAGACTGAATTTCAGAGTCAAGTGTATTTTTTGAGACCAAGATGAAAAATGGCCCATTGTCATGGGCTGCAGTTTTCTTTCTCCTTCAGAGTTTGACCCAAAAAAAAAGTCTATTGGAAATCAAGACTATTAAACACAGATGTTTCAATAGCACAGTAAGGATGGCATTTCTGTCCATTATCACCTTGTTAAACTACTCCTGCTATGACTTTGCTGCCTACTAAGTTTTTGGCATCCTTGCTTAACTGACTGACTCACCTTTCAGTTTCCAAGTTGGAAGCCAATAGTGTGAACCACCTCAAATTAGCTGAAAGATTTCCTTTCACATTATAAGAGGTAACTAACTGATTAATTCTCTCTAGTCATAGATGATACAAATACCGACAAATTAAAATATAATGTCTTAGACTTAAAATATTACTAAAATTGCTATATTTAAACAACTTGCATTATTTTTTCTATTAAAATTGTCAGTTTTATAAAAAATGACATTTATATAAAATGGTATTTAAAGATGTTAAGAGTCATTTGGATTTTTTTATTTTTTCTAAAACATTTTCCATAACCATGATACATGTAAGTTTCAAAAAAAAAAAAAAAATGCTGTGCTTTCTGACCATTCCGTATGCCATCTATTGCCATCTAAGCTCAAAACCATTTTTAATTTCTTTAAAATTTTGAAGTAAACACTATAGTCAGATCTCAACCTTAAGTATTAAAAGAATAGAAATAGCATCTTTCTGAAGTTGTCAGTTTATGTTCTATCGATCATATTTATGTTACTTACAATACTTTAAATCCCTTTCAGAAAGGCTGAGATGAGGGCACCTGGCTGTCTCAGTCAGTAGAGTATGTGACTCTTGATCTTGGAGTCGTGAGTTCAGGCCCCACATTGGACACAGAGTTTACTTTGAAAAAGAAAAAAAGAAGGGTGAGATGTACCAGTATGTATTGAATAAGTAGCATGTTCTTTTTTGTAACCAAGGAGGTAAATAAATCACCAACACAAATTTTTCATTTTTGAAGTTCTGTTCTCACTTTACACAATAGGTTAATTTTGTTGGTAAAATCAAGACAGACAGAAAATGACATTACACAACATGCATATTTGTTGGTTCTATTGAAAGTGCGAAAAATTTCAGACAGTTTTAATTAGGTGCAAGTGCACTCTGTCTCTAGAGGTACATCTTTCAGGATCAGCTACTCAGTTGCATGTTGGAATTCCATCCTGTATGGAATTAGTGCACTGCAGATACTGAAGATGTTTGATTCAAGAATAATGGTAATGGAGTGGTGACATTTTAATACAACCTTGCTTATTCTATGGAAAAGTTAAGAGATAGAAGCAATTCAGAAAAATGGGAGATTCCTGTTTGGGTTAAAGATTTGTAGAATGCTAGTATTTGTTTTCCATTTGTGTGTGTGTGTGTGTGTGTGTGTGTGTGTGTGTGTGTGTGTTTGTTCGAGAATACTAATGGATCATTTACAGGGACTAATAGGCATTTGAAATTTACAGTAAATCACAACATAAAATAAATAACTACTTTTATTTTTCAGACGTTAAGGTCATCACAAATTATGGTAGAAATGAAGCATGCAACTAAGTTTTCTTCTTTCTGGTATTTTATAAAAATGATTAGAATTCTGAATACAGTGTCTGTGATCTATATTATATTATAATAAACTGTTTATATTTGTAGAAGCAACTGCTCAGGTTACAATACAGAATAGCTTTCAGTGGACTCTGCAGATAATTGGTTCATATAAATTCTGTGCTTAAGTGTTCTAACTATAAGAATGGTCAAATCACAAGTACTTTTTAAGTTGATCTGAGCATCTTGGAGAGTGATAGAAATTCTCTCAAAATTCTGATTCCTGTTATGGAGAATACTGCATTGAGTAGTTCTCTTGATCAGATGATCCCATAGGTTACTTTTGCCTCTAAAGTTTTAGAATCTGTGATAGATTTTCAAAGTGTTTCCTTAATAATATGATAGAGCATTATAACTTCTGTATGAAGATATCCTTTTATAAAATGAATTTTATCTAAAGAATAAGAAGAAACAAACTTTAAAAAATTATAATTAATATATAGTGATAAAACCAATTGTCAGTGACACTCGAACGCTAGTTTTACAAAACATTAATTAGATGTTGCTGTTATCAGTCTGCTACACACTATCAGAGCTTAACATTTATTCAGCTTGGAAAACATTATTTTAATCTTTTAATTAAGATCACCTAATTCTGAATCATAATTAAAAATATGAAACAAAAATGACTTATTTTGGTGAACACCTACTATATCTACTAGATATAGCATAGTGAAAGTGGTTTTGCTAAAAAGCTGGATTTTATCTCAAGGCAAAATACTACTTATTGTGAAGCAAAGGTATAAATTTTAGGCTCCGGGATTTATTCATGGTTAGGTCATTATCTAGAAATGGAATATATTGTCAATCTGTATGGTGTTGTTATTAGATGTGTTAATGGCCAAGATGTGTGATTCAGACTCTACAAAAATACATGTATAGAAACTTTTATTTTTTAGTGTTTGCATTTAGAATATCTGTGACATACAAATACATGTGGAAATACATAGCACTTACCAATATTTTATTTTTGTTTACCTACTATGTGCTTAACATTTTAACTACACAGTGTTATGATTTTATTAATCAGTAAAAATGTGTTTTTAATAATACTAAATTGAAATGCAACTGATAGAAATAAGAAAGAATTTACTGAGAAATTATTCACTAAGAATTGAGAATTACTGCCTCCTTTACATGTGTATAAGGGTCTTGCCTACCTCTTACTTAGCCTTCTATCTGGAACATCTTTTGCATGATTGGCTCCTCATTCTTCAGGTCTCAGTTTATTTATTTTTTTAATGTTTATTTATTTTTGAGAGAGAGAGAGAGAGAGAGAGAGAGAGAGAGAGAGACAGAGAGAGACAGAGAGAGACAGAGCATGAACAGGGGAGGGGCAGAGAGAGAGGGAGACACAGAATTGGAAGCAGGCTCCAGACTCCGAGCCATCAGCCCAGAGCCCGACGCGGGGCTCGAACTCACGGACAGCGAGATCGTGACCTGAGCTGAAGTCAGACGCTTAACCGACTGAGCCACCCAGGTGCCCCATTCAGGTCTCAGTTTAAATATCATCCTAGAAAGACCTTCTCTGCCACCATCTTCCTATATAACTAGGTCTCCACTACTTTGTGAGTTTCCATCATTAAACTCCGTTTATTTGCTTCATGGACTGATCACAAGTTGTAATTATGTGTTTGGTTACTTGTCTTTCCCATTAGACTATATGTTTTATGGAAGTAAACCATGTCTGTCTTATTCCCTGGCATAACCCAAGCACCTAGTTCAACAACTACAAAAAATTTTTGCTGCCTCTGAGAAACTTATCTACTCAAACTCACTCTCTTCATCTTTTGAAGAGGCACTTTATGCTAGATCCACCACTTACTAAATCTGACCTTGGCAAGTTATTTAGCTTCTCCATGCCTTAATTCCTTCGTCTCTGTGAAGATGGCATCCCTTAGGGTTTTGTTATGAAGATTAACTTTATTATTGCATTTAAAGCTCTTAACACAATGTTTAATACTTAATAAGCATTGAATATAGGTTTTTAATATTTTTTAATATTTATTATGGTCTAGATTGCATGAAAATAGTTTATCATTGTGTCCATGGTTCTCTTTTTTGTTGTAAGCTTCGGGAGGAGAGTAGTAGGTGTATGTTTTACTTATTTGTCCGTATTAATGTATATCATACAGTGTTCTGTAGCAAATTAAGGTCTATTTTAATACTCATTAGATATTTAATTCTATATCCTAAGTATCTACAGAATAATAAAAATTGCTCTCTTCATGTCTGAGTGTTGCTATGAACTAAAAACAAATAACCTCATTTTATTCCCCCTGGTTACCAGAAGCTCCAACCACTCAGAGCTGCTCTGAATTCTTAGACACACACCCCTTAGTTTTTTGTACTTTTCTTTGTTCATTTTCTCTTCTCCTCTGACTGCTTTTACCTTACATGTCCATATCCAGAAAGTTTTTAAGTTCTGTGCTCAAAGATGCCACCTTTGTAAAGATTTCTTTAATCTTTCATGGAGATAAAATGACTTTTTTTGCTGAGTTCTTTGTTTATGACTTTTCAGATACCTTGTAATGTAATATCTTACATTTGAGTCATTTGTATGAAGATCTGCCTATGTAAAAGAAATGTGGACTTCTACACATAACAAATATTTGTGATGCTGTTACCATTTGCAAAGCACCTTGCTAATAGCCTACTGCACAAGGATAATTTGTGGACTTCTAAGGAGATAAACCCATACCTATTAAAGATGATTTAGTAAGTGCTGTAACAGAAGGTATTGGGATTAACTTTATTTATGGGGGCTGAAGAAGGCCTTCTCAGGAGGTAATATTTGAGGTGGCTGTGTAAAAATGGGTAAGAAATTTCCAAGTGGACAAGAGGAAAAGCACGGAAGCATGAAAGTAACTGAGTTTTAAGAAACATCATTTTTCTGATACATCTAGAAAAAAAGTTTCTTGTATTTTCAAGTCCTGTCAAGGTCTATCCAGTATAGTACTTGACATATAGTAAGTTTTTAATGTTTGAATAATGAATAAGCACAAGTGTTGTGTCTAGCACAAGCCAGCATAAACTACTCTCTGTGTCCATCTTTTGCTTCCACTTTCTTTTGAACTATCTTTATTTTCAGTCAGTATCTTCCCAAGTGCTGATACCAGGGCTACTATATAAAGCCCTGAGTTTATTCTGCCAGTTTTGTAACTTTAATGAAATTTGCCTCTCTCACAGTTAACAGCAGAATTCCTGATACTCAGCTTGGGTCACATTATTTAAACAAATAACTTGTTAGCTGAGAGGTTAATAGTTAGTTCTTAATTTGGAAAAGTAAGTGAGACCAAGTCATTCTAAGTGCAATGGGATGCTTTTAGAAGTTTTAAAGAGAAAAATTACATGATCTAGTTATGTTTTTTAAAATACTGTTTTTGCTGCTTTGTGTAGAATGGATTGCAGAAGGCAAAAGTGAAAACACTTAGAATTTTGAGGTAGTTCTTGTACTAGTCCAGCTGAGAGACAGTGGCAGTCTTGTTTTGGTTATGGATTAAAAGGAATGAATGGTGAGAATAAGGGGAAAATGAAAGATGATTCCTAAATTTTTGAGTTGAGTAACTGAATGGTAGTGCCATTTATTAAAATAGGACTAGATATGAGGATAATTTAGTTTTGGCTATGTTACATTCTCATTGTTAAACATCTGCATAGAGAAGCAAGTATATCAGTTGGGCAAATTGTTAGGTGTCATTTGTCTCTGTAAAGTGGAAATAATGCCATCTATTTAGTAGGGATACTGAGGGATATGTTCAGGTATAAAGCATGCGGCACTTAATAGTTGAATGAAGGAGTGAATGAAGTTGAAATTCAAAATGAATGAATTCAGGTGAATGATTTCAAAATTCAAAATGAAGTTGAAATTCAAAACTACACTTTTTTTTTTTAAGAAACTGGCTTTCTTTCCCTCAGTAATTTTGTTGTCTTATTTAGCAGTTATAAAACAATGTACTATGTGTTGATTATCATGTTTGGTAGATGAAGAATCTGGCATAGGAAGATATATTTTTTAGAAAGCAACTAATTTAACTTTATCAGATTATCCAGTTCTTGCCTTCTTCCTTGTGTTTTTACTCATAAAAATAGTGTTTTGTGAAATGTGTAAGACAGAGGAAAAAAGGATTCCCTGAAGTATCCTAGTCAAACACTAACAAACTTGCCCTCAGATATATGCTTGACATTGCCTGCCTAACCCATGAGTTAGATTAAAAAATGACACTGTGGTTTCAATAGTGTATAGTTGCCTAGATGCTCACTTGCCTATGAGGCTAATGCTATTTGTATTTAGGAGAGATAGGGGAAATTCCTGATGCAGTTTTTAGATTTTGTACTGTGGGGTATCTTAAGGGTGAGATCGGTAGGGTTGGTTAAAGCTGCTTGGAGCAGGGAAAGGGCCTGACATCAAGCGTTAATTTTGAATGGGTAGTGGCTATCTCAAATAGTCTTAAATCATCCCCAAAACCAAATTATTTTACTTTTGTAGTTTACATATATGGCCTAGATGTGCTTCATAGTTCAAAATTTTCTAAACTTTGTAATATGAAATAAAATGAAATTATTGTGCACATTCGGGTTGACATTGAAAAGCATAACAATTTTTCCATCATAGTGTTAGTCATTGTGTTTTTAATTACTCAGAAAGTACATAAATAATATTTTCATTGTAAATGACTCAGAACTCAGAAACCTAAAAAAAATTTGATAACTTCCTCTTCATGAGTTGTATGGATTTCTCTAAGATAGCAACTTAGAAATGGAATGGCTGGGTTGAAGGCTACATTCATTTTATTTTGATAGATATTGCCAAATTGTCCCCACTCAAAAAAAGCTTTGCTTTCTTCTTTACCTACCAGCTATGTGAGCATGCATGTTACATCAACAATGGATTATGTCAATGTTTTTAGTTGTTAACCCTTTGAAAGGTGTGAATGGTATTTCTTAATTTGCATTTTCTTAATTACTAGTGAAATTAAGCATTTTTCTGTATGTATTAGTTTATCTTGGTGATATTAGTTTCTTTTTTTTCTTTTTTTTTAATTAAAAAAAATTTTTTAACGTTTATTTATTTTTGAGACAGAAAGAGACAGAGCATGAATGGGAGGAGGGTCAGAGAGAGAGGGAGACACATAATCCGAAGCAGGCTCCAGGCTCTGAGCTGTCAGCACAGAGCCTGACGCAGGGCTCGAACTCACGGACTGTGAGATCACGACCTGAGCCAAAGTTGGACGCTCAACTGACTGAGCCACCCAGGTGCCCCTACAGTTTCCAAACCAAGTTACTTTGGTATTTATTGAATTACAGAGTGATTAATGTGCATATAGTAATGGTTGAACTTTAACAACGCTGAAATACTTGATTCACATTGTTAGTTTTACTATAGAAAAAGTATATATTGTAGTGTATAATTTATTGTCTTATCATGTACGTTACAATTGGATTAAAATAGAGGGAGGCATTTATTATTATTATATGAACTTGGTTAAGTTACATATCTTCTCTGTGCCTCAGATGCCTCATCT
Organism: Prionailurus bengalensis; assembly: GCF_016509475.1. NCBI lineage: Eukaryota > Metazoa > Chordata > Mammalia > Carnivora > Felidae > Prionailurus > Prionailurus bengalensis. The sequence goes on along the minus strand of NC_057345.1, from coordinate 40,637,371 downwards.
CCAGATGAATGGATAAAGATAATATGATTTATACACACAACGGAATATTGTTCAGCCTTAAAAAAACAGAAATCTTACCATTTGCAACAACATGGATAAAGCTAGAAGACATTATGCTAAGTCTTCTTTATGCACTCCTAATGCTTTATTGATATCTTTATCATAATAGTTATCATATTGTGCCATGAATGTTTGTTTCTGAATGTAACCCTCACAGGGCTGTGACTTCCCTTAAGGCAAGAATATTGTGTCTTTATCTACCCTGTATCTCTCTTGCAGAGGTTGCAAACTGGCAACTGCAATGACTGTTTTGTTTGGCTACGAGTTTTGGTTCAAGAGTGTTTTATATTTGAACTGGTTGCCAACACTTAAAAGTTTGGACACATCACATGTAAAACAACAACAACAACAAAATAAAACAGAATTCCTGGCTTCTGGCTTCTCTCAACGAATGAGAAAATTCTGGCAACATCGAATCCCAGATTTTCCAAAGCAGTAATCAGCTGTTATAGAGTAGTAGGTGCCTCAGTAGATGAGGCATGCTCTCCAGTTTACTGTAGTCCCCAGCACCCCAATTTTGCTTCCTCAAAACTAAAACTAAGTGCCATTTGCCCATCACATTTCACCCATTTATGTTACGTCTCTAGCTGCTCTGTACACTTGCATTTGAGAAGGCTACTCTAATGCCTGTCAGAGACAGAACTTCAGAAGTGCCCAACAAATGTTCGTTGAATAGATGAATTAAAGAGCCATAAACATATACAAGTATAGAAAGTTTACCAGATTTACTTTTAAATGTACAAGGTAATAGGGGTCTAGCTGTGCTTTAGCAACAGCTATTCCTGTCCTCTTTTTCGATTTAGAGCATGAAGAAGGTGTGGTAATATTGGGGTGTCAGAGAATGTTGCTCTCAAATAACTGGCTTTCCTTGGATGTGATTGCCAGGCTGCCACAATTTTCAAGAGTAGATACCCTCAAATTTATTCAGTACTGGCATAATGCAGTGAAACATGACAAAAGATAAAATATGATCAAATGCACTTGCCATTTATTTTGGAATACATGACAATATCTATTCACTTGAGCTAAAACATACAAACAACACCCAGCTGTGTTTGAAGACAGGGTATCTTTGATCAGAATCTCTGAAATATCCCTTTGAGTTAGCTATTAGTATAATAAACTTTATTAATTTGTAGCTGACAGTAATTTGGGATTTATGATTATTTAGTCTAGTTGAACTAATGCATGACCCAATCTATGAATGAAGAGTTAGGCAAGTAAGTGATCAGCATGGGTAACATTTTTTGGCAGTATAGAGGGGGCAGTAATAATCTACTGAAAACACACAAACTTTTCTTTTTTGAAGTTTTTTTAAACGTTTATTTATTTTTGAGAGAGAGAGAGAAACAAAGTGTAAGTGGGGGAGGGACAGAGAGAGAGGGAGACACAGAATCTGAAGCAGGCTCCAGGCTCTGACCTGTCAGCACAAAGCCCGACGTGGGGCTTGAGCCCACAAACTGCAAGACCATGACCTGAGCCAAAGTCAGATGCATAACCGACTGAGCCACTCAGGCTCTCGAAGAACAGACTTTTGTAGTTTGAGTTTTGGAGGAAGTATCATAGTGAGGTGAAAAAGAGAAAGTGCCTCAGAGTCCCATAGATTCCTTTTTGAATCCTGTTTCTGCTTACTTGGAGAGTTTGAGTCCTCAGATGCTTTTTCTGTTAAAATAAATAAATAAAAGCTAGGTGAAACTTGATAGCAAGAATTAGAGAGTATATACATGTATATAAAGCACCTGTCAGTACCTTTGCATTTCGTGTTTCTCTGTCTGGAACACTCTTTCTGGGATAAGTACCTTCTCATTCAGGATTCAACTCACCTAAAGTAGAGAAGGACTGGTAGGAATCTAGTATCACCCTTCATAGAATTTACCTAACCTGAAATTATCTTGTTATGTATTTACTTATTTATTTTCTGTCTCCTTCCTTACCGCCCACCCCCACCTGCCATACACATACTTTAGAATGAATTTAAATTCCATGAAGGCAGAGACTTTGTCTCTTAGTAACTACTACAAAATAGTACCATCCTCATTGTAGCCACTCAGATATTTTTTGACTGGTTGGACAACCATATGAATGCTCATGAGTTATTAGCACTCAATGATTGTACTTGTTAAACTTAGAACAGGTTTATCTGTTGCTTATGAAATCCAGTGAGAAATTCTCCTAGTACTTTATTAGTAGTGCATTATGCACTTGCCTTAAAAGTATTTTTATAATGTCACCCTAATTTTTAGCATTAATAAAAAATGATCTACTTTTTTTTTATAAAAAATTTTTTTTTTCAACGTTTATTTATTTTTGGGACAGAGAGAGACAGAGCATGAACGGGGGAGGGGCAGAGAGAGAGGGAGTCACAGAATTGGAAACAGGCTCCAGGCTCTGAGCCATCAGCCCAGAGCCCGACGCGGGGCTCGAACTCACGGACCGCGAGATCGTGACCTGGCTGAAGTCGGACGCTTTAACCGACTGCGCCACCCAGGCGCCCCTGAATGATCTACTTTTTAAAGGAGGAGAAATGTTTTATATTTAATTCTTAACTCTTTTCTCTGGTCCCATCTGCATTTTTTTCTATTCAGTCATTTTATTTACCTTAAAAAAAAACCTGTAACAAGTATATTTGTACTGTAAATAAGCTATTCTCACATATTTTCTTACCAACCAGATGTAGTTCCTTAAGGGAGTATAGACGTCTGAATCTTGTTCACCCAGCACTTTCTTTGCTGTATTGTAATCACTGACGTAAGAACTTACTGAATCAATAAGGAACTGGGTTTAAGGCTGGTAGTAGTTATAGCATCCATTATATGTCTCTTTCCAGCTGTTTTTTTTTTATTCTTCAGTTTATTTATTTTGAGAGAGAAAAAGCATGTGTGCACAGAGGGAGGGGGCAGAAAGAGAATCCCAAGCAGGCTCCGCACTGTCAAGAGCAGGGCTCTGTCTCACAAACCTCAAGATCATGATCTGAGCTGAAATCAAGAGTCGGATGCCTAACCAACTGAGCCACCCAGATGCCCCTTCCCAGCTCTGCTTCTATGAATGCTTTAGGAATCTTGGCCCAAAAAGAAGGAATTAATTTTGAATCATCACTCTCTTAAATGAGATGCTGCTGCCAGGTGTACAGTTAACATGATTTGTTGTAGTAGCATCTGAATCATTGTAATTGTTCCCAGGTAACCATTTTGTGAATGAATGAATGAATGAATGAACTGATGAAATATTAGACCTACATAATGTGGCAGCTATGTAAATCAAATGTAACATTTTTAAATAAAGAATATTTGACTCTCTTGGATATTTAATGATTATAGCCCATTATTGCTCTTTTTTTTCAAGTAAGGTTTCATTTATGTGTATGCTATCACAGTTCCTTCAATTTCAGAATACTAAAGCATATAATTCTTATTTATACTTATTAGGCTACTTTAAAATAACATCAAGAACAACAAAAGTATACATGTGAAAAATTAATTTAGCACAATATTTCTACCTTTGTGTATTGACTATAAAGAAATAAGAATGAGATGAAGTATGTAAGTGTATAGTTTTATCAGTGGTATGTTTTTATGTTGCTCTGTATCCTTCACTTTCTTATGTAATCTTAATAGACTGTTCAGTAGGATAGGTACTATTCGCATGTGGCAATTTAAGTTTAAATTATGTTCCTTACTCAACTACACTAGCTAGCTAGGTTTTAATGCTTAGCAGTCGCATTGGGACTAGTGGCCACCTTATTGGACAACACAGATATAGAACATATCTGACATCACTGTATCACTGTTAGCACTAATAGACCGTCATACACGTGACTCCTTACTCTTTATTTTGCCACATTGTACATTAGATTTTTTTGTTTCTAATTTGAAAATGAAGTTTAATATTTTCTAGAAACATTACGTTGCTAATTTCTTGAAATCTCTTTTCCCCAAAATGATTGTTTTATCAACTATATATTTAAATCAGCATGTTCTTTTTTCATTTGTTTTTCCATTTATTAAGATAGTCAACACCTGACATTTTCATCGTTATTTAAAACTCTGAGTTCTGTGATAAATACAGTTGAAGTAATGCCTGTAGGTAATATTAACTTGTAAAACAACATAGCATATGACAGTGTCTCCATGCGCCTCTTTTACCATATACAATGAAAAAAATACTTATTAAATGGTGATTTTTCCCCCTTTATCTTATTAAGTAAATTATATGGTCCTTTTATATGGAAGCCTCCATAGTTAGAGATGTAAAACAGCAATTTCTTGGTTCTATAGCATGACATAGTTCAGAGCTGAGATTAGAGAAACCCCGTAGAGTTGTTAATACTTGAGGGCATCCCCAACTAGAAAAGTATGTGAATTTAGGCATGGGAGGAAGGAAGGATCTGCTTTAAATTTAGTGTAGGGTCACTGAATCTTAATGATAGATTAAACAAGGGAGGTAGAATAATGAATAGGGGTATGCAGTGTGTAGCACTAATACCAGAAGTCCATGGTTTGTGGCGGTTTTTTAATGTCCTTTCCCATATGGTTTTGAATAGAGTAGGTTATGGCAGGGATGAGCTAAGGAATAGCTTTGTTAATGAATAAATAGGAGTAATTTTTTTTTTTAACAGGAGACTTCAGACAGTTTATTTAGAATGACTGCTTATTTAATGAATCGTGATTTTAAAAAGAAATTTCTCTGATCTTAGTTATACATTAAGTGGAATGCTAGGGTATTCTTGTTATTTTCTTTCTAAAATAACTATATTTACGTTTCAGAGCCAGCCCTAAGAGCGAAATCCTTGGGATCAGATTGTAACTGCCTTAATTAAAAGCCAGTTGTATGGAGCTTCTGAGCATTGGCAGTATCAGTCCTTAGTTTGGATTTGGTGTGCAGTATTAGACTTTAGTTCATAGTGTCAATTCACTTTGATAAGCTTTAATTAAATTGTCCCTTGGAATCAGCATCCAACTCTATCTCATTCACCTAAAATTAACTAGGTATGTGATTTTGGTGCCTATTGTCTTAATACAACCTTGCTCTTAGCCATGGCAGCTACTTTCCTTAATATATCCTCCCTGCCTTCCCACCCACATATCTCTTGGAGAGAGTAATACTGAAAGCTGATCTTGGAAACTAGCAAGTTAAAATCAGAAAACCTAACCAGGTATACTTCAATATCTCTCAGCGTTGTTCTTTGGAAGAGATTACTTAATATGTCCGAAAGGAGAGGTTAAATAGGTTGTCTCTGGTGCCTTGGTTAAGCAGAGTGAAGGGAAGTGTAACTCTCCTGACTCCAGGGCCCCAAATGCAAACACTGGCCTAGTTGTTCCCAAACTTTCTCCTTGATGTGGATGACTTGAATGGTTTATTTTCACTTGATGAGCCACACCCCCAGGCCACTTTAGTATTCAGACCCCAACACTAAGTCCCTTTGTTGTCTTTGTTTTTTGCATTTTTTTGTTAACAAGAAAAGATAAAATTATAAGAGACCTGATTATAGACTGAGCTTCCATTGCTGATGGTTCCCACCACTTTTTTCAGCATCTCAGAGAAAGGCAAAGGCCTGGATGGGCAACAGAAAGCAGCAAAGCAAACATAAACATCATGTCTGAGCATCAGTGTAGTGCTACCAGAATGGGAAAGGGTACGCAGTTTTCATCAAAATATAAAGACGATCTTTGCCCCAAACAGGATTGGCAGCACTTTTAAAAACTTGAAGTTGCTAGAGAGGCAATGGTCTTTTCTTATTTAAAAAAAAAAAAAAAATAAATTAACAGGAAAGAAGAAATGGATTAAGAATTTTAAAAATCTGCATTATCATCCAGACCTAGATGTTAACTAACTGAATGACATTTGGGCAAGTAGTTTAATTTCTGTATTTGTGTGTATAAAAAATTTAAAAGGAAATGCAATTCTATAAGAAAACAAATTGGTAGGGTAGATCAATGCCATTGCCCCACAATTTTACATTAGAACATGTAGAGGTTGCAAATAAAACAAATACTTGACCAGAGTTTCACTTGGCCAAATCAAAAGCATAGAAGAGGGATTGGTTAAGAGTGCCCAACTGTTGAGAGAAGGAAAACTAGAATAATGAGGTAGGGCATAATTGATTTACTGTATTTTGGCAAAGTAGAATATCAGCAGGCCCAAAGTATAAATGTCTTCATATTCTTTTATTCCAGCCAAAACTCTTACATTAGCATTGGTTGGAAACTCAAGGCTTTGGGCAAAAGCTTATATGAGAAAGAGTTTTTCCTACCCCTCACTTTATGAAGTTTACTGTTTTAACTGTTCTCCTCTTGCCTTGATTTATTTTCCTTGAAAATTTTTTATCTTGCTATTTCTTTCCCAGCTGTGTGTGACACCAGGAACTGCCCTCTTACTGTGAAGGCCGCATTCAATTGTTGAAACAATAACAAGTTTCTATTTGATCTGGCAGTTGTCATTCCTCTATAGCACTTAAAAGTACAAAAATGTGTAGCCTGTAACTTGCTCTTTATTGCCTATTACAGCACAACAGGTCTGAAAAGGCTCTCTTGGTTTCATGACAGAGGTTTTATTCATAGTTGGTCACTCTTACTTGTTACCACTTAATGCCCATCATTTAGAGTAAGTGTAAAAGGTCTCACAGAAAATTCTTACACACTACAATTATAAAAGTGTCAGGTAGAAAAGAATTTTAAAGATAATTTATTATAACCCTTTATTTTACAGAAGAGGAAATTTAGGCTAAGAGAAGATACGCTATAGTGGTGAAAGAATCTAGACTTCAGAACCTCAGAAAACTAAATTAAACCCTAATCTCACCATTTATTAACTGGAATAACTTATTTGTTGTCTCTGAGCTTCAGTTTGCTCATTTGTAAAATGAAGATAGTAGTATATGTAAAGGTTATTGTGAAAATGATATGTTAAAACCAAGTTCCTGGTTTGTAGAAGATACTGAACAAATGTTCATTTGTATCTCTTTCCTTCCCCTTTCCTTTGTTCAGGGTTACTTATAATTAGTAGCATAGCTGAAATGAAAACCAGGTTGTTCTGTCTCCAAGGGCATGTCTTTACTCTGAATAAAAACAAACAAAACAAAATTCTTGTTACAGAAGTAATAGAAACTTCAAAAAGATAAAAATGAAATAAAATTAACTCATAATCCCATGATACTGAGAGAACAAATTTTACGTTTATTATCGTATCTTTTTTTCTGTGCATTTATTATGTATCTTATTTTCTGTGCATATAGTATGCATATATATATAATAAGCAGAAATGTACATAATTTTATAGCCTCGTTTTTCTAATATGTAACAACTTTTAATGTTAGTAAATATTCTTCTACATCAGGGTCAGCAAACTTCTTCTGTAAAGGGCTAAATAGTAAATATTTTAGGCTTTGCAGGCCATATAGCCTCTGTTACATCTACTCAGCTCTACCATCATGGTAATTCAGAAGCAGCCGCAGACAATATATAAATAAATGGAAGTGGTGGTATTCCAGTACAACTTTATTTACAAATATAGCAGACCAAATTTGGCCTCTGGGCTGTACTTGACTGACCCTGGTTCTACATCACCATTTTAGTGGATGCATGATATTTTACTTATTTATTTAATTATCCTATTTTTGGATATTAAGAATGGTGCCAGTTTTGCATGTGTCTGATGATATACTAGGTGCATTGAATATCCCTATAGCTATAGGAATAAATTGGTTTATAAATTTGGTTTTATACATAATTATATCCTTAAGATTAACATGTACACTGCATCTGACATTATATCAAATTGTCTGCTAAAATTCAGACTTAAAAATCAAAACATTTTGGATATACAAGTATTTCTTGGTTTACATAATCAATCTTTGAAGTAGTGCATAAAATTGAACTTTATAAAATGGTTTTAAGTTAAAGTAAAACTTCTAAAAATGTTCTTATAATTGCTCTAGTTATTTCTAGGGTTGACTTTTGACTTAATTGGTGTTTTCCATTGTGGAAGGAGTTATAAATTGATTGACTCATTTACTTGATTTGTTTTTTTTTTAATTTATTAATTTTGAGAGAGAAAGAGACTGTGCAGTCAGGGGAGGGGCAGAGAGAGAGAATCCCAAGCAGACTCCACACTGCCACCTGTGGAGCCTCACACAGGGCTGGAACTCACAAACCGTGAGATCATGACCTGAGCCAAAACCAGGCGTTGGTTGCTTAACTGACTGAGCCACTCAGGTGCCTTAATTTACCTGATTTTAAAAGGGGGAGATCAAGAGCCGATTCTCTACTGACTGAGCTTGCCAGAGGCACCAACAAAGTTAGCTTTAAAAGTTATGATAGTTTGGGGTGCCTGGCCGACTCAGTCAGTAGAGCATATTACTCTTGATCTCAGGGTCATGAGTTCAAGCCCCATGTTGGGTGTAGAGTTTACTTAAAAATAAAATGAAAATTAAAAGAAATGTTTGATGTGTGCTGGCTAATACAAAAATAAACTTTTTATAAATTCTTTCAAAAAAATAATAAAGGGAAATTTTAAGAGCATTTATTGAATGACTGATACATTCATTGCAGGCATTAAAAAAGTATTTGTTTCTATTGGGCCATTAAATAGTTGGAAAAACTGCACTCTCTTACTGTTTCCATAAAGTATAGAGAGGAGATATTGCCCTGTAAGACAAGGTCTTGACTAACTCATAGGAGGTTAACCTTCTGTTATTTTTCCTTTGGGTGTTGTTTCAGCTAGCCTATGAGGGAGACAAAAAACAAACAAACTTTTCATTTGCTTCTAACATAGTTTCCTTTATTTTTTTTTAATGTTTATGTATTAAAAATTTTTTTTAATGTTTATTTACTTTTGAGAGAGAGAGAGAGACAGAGTACAAGTAGGGGAGGGGCAGAGAGAAAGGGAAACAGAATCTGAAGCAGGCTCCAGGCTCTGAGCTGTCAGCACAGAGCCTGACATGGGGCTCAAACTCAGGAACTGTGACATCATGACCTGAGCCAAAGTCAGATGCCTAACTGACTGAACCATCCAGGCATCCCAAATGTTTATGTATTTTTAAGAGAGAGAGCACAAGCAGGGGAGCAGCAGGGAGAGGGGAATAGAGGATCCAAAGTGGGTTCCAGGCTGACAGCAGTGAGTCCGATGTGGGGATCAATCTCAACTGTGAGATCATGACCTGAACCAAAGTCAGATGTTCAACTGACTGAGCCATCCAGGTGCCCCCAAATATAGTTTTCTGATGTTTAGGAACATTTCTTAATTCAGCTGATGTATACAGGTGTCTTCCAAGTTTATTTAGTGTGACCAGTAGATCGTTTATTGTGGATATGCAGTTTTACTATAATGTCCAAATACATATTATAGCCAGAAAGCAATCACTTAGTTTAAGGTAGAAAAACTGAAGAAAAGCACAGATTCTCAATGGTGAAGACATTATCAATTATTTCAGTGCTATAAAGTCTATGGTAAAGAGGTAGTAGGGTGTCATTAGTTTCTTAGACTAACAATGATCTCTTTATCATTCAAATAAAATTATAGCCTGTCTAGAATTTTTGCAACAAATCATTGTTAACCATAATTGTTCTCAAAAAGGATTGGCTACATTAGGCACAAATTCAGAGGGACTTTAGAATGAGTATACTAGAGAGGTATGGTTATCTGGGAAAGCCTATAACTCATACATCTTAAAACAGTGCTTCTTAAACTTGGCTTAGTAAGAATTATCTTGAGGGCTGATTAAAACACAGAGTTTTAATTTATACAGAGTTGTATTTATTGTATTTATTGTTTATGATTTCAACTTCTGCAACTTCACAATTTCTCTAAACCTTTTGTTTTTCCAGAAAGCTCTTAAAAGTTAGCATCTTTCCTATTTGAGAAACATTCTCAGCCTTGCTCATCTTAGTACCTTAGGAATTCTCTTTTAAAATTCAGGTTTAACCTTTAGCTTAAGATACGAACTTAAACTATTTTTTTTAATGTATTTATTTAGAGAGAGAGAAAGAGAGCACCTGCGTGCCAGCAAGCAGGGGAGGGGCAGAGAGAGAGGGAAAAAGAGAATCTCAAGCAGGCTTTTTGCCTGCTTTTTGCAGGGGCTCAAACTCACAAACTGTGAGATCATGACCTGAGCTGAGATGGAGAGCCAGACGCTTAACTGACTGAGCCACCTGGGTGCCCCACAAATTTATTTTAATAAACTTGTTATCATTAGTTCAGTCACTTTATTTTTTTATTATTTTTTTTTAATTAAGTTTATTTATTTTGAGAGAGAATGAGTAGGGAGGGACAGAGAGAGAGGGAGAGAGAATCCCAAGCAGGCTAGTTCAGTCACTTTAAATATGGCTTAACAAAATACAAATCAAAACCATACTCAGATATCACCTCACACCAGTCAGAGTGGCTAAAATGAACAAATCAGGAGACTATAGATGCTGGAGAGGATGTGGAGAAACGGGAACCCTCTTGCACTGTTGGTGGGAATGCAAACTGGTGCAGCCACTCTGGAAAACAGTGTGGAGGTTCCTCAAAAAATTAAAAATAGACCTACCCTATGACCCAGCAGTAGCACTGCTAGGAATTTACCCAAGGGCTACAGGAGTGCTGATGCATAGGGGCACTTGTACCCCAATGTTTATAGCAGCACTCTCAACAATAGCCAAATGATGGAAAAAGCCTAAATGTCCATCAACTGATGAATGGATAAAGAAATTGTGGTTTATATACACAATGGAGTACTACGTGGCAATGAGAAAGAATGAAATATGGCCCTTTGTAGCAACGTGGATGGAACTGGAGAGTGTTATGCTAAGTGAAATAAGCCATACAGAGAAAGACAGATACCATATGTGTTCACTCTTATGTGGATCTTGAGAAACTTAACAGAAACCCATGGGGGAGGGGAAGGGGAAAAAAAAAAAAGGTTAGAGTGGGAGAGAGCCAAAGCATAAGAGACTCTTAAAAACTGAGAACAAACTGAGGGTTGATGGGGAGTGGGAGGGAGGGGAGGGTGGGTGATGGCTATTGAGGAGGGCACCTTTTGGGATGAGCACTGGGTGTTGTATGGAAACCAACTTGACAATAAATTTCATATATTGAAAAAAATATATGGCCTAACTTTGCAATTTTTACATCATTTTCACCCACACCAAAATTTTAGGAAAGGGAATTATGAATATAACCATTTTTCTAATGTAAGTGTTAAATCTTATCCTTGGTAATTTTGCAGGATGCTAAAATCCATTTCCGAGTAAATGCATTCAGATGCATTTCCATATTTGGTTGGTTTGATTGTCATCATTCCCAGTAATCTTTTAAAATGCCAATTGTCAAACTTCCTTACTGACAGGTAAGAAGTGGAGTAAGTTTTTAAGTATGGTATACAAAGCAAAACTTAGTTACAGTTGTTAGAACGAAGAATTCAGTTAGAGCCAAAAGATGTTTTAAAGAGCGGAATACAGTTAGTTCAAAGCCTAATTGAAAGCAACTTCAATTTTATAGTTTTCTTCAAACAACATCTTCATTGTTTTCTGGAAAGATGGTATTTGAGAAAAAGAAATGTCTCCAGTTACTGTTTTTATGAGGAGAGAATTGCTGAGTCTTTTAAATGGTTAATGAGAAGAAGTAATAGTTAAACACTTGGAGCATTGATTTCTGATTTGAATTCTCCAACACAGGCCAGCCCTGAGGGAAGGGGGAAAAAAGCTTGCTAATTAACATTTGATTACTGATGCCACCTTCTCATTCCCCTTGCACCATCCGGTTTCAAGTGTTTTTGTTCAGGAAGGGTTTTTAGGAGGGTTTTAACTTGCATCTTAGTAAAACAAATCCATCTGCAACTGGGATGAGTATATAATATGTTAAGAAAAGAAGAAGAAAAAGAAAAATCCTTAGATATGAAGTATGTGTACAAAACCCAGTCTGGATCAGGAATGATTGGTTTTTTAAGTATAAGCCTTTCAGAGCACCAAAGACTGCTAGGAAACTGGAAGTAAGCCTAGTCTGTATGCTTTATTTTGATTTAAACACCCACACACAAATTCTTATTTCTTCAGTGCAGTTATTATTTAGCAAACTCTTAAGCAGAGCATCATTTGATAGTGTGAAATACTTGGAGTTCAAAGTTTGATATATTTAAAATTTGGATAAATTCACATTCTAATATGACCAAAGGCCTTCTAATATTGGTTAGAGAATGATTGTAGTTTCAGGGTGCCTTTTGGTAAGGGTTGTAATCTGCCCTAGTATTCTTAATTCAAAAAATGTGAGAACTAGAATGCTCATAAATTGGTAGCTGTTCTAATCCCATGGCAATTAAGTATTTTGTTTCTATTTTTATTAAAATGTTTGATATGTTAAGAATCTTGGGCCAGATTTCAAAATTTTAAAGATGTTGACATAAGTTAATAGCACTTTACAACTGTTTTAGTTAGTGGCAGTCTGGAAAATCCATAGCCTGAATGATAACATTTGGTTCATGGAGTAGTTATATGGGAAACCAACATGACAGGCTTAATTTTTAAATGAATCTCACGAGAGGAATATGTTATGTGGCCTTTTAAAAAAATGTAGACTTTTTAGTGTGATAAAAGCAAAAGCTCAGACTTTTCTCATCTAAGGAAAAAAATTCACCTAATATGCTTATTATATATAATATTTGTGTTTTTTACCTGAAATTATCTACAGTTTTCCTTTTTGATCTATTGACTTTTTACTATTTTTCTTCCATATTCTAGCATTGAATGATTTTAAACTTTCCCTCATTACTTGCTTGTCTTACATTATGTTTAGCTCTTCCTGTTCCTAGGATTAACTCCAATACTGTCACAAAATCAGAGGATTTTAGAACTTTGAAAATTAGAAGTGATCTTGTTTTATTCTCTTCTGATATTGAATAAACTAAGTCTCAGAAAGATTTCACCAACTTGCCCACAATAACAGCTGGGCAACATTAGGACTAGAAATCTAGTTCTCTCTTCTCATTATGCCATAATACCTCAAACCTTGTGACTTTTCTATCAGAATCTTCTTTCACTTGGATAATACCAGAATGACATTTAAAATTCTCTGAAATGTTTTTCAGTAGTTTGATCAACATTTAACACACAAAGAATGATTTTATTAAGGCTGACAAGTTATCTACTAAGTTTTTTATATTTCAATTTGAATACCTACTAACAGCTCATTTGAGGCTAATCTTAGAGACTCACAATTTAGCCTTTAAGCAGAATAATTTCCTAAGAATTATTTTCTAAGAAATTCTGATAAAATTTAACTAAAAAATAAAATTGTTTGAAAATTTTTGGAACTCAAAACTTTGTGGGAGATGATTATCATGTTTAATTTTATATTAAACACGTTCATAATAAAGTGATCTTTCCCCAGTGCTGTGTTTATCACTGAAATTTCCACATTGAGGAAATAGTGAAGTTTTAAGTCAAGATCACTGCTTAGCTTTTTACATTAATTATAGTATAATAAACAGATATTAATAATGAAAAGCAAGTAAACAAATCAGTAGTATATTCTGTACTGTTTCAAATTTATCTGATCTTTTTTCTGAGTCAAAACTATTTTATCTGAAGCAATGGGAAGAAATGAAACTATCCTTTTAGGAAATCTAGAAATCTCCAAACTCTGGAAAGTTTATTGTCAACCTAGAATACTTGATCCATATACAGTATAGTTTGCAACATAGCTTTAATGTTCGTCTGGTAATCAAAGCAATTATTAAATTTCTTCAGAACTAATTGAAACATTTGCATAGTTTAGCAGCCTGAAATCTCATAGATTTAGAGCTTAATGTATAACCAGAATTGAAAAGATTATGAAGGTTCAGCAAAATATTGAGCCAATGCTGATCAAAGAAAATGTGTAAGACAAAAAGGCCCTTAGGAAATGTTACCCTGTGAAGTGCCACTTGTCCTTAACTGGAATTTAACACAAATCCCTAAAGATGAAACTCCGTCAGAAGTAGCACAATAATGGCAGCTGGGGATGCCAGCTACAGCAGCCTAACCTGTGTGTGTTCTTACTGCCTCTCTTGAGTGCTGTCCAATCTCTCAAATTAGTCACTCTCAATTTCTCTGTTCCTCCCTGTCCCTTTTCCACCTTCCCTGTAGTCCTGCCTTTGTCCCCACAATCTCTTGCTCTCCTTCCTCTGTTTTTCTGTCCTCCTTCCCTCTCTGAGAGAACTCTGTGTTCTTCATTTGATTTGTGATGACCTTAAATTCATCTGCATCATTTTATACACAGCTATATTTTGTTATTCAGGTTTCCTAGAATACTAATCTCTTAAAAGAATAATTTTTAACTTTTGTGTACGTTTGGGATTTTTTCCTTCTCTGTAAGATTGTGGTGTAAAATTTTAATTCCATAAAACTATCAATGAAGATACTAGAATTTCAGTATCGACATTAGTAAAAGCATCACTCATTTTGTACTTTTGCTATCATATCACTTATCTTTCTTTCATACAATGGTAAAATCTGTCTATAGTTACAGCTTTGATAAAATACAGAATTATTTTTAGAAAACTAGTTTGTTTTCTCTTAAATTGTTGCTTAGTGGTTGTGGTTGAGTACATGATTCTTTTCATTAAATCTCAGAAACTGTCAATTTAGCTTTTTTATTGGAATAAACATTAGCCTAATATGCTTTATGTTGTACCATCTCAGCCAAGGTCTGTCTGCATTAACCAGTTTATTCTATGACAAGTTGCTTAACAGATGTCATTCTGGGAAGAACAATGAAGCCAAATACTTGTGCAATGTCTAACATTACTCTAACTTTGATCACTTTTGTTCAGCACATCAGTCTGGCGTTGTGCTTTATACCAACATAACACTATAGCCAGAACATGCTTTTCAGGCTTAGAATAGCAAAGGAATGTTATTCATTTCAGTGCAGTTACAGATGAGTTAATAGAGGAAGAAAAATACTGTTTATTTCATAATACCATATTGTTGTGATTTGGAATTAAGGTGGAATTTAAAGAATCCCACTCCAGAGTTATTTGTTTATATACTCAATCCGTAGTATTTGTGTATACTCTCCAAAGCTGGGGTAGACTTGCCACCTTTCCAACAGATGTAAATATTTGTCTTGCCTTTTCCCCCAAAAAATAGCTGATGAAACTTAGTGTATCTAGACAACATAATTCAAAAATAACTTTAAGAAAGGAATTTTGTGTTAAGGCATAAAGTTTCATACTCCCTCTTCTGTCCTTTGCCTCTCTTTTATTAATATAATAGATAATATAATAATAGATAGGTATTTATGGAACACCTTTCTCCTTAAGCATGACAAAATAATCATAGCTAGTGGAAGTGGTCAGAAGTTTATCCAGTTGCATTTGGTTGTATTGTTGGGTTGATAATAACTAAGGAAAATTTCCAAACTTAATGCGACTGACCATAAACAAAATACTGCATGGTAGAAAGGCCATTGCTAAGAACCTCTGAAAAAGCTGTTTGTTTGAATTGAGTGGGGACCAAACCATGCCCCCAAGCTCCTCAGTTCTCACTTACATAGTCTTTTTCACAGGTGTACATTAGAGATAAAAATAGATTGAGTTCCATGTTTTTTGTTTTGTTTTTTTCTTTTCCTTGGTGAATATATATCTCTATTTCACTGGAAGGATAACTTAGATGTGTTTGTGTATAATAAACAGTAATGTGATACAAGATGCTGTAATTAGACAACATGATACTTTAGGTTTCTGCATTTTTAAAACATGAACGAATGCTGCTTGTTTTCTATATTGAAGTGGTATTATTGAACAGATTATGTTCAATACTAGCTTCATTTGTTACAGTCGGGTAATCCCATAACTAACTTTGAAGAGTTAATTAAGATGGATGATCTCTCCATTCTTAGGATTTGTCATTTTTTTTAATTTGTACATTGATAATAAAATAGAATTTCTGTAACCGGTTTAGAAGAAAAGCTGAAGACCAGTATGACAACTCTTAATTACTGAGTAACATAGAGTTTAACCTTCCAACACTTTATTCTGATAAGTTACTTACCTCCTGTCCTTTTAAAATGAAAAGGCATAATGTTGCATGTTGAGAAAAATAGTTTTTCATCTTTAACAGTATTTAAAAAGAATCATTACTCTATTTTCAGGAAAACCCTAAATAGTATGTTAATGGATGGCTCTCAGTTAATAAATGTGCTGTTGAAGTAGTTTTTAATTTGGGGTGAGATCAAAGAAATAATCTGTCTTTTCATATCTTTCAAAAAAATGTTTTAATGTTTGTTTTTGAGACAGAGACCAAAAGCACAAGCAGGGGGAGGGGCAGAGAAAGAGACAGAATTTGAAGCAGGCTCCAGGCTCTGAGCTGTCAGCACAGAGCCCAACATAGGACTTGAACCCACAAACTGTGAGAGCATGACGAAGTCGTGACACTGAGCCGAAGTCAGACATTTAATCTACTGAGCCACCTAGGCACCCCCACCCCCCACCCCACTGTGTTTTTATATCTGTGAAACTTCTATCAAACAGTAAAAACCTTCATGTTTTTCTTCCTGGCCTCTCCAAAAAACAAAACAAACAAAAACTACTATCTTCTTTCTCCCACATAGAAACTTAAAGTATATCTTTTTTTTTATTACACATCATGAGTCATTTAAAAATTTAATATATTATTAACATTTATAATTATGGTCCATGAGAGGTGAAAACTGTGTACCTGAAGCTTCTTGACTGAATAGAAACTTGAAGCCATTCAGGAATATAAAAACAACTGGCAGAGGGAGATGTTTCTTGAACTACTATTTCATCTAGCTTTCATTGAGGATCTACTTTTAAATTTGGTTTAGATTATTTTTACAAAATTTTTCTGACTCTTGTTTTCCTAGTTTCAAATTCTGTTTCAAATCCAGAAGAAAAAGGAAATACAATGTATATCATGTAAGTGGCAACAATCATAAGTCATATGGAAACCTTATTTTAATTGTGATGTCTCTTTCTTTATATAGGTAAAGAGAAATGTGTATGACCTTACGAGTATCCCCGTTCGCCATCAGTTATGGGAGGGCTGGCCAGCTTCTGCCACAGATGACTCAGTAAGTGACCATTGAGTTGTCATTTTTTTATTCTCTTCTCTTTTGCCATTTTCAATCTAATTGGCTGTGATTATCACAAAGCAGAATCAAATGCTTTGAATATTCCACTGAAAGAACTTTAGAAATTAAATAATGTGAAAATGAGTTCTAATAATTTGAGGTCACTTGCAGAACACATATCATAAACCAAGTAACATCAACATTCTTTTGGTAATGTTACAGTATCAGTATCAGGAATTTGATGCTGCTTGATTTGACTTAATTTTTTCCTTGATAAAAAGAATGTATTTAGACATTCCTAATGAAATATCCCAAACACAAAATAGTTTTTCCTAAATTACAGATGTCTCAAAATCAACCTAATCATATTTAGTTTTAAAACTACATTTCCCATAGTAGATTGATACTTTTTAAAAAAGTTAATTTGTATAGTAATATTGATGGCACTGTATTCTTAAACATACCCATAATTTTCACCAGCATAACAAGCTAGAGGAAAAGATTTAGTTTATTATTTTTACCTATTATTATATCCATTTACAATGATTATCCTATTGTTAATTTTGAAACCTTTCTTATCTATACTGTTTGCAGTAATCATTCTTTTCCAAGAGAGTAAATTTTATTGTCTAAGGAGGCCAATTGTAATTACATTTTGGCCACTTTTTCCCATGTTCTTGGCTGTTCTAACCAGACACCCTTTAAAAAAAAAAAAGTTAAAAATGAGAATGTTTCAAGAATTTTGACGTTAACTCTAACGTGTATAATAAATCAGACTGCAAAGAAATTGAGACCTTGTAAACATCTTACAATAATAAATACCCAAATAATAATATTGTATTATCTAGTAAATATTACATTTCCATCTGGATAATAATTACTCCTTCTTTCTCAGCACCAACATCATACATTTTGTGGAAGATAGAAATATTTTTAAATAATTTATGTAGATGCCACTTGAGTCTAAATTATTCCATAGTTTAAACACTATGCCTTTGGAAAATGCTTTATAGATTATGAAACTTTAAAAATAATCAGAAAATAGGGGCCCCTGGGTGGCTCAGTTGGTTAGGCATCCGAGTTCAGCTCAGGTCATGATCTCACAGTTTGTGGGTTTGAGCCTCATATCGGGCTCTGTGCTGACATCTCAGAGCCTGGAGCCTGCTTCAGATTCTGTGTCTCCCTTTCTCTCTGCCCCTCTCCCTCTCACAGTGTGTGTCTCTCTCAAAAATAAGTATTAAAAAAATATTTTAAGTAATCGGAAAATAGAGCAAAAAATTTTTAAGTGAATCCTTCCAGAAAAAAATTGTTTACATATAGGCACATTTCTTTCCTTTTTTTTTTTAAAGAATTTTTTTTATGTTTATTTAGTTTTGAGAGAAAGAGAGAGACAAAGTGTGAGTAGGGGAGAGGCAGAGAGAGGGAGACACAGAATCTGAAGCAGGCTCCAGACTCTCAGCTGTCAGCACAGAGCCCGACGCAGGACTTGAACTCACAAAACGTGAGATCATGACCTGAGCCAAAGTTCGCTGCTTAACCGACTAGGCCACCCAGGTGCCCCTAGGCACATTTATTTCTAAGCAACTGATTTTAATGTTGATATAGTAAATCATTAGAACTATTGGCTGGTTTTCCATGGCTAAGGGGTAGGGATGTGGTTGCTGGTTTTAGTTTGGATTGTTTTTTTCCCTGTTGGTGAAAATTTGACACATCTGACAGAAAATGTGCCATGTTTATTTTTAACAAAAATAAGAGAGTAATGTTCATAAAAGATAGCCTTCTGTTTACCTGAGGAGACATGGAGAAACCAGAAATGTTCTCAACATTGTTTTATAACCTGCCACGAGAAATCATAACATTAATAGAAGAAAATAATTAAGATCTGAGCATGTCACTTAAATTCTTTGAGCTTTAGTTGCCTCACTAATTTGCAGTTTTATTATAAGAAGGATTAGTGATAATATATATACAGTACCTGGCTCAAAGTAGACACTCAATAAATGAGTCACTATTACAATTAATATTAACATAGAATATTAACTCAGAAAAGTATCACATGCAAGAATTTGCTGGGTTATATAAATGAAATGGTATTTGAGATTTGCTTCAAAATAACTTGTGAGGTTGGGAGAGTAAGTGGAGATATAGGTAAATCTAAATTAGCTACCTATAGATCATTGTTGAAGCTGGATGATGTGTATATTCAGTTTATCATACTGTTTTCTCAACTTTTATATACATTTGGAAATTTCTGTAATATAAAATTTAAAGTAAAAATAATTGTCTGATTGAAGAGCAAGAACACAAAGTAATAAAGTCCAGAAATGTGGGACTTCATAGGATTTGAAAAGCCAACTGCCCTGAGATGCCATTTTTGTGGAAACCAGACTGAAACAGACTTTTCAGATGCAAGTTCTAAGAGTGATAGGCAAATTTAGTGAAAAATTTAGTGAAAAATTGTTAGTATTATAGTAGTGAATTGCTCTATAGCATCATGCCTTATACATCTTAGGTGTTAAATAATTGAAGAAAATTGACACAGTCTTTTATGAGGCCCATGTTTTAATGATTGTTATAACATTTAATTTTTTACCAAAGAGTTCTAATACAATTTCATTCCTATAGGAGAATATAGAAAGCAGCTTAAACTCATCGTTCAAGACTATAATACTACCTCATGCTGTATCTAAGTCACAGCTAACACAAGAGGGAATCTCCATTAAGAGACTTGATTTTTTTTTTTTTGCCTCATTATTCATATTTGCACCTTGTCCCAGAACCTGTGAAGTGATGCCTGCCCACACCTCCCCAGAGCAAATGTTGCCACATTGGCAGGATGTTGCCTTGAGCTGTATGATTTGATACAACAAAGATGTTCAGGGCCAGGCTGCTTTTAACTGGTGCCATAGCAGATCCACTAGCTCCAGTACTTAAATTTTGGCAAAAATAGCTTATAACTGTAGTCTTCTAAGGAGATTCTAGGCAAATAAATGTTGTGAAACCTTTCTTTCATTAGGATTATGAAAACTCATAAAGCTGGTGCTTGTAATCTATATTGTTGCAGGTGATGGTGTTTTTATACTTATTTAAATCACTCAAGTGGAGGCATCTGCTACAAAACAAGATCGTCCTCACAGCTTAGGGCATGAATTGGGTACAGCTGAGAAATGTCAGCTGTGTAAACAGCCTGAAATGTGTTACCAACAAAAATATAATTAATTTCTTTCCAACACAGTGTGCCATAACTTAATACTTAGAATGGTTTAACTTTCAGAGAAAGCACCTGAACATTTTCTTCCCAGTGCCAGAGTAGAGGATTGATTATAAAGGTCATTAAAAGTGAGGTTAGTTTGCACTTTTCCTGCTCAATTGCAGATATTTGTGTGGCTTTGAATATATAGTAGCTTTAGATAAACAGTGGCTTCCATGAATTTATGGAAACATCTTAGATCAAGAAGTGAATGGGTTTGAGATGATGCAAATGTTCTAAAATTCGATCATGGCCAGGTTGCACAACTCTATAAATTTACTAAAAATCATTTAATTGAACATTTAAAAATGAGTAAATTTTATAGCATGTAAATTATACCTCACAAGCTATTTTTTATAAAAGTTAATGGAGAACTAGATTAAAATACTTTTTTCATTTACATTTTTATGTTGTATGAGAAATTTTTTGCAATAACACAGAAGATGTTTTCTTTAGCGTACTTCTCATTAACCTTTGACTTAGCAAACAGGACAAAGAAATAGACTCCTTATAATTAGATTCTTGTATAATCTTAAGTCTCTTACCAATCTAATAGACTACACTTTTTTGACATTTTCAATGCTACTCATTGAAGTCAACAATCATTTAAAACATTGTTGTTCCATCTCCCTTCAGAGTTAAAATATTTTCTTTGCTTGTAGTTGTACTCTAATGGGGTACGGGATACTGTATGAATTGTCAATAACTCTTTCAGTTCCTTTTGTGCTCTTTCACCAGGGAAATAGGTATCTAAAGCTGACCAGTAGGGGAATGTTTTCATGCTGTGACAGTTCAGCTGTGAGAACAAGGAGTTGCAAGTAGGCGAAATCTCATTTTACACTTTAACAAGGATGCTCTTGGATTCCACAGAGTAGAAATAATTTTAACACTCTGAATTATGTCTAGACACCTTATTTATTATAATGCAGATAATTTGAATGTACATAGTTTTAAAAATTCCAAGTTTTAATAATGCTTGTACAAAGAAAGAAAAATCCTTCAGGTTTATTTTATTAAAACAATTTTTTATAGTTTAATGTATTTTAATAGGAAACTTACAAGAACGGCACAGAAGACAGACAACATTAAAAACATGTACTTGCATGTAGGACAACTCAGAAAAGTATAGTGAATGGTTAGAATCTACTGTATGATAAAAATGCTACAAACACCATTTAGTTGCCGTCAGTAAGAAATTTACTTGTTTTTAAAAATTTTTTTGAATATTTATTTTTGAGAGAGACAGAGACAGAATGCGAGTGGGTTAGGGGCAGAGAGAGAGGGAGACACAGAATCCGAAGCAGACTCCAGGGTCTGAGCCGTCAGCACAGAGCCCAGTGTGGGGCTCGAACTCATGAGCTGTGAGATCATGACCTGAGCCGAAGTCAGATGCTCAGCTGACTGAGCCACCCAGGTGCCCCAAGAAATTTACTTGTTTTTTTAAAATCCAAATGCTGGCATTGTCCTGAAAAATTTAACAGGTTTATTTACTATTGTTATAAAGTTGAACTGCAAAACTTGTCCACTGAAACGTTTTGACTCGCATTAATGCTTTATGTCCCCATATTTATATTAAAAATTGACACACAAATGAAAGTGGAAAAACTGTCAGTACCTAATTTCTGTCCCCTATTTTTTCACTTATAATCATATACTTATACGTATTTTGACCCTCTGGGAAAAAAAAGTTCAGAACTACAAATAACTTGTAGAGGAGAATTTCTTTTTAAAGAATGAAATGTTTTCCATCATAGTGGATTCTTTTTAAAAAAATTTTTTTTAATGTTTATTTATTTTTGAGACAGAGAGAGACAGAGCATGAGCAGGGAAGGGGCAGAGAGAGAGGGAGACACAGAATGTGAAGCAGGCTCCAGGCTCCGAGCTGTCAGCACAGAGTCCGATGCGGGGCTCGAACTCACGAACTGTGAGATCATGACCTGAGCCGAAGTCGGACGCTTAACCGACTGAGCCACCCAGGCGCCTCCATAGTGGATTCTTAAGTATGTCCTCCATGTATGTGGCATGATAGCTGGATGTCTTTTGGCATAAATGTTACACGTTTGGCATGGATAGCACACACACTGGTTCTTCAAAAAGGCCTACCAGATAGGCCTCGCTTGCCTCCTGCAAAGCACCAGTAGCTGCACTCTGGAAGCACAAATATATTTTTATATCTTGAGCAATTTCTTGCACCAGCCGCTGGAAAGAAGTTTGAGAATCAAAAGGTCAGTGGACTTCTGATGACATCTAATTTCAGAGTGCCACAGTACCAGGCCTATAACAATGAGGTTTCTTCACCCTTCCAGTAGGGGGTGCACTCTTGTCAGCAGCTTTTGTATCAGGTTGCTTCCTCTGTGCTTTAGAAGTGTTGGATTTGCTGGCAGTCTGCTTTTTAGGAGCCATGGTGTAGAGAACTCTTACTTACCCCCCTTCTCCTTTGGCTGGAGCTGGGCAAGTTAGAGGCGGTGCAGCAGCGCTGCAAGCACAATTTAATTCTTCTGTTTTTAGTACTTTTTTATTGTGTGCCTTTTTTTTTTCTTTTGAGATTACTAATGGTCTGCCAGGGTTCCATCATTGGCTAGAGGAATGTGAACTCAGAATTTGAGAAATTAGGAATTTTTGATTCAGGTCTTTAGGCATGTGTTAGGAATTAGAAAGCTGCTTATTATATATTTTCACATTGAAAATGAGATCATTTACAAGTAGAATCATTACATAGTGACTTTTCTATAAAATAAAAATAAAACAAAAACCACACATATCCCTCCTGCCTTTTTGTATTTTTAAATAAAAAGAATTTGTGAACATAGAAATGTTATCTACTTTGATCCTTCTAATGGGGACCATTTTCTTCTATAACTTCTCTCTGATGCATGTGTTTGTCAGGTGTCAAATTATGGACATTTCCTTGCCACTGGTTCCCTGCCCACCACTTTATAGGAGCTGCTGTCTGAAGAGACTATCACAATTACCACATACTTAGAAAACAGTAGTTCTCTATTAAGTAAACTCATAAGCCTCTACTGTAGTCATTCCATCCATTGTTGCAAGGTTAATATTTCTGAGGTGCAGAATGAATTACATTCATCCTTGCTTGCTTATCTTCAATAGCAACCCAGCACTTGCTGATTTATGTACAGATATTTATGCTGGCACTCAAAACCCTTCATTCTTTGGTCTGAAATGTCTCTTGTAGGTTTATTTTCCCATAGTCCCAGAATAAATCATCAATAAATGTTTCTTGAATAAATGGTTGAATATGATAACATATATATCTCAGCTTAGGTAACTACTCATTTTGCCATTCCTCAAATATACCTGGTGCTCCCTTCTGCTCTGTGTCAGTTAATCATACTATTCCTTCTGCCTGGAATACCTACAGCAATTATTTCCTTCCTCAAGACCCTTCTTTAAGAAACTTTACCTTTATCCCTCTTCCCATGCCACCTTTGCCAGCTCTCTTAGAAATTAGTTTATATTTCTGTTCCATTTAAACTTTTAAAATTATTTGTTTTGTTCTTTCCTTCTTTAGTTCCTCTCACCTGGCTCCATTACTTACCATCTCAATAACCACAAACAATGAACCTTTCTGGGTGTCAGTCTCTATAACTATAGAACAGAGATAATTACTCCTAGAGGTATTATGAAGACTGAAAGAGTCAGTATTTATAAATACAGTTACCCCTGAGTTTATTTCAAAGACTAAAGTAGTGCTAGATAGTGTCTAATGTAGTTAACCTTTGGCTATTACTGTTTTTAATCCATCTATCTGTTCATTCACTAGACATCTGTAGAACAACTCTTACAGGCCAGTAACCATGCTTGCCCTTAAAGTTGCAAGGATAAGGTTTGTTCTTCAGGTCCAGTTCCTTAGGGATTGCAAGTATAGTGTGAGACAGATACATAAACAATGATAATTGCAGTCTATGTAAATGCAGAGAGATCACAGAAGAGGGAGCAACCAATTTTGCTGACAGATGGGAGTGGTAAGAAAATGACTTCCCAAGAAAGCGACATTTGATTACATTTTAATTCATATTTTTGTGTTCCTCTCTTTTGTAAGTTTAAAAATTAGGAGTAAGCACTGTCTTCCTCATCTTTGTATGCTCCGTAAGGATCAAACATAGTGTTTTATACATTCACTCATTTGAATTGTTCAAAGTTTTGCTAAATTGACATCTATGATAATAAACAACTAAACAATGAATTTGTATGATTTTAGTAACTTGATAAACTGAGATTCAAGTTTCT
The DNA here is from genome assembly GCF_016509475.1 of Prionailurus bengalensis. Taxonomy (NCBI): domain Eukaryota; kingdom Metazoa; phylum Chordata; class Mammalia; order Carnivora; family Felidae; genus Prionailurus; species Prionailurus bengalensis. The sequence goes on along the minus strand of NC_057345.1, from coordinate 40,612,764 downwards.
AATAAAAATTAAATTATCTTTCTAATACAAATTTCTTTCCAATAAAAATTAAATTATCAAAACTCAGTATTTCTTTAGTGGCAAGTAGAACAACGTAGTTGTGGGGAGCAGGGCAACACCACGCTGATTTGTACGTTTGTATGTGTGTTTGTGAGAGAGCAGGGCAATCCAAGTTCATTGAATCCCAATATTGCTGTTATTTGGATAAGTTAGTTATGGTATGAATTTCAGTTTCCTCATCTGCAAAGTGAGGATGATATTGACACCTTTGAAAGTCTATTGTGAAGATTAAATGGATTAACATAATAGGTTGAAACATGAAATTACCACTTTTTATGGACACAATGGTTGAATATTAACAACTTCATATGGTTTTACCAAGTAGATAATACACATAATATAATGCAGGGTTTGGCAATTGTAACTGTCAGCCCAAATCCCACTCAACATTTATTTTTGTAAATAATGTTTTATTGGAACACCGTCACATCCATTTGTATATGTATTGTAAACAGCTTCTTTTACAGTATAACTAACAACAGGGATGTGTGGTTGCAACAATCGACATGCCCACAAAGCCTAAAATATCCGCTGTTTGAACCTTTACAAAAAAAAGTTTGCTAACCCCTGGTGTAACTAACATCTGGCATTTAGTAGGCCATTCAACAAACATTAGCTCCTTTTCCCCTGAGTGAGCACCTTCTGTATATCACATACACATGCAGAATCAGAAGCATTCTTTGAGTAACTTCAGGGTCATCCTATGCTATTTAAATTATTTTGTTGGCCCATCCTAGGTCAGACAAATTTATGCAATCTTTGGATGTCTTCACTGGCTCTTTCTTTATTTGGCAAGGTTATAGATAATGTTGCTTCTGATGGTGAGACTCCATTGCTTCAGAGCGTCCATTGCCCTTGTCAACATATAGAGTCTTTTACAAATAACACAGGCAAAGACTAAACAGAAAGAACAGCTTTGAAAGCAGAGGAAAGTTTTATTTTTAAAGGAATGAAAAGTTGTGAAATGGACTGTACCCTGAACAGAGAGAGAAATTTGGGAGGGTGGATGAAGCATTCAAGGGACATATTTACTCAGTAAATATGAGGGCAAACACATGGAAGCAAGGCCGCCCCCAACACAAACTTTGCAAGCATTTTGATCTAATGCTGTGAATCTTGATTTTACAAGGGGTTTATTAAAATCCTAAGCCTGTAGACTACTGTTTCTGTCCATGAATAGTTAACTGCTATGGAAATTTTCTTCCCTCTATAAACAAGTGGAAGACTGGATAAAATATGTGAAATAACTATTTTCAGATATTAGACAACAGATAATGTAGGACTCTGAAGGAGACATACGAGCCCTATGGTAGTCTTACATTCTGCCTGGAGGAATTTCTGGATTCCAGAGTACAGAGAGGAAACCAAAGCAGGAACTGGTTATTTTATTGAGTTTGAAAAGAAAGTGTTTAGGGAAGTCAAGGCAGCTAGACTTTGGAACGTAAAGTACTAGCAGAGGAAAAACCTCTAGAAATCTATATAGTGTTCCCCTGGTGTTTAGTTGAGTACCAATCTGTGCATGCAGATGGTGAAATTCCAGGAGGCTGGATAAAGAACAACTGCCAGGAGAAAGAACAATTAACTAGGATCTGTAAGGCAAACAATTCTCAGAGCTCACATAGAACTGGGAATAGTTTGAGTTCCCACTGGCCATTGTGGAGACACCTCAGTGACTACATGGGGCATTCAAAGGGTATCCACCAGAAGAGTCACATCTTAATGGAGAGAGTAAGCAAGGCTTAGGGTGAAGCTACTCTAGGACTGCCCTTTTACACGCTTAAAAACAATCTTCAAAAAGAACAAGCTGATTAACAAATAACTGCCTCTAGAAAACAGAGTCCAGCATCCAGTCAAAAATTACTATACATACGAACAGCAGAGAAACCTAACTCACAATCAGGAGAGAAATTAGTCAAAAGAAATACACATAGAAATTACTTAGATTGGGGTGCCTGGTTAGCTCAGTCGGTTAAGCATCTGACTTCAGCTAAGGTCATGACCTCGCAGTTCTTGAGTTTGGGCCCTGCAGAGGGTTCTGCTGACAGCTCAGAGCCCGGAGCCTGCTTCAGATTCTTTGTGTTCCTCTCTCTCTGTGCCTCCCCTGCTCACGCTCTGTCTCTCTTTCAAAAAAAAAAAAATTTTTTTTTTTAAAGTGACTTAGATAATTAAATTAGCACATAGGGATTTGAGCTTTATAAATATTATGAACATGTTCAAGTATTTAAAAACATGTAGTTAATGAGGGGAGACTAGAATATATAAAATGGAATAATGTATCATTCTAGAGATAAACAATATTATATCTGAAATGACTATTTTACTGGATGGCTTAATAGATTAGAAAGTGCCAAAGAAAAGACCAGTGAACTTTAATATGTAGCAATAGAAACTATCTAAATTGAAGCACAGAGAGAAAAAAAGACAAGAATAAATGAACAAAGTGTCAATGACCCCTAGGACAAAATCAAGCAGTCTAACATACGTGTAATTGGATCCTAAAGGGAGAGAAAAGGTAGGGGAAGGAGGTCAAGACAAAAAATATTTGAAGAAATAATCTCTGAAATTTTTACATATTTGATAAAAACCATAACACTTACAGATCCAAGAAACTCAATGTACTCCATGAAAGGTAAACACAAAGATTTCTACACTGAGGAGTATCATTATCAAAGGTGAAAACAAGTGATAAAGAGAAGAAATTTCAAAGCAGAAAGAGTTAAAAAACAACAACACTGATTACATAGGGGAACAAATGTAGATTCTTTAGATTTCTCATCAGAAACAATGCAGCTAAAAAGCAGTAGAATGCCATTTTTAAAGTACTAAAAGTTAAAAAAAAATGACAACCTAGAATTCGATATCAGATGAAAATGTTCTTTCAAAACTGAATGAAAAATACTTCTCTAAACAAAAATTGAATTTGGTGTCAGTAAACCTGCAGTGCAAGAAATGATAAAAAAATTTCTTTAAGCCAAAGGAAAATAACACTACATGAAGTAGTATAATATTAATTGAAGATAGTCTGTTATATTAAAGATGCATATTGTAAACCTTAGAGCAACCACTAAAAAAAAAAAAGACAAAAAACATAGCTAATAAGCTGTTAAGAAGGATAAAATGGAATTACTTTAAAAATTATCCAGAATAAGGCAGGAAAAAAGAAAAATTGGGATATGTACAAAACAAATAGCAAGATGAAAGATTTAAATCCAACTACATTATAATTACAGTAAATGTAAATGGTCTATTAAAGGGCAAAGATTGTCAAAATGAATTTTAAAAAACAAGACTCAGCTATATGCTGCCTATCAGAAACTTACTTTAAGTATAATGACTATAAGAAAGCTATAATGACTATGTTAACATCAAAGTACAAAACAAAGAATATTAAAAGGAGACATTTCATATGACTGAAAGGACAGTTCATCAAGGAGACATAACAGTCTTAAATATATATGCACCTAAAAGCAGTTTCAAAATACATAAAATAAAACCTGACAAGACCAAAAGAATAGACAAGTTTACAATAATAACTACTGATTTCATTCTGTATCAGCAGTTGCCAGAAAATAACAGATAAGGATATAGAAGACTTGAGCAACACTCTTAACTAACTTGACCTAATTGAAATTTATAGACACTTTACTCAGCAATAGCAGAGTACACTTTCTTTTCCAGTGTAACAATGGTCCATTCACCAAAATAGACACAGCCTGGACCATAAAGTTTTAGTACATTTTAGAGGACTGCAAAAAAGTCAATATCTGACCAAAACAAAATTAAGTTACAAATTTTTGTAATTTATGTAATTTGTAATTTACATTTTATCTTTATTCTTATACACTTTGTTTAGTAGTTTGCATGTCCAATATAATCAAAGAAAAAACTACTAAAAGTGACAAGTGAAATTAACACAGGCACAAGCTGCAAGATTAATACAGCAAAAAAATGAAAGTTACTATATAGCACCAAAGAAAATTTTGAAAATGGAGGGTTTTTTTTCCGTATAGGACATTTATTGTCAAATTGGTTTCCATACAACACCCAGTGCTCATCCCAAAAGATGCCCTCTTCAATACCCATCACCCAACCTCCCCTCCCTTCCACCCCCCATCAGCCCTCAGTTCTCAGTTTTTTTTTGTTTGTTTTTTTTTTTTTTTAAATTTTTTTTTTCTCAACGTTTATTTATTTTTGGGACAGAGAGAGACAGAGCATGAACGGGGGAGGGGCAGAGAGAGAGGGAGACACAGAATCGGAAACAGGCTCCAGGCTCTGAGCCATCAGCCCAGAGCCCGACGCGGGGCTCGAACTCCCGGACCGCGAGATCGTGACCTGGCTGAAGTCGGACGCTTTAACCGACTGCGCCACCCAGGCGCCCCTTAAGAGTCTCTTATGCTTTGGCTCTCTCCCTCTCTAACCTCTCTCTCTCTTTTTTTTTTCTTCCCCTCCCCCATGGGTTCCTGTTAAGTTTCTCAGGATCCACATAAGAGTGAAAATATATGGTATCTGTCTTTCTCTGTGTGTCTTATTTCACTTAGCATCACACTCTCCAGTTCCATCCATGTTGCTACAAAGGGCCATATTTCATTCTTTCTCATTGCCACATAGTACTCCATTGTGTATATAAACCACAATTTTTTTATCCATTCATCAGTTGATGAACATTTAGGCTCTTTCCACAATTTGGCTATTGTTGAGAGTGCTGCTATAAACATTGGGGTACAAGTGCCCCTATGCATCAGTACTCCTGTATCCCTTGGGTAAGTTCCTAGCAGTACTACTGCTGGGTCATAGGGTAGGTCTATTTTTAATTTTCTGAGGAACCTCCACACTGTTTTCCAGAGTGGCTGCACCAGTTTGCATTCCCACCAACAGTGCAAGAGGGTTCCCGTTTCTCCACATCCTCTCCAGCATCTCTAGTCTCCTGATTTGTTCATTTTAGCCACTCTGACTGGCGTGAGGTGATATCTGAGTGTGGTTTTCATTTGTATTTCCCTGATGAGGAGCGACGTTGAGCATCTTTTCATGTGCCTGTTGGCCATCTGGATGTCTTCTTTAGAGAAGTGTCTATTCATGTTTTCTGCCCATTTCTTCACTGGATTATTTGTTTTTCGGGTGTGGAGTTTGGTGAGCTCTTTATACATTTTGGATACTAGCCCTTTGTCTAATATGTCATTTGCAAATATCTTTTCCCATTCTGTTGGTTGCTTTTAGTTTTGTTGGTTGTTTCCTTTGCTGTGCAGAAGCTTTTTATCTTCATGAGGTCCCAATAGTTCACTTTTGCTTTTAATTCCCTTGCCTTTGGGGATGTGTCAAGTAAGAAATTGCTACGGATGAGGTCAGAGAGGTCTTTTCCTGCTTTCTCCTCTAGGGTTTTGATGGTTTCCTGTCTCACATTCAGGTTCTTTATCCATTTTGAGTTTATTTTTGTGAATGGTGTAAGAAAGTGGTCTAGTTTATTCTTCTGCATGTTGCTGTCCAGTTCTCCCAGCACCATTTGTTAAAGGGACTGTCTTTTTTCCATTGGATATTCTTTCCTGCTTTGTAAAAGATTAGTTGACCATACTTTTGTGGGTCTAGTTCTGGGGTTTCTATTCTATTCCATTGGTCTATGTGTCTGTGTTTGTGCCAATATCATGCTGTCTTGATGATTACAGCTTTGTAGTAGAGGCTAAAGTCTGGGATTGTGATGCCTCCTGCTTTGGTCTTCTTCTTCAAAATTCCTTTGGCTATTCGGGGCCTTTTGTGGTTCCATACAGATTTTAGGATTGCTTGTTCTAGCTTCGAGAAGAATGCTGGTGCAAATTTGATTGGGATTGCATTGAATGTGTAGATAGCTTTGGGTAGTATTGATATTTTGACAATATTTATTCTTCCAACCCATGAGCACGGAATGTTTTTCCATTTCTTTATACCTTCTTCAATTTCCTTCGTAAGCTTTCTATAGTTTTCAGCATACATCTTTGGTTAGATTTATTCCTAGGTATTTTATGCTTCTTGGTGAAATTGTGAATGGGATCAGTTTCTTTATTTGTCTTTCTGTTGCTTCATTATTAGTGTATAAGAATGCAACTGTACATTGATTTTGTATCCTGCGACTTTGCTGAATTCATGTATCAGTTCTAGCAGACTTTTGGTGGACTCTGTCAGATTTTCCATGTATAGTATCATGTCATCTGCAAAAAGTGAAAGCTTGACTTCATCTTTGCCAATTTTGATACCTCTGATTTCCTTTTGTTGTCTGATTGCTGATGCTAGAACTTCCAACACTATGTTAAACAACAGCGGTGAGAGTGGACATCCCTGTCGTGTTCCTGATCTCAGGGGGAAAGCTCTCAGTTTTTCCCCATTGAGAATGATATTAGCTGTGGGCTTTTCATAAATGGCTTTTATGATGTCTGAGTATGTTCCTTGTATCCCGACTTTCTCGAGAGTTTTTATTAAGAAAGGATGCTGAATTTTGTTAAATGCTTTTTCTGCATCAATTGACAGGATCATATGGTTCTTATCTTTTCTTTTATTAATGTGTATCACGTTGATTGATTTGTGAATGTTGAACTAGCCCTGCAGCCCAGGAATGAATCCCACTTGATCATGGTGAATAATTCTTTTTATATGCTGTTGAATTCAATTTGCTAGTGTCTTATTGAGAATTTTTGCATCCATTTTCATCAGGGATATTGGCCTGTAGTTCTCTTTTTTTACTGGGTCTCTGTCTGGTTAAGGAATCAAAATAATGAGTCTGGAAGTTTTCCTTCCCTTTCTATTTTTTGGAATAGCTTGACAAGGATAGGTATTATCTCTGCTTTAAATGTCTGGTAGAATTCCCCAGGGAAGCCATCTGGTCCTGTACTCTTATTTGTTGGGAGATTTTTGATAACTGATTCAGTTTCTTTGCTAGTTATGGGTCTGTTCAAGCTTTCTATTTCCTCCTGTTTGAGTTTTAGAAGTGTGCAGGTGTTTAGGAATTTGTCCATTTCTTCCAGGTTGTCCAGTTTGTTGGCATATAATTTTTCATAGTATTCCCTGATAATTGCTTGTATTTCTGAGGGATTGGTTGTAATAATTCCAGAAAATGGAGTTTTTGAAATAATATACTATTCACGATTCACCCAAAAACATGAAATATATAAGGATAAATCTAACAAAATATGTGTAAGATCTGTACACTGAAAACTACAAATTATTGCATAAAGAAATATGGGCATACCTTGGAGATATCAAAGATTTGCTTCCAGACCACTGCAATAAAGCAAATACCACAATAAAGCAAGTCAAACAAATACTTTTCTCCTAGTGCGTATGAAAGTTATGTTTACATTATACTGTAGTCTGTGAAGTGTGCAACAGAATTATGTCTAAAAAGAACAATGTACATACCTTAATTTAAAAACACTTTATTGCTCAATATGCAAACTGTCATCTAAGCTTTTAGTGACTTGTAATCTTTTTGCTGGTCTAGGGTCTTAGCTTGATGTTGATGACAGCTGACTAATCAGGATGGTGGCTGCAGAAGTTTGGGGTAGCTGTGGCAATTTCTTAAAATAGGAAAAAAATAAAATCTGCTGTACTGATTGACTCTTCCTTTCATGGACAATTTCTCTGTAGCACGTGATGTTGTTTGATAGCATTTTACCCACAGTAGAACTTCTTTCAAAACTGGAGTCACTCCTCTCAAATCTTGCTGCTGCTTTATCCACTAAGTTTATGTAGTATTCTAAATCTTCTATTGTCATTTCAACAGTCTTCATAGTATCTTCACCAGTTGATTCCATCTAAAGATGCCATTTTCTTTGTTCATCTGTAAAAAGCTCATCATCTGTTCACATTTTATCATGAGATTGCAGTCATTCATTCACATCTTCAAACTCCACTTTTAATTCTAGTTCTCCTGCTCTTTCTACCACATCTGCAGTTACTTCCTTAACTGAAGTGTTGAACTCCTCAAAGTCATCCATGAGAGTTGGAATCAACTTTTCCCAAACTGCTGTTCATGCTGATATTTTGGCTTCTTCCCATGAATCAAGAAATGTTCTTAATGGCATCTAGAAGGGTGAATCCTTTCTGGAAGGTTTCAATCCGTTTGGTCTAGATCCATCAGATGAATCACTATCTATGACAGCAATAGCCTTACAAAATGGATTTCTTAAATGATGAGACTTGAAAGTCAAAATGACTTCTTGATCCATGGGCTGCAGAATGGATGCTGTGTTAGCAGGCATGAAAACAACATTCATCTCTTTGTACATTTCCATCAGAGCTCTTGGGTGGCCAGGAACATTGTCAATAAGCAGTAGTATTTTGAAAGGAATCTTTTTTTCTGAGCAGGTCTCAACAGTGGGCTTAAAATATTTGGTAAACCATGCTGTAAACAGGTTTGCTGTCATCTAAGCTTTGTTTGATTTAAAGAGCACAGGAAGAGTTGGGGCACATGGGGAGTCATGACCTGATTTCGGCTCAGGTCATGATCCCAGAGTTGTGAGATTGAGCCCCATGTTGAGCTTGAGATTCTCTCTTCTTCTGCCCTTCTCCCCCACTTGCTGTCTGAATGAATGAATGAATGAATGAATGAATGAATGAATGAATGAATAACACAGGCGGAGTAGATTTAGTGTAATTCCTAAGGGCCCTAGGATTTTCAGAATGGTAAAGAAGCATGGGCTTCAACTTAAAGCCACCAGCTGCATTAGTCCCTTACAAGAGTCAGCCTGTCCTTTGAAGCTTTAAAGCCAGGCATTAACTTGTCTCTAGCAATGAAAGTCTTAAATTGCATCCTTTTCCATATAAGGCTGTTCTGTCCACATTGAGATTCTGTTGTTTAGTGTAGCCACCTTCATTAATTATCTTAGCTGGAGCTTCCAGATAACCTGCTGCAGCTTCTACATCAGCACCTGCTGCTTCACCTTGTAGTTTCATCTTATAGAGATGGCTTCTTTCCTTAAATCCTGCGAACACGCCCCTGCTAGCTTCATACTTTTCTTCTGCAGCTTCCTCCCCTCTCTCAACCATCACAGAATTGAAGAGCGTTAGGGCCTTGCTCTGGATTAGGTTTTGGCTTAAGTGAATGTTGTGGCTAGTTTGATCTTCCATCCAGACCACTCAGACTTTATCCATATCAGCAGTATAGCTATTTCGCTTTCTTATTCATATATTCACTGGAGTAGCACTTTTAGTTTCCTTCAAGAACTGTCCCTTTGCCTTCATGACTTGGCTAACTAGTGCAAGAGGCCTAGCTCTCAGTCTTTCTACATGTCTTCTTCAGTAAGCTTGATCATTTGTAGCTTTTAATATAAAGTGAGAGACCTGCAACTCTTTTTTTTTTTAATGTTTATTGATTTTTGAGAGACTGAGAGAGACAGAGCATGAGCAGAGGAGGGGCAGAGAGAGAGGGAGACATAGAAGCCAAAGTAGGGCTCCAGGCTCTGAGCTGTCAGCACAGAGCCCAATGTGGGGTTCAAACCCACAAACCATGAGATCATGACCTGAGCCGAAGTCAGATGCTCAACCGACTGAGCCACCCAGGCACCCGATACCTGCGACTCTTCATTTCACTTAAACACTCAGGAGCCATTGTAGGATTATTAACTGGTGTAATTTCAATAATGTTGTGTCTCAGAGAATAGGGAGGCCTGAGGAGAGAGAGAGTGATGGGGAAAAGCTGGTTTTAGAGCAATCAGAACATACATAACATTTATTGATTAAGTTTGCTGCCTTATATGGGTGTGGTTCATGGTCTCCTAAAACAATTACAATAGTAACTTCAAAGATCACTGATCGTATATAACTGTAACAAATATAATAATAATGGAAAAGTTGGAAATACTATAAGAATTACCCAAATGCAGCACAAAGACAAAAAGTGAGAAAATACTGTTGGAAAAATTGGCACTGATAGAGTTGTTCCATAAAGAATTACCATAAACCTTCAATTCGTAAAACAAAACAAAACAAAACAAAGTAAAAAAACCATACAGTATCTGTTAAGTGCAACAAAGTGAAGCACGATAAAATGAGGTGTACCTATAAAGTCCTTAAAAGTGGAGAGGTGTAGGGGCATCTGGGTGGCTCAGTTGGTTAAGCATCTGGCTTCACCTCAGGTCATGATCTCACAGCTCATGATTCAAGCCCTGCGTCAGGCTCTGTGAAGAGCCTGGAGGCTGCTTCTGTCTCTCTCTGCCCCTCCCCAACTCACACTGTGTACATATCTTTCTATCTCTCTTTCAAATATAAACATTAAAAAAAACTTTTTTAGGGGCGCCTGGGTGGCGCAGTCGGTTAAGCGTCCGACTTCAGCCAGGTCACGATCTCGCGCTCCGTGAGTTCGAGCCCCGCGTCAGGCTCTGGGCTGATGGCTCAGAGCCTGGAGCCTGTTTCGGATTCTGTGTCTCCCTCTCTCTCTGCCCCTCCCCCGTTCATGCTCTGTCTCTTGCTGTCCCAAAAATAAATAAACCTTGAAAAAAAAAAAAAACTTTTTTAATGGAGAGGTATATCATGGTCATGGATTGGAACTTCAATATTTTCAAGGTTTTATTTCTCCCCACGCTAATCTGTGGATTTACTGCATTCCCAATCGAAATCTCAATAGCTTATTTGGGGTAGAAATTGATGTTACTTCTAAAATTTATATAGAAATATAAAGGATGTAGAATTCCCAAAGCAGTTTTGAAAAAGAACAAAGTTGGTGGACTATATTGCCCGATTTCAAAAAAGAATACAGTATTCAAGCGAATGTGATATGTGTAAAGACAAGCATATAGATCAATGGATAAAATACAGCATTCAGAAATAGATTGTGTGTGTGTGTATACACATATAAACATACATTAACTATATCTATATTATATATAGATATATATATGTCAATTGGTTTTGTACAAAGATATCAAAATAGTTCAATGGAGAAAGGATGGTTCTTTTTTTTTTTTTTTTTTTTAACAAATAGTGATGTCAGTAAGGACAACTTGAACCTTTATGTCCTACACAAGAATTATCTTGAAATGGATCATAGACCTAAATGCAAAAGCTACAGCTGTAAAACTGGTAGAAGAAAATATAGGAGAAAATCTTCTAAGACTTGAGAGTAGAAAAAAATTTCTTAGGACACTAAAAGCCCTCACCATAAAAGAAAAAAAAAGTACATTTGGCTTCATCACAGATTGTAACTTTTGCTCTTCAGTAGACACCATTCAGGGAAAAAAGGAAGGGCAACCACAGACTTGGATGAAATATGTGGAAAACATATATTTGGCAGAGACCTTATATCCAGATTATATAAAGAAGTCTTGGGGTGCCTGGGTGGTTCAGTCGGTTAAGTGTCTGACTTCAGCTGAGGTCATGATCTCGTGGTTTGTGGGTTCGAGTCCCGCATCAGGCTCTGTGCTGACAGCTCAGAGCCTGGAGCCTCCTTCAGATTCTGCGTCTCCCTCTCTCTCTGCCCCTCCCCGCTCATGCTGTCTTTCTCTCTCAAAAATGCATAAACATTTGGGGCGCCTGGGTGGCGCAGTCGGTTAAGCGTCCGACTTCAGCCAGGTCACGATCTCGCAGTCCGTGAGTTCGAGCCCCGCGTCAGGCTCTGGGCTGATGGCTCAGAGCCTGGAGCCTGTTTCCGATTCTGTGTCTCCCTCTCTCTCTGCCCCTCCCCTGTTCACACTCTGTCTCTCTCTGTCCCAAAAATAAATAAACGTTGAAAAAAAAAATTAAAAAAAAAAATGCATAAACATTAAAAAAAAAAAAGTCTTAACTAAATAATACTAGGAAATTGGAGGGGGGTGATAGAAATTTTTGATATTTTGATTGTGGCGGTGGTGGTTACAAATATATATATATCAAAACTCCTTAAACTGTACACTTTAAAATGGGTGCATTTTGGGGTGCCTGGGTGGCTCAGTCGGTTGAGTGTCTGATTCTTTGTTTTGGGATCATGATCTCGTGGTTTGTGGGTTCGAGCCCCAAGTGGGGCTCCATGCTGTCAGTGCTGAATTCTCTCTCTGCCCCTCCCCCACTCACACTTACACTCTCTCTCAAAATAAACTTTAAAAAATACTTTAAAAATTGGGTGCATTTTATTATAGGTGACTGGGCCTCATTAAGTTTTATTTTTAATAGTAGATTATGATGAGGGATGCCTGGGTGGCTCAGTTGGTTAAGCGTCTGACTTTGGCTTAGGTCATGATCTCACAGTTTGTGAGTTCAAGCCCACGTCGGGCTCTGTGCTGACAGCTCAGAGCCTGGAGCCTGGTTTGGATTCTGTGTCTCCCTCTCTGTCTGCGCCTCCCCTGCACATTCTCTGCCTCTCTTTGTCTCAAAAATAAATAAAACATTAAAAAACTTAAAAAAATAGATGATGATGAATATGTTGATTTAAAACCATAATTGATAGATGAGAAGGCAAAATCCAGAATCAGTATTCAACTCCAAATCTGCTCCCTCCCTGATGCCATGTACCTTCTTTTGTACCATGCTATTTCTTCCGTGTTCCATGTTTCTCCAGATAATTTCAATTTTTAAATATCCAGTCAGATTTTTTCCAGAATTGTACTCATACTGGTTTGAAGCTTAATACTTATTCCATAAAAAGCAGAAACAGAGAAAATTTGTCTTCATTTTCCTTTATTTGGGTAGCATTTATGTGTTTTTGAAAGTAAGTGAATTTTAGATTTTCATCGTAGCACTTTGGTTTGCATATATGTGTGTTCTTGAATAGTAGCCATATGCTGGTAGTTGAGGACATTAAGAGACATTCATATAGTGATTTTTAGTTTACAAACATTTCATATATATGATCTCATTTGAGCCAAGTAGCAGATTATAAGTAAATAATTTTTGATAAAAATAGTACACAATGGAATACAGTTGATATTATTGTAAATTTTCCTCAGTGCTATTTCAAACCACTTCTTTCTTCTAACTAGCTCTTATAAAGAGTAGTTGTAATAACTTATTTGTTTACATATACTTTTCTCTCTATAAGACTATGAACTCTTTGAGGACAAGAGGCCGATCTTATTCATCTCTGTGTCTTAAGTACCTAGTAGAGTCCCTAGCACAAAATAAACAGTAAATGTTTCTTGTATTTATATTAAATGTAACTCTGAAAAGTCAAGTGATTGGCTCTAAATCGCAATAAATAACTGATAGCCAAGTACTCCAGTACATATTACTGCTTTCTTCAGAGGCTCCGCTGCTCTTTTTCAAGAAACCAAGCTCTTTTCCTCTGTAACTGAGAAAGGTCTTATTAGAACTCTTGTACCTGACCCCATTCTATAACTGAGAAACGAAGGTTGTTTAGAATACATATGTGCACTACTTAATCTCCGGCATTTGTGTTTGCAAGTTAACATGCTGTCTATTGTATTTGAACAGCTGTAACATATGTGATAAGATTTCTTAATAAGTCATTTTCTTGAGCAATGGAAATATGAATCTGAAGAATAGTGTTCCCAGTTTGTTAAGTTGTGCCTTTAGACTCTTGGGTTTTAGATGTAATCAATTGCCTATAATTCTCTGTTTGAGAAAAGTGGTGAGGATAGCGTTGTAACCTGTTTTGGAACTAACAGAGATTCCATGTCATTTTTTGATGTGTAAAGAAAAGGGATGTTTGCAACTGTGTTCAGTTGGCTACATTCTTATAAATTTTCCAACGGAAAGAGAAGGCTTAAAAATGAAAATTTCTGCATGGTAAGTAGCTTTTTGAGCTCAAGGTGACTTAATCAATAGTCCTATCAATTGCTATTCCACATCATGACATTGTTTACTATTCTGCATGTATAGTATGTAAGGGTTTTTTTGGTTATCATGTACAAGAGATTGTTGGTAGTGATTGTTCCCACAGCCAATGAGTCTTTTTGTTCTTTTGTTGTATGTTTGTTGACAGCTGTGATCAACACGGAATGAACTGCTTTACAGTTTATTACTTTCAAAGTACAAATTTGAATGCTGTGGATTCAGATGTATAAAAGAGATAAAATTACAGACAGCTTTGAGTGGCAGTTACATATCAAACCTCACGGGGGTTTGACAGGCAACGAATATCGTTATTAGACGCTTTTTCCATAATTGCTGACATTTATCCAGTGTTTCACAGTATTTGCTAATGTATTAATGCAGTCAATCTCTGAGAGGCTGCACATGCCTTTTTAGCCCTGGCTTTTATGGGATTCTGAAATTCATAGACCCACAGATACTTATTCCCTGCTGGTTGCCGTAGTGACAGAGCTCAGAGATAAGCCAAGACAGAGCCCTTTTGTGATTGCTTTTCAGGTGACATTCAGCGGCAGCTTGAGTAGAGTGTCCTTTTATAGTTCCTGTAATTCAGAAAATGATAACAGCTTTCTGCTGCTTAGAAGAGAAGTCTGTGGACTGCTCCCGGTGGGATTTCAGTTTGCTGTGCCACTTCATACCAACACCAGCCTGATAAAGTTCTTATTATTGTGGAGATTTCAAAGTGCAAGAGGACTGAATTAATTATGACAGGTTAGAAAATACAGGACTGATACTACAAATAAAACTTGAAAAAACCAATACATGTTCTCCAAGTTTATGTAACAAATTAATTTGGATATTTTAAGCTATTAGTGATTATATAGTTAGACATTTGCTTAATAAGTAAATGCACCTGACTTGTAAATTGCTGGTGAACCATGCTAGCTGTTCCATCTCAAAATTCAGAAGTTATCTTTTATTTGTGTATCATTTTCTCATTTGAAACCATTACTTCAACATCTTGCTGTTTAAAGGCAAATAGCTATATTTGAACACTTTCTTAGGGTTATTTTAATTTCTTTTCAGTATTCTCAGCAGTGGAATAATTAAAAATGAATGTTTTATAAATACCAGCTTATATAAAGTGCTTCAAATTCATAAGAAAACACTGATAGTAGAGCATTGTGGTATGGGAGAAGGATGGGCAGTTCAAGAAATAACTGGAGAAAATAGAATCTTATCTGGAGAAAGCATAGGCATCCTAAGAAGCCATCTTTCTCCCCTACACTCCAGAAGCTAGGAGAGTTAGTAGTCTTAATTCTGGAAGAACTCCTGTAACAGTGGGTAAGTATGAAGAACCGTGAGAGCTGGAAACCACCATCTGTGTAGTTGATACTACTGAAAAGAGGCAAAAACAAACAAAAAACACCAAGAAGAAGCAAGAACAGTAACCCAAATTAAACCATGCAAATCTGAAGGAAAGTATGAAGTACTTAAATATCTTACCCCTAAAATTTAAATGTAATTTCACAGTTAAACAGGAAGCAAGCAGAATGAGCTGAATAGAGAGGTAACTGGAGAATCTGAAGAGATGAAAAAGAACAGATGTAGATGTATTCCCTGATTTGTAAAATGCTAGTGAATCATTCTAGGTGAACAAGCATATGGATAACACATGAAGAGGACTCAGAAGAGAAATTTGACCTAAATCATCTCATTGGTTGTCTTGGATTAGTTGTGCAATTGAAAAGCTGCAGATCTGATTTGTGTTACTTGTTTCTAACCTTTCAGTCTCATTTAGAGCAGATGTAAACTCATCTGTCATAAAATTCAAATATTTGTAATTCAGACAAAAAAGGGTAACCTTCAGACTAGTGACAAATAAATATGACATTTTCAAATGATATTTAATAGACCTTTATTAACAGTGTGTTACCCCATGGTGTTCATTGCATTTCTTACTTCTACAGTTATCTTAATCATCTGCTTCAGTAAATTAAGTAAAAGAAGAGAGATTTGTAAGAGTTGTATTATTTATGATACGCTTTTCTTTTTTTTTAAGTTTATTTATTTTGAGAGAGAGAGAGAGAAAGCACACGTGCAAGCAGGGGAAGGACAGAGAAAGGGAGAGAGAAAGAATCGCAAGCAGGCTCCACTCTGTCAGCATGGAGCCCCACGTAGGGCTTGAATCCACAAACTATGAGACCATGACCTAGGTTGAAACCAAGAGACGGACACTCAACCAACTGAGCCACCCCAATGCTATCATAAACTTTTCTGTTCTGTGGTTATCCATTTAGGAACCTCTCTCAAAATTTAGTTATCCACTGTTTTAGAACTGATAAATATCAGCTGAAAATTGTTACCAAAAGAAAAACCAAAACAAACCAGAAAAATAAAACCTTTAGGATAGGGGGAAAGTGTATGACAGTCTCTTGAAAAATGTAAAGATTCCATGTTTAAAAATGATTATTCAGGGAATTGTTTCTTTTTACTAGCAGGATCACTTGTTCCCTGAATTCAGGAACAAAAATTTCATTATGATGTTTATGTATTTTCAGATGATTATAAACTCAAAAATAATTTAATGAAAATTAGCCTTTTGCAGTGTGACATCAGTTTTTCAGTGAGAACTAAATTAACTTTCAAAAATTGATGTTTAGTTATTTTGATACAAGATATGTTACAATTGAGGCACCTGGCTGGCTTGGTTGGCAGAGCATGTGACTCATGATCTTGGAGTTTTGAGTTCGAGCCCCACATTGGGCATAGGGGTTACTTAATTTAATGTTTATTTATTTTTGAGAGAGACAGAGACAGAATGCGAGTGGGTTGGAGCAGAGAGAGAGAGAGAGGGAGGCACAGAATCCGAAGCAGGCTTCAGGCTCCGAGCTGTCAGCACAGAGCCTGCCGTTCAACCAACTGAGCCATCCAGGTGCCCTGTGGGGGGGTTACTTAATTAAAAAAAAAAAGTTATAGCTAAAAATAGAATACATTTATGACATGACCCCAGGAAGTAAAAAAAAAGAAAGAAAAGTCTAGATGAAATATAACCATTTCTCTTCACCTCTCTAATTATTATTCTTGTTGTTATTAATAAAAATAGTAACAACTGGAACAATATTCATCTATCCTACTTTCTTCTAAGCATTTTGCTGGGGCTTTATATGTTTTATCCCTAAAATGCCCATTAATCAATCCTTAAAGGTAGATGTTATTATTCCTTTATTTACACAGCTCCTTCCGTGAAGGAACTGAGGCTCAGAGTGGTTTAGAAACTTGTGCAACAACACACAGAAGAACTGGTAGAAAGGGGATCCTGGTCCAGGTTTGACTCTACAACCTCTTTCCACTTTACCATAAGGGATTCCCTAAATCTCAAGTTCTTATTTTTCCTTCCCTACATAGTAGTTCTCCAACCTCACCTGTTATAAGCATTGAGATATTTTCCTTAAAGAATCTGTTTTGTCCCCATAAGATTAGTCCCTTTGCCTTCAGCTCATCTTGGACCTGTCTTTCTGGGAATAATGATAACATTAGATAGTACTTTAAAAGTACTATACACAAGATATTAGTGTTAGTAATATATATAATAATATAGTTCAATCTTTCTAACAATCCAATAGGGTAATTATTGTTTACCCCATTTTACACATGAGCAAACTGAGACATACTCATTTGATCTCATAAGTAGTCAGTGGCAGTGGTATTTGAGCCCAAGTAGAATAGAATAGAGTTCATGGCCTTATCACATTGTATACCTCTCATAATAGCACAGGTGGATGAAATACAGGACATCTGTAAAAGCCTATCTGTCATTTATGTTCTTCACCATGATACAATGTTCACTGTGTAGCAGGTCATGGATGAGCATGCTACATTCATTGAGCAATAATTCTACTTCTATGGAATGTGAGGTAGAATGGAAACTAGGTCTTTCTATAATTTACTGTGAAATGTGACCACCGTGTGTATCATATCTGCCAATTCTTTTTCATTTAGATTCATTGATTTATAGATAATTGGCAACTTTACTCACAAGCTTTTAACATTCAAGGAGAAGGTATCCTCATTCTAGCCTTTTGCATCTTTTAACGCTACTAGCTGAGGATTTACCAATTCATCCATAAAACTCCAGAAGTGATATTAAATGTTCACATTCTCATTTTTAACACGAAAGATACTATGGGTAGTTATTTAAAAACTTGTCCAAGTCCACAGAGACAGGATTAAAACCTGGAAGCTCCTTTACAACTGAACATTAGAATATTGCCACTAGCCTAATCCCACACTTTCAAATCTGGTAACTGTATAGAAAAAGAGCACTGGGTTTGGAAGTCAGAAAACCTTGTTTCTAGTCCAAGCTGTGTATAAGATCATCTCTTTACCTGTGCTCTGTTCCCCATTCCCATCTGTCTTCTCACAACTATACATTATCAATGATCTCTTCTTTAGTATTTTAATGAGTCACTTGTGCTGGATATTCTATCCATGTTTAAGCACAAAAAGCCTCTCATCAAACACACATATACACACCATAAAACAAATCTATGTAACCATACAAAAACAAATTCTCTCAGACTTTACTACTTTCCTAGTCTTTGTGGCCAAAATTCAAAGAGTTATCTGTAATTATCATCTATATTTTTTTCTCTTCCACTGATTTCTCACCTCACTCTACTCTGGCTTTCAACCCATTTCTCCCCTGGAATAGCTTTCTTCAAGGTACCATTGACTGCCATATTGTCAAACCAAGTAGGCCTCCAAATTCTCATTGTAGCTATACTTGACTTCTTAAGGGTATTGGAGAAAAAAACCTTTGAATTGAAATACATTCATTCAGAAAGGTGTATAAATGATAAATGTACAGCTTGATGAATTTTCATAAAGTACCTTCACATAAGCAGGAAGAGAACATTTGCACTATTCCAGAAGGCCCTCTCAGGTCCCCTTCATCCAAAAATAAGACCCTAAATCAGTTTTGTCTGGTTTTCAACATATATAAATGGAATCATATGGTATATACTGTTTGTCTCCTTTATTCATTCCTTGCTTTCCCCTTTCTTTTTTTCAACCATATGTTTATGAGATTGATCCATATTCTTTTTGTTTTTTTTTAATTTACCTCCAAATTAGTTAGCATATAGTGAAACAATGATTTCAGGAGTAGATTCCTTAATGCCCTTTATCCATTTAGCCCATCCCCCCTCCCACAACCCCTCTAGTAACCCTCAGTTTGTTCTCCATATTTATGAGTCTCTTCTTTTTGCTCCCCCTCCCTGTTTTTATATTATTTTTATTTCCCTTCCCTCATGTTCATCGGTTTTGTCTCTTAAAGTCCTCATATGAGTGAAGTCATATGATATTTATCTCTTTCTCTGACTGATTTCACTTAGCATAATACCCTCCAGTTCTATCCACGTAGTTGCAAATGGCAAGATCTCATTCTTTTTGATGGCCGAGTAATACTCCATTGTATATATGTATACCACATTTTCTTTATCCATTCATCCATCGATGGACATTTGAGCTCTTTCCATACTTTGGCTGTTGTTGATAGTGCTGCTATAAACATGGGGGTGCATGTGTCCCTTTGAAACAGCACACCTGTATCCCGTGGATAAATGCCTAGTAGTGCAATTGCTGGGTCGTACGGTAGTTCTATTTTGAGTTTTTTGAGGAACCTCCATACTATTTTCCAGAGTGGCTGCACCAGCTTGCATTCCCACCAACAATGCAAAAGAGATCCTCTTTCTCTGCATCCTTGCCAACATCTGTTGTTGCCTGAGTTGTTAATGTTAGCCATTCTGACAGGTGTAAGGTGGTATCTCATTGTGGTTTTGATTTGTATTTCCCTGATGATGAGTGATGTTGAGCATTTTTTTCATGTGACAATTGGACATCTGGATGTCTTCTTTGGAGAAGTGTCTATTCATGTCTTTTGCCCATTTCTTCACTGGATTATTTGTTTTTTGGGTGTTGAGTTTAGTAAGTTCTTTATAGATTTTGGATACTAACCCTTTATCTGATATGTCATTTGCAAATATCTTCTCCCATTCTGTCGGTTGCCTGATCTGTATTCTTATATGTAGCTATACTTGATTCATTTTCATTGGTTTATAATATCCCATTATGTGGATGTTCCACATTATTCATCTGTTTTAATATTGATGGAACAAGCATTTGGGTAATTTCCACTGCTGAGCTATTTTCAATGCTACTTCTCAGCAGCATTAGATTCTACTGAAAACTCCTCCTTCCTTTAATACTCTTCCTCTGCCTCCCAAGATACCATATTCTCCTGGCTTTTCCCTGTCTCTGCTCCTTCATTTAATATCGCCTTTGGATGTTCATCCTCTCTACCCAATTACTAAATATTTGAGGTCATTAGGGCATAGTTCTGTGTACTCATTCTGTCTCATAAGTTCTCCCTAGGCATTCTTATCATACCTGTAGATTAAATTGTCATTCATGTGATGATGGTCAACAAATTTATATTTCTAGCCCAGTCCTCCCATGTCAGTTCCAGAAAAGCCTTCTTAACATCTCCACTTAGAGGTCCCATATACCTTAAATTCATTGTATCCAAAATTGAATTTTTATTTTTTCCTGACCATACTTGGTCCCCCTCTAAAGTTCCCTGATTCCATAAATGGCATCACTGTCTATCCAGTTTCACAAATCAGATAGAAGTTATTCTTGATACCTCTGTCTCCCTTGCTGACTTTATCCATGTATTCAATTCTTGTCAATTTTAGCACCTATATATCTCTTACTCATTCACTTCTATCCATTTCCACTGCCACCACCCTGTTACAAGATACCAACTTCTTGAATCTGGACTATTGCAAAAGGCTACAGACTGGGCCCTCATATCCACTCTCACTTCCCTTCAGTCTGCACTTCATACTACATCAGGATAATTTCTTTTTAAAAAGTATATATGTCTGCTCAAATAATCTCTCTGTTTAATCTTCCCAAATAAAGACCATAATCATTACATAACCCACCAGGCCCTGCATATTCTGATATCTGCTTATTACTTTAGTGTTGTGTTATATTATAATACCTCTTGTTTTTTAGCTACATTGGTCTTCTTTGAGTTCTTCTAATGTATCATCTTTGAGCCTTTGGGTGAAGTCTGCTTAGGAAAGGAGGATAATGAAAGCATCCTCTTGTTTTGCCAACCCAGGAGGCATTCACTAAAGTTGGTTCCTAGCGGCTGGCTTGAGAACCAGTAGGCTGCCATTTAGGACACATAAAGACAGCCAAGGGGCAAATGACAGTGATCAATAATTTAATAAGTATTAAATTTTGCTGTGATACTGGACTTATGTAAACAAATGGCAAGAATTATTGTGGTTTTAGTTTTCATTCTTTTGTTCTGTTGATCTGTCCCCCCTGTCATTCTAACATTCCTGCCATAGTTTATTTAAGGCTCTTATCATTTTTTCCTGGTTTCTGTATTTCATTTCTCCTTTTCTTGCATCCCCTAGTCTGTCTTTCCTTCTGTAGTATAATTTTTTTTTGTTAAATGCATTTGCATCATGTTATTCCCTTGCTTCAAATCTCTCTGTGGTTTCCCATTGCCTATAGGATAATGTCTAATGGGAGCTTATATGGGGATATATAACCCTTCATGATCTGACTTATTCATTCCCCCTTCTACCTGTATCTCTGACTATTTTGTACCTTACCTGTCCTCCAATAACATTAAGTTACTTGTTTCTTAAATGTGTTGCCTTCTTTTTTGCCATTTTGCCATTGTTTATATCATTTCCTTTCTTCTTCTAAGGTGCTTGCATTCCTTGTGGCCTAGTCCGTAATCAAATTATCCTTTTAAGATTCAACGGCATTTCTTTGTGACATTTTCCCTTGAAGTCTTCAGACAAAGTTAGGCATTTCCTCCTCTTATTCTCCTATGAAGGGACTTAACCATTTTGGTAATAAAATTAGTTACTTACACTTACGTGTAAATGCATTTAACTATTTGTTTTGTGGATCCCTCAAAAGCAGCAATACTCTTCTCTTTATCTATCTATAGATACATACTTGATATTTAGTGACAAGGTAACTAAAGAAGAGTGACTAGGAGAAATGAGGAATGGTCAGACTTTAAAGTAAAAAGATGTGTGGGGTCAAATTCATGCCGTGTAGTGGATTCCTTCTATTATTGTTGTTAAGACTAAGGCCAGCTCTAGGATCTTGGTGCTGTGTACAGGGATGAGTTACAATGCATTTGACTTTGACTAATTAGGGTTCTTATTGTATCATCAACATCAGCTTAATAGTCAGATTTTTTATTACGTATCTGCTTACTGTATGGCACTTGAGTTTTACTTTGAGATCCTATAAGGGAATCAAGGTGAATACATATGAAAAGTTAAAGTTGAAATAATGCTGAGTCAGATGGTGCATAGAATGAGCCTAGTAAATGTCAAAGGAATAAACCATTCATCTGTTTTTTGGTTTTAAAGTCATTTCACATAGACTAACTCATTTTTCTTTCATAATCTTTTAATCAGGCAAGAGTTACTGTTTTTCTCTTACAAATAAAGAAACTGAGATTCAGAGAGGTAAATGACTTTGTCAAGAACACTTGAAAGTGATAAAGTTGTAGAGTTTGGACTAGAATCCCATTCTGCTGACTTGTCTACCAGAATGCATCCCATGGAACCACATGGCCTTTCTGTTTGGCCATTTATCTTCCTATCTGTGAGAAGTTTTTCAACCTGGGCCAAAATTTCTAAAAATTTCCCAAATACAGTCAAAATGGAACATTTTCCCTCAAATACTACAATAAAAATAAAAGAATATAATTTAGCAGAGTCTTCAACTGCTCTTTACTTCATAGGGGTTGGTTCAGACTTCGTATATCTATTGAACTAGTTGAGGCTTTAGGCTCTGAGGGAATTAACGCAATATAGACTCAGTGTAGTTGGGAGGTGGTAAGAGCAGTACGGTCATGATGTGAGAGAAGATGATATTAATGAGCCTAAGGTGTAGAGTAGGGTACAATATGGAGTTACTGAGTCTAAGATGATGAGGTCCTACAAGAGGATTTGGGGGGAAAGGATAGAGTCTACAAGAAAATTGAGGCTGCCTCCCATTTGGGCCCAAATGTGACTACCACTCCTTCCAGATATACGTAGCTATACTATCAAAGGTTGCCCAGAGGAGCCATCTTCTCTTCTTACAGTATCCCCAAGGGCATCCCACCCTGGTAGAGAATTAATCACTATCACTTACTCCTTAGCTGTCTTTATGTGTCCTAAATGGCAGCCTACTGGTTCTCAAGCCCCTAAGAACCAACCTTAGTCAATGCTTCCCAGGTTAGCAAAACAAGAGGATGCTTTCATTATCTTTCTTTCCTAAGTGGACTTTACCCAGGACTGGCTATAGCCAAAGCCTATAGCCTTTCTCCCAAGGCATAAGTAAGTAAAAGTTTTAGTGTTAGGAAATTGTAAAAAGTTAAGTTTGAATGATGTTATTTTTATTCTGTCAAATAAGTTTCAATGTCATTTTAGCTGGGGAACATTTCATATGACATCATTTAGAAAGCTCTTGGATTAGGTGGTGATGAAATGTGGGAGTATCTTGAATGACAAAGTATGAAAAGAAGAATATGATATATCATGAAGGGCACGGGCCCAGCTCATAGTCTCTGCTCTGAACTTGCCACCAGTTTAAACTTGGGCAAGTCACATAAGTCCTCTGGACTTTGGTTTACTTAGCAGACAAATGAGTTATATTAGAAAGTATACATATGACCATGTAGTTAGAACATTTTGAAGTAGCTTTCGACAGATTTACTAATTTTACGAAGTCTGTGTTTCCTCATCTGCTATGTGGGAATATTAGCAGATTTAGGATAGAATGAGTTAGTGAATATGGGTTGCCTGGCTAAATAGAAGTTAGTTTTTTCATATGGGTGAACAGATATATGTTCTAGAATCAGAACAACTTGAATTAGAATGAAATCTCAACCCCACCAGGAGCAAATAGTCTGTCAGGACTTCTGTTTCCTGAAACAGGGTAATAGTACCTACCTCATAGAACCCTATGTTAGGGGCGCCTGTGTGGCTTAGTCCGTTGAGCATCTGACTCTTGATTTTTCAGCTCAGGTCATGATCCCAGGGTCGTGGCATCGAGCCCCATGTCTGGCTCCACGCTGAGTGTGGAACCTGCTTAAGATTCTCTCTCTCTTTCTATCCCTCTGCTCCTCTCCCCCACTTGGCTTCTCTCTCTCTCTAAATAAAGAATTTTTTAAAAAGAACCCTATGTTGGGGCGCCTGGGTGGCGCAGTCGGTTGAGCGTCCGACTTCAGCCAGGTCACGATCTTGCGGCCCGTGAGTTCGAGCCCCGCGTCAGGCTCTGGGCTGATGGCTCGGAGCCTGGAGCCTGTTTCCGATTCTGTGTCTCCCTCTCTCTCTGCCCCTCCCCCGTTCATGCTCTGTTTCTCTCTGTCCCAAAAATAAATAAATGTTGAAAAAAAAAATTAAAAAAAAAAAAAGAACCCTATGTTATAATGGAAAGTTGGGGGAGGAATTTAAAGTGATGCACAGTAGATGCCTTACAAATATTGGAATCCTCTCCCTTTCTCTCCATCATCTTTCCCACCCCCAACTCTCAAATTATTTGATTCTATACAATTCTGATGCGTAAGTCTTTAGCAAATGAAATGGATCAACTAAAAATAGGTAAATTTCAAGTAATATACAACTTCTGAATGTCAACCTTACTAGTGTCCTTCAAAAAATAAAGCTTTCCTTATTTCTTGCTCCCACTTTGCTGAGGGATCTCTAGAAATTTTGTTTTGCTTTGAAGGAATATTTTTGACATTACTATATGTTGATTAAAATAATGTATAAAATGATCTATTCCTAGCTTCTGGGAAAAAAAATTCACTAAAAAGTTTTGCTATACTGACATTAATGGTTCTTTCTTTCTTTTGTTTTTTCTTTACTGGAATACTTTTCAGTAAATTTATTCAGCTCAAAGTTACAGGTTGATTAATTTTTGGAAAATAAGACAAAATTAGCACACAAATGATTACTTCTTACAGAGTTAACACTTTAGCATAGCTTTCATTTTATACTGGTTTTTGGCATTAACATAAATAAGTGCTTGCAGGTATGAATTTGCCCACAAAAACATGCTTGACTTAGGAATAAGGCATTATTTTATCATGTGTCAAAATGTTTTTGAAAGATTATTGGATTTGAGGATTTTCCCGTTTAATACAAAAGATTATTCTTTGATGTATACAAGAACCCAGTGAACCAGTAACTAAATATATGCACATGTATCTAGAGAGATCTAGAGAACTTACCGGTTCTTGTGTTTATCAGAGTGTGAGTCCTTTTTAAAAACTATGATAGTAAAATAATGCTGATGTATTTTTATTCCTATGTGAGATGTAATTTACAGTGTAATAGAGTATCTTTATATATGGTATACATTACTAGATAGGTTTTATACCAATCTGAAAACATTCTTACTAGCTACATTATGCATCCTCATAAATTTGAGTCATCATATTTTACAAATTGGGAGTGCAAATGACATTTGAATACTCTAATTCCCATGAAATCCACAGAGATGAAATGTATTAGAATGCAAAAAATAATTATACAGAAACATTAAATATGAAAGAAACTAGTATATTTTATCAAAAAATAAAAATGTTTAAGTTCAAATTATGTTGATGTTGAATTTGAGTGGTCTATATTTTGCTTATTTTGACTGGTGGTTTTAGGTTATCAGTTACTACTGAATTAAATTTAACCTGCTATCTTAGGTCAGAATCCTTTTGGGCCTTATACTTTTCACTCAGACCCAGAGGTCAATCGGCACTCTGATGATAGTGTCTAGTATTTCTTATCTCACTTTGGAGTGGTTCCCAGGCATTTTTTTTCCCCTAGGCAGATTTTGTATTTCTCTAAAAATTACAACGATCTTTCATATTTTACCTTGGCAAGGAAAGTAGGCAAAGTACTCATTTAAATTAAAGTAATAGACATTTATTACATGACTGACCTATCAAAGAAACCTTCTAAGCCCTATGGAGGCTAAAACTGAGAATATAAGATTCAGGCTGAATCCTTAAGGGCCTTAGGATCAAATACCTAAACAGAGACATAGGTAAAGTTGAAAGAATCACAAACCAAGAATTCTCCAAGTTCACAATAAGGGCATGGGAGTTGAGCAGAAGAAGAATCACATGGCTGGAATAGGCCAAGCATGGATTAACCAGCAAGGTGAAATTCTCTCCCTCTCTCTCTCTCTCTCTTTTTTTTTTTTTTTCTGGTTTCGAGGTAGCATTTATGGTGCTGTGCCTAACTTCATATAGTTAATTTAGACACTATTTTTCCCAGGAGGAAAAGCCACGACAAGATGCACAGCAGCACTATGTCCAAAGCTGTTAGCATAACTGCCTGAGTTTTGCCAAGGAATTAGATGCTGCTGGAAAAATATCCACAGCTCCTATGTTTGCTATCCAAAGAGTTCCACAGTGTTGTGGGGTAAATGGCATCCCACTATTGACTAGACATGTGCCAAATGGCTTCTTGGTACTCTTTATGCATACAAAGCAGGCCTGAGATGTATCCCTGCATATCTGAAGATTCTTTCATTATAATGAGCTGAAGTCACCACTGATTAATACTGTAGCTCTCGAAAATAATGAGGTTTTTCCACCAGCAGAACCTCTTTATCAAATTTAAAATGAGGAGCCAGCTTGAAGGAAAAGCTCCTTCTAACCAAAGATTTTATCTTGATTCTCTGTGAATATATTGTGATTATAAAGCAAAGGATTATCATCAATATTTCGTGTTGACTTTATATGCCTTTGTTAATAAATAACTTTCTAAATGTTAGAGAAGATGAAGAAAAGTATCTTGAGGGTTTTTGTTTTTTCATAAGTTACCCCTTCTGTATTTTGGCTTGAGAAAAATTTTGCATTTCTAATGCACTATCCATGTGTATGATGGTTTTAAATTTTTGTGGAACTATTAAGATACTGAAATTGTGTTGCCATGCCAAAATTCCAAAGGATTCTTCAATGGATGTGATTTCCAATAAACAAGCAATTAACTTTCTCCTGCTGAATTCCTGCTCAGAGTCATTATTTTGTCCTTTGCTTTTCATGAGTGTTTAATACTTCTAGATTCTGTTTCAAAGCTAGTTTCCACAGGCTCTGGCTTATATCTTTCAGCCAGGTTGTTGGTGTGTATGTGTGTTTGTGTTTGTGAAACAACATTGAACTTTTAACTTTGACCAGGTAATGGACACTGGGTAAGTTGAGCATGTTGTGGCAAATATAGATCCATTCATTTTTGTTTTGTTAGTGTATATCAGCATTGATTATGGTGTGGACATATTTATTTCCTGGACTTTGTAGATCTTTATCTAAATAACAGCAGCAAATAATGAAGTATTCAGAGTTTAGCCATCATCATTCAGTGTTTCCTTGAATACAAACTGAAGTAAAAATGGAGGAAAAGCTCATTTTATTTATTTTTTAAATCCCCTATTAAGAGAGAGTAATTAACTCAAGATCCACAATTAGCCTCACAGCAGTCCATATAAACCACCGCCAACCATCCCAGGTCTTTCAGAGGTGGCATAATTCTGAGATTATTTTGCACTTGAAACAGAGAGGCTTATAATAACTAGCTTAAAACACACTTAAGAATGAGGTTTTTCCTTTTTCTTTTTTCGTTTTTTGTTAATGTCTGCCCTCTAGTTATAATTTTCTGCTTTATAAATGGGGGAAAAAAAACAAATATTAGGAGAGAAGAATACCTCCTTCCTACCTGGTTATAAAGCTTTGTCTTTCCTTTGGTAAATCTGGAAGTAGCTGCTTTGCTTTAGCTGGAAATTTCATTATCGAATTCGTTATATGACAAAACAATTAACAAAATGAATCACATATTCAAGCTTGGGAGAGGACTGTGAAGAAAATTTAGAGAGGCCTACTGTTAAAGTGTAATTGCTGGCTCTTCCTTGTTTACCTTTTTTGGTTTGGTTTTGTTTTAAAGGGAAATGTTCAGTTGCAGAGCATTCCTGAATAATTCAGATATAGCACAAAGCTCGACCCTGGGAACCTTTTCTTCAGCTTTCTGAATGTTCTTTATGCAACCTGCTTTTACAGGTTTAGATTACATTCTGTGACACTGTTTTTGTGGTTGAATTAGAAACTTTTTTTTTTTTTTTTAGTTAAACCTGTGATAAGTAATTGTCACAGTTAGTGCCCTGGTACAATGCTAATTTGAAGTGACATGTCCATACTGGCCCTCCGTAACATGAAGAAGCCTAACAGGTGTGAGGGGTGTGGCTTCCCATGGGCTCTGTTGAACTTCTAACCAGAGAAAAATAGCAGAAGAAGTGAAATGAACCTTGAATAAAGCTGTCAGCAGTAATTATCTCAGCAACACTTTGTGGGGAGATAAAATAAGCACTTGTGCTTTTATAACCTGAACACACTGCACCCAAGATAGATTTTTTTTCTTACCCATTTAACATAAACTGTTAAATACCTTTCAGGAGATCTTTTCATAAGCCTAATTATTCAATAACAACAATTATCACAAAATATAAATTGTTGGAAGACATGCATTTGTTTTTATTTTAACATGTGGTTTCTTTTTGGTATTTAAGTAGTTTTGGTAACAAAAGTTTTTTTCATGCTTTTTGTTTCAGTAAAGCCATTATAGTGTGAAATCTCAAATATTGTATAGAGAATTACATTATCTTCTGGGAAAAGATACTTTGACAGTTAGAAAAATGTTTGAAAGTTTGGTTTTCAGTTACTTTAAAAAATGTTCACAGTATTGGACTGGCCCGTATGAAGCAAGACAACATGTGAAGGACCTGAGTGAACTGCAGGTCACCATAGCCACAGTGCTATATGCATGTCCTTGGAGAGGTGCAAAAGTCCTGTATTTCTTGAGTGAGAGATTTGATGAGCATTTTTTCCAGTCTGTTCTCCAAGCACCAACCATTTTCTTTAACAGTAGTATTTTTTTTTTAAGTATACTTTAACTTACTTACAAAATAATTCAAATGACCTAATGCTTATGTTTGCCTAACCTGGAAAGTATAGAAGATTTCAAGTGTAATTTTTCTCTACAAATGTCCAGGCTATAGAAACTAGCCATGCAAAAAACAGATGAAATATTACAATATATACTGCTCTCTTTATTTCTTTCATTGCCTTTCTACACCTTGAAATATATTAAATATAGTTATGATTTCAGGTAATCTAATGGCATCTAGAGACTTTGGAAATTTTTTCATAATTTAACTTTACCATGTTCCCACACCCAATAAATTAGAAGTTTAACAAGCTAGCTAGGTTAGTTCACATTTACAGTGGAGGTGATGTCATTTTAAAAAAAAAAAAAGCTAAGAATGAACATCTTAGTCCTGACTCTACTGTTATTTATTAGGTTTGTGAACTTGAGTGAAAAATAAGAACCTTTTTTTTTTTCTGAATAGGACTTGGTAAACTATGCCAGGTACATTCACTAAGGCAGTAACAAAGATTAGATATAGCAGGATAAAATACAGCTAACATGGTGCATACTTTATTCACAAACCAGTGATATTAACTTCATCAAAACGGAAACTGTTCACCATTGGCTGTATCCCTAGCACTCAGCTGATTTCCTCATGGATGCTCACTATTAGTTAAGTGAATGAATAATGTCATATTGTGCACTCTACTTAAGACAAATTTAGTATTATCTGTTTGCTACTCCCCAGAGGTATATAGCAAAATCCCTACCATATGTATATATGGACACACACACACACACACACACACCCCACTCTTTAATCCTCACAACAACCTTGTAAGTTAGAAACTTTACAGAGGAGGGAATTGAGGAACTGAGAAGATGGGGGAGTTGTCTAAAGTCATACAGCTATTAGCCAGCAGACATAGGATTTCAAACACTGGCAGTGTGACTTTGGAGTCCAAGTTCATACTCTGCTTTTATACTTCTCCAAGGAAGCATAATAACAATGACTACCAAAGAAATTATCTTACAGTGATACAGGTTTCCTCCAGAAACTTCCCTGTCACAGGTGTAAATGATTTAGGAGACTTGGGAATACATTGGGGGGGAGGGGCGGAATTCCTTTTTTATTCATTGAGACACTTCCTCTCCCTTTTGCCTCCTAGAACAGCAGGCTCACCAATCCATTGCATCCATTGAAGTGGTGTTGATAACTTTCTTAGGGCTACCTCTTCCCCAATACAGAAATGTCTTACAGGGCTAAGGCCTGGACAAACTTCCATAAATGTAGGATAACAGAGTTTTGATTCCTAGATATTTGGCCCTTCCTTCAGTCAGGTCCAATTCCTGGGCCAAGCTTTCACCTCTTTAACCCAGACCCTGACCTACCCATGTGAGACCTCTGTTGCTAAAATCCCCACTGCCTCCTCCTACTCAGCTCTCACCTGGGATTGTACTCCTCCACTCAGGAACTAGCTGACTAAAAATGTTTATTTCTGGAATAGTTGTCAAAGTTTTACTAGGTATGATTGATTACCAAAAGATACCAGGTGTTTTATGGGGCACCTCGCTGGCTCATTCAGTGGAGTGTATGCCTTTTAATCTTGACGTCTTGGGTTCAAGTCCCATGTTGGGCGTAGAGCTTACTTTAAAAAAAATTTTTTTTTAGAGATACCAGGTGTTTTAGAGAACAGAAAATTTTGAAATTAGGAGGTTATAGTAGGGGCTTTCAGGAGGAGATTGAACTGAGAGTTGACAAAGTGCTTTCACTTACTTTTTCTCTTAGGATCCAAGCATACCTATGAGACAGGTAGAAGAGAATGGGGATGGAAACCCAGGCAAAAGTCATGGCATGAGCAAAATCTAGGAGTAGGCAAGTGCAAGGCATATTTTTGGTTCAGTGAGCAACCACATCCTTTTATCTATATACAGTGTTCTTTCAATGTATTAGCCCTCCAATATTTTTATACGCGTGGAATCCTATCATAGGCAGCATTGATGGGAGAAAGTCATAAAAGAGCACCATGCAGCCTTAAGACATAAAAGAACAATAGTACTTGATTTGCTTTAATGGTGGTGATAGAAGAGAAGTAGCTTACAGGCTGGTTAAATGTATTTAAGCTGAGTCCTTAGTAGGCTTAGTCTCCTAAAGTCACTGCAGCAGATAGCAACACTTCTTTCCTCTCCCCCTCCACCATCCTCCCGCAGGCTGTTTTCCTCTCCTTCAGTCTTGGTTCAGTTCATCTTATAGGAATTAAATGGGAAACCTGAAGTGAGTTTCTACTTTTGGACATCACTTGTAAAATATCCTCATAAAAATTTCCATCATAAGCAAGTAGTGAATGTCAGAGATGGGCTCTTAGATGTACTCAGAGCTAAAATATATCTAAACAAACATACTCTTCACTGGGCGATACTTAGAAGAATGACATACTAGCTGTTGAGAATAGATAAGAAACCCCTAAATAAGCTTGGTTTGTTTACCTAGGAAGAAAGTATTTTATTTTATTAAATATTGGTCAACATCTTCTGAATACCTTTGGTATGGAAAAGTTTAATACATTGGGTTGTTCTGTGTATGTTCAGAACACATCAATTAAGTTAAATGTTGTTGACATAAGGTGTTATTAAACTATCTGATACCAATACTGTCATCTAGTCTTAAATTTTTAAAGACAGAAATAATTGGGCATTGCATCTGAAAACACCTATTAGATAATCCTTTTTTCTGACAAAGAGCCAAAGATCAAATGTGTGTGCTTTTTGTTTTTGTTTTAGTTGCAAAATTAAGTCTACTAGGCTTGGCACTTTTTCACTTATCATCTTTTTAATGTTGTCAACAAAGATATTATTCCCATTACTCAGATTAGAAAAGTGGGTTTTTATGAGATCAAGCAACTTTCTTGGGAAATGGTATAAAATATCAAAGCCAGGATCCAAGGCCAGGTTAACTGTATCTTAGTACCTGACATAATGGGAACTTCATAAATGTTTATCGAATAATTAAGTTATAGACTCTGGGTAACTATATGGTTCATATAACTTACTCAGTAACTAGTTCTAAATTTTGAAATAATTACGGGGAAGAAGGGCAAGTTCAAGAGAATTCTGCACGTTTCAGATTATTCGCCCCCCCCCCCCCCCCAATCCCGTGGGTTAGAAGCAATGTTTTTTAATAGGTTCTTTTCTCTCTTCTGCCCTCCACCAGAGGGTGCTCATAAGCAATTAAATGACCAAGCGTAGAAATAGAAACTAAGAAACTAGTGCCATTTTCATTCACAGCATGGATTATTGCCCCTGTGCAAAATAGGTGACTTTCTTAAAACAGAAGTCTTGATTCAACTGAAATAGCTTCTTTTGCTTAAAGTTGCCTTGCAAATAGTAACTTGTCTGTCTGTGTGAGCTAGTATCTTTATAGAGGTAAACCTGACCATTCTTAACTAAATAGGTATGAGAGAAATTATGTTCTAGGCTACATTAGGCTGGTCTAATAGGCTACATTCTTATACAACCTAATGCTCTTCAGAAGTACTCTAGTATTCTGAAGTACTTCAGAAGCTCTTCTAATGTACTCACTAGAATCAAATAATAAAATGCAAGAATGTTGTTATTTAGTTTATAAAAGTCCATCTTTTTGGAAATTTTGCTAATTCTATTACAATGGTCAAATCTTTATCTCCTTATGGTGCAGTCTGGTTTTAGGAGATGGGATGCAATAGAAGACTTAAAAACTAAAGCTTTTATGTCAAGCAACCTCTCTTTGATAGAACTCTGGATAATGTGGAGCCAGTTCAGGGAAGCGTGAAGGTGGGCAATTATAGTGTGAAAAAGTAGCATCAGTTGATTCTGTTTTCAAGAATCCCAACATGCTTTTTAAATATTTTCAAAAATTTTAATAAATTTATTCTTTATTAAAAAGACAGTTTAAGTGTGTCATGTGGAATCTACAACTTGTCAAATCTACAGTTCACATCTTGGGAATATTTACGTGTAATTTATGACACTAACTATGGGTTAAATGGAACCAAAATAAAAAAATATTGTAATGCAATTTTAATTGAAAATTGTCCTCTGCAGATGTTCACTGAGGACCCAAGAAGATGGCCAGCTTATACAGCTTATAGAGTGTGGTTATCGAAGAATGCCACAAATTAGTAGCTTCACTAAGGCATTTCTGCATACTAATGCATTAGGAAATGCATAAATGCATTAGGAAATGCTATTTATTTTGACAGTCATTTCCTCAAAGATCAGTCTCAAGTCATTATTGATTTGAAATCCCTTCTTTCTCTTGTTTTTTTTTAAATTTTAATTGAAATATATATAGTTGACATTTAATATTATATTAGTTTCAGGTGTAAAACATAGTGATTTGACAATTATATACATTACAAAATGCCCACCATGATAAGTATAGTTACTGTCTGTCACCATACAAAGTTATTACAGTATTGACTATATTCCCTATGCGGTACTTTTCATTCCTATGATTTACTTATTTCATAACTGTAGATTTGTACTGTTTAATCCCCTTCACCTATTTTAGCCATCTCCCTATTCCCTTCCCCACTGGCAACCACTAGTTTGTTCTCTGTGAGTCTGTTATTCTTTGTTGTTGGTTTTTTTGTTTTTTAGATTTCTACATATAAGTGAAATCATATGGTATTTGATGGTATTTATCTTTCTCTGATTTATTTCACTTAGTATAATACCCTCTAGGTCCATTCATGTTGTCACGAATGGCAAGGTTTCATTCTATTTTATGACTAATATTCCATTGTATGTATATTTACTGCACCTCCTTTATCCATTCATCTATCTATGGACACTTGGGTTGTTTCTATATCTTGGCTATTGTAAATATTGCTGCAGTAAACATTGGGTACATATATCTTTTCAAATTAGTGTTTTCATTTTTTTCAAGTAAATACCCAGAAATGGAATTACTGAATCATATGGTATTTCTGTTTTTAGGGTTGCTTTTGTTTTTGAGGAAACTGCATTGTTTTCCACAGTAGCTATACCAATTTACATTCCCACCAACAGTGCCCTTTTCTCCACTTCCTTGTCAATACTTGTTTTTTTTTTTTTTGTCTTTTTGATACTAACCTTTCTGACTGGTGTGAGATGACATCTCATTATGGTTTTGATTTGCATTTCTCTGATGATTAATCATGTTAAACATCTTTTCAGTGTCTGGTAGATTAAAAGAAACAGAAAAACAAGTCAGGAACAGTTTATTTATATATATTTCCTAAACTTTTGTCTTTTTTTAGAAATTTGGGATAATTAAACCAAAACATAGTATTTGGCAACTGGCTATAACATCTTTGAAGAACAGGTTAAAAGTCAAGAGAACATGCTTGTGCTATCATTAAGCAGCTGTTTGACTTGGTAAAACATTACCTCTCTACATCTCAGTTTCTCCCCTTAAATAGTACTATTTGACTAGATCCTCTTGTGAGAAGGAACTACTTTTCATTTGGAGTCTACTGGGGATGATGGGGCTACTGATAGAAGATGCTTAAGAGTGGCTGCTGATAAACTCTCAGGAGAGTCACATTACTAGCTTTGAATGGAGCAAGGGATGCTTGATGGGGATAGTATGGCAGCAGCACTGAACTCAGCTGAGACTTAAAGATCTGTGGTCTCCTTGTTGGGATATCAGCAGTTGATGAATTCAAAGACCCTTCCAACTTGAATCTTCTGAGTCTAAAATGAAGCCATATCTATAACAGCCATCCTTGTTTCTTCCAACTCTACTTGCTTGCAAGATAACATTCGTGTTTTTGTACATAACAGAAAGCCTCAGAATTTGTTACTGTTGGTGTTTATTTCATGAAACCTTACCAACCTTGCCAAATCAATTGAGGACTATAATACAGCAAGGCCAGGAAAAGAACACAGTTTTTGAGCTCTTTACACAGGAGTTTTGTAGGTAATTGATCTTGACCTGCACATCTCTTATAAGATTCCATTGGTTCCAGATTGTTATTAGTCACTTCCTTTTTAACAGTGTGCTTTTTTTTTTTTTATGAGGTGACTAAACTGCTATTTAACCCTGCTACAAGAATGTGGCAGTGGGCTAGTCCAGACAAGTGGATGTGCACTTGGTAACTAACATTCTTAATAAGCTTGCTTCAACCTGCCACAAATTAAAGCTCTGTGACTTTTCTAGCACATAAGTGATTTAAAAAAAAAAAAAAGCTCAGATTGTGAATAAATAAGCTGTTTTGATTTGCACTCTGGTTGGCAGTAAATGAAACTTCAGCCTCATGATTCAGTTTGGCTTATAACTGTCTTAATCTGTCTAGCTGAACAGTGAGCATCTGAAAGTTTTAAAGGGGTGATCCAGCAGTCATCTTCAGGGATTCTTATTCATAAAAAGCTTTGGATTGGTCAGATAGGTGATGTAGTTGAAAACTCCATGGCTTTTGGAATAAAATCTGGTTTGCCACTTAGTAGTTCAGTGATCTTAGACAAGTTATTCTACCCCTCTGAGGCCATTTTGTGATCTGCGCAATCATGTTTGTCTTTAATTTGCAGGATTGTCATATATGGTAGACATATATTATGTTCAACATTTAAAATATCGTACCTGACAAATTGATGATATCCAGGAGCAGCTGTTTGCTTAAGTCAAAGAAAGTAATTATTGTTTATCAGTCCATCAGACAATATATGGTAGGGCCTTAATTGTTTTGTTTTATTTTATTTTATTTTATTTTATTTTATTTTATTTTATTTTATTTTATTTTAGGGAGGGAGCAAGCATGCGCATGCGCATGCTTTTGCAGGAGGGACAGATGGAGAGGGAGAGAGAAACTTAAGCAGGCCCCATACCCAGCAAGGAGCCCAGAGAGGATCCCAGCTCGGGGTTGGATCTCACAACTGTAAGATCATGACCTGAGCTGAAATCAAGAATCAGTTGCTTAACTGACTGAGCCACTCAAGCATACCCCCCTACCCACCATTTTTGTTTTTGTTTTTGTTTTTGTTTTTGTTTTTGTTTTTGTTTTTGTTTTTTGAGAGAGAGAGAGAGAGAGAGAGAGAGAGAGAGAAAGGAAGCAGGGGAGAGGGGCAGAGGGAGAGAGAGAGAGAGAGGATTGAATTATTTCTAAATGCTTCTGAGATAAAACTTCCTGAGTTTGAGTTTTGGCTCACTACTTAGTAGCTCTGTGACCTTGGGCAAGCTCCTTAATCTATGTAAGGTTCAGTATCCTCTCTTTAAAATGGGGATTACAATAATACTTACCAAGCAGAGTTATTGTGACAGTTAAGTGGAGTAATGCATATAAAGCACACACATAATACCAATATATATTAAGCTCTCAATAATAGCAATTATTACTAAAATATTTTTAAAACTACTGAGTAATTTCATGGGTATTTGTATATATATTTCAAACCTTATCAAATTATATATTTTAAAACCTGTATGGTTTATTGTAGGTCACTTATACCTCAATAAAGCAATACTCAATGATGTGTATGTATATCTTCTTTGTACTACAATGATTGTATTCTATGCTGCTGCCTTGTCAGGATGGTGGCTCAGTCAGTTAAGCATCCAACTCTTGATTTTGGCTCAGGTCATGATCTCATGGGTTCGTGAGATCAAGCCCCAAGTTGGGCTCTATGCTGACAGCGTGGAACCTGCTTGGGATTCTTCTCTCTCCCTTTCTTTGCCCCTCACCTGCTTGTATGCACATGCTCACTCGCTCGCTCTCTCAAAATAAATAAATATTTAATAATAAAACCTAAGTATTGTAAAACTATAGCTTTACTATTTGTATCTTTTAAAAATTAGTTTGTAAAATACAATGCTCTTGTGTTTAAAATTTTTTTCTTTCATTAATATTTTTTAAATACAAGAACATTGTATTTTACAAACTAATTTTTAAAAGATATAAATAGTAAAGCTATAGTTTTATAATACTTAGGTTTTATTATTAAGTGTGTCACATTCAGGACAAGGATCCTTCAGGTGATTGAACTGAATGTTCTTAGTGATGTATTAAAATGACAGTTCATAAGAGCTGGAAAGGGTCTGAGAGGTCTTTCATGTGGGTTGCTCTCATATTTTACAAAAGAGAATATTAAGGCCCCTGATGACTAGCCCTAAGTCCCATAACTTGGTCTCCAATTCAGAACTCTTAAAATGTCTTAGTCTCAGTGATTTAACAGTGAGGAAAAAAGACAAGCTGCAATGTGGGGGAGAGGGCTAAAAGTTAGCTACAGAATAAAAAATACTTTGAAGAACTAATTCATATTTTTAAAGAAAGTGTTATTTAAGAAGGGCCCTATAAACATTCTGACAACTAAGCTTAAAATAATAGTACTGTGTCAATGGCTTGTTAGAGGTGGCCTGTGATCAATTATGATGGTTTATAGGAGTTGTCATTTGCACATTGCCCTAATATTTCATTTTAACTTGTTTATGAGGAAACATTATATGCTTTCTTAATTATGTAAGGGGAAACATTGAGAAGATTCTAAAACTTCACAAAAGAAAGCACTTTGAGAGTTTCTCAGTTGTTTCAAATAATTGCCATTATTTATGAAAATTAGTTTTATCTGTATACCTTGCATAATTTACAACCTTTTAGTCTCAGCATCCTTCTGTACTCTTTAAAAATCATCGAAGACCCCAAAGAGCTTTTGTCTACAAGGATTATATCTAATAACATTTGCCATATTCAAAATTAATATTGAGAAAAATTAAGGTTTTTTAAATTTTTTGCTTATTTATAAGTTTATTTTGAGAGAGAGAGAAAGGTGGGGAGGGGCAGAGAGAAGGGGAGAGAGAATCCCAAGGAGGCTCCCTCTGTGCTGTCAGCACAGAGCCCGAGGTGGGGCCTGAACTCAAGAATCACGAGATCATGACCTGAGCTGAAACCAAGAGTTGGACACTTAACCGACTGAGCCACCCAAGTGTCCCAAGAAAAAATTAAATGTTTACTTAAGATAATAATAAGTCCAGGGGCGCCTGGGTGGCGCAGTCGGTTGGGCGTCCGACTTCAGCCAGGTCACGATCTCGCGCTCCGTGAGTTCGAGCCCCGCGTCAGGCTCTGGGCTGATGGCTCAGAGCCTGGAGCCTGTTTCCGGTTCTGTGTCTCCCTCTCTCTCTGCCCCTCCCCCGTTCATGCTCTGTCTCTCTCTGTCCCAAAAATAAATAAAAACGTTGGAAAAAAAATTTTTTTTAAATGAAAAAGATAATAATAAGTCCATTACACGTTGATATCAATAACACCTTTTAATTAAAAGTAATTGTATTTTACAAAAAATAAAATTAGTGAGTGATGTGTTACGCTTTTACAAATCTCCTTAATGTCTGGCTTAATGGAAGACAAGTAGTTTCTCGTATCTTTTGCATTCACCTGTTGTGAATATATCATTTTGGTGGAAGTATAGGAAGAAAATCCAAGCCTACATCCTGGCTCCTCCTGGAGAAAGAAGGAGTATTTTAATAGTCTTTTCAGATAATTGTGAATATTCTTCTCTGATACTAGATCGGAACTCAATAAGTGATAGCTAAATGTTAGTTTTAAAAGATTATTTTTAATGTTTATTTTTGACAGAGAAGGCGAGAGCATGAGCAGGAGAGGGGGCAGAGAGAAAGGGAGACAGATGATCAGAAGCAGGCTCTGCACTGACAGCAGAGAGCTTGATGTGGGGTTCAAACTCACAAACTGAGAGATCATGACCTGAGCTGAAGTCAGACACTTAACCGACTGAGACACCCAGGTGCCCCTCTAAATGTTAGTTTTGATATGGAATCTACAGCTATTTAAATATACATTTTGTAACTTTGTTACAGTAAGATCCATTGATCTGTCTTGCACTTTGAATAGATCTTTTTCCAGTGCATAATTTTATAATATCATGCATTCATTGTTCATCCAGAGAGTATCGGTCCTCTGAGTTATGCAGATTTTCTAATGTTGACATATTCCATTATTTGATATAAAAAAAAAACGATCACCTGTTAATATCACTACCAATCTCATTGAAAAAGTCTTTAAGGGAGCACATGGCTGGCCCGGTCGGTGGATCATGCGACTCTTAATTTCAAGGTTGTGAGTTTGAGCCCCACTGTGGGTGTCGAGATTACTTAAAAATAAAATCTTATTTTAAAAAAAAGAAAGAAAAAAAAAAGTTTTTAAGCTTTTTAAGCTGTTGAGCTCATGGTGGCTAATACGTTTTTCAAAACTTTAATTTTTATTTGAAAACTCAAATTTTTTCATGGGTAACTAATAACTCTCAGACCTGTTCCTTGAAGTAACAGGCTTGCTTCATTCGTTTTTGAAGAAAATTCTGTCAGACACCTAAATCCAGATAGCCATTGTTTGTGTGCCAGTCATTTAAGTAATAACAGTGTTCCATTGAAAAAATTGTTGGTTCAGCACACAAGGCAAACAATTACACAAGTGCTTTTTCCTCAGCAAAACCATCATACTTTGCCATATGCAGCAGGAGTGCTTTTTGCAGACTTCCCATTTGTTCACACAGAGAGTTTTAAAAGAGGTGTATGTACTCAAGAGTCATGTTTAATTAAAAGTAGTCTTTTTTACTGATTCAGCAGGGACATTCTTTACTGGACATTTTTATAGTGAGTACATGGCACTAGAGACTTTCACACAGTTTGGTGTCACTCCCTTGATTTGTGCTAAGGTACCAGCAGTTTTGCCCACCATTGTTTTTTCATTGTCAGTGTAAAAACACATTGGAAAAGTCAAATACCATCTAAGTGTTATTATGAAAATTATTTTGATGTTGTGGACCCCCTAAAAGGATCTCAAGAACCCTGTCTATAAACTGCATTTTGAGAATCATTGGCATAGTTAATATGTTCCTAAGAAAACACTAAATCTTTTTTTTTTTTCAGCGTTTTTATTTTATTTTTGGGACAGAGAGAGACAGAGCATGAACGGGGGAGGGGCAGAGAGAGAGGGAGACACAGAATCGGAAACAGGCTCCAGGCTCTGAGCCATCAGCCCAGAGCCTGACGCGGGGCTCGAACTCACGGACCGCGAGATCATGACCTGGCTGAAGTCGGACGCTTAACCGACTGCGCCACCCAGGCGCCCCAGAAAACACTAAATCTTAAGAGTATTCACTAACTGATGGAATACCTACTATGTGGCAAATCTATTTTCCTTTAGGCCATCTTACAGAAAGCCTGTTAGGAAAGGTAATATTATCCATTGTTGTAGAAGAAACTGAGGTTTGAGATATGAAATATTGATTGGAGTAAATAATAGAATAATAACTACCAGAAGTGAATTTGAACTCCAGACACTCAGACTTTAGAAGTCTTGCTTTCAAGAAAATCAGAAAATAAGCCACAAACTGGTAGAAAGTATCTACAAAAGTTACGTCTAATAAAGGGTTTTTATCTAAAATACAAGAAACTCTTAAAACTCAACAAGAAAATGAACAACCCAATTAAAAAGTGAGCCAAAGACCTTAATAGACATCTTACCAAAGAAGATATACAGATGGCAAATAAGCATATGAAAAGATGCTCCACATCATATGTCATCAGAGAAATGCAAATTAAAAAACACCTATTAAATGACCAAAATCCAGACCACTGACAACAGCAAATGCTGGTGAGGATGTGAAGCAGTAGGAACTCTCATTCACTGTTGGTAGGGATGCAAAATGTTACAGCCACTTTGGAATATGGTTTAGCAGTTTCTTAGAAAACTAAACATACTCTTACCATATGATCTAGCAACTGAGTTTCTTGGCATGTACCTAGAGGGGTTGAAAACTTAGCTTCACACAAAAACCTACTCACAGATGTTGATAGCAGCTTTATTCATAATTGCCATAATCTGGAAGCAGCCAAGACATCTTTTAGTAGGTGAATGGCTAAACAAACTGGTTCACCCAGACAATAGAATATCATTCAATACTAAAAGGAAATGAGATTTTAAACCATGAAAAGACATGGATGAACTTTAAAATGCATATTACTAATTGAAAGAGACCAATTTGGAATGACATTCTGGAAAAGGCAAAACTATGGTGACAGGAAAAAGATTGGTGGTTGCCAGGTGTGGTGAGGGGAAATAGAGATGAATAGTCAGAGCACAGAGGATTTTTAAGGTAGTGAAAATACTGTGTATGATA
Source organism: Prionailurus bengalensis (assembly GCF_016509475.1). Taxonomy (NCBI): domain Eukaryota; kingdom Metazoa; phylum Chordata; class Mammalia; order Carnivora; family Felidae; genus Prionailurus; species Prionailurus bengalensis. The sequence goes on along the minus strand of NC_057345.1, from coordinate 40,571,839 downwards.
TTATAATGATGCATAAATACCATTATACCTTTTTCCAAACATATAAAATGTACAACACAAAGAGTGAACCCTAATGCAAACTCTGGACTTAGAGTAATTACGATGTGTCAGTATAGGTTTATCGTTGGTAAAAAAAAACCCATTCTGGTAAATGATGTTGATGATGGGAGAGACTATGCCTGTTGGGGGCATATGGTAGGGGGTATTGGAGAAACCTCTGTACTTTCTTCTCAATTTTGTTGTAAACCTACAATTACTCTTTAAAAAAAAATAAAGTCTTTATATGTAAATAAATATACATATAACTCTCATGCCATTCAACAAATAACCCATTTTATGTATATAATAGTTTGATTTAATTAAATCCATGACCCATTTAATGTATATAATAGCCAGTGAGATTTTTAGGCATGAAATTCTTTTACCCCAACCTATCCCTAAGCATTCAGAAGATTATACCCTCAGATGTGTTGTATTTATTTAAAGGTATAGAATTAAATAATAAAGGGATTTTGACTTGATTTCTTTTTGAATTTGTGAGCTTATTTTGAATCTCTGAATCTGTGATGATGGAAAGTCAGAGAATTACAGTCTAACATGGCCAGAAAAAAAAAAAAAAACCTGAATAAAGCCTTGAAATAGATTTTGCAAATGAGTCACAGTCCTTCATTATATTAGGGTAAAGCAGTCTTGTGATTGAGAGATTACCATTTTTTATAGGTTAATTAACTAATATGATGTATGCAAATCTAAATTTTTTAAGGCAACCCTCTGCAACTATAAAATCAAGCAAACCTGCAGCCCTAATCCTTTTTTCCAATTTTTTGCAAAATAAATGCCCCAACGATAATAGTATCGATCCTTTATAATTATATAACCATTTGGTTTCACATACATTATCTCATTGGATCTTCATATCAACTCTGTGAGGGAGAACAGATTGTATTACCCTATTTTTGTATTTAAGGACAGGTTTATTAATCTATTCTCTTTCTAAGAAAACTGAAATACAGAAATTCTAAATGATTTTCCCATAGTCATTGGGCAGTTGAATGATTTAGCCAGTCGAGAATCTCAGCCTTCTGACTACACATCTTTTATATAAATTTAGGTTATGAGTCCCAGCAAACATTTACTTTAGCCCTAAATTTTTGAAATCACTCTCTGAGTAACCATTGTCCCTTCCAAGAGGTTGCTAGCCCTACAGAAACTGCCTGGAGGAGATATAGCCCCATCTTTACTCACTTTTATTCCCTTTTTTTTGTGCCTATTCTTATATGCATCTTTTGTCTCTCCACCTGGTATATATGTTCCCTTAGGACAGACTTACACTGGGCACATAGTAACTCAGAAATTCCTGACCCTGTAATTTCCTCAGTGGATTGTGATTGGTGTCTGAAATAGAGTGATGCAGAGGCCCACTTGGTCAGCTGTAGGCTAAGGAGAAAGTGCTGGCCACTCCTCTTCAGGAATTACTAGTAGCTATGAGAAAGGTTAATGTTAATAACTATAGACACCAGCCCATTGAGGAGCCGGCCCATTTGTAGTACTATGTGATTTTAACGACTACTTTCCTCCAACTTCTAAAATATGTCCTCTTATAACTTACACATGATTAGGCTGCTATGCAAAGGTAGTCACAGTAGTATCTAATCACCATTTCTCTCTCCAGGTCCTAAAAATAATGATCATTGGACTGATAATAGGTCTTCTGCCTAGTCCGTATACTTTCAAAATCAGCTTTTACTTACCTTAATTTAACCCTTTCAAAAGTCCATTGACATAGTTAAGTCAGGGATTACTTACCTCAATAAATGGAAAACTCTGGCTTAGAATAGAGACTTTCACAAGTTCAGGAGGCTGGGAAGTACTTGACTCAAGATTTTTCTGGCTCCTGGTCCAAATTTCTTTCCATTATGCTACACTGCCTCTAATTGTCAGTGACATTTACCATCATTATTGTTTCATTACCAGAGGATTTCAGGATGGGGGAGGGGAACTTTTTTTAAATGAAAACTATTGTGAAAGTTAATGTGACTTAAATTTAGCCTGTGCTTCTTATCCAAATTAGCTTTGCTTTTCTTGGTACTGAAATAAAATAAATTGAGTTAATTATGATAAATGATGAATAGAATGACAGGAAGGATGCAGTTTGTTTTCTGTAATTATTATTAATCAGGTTTTCTAGCATTTGTAAGGTACAGGGCTAGAATATCTAAATGCCAAAACAAACTAACAAAAATCTCTAACCATGGGGCACCTGGCTGCCTCAGTTGGGAGAGCATGGGATTCTTGATTGCAAAGTCGTGAGTTCGAGACCCACGTTGGCCATAGAGTTACTTTAAAAATAAGTAAAATGAAATGGCTAAAGTGGCAAAGGTTAGGTGTACTTTACTCCAATAAAAAAAAAAATAATTTAAAAAAACCTCTAACCAGACTAAAGGAAAAATAATAATCAAATACAAATGATTTTTATCAGTATAATATATATGACAGCACATACCTCACATGATTGAAAATACCTGTATAGTTATGTGACATTTGTAGTTTTCATTCCAGTACTTGTCTTCAGATAATTAGCTTATTTGTAACACATGTTTGAATTGTACTCATGACCAACCCACTATTGTGTCTTTGGTTGGTTTTAAAATTTTTTTTTTCAACGTTTATTTATTTTTGGGACAGAGAGATACAGAGCATGAACGGGGGAGGGGCAGAGAGAGAGGGAGACACAGAACCGGAAACAGGCTCCAGGCTCTGAGCCATCAGCCCAGAGCCTGACGCGGGGCTCGAACTCACGGAGAGCGAGATCGTGACCTGGCTGAAGTCGGACGCTTAACCGACTGCGCCACCCAGGCGCCCCTGGTTTTTATGAATTTACAGATATTTAGGTTTCCTCAGATATCAGTTTAATTCACACCTCCCAAAAAGTTACCAATGGATGTTTTCAGTGTGCTAATGGAGACCCTATGTTATTTCTAATAATAATAAAAGAAACTTTTTATCATCATTATATTAAATACACCAATGTGTCATTTCATGAACATTAGAGAAAACACCCTCTTTTGGCTATTTAATATTGTTTTAATTCTATGTAGACAAAAATGACATGTACTCATATTTGCTCACATTTTCCCAAATTTAATTTAAACCTCAAATTAATTATTTAATATCTGACCCACTAAAAACTTCAATAGAAGTAAATATATGTGACTTTAATTATGTTGGCTGAACTAGGCAGATTCTTTGGGTAACATCTTGGATCATAATGGTAATAAAAATTAACTGAATGTTTGTGTGCCAGGTACTGTGCTAGGTGCTTTACATATATTATACATTCATAAGCTATAATAATTTGATATTGTGGATTAATATGATTAAATAATAAATGACATTGTTACTATCTGTGGAAATTTTTCTTTTTAGTGCCTTCAACAAACACTATTCCAAGTACCCTCCAAAAAAGATTTATAGAGCACTGCCCTGGGAATTAGTAAACTGAAGTATTATTCTATTTGGAAAAGTAACAGACATACTAGTAGTGGGTGGTGATGTGGAGGTTATATATGATTAGCTTTATTTTAGACTTAAAATAAATAGACTGGAGCACCAGTCTATTGTCTTATGAAAAATAGCCTTGACTAAAAATAAACTATTGATACTGCATCAAAATAAAAAGCTTCTGCACAGCAAAGGAAATAATCCACTAAATTAAGAGGCAACATATTGACTGGGAGAAGATATTTGCAAATGACATATCTGATAAAGCATTACTATACAAAATATATAAAGAACTTAATACAGCTCACACCCCCAAAACAAATAATCCAATAAAAAAATGGGCAGAAGACATGAACAGACATTTCTCCAAAGAAGACATACAGATGGCCAACAGACACATGAAAAGATGCTCAAAAGATCACTCATCATCAGACAAATACAAATGGAAACCACAATGAGATACCACCTCACACCTGTCAGAATGGCTAAAATCAAAAACACAAGAAACAACAAGTGTTGGCAAGGATGTAGAGAAAAGGGAACTCCCTTGCATTGTTCGTGGACATGCAAACTGGTACAGCCACTGTGGAAAACAGTATAGAGATTCCTCAAAAAGTTAAAAATAGAACTACCCTATGATCCGGCAATCACACTACTGGGTATTTACCCAAAGAATACAAAAGTACTAATTCAAATGGATACATGCACCCCCAATGTTTACAGGAGTATTATTTACAATAGCCAAATTATGGAAGCAGCCTGTGTCCATCTGTCAATGAATGGATAAAGAAGAGGTGAGATATATTTTATATATATATAATGTATATATTATATATACACGTGTACATATATATAGTACATATATTATGCATACAATGTGTATATATATTATATACATTGTATATAGATTATATATATGCACATTGTATATAGATCATATATACATTGTATATAGATTATATATATATATACACACTCACATATATATGTATATAGACATATATATAAATATTATTCAGCCCTATAAAAGAATGAAACCTATTAACATTTGCAGCAATGTGAATGGATCTACAGAGTATAATGCTAAGCAAAATAGTCAGAGAAAGACAAATACCATATGATTCACTCATATGTGGAATTTAAACAAAACAAATGAGCAAAGGGAAAAAAGAGAGCAACAAACCAAGAAACATACTCCTAACTATAAAGAACAAACTGATGGTTACCAAAGGGAAGGTATATGGGCAAATGGGTGAAATACATGATGAGGATTAAAGAGTGCACTTACTGTGATGAGCACTGGGTGATGTGTGGAATTGTTGAATCAATATATTTACACCTGAAACTAATGTAACACTGTATATGTTAACTCTGCTGGAATTAAAATAAAAACTTAAGGCTGCCAATACCATTGGCAACTGAGTCTGTGCTGCATCTTTTGTACTGATTGCTCCCTGGGCATTGAGAACAGCCAGGCATCATGTCACCTTGTGGGTGGTGTGGAGGAGAAAACCAAGGTATATGTTGGTAGTCTGGGAACCAGTGTCAGCAGAGGAGAGTTAGAAAGGGCTTTTGGTTATTACAGTATCTTTTTTTTTTTTTAATTTTTTAATGTTTCTTTATTTTTTCAACGTTTATTTATTTTGGGGACAGAGAGAGACAGAGCATGAACGGGGGAGGGGCCGAGAGAGAGGGAGACACAGAATCGGAAACAGGCTCCAGGCTCTGAGCCATCAGCCCAGAGCCCGACGTGGGGCTCGAACTCACGGACAGTGAGATCATGACCTGGCTGAAGTCGGACGCTTAACCGACTGCGCCACCCAGGCGCCCCAGTTATTACAGTATCTTAAGAACTGTGTGGATTATGAGAAATCCTCCAAGATTTACCTTTGTGGAATTTGAAGATCCTAGATATGCAGAAGATGCAATGCAAGGCCTGGGCAGGGAGGTGATTTGTGGTTCCCAAGTGAGAGTTGAATTATCAACAAATATGCCTCAGAGCTCTGATTTTGATAGACCAACCACCTGCCCAACATTCCTTTGATCCCAATGATAGATGCTATGAATGTGGCAAAAAGGGACATTATGCTTATGAATGTCATCTTGACAGCTGGTGGAGGAGAAGCAGGTCACAGTCTAGATCACATTTAATTAGATCCAGAGGTAGATGATACTCTTGTTCACATAGCAGGAGCAGGGAAAGGAGGTCAAGATCACCATCTCCTCAGCGATCAAGATCTGTGTTTCTCTGTAGATCGAGATCAGCTTCACACAGAGGTCTACGTCTGGTTCCATAAAAACATCAAGATCCCCATCAAGGTCAAGATCAAGAATCAGTTCTGGGGGCGCCTGGGTGGCGCAGTCAGTTAAGCGTCTGACTTCAGCCAGGTCACGATCTCACGGTCCATGAGTTCGAGCCCCGCATCAGGCTCTGGGCTGACGGCTCAGAGCCTGGAGCCTGTTTCCAATTCTGTGTCTCCCTCTCTCTCTGCCCCCCCGCCCCCCCGTTCATGCTCTGTCTCTCTCTGTCCCAAAAATAAATAAACGTTGAAAAAAAAATTAAAAAAAAAAAAGAATCAGTTCTGTTTCACTATCAAGAATCAGCCAAAGTCCAGATCTCCATTTCCAAAAGAAGCCACTCCCCATCAGGAAGTACACAAAGAAGTGCAAGTCCTGAAAAGGTGGACTGAAGTTCTCAAGTTCACCTTTTAGGGAAGGGTCATTTTGTTTACATTATTATAAGGGATTTGTGATGTCTATAAAGCGTAACCTAGGAAGGGTATTTCAGTTATCTGATCAAAATGGATTTGGGTTATTACTCTATAAATTCACAGCAGTAGGATAATATAAATTTTTGTTGAATGTATTAACATACTGTGGTCTGAAAATGTGGGTTTTAATCTGGTACATTTTAATAAAATGTTTCTAACTAGAAAAAATAAAAAGAAAATATAATAAAAGAAAAAAAAATAAATAGAGTAAAGGAAAAAAAGAAACCAACCCTGCCAACCAACATCTTGATCTCAGACTTTCAACCTCCAGGACTGTGAGAAAATAGATTTATGTTGTTTAAGCCAACAAAAAAGAGGCCTTGACTATTGTAACATCCCATATATGGAAAAATTTCAAATTTTCAAAGCCTTCCTGGTAATATAATGCATGGGCTACTAGAGTGAGCTTTCTAGTCTAACTTCAAAAATAATAGAAAATATCAAAAGTAAAGTCCTTTTGTGAAACATGGCCTCATTTTGTTTACAAATGATGGATTCTTCTTTTTACAGATGTGTCTTGCTGAATCAGGGCTATCTTATCCCTGCCATCGACTTACAGTGGGGAGAAGATCTTCACCTGCGCAGACCCGGGAGCAGTCCGAAGAGGTAAGCCTGTTTGCCAGCTTTTCAGTGAATAGGAGGCCTGTCTTTCACCTACCTGCCCACTTCCTATTCTTTTTTATCTGCCACACAAATGAATAGATAAAGTTAATGTAGCGTGAATAAAGTCTCAGTAAATTCTTGAAGACAGAAACTTTTCATGCGAGTTTATTGCTAATGTGCTCCTTCTTGGTGTATAAGTTTCATGTTTCAACAGACAGAATTCAGGTGAATTGGTTGAAATGAATTTTACTTAGAATTGACAGGTTGACTAAAGGATTTTCTTTGCTGCTAACTATATAGTAGAATACAGTTATTAGGACTGATCCTGAAGGTCCTTTAACTCCTGGAGTTGGAGCACTTTCTATGAGCCAGATGTTGTGCTTAATACTAGGTAACAAAGGTGAATAACACTGTTTCTATACCAAGGTGCTCAGAGTGAAACATGGTAAATTAGCAAATTAATAATAATGGCATAATGTAATAAAAGCAGTGATAGCATATAGGGTGTTATAAAAAGAGAAGAGGGGCAGATAAGATTCAGCGTGTTTGTGTATGGGATGTGTGTCTTTATGGGTCTGAACAGTGTTAAAAGGCAATATCTTTTCCATGGTTACAAATAGCACTCTGTGTCCAGCTATGACTTTGGATACAAGGGAATGGGGAAAGATAGATTGTACATTACAGTTTAGCTGTTTAAAAAGTTTTTATTGAGCTCCCACTATGTGCTAAGAAAAATCATCACCATGACTTAAAAAAGTGTATTGATAGAGGTCATAGCTAAATAATACAAAAAAAATGTTACTTATTTCAGTGTTTCAGGCTAACATATGATCCAAGTATTCAACAGATGGACTAGTCCAGTCAAACCTTTTTCCATTTACATTCTATACAAAATATAGTTGCAAATTTTTATTTAAACTGACTATATATTTTGAATACTTATTGTGGAAGCTCCCACAGGACCTTTCCAGCCATCTTCTGAATATGTATTTATATCACTTAAATATGTGAAAGAGAAATTATATTCTAGTCCCTGCTCATCCTGTGAAAATGATAATTTGCTGCTCTGGTTTTTAACATTTTTTAGAAATCCACAAGAAAGAAAGGGTTTTCCTCTGCTACAAATACTACTGCACTGTTTTCTTGGGCCTCTAAAAATGTTAATTTCCTTTAAAGAGCCCACACTATTTTATTCAGCATTTTATCTCCCTAATCCTCATGAAAGAAAACATAATATTGAGTTTCACTGTTTGGCAGAAATTGCCAGAAATAATTTATTGAAATATTTCTTTCTTGAGGCGCCTGGGTGTTTCAGTCAGTTAAGCGTCCAACTCTTGATTTCAGCTCAGTTTATGCATTCAAGCCCACATCAGGCTCTGTGCTGACAGTGTGTAGCCTGCTTGGGATTCTCTGTCTGCCCCTCTCCCTCTTGTGCTTTCTGTCTCTCTTTCAAAAATAAATAAATAAACATTTTTAAAAAAGAAATATTTCTTTCTAGTGCTTGAGTATGTTTTTAGTGCTAAAGCAGGTTATGCTCCAACTCTTTAATGGATAAATCCACTACATTAAAATGTGACCAATTAGCTCCACCCCATTATTCTGTGCTCTGAAAGGTGACAGATAACCTGTTTCACTTCATTTTATTTCCTTCTCTCACTCTCACAAATATGTGTTATTTGGCCAGACCCTTCAGCAAAAAAGAAGTCAGTGCCATATACTAAAAGGAGTGTTGATGAGGCTGGCACACTCTAGGTTAGAGAAGAAGTAGAGTGGAGTTAGGAGGCTTTGCTAAACTAAAGAGTCACAGTCTTGGGAGTATCTAAAAATGTGATGATTTGGGATGAAACTATTACTTTTCCTTCTCTGGCTAATTGTAAATATCACCCTTTCAGGTGGCTGGTGAGAAATGGACGGACAAATGTGACTTGGGCTTTTATGCTGTCCTAGAATTATACAACTGAAAGGGATTTTTTTTTTAATTTTTTTTTTCAACGTTTATTTATTTTTGGGACAGAGAGAGACAGAGCATGAACGGGGGAGGGGCAGAGAGAGAGGGAGACACAGAATCCGAAACAGGCTCCAGGCTCTGAGCCATCAGCCCAGAGCCTGACGTGGGGCTCGAACTCACGGACCGCGAGATCGTGACCTGGCTGAAGTCGGACGCTTAACCGACTGCGCCACCCAGGCGCCCCCTGAAAGGGATTTTTTAATTTGATTTCCTGTCTTCTCTCCATTCATCCCTCATTCATTTAAACATTTATTTAATGTCTTCTAGGTGCTAAACATTAGGACCATAGTCTGTACGCTGAAAGAGCTCACTCAGAATATACCTTCAAAATATACCTGTGTTTTATCTCCAGTAACAAAATTCTGTTTCATGAGGCAAACCAGTTCCATTGTTGAGCAACTCTGTCTGTTGATATCTTCCTTATATTAAACTGGAACCTGTGTCCCTGCAGCCTCCATCCAGTGGTTCTGCTTCTTTTTTTATGGTTTTAACCCTTTTCCTAAATGATTTCATGTTTCAGGACAATTACCATTTTTCTATTGACTGTCTGAAGCCTGGAGTTAGGAAGCAGATACTTGAGATCAGTAGTTAAATTTAAGTTTTGAATATTATGGATTATAGTTATTTGTCCTCTAGCTGGGGGAATTTTGTTTCTCATATCCTCCTTCTGGTCCTATACCTATATTTTTTTATGATTATTCACCATTTTAATTTCCTTCCCAGCCTTCCCTGCCCCTGACCACCTTTTAATGATCTTTCCATACCTCTGGGTACCTAGCTAAATATCTCCCTCTCCTTCTCCCAGGTGCTTAGGTGAGACAGGGTAGAGACCCATGGACCCAATCTTCTGGAGAATTACCCAATTCTCAGTTGATAGAGAGGGAGGGGTACCCCAAGAATAAAAAAATAAACTTCAAATGTAGTTGACTAGTTAATTAGTTAATAACTTCAGTTAGGGAAACATCTATTGAATGCTCACTATGAGCTAGTCAGATGAATATAACCTGGTAATTTCATGTTATATAATTAACGAGAAAATTGAGGCAAGCACAAGATACTAGGGGAGCACAAATATGGGGGTGGGAGGCACAATGTTCAAGAATATTTGCAAGCAAAAGCTGTGTCTGCTTTATTCACCTCTGTAGCCCTAACACCTAGTGTGGCACCTGGCCTGTACCAGCCACAAAATAAATATTGGTGAGTGAATATTTTTTTTAAAAGGAGAGAGGGAGGGGTAGGAGGAAGAGGAAAAGGAATAAGTTGGGAGGGGAGGAGGAGGAGGAAGAAAGACTAGAAGAATTTATTTCCAAATCAAATTGTAAAGAATAAAGAACAGTCACCCAAATGAAGAAACATAGAAATAGAATTTCATTCAAAGGAAACAACATGGTCTGATGCAGTATATGCACAGAGATGAGTGCAGTTTGGTGTCTGTGCAAAATAAAGTGGAAGACAAAGATAAGAGATGAGGTGAAGGTGAATAGGACTTATAGGTCAAGTTGGGAACTTGAAATCTAGGCAGCCATAGAAGACTTTTAAGTATTTTTTAACATACACATTTTAGAGAAGAGCACTTTGGCTGCTGTGCAGAAGCTAGATGTAAGGGAAGCAGGACTGGAGGCAGAGAAATAAGTATGAATCTATTTTACTAGCACAGTTAAAGGATAATGAGATCCCAAACTAGAATATCATTGGTAAAAATAGAGAAGGATATGGATTCAGGAAGTGTTTTGGAGGGAAAATCAGTAGGACCGGTGACTGATAGGATCTGTGGGAGAAGAGAAAAGGAAGAGATAAGAATGATACCTAGGTTTTTTGGTTTAAGTGATGGAAAAGATTCATTCAGTATTCATCCAATAAATTCTGGTTACATGCCTCTTTATGCCTGGTACTGGTCTAAGTGCCAGGAATATAGCATTGAACAAAGCAAAGTCTTTCCATTAAGGAGCTTATACCTAACAAAATGAAATTGAACACAGATAATTGCCAAAAATCTGTATTTCAGTTTTTAAAACTTGGTGAGACAAGTATTTAGCTTGTCTGCCTGTGGTGCAATGCCACATACTGCTAGGGTCAATGCTGGAGGAGTCAAGAGTATGTGGCATTGCACCACAGGCAGACAAGCTAAATAGTAGTCTGGTTCCTTCTGAACATTTCCATCTGAGTGCCCACTGCAGATTCACTCTGTACGAAATTGAACTTACCATATCTCCCCAGAAACCTATCTCCTCACCGATATTAATAATCATTGTCAACCCCAGCCAAAAACTTCATTCCAGTCACTGAGAGACCTGCTATTCTTTGAAACTGCACCAAATGAACTGATACCTCATGATTTTTATGACCCTTTCCTTTTGACTATTCAAATAGGGATATTTTTATGTCAGCATCAAATTTATTACCGTAATTTATTAGTTGAGAAATTTCTTGCTATCAGAGTTTATGTTCTACCCATTATCTTGATTTTACCCTTACTACCCTTTCCCACAACAAGGGAGGAGCAAGGGGTCTCTATTTCATTTTTATCCTCTCCCTCTATTGGTTCCTTCTCTTTATCCTAAAAACATGTTCAGGTCTTCCCTAAAAAAAAAAAAAAAAAAACAAAACTATTCCTTCAGGCTTTAATCTACACTGGATGACTATTTCTTCACCTTCTATTCACTTAACTGACTACAGTTTGGGCTTTTTTCTACCAGGTGATTTAAATTGAATTTATGAGTCAGATACTCATTTTTTTAAGATGCTATGCCATCTCTTTTCGTTTTCACAGCAGCCTTTCTGGGTCAGTATTAGTCACATTCTATAGTGGGGGTGCAAAGACACTTGCCCAGTGTCATACAGAAAATAGTAGAGCCAGGTCTTTCAGTTATAAATTCAGGTTTCTTTCATGTGGTTTTTTGTCATAATACCTAACTAATAACTACCTAATAACTCTCTCTTCCTTGATTTTCATCATACTGAACCTGTTTATAGTTCTTGTCTGCACTGAAATTTTCTCAGACCTTGCTTCTAAGATTTCTCTCTCACTTTCTATATTTTTTAATATAAAATTTATTGTCAAATTGGTTTCCATACAACACCCAGTGCTCATCCCAACAGGTGCCCTCCTCAATACCCATCACCCACACTCCCCTCCCTCCCACCCCCCATCAACCCTCAGTTTGTTCTCAGTTTTTAGGTCTCTTATGTTTTGGCTCCCTCCTTCTCTAACCTTTTTTTTTATTCTTCCCCTCCCCCATGGTCTTCTGTTAAGTTTCTCAGGATCCACATAAGAGTGAAAACATATGGTATCTGTCTCTCTCTGTATGACTTATTTCACTTAGCATAACACTCTCCAGTTCCATCCACGTTGCTACAAAAGGCCATATTTCATTCTTTCTCATTGCCACGTAGTACTCCATTGTGTATATAAACCACAATTTCTTTATCCATTCATCAGTTGTTGGACATTTAGGCTCTTTCCATAATTTGGCTATTATCTAACTTTCTAATTTTTGACAGCTAATCTCTTCATCTCTTGTACTGTTTTTCCTTCTTCGCCAATTGAAATAAGTATATATATGTTTACATATTTATATGTCATAATTTTATATATATCTATAAATATACATATATATTTAATTTTTTAATGTTTTATTTATTTTTGAGAGAGAGGGAGACAGAGTGCAAGTAGGGGAGGGGCAGAGAAAGAGGGAGACTCAGAATCTGAAGCAGGTTCCAAGCTCGAGCTGTCAGCACAGTTCCCACTGCTACTGCTCAAGTATAGGCTCTCAAGTCCTCTCACTTGGAACTTTGAAATAAGTTTTTCTTCTCACATCTCCAAATCAAAGCTGCCATATGCCAACATACTGCCCTAAACACACGTGCACACACACACAGAGCCATCAGAGGTGTTCCCTTGAGCAGTCCTCTGCCTAAAAACCTTTTGTAGTTCTTCTGTTGCCATCAAGTAAGTCCAAATACCAATGCCAGTTTAAGGACTGCTGCAACGTAGTTCCATTGAAAATTTTTGCCCTTAGTGCTAGTCCATATTCTTCTCCCATATGTGGGGTTGATGATTCAGTTTGCTTTCCTGAATTCTTTATTGATTTTCTAAATATCCAATTCCTTGCTTGAAATTTTTCTCTGCCTAGAGTACAACTTCCTCCCTACCAGTCTTCCATTACATACTCTGTACAACATTGGTATCTCTTTTAAAAGTATGGGTTAATCCTGAGAAACTTAACAGAAACCCATGGGGGAGGGGAAGGAAAAAAAAAAAAGAGGTTAGAGTGGAAGAGAGCCAAAGCATAAGAGACTTAAAAACTGAGAACAAAATGAGGGTTGATGGGGGGTGGGAGGGAGGGGAGGTTGGGTGATGGGTATTGAGGAGGGCACCTTTGGGGATGAGCACTGGGTGTTGTATGGAAACCAATTTCACAATAAACTTCATATATTGAAAAAATAAATAAAAGTATGGGTTAAAATTACCACTTGTGTGAAGCCTTGCACAGTCTTCTTCACTGGTGCTAGAGTAACTCTTTTATTAGCCCACAGCCTTTGCTTATACTTTTATTATATCTCTTATCACACTGAAAAGGACACATCTGCAACTAAATTATATCTTTGTACAAGTAGTTGCTGAAAGGAACATCTACTTCAGTTATAAGCTTGCCCTAGTGCCAAGTATATATAAGTCTAAATTTTGTCTCAAAGTTTGGTTCTTTCTCCTCTAGGAAGTTTGCTCTGATTTTTCTCATTACCAGTGTATTAAATGCTCTCCTCTGAACTTTACCTGTCATAACGCTTATCATTAGATATTATAATTATCTGTATATATTATATAGTGTTCCATAAGAGAATATAGACTACCTTGCATACAGGTTCAGGCAGTGTGGCATTTACTAGGGCTTTGTAAATGTTTTTAAATAATAATGGGAATAAATGAATGCCAATAAACAGCCAAAATAGAATCACAAATTTTTTTTAGCTGCTTTTCAAATTCTGAATAAATAACTTCTCTGGATTCAAAGAATTTTAAGGCTGCCATGACTGAACCAAGAGATTATGTATTCTCATCAGCAAACATTAATGAAAAAAAGATTGTTTATCTCATTTTTAGAAAAAGCTTTTCCTAACCTGTTAGATGACTGATAAGAAAATGTGAAGAGATTGGGAGTTCCTTATACATAATTAAGTAGCTCATTCTTGCACATACTTCAATAATTCATATTTGAAATATACTTTTTTCAACAAAATTGGCTTTTTAGATGACTCCCTTTGAAGATGTTGTCGTTGTAGGATTTTGCTTTCTGGGTCTTAAGAGATTTGGGAATTCTACACTTTATGAAGACAAAATGAATAATGGGTTAATTACATAGGCACAAAATTAAAATCACTATCTTAGTATGATGTAAAGTCCTGTTGTTAGGGAAAGGGGCTATTATTTGAAAACTGGATTAGGAGAAGAAGTTTAGATGTAGGGGAGTGAGTAAGGTAAAAGGAGTAAGGAAAAAAATGGTATGTAGAACAATCCTTTTCTTTTTACTCTCTGTGTCCTGCAACCCTTCTTCTTAACCTGATGCCTCTTAAAAGGAAAGATGAATGTTAGGCAAGACTAAGTGAAAGCTAAGGTGAGAGCTTAGCTGATAGAGAATGTATGGTTTGTCATACTAGACTTTTGTTTCTTTCCACTAGTCTATCCTGATGGAACTGTAGTGTACCTTTTAGATCCTGAGCCTTTACTTGTTTAAACTGAGCCTCAAAGTTCAGGGAACTTCGTGCTCCAGATATTTGCCAGACTGAAACATAGCGGGGAATTCAGACACAGTAATGGTCCTAGTAAATGTGTTGTTTTGTAAAGGATGCTCTCTCACCACTTTGAAATGAGAAGGGGTTTTTGAATTTTGAGGCTATTGAATTGCTGAAATCCGGAGGAGATCTTGGCCCTACAAAGCAAAACACTCAAGTAGGATTAGAATCCTAAGTAGAACCAAGGTGTCTGTGAGAAATAGTAATTTGGTCAAAATAGCAGATAGACTGCTTAGGATAAGGACCATTCATTTTTACTCATGCAGTAAGTATTTGTTCATTATCTTCTCTATTCAGGCCATTGGGAAGTCTGTCGCTCAGATAAGAGGGAAAAATGTTACAATTCTGGGCATCAATGCTTGGTTATGCCCAAAAAGGAAATGCTAAGCTGAGTCAAATGTAAATATCTTGGCTTTCTTATTTGGAGCTGTTAGACTTGCTGGATCAGTTATTTTAAAAAATCGTTTCATAGTGTTCTGAGATCCTTTGGAGGTACCCCAGCTATCAAAGGGATATGAGAAAGAAAAGGCCAACGCCAGGAGCCTTAGGCTCCCCCATTGCCTTCTCCCCCGCATCAGCCAGAGTGGCCTTACTTTTGTATATGGTATGCATTGTAATTTTACATAATATTTTGCCATGGGGCCAGGGGAAAGAGGTAAAACATTGATAAGAAAGATCTTTAAAATCCCTTCTAGCTTTAAAATCTATAATTGTATAACTGTCTAAACTCTAACATCCCTCTAGCCAAGTTTTATGAGTCTTTGATTCTTAGTTTCCCTTGATGCTTTCCTGGCAAATATTTATCTCTAAGTTAGGCTCTTCTGCATAGACCAGAATCAACTAGTTTTCCCATTTTCATAGTTTAAGTGCATAGTACCATATTTTAAAAAGATAGAAATTTCATTTATTAAATAGTCTTTATAGATTCTCTTTACTGAACCTAGTATAGACAGGCATTTAGCCAGATACCTTGCTGGGACCCTCTTCTCATTCAAGGCATAAATATTTGTCAGTATTCACAGTTTGCGTGTTTTAGATCTCAGTATTTTTGCAATTCTGTTCTTACCTAGAGATTAGCAGCCTAGTGCATTTTTTTTAAGCTGATGTTTTTAATTGTAATACTTTAAATCTCAATGGATGTTGCTGAAAACAAAATAAACAGCATGTTTATCGGTGCCCAACATGTAGTAAATGAACATTTACTGAATCATACATCTCATATTTAATAGCCTATACTTTACAAAAAGCTTTCATATATAGTGTTATTTCTTGTTATCTCTAATAACACTGAGGAAAGTGTACCATTTTTCACTAATGAGAAATTTGAGAACCACTGCAGTAAGGAAGTGGCAGTTTGAAATAGAGATTACTGTGAGCTTTTTAAAAGACTCATATAGCTTGCTTTGTGTCTGACCTCTCTGTACCCATCTCCTCATTTATTGAGCAAATATTTATTGAGCACTTACTTGTGTACTATGTGCTGGGGATAAAACAGACAAAAATCCCTGTCTTCATTCAGTTTGTAAGCATCCTTCATTTTCCCTCAGGTTCCAACCTTTAGTATAGGGGTATCACAGCAAGTTTAGAAATATGTAAGCCTTAAAATGAAAAATATTAAGATTTCCTCTAGCAAATGGCTTCTTATTTAATAAAACTATTATAATACTAATGTTCTATTGTAGTTATATAACTTATGTTTTGGAATTTTATTTCCTAAAGTCAATTTAAAGCTAATCAGGACTTTTCTCAAATAGCAAAGCACCGATGTTCATATGGTTAGTGATAGTGATGGAGATGACTTTGAAGATGCTTCCGAATTTGGGGTGGATGATGGAGAAGTATTCGGCATGGCATCATCTGCCCTGAGAAAATCTCCAATGAGTGAGTATTAATAGCTCTTTGGGTCCAACGTTATAATTCTACTTTCTACTGCAGAAACTTAGGAAGAACAATGAACTTAAAAATCTCTTACTGATTTTCCAGGTTTACAGGGAGAAAATTTAGCAAGTAGGCACATTATTCATTAGAACCAGAGCCTCTTGAATTTTTATTTTATTAACCTCAACATTTCCCAATGCTTCAGTAAAATTCATTAAAAATGTAAAGGACTGTATAGATTTGTTTCATGTGTATAATTAGTTATGAGTCTGTCTCTTTACTTTAAATCTAGAGCCTGATAAACAAATAGTTATACTTCTGTGACTTGACTTGTTTCCCCACATCTTATTGGAGGTATCAGTTTTAAGAGTAGTATTGCTTTTCCATTCACCGGTATCACCTTTCGAAGGAAAGAAAAGTAAACTAAATGGGACATCTCCTTTTCTTTCACTCTACAAAATATATACTATAGAATCACAAGTGATACTATATGCAAAATTACCATTAAAATAAATCCTTAAATGGCTCATTTACTCAGTGAAATTAGGTAACTCCCTTGAGCAGAAATAGATGTGGTCAATTTACCTAAAATTGACCATCTTCCTTATAAATAAGATTTTTAAGAAACTCGAGATCCTTTTTACATAATTTAATTACAAGATACCATTTTAAGACAACATTAAAATCCTAATGATGACTGGCACATATTTGAAATACTTAAGATCGTGTCAGTTGGTTTTCCAAAATTTATGAGCTTGGAATTTTTTTAAGTTTGATGAAATGTCCAGTTAAAATGTCTCCTCAGATATATCACAAAAGCTAAAATTTAATTTTATTTCCTCTTTATTGATTAAATATATTTCTTATATGTGGGATTAGATGTTATGTGGTTTGTTTTTTGTGTCTATTTGTTTTGTTTTTTGGTTTTTGTTTTTTCTTTTGTTTGTTTTTTAGTGCCAGAAAACGCAGAAAATGAAGGAGATGCCTTATTACAATTTACAGCAGAGTTTTCTTCAAGGTAGGGTTAGGACATTAAATATATAAAATTGATGTTTTTTTAATGCTACTGTGATTTTTTGGAGCAATTTTAATCACAGATTGTCTTTAATTTTTCTGTGAAGTATTCAAAGTATGTGTTTCACTAGTAAGCCACTTATGCCACTTCAGAGATGCATTCATGTTATCTCTATATAGAACCAAAATAAGTGGATTACAAAATGTGGATCAAATTAATATATTGACTGTATTCCCAAAAGGACTATGTTATAGAATACTAAGTTTTAGTATATCATAGGATAAACAAAAATATCCTTTAAAATAGTATTAAATTTAAAAATAATTTTAAAATTTTAAATATAAGTGAATTTTTCTTTTAATTTTTGTTTTGGAACTGTTTAACATTTCTTCTTTTAAGAGTCTACTATAAAATGTTTTATATGCATTTGAGATTCTTGTAAGGTGTTTAAGTAAAGAAGATTTGAATATTTAACCCTAACTTTTGTTTAAATGATGTTTCTCTCTAGTTCTGTTTTCCAATGTAATATCATTTGGAAAATTTGCAAGATACAATTTTTTTCCCTCTCTGTTGGACTTCTGGAATAAGTTAACTAAAATGGAAAATTAAGGCTTCTGTAAGGGAAATCTTATGAATGTGGATAACCAAGAATCACTCACTACTTATAAATGCCATGGTTTTGTAGCATTTATTAAATCCATTTGCTAGATGTAGTTAAAATTCCAGTATTCTGATATAATCAGTATAGGCCAAAAAAATTTCTAAGAACTAGTGAAGCCTTTAAAGAAATGTTTTAATGTTTGATCTGTATTTAAGAGATACTAGTCCCAACATTTACTTAGAAGATGCTGATTAGACTTGTGAAACTTTGAGGTAAATTTGAAATGTATTTTAATTAATAGACATAATTTTTCCTGTAGATATGGTGACTGCCATCCTGTATTTTTTATTGGCTCATTAGAAGCTGCTTTTCAAGAGGCCTTCTATGTGAAAGCCCGAGATGTAAGTGCAATCTTAAACGTTTTCTGATTAAAAAGTGCATCTCCTATAGGTTTACCACCAGGCCTCAGGCAATGCTTAATGTTTTCTGTGTTTTTCAGATTGAAGACTTGATTTTGTTTGTGGTTCATCTACCATCCTAGTCATCACCAAGATCCCCATTTCAGAGGGGCAATAGTATAATAGGGTATTGCTGCCTCATGTAGATGGCTTTGTCAAACTCTGAAACAGGAGGTTTTTTCGGGTGGGGGGGAGGGGCAGGGGGCGGTGGACATGCTTAGAAGGGACCAGGCTACCTGTGTATGTTCTTTTCAGTTACATGATTGACAGGTTCTTGCTAAAAGAGGTTTCTTTCAGTCATTTCCCAAAATGACCATCTAATAAAACATATCTAATAACTGCAATATTTTTTTCTCAAAAGTCACTTTAGACACAAAAATATAGAAATGGGCTTTGTGATGTTGAAATCAGGTAGACTGACATTTATGACAAGAATTCAGAAAGTACAGTGCAGCAAGAATATTCTATACACTCTATATGTTGATACAGCAGTGAAGACCTCAGTAATCTGGCTCCTACCTGTCTGCACGGCTTCAACTCTTCCTGTTCCCTGCCGTACAATTAATAAATTTAGTAATAATGTTCCATTTGTGTTTCCCCATAATCTTGCTCTTTGTTCATGCTTCTCTGCTGTAAGGAATGCCTTCATTCTGCCTTTACCTGGTTGACTCCTACTCTTCCTCTAAGACTTAGTTGTTCCTGACTCTTCCACTGTTGTCACTATTCCACCTCCTCCTTTAGTACTTTGTAAGGAAACCCTCTGCTCTTTTTATTGTTACATTTAACACATTGCTTACAATTATTCTCTGTATATGTCTTCTCAAAAGGCTTGATTTTCTTTTTGGCAGTGACTGTGTACCTACATCCCTATACATAGTAAATACTTTATATATTTACTGAATGAAGGAAAAAAAGAGAATGGAAGGAAGAAATAGTATAGAGTGGAGGAAAAGTTACTAGAATTAAAGAGGGCAAGAAGTGTTGAGACTAGAGTGTAAGAATTCCTCCGAAATTCCTGAAATTCCTGTTCTGACCTAAGGAAAATTTCATCTTAAACAAATTTTTTAAATGGACAATAATTAGTGATCAAACTTAGAGCAATCAATGATAGTTGAATGAAGTGGATTAAGAAACAGAAACTGTTCATTACCCAAACTAAGAATAGTGGACTAGCCCATTATAAAGGCTTTTTTAAACATCTATTTTTTAACCATTACATTTATATTAAATGGATGTTATTTTGGAGAAATAAATACTTACAATAAAATATATTTGTAATAATAATTACAGTAGTATTAATATATTTGTAATATTTACGTGTTTATTGTTTCCATAAATACAGATTTATGGAAAATACTGAAAAGCAAAAAGGAAATATTCTAACATAGATTAACAGTTTTATGATTCATATTCTTTCCATTTTTTAATATATTTTAATGAGTCATTTTGCGTGTATTTAATATTATTGCGTCATGTTATAATCCTGTTAAAATAGCTTATTTTCACCTTTTAACAACATGATCATTTGCTTAATTATTTTATAGTATTTTAACTCATTAAAATAATTCTTAATACAGAAAAAGTAAAAAGAATAGTACAATAAACATCCAAATTTCTCATACTTAGATTTAATAATTAACAAATGTTGCCATATTTGCTTCTTCCATATATAGACACCCCAGAGTTTCAATGCAGATATAATCCTTAGTAAACTTCATTCTTTTTTTAATGTTTATCTTTGAGAGAGATAGAGAGACAAAGACAGACAGAGTGCAAGCAGGGGAGGGGCAGAGAGAGAGGGAGACACAGAATCTGAAGCAGGCTCCAGGCTCTAAGCTGTCAACACAGAGCCTGACTCAGGGCTCAGACCCACGAACAGTGAGATCATGACCTGAGCCAAAGTTGGATGCTCAACCAACTGAGCCACCCAGGCGCCCCAGCCTTAATAACTTCAAAAGTTTAACTGCCAAACATTTATAAAAGAGCAGCATTTGAAATGTAATCATTCACATTTTTATACTTGTTTAGTTTTGTGATTTTGATAAATTTTTATGATAAATTTTTGTTTCAGTTCTTCTCTGAAAATGGCAAGCATTGATTAGAACAGAAAATAAATGTAAAATTTATTATTAAAAATATACAAAAACAAACAAATATAAATTTTTATGATAAATTTTTGTTTCAGTTCTCTGAAAATGGCAAGCATTGATTAGAACAGAAAATAAATGTAAAATTTATTATTAAAAATATACAAAAACAAACAAATATAAAGAATTTGAACTTTCTTATGATTTTTTTAAGTTTGTGGCAGTTAAATTTTTGAAATAATTAAAACTTAAACTGCGTGATACCCTTGTATATTCATTATTTTTGGTTAAACCATTTTAAAGTACATTACAGATATTGTATCTTATGCCTGAAAAATCTATATATATTTTCCAAAAAATAATTATATTCTCCTATATAATCACAATACCATTATCACATATAACAATTAACAGTAATTTCCTAATATCATCTAATATCCAGTGAACATTCAGACTTCACTAGCTGTTCCCAAAATGTCTTTTTAACTTTTTTTTTTTATCACAATCTACTCAAGGATCACAAAATATATTTAGTTGTTGGATTTCTTAAATTCTTTTTAAACAAGCACCCTCTCCTCCCCAGTCCTGCTTCCTCCCCCTCCCTCCCCTCAATAACATTTGCTTTGTGAAGAAATCATGCTAGATGACTTACAGACTGTTCCAGATTCTGGATTTGTATAATTGCTTCCTTGTGATATTATTTAACTTGTTCCTCTATCCCTGTATTTCCTGAGAAATGGATATCAGGTCTAAAAGCTTTGTCAGATTCAGATCAAACTTTTCTTGCAAGAATGCTTTGTAAGTAATGCTGAATACTTTATTAAAACAGGAATCTAATAGGTTATAGAGTCTCTCATTGTATGGCCATGTTATTGTATTTAAACAATCACTTATTATTGGACCTAAATATGGTTGAAAGTAGTTGAAGTAACTGGAAAATGTTAGGGCCTTTTGTAACTTAAACTATAGCTCCCCAAATAGCCATAAATATACAGTACAAAATAGACAAAAGAACTTGTTCTAAATGTCTTATATAATAAACTGGCATTTGGATTTATTCAGACTGATTATCCAGGGGAACACAACTCTTGCTTATTAACTTCTGGATATGTCTAATGAAACTATTGATTGTTTGCTTTTGACTAGTGTCAGTGTTTTAACAAATGAAAATCATTGGGATGATTTCACATTTGTGAAATTAAATGTTTTGCCTCATATTAGATTCATACCAAAATCCACTGACCTCTTTGGACTCCTAAACTGTCTTTATCTTTTCCCCCTCATCCAACACTTTCTGTCCTCATTTCTCTTTTACAAGTTAAAGAGCAACTGTTTACACATTGTTATTACATTACTGTAAATTTACATAAAATTTATCCACATAATGGATAATTTATTCAGAATTAAATCTAAGCAGATACATTTATTATGGTCATCAGCCAAATTATATATATCTACTTTTAATTAAAGAGAACAGGGTCCACATAGAAATAATACTGTTACTACAGATTTATATGGTGCTGTATGATTTATAGAACATCTTTCCTGTACGTATCTCATTTGAACCCCACAACAAACCAGTGAGATAGGGGCATATAGTGTCAACATTCCCATTGTAAAGATGAGCAGGCTCAGAAACACAATACAGTTTAACCAAAGCCCATCAGTAGTAAGTACTGGAGGCCAAATAAGAGCTCAGGTTCCAACACAGGTAAGTGTGATTTACACCATACCACTATATTTCAAAGTTCATCTCTCCTTTTCAGATTTCACATTTGAGACTTAAAACAAATCTTTTTCAATATTATTTTATAAAACTTGTGAATGAAACATTTAAAAAAAAAACAGTTGGCCGATGTTCACATATTTTAAAAGCAAGTGTGACAGATACTGTGGCATTCTTACTAAATTTCTTTCATCTTAAATATCACATGTTTAATTTAAACTGTGGGAGGCACATTAATTTTACCAGGGCAACAGATGAGCCTCAAGCACCAGCATTCTTTACTTGAAGTGAGAAATTGAGTTCCAAGAGTAAATAAAAACAAGATTGAAGGTTTAAATCCTCTGCTAGGCTTTTTGAACTTATATACTCATTAAATGTTTATTGGAGTGGTGGGATTACAAAGGATTTGGGGAGCTTCATCAACTGGTATATAGTTAATCACTAAGTAAAACACTACATTTGATAAAGTGTTTCTCACGATGCCACATTCAATCCATCTTAATGAAAACTGCTCAAACTGATTTCATTTGAGAGTACTTGATGAAGAGAGTGCCCATGGTTCTTTCTGCCTTTTTCATGAGAAATTTAAAACACCATCCAAAGCAGAGCTCCAACTTTAGTAAAATAGGTATTGTAAGTTCTTGTGTTTAAGTATGTTGTGACTGAGACAGACTTCTGGCAACAGGTTCATCAGTTTTATGACCTCCTCCTATGCCCTTAACTGTTAGAGATGTTCATGCACTTGAGGGCCATAAATATTTATCACATGCCTACTAAGGACCTGGACTATAGAGCTTTCCTGCCCTTGAGATGCTCGCAGTTTAATGGGGAGGATAATATAAACATCCATATAGTATAATATGCTATAGAAGCAAAGAGGGGAGGTATTTCATCTACCTTAGAAAGTTTAGGGAGATTTCTTGAGGTACATCTGACCTGAATCTTATAAGATAAGCAATACTTAGCCAAATAACAAAATTCTAAACAGAATAAAAGGTCAAAAGCAAAGGCAAGAAGATTAAAATTAGAGAATTACAACCAAAAAATTAAGACCAGGAGAAAAAAATGCAAGACAGTTGGATTACAGGGCATGAGGCTGGAAAGATCAGCAGGGGCCATGGCATGGAAGGGGCTGTGATTCCTTCTTATTACCTGGCATTTAAAAGATATTTATTGAATAAAGCTTATATTATCTTTAGATAAGTGAGAGCCAATGGTTAATCACCTTAATTAAGGTTGCAGAAGAGTTACCACTGGCCACACCACAATTTCCTAGGAGTTTTTTTCTTTAATATTTATCTTTTTTTTATTTTTACAAAGCCTTCACAAAAGCTGTCGTATCAAGAATTGTAATAGCAGCATCAGTTGTGTGTCAGCTGCTTAAGATTTTTTTTTCTATTTAATGAAGATTTTTTTAATACGAAATTTATTGTCAAATTGGTTTCCCTATAACACCCAGTGCTCATTCCAACAAGTGCCCTCCTCAATACCCATCACCCACCCTCCCCTCCCTCCCACCCCCCATCAACCCTCAGTTTGTTCTCAGTTTTTAAGGGTCTCTTATGTTTTGCCTCCCTCCCTCTCTAACCTTTTTTTTTTTCTTCCCCTCCCTAATGGTCTTCTATTAAGTTTCTCAGGATCCACGTAAGAGTGAAAACATATGGTATCTGTCTTTCTCTGTATGACTTAGTTCACTTAGCATAACACTCTCCAGTTCCATCCACGTTGCTACAAAAGGCCACTTTCAACAATACCCAAATTATGGAAAGAGCCTAAATGTCCATCAACTGATGAATGGAGAAACTGTGGTTTATATACACAATGTTTATCTTTTTTTGAGAGAGAGAGACAGAGAGACAGAGCGCAAGCAGGGAAGGGGCAGAGAGAGAGGGAGACACAGAATCCGAAGCAGGCTCCAAGCTCTGAGCTGTCAGCACAGAGCACAACAAAGGGCTCGAACTCTTGAACCAGGAGATCATACCCTGATCCAAAATCAAGAGTCAGATGCTTAACTGACTGAGCCACCCAGGCGCCCCTCCCTAGGAGTTTCCTAAAGATGGTTCTTTTTCTCCTTATTGCCTCCCTACCTCTTATTCCTGCTACCTCTGAATTCTGTACAAAAAAAAAAGTGCCCTAGAGAGTGATTAAACATTTGTAATAACTAAAAACCAACAGCAATAAAAATCTCAGTGCCACGGTTTATCTCCCACATGAAGGGTTGTTCATTTCCTAGCATCCCCTTGGGAGACTGGTCTTTGATATCAGTAATCCTGTTACACCTCCTTAGATCTTGACTTCAGACCCAGTGCTGTTTCCAAATATTACACATAATTTAAGGAAACCAATGCTCAATTCTTAATTTCCCACTTAGTAATTCTGTGGCCCTAAACAAGTAATCAGCTTGTTTATCTGGGGAAGAAAACCAAAAGGGAGATGATGATACAGTCTTTTTGAGGATTAAATAGGATGCTATCCTTAAATGCACCCAGCACTATGGCTAAAGTGGTGTGAAGCAATTTGGGACAAATTTGAAATGTTTGTAAAATAACAAAACTGATTTATTCATACAATTTATGAACTAATTCTAAGAATAATTCCAGAAAGGAATTTTGAGAACCCCTATATAAGTGTTTACAGCACTAAAATAACTGCTTTGCTTTAACAATGTTTGTTATCAAGATTTATTACTTTACTTTAAAAAAATCAGCCTATTTTAAAGTAATGCTGTTTCCACTTCATGTTTAAAAATGTAAATACCATCACTGATCAATGTTTTTCAAGAAAAATAATTTCTTCACAAATCTGAAGCTACAGCCATAGTTGGTGAGTTTCTATCCCTCCATTATCCAGAAAAAATAGGCAAACAAACTTATTTGTGGTTTAGAAAATATGCTCAGTCTCTTCATTTTGTCTTTGTTTTCTTTTCAATTTAAATCCCTTAAAGTCAGACATTGTCTTTAGAGTAATTTTCTATGACAGCTATGACAGCATCCTGCACACGTGTGAGATGAGATAAGAACTATGATGCTAATATAACTTTGCTACGTATGTTTTCATTGTTGTAAAGAAAAAAAAGAAAGAAAATAATACAGGTACATTTAAAGTAGAAAACAAGTAACCACATAATTCCAAACCTGAAAATAATTACTATTAAATGTTATTTTACTATTAAATGTGTGGTTGTTGGTTTTTTGTTTTGTTTTTTTTGAAAGAGAGACAGAACAAAAGCTGGGGAGAGGGGCAGAGGGAGAGGGAGAGAATCTTAAGCAGTCTCCACGCTTAGTAGCCTGAGTCAGGGCTTGATCCCACAACCCTGGGATCATGACCTGAGCGGAAACCAAGAGTCAGATGTTCAACCAATTCAGCCAACCTGGCGCCCCTTAAATGTGATTTTTTTTAAATCTCCAAATATATATATCAGAAAACATGTTGATATGTTTTACATAAATGAAACCATACCAAATACGCTGTTCTGTAATTAGATGTTTCCACTAAATATCTTCCATAATATAAGAAATACAGATTAAAACTACACTAATACATCATTTTCACATATCATAATAGCAAAATTTTTTCTGCATATATACCTAAGCATAGAGAAGTAAGATAAATACAAGGATATTTATTACAGCATTGTTTATAATAGCAAATAATTCGAAATATCTTAAATTTCATTCATACAGTGGAATACTATGTGACCATTAAAAACAGTGAAGTCACTTTATATATATTGATGTGGAATGATGTTCAAGATATTTTGTAAAGGGGAAAAAGTGAGATGCATAACTGTATAGTGTATCTCCTTTTGTGCTATAAAGATTATGTGTGTACATAGACTATTAAAACACACACACATATACACCAACCCCCTACTATGACTTTAACCATCCTGGGTCTCAAATATATGTAATATGGCACACCTGGCATTTCAGATAGATGTACATTTCAGTACTACAAATCCCAGTAGGCTATCCTCTCTGGGTTAAATAGACTGGACTACAAGCTAATAGTGAAGGCTCTCCCTGACCTTTGCATGAAGGCTAGACTAACAACCTCCATGTCTTCTTTTGCCTTCATGCCTACTTGGCCTTCTGAAAACAGGGTCCTCTCCTCTCTTCTCACTAAACAGGTGTACAAGATGGAGCTTTCTAAAGGACCAGTTAGGTCATTCACCTTAGGCCAGTGTTAGTTACAGTCCCTTAAAGTATAATTCAGGGCCCACTGGAGTCTGTGAGAGTCTTTCTGATGGGCCACAAACTAATCCATAAATGGATATCTTTTCTTTAGATCAGTGTGGAGCCTGCTTGGGATTTTCTGTCACCCTCTCTGCCCCTCCCCCCACTCACACGTTCACTCTCTGGCTCTCTCTCTCTCTCACACAAAATAAATCAAATTTAAAAAAAAGAATTACCATATGCTTAGCCTTAGCTTATTTTTATAATTTACATTGTTCTACTGTGAAATCTGCCAGATAGTACTTGACAGTAGTAAAAAGTTACTGAACATGTTTACTCACAAATCATTAGAATTCCTGTGATTTTCCAGCAAGAATGCATTGTTATCAATATACTTTAAAAAGTACTGTTAATTTATCTTTAATTCTTTGTTGCTGTGGTTCCCCCACCCCCTGGAATGTGGAAATGATGTGATGGATAAGCTATGGGTTCTTCTTCTCAGTGGTCTAAAAGTGGGAAAAGAAGTATTTGTGTACCATTGCCTTTCAAACTGTGTACTTCACATTCATATTCATATTATTCTGCCTGCTTAACAGACCACAGGTTAACTAGGGGTAGTGTTATTCCTCTCAGAAGAGAAGATGATAAAATCCTGCCTGCACTTTTATGAGGCTGCTTTTCCAGTCGTTGGTACTGCTTCTAGGTGTTCACCTGGAAAACCAGTGAGATGAGGTCTTTGCTCTGGCCTGCAACTGCCTACTTTTCTTGGCTCCATACTCCCTCTCACAACCTCCCGAAAGAACTCACCTGCCTCTCTACAGTTTGTGATAATAGCCAATCACTTGAGCTTCTAATTTCCTTATTTGTAAAAACTTTAGTCACATGGTGGCCTTCCTCAAAAATACTTTATGACTTGAATATTACACTTCGAACAATGAAAACTGATAAAGCTTTGTCCCAGTTAACGTTGGTCAGCTTTTTTATGAAGAGAGTTTGATTTTACTTTAGGCTTTTTTCTTGGTTTAACTGTGACTTTCATATGAGAATTCTCCCTGCATGAGGCTCAAATACATTTATGTTCTCAAGATTTCAGAGTGCTATCCCAACATCTGCTTCAGGAAGTGAGAGTAAAAAGATGCCATCTTGGCATCACCTCACCTTCAATATCTGGCTGTTTCCTTTTGGAACCTCTCCAATTGGTTGCTGATTGTTGGTCCCCGAACTCAGCTTTGGGAACCAAAAATACAAAGTGTCATGACTTTTTCCACAAATCAATCTACACTGATTCTTCACTCTTTAAAAGTTATTAGCTTGGAGTTCTTTGAACATATCAGGCTACTAACATTACTGGGCCTTTTACCAAACTTTTCTCTTTGCTTTTTCTTCTTATTTTCCTTACTGCCACCCAAATTTCAAATTTAGCTCAGGTATTCCCTTTATAACGAAGTAGCCAATCAAAGTTTATGCTTAAACCCTAGGACTGCCTCTGTTATAGGACTCATAGTACCACTCCCATCTAGACAGAGTGTTGAACTTCTGACCTCCAGAGCTATATGGCACCCAAAGCACAAAAAAGTGACGTAGCTTTCCCAAGGTCACATAACCGGGAGGTGACAAAGCAGGAATGTGAACCAAATGGCATGGCTTCATGCTGTCCGGCCTCTGTTCTCACCTGTACTTATCTTGAGTTTCAGTTGGATGCTGGGCTGGATCTATGAACATTCATATACAGGGATAGGATTATAGAAGTAGGCAGTGACTGGAACAATCCTAATTGGAGCCTAGATTTAAAACAGTAAATAATGGGGCGCCTGGGTGGCGCAGTCGGTTAAGCGTCCGACTTCAGCCAGGTCACGATCTCGCGGTCCATGAGTTCGAGCCCCGCGTCAGGCTCTGGGCTGATGGCTCAGAGCCTGGAGCCTGTTTCCGATTCTGTGTCTCCCTCTCTCTCTGCCCCTCCCCCGTTCATGCTCTGTCTCTCTCTGTCCCAAAAATAAATAAACGTTGAAAAAAAAAATTTTTTAAACAGTAAATAAAACAGCTACAAAGGACATTTTGAGGTTGTCGGGGAAATTTGAACATGGACACTATATACTCGATGAAATTGTAACAATATTAAATGTCTAGAGTGTGATAAAAATATGGTCATGTAAGGGAATGACCTGGTTTCTCAGGAGACAGACACTGAAGTATTTAGGGTGGATGTGTCAAGATGTGTGTAGCTAAACACTATAGTTTACTAAACAGCAACTTTGAATGTTTCAGGGAAGGAAGCATACAATGAATGATAGAGCAAATATGACAAAATGTTAATAATTGATAAATCTAAGTGAAGGATTAGTGTTTATTGTTGTGTCAGGTCTTTGTATCAATAAACCATTCCAGACTTAAAACCAAAAAAAGTAACAGTGATGGTGATTCTTAATGGTGATGAAAATCATGATAGAAAAGAAGGAAACAAAGTCAGGTCCCAATATACATAAAGGAAATTATTTTATTTTTAATGTGTTTTAATTCTTACACTGAAAAATCTATGAACTACCATTTATAAAAATTATAGCAACTTTAAAATTACTAAATACACAGACTGGACTTTCTGGTACTCAAAAAGAAACTAGAAAACTTCCCTTTGAGTCCATCAGCAAATATTTTCTGAGTGTCTGCTCAATGCCTGGCTTATTTTGAAACATAGCCAGTTCATTTCTTCCAGGTCTAATGTTCTATGGTTCTGTAATGCTAAGTGTCTAAATACAATAGTTCCTGTAACTCAAGGCCACATCACATTGGTTGCTGTCAGCCTGGCATTTTCCTAAGCATCAACTTAGTACCTTAGCTCTTGGATTTTACTTTATTTTATTTTTTTAAACGTTTATTCATTTTTGAGAGACAGAGAGCGAGTGGGGGAGGAGCAGAGAGAGAGAGAGAGAGAGAGAGACAGAATCTGAAACAGCCCCAGGCTCTGAGCTGTCAGCACAGAGCCTGATGTGGGGCTCGAACCCACAGACTGCGAGATCATGACCTGAGCTGAAGTTGGCCGCTTAACTGACTGAGCCACCCAGGCACCCCAGCTCTTGGATTTTAATGTGAAGATTAGTGAGGCCCTGAAGGCAGGGACACAATTTAGCATATAAACACTATTGCTAGTAGGAGAAATAGAGGAGCTTCATAATCTTTAATACATTTTCTTGGCTATCATTTCTTTTGAAATTGCTTTCAAATCCTTTATTTTACTTGGATAATTCTGGAATCTTCATCTTAACAACTACATTTCATTCAGCACTTACTTTGGGCCAGATGTTGTGAATAGGTACTATACCCACTTTATCCACAGTCCTTGGAATAAACACCCATCTTGCTCCATGGTCACACAGATGGTAAGTGCAAAATTGGATTTAGCACAGAGCTTTTTTACCTTTACACTATGTTACCAAAACCTAGATCACAAAGAGGGAGTCTGAGGAGAGTGTAGCTGGTCTGCTTGCCTTTGTCGCCCAGACTTGCACCCTCTGTGCCAAATTAGAAATACAAATAAAATGTAGTTTCTTTAATATCCCATTCTTATCACTTATCTTATGGTACTGCAATTAAATTTTTGCTTCCCTATACACTGACAACCCCCCCCCCAACTCTTTGAAGACAAGGGAACTTTTATTCATCTTTATATTCTCAATGCCTAACACATAGGCACTCCGTAAATGTTATTGAACTGAATTATTAATGGACCAAAGGGAAAAATGGTTATAGTTATGGAAAACAAAACATTTTCTCATGCTTTTTCAATGTACTAGATGCCCTTTCTTCACAAAAGCAGTTTTCTGATATGCTGAACCCAGTTCTCACTGTTTGGACCTGTGTTTAATTGAGCTCAATAAAATAATCAGAAATCTGTGTCTGGGGCTTATTTAGCTGTGCCTATAATTTAATCAAAGATTTATGTAGTCCATATTCAGTAGCATTTGCATATTATTAAGAGTTTTCTATTTTACTAAGTATTTCTGTCAAAATAGCAGAAGAAAAAATTTTTGTTGAACGCATATTATGTTAGATCATTTTAAGATTATTCAGTTTCCCTTTTCAAAGCTACTATGGGCGTTCCACCCCCACCCCCACCCCCAGCCTGAAGATTCTCTTCTGATTACTCTTTTTATCATCTCCTTTCTCACAGTTTAGAGCTTAAAGTGAGAATTTTTTTTTAAGTGTGTTTTCCTGGCATCTCATGTTTAACAGTGTCAGGGGTTTGTGTCCCTGGAACGAAAACTGTTTCTCCAGAGCCTTTTTTCTCTCAGCTTCCAGTGAAAAGAGGGGCGAGGCGAGCCAGTCGCTTACCACAAAGCAATGCCACCACAAAGGAAAGATTAAGGGTTTAGAGAGAGGTCAATGTGGGTTTTTCTCTAACTAAACACTTTCCTAAAGTTTCCTTGTGGAAAAATAATGAAGTCATCTCAGAGTTTTTAAAGAATTTTTATTTCTTTTTCACCGTCTGCATTCGCTTGTCTTCTCAGCATGGATGTTTAATCTTCCTAGGCTTTGTGAATTGGCCCAAATGAATAAGTAGTGAGCTGTCTCTCTAGGAGCTAGAGGCTTATTCTAAGGGCCTAATCACTGAGTAAACACATCTTTGCCCTCCCTCTCACAACTGCGATATAATAGTCGAGATTCTAGCACAGTAACCTGGATATTGCAGGGACCAATGCTTTGAAATGCAGAGTGGTTGATCCTCCAAAACAGACAGTGCCTGATCTTCGCCTGCCTCTTTCTTCTTTTTTAAATTAAATATTGCCAAAGAGATGCTGTTTTATTGCTTGATATTGTGCATTAGTGCCCTGGATTTCCAAGTTTAGTTTCAGTCAACACTGTCGGCTGCACTTATAGGGAACTCTGCATGTTGGGTTTCTTAGTAGCCTCTTCGGCACATGTGTGTTTGGTTTGGAAGAGCATTTAAATTAAATCAGTGAGATAGCAATGTAAATCGCTAATCTCTTTCTCAAAGTCTAAATGTTCCATTGCAGCATTCTTGAGAGAAATGGGCGTTTTAAAGATTTAGCCATTGCCATTGTTTGGTTAGAAATATGCTGATTTAAAACTGGACAGCTCTCTTGTTCCCAGTGTCTCATTAAATGTAGTTGCTGAGATACGATCAAGCAGAATTAGAGGTTGACATCCCTCTGTCTATTCAGCTAGAGAGCTCCTAAGAAGAGGAGTTCTGAATTTGTTAGTGCTGCCAGGTTCATGTTCCTTTTCCTAAAGCAGATTTCTAGATTCTTTTGCTGAAAGTGGTTTGGCATTGCTGCTGCCATTTGGTATCTTTTTTTGCCAGCGGTTTGATAATCAGCATTCAAGTTTCTTTCATCAAACATGCTGAGACCCATGCTAGCTGTAGGGATGCAAAGACTGAAAGAGACCCAGTCCTCACCCTTGAGAGACTTTGTCTAGAGGGGAAACTGGTAAACAATGATAATACCAATGGGAAGAGATAGAGGCCCAGAAAAGGAAGCTGTTAGCTCTGCCTGAGGGAATCAGGGAAGGTTTCATAGAGGCATTTGCTTTGAGCCTTAAAGGATGAGTAGGAATTTACCAGATAAGTATCTCTCCCAACTGTGAATCTGATTACAAACTTCCTAGAAACCAGCTACTGTTACCTGCAGACACCAACATGGATGAAGAAACCCAGAGTCTGTCTTGTTGACCATTTTATCACCAAGGCTTCCTACTAGTCCTGACACAGTATTTCAACAAATGCTTGTTGAGTGAATGATTAAATGAGTTGACCCATGGAAACAGCTACTATTGGAGTAACTGAGCTACTTATACTCAGGAATTTTGTCCTTATTCCCATTACACGTTGTCTCTGAAGCCCAGGAAGCACTGATGTATGAGCAGGGGCCAATCTGGCATCTTCATATTCTATGAGCACTCCAAGCCTTGACTACAGTGTGGTTGATTTTCCTGCTACTGCTGTAGTGCCAAAGAAAGAATACTAGGCTTAGAGTCCATCAATTTGGCTTCCAATCCCAGATGTACTACTTACTTACTAGTTGTGGTAGAATTTAGGACAAGTCTTCTTTCTAAACCTCAGTTTTCTTATCTGCTAACAAACTTACGAATACTATTTTACAGGTATATTCTGGGGATTAAAGTAGGTAAAGGGTGTGTAACTAATAGTGCCTCCTATTCATAGTAGATGCTTTTGGAATCTTAATCTACCTGTGTACCTCTGGTTACCCTCATCTAGTACAAAATTTACCTTTGAAGGAAATATTTTAATACATTATTATTATTATTGTTATTATTATCATCATCATTTGGATTATTGAATAGGATAATTCCAAGCTTCAAATATCAATATCCTTTCATCAATATGAGCCTTACATTTCTCTGTAAATGTCCTCCCTTTTTTCAGAATCCCACACAGCAAGTTTTTCTTTTTTATCATCACATCCTTATTTAATATGAAGGGAGAAGACCCTAAGCTTCCTTAAAATTTTCCTTTGCCAGAATTTCACAGATTGGTTTGCATATTGTGTTTACCATAATTTTTTTTTCCATATCATGGCAAGTGACTGTTTTTAAACTCAGCTCTTCTACAATGTAGCACCAAGAATTAGTCAATAACAATTTAGGCTCTTTAATCATCATCGCAGGGGGATGTTGTTAAAGCTGACATGTTGCAAATTATGTTGCTCAATTTCAGTTTTTAGTTTCAGTTATTTTATTAACTATCCATCTATGACAGAGGATGCTTTTAAGAGAACAAATGTCATTTCTTGATAGCAAGTTTTATCAAGCAAAGGGGAAAGAATAATTCACCATATGAGAAACCACAGCGGACATTTTCTGAAATATAGACTAGAGAGAATTCATGTGAACTACTTTCTACCATCTTTCCAGGGGCAATTAGATGTTACATGCTCTTACATAAAGACTTTAATATGAGAACACATTAAGGGCTTTGAAATTACTTGTGGAAGTAAAACATAACTTCATTTCAGACCTTTTCCCTTCAAGTAGAAGAGACTTCTCAGAGTTAAGATTAAAAACAAAAAAATACGTAAGAGACTTTGGGAATCAATTTTAATCCATATTTTTTCTCTGTACATAGTTGGATAGTTCAAAATTAATTTTCCTTTTATAAAGCATGTTTTAATATGAAGAATTGTAAATCCGTTTTATTTAAAGAAAATGCAATTCTATTGCATATTCTGCTACAGATAGGCTTGCACATGTTAACAGGGGTCTGTGACAGTCTATAAAACAATATAATCATCCTAGCCTCTTTAGAGTATAAGGAAGCAAAATTTATTCATATTAGTGAATGCTTTAGGAACTCTTAAGTGTCAGGTGCTCTTTTAGGTAGTAGCATTTAATTTTTGTCTTTGCTGTTTATATTGACAGATTATGCCTTTCCAAAATTCAAGAAATCTTATGTTAGTGAATATTTTAATTCATCTATCTTTTCTCCTCTTTTCAGAGAAAGCTTCTTGCTATCTACCTCCACCATGATGAAAGTGTATTAACCAACGTGTTCTGCTCACAAATGCTTTGTGCTGAATCTATTGTCTCTTATCTGAGTCAAAACTTTATAACCTGGGCTTGGGATCTGACAAAGGACGCCAACAGAGCAAGGTAATACTGTTGTTACAAGTGGGGCTTCAATTTTTTTAAAAAAGTTACTGTATTTGGTTTCTTATCATAAACATTTTCATCCTCAGCATTAAATTCTCTACCATTACATTTAATTAGATAAAAGGTATTTGTTGTAGCTAATGTATGCAGTTATTTACAATTGTGGAAATATACCTCAATTTATAAAAGGTTTCTAAATCCAAGAGTAACCTGAAAACCAAAACCAAAATACCAAATTGTTTTTCATCTTTTTGCAGTAAAACTGATACAGTACATTTCCACCTACTGGATATTCTTAGGTTCTCATATGTTGTTGAATATTTAGAGAAAATCTATTTTTAATAATGTTCAGAAAAAGCAGAGCAAGTCTAACATAAAATCTTAGTAGTAAGTTTATTTTTTAATAATTCCAGTGAAGAAGGCAAGACATTCTGGGCTAGTCCATGGAGTTGGTAATAGCTTAACTCTAGCATATACTAATTGATGTAATCGCTTTATTGCACACATTCTTTTGCACACATCCATATTCTCAGTAGGAAAAAAAATCCCTTTCCTAGCTGTCAGGATAAATTTACTTAATTTGTTAATCATAATATCTATAAATGATGAATAATTCTTCATATTTTGCCTGTTTGAGTTTCCCATCTGAAATATATTTCATCATGTTTAATTACACATGTGGCCATAACAGTCAGTGATGCTACTTTGGGTGTGTTTAACAATCATAATCACAGGGTATTGGTTTATGAACAGGGAGATTAAGTTCATTTCAAGGCAAGCCTACTGTAGTTACCTAATTTAAATGATTATAGAACAATTAGAAATCATCTGATTTGTTTTTTTATTATTTTATAGCTCACTGAATTTTTGCTCATCATTTAGACTTTGTTTTATGTAATCTAAACCTGAAAAGAAGAATGATTCTTCCCTGAAATGTGAAGCAAAAGAATGTTGAAGCAATTTCTTCATCTAATACTTCATTTCTTTAAGCAAATGGTTAGGAAATTTCACAGGATGACTTCGTTCTGCATTGGAAATGTTCCCTGTTATACATAAATAAAGAACCTTTAGCACCTGTATTTGTTTAAATTAAATCAGGTTATTATTCACACTCAGTTAAAGGTGATGAAAAGCAGTGCCAAAAACAGATAAAAATGCAGCATCGAAGGTCTTTCATGAGGCAAAATACATAGACTGGAGACTTGGCTAAATCTTTTGCCATTCACTGGCAGTAAGGAATCTCCTCCTTTCCTTTTATCCACAACTTGATGGAGAAGGAAACACTATTTCTAAACCATCTGTAATGGCTAAGTTCAGCAGGCTACCTGCTGTTATTTTGTTCTATCCTCCATTTAATTCCTTAGTTCCTTTTATTTTACAATGACAAAAAATTGCAGTGTAGTTTCTTTTGAAAAACAGTGTTTGAGGGTTTTTTTTTTATGACTGGCAATCAACAGCCATGTAATTGCTTTGTTATGTTTTACCAAAGAAGTCTGTTAAGTAGCACAACTTTGATACACTAGTAATAAGAGTTTGCAGGTTACAGAGACACCTGTGGTGACCAAAGCGACAGAAGCTGCTTATTAGAAAGAGCCAGTACAGCTGTGTCCTATTAACTCCTTATGACACTTTTTTTAAAACACAAAATAAAGGCCTTGTTTAAGGCTTTAGAGCTATTTCTCAATGAATTGCAGGACCAACTGTGAGGTATGATAAGATATTTCAATCTACATTTTTAAAAATATGGCATCTCATTGTTATTATTACATTCATGAAAATGAAAAGAAGTGATATTAAAGACTGAAAATAGAAACATCTAGGAATTTGCTTTAGTAAATATTCATACAAACAAGAAACAGGGCCAATGGGGCAAAAGAGAATTAACCATTTCTGGAATTTAAGATACTTGACATCCTTACTCAAAATCAAATTCTATCCATATTACAAATTAAAAAGTATTTTAAGTTAAGGTATTATATTTCTCTCTATAAAGCAACAGAATCATGTAGATGCTTTTCATGTACATCTCCACATTATTATTGTCAAGGCAAATGGAAAATACATATTTTACATACCCAGGACGAAATTTCATTGGAATGACGTATTCCTAAAATGGAGTAAAAGTAGATTTCCCTTGATATATTGAACTGCAAAAATATTTTAATTAATTAGACTTATTTATTATCACAGAAAAAGATTAGCTTAGCAACAATTTTCTTACCAGCCGTCATCTAAATAAAATTGTCTAGTTGCATTTCCATCTCTATGATCTTACTTGTATTTTTAGTACCACATTTTGTCCAGAGGTGTTTGTCATAAACATTTATTGAATTATCCATTTGACACTATTAACACTGAATAACAAAACCTCAAAGTTTCACACTCAGTTCAGTAGAAGACCACTGAACTAATATTTATTGATCAGTGAGCTGTATTTCAAAAGTTGCTGTGCCA
The DNA here is from genome assembly GCF_016509475.1 of Prionailurus bengalensis. Classification (NCBI taxonomy): domain Eukaryota; kingdom Metazoa; phylum Chordata; class Mammalia; order Carnivora; family Felidae; genus Prionailurus; species Prionailurus bengalensis. Next base: position 40,535,149 of record NC_057345.1, on the reverse strand, counting down.
TCATTTGCATATTACCAGAAAGCTAAAATATGACAGATTAATATGTGAAAATGTAGAAGAGATTTCTACGCATCACAAACAAGATTGCTGTGATTTTTGTATGACAGATGTAAAAAGTGTGGAAATAAATTCCTGGTGGATGGCTTGTTTCATCCCATATCTGGCTTTCCTAGTTCAAACTGATCACACAAATTTTTTAAATCCTGAGCCTATATGCTATTTAGTCTGGGTGACTCCTTAGTAGTTTTCTGGGACTGCCCCCTGACGTGATAGCTGGGGACATTGGTGCCTAAGATGGGGTTGGACTTGCCGAGCAAATTTACTTTTGCTTAAGAAATAATGGGGCACCTGGGTGGCTCCGTCCGTTAAGCATCTGACCTTGGCTCAGGTCATGATCTCGCACTTTGTGAGTTCGAGCCCCATGTGGGGCTCTGTGCTGACAGCTCAAAGCCTGGAGCCTGCTTCAGATTCTGTTGCCCTCTTTCTCCCCTCTCCCCCCCCCCATAAACAAACATTAAAAAGAAAAAGAAAAGAAATACTCTGCTAAGGGGCACCTGGCTGGCCTAGTCAGTAGACATGCGGCTCTTGATCTCGGGGTTGTGAGTTCAAGCCCCATGTTGGGTATAGAGATTACTTAAAAAAAATTAAATCTTTAAAAAAAAATAATGGAAGAAATACTCTGCTAAACCTACAGAAACATTAGTCAGTTTACTGTGAATCTCTCATGTGTAGAAGAGAAGAATACTGTACCAAGTGAATGATTTGGTAAAGTTACCAGAATATGAATATCACTTGAGGTTATAAGTTAAATTTCTTAATTTCACTAACAAATTAGAATAAAAAAGAAACAGATATCTATAGAATGTCACTATTATACACCCCTGTGATGTTGATGATTTGGATCTCCAAAATGATTCTAATAACTTTCTTTCTAAGTTGAATACTTAATTTGACCAACCTATACCTGTATAAAATAGATTAGAATAATTTCTGGATTGATCTTGGAACGTTCCAAATATGAATTGAGACATCAGACTTTAGCAATAATGGTAATATAACTATCTTCTCCCTCACTAGATTGTGATCTCCCAGAAAGTCTTACTCATTTTATTTGTCTCATTAAACAGGACACATACATTTATTTTTTATTTATTTATTTATTTATTTATTTATTTATTTATTTATTTATTTATTTATTTTGAGAGAGGGAGATAGAGAGCAAGCATGAGAAGGAGCAGAGAGAGGAAGACAGAGAATACCAAGCAGGCTGCACACTGTCAGTGCAAAGCCCAATGCGAGGCTCGAACTCCTGAGCAGTGAGGTCATGACCTGAGCTGAAACCAAGAGTCAGTCATTTAACCAAGCAACCCAGATGCCCTGTAAACAAGGTACTTTAAATTTACAAAACTGTAGGAGAAAGAAATTCAGTAAGCATTTGGCCAATGAATGTATGCATCCATTTCTACCTAAGAATGTGCTTATAATTTCAGTATTATATATCTAAATGGAGGTTTCTTTCCTGGAAAACTCTGTACAGTCTTGGCTGTCATGTCTAGTTGCAGTTCAGGGCCATTCTTTCTTAAAGCAGTAGGCAGTAAGCCCTTGTTAGTCTTAAGAAGTTCTGGAGGGTATAATTTCCTAAATATCCATCTAAACAATAATCCTGAAAGAAAGAGTAGGATATACCTGTAACTGAAAGAGCTGAAGAAACAGGTAACAGTAAATAAGGAGATCCCGCAGATCATTTCTGAAAGTAGCTAAAAGATATCTTAAGAAAGGTATATTTTCTTCATGTTTATTCATTGAGTAAACATTTACTGCATATTTAATAGGAACCAGGAATGGTACTTTGCACTGAGGATGAGAAAGTGAAAAAGATACAGTGTATAATGCTCAAAATTCCTACTCTTTAGTAGGAAGACAGAGAACTAATATGTAGTATGAAGTATGCCCAAGGTGCTTTGGGAGTATAGATGAACTTCATAGAGAGGTACTCTACCTGAGTGGGCCAAGGAAGAACTTCAAAGAAATGACACATGGAAAAATGAAATTAGGATTTTACTTTTTATATTAGCAGCATTCCTAGTTTATTAGGTTAGAGATATTTGCTATTTTTATAAAGGAATATTAGTATTTTAAACCTCATAATTAAGTATCAGAAACAAAGAATCAGTGGTTTATATAATTGTGGAGGAGAGAAAAAATAGAAGGACCTGCCCAGCTAGTGTAATCATATATGGTCTGAACGAGATTAAGGTTTAAGGTCAACTAGCAGGGATGGACAGATCCCAAGAAGTTGTTTTATTAATGATTCACCCCAATATTGGCATATGCTTACAGGCAGACATTGGGGCAGAGATCAGATACTCTTTTGGATGTGGAAACATGTAGAAAATCATCATGGATTTAACTACTACAATAAAATATATTTAAGGACAATATATTGTTAGTGAACAAATGCTTGTGCTGTAAAAGAATAATTTCTTAAAATTCAGGACAGTTATCACCTTTAGGAAGCCTTGCCATTGTCCATCCTCTCTTGCCTCTCAGTCTAAAATGCACATTCTTTATGCTCCCATAATATCCATATACTAACCTGTAATGATGGAATTCATGAACATTGTATGGTTATTGTCTGTCTCCCTATTATGTTGTCACCCCCCCAAGAGAGCTATATCTATAATCTCAATGTGTTACACAGTGCCTTTGAAAAAGTCAGTGTTATATTGATAAATAATCTCTAATAGTCTTATTGAATAATAAGTGGCAGTGGAAAGAGTATTGGAAATGCTGTTATACTACTCTAATTGTGTGATCTTCCGCCATAGCCATTAGTAGGTCTAATAAAGCAAAAACCTTCATTTTCCTTGCTGAATTAATTACAAATGTCCAGACCAGGTACCTTGTCTTCTGTTGGCCCTGTAGCACTTTAGAATATTGCTGTCTGTCTTCTGTGCACCAGGCACCCGCACACCCTCTGGAAAGAGACTTGAATTCCAGCCCAGATGAGTTCATCCTGTGGTTCCAGAGTTTCTTCCCCAGACTCACCAAGTCTGATAGCCCTGAAACAACTGGCCCCCTCAGATCAGGCCATTTGGGGATGGTACTTTGAGCCTTCTGCAATGGTGATGGCATTGATTAAAGTAAACATGTTCATAGGACCAGAGTGCTAAACTGGCTACATGATGAGGTATGCCAAGGAGTCAAGCAAGTTCCATTTGGGCAACATTTGAATTAAATATAGATAGCAGTATATAAAGCATTAGCACAATAAGCATTAATTTGCTTCCCTCTATTAGAGTTATTTGGACATCTATTAGTTGCATGGGAACATTGGCACAGGAATGCCCTTGATATTAAGCTATGAGTTTTTGGCTGTAGTTGCTTCATCAAGGAAAGTTACATAACCTATGTGGCACAGTAAACCACCAATATTAACCAGTGGTAAATGGATTAATGGGTATCTCTTGTTCTGACCAGGAGGGCCCACAAGGCAAATGTCTCAGTCTATCTAGTATAAGTACTGGTTTAGATTATTTAATTCTAGAAAACTTATTTAATTCTAGAAAACTTGAATTTGACTAGGGTAATGCCAACTGGGTAATCAGCCAGCTATGAGGTGTTTATATGTAAGTTCCTGAGGTGGAAATATTTAGCACATCAGTGTACATGCTACGAAGTGTTAAATCAGCCATTGTGCACTATTTCTAAGCGGTGTTCATCGTAGCTGCAAATAGTTACCTAGGAATTGCTGACAGTGCCTGAATTACACAGGTTGTATGAAATATATATACATAATGTTGCATTAAATTTTGCCTGCACAGTTAGTACCAGTATTCACAGAATTCTGTTGCCTGTTAATATTAGCTTTTGAACTTAATGCCCTTGGGTGCAGTTATTTCAGATCACTGGAAACTTCTACTGCTATGCTGACAGGTACTTTTTAGCCTTAATATTCAAGTGATAGTTTTCCACATTACTTAATCTTTGGCAAGAGTTAATTGACTTAAAGCTCTTATTATCAGTAGGCTGTCTTCACCTGCACTTTCCATTTGAGCAATTAGCAATATTCACAGTGGCATACCCTTAATTCCAAATTACTCCATGCTTCATGCCTGGCTGAAGCCTAGATGACCATGTTACTCTAACCCTCCACCTCCATTTGATCCAGCAAATATTGCCCAGGTGTGAGGTCTGCATGGAAGACACAAGGAGTGTTAATTCCCAGCTGCTACCCTAGGAGGAGATATGGATTCTGCAGAAGTAGCTGATAAAACAGATGGACATGTTGTGGTCAGGGAACCAAGACTTCCAGAGAGCCTTCATGCCAGATTTCCATATAATTTTCCCCAAACTTCTTTATTTCCTTTGTGCTACGTTTTCCTTCCAGTACTTTTAAAGGAAATGTATTGCCATCCTAAACATCCCAGGTCAAGGGCTTAATTAATGCTTTAAAATAAAGGTTCCAAAACACCAGGAGAGTTTGTCATTTTCTCCCTGGTTTGTTTTGTGAAGAGGGAGGAGAGAAGGTGAGGAGGAACCCCTCCTGTTCCATGATTACATCCTACCCACTCATTTTCTCCTTTTCTCCTCTGCTTTTGATTTTTAGTGGCGGTCTTAACAGAATGTCAAGATCAATTTGCAGCATGGTTTAACTCAAGGTTTGCGTTCTGCCAGCAGCAATTGTCCCTGCAAACAATGCCGTGTGTTCTTGTAACTTCAGAAGCTTTTAGAAGGATCATGGCAAGGGCAGCATCTAATGACTTTATTAGTGTAGGGTTTCAAAATGGGCTCAGTAATTGTTCATATCTCTTTGTCAGCAAGTCATAATTACTGCTCAGCATTGTCCAAGGGTGCAGTTGTGAATAGTTTACTAATAGTACTGAAAGGAAGGAAAAGAGGGACAGGATAAAAGATGATGGCCTCTTATGATTGAGAACAAGCCAGTCTGTATATAGATGATGGCTAAACTGTTTATAATTCTTTACTCTTTTTAAAATAGAAGATTATCCTTTTAAAAATGTTCTTTTAGGTAATTTTAAATTACTGGTTTACAAGCCTTTTTACTGTGATTTGGATACTTCCTACACTACTACCTAGTACTGCAATCATAACTGCCTGCTGGTGCATGCATTATATCTGAACCAAGCTATATATTTTTCCCTTGATATTCATCTAATTAATGCTATTTAGAAAACAGGCATTTAACTCAGATACAGTTTTCTATGTGTTTTCACAGTCTATATGAAGACTATTTTAGAAAAGAACAATCAAAGGTGAGAACTGTTGACAATACAGTCCAAAAGAACATTATATGTTTTTAGCAAATCTTATTTTTCTCATGCACTAGACCTTTCTTGTTACTCTGTTGGTGTTCTCCTTGGTCTTTCTGCTAAACCCTTTGTATTTTGAATATTCTAAGTACTTGATTTGTAAGAGTTACAGAATAAAAAGAATCATTATATCTTTTCAAGATACACAGAGTTTCAGCTAAATGCCAAGCTTTTGCCCTTCTGTGCTCTGTGGCCAGATTCTTTCCTGTTTTGTGACTTTCTAAATTTGTGTGCAGTTGTATGTAAATATTCCCTCCCAATAGCTAGTTATCCTAGTATTTTAGAATATACAAATTCAGATAAATATGACTGCCAGAGGTACTTGATCCAGTGTTTATATAGAATACAAAACATGAGTTATCTAATGAAACAAATTCTAAAAATTAGACATCACCAAAATGAAATATCTTTTTTAAAGTAATATACCCCATCATGTCTTTTGCTTTTCTCCTTGCCTGAAATTGAAAAGATCTCAAGAGATTTATTTACTTTATGAACTGCTTTGTTAGTGTTAATAATTTTTATATTCATGGTTGTTTCTGAAGAACTTTTACTGATCATGTATCAACTATGCCACTTAAATCAGTAGCACAGTTCTCCTCTTCCATAAATACTGATAGTAAAACACTCAGAAAACTTATAAAGGGAATGTGTTCATTCAGTCACCACCTATTGGAAACTGGTTCCTCTGACATTTTTCTAGTATTTGCCTCTCAATTTAGATGGATAATCAAAAAGGTTTTAGTGCCCAAATACCTTAGTGATCTAATCTGCTAAATATACCACCAAAAACTGTCAGTCTGGAATTGTAGAGTCAGGTGGAATCCTGTTTCTTAACATACTTGGATAATTCATTAGGAAGTAGATTTTGTGTCCTTTCCTCAAGCATATGTTTGTGTCTTTGAACTTGACTGCATTACAGTAATAGAGAAAAGTGACAAAATATTTTTATATTATTAATGAATTAAAAGTTAACTGTAGGCATTTTTGTAGTTTATCTGCTGTGGGCTGACTCAGTCTGTAGGCACAGGAACAATTTAAGATATGTATGTATCTTTCTGTATATATGTATCTTTCTTTTCCTCAATGCATGATCAGCACCAAGAAAGTCCTCTTTAGCATACCTTTCTACACACCTCAACTAAGGAAAGAATGAAGCAAGTTAACATGAACAATAAAGAAGCTTTGATTACTATATCTCAATCTGAAAAATTATGTTGCCAACCCAGTATCAAATAAGGTATTGGAGGCTTTGAGTAGCTCCCAAATAAGTTACTCAGCACCACAGCAACAAAAATTTATTTGGTCATTATGAAAGCTATGTATTAACTTTTTATTAGTTCTTAAAGCAAAATCTATGCACATTTAAATATGTCAGTTGCTGTTCTTAAAAGACTATGATAAACTATTTTCCCACTGTTTATGCAGATGTCATTCATAAAATTTAGAGCAGTTAGGAAGTTGGACTCAGTTGGTCTGGGAGTATGAAGAACAAGGAAATATTAGGCAAATGGTATAACATTTCCAGATCTTTTTTTTTTTCATCTATGAAAATTGGGGAAGAGGGTGCTGACAGCTGACCCACTTGACCTGAGACCTTTGACCTTTATCTCTAAAATTCTCTTTCTGATGACTTGGACATAACTATTTTCAATAGAAAAATGAGAAGTAAGCAAGATTTCATTTTCAAAATAAATGTTAGTAAAGTTTTAAGTAGATTACTGCCCTTACCAGTTTGTGATAACTTGGAGTGACCTTAGTGGAGTGTAGCTAAGGACGCCACAATCATTTTCTGCCTCTTTCACCAATAAAGACAGCTTCTTTACCCTTAGAATTGTTCTCCAAGCTCATGTCATTTATGACAGGGGCTTCTACTGAGAGTTTCAATAGCTAAGAATAAGACTATCATTACTGCTTTTAAAAAAAACCAAAACACATAATAACTGCAACCATTAAAGCACCTACTATGTGCCATACTAATTATAGATACGGGTATAGATATAAATAGATGTATGAGTTTATTTAATCCTCACTGTGTATATATTAGGTCATTTAACTACAATTCTGCAAGGTAAATAGCCAAGGTCCAATGTCACATATGTGGAAATTATTTTTGGCTCAGAGAGGTTCTATAATTTACCCAAGGTCATGCAAATGGTTGTACCAGATATAAATTCCAAATCAACCTGTGCTTTTCTGCTTCTTAATGCTTCTTGTCCCATGACCTTGTCAGGCTGGATTATTCAACAACAAAAATGTACTGAATAACTATGCAAAGCCTTATGAAGGTTGTAAGGGGAATATAAGACCTAGACCTTTTGCTCAAGGAACAAATAAATATGGGGTTCACCAAATCTTAGAGTTGGAGATTAGAGGTGTTCTCAACATCTAATTTACAGCCATGCAGGTATGTTTCCCCATAATGTGCTTAACTGTTGTTACTACAGTTGCTACCTGGATACTGCTAGGGACAGAGAAATTAAAGCTTCAGAAGGTAGTACATTTTTGAGCTACTCTAAAAGCTAGAAAAGGTGTTTGCTACAGTGCTTCTTCATAGGGCTTCTGCAACTTTCTCCCTTTTGGTTCTAGTTTGGAATTAATAAGCCTAACTTGGGAATTAATAAGCCTGACTTTAGTTCTGCCTTACAGTCAGTTTAACTAGAGCTATCTTGTTTGCCCTAATTTTCTTGCCTTTTTTTTTTTTACAAAGTATATTTATTTCCATTGCTCCTTATATGCTAGGGTGTCTAGATCCAGCCCATTCTAAAGGTGCCCAAAATCAAGCATAGTACTCTAGAGTAGGTTTATCTCACGCTGTGCTCAGTTCTATTCTGGAATTATATTGTTGGCTCCTGTTGAACTGAGGTAGTCAACTAAATCCCCCTACCAGTTTTTCAAATATGGGGCTACCCTGATGGGCTGGGCCTGGGTTGTTACTATTTGTTTAAATAATTTTGGGGGTCTGGGTTGTTATTAAACTAGATCTTTGCCATTCTCTACTAATGCAGTTGACTGACAAGATCTTTTGAAGTTCAGATTCTGTTAACTCTCCCAAGAGTTATCATTCATAAATGATATTGTAACTCCTATCATTTCTATTGCTGTCATTCTTGATAATCCTTTCCATGCCTAGCTATACCTAACTCCAGAATTTTTTTTTCTTCTCCTTATTTACCACACTTAGACGTAGCCATCAAGAGAAGCTTTATCACCTCATATATTTTGATTTCAAGCACTTGGCTCTGACCAACACTTCCTATCCCTATCTTACTTGCTCAAGTGCTAAAGTTTTTTATCTCATTATGCCCTCCAATCTATTGACCCCACCACTTTACTTCATCTGCCCTTTTGTGTCTCTAATCTTCATTTCTCTTTTTGTCCTATTTAGATTTCAAGGCCCATCATTATGACTTCCTTGTAATATCTTAAATTCCCTTACCAGTGTCTCCATCCATTGCACTCAATTTGCTGAACCCAGCTATTCTCCTTCTTTATATCTGTGCCCTTGCACTTAAACACTGCTAGAGATAGTCACACTAATTTTTTTTCTAAACAAACACAAACTGCAAGCAAGTACACAATAATGCTGACCAAGCCTACTGTGATTCTCTAGTTAGCTTTCGTTCCCTTGGTAAGATGTCTGTTTCATACTACTCCTCATTCATTAAACATCTCTGTCCCTCTCTGCTCCCTTTCCCAGCTGCCCTCACAAGTTGACTGAGAAAACAGAAGTCATCAGATAGAAATGACTTTTAATTTTCTTTCTTCAGGTCTCACTGTAAATGTCTCCTCTTGAAAAAGACCTGTTGAACCTTTTTAGAGAAAGCTTCTTCGCCATCATTCTTTTTCATAGTACTCTCTTAAAACTTTTCATAATAAGCCATTGCTTTTGTTTATTAAAATTTTGTTTTCTAGGGGCGCCTGGGTGGCGCAGTCGGTTAAGCGTCCGACTTCAGCCAGGTCACGATCTCGCGCTCTGTGAGTTCGAGCCCCGCGTCAGGCTCTGGGCTGATGGCTCAGAGCCTGGAGCCTGTTTCTGATTCTGTGTCTCCCTCTCTCTCTGCCCCTCCCCCGTTCATGCTCTGTCTCACTCTATCCCAAAAATAAATAAACGTTGAAAGAAAAAAAAAAATTTTTGTTTTCTAATTCTTCCACTAGAATGTAAGATTCCTAAGGGCAAGAATTACATCAATCTTCTTCACTTGTGTTTCTTACTTGAATACTCAATAATTACTTGTTGGATGATATAAAAATGCAGAACAGCATAATGGTTGAGTATAAATTAATTTAGATTTAATCACACTAGGATTGGAATTCTAGCTGTGCCAGTAGGTCACTATAGGGACCTTGAGCAAGTTGCTTAACCCCCTCTAAGTTGCAGTTTCTGTATTGAAAAATGGAGATTAAAAATTACATCCCTTAGAGTTGTTATTGGACTTAACTGGGATAATTGATTTTTGAAAAAGTCTGGCACAGAGTAAATGCTCAGTGCATTGTATCTGTAAGGTATATTTGGTTTATATCAGACATTTATAAAAATGTTGACAGAACAAAACCAAGTGGTAAGCTATTTGAGACCACTTTCAGTTTGGTAACACTCTGCACGTTCAATTTCTCAGTGACAAGAAATTTATCCAACTTAGCCTGCATTTCTGAATCTTATCCTGAAGGATATTTCGAGATACCTCATCACTTCTTACTGAACTCCAGATACTCAAAGCTCATGGAATGCTCATGAGTTCTCAGCCTAGTAATTCAGCCTAGTTAGGCTTATTGTATTCTTAATAACCCATGTTGTCTCCTAGTCATCACTATTGTATTCTAAGTGTTCAGAAGCCATTTGTCTAAGTGACTTTTCTAGCTTTTGTAGAGGACTGAGATCCAGTTTACTGATCTGTACTTTTTGAAACTCATAGTATTAACTTGTTTTTAGAGATTCAGATGATAGTCATTTTTATCATCATTTATTCTAGCTTTTTACTGTCCCATTTATTCTACTATCGAGGCATTTCTTTGTCCAGTAAAGTATCCATTAAACATTTATAAACACTTGGATTGACTCAAGTTTTGTACATAAACACTGAATTTAGCTCTGTAATTCTGGCAGCTTAGGAGAAACAGAAAATGTTTCTCATTCATTCATCTATCCATCTAATATATATTTTTTGAGTTTCTAGTATGTTCCAGGTACTATGCCCTAGAGTTTACAGTTTATCATTTATAGATCTCATTGACTAATAAAAAAAAATTTAACAGTTCATCTCAAGATTTCCTGGCACTGAATTCAAGAGAGAATTTTTTTTCCATGATTATCTATTCAAGAGTCATTAAGATGGGGCGCCTGGGTGGCGCAGTCGGTTAAGCGTCCGACTTCAGCCAGGTCACGATCTCGCGGTCCGTGAGTTCGAGCCCCGCGTCGGGCTCTGGGCTGATGACTCAGAGCCTGGAGCCTGTTTCCGATTCTGTGTCTCCCTCTCTCTCTGCCCCTCCCCCGTTCACGCTCTGTCCCTCTCTGTCCCAAAAATAAATAAACGTTGAAAAAAAAAATTTAAAAAAAAAAGAGTCATTAAGAAATAAAGTAGACAGTTATTTTCTACTGTTTTGCATATGACAGATTTTAAATTAAAATAGATGTTTCTTATATCAACCTTCTGTAAAAGAAGAGGCCTTTGTATTAAATATTTTGTAGTAATGGTAATTTTTTTAGGGATCTTAGGTGATATGGTCCTTAAGTATTCCTTTTTGATGATCTAATTCATAACTGGTATAGAGCATAAAGGAAAAGCCTATAGAGTCAACCTGTCCATTCAGTGCTCTTTGTCAAACAGCAACTGTCTCAAGTGAGCATTTGTCAAGTGCTTCACATGAAAGCTTTAATGAGAGACTAAGATGCTAATATACTGAACTGTTGCTTTTATCTTTTGAAGATTTTCCTCCTATGTAGGAGATTTCTGCTGATGCTCTCCCACATTTTCTTATCCATTAGAATGGAGGTAGGTGGGGAGATGGATAAATAGGTAATGGGGATTAAGGAGTGTACTTGGTGGGGTGCCTGAGTGGCTCAGTTGGTTGAGCATCCAACTCTTGATGTCAGCTCAGCTATGATCGTAGGGTCATGGGATTGAGCCCACATCAGGCTTCGCACTGAGCGTGGAGCCTGTTTGAGATTCTCTCTCTCTCTTTCTCTCTCTCTCTCTCTCTCTCTCTCTCTCTCTCTCTCTCTCTCTCTTTTTCTCTCTCCCCCCATCTACCCTTCTCCCCCATTAGTACTCTCTCTTAAAATTAAATTAAAGTAAAATGAAAATAAAAATGAGTGCATTTGTGATGAGCAACAGGTGTTGTATGGAAGTGCTGAATCACTACATTGTACACCTGAAATTCATATTACACTGTATGTTAACTAACTGGAATTTAAATAAAAACTTTTTAAAAAGTCAAATATGTAAATAAATTACATATAAATGTCAGCATTCCAGCGGAAGCCAACCAACTCTGAAATAAATGATGCTAAAAATTTTTAATATAATAATAAAATCACATCTCCAAATTTTGCAGATAGGAAAAAATCAGGGAACATGACAGTATGAAAGAATATATATCTTTACTTCAAATCTGTACCTTAGAATAGTATATGATCTTATGCTACAATGATAATGAGGTACACTGTAGAAGTTATACAGCAGTATAATATAGTGCCAAGCATGGTGCTAATCATAACACCTTGTTATGTGACTGATGTGAGTCTGATATTGCTGTTAAAATTTATTTTAGGAAACATTTTGCCTTATCCTTAATGGGGGGCGGGGTGGATAAAGGAAAAACTAATTTGGACTCTGAAGCACATAAAAGGGAGAAAATAAAGTAATATTAATTAATCTGCTGATCAGTTCGAAAGGTATCATTATCTTCATTTTATATGTGAGAAAGCTAACTAACGCTCAGAACAATTAAGTTATCTAAAGAAACAACTAGTAAGTGACAAAATCAGGTTTATTTGACTCCTAAGTGTGTTCTTCCCTACAGTATTATGCTGCTTGCAATAATTCCTACTTTCTTTAATATGTTAATATTTGAGTATTTTACACCTCTTCTAAATCACATTTTCAGTCAGTGGGTGGTGACAGGATGAAATTATGTAAAAACTGCAGTATGCTAAAAATGATAAGGGAAGCTTAGAATCATGAACTTGTGGACCAATACGTGCTTATTTTGAGGGTCCAAATGACTTATGATGGTAGAAGCACATTGAAAGAGGCATTGGAGACCATTATAATTCATGCCAACTGTCTTTTTTTTTTAGTTTATTTATTTTTGAGAGAGAGGGAGAAACAGAGCATGAGCAGGGGAGGGGCAGAGAGAGAGGAAGACAGAATCCAAAGCAGGCTCCAGGCTCCACGCTGTCAGCACAGAGCCTGATGCGGGACTTAAACTCACTAACTGTGAGATCATGAGCTGAGCCCAAGTCAGAGGCTTAACCGACTGAACCACCCAGGCGCCCCCCAACTGTCTTAATTAAACTGATTTCAGAAGTAGTTGGAAGAGGAAAAGAAAAGTTGTATGGTCAACATTATCGTAGTGGAGATAAAGGTTACTGAAGCATAAATTGGCTTATTCATGCAACAAATATAATTAGTCACTAGGTGCTAGGAATGCAGAGGTGAATAAGAGATGATTTCTCCTAATAGCTGTCCAAGAGTACCATTATGGAACACAAAGTTCTCCCTGACTTCTGGGCCCCCATTCCCTTCTCTCATTCTCTCCAGTACTTAATCTGAACCACTAAAATTCAGGCCCCAGTTAAATGCCAGATTATGTTTCCTGTTTAGGGGCCTTGATTTATCAAAGCCAAAATATCCTTATTAAGGACACAAACCATGTCTTACCTTGTCATATGTTTAGTAGGTCCTCCTAAATATTGACTGATTGATAAAAGGCAGAACATAGAAGAAATATTTTTTTTTGATTTAACATACATTTGCTCTCTTATTTGGCCCCTGAAAATGAATCTTCTCTTTACATTTCTAGAGAAGGAATTTTTGCATTTGATAAGAAATTGGATTAGATATTCTGTTATTCCTCCCAACTAAGATTTGTATGAGGTACTTAAAGTAAATGTTTATTTCTTACTAGTGGTGAGAATAAGATAGCCAATTATCTATTTATGATTATTGCCCATCCCAAAAAAATGTGTAAATAATGACTCTATAGTCATTAAACTGTCAGTGCCTCAATGCCTTTTCACTGAGTGATTTATGGGTAACAATACGGAGATAAATTAAGTTACTTGGTTTTGGGATACCTGGGTGGCTCAGTCGGTTAAGCATCAGACTCTTGATTTCAGCTCAGGTCATGATCTCACAGGTCATAAGTTTGGGCCCTGCATCAGGCTCTGCACTGATAGCTCAGTGCTTGGGATTCTCTCTCTCCCCTTTCTCTATGCTCCCCCCCACCCCCCACTTGTACTCACTCTCTTTCTTTCTCTCTCTCTCTCTCTCTCTCTCTCTCTCTCTCTCTCTCTCTAGCTCTCAAATAAATAAATAAACTTTAAAAAAAAAGTTATTTCATTTTTTTAAACTCTGACTCCTGGGGCACCTGGGTGGCTCAGTCGGTTAAGCATCCAACTTTGGCTCAGGTCATGATCTTACAGTTCGTGGGTTTAAGCCCTGAGTCAGGTTCTATGCTGACAGCTTGGAACTTGGAGCCTGCAACCTGCTTCCGATTCTGTGTCTCCCTCTCTCTCTGTGCTTCCCCTGCTCACACTCTCTCTCGCTCTCTCAAAAATAGAATAAATTCTGACTCCTTATCTATTGAGACATTTAACAGTTTACTGTTACTAAGAAGTCTAATAAGCTTCAAACAGACCAAGGATGTTTTTTAGATTAAATCTTCCCAAAATCTCACCTGTGTGTTTTTTTTTTTAATTGGCCTTTAGTTTGGCTGTGTACTAACATGCATATAGTATTGCATTTTCATGGAGAAACATTATACATTACTTTTAGAAAACAATTGGTATAGGGGCTCCTGGATGGCTCAGTTGGTTAAGTGTCAACTCCTGATTTCAGCTCAGGTCATGATCTCAATTTATGAAATCAAGCCCCATGTAGAGCTTCACACTGACAGCACAGAGCCTGCTTGGGATTCTCTCTGTCTCTACCCTTCCCCCATGCTCTTTCTTGCTCTCTCTCTCAAAATAATTTTTAAAAAGTGACTGATACGTATTAATAATATGGATCAGTAGTCATTAAATGATTCTATCCTTTTACCCTATGTTTTCACTTGACAGACTTTCACTTCACTTCATAGGAAATACTTCACGTTATTTATCCCAGTATTATTGATAATAATAAACTAGAAAGAAAAATCTGGCTATAGGTGAATATTTATGAATATGACAATATATACATCTACTCAATGGAATATTATTCAAACACTTAAGTAACATGCCAGTTCATTACTATGGCATAGAAGACTTAAAAATTGTATTCACTCATACAGGGATTACCACAAAAAGGAAAAGATATATTTGAACGAAACACTGATAAGAAGTAGACAAATGTTATTAGCATTGTGTTAAAAGTTTATGGAATTTATATTGCATGTAGTTTTTCTTTATTTTTGTAATGACTTACTGTCTTTCAAATTTCGTATTTATTTCATGATTGGCTAATATATTGACATTAAGCAAAATTAAAAAGGCATAAAAAGGTATGAAATGAAAAGTCCCATACTTACCCCTGTTAGTTACCCTCCCCAGAGGCACTGTTGTAAGTTTCTCATTTATCCATCCAGAGACTGTTTTATGTATAAACAAGCCAAAGCTAATATGTACTTACTTTTCATCTGTTTTATACCATGGTGGAACTGGTAAACACCATTCAACACCTTGCTTTTTCCACTAACATTGTATGTTTTTTTTTCCAATATATGAAGTTTATTGTCAAATTGGTTTCCATACAACACCCAGTGCTCATCCCAAAAGGTGCCCTCCTCAATACCCATCACCCACCCTCCCCTCCCTCCCACCCCCCATCAACCTTCAGTTTGTTCTCAGTTTTTAAAGAGTCTCTTATGCTTTGGCTCTCTTCCACTCTAACCTCTTTTTTTTTTTTTTCCCTTCCCCTCCCCCATGGGTTTCTGTTAAGTTTCTCAGGATCCACATAAGAGTGAAACCATATGGTATCTGTCTTTCTCTGTAGGACTTATTTCACTCAGCATAACACTCTCCAGTTCCATCCTTGTTGCTACAGAGGGCCATATTTCATTCTTTCTCATTGCCACATAGTACTCCATTGTGTATATACCACAATTTTTTTATCCATTCATCAGTTGATGGACATTTAGGCTCGTTCCATCATTTGGCTATTGTTGACAGTGCTGCTATAAACATTGGGGTACAAGTGCCCCTATGCATCAGTACTCCTGTATCCCTTGAGTCACTTCCTAGCAGTGCTATTGCTGGGTCATAGGGTAGATCTATTTTTAATTTTCTGAGGAACCTCCACACTGCTTTCCAGAGTGGCTGCACCAGTTTGCATTCCCACCAACAGTGCAAGAGGGTTCCCGTTTCTCCACATCCTCTCCAGCATCTATAGTCTCCTGATTTGTTCATTTTAGCCACTCTGACTGGTGTGAGGTGATATCTGAGTGTGGTTTTGATTTGTATTTCCCTGATGAGGAGTGATGTTGAGTATCTTTTCATGTGCCTGTTGGCCATCCGGATGTCTTCTTTCGAGAAGTGTCTATTCCTGTTTTCTGCCCATTTCTTCACTGGGTTATTTGTTTTTCGGGTGTGGAGTTTGGTGAGCTCTTTATAGATTTTGGATACTAGCCCTTTGTCCGATATGTCATTTGCAAATATCTTTTCCCATTCTTTTGGTTGCCTTTTAGTTTTGTTGGTTGTTTCCTTTGCTGTGCAGAAGCTTTTTCATCTTCATAAGGTCCCAGTAGTTCATTTTTGCTTTTAATTCCCTTGCCTTTGGGGATGTGTCAAGTAAGAAATTGCTGCGGCTGAGGTCAGAGAGGTCTTTTCCTGCTTTCTCCTCTAGGGTTTTGATGGTTTCCTGTCTCACATTCAGGTCCTTTATCCATTTTGAGTTTATTTTTGTGAATGGTGTGAGAAAGTGGTCTAGTTTCATTCTTCTGCATGTTGCTGTCCAGTTCTCCCAGCACCATTTGTTAAAGAGACTGTCTTTTTTCCATTGGATATTCTTTCCTGCTTTGTCAAAGATGAGTTGGCCATACGTTTGTGGGTCTAGTTCTGGGGTTTCTATTCTCTTCCATTGGTCTATGTGTCTGTTCTTGTGCCAATACCATGCTGTCTTGATGATTACAGCTTTGTAGTAGAGGCTAAAGTCTGGGATTGTGATGCCTCCTGCTTTGGTCTTCCTCAAAATTACTTTGGCTATTTCGGGCCTTTTGTGGTTCCATATGAATTTTAGGATTGCTTGTTCTAGCTTCGAGAAGAATGCTGGTGCAATTTTGATTGGGATTGCATTGAATGTGTAGATAGCTTTGGGTAGTATTGACATTTTGACAATATTTATTCTTCCCATCCATGAATACAGAATGTTTTTCCATTTCTTTATACCTTCTTCAATTTCCTTCATAAGCTTTCTATAGTTTTCAGCATACAGATCTTTTACATCTTTGGTTAGGTTTATTCCTAGGTATTTTATGATTCTTGGTGCAATTGTGAATGGGATCAGTTTCTTTATTTGTCTTTCTGTTGCTTCATTATTAGTGTATAAGAATGCAACTGATTTCTGTACATTGATTTTGTATCCTGCAACTTTGCTGAATTCATGTATCAGTTCTAGCAGACTTCTGGTGGAGTCTGTCTGATTTTCCATGTATAATATCATGTCATCTGCAAAAAGTGAAAGCTTAACTTCATCTTTGCCAATTTTTATGCCTTTGATTTCCTTTTGTTGTCTGATTGCTGATGCTAGAACTTCCAACACTGTGTTAAACAACAGCGGTGAGAGTGGACATCCCTGTCGTGTTCCTGATCTCAGGGAAAAAGCTCTCAGTTTTTCCCCATTGATCCTCCCCATCATTGAGGATGATGTTAGCTGTGGGCTTTTCATAAATGGCTTTTATGATCTTTAAGTATGTTCCTTCTATCCTGACTTTCTCGAGGGTTTTTATTAAGAAACGTTGCTGAATTTTGTCAAAGGCCTTTTCTGCATCGATTGACAGGATCATATGGTTCTTATCTTTTCTTTTATTAATGTGATGTATCACATTGATTGATTTGCGAATGTTGAACCAGCCCTGCATCCCAGGAATGAATCCCACTTGATCATGGTGAATAATTCTTTTTATATGCTGTTGAATTCGATTTGCTAGTATCTTATTGAGAATTTTTGCATCCATATTCATCAGGGATATTGGCCTGTAGTTCTCTTTTTTTACTGGGTCTCTGTCTGGTTTAGGAATCAAAGTAATACTGGCTTCATAGAATGAGTCTGGAAGTCTTCCTTCACTCTCTATTTCTTGGAATAGCTTGAGAAGGATAGGTATTATCTCTGCTTTAAACGTCTGGTAGAACTCCCCTGGGAAGCCATCTGGTCCTGGACTCTTATTTGTTGGGAGATTTTTGATGACTGATTCAATTTCTTCGCTGGTTATGGGTCTGTTCAAGCTTTCTATTTCCTCCTGATTGAGTTTTGGAAGAGTGTGGGTGTTTAGGAATTTGTCCATTTCTTCCAGGTTGTCCAGTTTGTTGGCATATAATTTTTCATAGTATTCCCTGATAATTGCTTGTATCTCTGAGGGATTGGTTGTAATAATTCCATTTTCATTCATGATTTTATCTATTTGGGTCATCTCCCTTTTCTTTTTGAGAAGCCTGGCTAGAGGTTTATCAATTTTGTTTATTTTTTCAAAAAACCAACTCTTGGTTTCATTGATCTGCTCTACAGTTTTTTTAGATTCTATATTGTTTATTTCTGCTCTGATCTTTATTATTTCTCTTTGCTGGATTTAGGCTGTCTTTGCTGTTCTGCTTCTATTTCCTTTAGGTGTGCTGTTAGATTTTGTATTTGGGATTTTTCTTGTTTCTTGAGATAGGCCTGGATTGCAATGTATTTTCCTCTCAGGACTGCCTTCGCTGCATCCCAAAGCGTTTGGATTGTTGTATTTTCATTTTTGTTTGTTTCCATATATTTTTTAATTTCTTCTCTAATTGCCTGGTTGACCCACTCGTTCGTTAGTAGGGTGTTCTTTAACCTCCATGCTTTTGGAGGTTTTCCAGACTTTTTTCTGTGGTTGATTTCAAGCTTCATAGCATTGTGGTCTGAAAGTATGCATGGTATGATTTCAATTCTTGCATACTTATGAAGCGCTGCTTTGTGACCCAGTATGTGATCTATCTTGGAGAATGTTCCATGTGCACTCGAGAAGAAAGTATATTCTGTTGCTTTGGGATGCAGAGTTCTAAATATATCTGTCAAGTCCATCTGATCCAATGTCTCATTCAGGGCCCTTGTTTCTTTATTGACCGTGTGTCTAGATGATCTATCCATTTCTGTAAGTGGAGTGTTAAAGTCCCCTGCAATTACCACATTCTTATCAATAAGGTTGCTTATGTTTGTGAGTAATTGTTTTATATATTTGGGGGCTCCTGCGTTCGGCGCATAGACATTTATAATTGTTAGCTCTTCCTGATGGATAGACCCTGTAATTATTATATAATGCCCTTCTTCATCTCTTGTTACAGCCTTTAATTTAAAGTCTAGTTTGTCTGATATAAGTATGGCTACTCCAGCTTTCTTTTGACTTCCAGTGGCATGATAAATAGTTCTCCATCCCCTCACTCTCAATCTGAAGGTGTCCTCAGGTCTAAAATGAGTCTCTTGTAGACAGCAAATAGATGGGTCTTGTTTTTTTATCCATTCTGATACCCCATGTCTTTTGGTTGGAGCATTTAGTCCATTTACATTCAGTGTTATTATAGAAAGATATGGGTTTAGAGTCATTGTGATGTCCGTAGGTTTCATGCTTGTAGTGATGTCTCTGGTACTTTGTCTCACAGGATCCCCCTTAGGATCTCTTGTAGGGCTGGTTTAGTGGTGACGAATTCCTTCAGTTTTTGTTTGTTTGGGAAGACCTTTATCTCTCCTTCTATTCTAAATGACAGACTTGCTGGATAAAGGATTCTCGGCTGCATATTTTTTCTGTTCATCACATGGAAGATCTCCTGCCATTCCTTTCTGGCCTGCCAAGTTTCAGTAGAGAGATCGGTCACGAGTCTTATAGGTCTCCCTTTATATGTTAGAGCACGTTTATCCCTAGCTGCTTTCAGAATTTTCTCTTTATCCTTGTATTTTGCCAGTTTCACTATGATATGTCGTGCAGAAGATCGATTCAAGTTACGTCTGAAGGGAGTTCTCTGTGCCTCTTGGATTTCAATGCCTTTTTCCTTCCCCAGTTCAGGGAAGTTCTCAGCTATTATTTCTTCAAGTACCCCTTCAGCACCTTTCCCTCTCTCTTCCTCCTCTGGAATACCAATTATGCGTGGATTATTTCTCTTTAGTGCATCACTTAGTTCTCTAATTTTCCCCTCATACTCCTGGATTTTTTTATCTTTTTTTCAGCTTCTTCATTTTCCATAATTCTATCTTCTAGTTCACCTATTCTCTCCTCTGCCTCTTCAATCTGAGCCGTAGTTGTCTCCATTTTATTTTGCAGCTCGTTGATAGTATTTTTTAGCTCCTCCTGGCTGTTCCTTAGTCCCTTGATCTCTGTAGCAAGAGATTCTCTGCTGTCCTCTATACTGTTTTCAAGCCCAGCGATTAATTTTATGACTATTATTCTAAATTCACTTTCTGTTATATTGTTTAAATCATTTTTGATCAGTTCGTTAGCTGTTGTTATTTCCTGGACATTTTTCTGAGGGGAATTCTTCTGTTTCGTCATTCTGGATAGTCCCTGGAGTGGTGCAGGACCGCGGGGCACTTCCCCTGTGCTGTCTTGAATAACTTGCGTTGGTGGGTGGGGCCGCAGTCAGACCTGATGTCTGCCCCCAGCCCACCGCTGGGGCCACAGTCAGACTGGTGTGTGCCTTCTCTTCCCCTCTCCTAGGGCGGGATTCACTGTGGGGTGGCATGGCCTGTCTGGGCTACTTGCACACTGCCAGGCTTGTGGTGCTGGGGATCTGGTGTATTAGCTGGGGTGGACCAGCAAGGTGCACAGGGGCAGGAGGGGCAGGCTCAGCTCGCTTTTCCTTTGGAGATCTGCTTCGGGAGGGGCCCTGTGGCACCAGGAGGGAGTCAGACCTGCCAGAGGGATGGATCCGCAGAAGCACAGCTTTGGGGTTTTGCGCGGTGCAAGCAAGTTCCCTGGCAGGAACTGGTTCCCTTTGGGATTTTGGCTGGGGGATGGGCGAGGGAGATGGCGCTGGTGAGCAACTTTGTTCCCCTCCAAGCTGAGCTCTGTAGTCGGGGGCTCAACAACTCTCCCTCCTGTTGTCCTCCAGCCTTCCCGTTCTCCGAGCAGAGCTGTTAGCTTATAACCTTCCAGATGTCAAGTCCCACTTGCTGTCGGAACACACTCCGTCCGGCCCCTCCGCTTTTGCAAGCCAGACTCGGGGGCTCTGCTTGGCTGGCTGGCCACCCCTCTGCCCCGGCTCCCTCCCACCAGTCCGTGGAGCGCTCACCGCCTCTCCACCCTTCCTACCCTCTTCCGTGGGGCTCTCGTCTGCGCTTGGCTCCAGAGACTCCGTTCTGCTAATTCTCTGGCGTTTTTCTGGGTTATTTAGGCAGGTGTAGGTGGAATCTAAGTGATCAGCAGGACGCGCGGTGAGCCCAGCGTCCTCCTATGCCGACATCTTCCCAGGATTCTCTCTAACATTATATGCTAAAGATATTCCATATCAGTTCGTAAAGAACTCTTTATGCTTTATGGATAAATATCCCTTTTAATTTCCAAAGTTACTATAATTTATTTAATGAGATCCTACTGATGGGCATCCAATATTACAGTTCTGTAGTAAGAGTACACATAAGTGATTTCCTACATAAAAACATATCTAAACTAAATTCCCAAATGTAGGAGTGCTAGGTTAAGAGCATGTGTGTATTTTTTAACAGATGAACATAGGGGAAAAGAGAGGCAAACCATAAAACAGACTTTTAACTATAGAGAACACTGAGGGTTGCTGCAGGGGAGGTGGGCGGGGGAGATGGGTTAAATAGGTGATGGGGATTAAGCAGAGCACATGTGATGAGCACTGGGTGTTGTATGTAAGTGATGACTCACTAAATCCTACACCTGAAAATAATATTACACTGTATGTTAACTAACTGGAATTTAAATTAAAACTTGGAAGAAAAAAAAGAGTATGTGTGCATTTTTAATTTTCGTAGATACTGGCAAATTGCCCACAAGGGAGTTGGCACAAATTTCACTCCGTCTAACAGTGTACAATACTTGCTTTATTAAGCTGACAGATGAAAAATAGTTTCTTAGTGTAGCTTTATTTTTTTTAAGTTTATTTATTTATTTAAGTAATCTCCACAACCAACATGGGGCTCAAACTCATGATCCCTAGATCAAGAGTCACATGCTCCACCCACTGAGCCAGCCAAGCACCCCTCTTAGTGTAGCTTTAATTAGAAGTTAACTCATTATGAGTTATTTTGAGTGTCTTTTCACATGTTTATGAGCCACTGCTATTTCCATTTATGGGAGCTGTCTTTATATATTGTTTGTTGATCTTTTCCTTATTGTTTTATAAGAGTTCTGTATATTAGGGAACTTTGCCCTTTTTCTGTGGTTTGAAATTCAGAATTTTTTCCCCTGTTCATCATTTATCTTTTGGCCTTGTTAAGCTATTTTTTACCATATAGAAATAGTCAAAACTATCAGTTTTGTTTTTTATGCTTCACTCTGCTCCAGCTATACTAACCTTATTTTTACCTTTAAAATATGCTATCGAGGTGTTGGTATTTGCTGTTCTTTCTGCCTGAAATTCTCTTCCCAGAGATACGTGTTTCACTTCCTCCTTCACCTCTTTTGAGTCTTTGACCAAATACCAACTTTTCAGTGAGACTATTTTGTATTGCAGGCTCCCCTTCCCTGCTTTGTTTTTCCTCTATCACCTGTAGCTCACAGGCTTTAGGAGTATTTTTAGTTGTCTCGTAGAGACATTGCAGCTCACCTACACAAACAAGTGAGAATTAACATCTTCAACATGGTCATCACCTCAGGAGACTAGACACATGGTCCACTGAAGCTGCCATTGTCCAAAACATTTTGGGGACAACTTCTTTAAGAACTTCATTCAGAGACAGCTTAAAGCTTTACAAGGAAAGCAGTCCTGTGCCCTGAAAACGTGTTTCTCAGTGTAGTCCATTAACCCCTAATATAAAAATCACCTGGTGTGGGTTGGCAGCTTATTAAAATGGGCAGTTTCCTGGGCCTTTCCCCAGATCTACTGAATCAGAATCTCTGGGGAATGGGGCTGAGGAACCTGCCTTTTAAAATGGGGCTCAAAAAAAAAAAAGAGGTTAGAGTGGGAGAGAGCCAAAGCATAAGAGACTGTTAAAAACTGAGAACAAACTGAGGGTTGATGGGGGGTGGGAGGGAGGGGAGGGGAGGGTGGGTGATGGGTATTGAGGAGGGCACCTTTTGGGATGAGCACTGGGTGTTGTATGGAAACCAATTTGACAATAAATTTCATATATTGAAAAATAAAATAAAATAAAATAAAATAAAATAAAATAAAATAAAATAAAATAGGGCTCAGTCAGTTGAGCATCTGGCTCGATTTCGGCCCAGGTCATGATCCCAAGGTTGTGGGATCAAGCCCCACGTCAGGGCTTAAGATTCTCTCGCTCCCTCTCACTCTCTCTGCAAAATAAACAAACTCCCTAGGTGATTCCTAAGCCATTAAAGCTTAAAGATCACGGCCTGTATAATCAGTGTCCCCCAGCTTAGTCACATACCTTTTCCTCAGTTTGAATCATACTTAAGACTATTTCCAAAAATCAAAACTACCCTCAAAGGACAAAGAGTGTACCAGAGGTACTGAAGATCATTCCCAATACAAACTCCAGAACTGAGCTAAACAATGGGATAGGCATGCAGACGTGGAAATGGTGTTGCAGTAGGAAACAAAACTCTTTGGCCTGATTTTGGTATGCTTGGCAGTGCTAGTAACTTGATAAGTCTCACTTCACACATTAAAGGACCTTGGCTTTAATTTTCTTATTAAAGAGAAAAGCAGAAGAAAGAATGGCTAGATAGGTAGATGATCTCAAGGATTCTTTCTTTTATGTTCTGGTTTTTCTACTGATATACATAAATGTGGTTAAACAAACCCACATGTATGCACATGTGTGAGTAATGAGGATTATTACTCTAGCAAAAACAGCTTGTTTGGTCTGTTTTAAAGGGAAGAGACTTTGGAGTGCCTGGGTGACTCAGTTTGTTAAGTGTCCAACTCATGATTTCAGCTCAGGTCATGATCTCATGGTTTGTGAGTTTGAGCCCCACATTGGGCTCTCTGCTATCAGCATGGAGCCTGCTTCAGGTCCTCTGTTCCCGTCTTTCTCTGCCTCTCTCTCTCTCTCAAAAATAAATAAGCATTAAAAATTTTTTAATAAATAAAGGGAAGAACCTTAAACCAAAGTAACTTAAGGAGTAGTATAAAATTAGCAGCTATAGCTAAGGAAATGTATACATAGATTCTGCCTTAAATTATTTGGTAATATTGGCGAAGTCCCATAGCACTGTTGAACATGAATATCTTCTGCTTAGTAACCTCTCATTTTGAAGAAATGGTTCACACTTTATCAGAAAGACAATTAATGTTTAATGGCTCAAGGGTAAGCAGCCAGAAATTTTAATACAGATTCTTGCTTTTAAATTAGTTAACACTGCTAAACATAAATACATTAAAAAAAATTTTTTTTAATCTTTATTTTGAGAGACAGACAGTGTGAGCACAGGAGGAGCTGAGGGATGGGAGACACAGAATCAGAAGCAGGCTCCAGGCCCTGAGCTGTCAGCACAGAGCCTGACACGGGGCTCGAACTCACGAACCATGAGATCACGACCTGAGCCAAAATCGGATGCTTAACTGACTGAGCCACCCAGGCGCCCCAGTAAATACATTTTTTAATAGTGATTTTAGTTCTGTTTCCTTTTTGTTTTACTTCATTTTTTTTTTTATTAGAGATGAGTAAGTTTGGGAAAACAGACTCTAATTGCATTTAGCTACATAATTGTGTTGTGCCTATCATATCCACTTTTAAATGTGTAAGGTTTTGGGGCGCCTGGGTGGCGCAGTCGGTTAAGCGTTCGACTTCAGCCAGGTCACGATCTCGCGGTCTGTGAGTTCAAGCCCCGCGTCGGGCTCTGGGCTGATGGCTCAGAGCCTGGAGCCTGTTTCCGATTCTGTGTCTCCCTCTCTCTCTGCCCCTCCCCCATTCATGCTCTGTCTCTCTCTGTCCCAAAAATAAATAAACGTTGAAAAAAAATTAAAAAAAAAAAACATGTGTAAGGTTTTGTAGTATTACACAGCTGTAGCATCATGTCTTTTCTTATTTTCCAAATATTAATACTTCCCCTTTCATTCTCTAAATGAAAATAAAACCAGTGACTATTTTGGGTTTTAGTCAACAATTCTTACTATGCAAAAAATCTTTCTGGGGCACCTAGGTGGCTCAGTCAGTTGAACGTCTGACTTCAGCTCAGGTCATGATCTCGTGGTCCATGAGTTCAAGCCCCGCGTTGGGCTCTGTGCTGACAGCTCAGAGCCTGGAGCCTGTTTCCGATTCTGTGTCTCCCTCTCTCTCTGACCCTCCCCCATTCATGCTCTGTCGCTCTCTGTCTCAAAAATAAATAAACGTTAAAATATATATATATATATTTTAAATCTTTCAGTGTTAGCCCCTAGGTATAAGCTATCATTTGATTCTTTTTTGTTTTTTGATTCTTTTTTAATTTTTTAAATGTTTACTTATTTTGAGCGACAGAGAGAGACAGAGACAGAGCACAAGCGGGGGAAGGAAAGAAAAAGAGAGGATGACACCGAATCTGAAGCAGGCTCCAGGCTCCAAGCTGTCAGCACAGAGCCCAACACAGGGCTCAAACTCACAAACCATGAGATCATGACCTGAACTAAAGTCAGATGCTTAGCCAACTGAGCCACCCAGGCACCCCAAAAGCTTTTATTTTAATCCTGAAAGTATAGTTGTGATAAAAATGTTAGATATCATTATGCAATTAGTAATAAAATAGCTACCAATTTGAAGGGATACCATATTTTGTATCTTACAAGAATATAAATGTTTTAAATGTAAGTATTACTCCCATTTTACATCTGAGGTTCCTTGGGAACCTCAATATTACATATTGAAATGTAATAATCAGGAAGCCTCACAGAGTCATTAGCAGTTTCTAGCCTCCATTTTTTATCAGATGTGCATCCTTTTGTATTATCTGGTATACAGTAGATAGTAAATGTTTGTGGAATCTCACCATTCCTAAATTGCTGTGTTTCTTCTATTATGTATCTTATGCTGGAGTACAACTTAGTAAAAGTCAGTGACTCATTTAATTATGAATTTGATTGAGAGAAACTAAACTATATCCTGTTTTGAATTAAAATGAGATTACTTTTTCCCATATCTGATTTATTAGTAATCCTGGTTTCCATTAGCAAGATAGAAAAGTACTATGCTTCAGAGACTGAAAATTTTACTAGTGATTAATATATGCTAGCCATTAGATGTTCTGCTTTTTTTCTTCCCAAACTTTAGATTAAAAGATAAGATTGTATCTAATTGTAGATTTCTAAGAGCAAGAACTGGTGAATATGAGCTACTAATTATATTTTGTTTCATCAGCAAGGCCAAAGTTTGAGACTTCTCACTCACTTCCCCCACCACTACCATCACCCAGCCCCCACCAATGAATTGCTTTATTATACTTGATTTGTGATTAACTGTTTTCTCTTCATTCACTTTCTCAACCTTTCCTTCTTCTTCCCCTTCCTCCTTACCTCCCTTCCTCCCACCTTCATTCTTTGTCTTTTAAATTTGTCACTTTAGCTTTTTGTTTTGGGGGGTTGATTCCTCTTAATTAGATATATGAGGAGTAAACTGTTTCATTTACTTAAAGCTTTTATAATTAAAAAACAAAGCCATTTCTCCTTGCCAGGGAACAGTTGCCATTGCTTCCCCTTCTGGGTTTGAGATTGTAGGAATCCAATTGTGGAAACCATTTATCCCTTTGTGACACCTGACTCTCTTGAACACCGTATGCAGTTAGGCTGACAAGTTTGGTGCTGCCATTAGATGCACTGGCACACTTTTAGCTCTTTAAAAGGGAAGAAAATGCCACACAATTCTGAAAACCACATTTTTTTTCTTGATAACAATTTGTTTTTCCCTTGTCTGTTTTTGTGCTAATGTTCTGAAGTGGATTTTTGCTGTTGGTAGTATGCTATGAATGGTAACTTTGTGTTGTGAATAGATGTTGAGAGGAAGAAGTGGAGTCTCCTAGCCATGAGAAGGATGTGATATCTGTGTGGTGAAGTTCTTGTAAATTGTAATAGAAGGAACTGACAAGCAGGAATTTTGTAATTTGGCTGTCCATTGGCCCTATATGCTCTCATTGATTGTAATTTGAAAATCTCAAAGTAAACATGATTCAGATCTTAGGAAGATTAATTAGATTAATTAAAAATTTAACAAAGTCTCTCTTTGATTAGAACAAATTGTTAGTTAAGGCCACTAGAAAGCATCAACTGGCTGCGGGATTCCTGTGTATTTCTCCACGACTTCCAAAACATTAGAATGATTTGCCAATACCTGCTAGAAAACTGATCACTTTGTTGTTTTTTATAGTTAATTGAACAGCTAATGTGCCTTTGAAGGCTGTATTTCTCTTGAATACACTTTGTGAAGTTTTGAAATGTGTGTTGTGTATTAATTTAAACTCAAGAAGTTACCTCTATTTTCATAATTATTTTCCCTTCTAGCTCATTTTCATAAAATGACAATTTGGGAAGTACACAATTTCCAGGCAAATTGTCTTGAAATTGAATACTTTAAACCACTAAGCTAACCAGCGTGTCTGCCTGCTTTCTCTCTTTTCTCCTTCCTTCCTTCCTGGCTTCTTTCTTCCCTTCCTTTTTTGAGGGTATCCTGTTTAGGTAGTATTTAATATCACTTGTGAGGCTAGTGCTATGATGGGCATCTACTGTGATATCCACTTAATCCATTGGTGTGAAAGCAACAAGGACTTATTTTCTCTCTTTTGTAGGGAATGACATTCCAGATGTTTTTTGACATTTTTAAATTCAGAGGTTGCCAATGATCAAATCAGGGTCAAGATTGACCTCAAATATTTTAGTAACAGCAGAAAGAAAAATGACATCCTAACGTTCTAGTGTCTTGATCTACACATCTCCATTGATGAATTAAAACTATATGAGTGTGAAATTTTGTACTGGAGGCTTAGGCTGCTTGAGCACCTTTTATTGTATAATAGTTCTGGAATGTGAAGATCTGAATTTTCATGGGAGCACTGATATTTCATTGCCAACAATTGATTTCTTAGGGCCTTGTCATTTCAAATTGCCATGAGATCTGGTTATTGCTGCTCTAAATATATATATGAAACTGCCTCCCAGTGAACTTATTGCTGTGGTGCTAACTTGCCTTGACACTCTTGCTGACAGCTCTCGTGGCCCTTAACATGGTCTACTTCCTGTAGTCACAGCACAGGTTTTGTGGAGGATTCAGCCTAAATTTCTGGAATGAATTTCTATAGACAAGAGATATATGGGTTTTAAAAATTAAGAGGTTTGATTCTGTTTTGAATTTGGATATCAAATGAATCTGAGCACATGACATTTTAATGCCGTTTGTCTTTTCAAATAGATTTACCTTCTAATGCATGTGACAACAGGATTTTGCTCATCAGCTAGAACATACATTTCAGAGGAGTTGTTACCTAAAATATTATCATAAGGCATAAGAAAACACACGATTTAAGTTGCCTTTCATGAACATAATTAAGAATTAATAAGCCAGTACCAGTGGCTAGTCCCCAGAATTTCCACTGTTTTGCCTTTTGTGACCTGTGTTATTAAAAGTCCATTATTTTTACAGACTTTATTAAATTGGATCTTATTAAAGCATTCTATATTTGCATTTGGTCTTTCATAATTCATTATTATTATGACATTTACTTTTTACCATCAGATCTGAAAACATATCATAAGCTACCCTTTTCTCTTGAAAGAAATGCTAATTTCAAACAGTCCTCTAATAGAAGAGAAAAGCTTTATCAGTTTTTTCATTTATTCCAGATCGTGTTAAGAATACTAATGCTAGACTTCAGTATGCTAATATCTCTGAGCTTTTTTGGTCAAAAGCTTAGAATTATTATTTTTATCTCATGGTAAGTATGAAACTAGAAGGCCCACTACTACTGGAAAAAACACAATTCTAAAGTACAATTCTTGATTAGAATCAAGACTTGTGAAAATGTTGCTAAATCCTGTTTAGTCTAGGATGCTGCCAGTCAATTTAACTTTGTACCACACGGTATTTGTCCTATTTAAGAAATTCTTTCCTCTTAAAATTCATTTTGTTTGTTTTTCTCATTGTTTAGGGCAGTATAGCTTGCAATGTTTAAGACTAAGAATCCTATTCTCTCAGCCTCCAGCCAGCATTTAGGGCTTGCTGCCTGCTTTCCTGTATGATAATTATTTCTGTATCATTTAAGATATTGTTGAAAACTCAGTATAGCAGGACTGTATGTAGTGATAACAGACAGGCTATTTGTAACATAATTAGTAAAACAGTGAGTTTTTTGTTGGGGAACTAGTAAGTTTATTAAACTCCGAAATGAAATTGACTTTGACTTTTGTCTCATTTTAGATTTCTGACAATGTGCAATAGACATTTTGGCAGTGTTGTGGCACAAACCATTCGGACTCAAAAAACAGATCAGTTTCCACTTTTTCTGATTATTATGGGAAAACGTTCATCTAATGAAGTGTTAAATGTGATACAAGGTAAAGTACCTGTCACAAAGGGAGTAGAGTGTCTTCTTGTGTATGAGATAACCTTATAATATTTACCATCAAAGTTGAAAGTAATTCTCTATATTGGTGAACATCTTTGTATTTTAAAACATAGAATATCCTAAAAAAGAACATCTTCAAAAAGTACAGGTTCTATGAAGAATGAAATACGCTGCATTAAATTCCAACAGAAATTTCTTTTTTTTTTTTATTTAAAAACATTTTTTTAATGTTTATTTATTTTTGAGAGAGACAGAGTGCAAGCAGGGGAGGGGGAGAGAGAGAGGGAGACACAGAATCTGAAGCAGGCTCCACGCTCCGAGCTGTCAGCACAGAGCCCGACGTGGGGCTCAAACTCATGAACTGTGAGATCGTGACCTGAGCTGAAGTCAGACACTGAACCAACTGAGCCACCCAGGCGCCCCACCAACAGAAATTTCTTAATAAAATTGCACAACCCTTGGGACATAGTATAATCATGTTAATTGTTCAGAACTGCTAAATTCTCCAACAATTAAGTCATAATCACTTGTCAAACATGACATTTTTTATACATATATTGATTTCTTGCTGTAATGTTGATTAATTGAAAGAAATGCTGATCTTTAGTTATCTAGAAAAGCCAGTGACTGGGTATTATAAATCAATTGTTCACACAGTGGTTGCTGGTACCCCTTATTTGTGTGAATCCGTGTTAGGATACAGTGCTAAGGTATGAAGCTATAGGATGCCTATAAGTTTAATCACATAGCTTACTCTTTACAAACAAAAACAGTGACTGATTTTTTATAAAACTGTTACTGATATACCCCAAGGATTATTATAAAATTATTATTTAGAACATAGCTTAAATTGAAAACAGTATATCTTTCCTATGCCATAGTGAAAAGATATTTCTCATGCCCCAAGCTAAAGCTTGTGTCTGAGATACTTTCTTTTTTTTTTTTAAGTTTATTTTGAGAGGGAGAGAGCACTAGTGGAGGAGAGACAGAGAGAGTGGGAGAGAGAGAATCTCAGGCAGGCTCTGGGCTGTCAGTGCAGAGTCCAATGTAGGGCTCAAACTCACTAACCATGAGGTTATGACCTGAGCTGAAACCAAGAGTCGGTCACTTAACTGACAGAGCCACCCAGGTGGCCCTGAGATACTTTATTTCTACCTGTATTTCAGTTAAAAGTTCTATAGTGGATAATATGATGTCGGGGCATGGTGTAAATTCTAGTGCCTTTAAAACTCAAAATAAAACCTCTGGTATTTTATGTTTGCTCTGTAACTAAAGCATTGAGTTTCATAAACAATGCTAAAGATCTTCTAGGGGAATGAATTACATAGGGTAAATGGATAATGAAGATAATATTTCATTCCTGTTTTCCCTGTCAAAGGCAGTATTATAATAGTCAGTGGTTCTTAAAATGTATTCCATGGATCCTGGAGGTCCTCTGGACCCTTTCACTGGATCCGTGACATCAAATTGTTTTCATGATAGTGATAAGACTTTTCTTTTTTGCCTCTTTTTTTTTTATTACTGTGCTAACATTTGCATTGGTGGCACAAAATCAAATTTGTGTAAAACTACTGGCACCTTCACACAAATCAAGGTCATGACCAAAACTATACCAGTAGCATATTCTTTACCTCTATTATGTGCAATTTTAAAATTATTTTATTAAATTCCACCCTTTTTATAGTTTGTGTGACACACGAGAGGTATGGATAACACATTTCTGCTGCATTTCAGAGTACAAAGGTAGTCTCAAAGAAAAGCACTTGTATGGTTGCTTGAGCTGAACGAGTCATTTTTTTCTTACAGAACATCATTTTTACTTGAAAATACTGAGAGACAAACTATACTTAAATAGCCTAGGTATTCTGTTTCTTACAGAACATCATTTTTACTTGAAAATACTGAGAGACAAACTATACTTAAATAGCCTAGGTATCAGTACTTGTTGCCACTGATAAAACTTGAGCTTTTAAGCAAAACATTGTCATCCACCATAAAATTGACAGCTTAAATAATTTTCTGATGACATCAGTTGTAAGATTAACAAATGTGATTTTTTGATATCATATAATTAGGTATGTCAATATTGAGGAGAAATGCATAAGTCAGTGAGCCAATATTTTCAACATGACCAATGCATGATATTATAAAATCATGCATAGGTAAAAGATCCATTCAAAGAGCAAGATAGGTCAGTGGATCTTAATATTACAAAATACAAACAGTTCATCAATGGTTTCAAGTTCTTCACATACTTGGAGAAACTTCTACTTGTCAGTTTAGGTGTATCAAAGAATATTTACAATTATCTATTAAAATACTCCTCTCTTTTTCACCTACATATCTATGTGAGACCAGATTTGCTTCATAAATTTTAACTAAGACATAAAACAACATATTGTAACTGGTTTAATATACAAGTAAATATGAGAATCCAGTTATGGTCTATTAAGCCGGACATTAACGACATTTGCAAAATGTTAAAACAATACCATTCTTCTTGCTAAACTTTTTCATTTGGAACATAGAGCCATTTTTCATAAAAATGTAGTATTTATATTAACATGTAATGGGTTTATTATTGTTACTTTTAAACGAATTGATAAATATGCTTTAAGTATTTCAACTTTAATTTCTAACACAATAAATGTTGATAACAATAACCCACATAAAAATTATTTGGGGATCTCAAAAGTTGTTAAGGGTGTAAATGAGTTCTGAAAACAAAAGGTTTTTTTTTTTTTAATTTTTTTTTCAACGTTTTTTATTTATTTTTGGGACAGAGAGAGAAAACGGGGGAGGGGCAGAGAGAGAGAGGGAGACACAGAATCGGAAACAGGCTCCAGGCTCCGAGCCATCAGCCCAGAGCCTGACGCGGGGCTCGAACTCACGGACCGCAAGATCACGACCTGGCTGAAGTCGGACGCTTAACCGACTGTGCCACCCAGGCGCCCCTGAAAACAAAAGTTTTAAAACTACCGCAATAGGCTATAAAGAAAAAACTTGTCCAGAACTGCATTAATTGGTCCCTTTTCTCTGTCTTGTCCAGTTTGGCAGTGAATCCTTACAGTTAGGTTTGAAGCATAGTTGATAAGCAGGCTTAAGCCTGAAAATGAATGGCCAGTACCCTCCAAAAAGAAGTCCTGTTCCTAGGCACCTGGGTGGCTTAGTCAGTTAAGCGTCTGATTCTTGATTTCAACTCAGGTCACACACAGTTTGTGGGACTGAGCCTGCATCACGCTTTGCACTGACATCACGGAACCTGCTTGGGGTATTCTCTCTCCCTCTCTCATTCAAAATAAATAAACAAACAACATAAGAATTCATATCCCATGCATTGAGTCTTAGTCGCTACAGTTTGCAAATAAGAAAGGGAAACTCAAAGATTTGCCCAGTATCAAAATTGAAGTTTCTCCAAAACTCTTTCCATTTGTCATACCAATTAATAACTATCAGTGATTGTGTATTCTGTGATAAGGAAATTGATCCTTAGAGAGCTATAGTCAGTCACTGATTCACTTAGTTATTCGCTTACTAAGTGAATAGTTAATTAAGCTCTTGTCATGTGCTAGGCAGTTTCTAGGCACTAGAACATATAGTTTTTAAGTTGTGGAGTTAGGTTAGAACTGTGGCTATAAAACCAACTCTGCTTTCTCACTACCATGGTATCACACCAAGATAATATTTGTTCTCTAGCTCATTTGTTCAGAGACTAGTGCTGATGTGACTGATTTATTTAGATTGTTTCTTTTACTAAGGACCACAGATGCTCCCTAACCTGCTGCCAGTGGTCATAAGGAAAATAGAGAAAAGGACCATTGAAAGGTCATGTTAGTCCAGCCCTACTCTAGAATAACACCAGCAAGGATGCTTGCTATTTGTTGTCCCGTTTCATCAATGGGACAAGAAGACCTCCTCTCAGGCCCCGGAGAAAGATG
The DNA here is from genome assembly GCF_016509475.1 of Prionailurus bengalensis. NCBI lineage: Eukaryota > Metazoa > Chordata > Mammalia > Carnivora > Felidae > Prionailurus > Prionailurus bengalensis. Next base: position 40,501,830 of record NC_057345.1, on the reverse strand, counting down.
GGCACTTTTGCATGTAGTTTTGAAAGAAAAGAAGAATTGCCAAATCTTTATGTATCCTTATGGATTTCTCTCTTGTAGATGTATCCAAAGCAAGTAACAGGACAATGCATTCAAGAAATGGTGTATATGTGCTTTATGTGCTATACTTTTGTCATGGCATTGGGCAGAGAATAAAATAGCATTAAGGAAAATCAAGCATTTATTTGTTTTGTTTTTTTATTTTTTTACTATTTATTTTTGAGAGAGAGAGTACGCAAGCAGAGTTGGGGCAGAGAGGGAGACAGAGAATCTGAAGCAGGCTGTGTGCTATCAGCACAAAGCCTGACATGGGGCTCAAACCCATGAACCGTGAGATCCTGACCTGAGCCAAAGTCTGACGCTCAACTGACTGAGCAACCCAAGCACCCCAAAAGGAAATCAAATATTTAAATACTCTCTTATAAAACTAATATAACACTGTATATTAACTAACTGGAATTAAAATTAAAACTTTAAAAGATTAAAATAAAATAAAATAAATAAGTACTCTCATAAAGTTTATAGTATAGTCATTTAAAAGCAGCTGAAAGGGAAAAATATCAGTTGGGCAAAAAAAGAACTCTTCTTTTTTTTTTTTTTTCCAGAAAATGAATTGCTGTTTGCGTCACCAGAGTTTTTAGTGATAAGAGATAATTCTAAATAAATAGTGTACTGAGATGGCAAAGAGAACAGGCTTTTTGAGTCAGACTCATTTGATTTCAAACCCTGGCCCCACCACTTAATCAGCTTGATCTTGATTGCACAGGTTACTTGAGCTCTCAAAGTCAAAATCATAATGATACTTTCAAAGCATTGTTGTACAGGTTAAATGAGATTATATATATAATCTAAATCCAAATTCTATAGCTATAAATAAATATATACTATATACTATACTATATAATGTATATAAATAATATATCTATAATATATTTGCATATAATAATAAATATATAATATGTACTATACTATATATAATATATAAATACATATTGTAATAATATATAAAATATAAATATATTATTTATATATAAATATATAATATAAAATATATTATAATAATAAATATATAACATATACTCTACTGTAAATAAATATATAATCTAAATACTATATATATATTTATATTTTTGCCCAACTGATATATATATATATATATGTATATATATATATATATAGTATTTAGCCTAATTATTGGCATATAAACAATTGGTAGTTGTTGCTAGTATCTTTAAGTACCTGCATTTTTCTAACTTGAAAGAACTTCTGATCCTCATAACTTAACCATTCTTCTTCATAGTGCTGAAAAATCTTTCTCATTGAGAGATGGTTCCCTCAAATCTACTGTATTTGAAATTTCAACTGCCTGTATACTGCTTTACTCTTTCACATTGAACATATGAAACTTTTCAATGAAAATGTGAAAGTGTTTTAACTAGATATTAGCATAGTAGTCTGCAGTTTTTATTAGACTTCAGTTACTCCTTACTGATTAATTCTAGAATGGCTTTCCATTTTATTATAACTTTAATAATGTGAAATTTGGCAATCTCCGTGTGTTGCTAGGTAACACAACAGTGGATGAGCTAATGATGAGACTCATGGCTGCAATGGAGATCTTCACAGCCCAACAACAGGAAGATATAAAGGATGAGGTAAGATGAAAGGTTAAGTAGACTTTTAATAGGATTTTGATGGGATAATTTGTCAAATGGAGATGCTTGCCTATGTCATGATTGATAAATAAGGATAATGAAGATGCATTTCCAGATGAACCAAGGACTTTTATGCCATTGAGTTTACCTTTCAGTCCTTTCTTTTCATGACCCTAAGACCCAACAATTTGTTTAACTTTATGGACATTTATACTTTGCTAGATTTGGAGTGGTGACAGGAGGTCAATTTGCAAGAAATGAATTCCGAAGCATATTTACAAAAGAAACGAGAGTCCAGGAAATCCTGTGTACTATGTGGTTTTTTCACTCACTTTCAAGATCCTCCTACTCTTTTTAAATATTGAGATTGATTAGGAGTGAACAGATTTTACATTTGAACATATTTTTGAAACACTGGGAGGCTTAGTAAAAGATCTCCAGAATTCTGAATTTCTCAGTCTCTTTAGTATATTCAGTTGGTATAGATGGCATGAGCATGGAACCTCAAATAAAATAATAATAACAGCAATATTGATAATGACAGTAGTAGTCAACATTTACTGAATATTTATAATGTGCTAAGCACTGAGCTAAGAAGTGATCTCAAAACAACCCCATGAGGTTGTATATGAGTCACAGAAACTCTGCCACAGAGTTCTGGCAGAAAACACATGGCACTTTCAAACTTGGTTATTTGAGAACAGTTTAATAAAAGAACTGTTTATAAAGGTAAGGTCAGGGTTTATGGAAATCAGCAATAGTTAGTACAAACTCTAGGGCAAAGAGGAGCCGTTAACCACCCCTAGGCCTAAATGCGTTGGAGAAGGTGGTGTATCGAGAGGACTGTATCTAGTAGAGGGATATAGCCATTGGTGTCCTGGTAGAGAGGAAACCCGGAAATAGCTTTACTTTCCTTCCAAGCTCTGATCTCCTACTAGTACCTCCTACTGACCTAACCCAACCAGAAGCTGAAAATCAAGAGAACCACCCTGGGCAAAAACTAGGTGAAGTGTGGATACTGAGGACCAAATGAGAGATAATCTAATACAGATTGGTACTATTATCTTCACTTCTCAGATGAGAATGCTGAAGATCGAAAGGGTTAAGGTCATTTGCCCAAGGTCACATGGCTAGTAGGACCTATAATAATCTCAAATAATCATTATTGCTATATCAGTCAAAAAATTTCTGGGTTTGGAAAACAGCCTAAAAATTATGAAACACATGCTAGCATTTGTTCGTTTGAGATGCTTATTTCACAGGTACTTATTAAATTATCCCTCCTAATATTTTTAATTGAAAAAATTTTTTTCATAGACAAATAGAGAAAGTTTGATTTCTGAGTAATGATGAAAAGTTTCCAGCTATAGGGAGTACTTTCAATACAATACCCATTAGCTATTACAAATGGAAAACATGTAGACATATTTTTTACTTTATTTGCTTGTCTCTTTTTCTATTAGACTGAGTTTAAGAACAAGAGTTGGGTCATATTCACATTTATAACTGTATCCCCTAACGGTATACCTAGGATGAAGTAAGCACTCAACAAATGTTTGCTAAATGATTGACTAAATGAATACTTGGCAGAATTCACATGAAATAATGTTAGTTGATGGGGCACCTGGGTGGCTCAGTTGATTAAGTATTCAACTTCAGCTCAGGTCATGATCTCACAGTTCATGAGTTCAAGCCCCACATCGGGCTCTGTGCTGACAACTTGGAGCCTGGAGCCTGCTTCTGACTCTCTCTCCCTCCCTTTGTGTCCCTCCCCTGCTTGCTCGCGCGTGCACTCTCTCTCTCTCTCTCTCAAAACTAAACATTAAAAATAAAAGAAAGAATGTTAGTTGAAAAAAAGAATTCTTGATTATAGTGGTATAAAATCTGATTAACAAGTTAACACTAATTAACAAATACAAAAATTTGGAGTGCTGTAACTAGTTTAGAGTTTTAATACACATTAGGTTTCTTTCATTGCTGAGAAAATGATGTTTGTAATTTTCCTTAATAGCCAGTGTTTCATTTACTCTAAAGAAAAGGTAATCAGGTATATGGTGGAAAGATGTTTATCTGTTACTCTATAAATTGACAATGACATTTTGAAATAATGAAGTACTGTACTTACTTAGGAATTTGTAATAATAGGTGTGTTGCTGTTCATGATTACATTTATCCTGCAATAGAGGCATTGATTGACAATAATTCACTAAACACATTCTTCAGCCATTTAAATCTTGAGTCTCATTAGTACTAGATTTACAGATTATGCTGTATAATAATATGAATGCACTATATTTGCATGCATATTCCCAGTTCATTCTTTCGTCTTAATTTGTGTTCCTCATAATTCATTGGTAAAGAAATTGACTTTAATTCCTTTAATACTGAGCACAAATTTTAATATCAGGGTTACAGGAAAAATCCAAGGCTCCATATAATTGAAATTTTTATTGAAATTTAACTGTAAGAGGTAAGGATTTCTCTTTGTTTTTAGTGTCTTCATGGAAGTTATTATTCAGTTCATAAGTAGAGTTCCTAAGACAAGCTTTTCTAGGTTCAACGACTTGTTTTGGACTATGCATAGATCATAAATGATTTGGTATCTGCTGTGTATGTAACAAGAAACACTGTCCCTTATAATGGCGAATTTGCTTTTACTCTTCTAAAAATTTCAGGTAAGGCTTTATCTTAAGCTTGCAATTATAATCAAATTCATAGACAGGGTTGGGGCACAGCTTCCTAGGCCTGAATTTATGTAAACTTAACTTTGGTTCAGTTGTATCCATTACTTCCCTGATTCCATTGTATTCGTGCAACCAGAGATGCCTATACTATACAAAGCTTTTATTAAATAAAACCAAGCCCAAACATATTCATTCTCTGAATTATTCTTTAATGGCCCAGAATGCGCTAACCTTTGTATCACTAATTGTTCTATTTTCTTTTCTTTTTCTTCCAAGATTTTATTTAAATTTAAGTTAGTTATTAATGTATAGTGTAGTATTGGTTTCAAGAGTAGAATTTAGTGATTCATCACTTACATACAACACCCAGTACTCACCACAACAAGTGACCTCCTAATGCCCATTACCCATTTAGCCCATCCCCCCCACTGACCTCCCTTCCAGCAACCTTCAGTCTGTTCTCTATATTTAAGAGTCTTTTATGGTTTGCCTCCCTCTCTGTTTATATTTTATTTTTTCTTCCCTTCTATATTCATCTGTTTTCTTTCTTAAATTCCATATATGAGTGAAATCATATGATATTGTCTTTCTCTGACTGACTTATTTTGCTTAGATACCAGAAGATACTCTAGCTCCACCCACATTGTCACAAATGGCAAGATTTTGTTCTTTTTGATGGCTGAGGAATATTCCATTGCATATAATCAAGAAGCATACATTATATAAGCCTCTTGTTTTGGTAGAATGGCCTATAGTTTTATTCACAGACACTTTCAGTAATGATTTAGTTTGGTTTTTTAAGTGTTTACTGAACATCTATCAAGTATATAGCTCCAGGCTCAGTCCTGGGGACAGAGAGGTACTTTGCTGCAATGTAGGCTTATTGACAATGAAGGGATGAGGAGGAGAGTAAATATCACTACATGATAGTAGCCACATCTAAAATCTGTTTTTACTTACAGCCTGGTTCCAAACAATAGATACTTTCTAACATGTAAATAGATTCAATTATTTTCATATGCCCTATTTTCTTTAGCCAGTAGTAATCCAGAAAACTCTGATTGTAAAGAGTTTATGATACTTAGTTCCTGGTCTGTTTATTATTTCATTCGTTTCTTTGTTCATCCATTCAACAATGTATTTAGAATCCTCAGTGTCATAGGTGCAGGGATTACTTCTTTCCAGATTTTTCTATTTCTTCCTGATTCAGTGTTGGTAGGTTGTATGTTGAAAGGAATATTTTTTTTAGTTTATTTATTTTGAGAGAGAGAGAGAGAGAAAGAGAGGAGGGGGAGGGACAGAAAGAAAGGGAGAGAGAATCCCAAGCAGGCTCTGTGCTATCAGCACAGAGCCCAGTGCAGGGCTCAATCCTGCAAACTGTGAGATCATGACCTGAGCTGAAACCAAGAGTTGGACGACACTTACCTGATGGAACCACCCAGGCACCCTGCAAGGAATTTATCCATTCCTTCTAAATGATCTAATTTATTTGTATACTGGAATATAATTGTTCGTAGTAGTCTCTTATGATCCTTTTTGTAATATTGTGCTATCAATTGTAACATCTCCTCTTTCATTTCTGATCTTATTTATTTGAGCCCTCTGTTTTTCTTGGTGAGTCTGTCTAAAGGCTTGTCAATTTTGTTTATCTTTTCAAAAACTCAGCTCTTAGTTTCACTGCACTCTTATTTATTATTGAAATTTAATTGACATAAAATGGTATATTTTATTTATTATTGAAATTTAATTGATATAAAATGGTTTCAGGTATACAACATACTAATTCAATAATTCTATACATTATTCAGTGCTCACAATGATAAATATAGTTACACTGATCTTTTTTATTGTCTTTTAGTCTCCATTTCTTTCTCCTCTGATCCTTTCCATGTTTTCCCCTCTGCTAACTTTGGACTTTGTCCTTCTTTTTCTAGTTCCTTGAGAGTAAAGTTAGATTGTTTATTTGAGATTTTTCTTGTTTCTTGATATAGGCATTTATCACCATGAGCTTATCTCTTATAACTGCATTTGCAGTGTCCCATAAGTTTTGATAGGTTGTATTTCCATCTACATTTGTCTCAAGGTATTTTTTTATTTTTTCTTTGATTTCTTCATTGACCCACTGGTTGTTCAGCATGTTGTTTAAGCTCCACATATTTGTGAATATTCCAGTTTTCTTCTTGTAATTGATTTCTAGTTTCATACCATTTCAGTTGGAAAACATGCTTGATATGATTTCAGTTTTTATTAAGATTTTTTGTGTGCCCTAACATATGATTTATCCTGGACAGTATTCCATGTGTGCTTGAGACGAATGTGTATTCTGGTCCCTTTGGGATAAAATGTTCTGTATATGTTTCTTAAGTCCATCTTATCTAACCTGTCATTTTATTCTAGTATTTCCTTATTGACTTTCTGTCTGGATGATATATCCATTGATGAAATTGGGGTATTAAAGTCCCCTACTATTATTGTATTGCTGCCTCTTTCTCCCTTTTAGGTCTGTTAATATTTGTTTTCTATATTTAGGTACTTCTATGTTGGGTGCATAAATATTTTAAAAAGGATTCTTTATCCAATGTTTTTTCTCCATAGTTAATCCCAGATCACAGAAGATAATAATTTCTTTCATCTTGATTTGTATATTCATTTCATAAATATTTATTGATCTTTTCCTATGTACTAGACACTATGTAAAGCACCAGTACCACATCTGTGAGCAAGATAGGGCCACTGGGCTTACAACTCGGGAAGTAATCAGGAAGATAGAGCCCTGGGAGCACCTAGCCAGAGTGAGCTAGACATGCTGTGTAGGCAACTTGACATGGAGGACAGAGAAGGGCTCTTGCATTCTCCATGTAAGCTATGAGGCAGGTATAACAGGTGAGAATGAAGATAATAATAATAGCTACTCTTCAGGTTCCTGCTACATGCCAGCCATAGGTATTTCTCAGTATAATTCCTAGACTACCAGAATACTTAGCTATCCACCAAGGATTCCAGGCAGTTTGGTATGAATAAGCAATGTAATCAATTTTGTTAACATGTATTTCACATTTTGAAATGTAAAATAAATCGCATTTCATTCATCATATCTGTTTTATAGGCTGCTCATATACAACAGGATTGCATTGGTTGTTTTACTGAGACAAATTCATTTAACTGGGGCAGTTTACTTTGGCTTCTGAACTATTATGTCATTCACATGTTATTGTTAAACTTATATTCATTTTTCCTTGCTTAAATCAGTTATATTACCTTCTTAATTCCCCAAAATTGACCGTGGCTGAACTACCCTACAATGCAGTAATTGTACTATGAGATATTTACCCAAAGGATACAAAAATTCAAAAGGATAGGTGCCCCCTGATGTTTATAACAGCAGTACCTACAACCGCCAAACTATGGAAACAGCCCACATGTCCATCGATTGATGAATGGGTAAAGAAGATGTGATGTGTATATACGCGCACACACACACACACATACAATAAAATATTCCTCAGCCATCAAAAAAAATGAAATCTTGTCATTTGCAAAATGTGGATGGAGCTAGAGAGTATTATGCTAAGGAAAATAACTCAGAGAAAAACAAATACCATAGGATTTCACTCATGCGGAATTTAAGAAATGAAACAAAGGAGCAAAGGGGTAAAAAAAGAGAGGCAGACCAAGAAACAGACTCTAAACTATAGAGAACAAACTGATGGTTACCCGAGGGGAAATGGGCAGGGATATGGGTTAAATAGGTGATGGGTGATGGATATTAAGGAGTACATGTGTTGTGATGAGCACCAGGTATTATATGAAAGTGTTGCATCACCATATTGTACACCTGAAACTAACATTACACTATAAGTTAACTAAGTGGAATTTAAATGAAAACTTTTTTTAAAAATCTGGGCATGGTTTATAGCAACATTATTCGTAATAGCCAAGAGGTAGAAACAACACGAGTGTCCATAAAGGGACAAGGGTAAAAAATAACAACAACAAAAAAGTGGCATATGCATACAATGGAATACTATTCAGCCTTAAAAATGAATTCTGGTAGAGGCTACAATATCAGATAAATCTTGAAAACATTATGCCAATTCTCAAAAAGAAAAGGGAGGTGACCCAAATAGATAAAATCATGAATGAAAATGGAATTATTACAACCAATCCCTCAGAAATACAAGCAGTTATCAGGGAATACTATAAAAAATTATATGCCACCAAACTGGACAACCTGGAAGAAATGGACAAATTCCTAAGCACCCACACACTTCCAAACTCAAACAGGAAGAAATAGAAAACTTAAACAGACCCATAACCAGCAAAGAAATTGAATCAGTTATCAAAAATCTCCCAAAAAATAAGAGTCCAGGACCAGATGGCCTCCCTGGGGAATTCTGCCAGACATTTAGAGCAGAGATAATACCTATCCTTCTCAAGCTTTTCCAAAAAATTGAAAGGAAAGGAAAACTTTCAAAGTAATGAAGCCAGCATTACTTTGATTCCTAAACCAGACAGAGACCCAGCAAAAAAAAACTACAGGCCAATTTCCCTGAGAAATATGGATGCAAAAATTCTCAATAAGATACTAGCCAATCGAATTCAACAGCATATAAAAAGAATTATTCACCATGATCAACTGGGATTCATTCCTGGGCTGCAGGGCTGGTTCAACATTCACAAATCAATCAATGTGATACATCACATTAATAAAAGAAAAGAAAAGAACCATATGATCCTGTCAATCGATGCAGAAAAAGCATTTGACAAAATTCAGCATCCTTTCTTAATAAAAACCCTCGAGAAAGTTGGGATAGAAGGAACATACTTAAACATCATAAAAACCATTTATGAAAAGCCCACAGCTAACATCATCCTCAGTGGGGAAAAACTGAGAGCTTTCCCCCTGGGACCGGGAACACAACAGGGATGTCCACTTTCACGGCTGTTGTTTAACATAGTGTTGGAGGCTCTAGCATCAGCAATCAGACAACCAAAGGAAATCAGAGGCATCAAAATTGGCAAAGATGAAGTCAAGCTTTCACTTTTTGCAGATGACATGATATTATACATGGAAAACGACAGACTCCACCAAAAGTCTGCTAGAACTGATACATGAATTCAGCAAAGTCGCAGGATACAAAATCAATGTACAGAAATTGGTTGCATTCTTATACACTAATAATGAAGCAACAGAAAGACAAATAAAGAAACTGATCCCATTCACAATTGCACCAAGAATTATAAAATACCTAGGAATAAACCTAACCAAATATGTAAAAGATCTGTATGCTGAAAACTATAGAAAGCTTATGAAGGAAATTGAAGAAGGTATAAAGAAATGGAAAAACATTCTGTATTCATGGATTGGAAGAATAAATATTGTTGAAATGTCAATACTGCCCAAAGCTATCTACACATTCAATGCAATCCCAATCAAAATTGCACCAGCATTCTTCTTGAAGCTAGAACAAGCAATCCTAAAACTTGTATGGAACCACAAAAGACTCCAAATAGCCAAAGTAATTTTGAAGAAGAATACCAAAGCGGGAGGCATCACAATCCCAGACTTCAAGCTATACTACAAAGCTGTAATCATCAAGACAGCATGGTATTGGCACAAGAACAGACACATAGACCAATGGAATAGAATAGAGACTCCAGAATTAGACCCACAAAAGGATGGCCAACTCATCTTTGACAAAGCAGGAAAGAACATCCAATGGAAAAAAGACAGTCCCTTTAACAAATGGTGCTGGGAGAACTGGACAGCAACATGCAGAAGGTTGAAACTAGACCACTTTCTTACACCATTCAAAAAAAAAAACCCACCTCAAAATGGATAAAGGACCTGAATGTTTGACAGGATACCATCAAAACTCTAGAGGAGAAAGGAAAAAACCTCTCTGGCCTCAGCCACAGCAATTTCTTACTTGACACATCCCCAAAAGCAAGGGAATTAAAAACAAAAATGAACTATTGGGACTGAGTGAAGATAAAAAGCTTCTGCACTGCAAAGGAAACAATCAACAAAACTAAAAGGCAACCAACGGAATGGGAAAAGATATTTGCAAATGACATATCGGACAAAGGGCTAGTATTCAAAACCTATAAAGAACTCACCAAACTCCACACCCGAAAAACAAATAACCCAGTGAAGAAATGGGCAGAAAACATGAATAGACACTTCTCTAAAGAAGACATCCAGATGACCAACAGGCACATGAAAAGATGCCCACATCACTCCTCATCAGGGAAATACAGATCAAAACCACGCTCAGATACCACCTCACACCAGTCAGAGTGGCTAAAATGAACAAATCAGGAGACTATAGATGCTGGTGAGGATGTGGAGAAACAGGAACCCTCTTGCACTGTTGGTGGGAATGCAAACTGGTGCAGCCGCTCTGGAAAACAGTGTGGAGGTTCCTCAAAAAATTAAAAATAGGGGCGCCTGGGTGGCGCAGTCGGTTGGGCGTCCGACTTCAGCCAGGTCACGATCTCGCGGTCTGTGAGTTCGAGCCCCGCGTCGGGCTCTGGGCTGATGGCTCAGAGCCTGGAGCCTGTTTCCGATTCTGTGTCTCCCTCTCTCTCTGCCCCTCCCCCGTTCATGCTCTGTCTCTCTCTGTCTCAAAAATAAATAAACGTTGAAAAAAAAAATTAAAAATAGATCTACCCCATGACCCAGCCAATAGCACTGCTAGGAATTTACCCAAGGGATACAGGAGTGCTGATGCATAGGGGCACTTGTACCCTAATGTTTATAGCAGCACTCTCAACAATAGCCAAATAATGGAAAGAGCCTAAATGTCCATCAACTGATGAATGGATAAAGAAATTGTGATTTATATACACAATGTCATACTATGTGGCAATGAGAAAGAGTGAAATATGGCCTTTTGTAGCAACGTGGATGGAAGTGGAGAGTTGTTACGCTGAGTGAAATAAGTCTACAGAGAAAGACAGATACCATATGTTTTCACTCTTATGTGGATCTTGAGAAACTTAACAGAAGACCATGGGGGAGGGGAAGGAAAAAAAAAGAGGTCGGAGATGGAGGGAGCCAAACCATAAGAGACTCTTAAAAACTGAGAACAAACTGAGGGTTGATGGGGGGTGGGAGGGAGAGGTGGGTGGTGATGGGTATTGAGGAGGGCGCCTGTTGGGATGAGCACTGGGTATTGTATGGAAACCAATTTGATAATAAATTTCATATTAAAAAAAATAGAAAAGAAAACATTATGCCAAGTGAAATAAGTCACACAAAAAAAACACAATTGGGCAAGAAAAATAAAAGGCATCCACATTGGAAAGGAAGAAGTAAAATTATCTCTATTCAAAAATAATATGATCTTATATTTTGAAAACCCTAAAGATTCCACACAAATAGACTGTTAGAGCATATTTGGCAAAGTTACAGGATACCAAATTTAAAAATCAGTTGTATTTATATACACTAGCCATGAAAAATTTGGAAAGGAAATTTAGAAAACAAATTTCATTTACAACTGCATCAAGAATAATAAAATACTTAGAAATAAATTAACCAAGGAGACCCAAGCCTTGTATACTGAAAACTACAAAATACTGCTGAAAGAAATTAGGAAGACCCGAATAAATGGAAATACCTCCCCTGTTCACAGGATTGGAAGACTTAATAATGTTTAGATGACAACATTATCTAAAGCTATCCATAATGCAATGCAGTCTTAGTCAAAATCCCAGAGACATTTTTTTGCAGAAATAGAAAAACTCATCTTAAAATTCATGTGGAACCCTGAATAGCCAAAACAATCTTGAAAAAGAAGAACAAAGTTGGAGGAATCACATTTCACAATTCCAAACTTATCAAAAACCTACAGTTTCAAAGCAATGTGGTACTAGCATAAAAGATAGACATAAAGACCGATGGAATAGAAAAGAGAGCCCAGAAATGTACTCATAGGTATGGTCGGTTGGTTTTCAACAAAGGCCCCAAGACTATTCATGAGGAAGGAACAGTCTCTTCAATAAATGGTTTGGGAAAACTAGATACCCAGGTAGGAAAGAGTGAGGTTGAACCCATATCTAGCACCATATACAAACATTAACTCAAAATGGATCGAAGACCTAAAACTATAAAACTCTTAGAACATAATACAGATAAAAATCTTCATGATTTTGTCTTAAATATGACACCAAAAGCACAGATAACATAAGGAAAAAACAGGTAAGTGGGCTTCATAAAAATTAAAAACTTACTGCTGTATAGAAATGCAACAAACGTTTCTGTACACTGATTTTGTATTCTGTGACTTTACTGAACACGTGTATCAGTCCTAGCAGCTTTTTGGTGGAGTCCTTCAGGTTTTCTGTGTAGAGTATCATGTCGTCAGCAAATAGTGTATGTTTCACTTATTCCTTGCCAATTTGGATACTTTTTGTTATCTGATTGCTGTGGCTAGGACTTCCAGCACTATGCTAAACGGAAGTGGTGAGAGTGGACATCCCTGTCTTGTTCCTGATCATAGAGGTAAAGCTCTCAATTGAGGATGATATTAGCTATGGGTTTTTCCTATATGCCCTTTATTATGTTGAGGTATGTTCCCTCTAACCGTACTTTGTTGAAGGTTTTTATCATGAATGGATGTTGTACTTTGTCAAATGTGGGGGGGGGGTTGCATCTTTTGAGAGGATCATATGATTCTTATCTTTTCTTTTGTTAATGTGGTATATCTTGTTGATTAATTTGTGAATAGTGAACCACCACTCTTGAAGCCCAGGAATAAATCCCACTTGATCATGGTGGGATTATTTTAATGTACTGTGGATTCAGTTTGCTAGTATTTTATTGAGAATTTTTGCATCCATGTTCATTGAGACTATTGGCCTGTAGTTGTCTTTTGTAGTGGAGTCTTGGTCTCCAAAGACTTTTGGTATCACAGTAATGCTGGCCTCATAAAATGAATTTGGAAGTTTTCCTTCCATTTCTATATTTTGGAATAGTTTGAGAAGAGTAGGTATTAACTCTTCCTTAAATGTTTGGTAGAATTCCCCTGTGAAGCCATCTGGCCCTGGACTTTTGTTTGTTGGGAGATTTTTTATTACAGATTTAATTTCTTTGCTGATTATCAGTCTATCAAACTTTCTATTTCTTCCGATTTCAGTTTTGGTAGTTTATGTTTCTAGGAATTTATCCATTTTTTTCTAGGTTATCCAATTTTTTGCCATATAATTTTTCATAATATTGTCCTTTAATTGTATCTGTGGTGTTGTTATTTCTCTTCTGTTATTTTCAATAATAGCCAAATTATGGAAAGATCCCAAATGTCCATTGACTGATGAATGGCTAAAGATGTGGTATATAGATACAATGGAATATTATTCAGTCATAAAAATGAGTGAAATCTTAATAGTTGCGGTAACATGGGTGGAGCTAGAGAGTATTATGCTAAGGTAAGTAAGTCAGAGAAAGACAAATACCATATAATTTAACCATACGTTTTACAAAACAAGTAAACATAGGGGCAAAAAAAAAAAAAAAAGAGAGAGAGAGAGAAAGGGAGGGAGAGAGGCAGACCATGAAACAGACTCTTAACAGACAGTATAGAGAACAAACTGATGGGTTACTGGAGGGGAGATGGGTTAAATAGATGATGGGTCTTAAGGTGGGCACTTGGGATGAGCACCAAGTGTTGTAAGTGATGAATCACTAAATTCTACACCTGAAACTAATATTGCACTGTTTGTTAACTGGCTGGAATTTAAATAAACACTTTTAGGAAAAAATTAAAAACTTCTATGCTTCAAAGGACACTATTGAGAGTGAAAACCCACAGAATGGAAGAAAATACTTGCAAATCATATATAAAAAGGGATTAATATCCAGAATATATAATGAACACCCACAACTGAACAACAGAAGCCAAGCAACACAATTCAAAATTGGGCAAAGATTGAATAGACATTTCTCTGAAGAAGATTCTCAAATGGCTAACAAGCACAAGAAAAGGTGCTCAACATCATCAGTCATTAAGGAAATACAAATCAAAACCACAAGGAGATGCCACTTCATATCCAGTAGAATGGCTAAAATCAAAAGAATAGAAATTAACACAAGAATTTGGAGAAAGTAAAAGCCTTGTACATTGCTGATTGGAATGTAAAGTGGTGCATGTGCTGTGGAAAACAGTTTGGAAGTTCCTCAAAAAGTTAAATATAGAATTACTGCATTACTTGCTAATCCACTTTCAGGTATGAATACCCAAAAGAATTAAAAACGAGAACTCAGATACTTGTTCATAAATGTTCATTGCAGCATTATTTACAATAACCAAAAAGTGGAAACAGTCCAAATGTCCATCAGCAGATGAATGGATTAAAAACTGTGTTATATCCATACCAAGAATGTTATTCAACTATAATACAGGTTGAGGTACTGATACACGCTGCAACATGGATGAACCTTGAAGACCCTGAAATGAAAGATGCCAGATGCAAAAGGCCAAATATTGTATCATTCTACTTGTATATCTTGAACAGACAAATTTATAAGAACAGCAAGTAGAGTAGAGCTTACTCCAGACTGGAGGTATGAGGCAGGTTGGGGAGTTACTGCTTAATGGGTATAGAGTTTCTGTTTGATGTGATGAAAATGTTATGGAAATAGTGTAATGGTTTGCACAACACTGTGAATGTAGTTAATGCCACTAAATCGTCCACTTAAAATAGTAAATTGTATATTATGTGTATTTTAGCATAATAAAAAAATAACCCACTAACAAAATCCACGTTCAATGGTTTTGAGTGCTGAGAAGTGAGAGATTGCTGTGGACTGGCAACATGAGAAGTTCTTGATTGTCGAGGTCAGTACTTGCTGGAAACTACTGGGAACTGACATTGAATGGAAAAGATTCCAGCCCTGCTTTCATAGGCTTTAATCCTGAGCAGTTTATTAGTCTGTATTAAATTCCAAACTTTTATACCTTAGGGAAGCAAGGGTGTCTGTTGAAGTACCTTAAAAAAGAAAGTAAATGTGTTGAATATCTGCTAGTGCTGAGCACTGTTAGACTTTTCCTGAAAATAATCACTTCTAGTTTTCATCATAACCTTGTGAAATAGTTATTATCCCCATTTTATTGAAGAGAAAGCAGACACATATAATACTTATAAAAGTTTGCCCAAAGTCACACAACTGTGTCAAAACCAGAATACATACTTCTGTCCTTTTGTATATCATGATCCCCTGTAAAGCTGAGTTACATTTACATTAAAGATTTGAAGGATGAACTGAAAGCAATGTTCTTATCAAGATTAGATAGAATCAGAGTGGGCTGACCTGAAAGGTAGGTCAGACATTCCTAGATTCCCAAATACCATATTCACTTGAGTAGAATAAGAAAATTTGTCATACTGTCTACTCTTATGCATGGAATAATGCTCACTGTTAAAAAGTTATATCCACGCCCTGTTTATTTACATTTGTTGCTCTTAAAGTGCCTGCTGATGGATCCGTCCAGCCATGCTTGACACCTCAGAGTGAAGTTAATATTTGTTATATATGAAACTAATGTAAAGGGATTTATGACTCAATATTGGCATTACAATTCAACACACCTGTTGAGCCAGCCCTTCACATTTTTTCCTTC
This sequence comes from Prionailurus bengalensis, assembly GCF_016509475.1. Classification (NCBI taxonomy): domain Eukaryota; kingdom Metazoa; phylum Chordata; class Mammalia; order Carnivora; family Felidae; genus Prionailurus; species Prionailurus bengalensis. The sequence goes on along the minus strand of NC_057345.1, from coordinate 40,485,849 downwards.
CTTTGCCTGAGGTGTAGAGGCTTCTTCATGGATTACAGTAACACTTTTTGACAAGCTTAGACTGGGTGGAGCTGCCTTGTAATGACAGAACACAATTGATGATATCTCAGTAATGCATTCTTTTTTGATTTCGGCTGTCAACATTTATTACTGTAGAAGCAATCATTGTTAAACAACTTGCCCAACCTGTCCACTTTTTGTTTTTAGTAAAAGTACAGTCTAACAAAATATGTTTATTATCTTAATTATGCTATATTACCTAGCTTGGGGTGGGTAATATATCTAGTTATTATATTTTATTTTGTGTACCATTTTTTTAAAAGTAGCTCCAAATAAAAATTAAAACCTACTTCTTCTAAAGTGTTCTCAAGTGGCTGTTGAGACCTTCCCAATGTAATAAACTTGACAGGTATCCAAAGAAAATGTTAACTGAAACTCTCTTAAGGCAAATCCTTTAAAAAGAGGCAGAAGAAACTTTTCGTGTCTTAAATATGACACTACCTAAATCCTTATCTTTAGAGACAAATATTCTTTGTGAATATTTCTCTCCCACTAGGCAGTATATCTAATTAGCTATCATGCCAGCAAACAGGTAGTTGCAATATAGTATGAAAACATAGCAATGGCAATAAATACAAGGAACAGAGATGACCCAAAGAAGACTTCTTAGAGGAGGAAACATTTAAGTCTTAAAGGATGATATATAGATGTTTACCAGGTAAACCACCATTAATTCATTTCTTTGACCCCTAAACCAACACATTTTTATTAAGGACTTGCTATATGCCCACATTGTGCTAAGCACTAATGTACAAGATGATACAGTCCTTAGATGTTAAGTGACATGCAAACAAAGGATTCCAGTATAATGATATAATTCCCATGATAGAGACATATGTAGGGTGTTAAATCTGCCTATCAGAGTTAGAAAGAAAGACCTCACCAGGGAGAATTCTATTAAGCTAAAAAAAAAAAAAAAAAAAGGCAACATTGTAGTAGGTAGACTTGTGAAGAAGTGTCTTCTAGAAAAAACAAAGATACTTTTCTAATAGATAGCTAGATTGGAAGACTGAAAGACCCATTTTATAATTAAGTGGGGACTACTTGATTAATTAGCAGAAAGATTCTAATTTCAGATTAGATATTTCAGTTCAACAATAAGTATATATACACCCCATTTCCTATTAATACTTATCTTTGCAGACCATTTTTACCATAAAGCATACCAAAGTTAGTCAAAGCAAAAAAAAAAAAAAAAATGATTCCCTACACTCCACACTTCTAAAGTTTTGTTACTGTTAGAGGTGTATGTATGTGTGTTTATGTTTGTGTGTTTTAATGTCTGGACATATATAGGAAAATATCCTAGAGAAAATTTTGGCAGACTATAGAAAACTATTTTAATAGAGGATTTGCTTTTGGAATTCTTGGCTGCATGGCATTGTTTTATTGAAGTAATTCACTGCTTATATACTAAAATATTCATCACAGCTTTGCACACCTTTGGAGTCTTGGACTAGGAATGTTTATTACCCTTGAATTAGAAGAGAGAACACTAATATGCCTGGTGGAGAACAACTTGAACTCTTACTCATTTGCTCATGGGAATACACAATGTTTCAGCCACTCAGAAAAAGCTTGACCTTTCCTCAGAAAGTTTGACCGTACGCTTAACATACAGCCTAGATATTAACTCTAAAAATGTGAAAACTAATGTTCACACCAAAACCTGTACATGAATGTTCATAAAAGCTCTGTTCATAATTTCCAAAGCTGGAAACAATTCAAATGTCCTTCATTATCTTTCAGTTCACCTTCAGTGGATAAATGGATAAATTATACCATGTTCTATCCATACAATGGAATACTACTCTGCAATAAAAAGGAACAAACTATTGATATTTACAACAACTTGGATATATTAAAAAGGCATTTGCTTAGTAGAAGAAGTCAGTCTTTAAAGGTTACATACTATATAGTTCCACTATATGATAGTTTTGAAAAGATAAAACTATAGGCATGGGGAACCAATCAGTGGTTGTTAGGAGTTAGGACTCAGGAGAGAATATGACTACAAAGGAATAGATAGCACCAGGGATTTTTTGGGGGGACAGTGGAAGTTTTCTGTATCATATTTTGGTGATGGTTACATGAATCTATACGTGTGTTGAAACTTATAGAACTATATACCAAAAATAATCCATGTTGTAGTATGTTTGCTTAAAAAATAAGATCAAAAGCAAAGAAAATTAACAGCCCATAGAAGTAACTATAAAATGGGCTTCAGCAAAAATTTACAGTTCTCTTATTGTTCTTTTTTATTGTATTACTAATGTTATTTGTTGCCTGTGGTAATAACAACATTTATTGAGTCCCTACTCTTAGGTACCAGGCCATTTGCATTCCTCCTATAAATTCTTCAAGATAGGTATTATTATACCCATTGTACAGAAAAGGAACCTGGCACAGAACATTAAATGACTTTCCCAAGCCAGATACAAATTGGGGGTCGGGGGAATCTTATTTTATACACAGCAGTTGGGATTGCACTAACTTCACCAGTATAGACTGCATCTATTGGAGTAGCAGTTCTCAAAAGTATGGTACAGTGGCTGCTAACATCACTATTACCGGAGGAGTCTGTTAAAATGCATGTTTCTGGTTTTCAGTCTCTTCTTATATAAAATGGGATGATAATTATACTTACCCTGATGTGCATGTTTGGAAGATTAAATAAGATAATATGTGTAAAATAGGTACTAGTACCTAGTATTTACTAAAAGGTATATAAATAAATATTATCTATTGCTGTTATTTTTATTCTAGGCTGAGCTGAAAGGAACTTTAGATATCATTTAATCTTAATTTAATACTACAGTTGAGGAATTGAGAGTTATATAAGTTGTTTGCCCAAAATCACTTACAGAATCAGGCCTTTTGTTGTTATTTTTTCTCCTTTTAATGTTATTTTCTCTTAATTGAAATTAAATATTTCTCTTATAATAAGAAATCCAGTAGGTGTATAGGAGTTGGGAGAAAGATTTTCAGATGCTTTCAAATTACAACCTTTTGTTTTTAAGTAACATTTTCCTTTTTTTTTAGTTGAGGTATAATTGACATACAACATTATATTACTTTTAGTTGTAGAACATAACGATTCAATATATGTATATGTTGTGAAATGATCAGCACAATAAGTCTTCTTAACATCCTTTACCATACATGGTAATAGAATTTTTTGTGAGTAATGATAACTTTTAGGATTTTTGTAAGTTTTTTTTTTAATTTTTTTTAACGTTTATTTATTTTTGAGACAGAGAGAGAGACAGAGCATGAATGGGGGAGGGGCAGAGAGAGAGGGAGACACAGAATCGGAAGCAGGCTCCAGGCTCTGAGCCATCAGCCCAGAGCCCGACATGGGGCTCGAACTCACAGACCGTGAGATCGTGACCTGAGCTGAAGTCGGACGCTTAACCGGCGCCACCCAGGCGCCCCATGGATTTTTGTAAGTTTCAAAAATGCAGTACAGTATTATTAACTATAGTTGCTGTTCTGTATGGTACATCTCCATGGCTTATCTATCTTATAACTGGAAATTTGTGTCTTTTGACCACCTTTATCCATTTCGGCCAACCCCACCTCTGGCAACCACCAGTCTTTTCGTTGTTATGTATGAGCTTGGTTTTTTGGTTTGCTTGTTTGGATTCCACATATAACTGAGATCACACACAGTATTTGTCTTTTTCTGTCTGACTTATTTCACTTAGCATATTGCCCTCAAGGTCCATCCATGTTGTCACAAATGGCAAGATTTCGTTCTTTTTTTATGGCTGAGTAGTGTTCCGTTGCATATTTATACTCCAGTTTCTTTATCTATTCATCCATTGGTAGATATTTGGGTTGTTTCTATATCTTGGCTATTGTAAATAATGCTGCAGTGAACATGAGGGTACAAACGTGTTTTTGAGTTAGTATTTTTGTTTTCTTCAGATGAATACCCAGAAGTGGAATTGCTGGATCATATGGTAGTTCTACTTTAATTTTGGGGGGGAACCTCCATACTGTTTTCCATAGTAGCTGCACCAATTTACACATTTGCCTTTTTAAATAGATTTATCCTAGAAAAAATAATTCCTTAATTCCTTAAATTCTTTTTCATAAAGCTCTTATAAACATTTGTATATATTTGATTATACTACCTTAACAGTTGTAAAAAGGTTTATCCTTAGGAAAATATGAACTAGAATAACTATGTAAAATGCAAAGAATAGAGCCTATGGAATCTATTCACTGCGTATATTCCAGATGTAACTGAGACAAAGAACACGTACTTTGTAGTCCTGAACTAGTTTATTCATGCAAAGCAATAGAAAAATTCAGCTTTGCAAGTAACCTAAAGCGTTTGTGAACATCTCTTATCTGGGAAGGGGGTGAAAGTTTCTATACAACTTTTTAATCCAAATATCAATTTAAATATATAGCTATAGCTATCTAATTACTATTTACTAGGAGACTGAACTACAGAATTTCTCTTTGAAAGTCAGAACCAGTCAACCATGGAGAACAGTCTTTATATGCCTAAGAGCCCTTTCATATTTGCCCCTCAAAATGACAGCCTTCTGTCAAAAAAGTAACTAACACATACCTACCCTCTTGCTCCCTCATTCCAAGCTGGAGGAACTACCCATTCCCTATTCATATACTTTCTCTTTAATCACTGAACATAGGTTAGCTGGTAAAATAATTGCTTTGCATTTTAGTACAACAAAAATTCTTTCAGTACCTGCCATGTACCAAGATGCACTGGGAGACACAGTTTCTACCCTCATAGAGCTTGCCACTTATCTCTAAAAAGTTAACCTCAGTACATGAAGCAATTAGAGAATAATTAGGTTCAAAACAGGGAGACACACAAGTGGAATGGAAAGAAGTTGTTTGGAAGATTAAGAGAAAAGAACAAATTAAAGGAATCTGAAGAGAGATGTGGTTTGAATTAGGCCCTCAGTAACTAGAAGAAAGTTCTTGCCTGAGAATAGCTCACTGTCTCATGAGAGGCAACTCTAAATTAGTCATGAAGAGTTTATGGTGCCATAGTGCCTGAATTCAAATCCTAATTCTGTCACTTAGCAGCTACATTACCTTGAGAATAATCTCTTAATCTCTCTGTGCCTCAGTTTCCTCAGTTAGTAGTTATTTGATAGGATTAAACCCATTGATATCTGTAAAGTGCTTAGATTAGTACCTGGCATCTACTAAGTACTTATGAAATACTTTCTGTATAATATAAACTGAGTTTGGAATAATGAGTAGGAAGTAATCATTTGACTAAGGAAGTACATTTAAAAATATGGAAATGTGATACAACTTGTAGGTGTGATATACGGGACATGTGGAAAATGAGAAGTAATTTAATAAAGCAAGAAGGAGGGGTTGGTAGACGGAAGGGAGGAGATAAGAGTCTGAAAATGGCCATTAGGGCCACATGTTGAAGGCACTCTGCTATAGAATTTGGATCTTAAACTGGGCAGTGGAGTATTTGTCATTCTTTTAAGCAGGAAGTTGACATAATTAGATTTGTAATTTAGGAAACTAATTCTGATGACCGTGCTATTTGCTCATCACTTTGTTGGTATCTTTATGATAGTACTTACCTTGATTTTATAATTTATCTGTTATTTTGTTTTCTTTTTGAAAGAAAACCTTCTTTTTGAGGTATAGTGCTTTTCAAAGTGTGGTCTATTGAATAGATACTTGTTACAACTAGATTTTTGAGCATCTATGCTATACCTACTGAATCAGAATCTCTGCAGATGGGCCAGAGAATCTGTGTTTTCACAAGTTTCCTAAAATGACAAGTGACTCTTGTATATCTTAAAATTTGAGAACCCTTGGTTTAGTGAAAAGAACACAGCCTTTAGAACAGATAGACCTAAGTATAAAGCCTGATTGAATCTCTTACAAACTCTATACCATCGGCAGATTATGTAGCCAGTTTGAGTCTCAGTTTCCCCATATGTTAAGTGTAAATAATAATACCCCATTGTTGGGGTGAAAAGAAACAGCATATGTAAAATGACTAACTCACAATAGGCCCCCATGTATACTGCCTTCCCTTCCAAGTTTATACTTCTATCTCCTACATCTAGTAAGAGAAAAAAAACTGTCTTACTCATCTGCTTGTTTCCAGTTCCTAACACAAAACCCGGTATATAGAAGGTATGCATAAATGTTTTATAAACGTGTAAGTGGATGAATGAGTGATGAATTTTATAGGGAGAAACTAGAAGTTGGGAGACCTATAAAGAGACTAATGCCATAGTGTAAGCAAGAGATGACAGGGTTCTGAACTGAGACATCATGCTTGAAAAATGTGCAGATTTCATCCTAGATTACCAAGCAGATATGTAGATTCTCTCTGGACTGGTTTAGCTTTAACATATAAACTCTCACAAGTTAGCCCACTTCCTCCAAAACAGACATTGAGACGGCAGTCAAGGCAGTCCATCGTTTGAAATCCTGCCACTAAAGAAATTAGCAAACCAGTCTTAAATCCAGCTTTTCAACTCACTCCCACATACCACTTCTATCCAGATGAAAAAGAATCTTTTCTAAACATCTCCACCGGAAATTCCAGAGACTTATATTCTACCAAAGCAAGACCGTCTCAGTTAGGGCTTGGAAGTTACTTGCTACTTATGAATTCATCTCTCTGTTTTCATGGTCTTACAATGGACTATCTTAAGATTTCTCTGTTTAAAACTTTGGAGAATTAAAGTTTAGAAAATAACTTGTTAGTCTAACATTTAGACTCAGTCTTTTATATAATAGGTACCAAACATTCTTTCAAGTATGTCAGCTGAAAGAATGTTGAGTATCAGGTTTGCCATAATCCTTATTTCACTGTTTTTGAGCACTAGCAGTTCATTAATGATTTTATAGGCAAATCAGTTTAACAAACAAACTTATAATACAGATGTCTGTAGAGCCAAATGTTCATTTCATTGTTCAACTTTTAAGGATCTATGAAGTCCCAGGCACTGTTTGTGACTAGGGATACAGAAATAAACAAGGAAAAGTCTCTTCAATTTGCTTAGGATCTGAAGAGAAAAATAGACATGTGAGTAGATGATGACAACTCTGCAGCATAATATAAGGCTGGAGGTATATATCCATTTCTTACTCTGTTGCTCGTCTCTGTAGAATCCATTGATAATAAAATAAATTAAACCTATGTTTGTTTTTCCTATTATTCAGTTCATTCAGCAAGGGTAAACAGTTTATTCCCAGGAAAATCATTCCATGACTATCTCCTACACTGATTGAAGGACTATATTTACAATATTTGGAAGGAAGAAAATTTAGAGAGGAGAAACACATTAAGCATATAGGTTGAAGAGAAATGAAATGGCAGAAAGAGCTACAGATGAGGTACCAGGTGGCCTGCATTCTAATAAGCTGTGTGACCCTGGGAAAATCACTTAAACTTTCTTAGTCTCTGTTTCCTCATCTCTAAATGGGAATATATATAAAAGCTCCTTCCTGGCTAACCTAATTATTGGGAGTATCACATGTGAAAGTGCTTTTTAAACTTTGGAATATAAGACTTTAAAGGATTAAAAGTTGTAGGTAAAAATATTGGTGGGAGATATTCATTAATACTACATTTTCCTTTGCAAATAATTAAGGGTAGCTTTGATTTGAACAAGGAAATGAGAGGTTTTTACAGAATGGAAACCACAGTGATAGATTAGGCCTAGGACCAAGGAATTAATTAATTCGTTTGTTCTTTCTTTCCTTCTTTCCTTCTTTTTTCTTTCTTTCTTTTTTTTTTTTTTAAGGAATTCTTTTTTTTTTTTTTTTAATTTTTTTTTCAACTTTTATTTATTTTGGGGACAGAGAGAGACAGAGCATGAACAGGGGAGGGGCAGAGAGAGAGGGAGACACAGAATCAGAAACAGGCTCCAGGCTCTGAGGCATCAGCCCAGAGCCCGATGCGGGGCTCGAACTCACGGACCGCGAGATCGTGACCTGGCTGAAGTTGGACGCTTAACCGACTGCGCCACCCAGGCGCCCCCCCACCCCATATTTTAAATATTAGCCATCCTAGTGGGTATGAGGTGGTATCTCACTGTGGTTTGATTTACATTTCCCTAATGACTAATGATGTTGAGCATCTTTTCATATGCTTCTGGCCACTTGTATATATTCTTCAGAGAAATGTCGAATTCTGATACTTTAAAAATAAATACTGTTTTAATATCTTGTTTTGTAAACAAAATTATTAGAATATCCTATGGCCTAAGAAATTTTCAGAAATAAGATCTTAAATATCTAAGCTCCAGCTCTATTCCAATTAGATCATAAAATGGAGATTTAAAAACAAAAACAAAAACAAGGCTTTCATCTCCCAAACATTGAAGAAGAAATTAAGGCACATTCTTACATTTTTTCTGGTGCCTAATCAATTAGTCCCCTTACAAATAATTTAATTACTAAATTCTGCTTCCTTTGTTCTCATACCAACCAGGTACTTACTTAGAAAATAAAATGATCACTGGCTTTGGAGGCAGGTTATGGCTTTAAAACTTGGCTTTAAATTATTATATACTTGAATTATCTTACTTTTTTCTTTTTGAGATCACTGACTCTACAAAATTGCCAGGGACTGACTTGTCTATTTTAGTGACTCAGAAGGAGTCAGTTAATTGTCTATCCAGTTCAATTCAGTCCACACTTGTTGAATAACTCCTCTGTGCCAAACATTGTGCCCAGTAATCAGCATGAAGAGTCCCCTGAAAAGAAACTTGTCGTTCATGCAGAATATGTCACAGAGAGTAGTCCTGGAATAATCTAGCAATCTACACAAAAGGATTATTTCCTCAGTAGAGCTGTTTTCTTAACACCCATCCCTACCTATTATCGTTTCTCCGAAGGCTTCTAGCCATCTTTTAAGTCTCAGAACCCAAGATAGAAGTAATAGCAGTAATGGTAAAAAGAGGAAAGTAAAAGAAGAGCATTTAGCTTGGAAAGGCTGTTCACACTTCTGGGATCCATAATAGTTTCTAGAGCAAGGTACCTTAGCGCCCTTTCCCTTTCTTTCTTATATACATAATCACCTCTTTTCTTTCCTCCTTCCCTCAATATACATGAAGATTAAATCAAATCATAATACACAAACTAATCAGAAAAGTGCCTGGAATATAGTAAGCATTCACTAAACATTAACTACTGTTATGTTAAGTTGGCACTTAGTGATGTTAAGGTATGCTGGAAATTCAGAGATTAATAAAACAGTATCCTTGCCCTCTAAATGCATAGTCTAGTAGGAGAGACAAATAAGTAGATATATAACTATAACACTACAATGTGAATAGAACATAGAAGTGAAGCCATTCTACCAGAAGAGTACTTGTAAATACATGTACACTTAAGGTGGGCCTAAAAGACAAGTGTGATTTTGCCCAAAGGAGAAGAGTATTCCAGGCCAAGGATAAAGGATGTATAAAGGCAGGGAGGCATGCAAAAGCTTGGTCTGTCCAGGGCTCTATATGCCTACATAGGATATGTGGACAAAGGAAGTGGCCAATGAAGCTGATTAAGGATGTGAGGGCAGCTGTGTTAAGATTTAGACTTTATCCTGAAGGTGTGGGGAAATCACTGGCAGAAGAGTGTTGTAATGTGATTTTTATTGTAGAAAGGTAATTCTTTTACTGACACTATATTTTCAACAATAGAAATTTGATAACAGCAATATATAACTACAAAATCTCCATAAAAATAAAAACAAAAATCCTTTGTCCCTTTCTCCTAGATGAAATTAAAAACAGTCTTTAACGTAAGGACTAATGTACCTGGTTCTTTCTCTTTCCCACAGTACCTGGCTCAGTGTATTATTTATAGTAGGTGTTCAACAGAGTCATTGCCTGAAACTAAGCCAAGATACCAAGTGAAAAACAAAAACATTCTATACCTAAGCCTCCAAGACAGGTGATTTGTTCAAATGTGTCTAGAGTTAGAAAGTATTCTTCGGGGGTTCCTGGGTGACTCAGTCAGTTAAATGTCCAACTCTTGATTTCGGCTCTCCTCATGATCTCACAGTTCATGGGATCAAGCCCCATGTCAGGCTTTGTGCTAACATCACGGAGCCTGACATCATGGAGAAATTCTCTCTTTCTCTCTCCCTCTCTCTCTCTCTCTCTCTCTCTCTCTCTCTCTGCCTCTCCCCTGCTCACTCTCTCTCAATATAAATAAAATTTTTTAAAAAAAGTATTCCTCCACGTCTTCTAGTAACCTAAGTATATAATTCTCTTGCATGCTTATGCCTAATCGAATTATTTTTATCTGTAGTTCGAAATCACTTTCAAGACCTTCTATTATTAGCCTATGAAAATTTTGAAATATGTGGCTACGAGACCTTTGACTTTAAATATTTTTTAATGTTTATTTTTGAGAGAGAGAGAGAGCACGCACATACACAAGCAGGGGAGGAGCAGAGAGAGAGGGAGACAGAGGATCTGAAGTGGGCTCTGTGCTGACAGCAGAGAGCCCGATGTAGGGTTTGAACTCATGGACCTGAGATCATACATGACCTGAGCCAAAACCAAGAGTTGGATGCTTAACTGACTGAGCCACCCAGGCACCCCTTGGTTTTAAATCTTTAACACTAATGTCAGAGCTGGGTTATGGCTTCTGGTTTTTTGTACTGAACAAATCAGTTACTCTTTCCATCTGACCTTTCCTTTTCCTGAAGTACTCCCTAGATTCCCATGAACTCATTAGAGTTTTATTCCCTGCTTACTAAAAGTTAAAAGTTAAAAAGGCTGTAATCAGCATTTATAATGATTTAAAAGGGTCAGCAAACTTTCTCTGTGATGGGTCAGGTAGTAAATATTTTTAACTTTGGGGGCCATATTCTCTCTGTCACAGCTACTCAGCTGTGCTGTTGTAGCACAAAAGGAGTCATACATAATATGTGAACAAATGATCATGACTATGCTGCAGTAAAACTTGTTTTCAAAACCAGGCCACAGGCCAGCCTTGGCCCTAAAACCATAGTTTGCTCACCTATGATGGAAAACAAGCTTTCTCTTCCTGTCTTATTTATTTACTTTCAGGAAGGAATCCCAACTAGAGAAGTGGCAACCAAATGTAGATATTATCAGAGACCATTACATCATTTCTGTTACAAACACACACACACACACACACACACACCCCAAAATCTCCAGAGCATTTAACTGGACTTTCCATGTAATAGGGCTGCCATATGGGAGAGGAAATATAACTGTCTTTCTCTTAACTTTCTCAGAGTGTATGCTCTCAATGGACATGTTCCTATATGAGCAGTCTGCGTGACCGCTGCTTTGGATTCTGTGTCTCCCTCTCTACACCTCCCCTATTCATGCACTTGCTCGCTCACTCTCTCTCTCTGTCTCAAACATGAATAAACATTAAACACACACACACACACGCACACACACACACACAATAGCATAGGTCTTGTCTCCCAAACTGCTGCCTCTACACTAACAGATTAAGTCCTCATCCAATAGTATTGAACCATTCTTCTGTACCAGTGTGTACCAGTGTGTATGAATTTCCCCCATTTATAACTTTACTGCAAGCAAAAACCATCCCAAGCACTTGTAATTAAGCAATATAGGTATATTACTTCTAAGCAAAGAAATTCTAGCTTTCTGTAAGATTCTCTGCTCAGACTTACACAGTCTTCTTAAATAGTGCTTTTCAAAATTAAATGTGCATAGGAATCACCTGGAAATCTTATTAAAATTTATGTTCTGCTTTCATCAATCTGGGATGGGGCCCTAGATTCTGCATTTCTGATGAGCTTCCAATTGTTTTCAGTGTTGCTTGTTGAATTACTTTGATTGGCAAGGTTTTAACTACTACTTTTATTACTACAGCCCAGTCATTCAAGGTCTTATCATTAAGATTAGCAGAATTGAGAATCAGAACTGGTGTTCTTCATGTGAGGTGGAATTCAAAGCTCTACTCCTTGACTATGGTGACTTCAACCAATTGATACGTTTATGCAGTTCAGTAGTTTCTATAGAACTAGAGGTTACCATTTGAAATGATCCTTACTCACTTATTATCTCATACTAGAAAATTCAAAACAATTATCTCTTTGAGTATTGTTCTTTTCTCGAATTCCTAGCAGATATATATTAGATACTCTTGATTATATCCTCCATGTCTCTTAACTCCTCTATCATATTTTATTTCTCTGTATCTCTCTGTGTTGCAGTTTAGGTGATTTTCTCACATTACTTCTACTTCATTAATTCTCTTTTTTTTTCATTAAATCTCTTTTCACCTGTGTCCAAGCTGCTGCTTAATCCTTGCATTAATTTTTTAGTACTATTAATCATTTATTTTTTAATTTATTTTATTTTTTCTTTCAATATATGAAATTTATTGTCAGATTGGTTACCATACAACACCCAGTGCTCATCCGAAAAGGTGCCCTCCTCAATACGCATCACCCACCCTCCCCTCCCCCCCCACCCCCCATCAACCCTCAGTTTGTTCTCAGTTTTTAAGAGTCTCTTATGCTTTAATAATTTATTTTCTAAAGCTATATTGAAGTATAATTGATCCACAATAAACCTAACCTATAAAAAGTATACAACTTGAAATTTTTTTTTAATGTTTATTGCTTTTTGAGAGAGAGAGTGTGAGCTGTGGGGGGCAGAGAGAGAAGGGAAACAGAGGATCTGAAGTAGGCTGTGCAGGGCTTGAACTCATGAACCATGAGATCATGACCTGAGCAGAAGTCAGAGGCTTAACCAACTGAACCACCCAGACACTGCGCAATTTGAAAATTTCTGACATATATGTCATGAAACTCTGACTACAATCAAAATAGTGAGCATATTCATGTCCATCACTCTCAAACGTTTCCTCATAGACCTTTATAATTCCTTCCTCCTGCATCTGCATGCCAACCTTCCAGGTCCCATGCCCCAAATGATCTTCCATCTTCTCAAGTTTTATTTTAAAAAATTAAAAAATTACATCATACAGTATATATTCTTTTTTTTTTTTTTTTTTTTGGGACAGAGAGAGAGCATGAACGGGGGAGGGGCAGAGAGAGAGAGAGACACAGAATCAGAAACAGGCTCCAGGCTCCGAGCCATCAGCCCAGAGCCTGACGCGGGGCTCGAACTCACGGACCGCGAGATCGTGACCTGGCTGAAGTTGGACGCTTAACCGACTGCGCCACCCAGGCGTCCCACAGTACATATTCTTTTGTGTGGCTTCTTTCACTCAGCATAATTATTTGAGATTCATCTATGTTGTTGCCTATGTCAGTAATTCATTCCATTTAATTATTTAGTAGTATTCCACTATATACAGAAATTTTACTATTTTTTTAGTTCTAATAATTTTTTAATAGAGGTGGAATTAACGTAACATTCAGGTAATCACTGTAACATGTGTCATTCAGTGGCATTCTGTATATTCACAATGTTGTACAACCACCATCTAACAATATTAATGATACCTTTAAGAATAATTTAACAGTTGCATCTAAAATTTTGCATAAATGCCTTTTTTAAGGGAAGCTTTTAAATAGCAAAATAGCTCAAATTACACTGTATTTTTCTTTCTGATTAGCTCCTCTCTCTATCTCTCTCTTTCTCTCTCTCTCTCTCTCTCTCTCTCACACACACACACACACACACACACACACACACACAGTATTCCAGCAGATCCAAATGCTTCATTCATTGTTAGCTATTCTGGATCCTAAAATAGGCTACTAATATATAGGATAAGTCTTCCCTCCAGTAGCCACTGAACAATATGATAGCTATTTTGTACTTATAAGGTAACTGCCTGAGCTTAGTTCCTGTCAGTATCTGAAACAAACACTGCAAATTTTACTTGATTTACTCTAAACACTAATGTGCCCCTAGTCCCCAGTGGAAAGACTGTCAGCCTCCACTTTGATTCAGCCTTCTACATGACCACTATACCATCGTCATCATTTTCATTTAGTAAAATTAGGTAGACAAAGCGGAGAATGGGTATTTCAGTGCTCACTGAATCTGTTTCCTCTGTTTTTACTGTTTTGAGAAGGAAGCTGAGCAGTCTCATTTAACCTTGCATTTCAGTGCTGTATTCCTGAGAGGAATCCACTTTGTGCTGGCTGCCCTCAGTAAACTGACCTTAAGTCACTCAGTTCTAAGCGTACCTCTCCTTTTGAGTTTCTGAGATTTGGTCTCTATTACAGAACTCATTTCTCCAGACTAGTCATGATTGGCTTAAAATTGGCAGAAAAGCCACTGATAATTGGCTTACCACTCTCACTCTGAAATCCTATGAAGGGGAATTGTTACAGTATGACAGAGGTTCCAATACCTGTCTGCCGTGAACAAGCAATGGTTTGAGGAAAGCACATACTGCTGCTTTCAAAACTGTATTTTCTCATATTTTTTGTCCATTGACCTGTTGACATAGATTTGGATTATTTCCTAGTTTGGGAATATTACAAATAAAGCTACTATGAACAGTTGTATACAAGTTTTTTATATTTTCTCATTGGTCTTAGGTAACTACCTAGGTCTAGAATGACTAGATTATATAGTAGGTATATATGTGCTCAGTTTTTTAAGAAAGTGCCGAAATGTTTTCCAGAGTAGTTGCACCATTTTCCATTCCCATCAGGAGTGTATGAGAGTTCTAGTGGCTCTACCTCCTTGTTAACCCTAGGTGAGGTTAATCTTTTTAAATTACAGACATACTAACAAGTATATAGTGGTGCCTCATTGTGGCTTTAATTTTCCTAACAACTAATGAGATTGAGCTTCTTTTCATGTGCTTTCTTGATGTCCATATGTCTTTTGATGGTCTGCAAATTTTTGCCCACTTTTTAAATTGGATTCTTTTTTATTTTTGCATTTTGAGTTCTTTATATGTTCTAGATACACGTTCTTTATTTGATAAGTAATTTGCACAGATTTTTCTCCTAGTTTGTGGACTAATATCATTTTCAATTCTCTTTAGGAGAACAGAAGAAGTTTTTAATTTTGATGAAGTCCAATTTATATTTTCTTTTATGTGTCATGCTTTTGGGTCATATCTAAGAAATATTTGCCTAACTCCAGGTCACTATTTTTTCCTGTATTTCTTCTGAAAGTATTATAACTATAACTAGGTTTTATACTGAGGTCCGTGATCCATTTGAGTTAAGTTTTATATGTAGTATGAAGTATGGATTGAAGTTCTTTTGGGGGAGGGAGAGTAGGGAGGGAGAGTGGAGAGGGAGACATGGATACCCAGTAGTTCCTGCACTATTTGTTCCAAACACTGTCCTTTGCATTGAACTTTGCATCTTTGTTGATATATATGTGCAGATCTCTATCTGAACTCCATTCTGTTCCAGTGGTTTTTTTGCCCATCTTAATACAAATATCACACACAATTACTTTAGCTTTATAATAAGTCTTGAAATCAAGTAGTGTGGAGGAGATACGGAAGATGGCGGCATAGGAGGACGCTGGGCTCACCTCGTCCTGCTGATCACTTAGATTCCACCCACATCTGCCTAAATAACCCAGAAAACTGCCAGAAGACTAGCAGAACAGATTCTCCAGAGGCAAGCGTAGACAAGAGGCCCATGGAAGAGGGTAGGAAGGGCGGCGAGGCGGTGCGAGCTCCACGGACTGGCGGGAGGGAGCCGGGGCGGAGGGGCGGCTCGCCGGCCAAGCAGAGCCCCCGAGTCTGGCTTGCAAAAGCGGAGGGGCCTGATGGACTGTGTTCCGACAGCAAGCGCGACTTAGCGTCTGGGAGGTCCTAAGTTAACAGCTCTGCTCGGAAAGCGGGAAGGCTGGAGGACAAAGGGAGGGAGAGCTGCTGAGCCCCCAGACGACAGAGCTCAGTTTGGCGGGGAACATCTCCCCGCCCATCCCCCAGCCAAAATCCCAAAGGGAACCGGTTCCTGCCAGGGAACTTGCTCGCTCCGCGCAAACACCCAACTCTGCGCTTCTGCGGAGCCAAACCTCCGGCAGCGGATCTGACTCCCTCCCACTGCCATAGGGCCCCTCCTGAAGTGGATCACCTAAGGAGAAGCGAGCTAAGCCTGCCCCTCCTGCCCCTGTGCACCTTGCCTACCCACCCCAGCTAATACGCCAGATCCCCAGCATCACAAGCCTGGCAGTGTGCAAGTAGCCCAGACGGGCCACGCCACCCCACAGTGAATCCCGCCCCCCCGGGGAGGGGAAGAGAAGGCACACACCAGTCTGACTGTGGCCCCAGCGTGGGCTGGGGGCAGACATCAGGTCTGACTGCGGCTCCGCCCACCAACTCCAGTTATACACCACAGCACAGGGGAAGTGCCCTGCAGGTCCTCACCACGCCAGGGACTATCCAAAATGACCAAGCGGAAGAATTCCCCTCAGAAGAATCTCCAGGAAATAACAACAGCTAATGAGCTGATCAAAAAGGACTTAAATAACATAACAGAAAGTGAATTTAGAATAATAGTCATAAAATTAATCGCTGGGCTTGAAAACAGTATAGAGGACAGCAGAGAATCTCTTGCTACAGAGATCAAGGGACTAAGGAACAGTCACGAGGAGCTGAAAAACGCTTTAAACGAAATGCATAACAAAATGGAAACCACCACGGCTCAGATTGAAGAGGCAGAGGAGAGAATAGGTGAATTAGAAGATAAAGTTATGGAAAAAGAGGAAGCTGAGAAAAAGAGAGATAAAAAAATCCAGGAGTATGAGGGGAAAATTAGAGAACTAAGTGATACACTAAAAAGAAATAATATATGCATAATTGGTATCCCAGAGGAGGAAGAGAGAGGGAAAGGTGCTGAAGGGGTACTTGAAGAAATAATAGCTGAGAACTTCCCTGAACTGGGGAAGGAAAAAGGCATTGAAATCCAAGAGGC
Organism: Prionailurus bengalensis; assembly: GCF_016509475.1. Classification (NCBI taxonomy): domain Eukaryota; kingdom Metazoa; phylum Chordata; class Mammalia; order Carnivora; family Felidae; genus Prionailurus; species Prionailurus bengalensis. Next base: position 40,468,922 of record NC_057345.1, on the reverse strand, counting down.
ACAGAGAACTCCCTTCAGACGTAACTTGAATCGATCTTCTGCACGACATATCATAGTGAAACTGGCAAAATACAAGGATAAAGAGAAAATTCTGAAAGCAGCTAGGGATAAACGTGCCCTCACATATAAAGGGAGACCTATAAGACTCGTGACTGATCTCTCTTTTAAAACTTGGCAGGCCAGAAAGAATTGGCACGAGATTTTCAGTATGCTAGACAGAAAAAATATGCAGCCAAGAATCCTTTATCCAGCAAGTCTGTCATTTAGAATAGAAGGAGAGATAAAGGTCTTCCCAAACAAACAAAAACTGAAGGAATTTGTCACCACTAAACCAGCCCTACAAGAGATCCTAAGGGGGACCCTGTGAGACAAAGTCCCAGAGACATCACTACAAGCATAAAACATACAGACATCACAATGACTCTAAACCCGTATCTTTCTATAATAACACTGAATGTAAATGGATTAAATGTGCCAACCAAAAGACATAGGGTATCAGAATGGATAAAAAAACAAGACCCATCTATTTGCTGTCTACAAGAGACTCATTTTAGACCTGAGGACACCTTTAGATTGAGAGTGAGGGGATGGAGAACTATTTATCATGCTACTGGAAGCCGAAAGAAAGCTGGAGTAGCCATACTTATATCAGACAAACTAGACTTTAAATTAAAATCTGTAACAAGGGATGAAGAAGGACATTATATAATAGTTACAGGGTCTATCCACCTGGAAGAGCTAACAATTATAAATGTCTATGCGCCGAATACCGGAGCCCCCAAATATATAAAACAATTACTCATAAACATAAGCAACCTTATTGATAAGAATGTGGTAATTGCAGGGGACTTTAACACCCCACTTACAGAAATGGATAGATCATCTAGACACATGGTCAATAAAGAAACAAGGGCCCTGAATGAGACATTGGATCAGATGGACTTGACAGATATATTTAGAACTCTGCATCCCAAAGCAACAGAATATACTTTCTTCTCGAGTGCACATGGAACATTCTCCAAGATAGATCATATACTGGGTCACAAAACAGCCCTTCATAAGTTTACAAGAATTGAAATTATACCATGCATACTTTCAGACCACAATGCTATGAAGCTTGAAATCAACCACAGGAAAAAGTCTGGAAAACCTCCAAAAGCATGGAGGTTAAAAAACACCCTATTAACGAATGAGTGGGTCAACCAGGCAATTAGAGAAGAAATTAAAAAATATATGGAAACAAACGAAAATGAAAATACAACAATCCAAACGCTTTGGGACGCAGCAAAGGCAGTCCTGAGAGGAAAACACATTGCAATCCAGGCCTATCTCAAGAAACAAGAAAAATCCCAAATACAAAATCTCATAGCACACCTAAAGGACATAGAAGCAGAACAGCAAAGGCAGCCTAAACCCAGCAGAAGAAGAGAAATAATAAAGATCAGAGCAGAAATAAACAATATAGAATCTAAAAAAACTGTAGAGCAGATCAACGAAACCAAGAGTTGGTTTTTTGAAAAAATAAACAAAATTGACAAACCTCTAGCCAGGCTTCTCAAAAAGAAAAGGGAGATGACCCAAATAGATAAAATCATGAATGAAAATGGAATTATTACAACCAATCCCTCAGAGATACAAACAATTATCAGGGAATACTATGAAAAATTATATGCCAACAAACTGGACAACCTGGAAGAAATGGACAAATTCCTGAACACCCACATGCTTCCAAAACTCAATCAGGAGGAAATAGAAAGCTTGAACAGACCCATAACCAGCGAAGAAATTGAATCGGTTATCAAAAATCTCCCAATAAATAAGAGTCCAGGACCAGATGGCTTCCCAGGGGAGTTCTACCAGACGTTTAAAGCAGAGATAATACCTATCCTTCTCAAGCTATTCCAAGAAATAGAAAGGGAAGGAAAACTTCCAGACTCATTCTATGAAGCCAGTATTACTTTGATTCCTAAACCAGACAGAGACCCAGTAAAAAAAGAGAACTACAGGCCAATATCCCTGATGAATATGGATGCAAAAATTCTCAATAAGATACTAGCAAATCGAATTCAGCGGCATATAAAAAGAATTATTCACCATGATCAAGTGGGATTCATTCCTGGGATGCAGGGCTGGTTCAACATTCGCAAATCAATCAACGTGATACATCACATTAACAAAAAAAAAGAGAAGAACCATATGATCCTGTCAATCGATGCAGAAAAGGCCTTTGACAAAATCCAGCACCCTTTCTTAATAAAAACCCTTGAGAAAGTCGGGATAGAAGGAACATACTTAAACATCATAAAAGCCATTTATGAAAAGCCCACAGCTAACATCATCCTCAACAGGGAAAAATTGAGAGCTTTTCCCTGAGATCAGGAACACGACAGGGATGCCCACTCTCACTGCTGTTGTTTAACATAGTGCTGGAAGTTCTAGCATCAGCAATCAGACAACAAAAGGAAATCAAAGGCATCAAAATTGGCAAAGATGAAGTCAAGCTTTCGCTTTTTGCAGATGACATGATATTATACATGGAAAATCTGATAGACTCCACCAAAAGTCTGCTAGAACTGATACATGAATTCAGCAAAGTTGCAGGATACAAAATCAATGTACAGAAATCAGTTGCATTCTTATACACTAATAATGAAGCAACAGAAAGACAAATAAAGAAACTGATCCCATTCACAATTGCACCAAGAAGCATAAAATACCTAGGAATAAACCTAACCAAAGATGTAAAGGATCTGTATGCTGAAAACTATAGAAAGCTTATGAAGGTAATTGAAGAAGATTTAAAGAAATGGAAAGACATTCCCTGCTCATGGATTGGAAAAATAAATATTGTCAAAATGTCAATACTACCCAAAGCTATCTACACATTCAATGCAATCCCAATCAAAATTGCACCAGCATTCTTCTCGAAACTAGAACAAGCAATCCTAAAATTCATATGGAACCACAAAAGGCCCGAAATAGCCAAAGTAATTTTGAAGAAGACCAAAGCAGGAGGCATCACAATCCCAGACTTTAGCCTCTACTACAAAGCTGTAATCATCAAGACAGCATGGTATTGGCACAAAAACAGACACATAGACCAATGGAAGAGAATAGAAACCCCAGAACTAGACCCACAAACGTATGGCCAACTCATCTTTGACAAAGCAGGAAAGAACATACAATGGAAAAAAGATAGTCTCTTTAACAAATGGTGCTGGGAGAACTGGACAGCAACATGCAGAAGAATGAAACTAGACCACTTTCTCACACCATTCACAAAAATAAACTCAAAATGGATAAAGGACCTGAATGTGAGACAGGAAACCATCAAAACCTTAGAGGAGAAAGCAGGAAAAGACCTCTCTGACCTCAGCCGTAGCAATCTCTTACTCGACACATCCCCAAAGGCAAGGGAATTAAAAGCAAAAGTGAATTACTGGGACCTTATGAAGATAAAAAGCTTCTGCACAGCAAAGGAAACAACCAACAAAACTAAAAGGCAACCAACGGAATGGGAAAAGATAATTGCAAATGACATATCGGACAAAGGGCTAGTATCCAAAATCTATAAAGAGCTCACCAAACTCCACACCCGAGTAACAAATAACCCAGTGAAGAAATGGACAGAAAACATGAATAGACACTTCTCGAAAGAAGACATCCGGATGGCCAACAGGCACATGAAAAGATGTTCAGCGTTGCTCCTTATCAGGGAAATACAAGTCAAAACCACACTCAGGTATCACCTTACGCCAGTCACAGTGGCCAAAATGAACAAATCAGGAGACTATAGATGCTGGAGAGGATGTGGAGAAACGGGAACCCTCTTGCACTGTTGGTGGGAATGCAAACTGGTGCAGCCACTGTGGAAAGCAGTGTGGAGGTTCCTCAGAAAATTAAAAATAGAGCTACCCTATGACCCAGCAATAGCACTGTTGGAATTTATCCAAGGGATACAGGAGTGCTGATGCATAGGGGCACTTATACTCCAATGTTCATAGCAGCACTCTCAACAATAGCCAAATTATGGAAAGAGCCTACATGTCCATCAACTGATGAATGGATAAAGAAATTGTGGTTTATATACACAATGGAGTACTACGTGGCAATGAGAAAAAATGAAATATGGCCTTTTGTAGCAACGTGGATGGAACTGGAGAGTGTGATGCTAAGTGAAATAAGCCATACAGAGAAAGACAGATACCATATGGTTTCACTCTTATGTGGATCCTGAGAAACTTAACAGGAACCCATGGGGGAGGGGAAGGAAAAAAAAAAAAAAGAGGTTAGAGTGGGAGACAGCCAAAGCATAAGAGACTGTTAAAAACTGAGAACAAACTGAGGGTTGATGGGGGGTGGGAGGGAGGAGAGGGTGGGTGATGGGTATTGAGGAGGGCACCTTTTGGGATGAGCACTGGGTGTTGTATGGAAACCAATTTGTCAATAAATTTCAGAAAAAAAAAGAAATCCAAAAAAAAACAAAAAAAAAAACAAAAAAAAAACAAAAAAAAAAAAACTGAGAACAAATTGAGGGTTGATGGGGGGTGGGAGGGAGGGGAGGGTGGGTGATGGGTATTGAGGAGGGCACCTTTTGGGATGAGCACTGGGTGTAGTATGGAAACCAATTTGACAATAAATTTCATATATAAAAAAAATAAAAATAATTTAAAAAAACGATTTAAGCAATATAATGGACCATGAATTTAGAATACTAGTCATAAAATTAATCACTGGGCTTGAAAAAAGCATAGAGAACAGCAGAGAATCTATTGCTACAGAGATAAAGGGACTAATATATAGGCATGAGGAGCTAAAAAATGCTATAAATGAGGTGCAAAATAAAATGGAGGTGGCCATAGCATGGATTGAAGAGGCAGAGGAGAGAATGGAAAAAAAGGAAGCTGAGAAAAAGAGAGATTAAAAAAACCAGGAGTATGAGGGGAGAATTAGAGAACTAAGTGATGCAATCAAATGAAACAATATCCGTATAACAGGAATTCCAGAAGAGGAAGAGAGAGAGAAAGGGGCTAAGGTGTACTTGAACAAATCATAGCTGAGAACTTCCCTGATCTGGGGAAGAAAAAAGGCATTGAAATCCAAGAGGCACAGAGAACTCCCTTCAGACGTAACTTGAATTGATCTTCTGCATGACATATCATAGTAAAACTGGCAAAACACAAGGATAAAGAGAAAATTCTGAAAGCAGCTAGGGATAAACAGGCTCTAACTTATAAAGGAAGACCCATAAGACTAGTGGCAGACCTATCTACTGAAACTTGGCAGGCCAGAAAGGAATAGCAGGAAATCTTCAATGTGATGAACATAAAAAATATGCAGCGGAGAATACTTTATCCAGCAAGTCTGTCATTCAGAATAGAAGGAGAGATAAAGGTCTTCCCAAACAAACAAAAACTGAAGGAATTCATCACCACTAAACCAGCCCTAAAGAGATCCTAAGGGGGATTCTGTGAGTGAAGTGTTGCAAGGACCACAGAGTACCAGAGACATCACTACAAGCATGAAACCTACAGACCTCACAATGACTGTAAACCCGTATCTTTCTATAATAACACTGAATGTAAATGGACTAAATGCTCCAACCAAAAGTCATAGGGTATCAGAATGGATAAAAAAACAAGACCCGTCTATTTGCTGTCTACAAGAGATTCATTTTAGACCTGAGGACACCTTCTGATTGAAAGTGAGGGGATAGAGAACTATCTATCATGCTATTGGAAGCCAAAAGAAAGTTGGAGTAGCCATACTTATATCAGACAAACTAGACTTTAAATTAAAGGCTGTAACAAGAGATGAAGAAGGGCATTATATAATAATTACAGGGTCTATCCATCAGGAAGAACTAGCAATTATAAATGTCTATGCACCAAATACAGGGACCCCCAAATATATAAAACAATCACAAGCATAAGCAATCTTATTGATAAGAATGTGGTAATTGTAGGGGGCTTTAATACTCCACTTACAACAATGGATAGATCATCTAGACACAGAATCAATAAACAAGGGCCCTGAATGATACATTGGATCAGATGGACTTGACAGATATATTTAGAACTCTGCATCCCAAAGCAACAGAATATACTTTCTTCTCGAGTGCACATGGAACATTCTCCAAAATAGATCATATACTGGGTCATAAAATAGCCCTTAATAAGTATACAAGAATTGAGATCATATCATGCACACTTTCAGACCACAATGCTATGAAACTTGAAATCAACCACAGGAAAAAGTCTGGAAAACCTCCAAAAGTATGGAGGTTAAAGAACACCCTACTAAAGAATGAATGGGTCAACCAGGCAATTCGAGAAAAAATTTAAAAATATATAGAAACAAATGAAAATGAAAATACAACAATCCAAACGCTTTGGGATGCAGCCAAGGCAGTCCTGAGAGGAAAGTACATTGCAATCCAGGCCTATCTCAAAAAACAAGAAAAATCCCAAATACAAAATCTAACAGCATACCTAAAGGAAATAGAAGCAGAACAGCAAAGACACCCCAAGCCCAGCAAAAGAGGAGAAATAATAAAGATCAGAGCAGAAATAAACAATATAGAATCTAAAAAACAAAACAAAACAAAACAAAACAAAACAAACAAAAACAGTAGACCAGATCAATGAAACCAAGAGTTCGGTTTTTGAAAAAATAAACAAAATTGGTAAACCTCTACCAGGCTTCTCAAAAAGAAAAGGGAGAGGACCCAAATAGATAAAATCATGAATGAAAATGGAATTATTACAACCAATCCCTCAGAAATACAAGCAGTTATCAGGGAATACTATAAAAAATTATATGCCACCAAACTGGACAACCTGGAAAAATTGGACAAATTCCTAAGCACCCACACACTTCCAAAACTCAAACAGGAAGAAATAGAAAACTTGAACAGACCCATAACCAGCAAAGAAATTGAATCAGTTATCAAAAATCTCCCAAAAAATAAGAGTCCAGGACCAGATGGCCTCCCTGGGGAATTCTGCCAGACATTTAGAGCAGAGATAATACTTATCCTTCTCATGCTTTTCCAAAAAATTGAAAGGGAAGGAAAACTTTCAAAGTAATGGAGCCAGCATTACTTTGATTCCTAAACCAGACAGAGACCCAGCAAAAAAAGAGAACTACAGGCCAATTTCCCTGAGAAATATGGATGCAAAAATTCTCAATAAGATACTAGCCAATCGAATTCAACAGCATATAAAAAGAAGTATTCACCATGATCAAGTGGGATTCATTCTGGGCTGCAGGGCTGGTTCAACATTCACAAATCAATCAATGTGATACATCACATTAATAAAAGAAAAGAAAAGAACCATATGATCCTGTCAATCGATGCAGAAAAAGCATTTGACAAAATTCAGCATCCTTTCTTAATAAAAACCCTCGAGAAAGTTGTGATAGAAGGAACATACTTAAACATCATAAAAGCCATTTATGAAAAGCCCACAGCTAACATCATCCTCAGTGGGGAAAAACTGAGAGCTTTCCCCCTGAGACCAGGAACAGGACAGGGATGTCCATTCTCACAGCTGTTGTTTAACATAGTGTTGGAGGCTCTAGCATCAGCAGACAACAAAAGGAAATCAGAGGCATCAAAATTGGCAAAGATGAAGTCAAGCTTTCACTTTTTGCAGATGACATGATATTATACATGGAAAATCTGATAGACTCCACCAAAAGTCTGCTAGAACTGATACATGAATTCAGCAAAGTCGCAGGATACAAAATCAATGTACAGAAATTGGTTGCGTTTTTTTTAAATTTTTTTTTAATGTTATTTATTTTTGAGACAGAGAGAGACAGAGCGTGAACAGAGGAGGGGCAGAGAGAGAGGGAGACACAGAATCCGAAACAGGCTCCAGGCTCTGAGCTGTCAGCACAGAGCCCGATGTGGGGCTCAAACCCATGGACTGTGAGATCATGACCTGAGCCGAAGTCGGCCACTCAAGCGACTGAGCCACCCAGGCGCCCCAGTTGCATTCTTATACACTAATAATGAAGCAACAGAAAGACAAATAAAGAAACTGATCCCATTCACAATTGCACCAAGAAGCATAAAATACCTAGGAATAAACCTAACCAAAGATGTAAAAGATCTGTATGCTGAAAACTACAGAAAGCTTATGAAGGAAATTGAAGAAGGTATAAAGAAATGGAAAGACATTCCCTGCTCATGGATTGGAAGAATAAATATTGCTAAAATGTCAATACTACCCAAAGCTATCTACACATTCAATGCAATCCCAATCAAAATTGCACCAGCATTCTTCTCGAAGCTAGAACAAGCAATCCTAAAATTTGTACGGAACCACAAAAGACTCCAAATAGCCAAAGTAATTTTGAAGAAGAAGACCAAAGCGGGAGGTATCACAATCCCAGACTTCAAGCTATACTACAAAGCTGTAATCATTAAGATAGCATGGTATTGGCACAAGAACAGACACATAGACCAATGGAATAGAATAGAGACTCCAGAATCAGACCCACAAACATATGGCCAACTAATCTTTGACAAAGCAGGAAAGAATATCCAATGGAAAAAAGACAGTCTCTTTAACAAATGGTGCTGGGAGAACTGGACAGCAACATGCAGAAGAATGAAACTAGACCACTTTCTTACACCATTCAAAAAAAAAAAAAAGCCCCACCTCAAAATGGATAAAGGACCTGAATGTGAGACAGGAAACCATCAAAACCCTAGAGGAGAAAGCAGGAAAAAACCTCTCTGACCTCAGCCGCAGCAGTTTCTTACTTGACACATCCCCAAAGGCAAGGGAATTAAAAGCAAAAATGAACTATTGGGACCTCATGAACATAAAAAGTTTCTGCACTGCAAAGGAAAAAATCAAAACTAAAAGGCAACCAAGGGAATGGGAAAAGATATTTGCAAATGACATATCGGACAAAGGGCTAGTATCCAAAACTTACAAAGAACTCACCAAACTCCACACCCGAAAAACAAAGAATCCAGTGAAGAAATGGGCAGAAAACTTGAATAGACACTTTTCTAAAGAAGACATCCAGATGGCCAAGAGGCACATGAAAAGATGCTCAACATCACTCCTCATCAGGGAAATACAAATCAAAACCACACTTGAGAAACCACCTCACGCCAGTCAGAGTGGCTAAAATGAACAAATCAGGAGACTCTAGATACTGGTGAGGATGTGGAGAAACAGGAACCCTCTTGCACTGTTGGTGGGAATGCAAACTGGTGCAGCCGCTCTGGAAAACAGTGTGGAGGTTCCTCAAAAAATTAAAAATAGATCTACGCTATGACCCAGCCAAAGGCACTGCTAGGAATTTACCCAAGGGATACAGGAGTGCTGATGCATAGGGGCACTTGTACCCCAATGTTTATAGCAGCACTCTCAACAATAGCCAAATTATGGAAAGAGCCTAAATGTCCATCAACTGATGAATGGATAAAGAAATTGTGGTTTATATACACAATGTAATACTACGTGGCAATGAGAAAGAATGAAATATGGCCTTTTGTAGCAACGTGGATGGACGTGGAGAGTTGTTATGCTGAGTGAAATAAGTCCTACAGAGAAAGACAGATACCATATGTTTTCATTCTAAGTGGATCTTGAGAAACTTAACAGAAGACCATGGGGGAGGGGAAGGGAAAAGGAAAAAGTTAGAGAGGGAGGGAGTGAAACTATGAGATTGTTAAAATCTGAGAACAAACTGAGGGTTGATGGGGGGTGGGAGGGAGGGGAGGCTGGGTGATGGGTATTGAGGAGGGCGCCTGTTGGGATGAGCACTGGGTGTTGTATGGAAACCAATTTGACAATAAATTTCATATTAAAAAAAAAGAAATCAAGTAGTGTAAGTCTTCTCTCTTCATAATTGTGTTGGCTTACTCTAGGTCCTTTGCATTGCTGTATGAATTTTATAATAGGTTTGTCAATTTCTACAAGAAAACGAAATACTGCCAATATTTTTATTAGAATTGCATTGAATATGTACATCATTTGAAGAGAATTGTCATATAAAAATATTGACTCTTCTAATCCATGAAAATGTTATATTTCTCCACTTATTTAGGTCTTTAATTTCAGCAGTATTTTGTAGTTTTCAGTGTACATCTTTCTGTCAGATTTATCCCTAAGTATTTCACACATTTTATGCTGTTATAAGTGGTATTTTTTAAATTATAGGTTCTAATTGTTTGTTGCTAGTGAATAGAAATGCAGTTGCTAGTTGTATATCAATTTTATATCTCACAACCTTACAAAATCCCTTATTAGTTCAAATAGCTTTTTGGTAGAATCCATATAATTTTCCATCTCTCTGATAATTTTATGTGTGATAAAGAGTTGTACCTACCTTTTCACTCTAGATGTCTTTTATTTCCTTTTCTTAAATTTGAAAATCAATCCGTGTGATTCACCATATGATTATCTCAATGGATGTAGAAAATGCATTAGGCAAAAGCTAATGCATTCCTGATAGAAACTTTCAGTAAAGTAGGAACAGAGTAGAACCTGAAAAGACATCTATTTAAAAAAACCTATGAGCTAACATTTTACTGAGTGGTGAAAGATTGAATGTTTTTGTTTTTGTTTTTTGTTTTTTTGATCAGGAAAAAGGCTGGGATGTCTGTTCATATCACTTTGTTAACCATTGAATTAGAGATCTAGCCAGATTAATAAGCAGTAACTCTCCATTCTTCCTTCCCTCAGTCCCTGGTTATCTCTGATTTATCTTCTAGTTCTATGACTCTACCTACTCTAGGTACCTCATGTAAGTGGAAATATACAGTATCTGTCCTTTTATTTCAGGCTTCTTTTACTTAGTATAGTGTCTTTAAGGTTTATCCATGTTGTAGTATGTATCAGAGCTTCCTTCCTTTTATGGCTGAATAATATTCTGTTGTATCTGTATACCACATTTTGTGTATCCATTCATCTGTTGATAAACATTTGCATTGTTTCCACCTTATGGCTATTGTGAATAGTGCTGCTATGAACATGTACTTATTGACCATTTATATATCTTTAGAGAATTGTCTTTTCAAGTCCTTTGCCCATGTTTTAATTGGATTGTTCATTTTTATTGTCATTGACTTATAGTAGTTCTGGATATTAAATTCTTACCAGGTATATGTTTGCAAATATTTTTCTTCCATTCTGTGAATGGTCTTTTCACTCTCAATAGTGTCTTTTGATGCACAAAAGTTTTTAATTTTGCTGGTGCCTACCTTATCTATTTTTTTTCTTTTTAATGCCTATGCTTTGTCATACTGAAGAAATCACTGCCTAATCCAAGGTCATGAAAATTTTCACCCATATATTTTTTAATTGACTTATTTATTTATTTTATATATGTTTTTAAATTTATATCCAAGTTAGCATATAGTGCAACAATAATTTCAGGAGTAGATTCCTTAATGCCCCTTATCCATTTAGCCCATCCCCCCCACCCACAACCCCTCCAGCAACCCTGTTTGTTCTCTATATTTAAGAATCTCTTATGTTTTGTCTCCCTCCCTGTTTTTATATTGTTTTTGCTTCCTTTCCCTTATGTTCATCTGTTTTGTATCTTAAATTCCTCATATGAGTGAAGTCATATGATACTTGTCTTTTTCTGACTAATTTTGCTTACCATAATACCCTCTAGTTCCATCCATGCAGTTGCAAATGGCAATATTTGATTCTGTTTTATTTTTTAAAATTTTTTTTAATTTTTGAGACAGAGCATGAGCAGGGGAGGGGCAGAGAGAGAGGGAGACACAGAATCTGAAGCAGGCTCCAGGCTCTGAGCTGTCACCACAGAGCCCAACGTGGGGCTCAAATTCACGGACTGCGAGATCATGACCTGAGCTGAAGTTGTTCAGTTAACTGACTGAGCCACCCAGGCGCCCCAAGATTTCATTCTTTTTGATTGCTGAGTAATACTCCATGGTATATACCACATCTTCTTTATCCATTCATCCATCGATGGGCTCTTTCCATACTTTGGCTATTGTTGATAGCACTGCTTATAAACATTGGGGTGCATGTGCCCCTTGGAAACAGCACCTGTATCCCTTGGATAAATACCTAGTAGTGCAATTGCTGGTTCCTAGGGTAGTTCTATTTTTAATTTTTTTTTAATTTTTTTTTCAACGTTTATTCATTTTTGGGACAGAGAGAGACAGAGCATGAACGGGGGAGGGGCAGAGAGAGAGGGAGACACAGAATCGGAAACAGGCTCCAGGCTCTGAGCCATCAGCCCAGAGCCCGATGCGGGGCTCGAACTCACGGACCGCGAGATTGTGACCTGGCTGAAGTCGGACGCTTAACCGACTGCGCCACCCAGGCGCCCCTCTATTTTTAATTTTTTGAGAAACCTTCATACTGTTTTCCAGAGTGGCTGCACCAGCTTGCATTCCCACCAGCAGTGCAAAAGAGATCCTCTTTCTCCACATCCTTGCCAATATGTATTGTTGCCTGAGTTGTTAATGTTAGCCATTCTGACAGGTGTGAGGTAGTATCATTGTGGTTTTGATTCATATTTCCCTGGTGATGAGTGATGTTGAACATTTTTTCATGTGTTGGTTGGCCATCTGGATGTCTTCTTTGGAGAAGTGTGTATTCATTTCTTTGGCCCATTTCTTCACTGGATTATTTGTTTTTTGGGTGTTGAGTTTGATAAGTTCTTTATAGATATTGTACCCTAACCCTTTATCTAATATGTCGTTTGCACATATCTTATCCCATTCTGTTGGTTGCCTTTTAGTTTTGCTGATTGTTTCCTTTGCTGTGCAGAAGGTTTTATTTTGATGAGGTCCCAATAGTTCATTTTTGCTTTTATTTCCCCTTGACTCTGGAGACGTGTTGAGTAAGAAGTTGCTGCGGCCGAGGTCAAAGAGATTTTTGCCTGCTTTCTCCTCGAGGATTTTGATGGCTTCCTTTCTTACGTCTAGGTCTTTCATCCATTTTGAGTTTATTTTTGTGTATGGTATAAGAAACTGGTCCAGGTTCACTTTTCTGCATGTCGCTATCCAGTTTTCCCAGCACCACTTGCTGAAGAGACTGTCTTTATTCCAGTGGATATTCTTTCCTGCATTGTCAAAATTAGTTGGCCAAACTTTTGTGGGTCCATTTCTGGGTTCTCTGTTCTGTTCCATTGATCTGAATATCTGTTTTTGTGCCAGTACCATACTGTCTTGATGATTACAGCTTTGTAGTACAGCTTGAATTCCAGGATTGTGATGCCTCCAGCTTTCGTTTTCTTTTTCAAGATTACTTTGGCTATTCAGTGTCTTATCTGGTTCCATACAAATTTTAGGATTGTTTGTTCTAGCTCTGTGAAGAATGCTGGTGTTGTTTTGATAGGGATTGCTCACCTATATTTTCTTATAAAATTTCATAGCTTTAATTCTTTAGTTTTAGGTCTTTGATCCATTTTGAGTTGATTTTTTATACAGTATAAAGTGAGAGCCCAACTTCATTCTTTTGTAGCTTTCCCAGCACCATGCATTGAAAAGACTGTCCTTTCTCCTTTGGATGATCTTGACACTCTTGTCAAAAATCAATTTATCTTATATGTGAGAGTTTATTTCTGAGCTCTCTACTCTGTTCCATGGGTCCAGATACGTATCCTCTGCTAGTACTACAATGGTTTTTATTTTATTATTTTTATCATCATCATCATCATCATCATTATTTGAAGTATAATTAGCATGCAGTGTTATTAGTTTCACGTATACAATATAATGATTCAGTAATTCTATACATTACTCAGTGTTCATCACAGTAAGTATTACTCTTAATCCCCTTTATCTATTTCAGCCATCTCCCCTAGCAACCACCAATTTGTTCTCTGTAAATAAGTCTGTTTTTTGGTCTTTCCTTTGTTGGTTTGTTTTGTTCCTTAGATTCCACATATGAATGAAACCATATGATGTTTGTCCTTTCTCTAACTTATTTCACTTAGCATTATATCATCTAGGTCCATCCATATTGATGTAGATGGCAAGATAACATTCTTTTGTATGGCTGAGTAATATTCCATTGTTTATAAGACTAGGTAAAGTACTACAGTGTTTTGATTACTATAGCTTTGTAGTAAGTTTGGAAATCAGGAAATGTCAGTCCTCTGACTTTGTTATTTTTCAAGATTGCTTTGGCTGCTGTTTTGGCTATTTGGGGTCCTTTGAGTTTCCATATGAATTTTAGAATGGATTGTTCTGTTTCTTTAAAAAATGTCATTGGTACGCACTCAGTTGTTTCTTAAAGAGATTTAAACAATAAGAAAAAAATGTCTGTTAATTTACCCACGGAGCTCCCATTTCCAGTTCTCCTTTGTGTAGATCCAGATTTCCATCTGGTTGGTACTGTGGGTACTTCTCCCTAAAGGACTTCCTTTAGCTTTTCCTCGATACAAATGCTGGTGATTAATCCTTTCACCCTTTGTATATCTGAAAAAGTCTTTATTTCATCTCCAATTGAAAGGTAATTTTACCTTTGATAAAACTTTTGGTTGACATGTTGTTTTCTTTCAGTGCTTTAAAAGATGTTGCTTCACTATCTTATCACTTGCACTGTTTCTGAGACAACTGCTTTCATTCTTAATTTGTTCCCCAGTACATATTATGTCTTTGATTTCTTTTAAGATTTTTCTTTTTGTTATTAATTTTGTGTAATTTGGTTATGATGTGCCTGGGTGTAGCTTTCTTTGTGTTTTTTTTTTCACCTGATATTCATGTAGATTCTTGGATCTGTGGCTTTATAGTCTTTATCAAATTCAGAAAACTTTTGGCCATCATTTCCTAAAATAAGCTTTCTCCCCCCACCCCTGCACCCTACTCCCAGACTCAAATTATACTTACACCATACTGCCAAAAGTTATCCCATAGATGACTTTCCATTTCCCTACCTCACTTGGGTCCAAAATAAAATCTTCTGGGACTCTCGTTACCAAAATGGATAATCTAACTTGTCAGGTTCCATGCTACCTCATCATTGACGGCTCTAATTTTTCAGTTTTTTATTTCTGGTACCCAGGTATTTCTCTTTCTTTGTTTCTTTCTTTCTCACATGCTGAGTAATACTTTTTAAAAATTTTGTTACATTTTCTCTATCGTCTTTAAGTATTTATATTGAGAGAATTTCAAGGTATCTTGGTCCATATCTCTTCAGGGATACATACCAGAGCCATCTCCCTGTTTACAAGGTTTTACTCAACAGAGAAAAGAGCAAGGTATATGTTCTGACCTGGGCATTCAGAAGAAGAGATAAGTACCATATATGTATGTACATATTTGTGTATGTATTTGGTAAGTATTTGAAACAAGCCTAACCACTATAGCCTACTTCAATTTGATAATTCAGAACTTTGCATTAGCCTTTGGGTATTAACTGATGATTACCAATTTTAAACACTACAGAGGAGTAACAAGTTACATCTAAATTCCATTTTGGGTTAAGTAGCTCATTTAGGAACCATTTGACAGCTCAGAATGTTTTCATTATTTCTAATGGTTTATAGGGAAGTCTGACTCAATGGCTACTGTCTCAGAGAACTATACCAAGCCACCTAGTCTGACACAGTGGGAAAAAAACAAAGGCTTTGGGGTGAGAAAGGTTTTTAAATCTTTTAAACATAGGTTTAAATTCTAACTCTTGTACTTCTTAACAAGTCACCCTATTACTCAGAATAAAAAAAAATACATGTAAATAAAAATTACTAGTTTGAAGAATACTTAGAGACTCCAGAACTTGAGGTGTATAACTGTTTGAGCACTGGTAATTCCATTCATTCATCTAACAAATGTGTATTTAATGCTTGCCATATGTAAGATAGTATGCTAGATGCCATAGGAAATACAAAGACATATCAAATGGAGTCTTTTCCCTCTGGGAGCTTAACAGCTGAGGTAGGAAACAGTAAAAAAACATACAAATGAGTGTAGCACAAAGTAGTATGAGAGCACTGACAAGTATGCTGTAGATGAAAGGCTTCAGTGGAGGCTATCACTTAGTTCTGAGCAATCCCACTTCACATTTTGGTGTGATAAAGAGTATTTTAATACCCAGTAGCCCAAGCTCTAGCCCAAGCAGCACCTGAAACCAGTTCCTGAACCAGCTGTTCTACTTCCACACAGTATACATGTATTTCTCGTCACTTTGTGCAATGTGCCCACTCAGACTTAGCACAGGGAGTCTCCGCAAGGACTATATTTGTAGGGTAGAGGAGAAGTTTCAGGAGGCTCATGTATAGATATGAGAACAAATTAGTGCATGAAATGTTAATCACACCTGGAATTTTCCTTTAAAAAATCTAATCATATAGAATAATATGGGGGAGATGCCTAAGCAGTGTTCTTTAAACCTCCAAATTGGAGATGATAGTGAACAGGGCAGTTAGAGAAGCAAGTATAAGATCCATAAGACAGAAAAGAAGAAATGACAGCTATTCACAAGCAACTACCAAACACATAAGAAGTTCTGACCATAATAAGTTTAGAAAAATTCATGCTGAGCCACATGCCTGATCTGGCCTTTCTGTCTGATAGTCCAGGAGGGCTGTGAGCAAGGAAAAGAGCATTGGTTTGTAGCAGACAGGAGAGAAGAAGCTGTCAGGAGACCTGGATTCATGTCTAAGTTCTGCCACTGGCTTAAAGAGTAGTCTTGTATGAATCCTCTATCCTCATGTGATTTTAGTTTCTCCATCTATATAGTGGCTCTTTTGTACATGTTGTTCTCTTATATTTCTTTTTTTTTTTTTTTTGGTAATTTTTTTAATGTTTATTCATTTTAAAGAAACAGAGAGAGACAGAGCACAAGCAGGGGAGGGGGCACAGAGAGAAAGGGAAACACAGGATCCAAAGCAGGTTGCAGGCTCTGAGCTGTCAGCACAAAGCCTGATGCGGGGCTCAAACTCACAAACCGTAAGATCATGATCTGAGCTGAAGTCAGACACTTAACCAACTGAGCCACCCAGGCGCCCTCTTATATGTCTATAAAAAGCTGGTAGGATTTTTTTTTTAATTTTTTTTTCAACGTTTATTTATTTTTGGGACAGAGAGAGACAGAGCATGAATGGGGGAGGGGCAGAGAGAGAGGGAGACACAGAATGAGAAACAGGCTCCAGGCTCTGAGCCATCAGCCCAGAGCCGACGCGGGGCTCGAACTCACGGACCGCGAGATCGTGACCTGGCTGAAGTCGGACGCTTAACCGACTGCGCCACCCAGGCGCCCCAAAAGCTGGTAGGATTTTTAATGATAGAGCTAATGGAGCAGAACTATTCCAGGTAGAAAGAGAGTGACATTATTTAAGGAATAAAAGTAAAATAATGCAAAACTTGAACACCGAACTCTTCACAAAAAAATGATGAAGGTGATCCAAGCAAGCAAGATTATCTGTGTCTTCCCCTATTAAACTATGGCCTGCGTCTGCATCCTCAGTGCTGATGTGATGCCTAATATGAAAAGGAGGGTACAGGGAAGAGAAGGAAGCAAGTTAGCTGGTGCAGGAAGTCCTCTCATAACAGGTGCCACATTTTGTGGCAGAGATCCCTATATTTAATGGCCTTTCATATCTGCAACAGTCTGTTTTAAAACAGAGCTGTTTACTTAGAATGCTTTTATTACCAACTATATTTGTGCTCAAAGGGCTTCCAGCTGTGGTAGCTTTTAGAAGGTCCCTTTGTTGTCTGTACGTAGTGTCATAATAGGTCATTTCTGCCCAGCCAGTTGATTTCATTGAGTCAGGTAGGGTTGCATTTTTGTTAAGCTATTCTCTTCCTCCTTAATTTTTACTGCAGACAATAAATATTTTGTGCCTGGAAAGATAGTTTATTGATTCAACAGATGCTTATTAAACACCTCCCAAAAACTACACAATGTGTGAAACACTTGGAATGTAGAGGTGTGTAATATAGATAAGGACCCTGCCTTTATGATGCTTACAGTGCCATGGGGGGGATCTCACATTAAGGAAATGATTATATGATAATTAATTGTCATTGTGATAAAGGTTTTAAAGGGACAGTACAGAATGTTACAAGAGAAACCTAAACTAGAGGAGTGGGATCAAGAAAGTAATGTAAAATTAAAAATTTAAACATCTCAAGTATTTCCCCATTTGAAATATAGAAAGATAAGTTACTCCCATAGGTTATATTAAGTATATTGGGGACTTCTGAAAGGTAGACTTGTCCACAGAGGCATAAAAGCCTTAGAAATTCAATCTTTTAATATAATAAATAACGGGAAAGGGAGACAGAAGCAAAAACACATAGCTTGATACTGGCCAGGATTGGATTTGAATACAGATCTGCTAATCTTCCCATTACCTCTCCTCAGTGACTTATAAAATAAAGACATTATATATCAAATATAGATCAGCCTTGGCTAAATGAACTATTAAGTGGCCACTGTGTACAAACTTGGATATGGAGTGGAGGAGGAGTTCACAGAGTAATGAATTAGGGAAATGCTAATATAAACAGAAATGCGCAAAATATAATTATCAGGCTGATTGTATCTGGTCGTAGTAAAACCTAGTATATATACCAAAGTAGGAAATACCCAGCTGGAATTAGTGAAAATATATTTAAAGATGTATGCTGTTTCTCTAAAATATGAATACTAATTGCTTAGTACAAGTCTCCAAGTGGAAGTATTTAAAACCCATTTTTATTCATGTGTAATATTATATGACATGTAAATTATCCCTGAATGCTTCACAGCCTGAGTGATCTCTCAGGTTAAATATTGTTCCTGATATAAATCACCTAGCATACCCTTTCATCATAGATAGTATAGCAATTAGCTTTAGCCAGCAACTTACAATTATTTCCAATTTTTTATTTAAAAGATTGGGAATCAGTGAAATGTTACTATTTATATCAGAGATTTTGGAATTAGCTGAATCATTGAAACTAAAAGGAGATTGAGGCTTCAGAGAGAAGGCCAGTCTTAAACAGGTATCAGTGAGAGCACCTAAGTATATATTGAATTGGGAAGACAAAACATTAGAAAGCATTAAGTTCAACCATATGAGATTTCCATTTTTAGAGGTCAAAAACATTCAGATATTGGTGACTTTATATGATTCATTCAGCTATGACACAAAATGGCCAAAAAGGGAACCTATATTCTAATGTCAACAGGTGTGGGTATTTATTAAATTTAAATACATGTAGAAATTCTGGTAGTTGAATTAACTTTTAATTTCATATGAAGTAATTTAAATGTAGGCAGATGCACAATCACTTCAGAAGCTAAAAATGTTTTAAAGGATCTTCAACGTGGATAACTGCTTAAGTCATCCACACTTGATGAGTGTGAATGTTGTTGGAAGCACTGAGTTCGATAACCAAGCTTTAGTGGTGTAGTGTGGACTGTAGTTAACCAGGGTATTTTGCTTTCAGCTTCTTCTCCTGCTGACCAGAGGATTACTTTCTAGTCCTTTACTCTCTCCCAGTCCTTAGCCTCAGTGGTGACAACTCCAAGTTTATCTTTAAAAAATTGGGAGAAAAGGGGAAGGGAACTAATCATTGTGAAAATGAAATGTCAAGTGCTTTGCAAGACCTTTTATATGTTATTATATTTGAGTCTCGCAACAACCCTATGAAACAAATGCTATTTCTATTTTATAATTGAAGAAACTGAGATCCAGAGAGGTTAAATAACTTGCTCAAGGTCACACAGTTTATAAGTGGTAGAGGTAGGCTTCAAACATTCTTATTTCACCATCTACTGTGCTATTCTTCTTGTTTGCTTATTCCTATCCTATACACTTTAAAGTGCCTTATTTAATTCTAATAAATTTACACAGGACTAAGACAAGATGATCATCATTGTTTTCTTCTATAAAAAAAAGGAATATGGTAAAAGACATTTGAATCTTTTCCTTTCTTTTAAGGATGAACGTGAAGCCAGAGAAAATGTGAAAAGAGAGCAAGATGAGGCCTATCGCCTTTCACTTGAGGCTGACAGAGCCAAGGTAGGTTTGGTCAAGGGGCTTCTGAGACAAAGAATTCAATCCTAAATAGTCTTTTATTATTTATTTAAGTGCCAGCCCTTTTATCATCTTAATCCATAAGAATGTTAGATTTGCAATGGAGAAAGCTAGATTCAGTTAACAGAATATAATTCTACCCGTGGCTTTTGAAGCATGATTCATTTTGACAACACAAAGTTTTTTAACACTCATGAAAAATGAAAACAAGAATAGGCCTAATATTTATTTTACTTGTTTTTTAACCAGTCTGTAGTAAAAACTCAGCAATGTTTAAACCACTGATTTATTTAATACTTCTTGAGTACCTGCTTCTGTACTGAGTATTGAAGGAGGGAAAAGAAAATAAGCCACAATTTCTACCCTCAAAAGACTCACAATGTGGTGTAGAATAGATTAACTCAAGAACATAGTTAGCTATAATACTTAGGCAAGGATCATAAAAGTCATAAGGGAAGCACTGAGTTCTGTGAGAGATTAGGGAACAAGAGTTTCAGTGGAAAGTTTTTTTCTAGCTTTTTTTGGAGAGCTAATAAGTGGAAATCTGCTTAGGGAGAGTTTCTTGGAAGAGGTTAAAAATGTGAACTGAATAGAGAAAAAGGATAGGAGACAAGAGGTGGTATATGCTAGCAGCAAGGAGCCAGAAAGCATGGGTGCGTGATAGAAGCTAATGCAGATACAGCCTGATATTTGGGTATAGGAGAGATAGCAGAAAAGACCAGAAAAGAAGACCAGAGAAAGGTCTTCCGAAGAATCTTGAATGCCACACTCCCAGAGCTGAACAGGTGTTTATATGGGTACTCAACATGATCATGAGCTATACTTTATTGTTCCTTCCATTTCCACTCTTGTTCCAGAGAGAAACACTTCTATTATGATGGTGCTGGGCGTGAGCTCTCTTCCCCCTCCATCCCCCGCCTTTTTAAGTAAACCAGTGTTTATTGAGTGCTGGCTCCCTTTCTCTTTTATTGACAGAGGGAAGCTCATGAGAGAGAGATGGCAGAACAGTTTCGTTTGGAGCAGATTCGCAAAGAACAAGAAGAGGAACGTGAGGTAGGGGATAATTTCAAGTAAAGTTATTCGAAAGCTAGGTTTATTTTCACTGCATTTGATATTGAAGCTATTAATATTTCTTACAACATCTTTCCACTTTCCCCAGACCCATTTCAGTATGGAAGACCTAACCTTTCCTTGAAAGAATCATTCCTGCTCTATTGTATGGAACTCTTAGAAAACTTGACCTTATACTAGTTTCATGCTTTTCTTTTCTTTTCAAGAAATTCCTTTTCCTTTTTTTACATGACAAATGCTCCCATCCTTCCTGGATATCGTCTCACCCCAAGAATACAAAACTGTATTTTCGGCCCCCTTCCCAGTCTTCACTTTCCCTACCAAAAGACACTGTGAGTTACTTCTGTGATATCTTCATTGGGCCCCTAAATATGGGAAATCCATGTAGCATGGCTTATTCCCCTCTCCCCAAGTTCCTGTCATATTCATAACAATATAGAGAATTTTTCACTTACTCATCTTGCAAATATTTTTTTAATACTTAGTACATGCCCAAAATCTGATCAGGATTAGGGATAGAGACATGGGTCATCCCCACCAGGAGCTCATAGTCTTGTAAAAATAGAATTACAAAACTATGTGTAAAAGCTATAATAGAGATGTGCCTAGAGTTCAGTGGGAACAAAGAGAAGGAAGGGATATCAAATGATTTCCTAGGATGGGTTCACAAAGAAGGACTTTTGAAACTTTTTCTAGACATGGGATTAACAGCAAGATTTACTTATAAAAAGAAGTCATCTAACAAGTGATGGAAAGGCCTGGAAGGCTCTAACTTGGGCTAAGGAAAACTCCATTAGTCATCGTTCCTGGTCAGAGGATGTCACTTCATACTTATTCAATAAATGTTTTTTGAACAAGAATTATGCTAAGCACTGAAAGAGAAACAAAAGATAATAAAACAGTTTCTACAAGAAATTGCATCTGGTAGGGAAGATACGACATGTCTACAAGGAACAGCAAATCAAGGGAAAACCATGCTAAATAACATAGAAGTATACTTAGAGAGTTCATTAGCAAAGTAAAATCTTTCACAGCTTTGAGAATCAGACTACACTATAGAAGAAGTGATATTCAAGCCACGTCTTAAAAGATGTGTAATCTTTCACTGTTTGGAAATCAAAGTTTATTCATATTCAAACACATTATTGAGTGCCTGTCACATACATGCAAAATACGATGTCTGCCAAACCCTAGTCTCTGTACACTGAAAACTCTCAATAATGGAAGGTAGATTTATTGAGCATCTTCCGTGTATCAAATACTTTTCTAGCGGCCTTACATATGCTTACTCATTGACCATTAAAATAAGCTACAAGCTTAGAGATTTTTCTTTACAAATGAGAAAACTAAAGCTCTTTAAGAAGTCACACAAAGAAATGGAAAAGCTGCAATGCCTGGGTGGCTCAGTCAGTTAAGCGTCTGACTCTTGATTTCAGCTTAGGTCATGATCTCACGGTTCAGAAGTTCAAGCCCTGCACCAGGCTCTGTGCTGACAGAGCAAAGCCTGCTTGGGATTCTCTCTCTCCCTCTCTCTCTGCCCCTTTCCTGTTCATGCATTAAAAAAAAAAAGAAATTGAAATATAGCTGAGATTCTCACCAAGTCTTTATGACTCCAAAGCTCATGCTGTTTCACTTACTTCATTCCAGTACAAAGTCATACATCATTGCATGTGTCTATAGGAATCATGTTTGCAATGTTTCACAGAAGTTAAGAAACAGATTTGTCACTATGCTTTTAGCCTATTTCAAGAAACATAGTTTGAAAATTTAGGACTCTCATTTTTGATGCTCTTTCACAGTGCACACACTCTCACAATAGTATATCTTAAAACCATATACTTGCTAAAGGTCAGGTGTACACAATTAACCACATGTTCTGGATCTAGAGCTTAGTAGTACATGTACTTTCTTCTGATGATTTATCTTATTTACCCCACGCTAAAATCTGTTCTCTCTCCCAATGTAGATAAAGCCTGTCCTCTCACAGAAGACCCCATAAACATCCTTTACATACTTCAATATCTATGTTCTGGCTACAAGTATGTGAGAGGGTGGAACACTCTATTTTGCAACTAGTCATTATTGCACTTATCCATGAGTGTACTCCCAAAAAACCAAGTTCAGGTAATACTCCATACTTTACCCACCCTCCCCCAAAGAGTCACAGTTAAAGGCTCTTATAAACCCCACCATTAAGGAACTCTTTATCTTCTGTGTATCTTAATTTACTTAAGTCTTATCCAAATTTATTTGACCCTTTTTTTTCATGGAGCACCAATTAACATATTTCAGCACACTCATGTACAGCAAACAACTCCTTGGGAAAGGTGGTTTTATTGTGCAACCTCTAAAGAAACTGAGACCCAGGAAGATTATACAGTTTCCCTATGGTCACCAAACTGGTTGGACACATAATCTGGACTAGAAACCCAGTCACCTGACTTTTTACAGTAATACTGCCTCTCCTTCTAACCAGAAATCCTAACCTGTATAATTGTATTGAGAAACAAGAATGGTTTTATTATTTTAATTATCTCAAGTATTTCAAAATCTTTAGGAAAGATGAAGTATTAAATAGTCAAATCACCTTGGTTACAGTGAAATTCCTTAGTAGTTGGTCTCATTTTGCTGTGTGGTAACTGTTGTAGTGAAATCAGCAAAATCTAGGAAGACATTCTTATCTGGTCTTTGACCATGATAAGGAGAAAGGCTCTAAAGCTATTCTCAAAGGACAAAAAAAACCTCCCATATTTTACCAATTTATATATTTTACGTGTTCCTTCCAAAATGAGTTTTAAGTATTTTACATAAATATGTGCAATTCAGATGGATTAAGGAAGAAAGAAAAGATACAATAATCAGGACAAAGGAAAATAAAGCCAAAAGTAAGATTAACATTTTGACAACAGACAATCCAGCATACCCACCTGCTCAGGATGAACCACAAAATTTGTTCGGTGCTTTTCTTGGGCTAAAATGATTGTTTACAAGTTTCACTTAATCTATTACATCAGATAAAGACCAGTTTATCAAAAGATGCCCAGATTTTTCAAGCACTAAGACCTTAGAGCAATGCTTCTTATGATTTCCTTCAAGAGGAAACTGTGCAGGGACACCTGGGTGGCTCTGTCAGTTAAGCATCCAACTCTTGATTTTGGCTCAGGTCATGGTCTCATGGTTCGTGGGATTGAGCCCCACATTTGGCTGTGTGCTGATAGCACAGAGCCTGCTTCGGATTCTCTCCCCATCTCTCCCTGCCCCTCCCCCCACCTCAAAAATAAATAAACTTAAAAAAATGTTTTTTAAAAAAAGAAGAGGGGCGCCTGGGTGGTTCAGTCATTAAGCATCTGACCGGCTCAGGTCATGATCTCACCATTCATGGTTCAAGTCCCACATCGGGTGAGCTCCAGTCCTGCTTCAGGTGAGCTCCAACCTCACTTTGGGTGAGCTCAAACCCCACTTTGGGTGAGCTCGAGACCTGCACTGGGTGAGCTCAAGTCCTGCATCAGGTGAGCACAAGCCCCACTTCGGGTAAACACAAGCCCCACTTCGGATAAGCTCTGCTTTTCTCTCCCTCTCTCTTTCTGTCCCTCTCTCCCCCTCTGCCACTCACTTGCTTGTACCCTCTCTCTCTCAAAAAAGAAAAAAAGGGGGGAAGGAGGGAACTGCAATATGGTGAATACTATAGCTACAGCTATAATAGCAAAAGCAAGTCCTATATAACAGCTTCTTACAGCTTTATATAATTTGAAAGCATAAGGCCAAAGCACAGTTTACTAAAAGCATCTCTGCAGGGCCCAAATAATATATTTTTTGGTGGTCCAGCTTAAAGGACAGATTTTATAGTTACTAGAGAAATGTATGAGCTACATATTCTTTAAGAAATCTTTCCTAAATATTGAATTTTGCCACCAAGTTTTTGGTTAGTAGAAAAGGTTTCAGCTAAGATTTTTGACTCTCAGGTCTTTTAATCAGTCAGTATTCAGCAAATATTTGTTAATCTCCTTTGTGCAAATCACTAAATCAGGTGCTGCAGCATGTATGAGACCTAGCCCCTGCCCTCAGGGAGCTCACTAATACAGGAGGGTAGATGAATACAAAATAATTATAGGAAAAGATACTATACATTATAAAAATCATTAAAATAGCACAGAGTATTAAAAATATTTAGAAGAGGATGATTTCTGACTAGGAAAGCAATAAAAAAGATTTCACAGAGGGAACATGGCTTTATGGTTAAAGATGAAGTGGAGGAGCTTTTTGGATAGAGTCATGAATAGGTGGATGGTGAATGTATGAGAAAGGGTAGGGCATGGGCTAGGTAATATGAATAAAGAGAGAAAGACACAGGGCTTCTTCAGGGAACAGTAAATGGACAAATTTAGAACACTGTCTAATAATTAGATAAGGTTAAAAGAGCCAAGTTTTGGAGAATCATGGTTGAGACAGAATAGGCACAAAGCTATTCCCTTTTGCTGCTGGTTAAGTTTTGCCTATCTGCCCAAAGTTGTTTTCTGGTTTTGGTGGGTTTTTTTTGTTTTGTTTTGTTTTTGAGTTTATTTAAATAATCTCTGTACCCAACGTGGAGTTTGAACTCACAACTCTAAGATCAGGAGTTTCATGCTCTACTGACTGAGTCAGCCAGGCGCCCCCAAAGTTGTTTTCTTTTACATCTTGGTGCCTACTCTAATCTTAAAAGACCATTAAATGAGAGAACAGAAGAACATGGAATTAGAAGCCTTGGTACTTCCCTTTAGTTTTCTGATCTGCTCTTTATAACCATCCTACAAAACTCACTTGAGTATCACTACCATCTTACAGATGAAGAAATCAGATCATAGCAGGAATAAAAAGCCCATTTTATTTACTTATTTATTTGTATTTCAGAAAGAGAGATCATGAGCAGGGAAGAGGAGCAGGGTGGGGGTGGGGGAGAGAGAATGAGAATCTTAGGCAGGCTCCACACTCAGCACAGATCCCAACACAGGGCTCGATCCCATGAACCATGAGATCATGACCTGAGCTGATCAAGAGTCAGATTCTCAACCAACTGAGCCACCCAGACACCCCTAAAAAGCCTATTTTATGGGGCGCCTGGGTGGCTCAGTCGGTTAAGCGTCCGACTTCGGCTCAGGTCACGATCTCGCGGTCCGTGAGTTCGAGCCCCGCGTCGGGCTCTGGGCTGATGGCTCAGAGCCTGGAGCCTGCTTCCGATTCTGTGTCTCCCTCTCTCTCTGCCCTTCCCCCATTCATGCTCTGTCTCTCTCTGTCTCAAAAATAAATAAACGTTAAAAAAAATTTTTTTTTTTAATTCTTAGCAAACATTTGCCTGGTAAAAGCAGAACCAGAGCTCCTACTGGTATACTTGCTACCTGTTATACTACATTGGAAGAATGAAAGTGGGAACATGAGTACACTATTAAAGTCAAACAGTTCCTTATAATTTGTATTTTTATCTCATGTAAGTTGCTTCTTGTCCCACAAAAATAACACCACTACATGAGCCACAAAGGTAATCATCCCTACTATCGTCATCATCAGTAGCTATTAAGCAATTAGTAAGTGCTAAACCCTGTGCTTAGCACTTTACAGACATGATCTTATTGAATCTCTGTTAACAACTTAATAAGGTAGGTGCCAATACATGAATTCACCTTATTATAACTATAGAGACCACAATTTATTAGTTTCAATTTGAAGTATTCTGCCATTGTCTTCATGAACCATTAAAATAGACTAGAAATTCTAGTTTCACAATATCCAATTACCAACCTACAGACTGTTCCTCATATCCCAAAAGCAGCCCAAAATTCATATATCTCAATTTTGGTCATGACTGTTTGCCTCGATTTACTTTATCCAGCAGTAAGACTATATTTGTTATAAGCAATCGATACTCTCTAGATGGATGATTGGTTGCCAGAACAGAGAATGGTTGCAGAATTGGGTCAGACCAGTTGTTCTCATATGGGATCCGTTCTGTTCCTTTGATCACATCAGTATCATGACTTTAAATACTGTCTGTACACTTGGCATCCAAATTTAAATCTCCAGGTCCTCCCTTTCCCTGAACTCCAGACTTGAATATCTAATTACTAGCCCATCATCTCCACATAGATGTCTAATAACATCACAAACTTAATATATCTTAAGTGGAACAACTGATCTTATCCTCCCCACCCAAACTTACTCCTCCTGCAGTCTTCCCTATCTTAATAAGTGGAAAATCTTGTAGTTGTTTGAACCAAAAACCTTAGAATTATCCTTGACTTGTCTCTTTCATGCCATATTTAATGAGCAAATCCTTTTGGCTTTACCTTCAAAATATATGCACAACTCCATTGTTACGTACCTATACCACCACTACCATTCTCATGCAAGCCACCATTATTTGTTACCTGGGTTACTTTAGTAACCTTCCAACTTGACTTGATGCCTCCATTTTTGCCTTCCTTATATGTCTTTTAATAAGTCCTTTTAAACACAATTGGTACATCATGTCACTTCAAGACCCAGATGGCTTCATATTTCAAAATACAAGTTAAATCTTTACAGTGATTCTAAGCGTATGCAGGATTTTTAAAAAGAAATTGATAAAGTGATTCTAAAATTTCTATGAAAAGGCAATTGAACTGGAAAAGCCAAAACAATTTTGAAAAAAAAAAACAAAGTTGGAAGATTGACTCTACCAGAGTTCAAGACAGCATATTCAAGATATTGTGGGAACTGGCAGAAGGATAGACCCACAGTTCAGTGAAACAGAATAGTCCAGAAATAGATTCACACATATGATCAATTGATTTTGACAAAGGTGCAAAGACAATTCAATGAAAAAAATAATAATCTTTTCAACAAATAATGCTGTGACAGTTGAGTATGCATATGCAAAAAAAAATGTAAAAACACCAAACAATAAAAAAAAAAAACCTCCCAGTCCATTTCTTGCATCATACACAAAAAACAAGTCATGGACCTAACACTGTTAAAGTCCTCAAAGAAAACATTGGAGAAAAATCTCATGATCTTGAGTTAAGCCAAGATTTCTTAGATCTGACACCAAAGGCACAATCCGTAAAATAACAAGTATCTAAATTATACCAAATCAAAATTAAGAACCCCTGCTGATCACAGGGCACCTTGGTGGCCCACTTGGTTAAGCATGTGACTCTTGATTGCGGCTCAGGTTGTGGTCTCCTGGTTCATGGGATCCATCCTCTCATTGGACTTAGTGCTGACAGTGTGGAGCCTGCTTGGGATTCTCTCTCTCTCTGCCCCCCACCCCCGCCACCACCCTGCACTCACTCTATTGCTCTCTCCCTCAAAATAAATAAGCAAACATTAATTAAAAAAAAAAAAAACTTATACCATTCAAAAGACACTGTTGAAAAGACAAGCCACAGACTAAAAGAAAATCATATATCTACTGTCCAGAATGCATAATGAATTCTCAACATTCAATAATAAAATGGACAAAATATTTAAAGAGATACTTAACCTGGTGCCTGGGTGGCTCAGTCTGTTGAGCCTCCGACTTCAGCTCAGGTCATGATCTCATGGTCCATGAGTTCGAGCCCTGTGTCGGGCCCTGTGCTGACAGCTCAGAGCCTGGAGCCTGCTTCGGATTCTGTGTCTCCCTCTCTCTCTCTCTCTCTCTCTCTGCCCCTCCCCCGCTTATGCTCTGTCTCTGTCTCAAAAATAAATAAACATTAAAATAAAGTTAAAGATACACATACCATGTGACCCAACAATCAGACACCTAGGTATTTACACAGGTGAAATACAAGTAACAGTAAAATTTATGTTCACAGAAAAATCTGTAGTTAATGTTTATAGTAGCTGTATTTTAGTCACCAAAAACTGGAAGTTAACTAAGTGTCAACCAACTGAAGAAGGAGTAATCACACTGGTATATTCAATGGAATACCACTCAGCAATAAAAGAATGAACTACAATATAGTCAACAACATGAATGAATTTCAAATGCATTACACTGAATGAAGAAAGCCATTTATATGATATTTATGACTATATTTATGTAACATTCTAGAAAAGACAAAACTGGAGACAAAATAGAAGTTGCCAGGGACTAGGAATGGGGGAACTGTGTTGGGGGGGGGGGTGATAGAACTGTTCTTTATCTTGATTGATGATGATGGTTATATAAATATATGCATTTACCAAAACTCACAAAATTATACACTTAGAGGGACAGGTTTTTACTGTATATCAGTTATACCCCAATTTTAAATTTAGGAAAAAAATTATTACATGGGCTACTCAAAGCCATGTATGACTTACTCACCCTTCTCCTTTGATTCCTTTCTAATCAACTCCATCCCCTTCTCCCCCTGATCTTTCTGCTCCTGCCACATTGGCTGCCTTGCTATTCTGCAGTCAGGCCAGGCGCCAGGGCTTGACAGTTACTGTGATTACTGCCTGCGATGCTTCTCTCTGACCTAAATGTCCATGTGACTCCCTCTCTCTTTTAGGCCTTTGCTTACTGGCCTACAGTTTTTACTTATTGAGGCTTACAGAGTTTAAAGTTGTACCCCTCCCTCCTACCAGCCTCCCTGTACTCTCTCCATAGCATTCATCACTTTGTGACAAACTATACATTTTCTTATGTGTGTATTTGTTGTCTTTCTTCCACCCTACTAAAATATAGTTTCCACATAAGCAGAATTTTTTTCATCTATTTTGTTCACTGCTATTTTCCTATCATTTAGAACAATGGCTGGCATATAGAAGGTGCTCAGTAAGAATTTACGGAATTAATGACTGTTAGCTTTAGCCTATTTCAGACTCTTTCAACTAGCTATAAACTGTTGTATATGTGAGTATGACGGGTACTCAGAAGCCCAGAAGATAATGTGCATATGCATGTATTTATGTATGCATGTTGTGTATGTAAATTAAGTCAGTCTTTGATTCCTACTGTAAGAGATTGGTGTAAGAATATATTATTTTTCCTGTTTAAAAAATGTAAGTGCATAGATACTGTCTTTTCTGGGTATCTATCTATAGTTCCTAATTTCACTTCAAAGAAGTCCCCATTTCTCATCCTTCAAATGTGAATGCTTTGAGTATTCATATTTTTTAGTCAAACAAAAAGTCCCAGATCAATTTATATTTCCAACTTATACTAGGTTTCCTTGTTTTGTTACAAACCTAAAATAATGCAAATAAAAAATTATATTTGTTGAGCAAATCAAATTGAAGTTTAACAATGGTATTTACTATGACTGCTATTCAAGTGTAGGTGTCCTTTATGTCATTGTTTTACAACAGTGTTTACTTATATGAGGCCTTTGTTTTTAGCCAGTATGTTTGAAACTTAGCTACTGATGTATGTTTGTTCTTTTTTGCCAGTAAAACTTGGGTATTCACATCCCAAGGTTGCCAACTTACCTAATATCTCTTCATTGTTTTCCACATTGGGACCACTGGTGTGGGATATCTGAGGTCTGTTTTCATTCTGGGGAAAAGCCCTGGAGACTAGGTGCATTGAGGAAGCAGATATTGTCTGCACAATGAGTGGGGTAATGAGCTACTGTTGTTTATTCTTCTGTAGTATAATTGGTTGAGTTCAGACAATAATGTAGCATCTGTTGTTATAGTGTGCAGGAAAATGTCAAAATAGAAGGCAAGCATACAGGTGGATTAAAGGGAAGAACAGGAGGAGAAACCAGGAAATATCACGTTAAGTTCTGATTTAAAGTAGGTGCAGAGGGATTATAATAACGATAATGATAACAACAACAACAACTGTCATCTGTTGAGCACCGTATTGCAGCGTGAGGTTCAGTGCTAGGCACTTATTGAGTGCTGGCCATGTGTCAGCACTTGCTAGATGTTTTACAAACATTACTACATGTTATACAAAAAAAATTGTGAGGAAGGTATTATTGGCCCTATTTATTATATGGGGTAACTGAAGTTCATAAAGACTGTTATATGCCTATGAGTCAAGATTTGAACCTCTGTCTGTCATACCCAAAGCCTGTTTCCTAACCATACATAGCATTTAATTGTTAAAGTTTTTTAAACTGCAGTGTTAGCAGTCAGGATAGTGATTAACTTTGAGAAAGATAATTTTCAGGAAGGGGCAAAAGGACTTTTGATGGCCAGTTATATGGGTATGTTCACTTTTTGAAAATTTATCAAGTTGTATACTGTTGCACACTATCTATATACATTGTACCTTTTCATAGCATATTTCAATAAAAAATTTTTAAATGACAGAACATATGGCTTTGAACAAAACAAAGTTTTATACAGTATATCACTGATTAAAATTTTGTTTAAAAAAGGTTTAAATATGTATTTATATAAAACTATGCATGGAAAATTGATGGAGAGTGGGATGATGAAAAAGTTTTAGAAATAAATGGTGGTGATGGTAATACAACACGTAAATATACTTAATGCCACTAAATTATACACTTAAAAATGGTTTAAAAAATTAATGGTTTAAAAAATCAAATGGTAGCAGTGGCTATCTCTGGATGGTGAATCTGGAAATTAATTGTAATATTTTTCTTTTTCCAAAGGTTATATATTACTTTTATAATCAGGAAAAATATTTTTTTAACTCAAAGACATAGTTTTAAGTTTTTATTTTAATTCCAATTACTTAACACACAGTGTTATATTATTTTCAGATATACAATATAGTCATTCAGCAATTCCATGCATCACCTGGTGCTCATCACAAGTGTACTCCTTAATCCCCATCACCTGTTCAGCCCATTGCCCCACCCACCTCCCCTCTGGTAACCATCAGTTTGTTCTCTGTAATTAAGAGTCTGTTTCTTGGTTTGTCTCTTTCTCCCTCTCATTTTTTTCCATTCACTCATTTGTTTCTTAAATTCCACATATGTGTGAAATCATATGGTATTTGTCTTTCTCTGACTGACTTATTCCACTTAGCATTATGCCATCTAGCTCCATCCATGTCATTGCAAATGGCAGGATTTAATTCTTCTTATGGCTGAATAATATTCCATTGTATATATACGCCAGATCTTCCTTATACATTCATCAATTGATGGACATGTATGCTGCTTCCGTATCTTGGCTATTGTAAATAATGCTCCTGTATAAACATAGGGGTGCATGTATCCCTTTGAATTAGTGTTTTTGTATTCTTTGGGTAAATACCCAACAGTGCAATTGCTGGATTATAGGGTAGTGCTATTTTTAACTTTTTAGGAACCTCCATATTGTTTTGCAGGTGGCCACACCAGTTTGCATTCCCACTAACAGTGAAAGAGGGTTCCTTTTTTTCCACATCCTCGACAACACCTGTTGTTTCTTGTACTATTGATTTTTGCCATTCTTGACCAGTGTGAGGTGATATCTCATTGTAGTTTTGATCTGCATTTCCCTGATGGCAAGTGGTGATGAACATCGGCCATAAAAGACATAGTTTTCAAGAATCACAGTGTTAGAAATAGTCAAATGATCCCATTTAACAGTTTAGAAAATATATATAACTCTAATCCACAGAGGTGGTTTATTCCTACAAGCAACTTTTGGGTAGCCCTTAAGGAACATGTATGTTGAAAATTAGTCTGGAAGTTGATGCTGGAGGGAGTCATACCTCAGAGAAAGGAGTGATGAGTTCTTGGTTACAAGGAGTAGAGCTCCTGAGATTCAGATTCTTTTAGCATTTATTTAGCACATGCTGTGTACTTACCACCATACTAAGTACTTTCACATGTATCATTTCAGTTAACATGTTAGTTTATTCCTTCTCTTATCAAATACATATTGAGCATATATTTTGTGCTATATGCTACTCTTGCAATAAGCAGTAAGACATTTTCCATACTCTTAAGGAACTTGTAAGCTAGTGAGAAAGCCAGACATTAAACAAATAACTATGGTACAGTATGGAGAATGCTGTAATAGACATAGTACAACTGGAATTTAATTTTGATATACACAGGTTTATCTATTCATTGGGTTATTAATATATGACAATATTACTAAAATAACTTAATATTTGAAAATGTTCAGCTGAAACTGGTTGCTGATCAGAACACCAATATTAAGTAAATTCCCTCATGCTAGCCAAAGAAGGAAAGAAAGGAAAGGAGAAAAGGCAAGAGTAACTGGTTTAACTTCCTATTATTCTGATTTTTGAATTATATTTCTTATGTCTCCATTTCTGGGTTATCAGTTCCCCCATATAAAAAACAAGAATATAGGACTATTTAACCAGTGCAACCCAAGCAACCATTCACTAAAGCCTACTATGTATCCAACACCACACTAGGAACTTCACATATATCGTGTTTGTAATTCCCATCTTTTATTATCCCCTTTAAGGTAGATGGTATTATCTAGTGCCTCAAGAAAGAAAATGACTTCAGAGTCATAGAGAAAAATAGCTTTCACTATACACTACAGAAATTCCTTTTTTTTTTAATGTTTATTTATTTTTGACAGAGAGAGAGAGAGAGAGAGAGACAGAGACAGAGCATGAGTGGGGGAGGGAAAGAGAGAGAGGGAGACCCAGAATTCAAAGCATACTCCAGGCTCTGAGCTGTCAGCATAGAGCCCGACTAGGGGCCTGAACTCACAGACTGCGAGATCATGACCTGAGCTGAAGTCAGACGCTCAACTGACTGAGCCACCCAGGCTCCCCTACGCTACAGAAATTCTTAATGGTTTTCTGAAAACCAGTATTAGAACCAACCAAATTATCCTGAATGACACAAAATTAGTTTCTTATCTATATTGGTGTCTGAACAAACTTTGTTTCTTTGCTGGTTATTTTAAACACATTTTTTCTTCCACCCTGTTTTCCCCACCCTCTATAGTTTAACATTTTTATGTGTTTCTTTTTATTTGTAGAAGCTTATTGATTTTCTCCAAAGAACCAGCTTATTTATTGGTTAACTATATTTTTTTTTCTAATGCATTCCTGTATGCTTTAGCTTTATTATTATTTTCCTCTAAGCTTTTTTCCCCACTTACTTTATTGGCTTTTTCCCCCTAGTGTTTCCCCCTAGTCTTTTTTTTTTTTTAAGTAAGCTCTACACCCAACATGGGGCTTGAACTTACAAACCCCAAGATCAAGGGTTGCATGCCCTGCCAACTGAGCTTATTTTTGTTCTTTCTTTTCTGATAATAGAAGAATTTTAAGGCTATGAATTTCCTCTGAGCACTGCCTTGGATGAGTCCCATTAATTCCAACATGATGGATTTCAACAATCATTGTTTTCTAGATATTCTGTATCTTTTATTTATAGTTCCCCTTTATTATTTATAGTTCAGTTCTGTGCTGACAGTATGGAGCCTGCTTAGGATTCTGTCTCTCTCCCCCTCTCTCTCTGCCCCTCCCCAGCTTGTGGTCACTCTCTCTCTTTCCCTCTATCAAATAAACTTTTATAAAAAAATGAAAATTGCTGTTGAGGATTTAGAGAATATAAATTCCAATTTCTCTCATTCATGTTACTTGGTTATAATAGTCACAGATAAATTGAAGGAATATTTTGTTTTTCTATTGATGACAAATTGGGAACATGGAAATGTCAAAGTAACCAGGCAAGAATATAAATATAAGGCTGAGCATACTAATGACAGGCTTACTTATAAGATGCCTCCCGAGTACCAGAGACAAAAAGGTTTTAGTGAATTTCTGCCATAGATTCCTATATCAGAGACCTTCTAATTTCCTTCCAGTGGAGTATCATGAATATGAAACAATGCAATACTGTAGGTTGTGAACCTGGAAACCTAGGTTCAGCCCAACTCTAGCCATCAGATCTCAACAGTTTATTCCATCTGTTTAAGTCTGTATTTTTACCTGTGAAGTAAAGAATTGTGGCCATCTCTAGGTCCAGAAATTGGAACTTGGCCAAGTCCCACAGCAAGTTAGTGACAAGGCTGAAAATAGGTCTACGGTCTTCTGCCTCCAATAAAGCTAACATTTGAATTTCTTTTCATTCCATTCCACTTTGTTTTTATTGTAGTAAAATATATACAACAGAAATTTGCCTTTGTAACCATTTCTAAGTATACAATTCAGTGGCATTAATTATATTCACAATGTTGTGCAGCCATCACGACTATTTCCAAAGTTGTTCATCACCTCAAGTGAATCTTTCCAGTCCATTTTCATGTTCATATAATATCCAGTATTCTACAAACTCTTCAGTCATTTTGACTTGGAAAATGTATGCTTTTCAAATATATTATTTACTTGTATGTCTTTTGTAAATGCTTCTAATAGCCTTAATTCATAACCTACAAAGGAGGCAATTTGGGTATTTGATACCCACGAGCCCCTCAGTAAAAAACAAATTACATTTCTTTTCTATGTGGTTACCTATCAATTTACTAATATGTCATTAAAGTGGGATTTATTTTAATTAATTGCTTATGGGGCTAATATTAAGAAAATGAAAAAGGGGCGCCTGGGTGGCGCAGTCGGTTAAGCGTCCGACTTCAGCCAGGTCACGATCTCGCGGTCCGTGAGTTCGAGCCCCGCGTTGGGCTCTGGGCTGATGGCTCGGAGCCTGGAGCCTGTTTCCGATTCTGTGTCGCCCTCTCTCTCTGCCCCTCCCCCGTTCATGCTCTGTCTCTGTCCCAAAAATAAAAAAACGTTGAAAAAAAAAATTTTTTTTTAAAAGAAAATGAAAAATACATGATTCTATTGTTCAAGCATCAGGCTTGGTTAATAAAGGGCAATAACTTTTTGATGAGTTTCTAGAAAGCAGCAGCTTCTTTCTAGTCTCTCCCTGCCCCACTCTCCACAGTCCTTTCTGTTACACACTTTGACACCTGATTTTTTTTCCCTCTTTAGGCCATTCGACTCTCCTTAGAGCAGGCCCTGCCTCCAGAGCCAAAGGAAGAAAATGCTGAACCTGTGAGCAAACTGCGGATCCGGACCCCCAGTGGCGAGTTCCTTGAGCGGCGGTTCCTGGCCAGCAATAAGCTCCAGATTGTCTTTGATTTTGTAGCTTCCAAAGGATTTCCATGGGACGAGTTCAAGTTACTGAGTACCTTTCCAAGGAGAGACGTAAGTTCACATGCCTATTTTAGGAAATATGTCCAGTGGGAGATATCCCGTCATTAGGGTTGGACAAAGTAGTCCAAGAAAAGTCCAATGGTACAGCCTACTACAAGACCACATGCCTAGGAGTACTTTGTTGCACACACCATTCTCTTCTCAGCCTTTGGAGGAGGTATGTCTTCCCAAGCCAACAGACATGTCCCAGGAGCCTATGTGAGAAATTAGGTACTAAATCTTTCTTCCTTCCTAGCTATTTCCCCTATTCAAGCATCTGTATACAGACTCAAGATCTTTCCCAAGATCTCATCTCTATATACCTCGGAGTAGATCTGAGAATTGTGTGCTTATCAGCTTAACAGTTTGATCAGGGTCAACGATTATAGGTTCACTAGAACAAGTCATGCTAAACCAAGAGTTTTTTGTGATTTGACAGTTTTTGCTATCCTGGAAAGTCACAGAGAATGACTTATACTCATTATGTATCTGTATTTCAGCAAAGTATTTGATAGTCTCTAATGTATTCTGGGGCAAAATAGAGATGTAACTCTATACTTAGGTAGTCTCATTGCTGACTAAATGGTGGTGTCCAGAAAGTGACACCTAGAGTAGACCAGGAAGTTCTATATTCAATCCTTTATTACTCACCATGCTTTTAAGACTTTATCAGATTTATAGATTATGAAAAACAAGATTTAAAAAAAAAAACCTTAAAATACTAAAACAATAGACAAAAATAAACCTATAGAAATTTTACAGAAATATTTAGAGATAGATTCCCACATTAGATTTAAAAAATTAATTACTCATGTTTGGGCTGGAAAGACCATGCCTTAGCAGAAGTTATTGTTGAATTGAGCTGAATAAGCATTAATGTGTTGTGGCTGCTAACAAAATGCTAGATGCATTTTTAGAGGTATAATCCCAACAAGAAGATAATTTAATGGTCCTGTTCAGCTGTGTACAAAATAAACTCCCCCTCAAACAGTCCTTAGACTCCATGCTGAAGCCTGAAGAAAAAAGAGCATGTCTAGAGCAGAGCTGATCGGAAGATGAGGGAACTGGAAATCCTGTCATTTGAGGAACATTTCCTCTGGAGATGGAAAGGCTATGGGAGACATGATTGTTGTCTTCAGTTACTTGAAGGGCTGCCATGAAAAAGAGAGATCTTACTTCGTAAGGCTCCAAAGACAGAACTGGGACCAGTGATTTCAAAGTTACAGGAGATGAATTTGGCCCCATATAGGGAAGTATTTTCTAAGAAGGGAGTATCTTGGGTCATGAAGTAGTGATTTTCCTGTCATTGGAGATAACCATGCACTACTGAATGATCCCTTTCCAGCATTACTGGACATACATGGGGAAGGATTCATTCCTGATGTTCCTACTTTAACTGGGATAGGGCTTAGACTAGCTTACCTCTAGGATACATAGTAAATCTTAATATTCTTTGATTCCATTTTGATCCAATAATGTAAACTCTAATAACTTAGACTTCATCTAAAACACAAAAGCAAGAATTTAATTAAGGTTCATCTTAGTCCCTCACAGTGGCTGTCAGATTTGCAGAGTAGAGACAGAAACCAGTGGTATATGTTTAGCTCTACCACTCAGCCACAAAATCCCTAGGTGGGATGAGGATCCTACTACTTATATCTCAGCCAAGGACACTGGAATGGACTCCAGGTGCTAGCCATTGGTTCCTCTCTCACTAGCCCCACCTACTGCTCCAATCTCTTCCTCTTTGTTATATATAACACACACAAACATGTCCCAGGGAACACATGCATGTACGTGCTCTGTGGACTGCATGGCCAAGTAAAAAACTACTTTAATTCTGACACTGAAGTTAAATTCTAAGTGTGTGAACACTTAGGAAAGAACCCCTGTCAAGGGGTTCAAGATCAGCCTGGTTCTCATACTTATGTTCTGTGATGAACATCTCTCTTAAAGAACTTACAAAACTTAGGAACTAACTTAGTCCCTCCCAGCTCTTGTTTGTTTGTTTGCTTGTTTAAATTTAAGTATAATTAACATATAACCTTATATCAGTTTCAAGTGTACATTATGATTCAATATTTGTGAACATTGCAAAATGATAGCCACAGTAGGTTTAGCTAATATCCATCATCACACATAGTTACAATTTTTTTTTCCCTTGTGGTGAGGACTTCTAAAATCCCAACCCTTGGTTTTAAGGCACTCCTCTTCTGGGCCTTTCATCTGAAAGTGAAAGTACTAAAAGAGAGAAAGTCTAAGGAGCTGCTGGCTTTTAAAATTAAACTTTTTTTTTTTTCAAATTAATTTTTAAACCCAATTACTGGGAGTAGCGTGGGGGGAACAAGCTCTAAAAATTTTTTTTTTTAATTTATTTTTGAGAGAGACAGACAGACAGACATAGGAGCAGGGGAGGGGCAGAGAGAGAGGGAGACACAGAATCCGAAGCAGGCTCCAGGCTCTGAGCTGTCACCACAGAGCCCAACGCGAGGCTCAAACCCACAAACCATGAGATCATGACCTGAGCCGAACTTGGACGCTTAACCAACTGAGCCACCCAGGCACCCTTTTTATTTTAATGGGTTTTTTTAGTTATTTTTGAGAGAGAGAGAGAGGAACAATCTCTAAAAAGGCTGAGTTTTATGGTTAGTATTAATGACTATATGGTAGAAATGCAGACTGTACAAAGTTGCTATTGTAAATAACCAAGGGAACTGTGAAGTGAAATGCAGAGGTTTTTGGGCCTGCTATCTGCCCACCTTGAGCTCTACTGACTGAACACTCAGCCTTTTCAGTACAGACTATGTTAACTATGGATTTGCCCTAAATCGAGGGTCAGTCACCTAGTTTTAGAGAAAATTTACTCTTTTTTTAACGTTTATTTATTTATTTTGAGAGAGAGGGGGAGAGTGCAAAGGGTAGGGACAGAGAGAGAGAGGGAGAGAGAGAATCCCAAGCAGGTTCCATGCCCAGTGCAGAGCTCGACCCAACACAGGGCTCGATCTCACAACTGTGAGATCATGACCTGAGCCAAAATTAAGAGTCAGATGCTCAACCGACTGAGCCACCCAAGCTCCCCAAGAAAATTTGCTCTTCATTTAGATCTCAAGCATTCACTCTTTACACTGCTGAAGAATGCTATTCAATCTCGTTAACAGGCTCTTCTAATGTTCCTTTCATACCTAACCCCATTTCTATCTCAAACCCTATCCCAAGGCCAGTTTAGATCAAGTTGGGCCCAGCTCTCCAGAGGAAAAGTTTAACCAGAGGCTTGCTTCTGTAAGAGGATTTTTCTAAAAACCTATTCTGATCATTCCCTTTCTTGTTTAAAACAAACAAACAAACAGAAAAACCTCATTAATAGCTCCTTATGGACCTAGGATAAGGATAGACCCATTAGAATGTTTTCAAAAACTCTCCATAATCTGACCCATACCTACCATTCCCACCTTAAGCTTTGCCTTTCATTACTTATTTCCATCACCAGGAGATGAGATTGCTCACTATTCACAAAAGACACGAGAATGTCTTGCCTCTCTGCTTCTGTATACTCTGTTCTCTTTTCCTTGAATATCCACTCTCCCCACTTTTCCTGGCTTGTTTAATGTCATCTTTTAATGCCCAGCTCAAATGTCATCGATGCTCTCTCAGAAGCCCTTCCCTTCTCCCAGGCTCCTCAGCTCTGTACCCATTGCAGTTTGTACATCCCTCTCTCATATCACTTTTCCTGTTGTTCTATGATTTCTTACAAAGGCTGTCCATATCATGTTCATGTCTATCTCCCCTGAAGTTCCCAGAATGGTACCTCACACATAACCATTTACTTGCTGTTGTGAAATGTTAATGATCTCGGTCTGTTCCTAAATCTCTGATTCCAGAGTGAACTAGAGAAGCTGTTCCAAATAAGAACAGATGCCATAGGCCCACCCAGATTCCAGACCCAGACCTAAACCCAGAAAGCCCACCCAGGAC
The DNA here is from genome assembly GCF_016509475.1 of Prionailurus bengalensis. Lineage (NCBI taxonomy): Eukaryota > Metazoa > Chordata > Mammalia > Carnivora > Felidae > Prionailurus > Prionailurus bengalensis. Next base: position 40,428,874 of record NC_057345.1, on the reverse strand, counting down.
TCACTAGACCTCCTAGAGCCAGGGGTAGGGTGAGAGTTAATAGCCCTTCATCCTTTTCTAAATGCTCTTTCAAGTCAAATGACTAGTGTTTTTGCAAGGCTATTCTGTAACAGCCATCTGTGTCTGCAAGGATTAGGATCTAATTTGTAAAAGTCATCTTAAATTACAACCAAACTAAAGACTGTTAAAAAGCACATCTTAAGACCTCACCTCTTTAATAACAAATAACATAAGACTTAACTCCAGGAGTCTTATTGTGTCTTCAACCTTTTCTCCACAAAGCAGAGACTGATTTCTCACCATAGGATGGTAAACGTTCTTCTGTGCCCCCACCCTCCAATCAAAACAATACTTCATGTTAAGATTTCCCAGCTGTCCAACTATTTACTAAATGTCTGGTGGGTATGCCACTGAATTAAGCACTGTGGGACAAGCAAAATAGCAGCAGACACAGGCCTTTCCCAGCAAAGCTGATTGTCAAGGTGCTGGGAACATTGAGTTATTTGATTTTTGTTGTTGTTTTGCTTTCTGTTTTGCTCATAACAGTTACCAAGAGAAGTAGTATTCACTACCAGAGCTTTAGTCATTAATCCATACCTCTTGGATGTGTTAGAGCCATGTGAACATCAGTGGCCCATTTGCTTACTTGGGCATTGCAAGGTAGTTGGTAGTGACATAGTTGAGTCCTAAAGTTAAGGAATGATCCTAACCCCTACTACTTACTACTCCCCCTGCCTCAGAGTCAGTAAGGGGCCCCTGCCATCTTCTCAGTTCCCTTCTGGACCTACTGGGTACTGGCCCAGTGCCACTCAGTGTGAGGTTGTCAATATCCCCCAACCTTCCTCTTTCCTTTTCTCTCCTTCTTTCCCACCCCTCCTGTTCTTTCCAATCCCATTTTACTCTTTTTATTCTCCTCCCTTCTTTCCACTCTTCCCGCCTCCTTTTCTTTTTATACCATAATTCTTTCCCATTACTGTCTCCTCTGTTTTCCTTCTTTTGCCAACTCAGAGAAGCTCCAGCTGCAACTGGAAAGTGTGGTCTTTCTGTTTATAATATGACTGGAGAATACTAGGAAAGGAGGGTGGTAATGGCAGATTGGCTTCAGGACTGGTGCCCTGTGTTCCTTGTCACTTATGTAATCACACAGCCCTCATTCTTGCTCTGAGAGCATTTCTTCCTCCAGACCTATAGTTATGAACTCCCCAAACAGACAAACATGGATACATTCAGAAATACAGTATCAGACATTTTATATTCTAAAACAAAGTAATGAACGTATTTGTATTTTTCTCCTGCTTTCTAGTTTTTCCCCGTCCATAAGTATAACTTATAATTTTTTTTCTTTCTCTTTCTAATGTTTAAAGGAACAAGACAGTGAATATAAACAAGCTTCTAGCGGAATAGGCCCTTAGTTAGTAAAGGTTTGTTTAAATTAACTTTGTGGGGGGAACACCTTACAAATTTAGGATATGCAGATTCCTTCCTCTGTTACCCATCCACCTTTATTACATTAAGCATTAAGCTCAGTGCTGGAAACACAGGACTGGAAAATAATGACATAATTCTTGCCCTTGTAGAACTTACAGTCTGTATCCACAAACTACTGCTAGATGATGTTTGACTTTATCGATAACACAAGGATATCCTTTTTGCCAACATAAGGAAATAGAAGTAGTTTAATTTGTATTTCGTTCATGTATTTGTTCTTCCATATGACAAAACATTTGCTGAGCAGCTACTCTGCCAACCTCCATACCAGACGCTAATGATACAGAAATAAAAAATTGTTACTGACCTTGAAGAGTTCATATTCTAGTGAAAACACACATAAAGCAAATTGCATTACAAATTATACCTACAGTTGGAAAGACAGGTAATTTCACCCTGCAGTGGTAAGGGAAGGCATTATAAAGGAAATAAATTTGAACTGAGTCTTGCAGAGAGAGATGTTGGCTGAGTAGAAACAGAGCATAGTTAAAAATAAAAGTTTTGGTTGCAGTTCGACCTGTATCTGAATCCCACTCCATCAGATACCTGCTGTGTGACACTGAGCAACTTACTTGACCATGCTGAATGTTTATTTCTTCACCTTTCTTTCTTTGAAAGAAAAATAATAACATCTATCTCAGAGAGTTGTGGAAAGAAATAAGAGAATGTAAACTGTCCCTACCACATAGTAAATAGTATCTGTTGTAATTACCTTAAGTGGAGAGAGGCAGAAGAGGTAGGAAAGGCTTACAGCTAAAGAAAGCATGGTAGCAATGAATTCTTTCTTTAGAGCAATGATGGGTACTTACGTTAAAAATACCCAAATGCTCTAAACCAGACAAAATAATGTATCATTACATTACATTGGAATCGTTACTATATTTGAAAAGGATCTCAGAGATATCAAAGCAATGCTGTCATGTTACAGATGGAAGAATCAAAGCATAATAAAATGATGCACTTTACTTATGTCACATGATCAATTATAAAAGCAGAACCAACACTAAAACCCAAGCTTTCTTATGGCCATTGCTTTTTAAGATCACTGGCTTCTTGGAGCACCTGGGTGGCTCAGGTGGTTGAGCTTCCAACTTCGGCTCAGGTCATGATCTTATGGTACATGAGTTCAAGCCCCACATCAGGCTCTGTGCTGACAGCTCAGAGCCTGCAGCCTGCTTCAGATTCTGTGTCTCCCTCTCTCTCTGCCCCTCCCCTTCTTTTTTTTTTAATTTTATTTTTTATTTTTTTAAGTTTACATCCAAATTAGTTAGCATATAGTGCAACAATGATTTCAGGAGTAGATTCCTTAGTGCCCTTTACCCATTTATCCCATCGCTCCTCCCACAACCCCTCCTGTAACCCTCAGTTTGTTCTCCATATTTATGAGTCTTCTGTTTTGTCCCCCTCCCTGTTTTTATATTATTTTTGTTTCCTTTCCCTTATGTTCATCTGTTTTGTCTCTTAAAGTCCTCATGTGAGTAAAGTCATAGATTTTTGTCTTTCTCTGACTAATTTCACTTAGCATAATACCCTCCAGTTCCATCCACGTAGTTGCAAATGGCAAGATTTCATTCTTTTTGATTGCCGAGTAAAACTCCATTGTATATAAATACCACATCTTCTTTATCCATTCATCCATCAATGGACATTTGGGCTCTTTCCATACTTTGGCTATTGTTGATAGTGCTGCTGTAAACATGGGGGTGCATGTGTCCCTTCGAAACAGCACACCTGTATCCCGTGGATAAATGCCTAGTAGTGCAATTGCTGGGTCATAGGGTAGTTCTATTTTGAGTTTTTTGAGGAACCTCCATACTGTTTTCCAGAGTGGTTGCACCAGCTTGCATTGCCACCAACAATGCAAAAGAGATCCTCTTTCTCCGCATCCTTGCCAACATCTGTTGTTGCCTGAGTTGTTAGTGTTAGCCATTCTGACAGGTGTAAGGTGGTATGTCATTGTGGTTTTAATGTGTATTTCCCTGATGATGAGTGACATTGAGCATTTTTTCATGTGTCGGTTGGCCATCTGGATGTCTTCTTCATGTCTTTTGACATGAAGTGTCAAAAGTGAATAGAAGTGTCTATTCATGTCTTTTGCCCATTTCTTCACTGGATTATTTGTTTTTTGGGTGTTGAGTTTGATAAGTTCTTTATAGATTTTGGATACTAACCCTTTATCTGATATGTCATTTGCAGATATCTTCTCCCATTCTGTCAGTTGCCTTTTAGTTTTGCTGATTGTTTCCTTTGCTGTGCAGACGCTTTTTATTTTGAGGAGGTCCCAGTAGTTCATTTTTGCTTTTGTTGCCCTTGCCTCCGGAGATGTGTTGAGTAAGAAGTTGCTGCAGCCAAGGTCACAGAGGTTTTTGCCTGCTTTCTCCTCAAGGATTTTGATGGCTTCCTGTCTTACATTTAGGTCTTTCATCCATTTTGAGGTTTTTTTTGTGTATGGTGTAAGAAAGTAGTCCAGGTTCATTCTTCTGCATGTCGCTGTCCAGTTTTCCCAGCACCACTTGCTGAAGAGACTGTCTTTATTCCACTGGATATTCTTTCCTGCTTTGTCAAAGATTAGTTGGCCATACGTTTGTGGGTCCATTTCTGGGTTCTCTATCTGTTCCATTGATCTGAGTGTCTGTTCTTGTGCCAGTACCATACTGTCTTGATGATTACAGCTTTGTAGTACAGCTTGAGGTCCAGGATTGTGATGCCTCCTGCTTTGGTTTTCTTTTTCAAAACCGCTTTGGCTATTCGGGGTCTTTTCTGTTTCCATACAAATTTTAGGATTATTTGTTCTAGCTCTGTGAAGAATGCTGGTGTTATTTTGGTAGGGATTGCATTGAATATGTAGATTGCTTTGGGTAGTATCGACATTTTAACTATTTGTTCTTCCTATCCGGGAGCATGGAATCTTTTTCCATTTTTTTGTTTCTTCTTCAGTTTCTTTCATAAGCTTTCTATAGTTTTCAGTGTATAGATTTTTCACCTCTTTGATTAGATTTATTCGTAGGTATTTTATGTTTTTTTGTGCACTGCCCCTCCCCTTTTTGAGCCTTATCTATCTCTCTCAAAAATAAATAAACATTAAAAAAAATTTTTTTTAACCCTCCAGTGGTTTTAATGGCCTACCAGAGAAAGTCCAAACTCCTTACCGAAGCATACACAATCTCACACCATCTCCTCTTCCTGCTCAGTTCTTCTCCCCTGCTCCCCACCTCCCATGCAGTTACTTCCCTACCACATTCATCTCATCCTTAAGCCACAAAAAACTGCTTGCCTGAGAGAAACCAACAGGTGTCACTCAGGTGCAAAATGCACTCACAGATCTACCTTATCCCTTTTCTCGTCAGCTTTGGGAGGCAGCAAGGCAGTCATTGTTAGTGCCAGTTAGAGAAAGTGGGGGCCTCAGATACAATGGCTTGCTTGAGAGCATACATCCAGTTCATGACCACTGAGGACTAGAGACGAGGCCTTTCAATTGCTTTATTTCCAAAAGTGATGTTGTAAGGAAAGATGCTTGTGGCATATTTTGACCACAGGACGCTTGAATTTATAGGTTGAAGTCATCTGCTAAACTGTTCATACAATATTTACAGAAAAAAACTAAATAACAAAACATTTAAAAGAATAATATAGTTACTTCTAAATAGGTCTATATGTGAAACTAATCTGGTATATTAGCAGTCTAATTAAAGGGAGAAAATGCTATTTCTAGCAAGAGTGGTTTATATTTCTTCAGGTTAGTCATTTTGTTTAAGAAATGTATTATTTTCTTTTTTTTGAAATGTATTATTTTCTAAATTATAAGTTTTGTTTTTAAGTAATGAGATGAAGCATCCTATGCCTTAACAATGCCTTACACACTGACTCAGTCTGAAAACTCATAGTTCTTAGGTGTCTGTGCTTGATTGTTGGAATGATTAAGGAGATGGAATAGAGAAAGGCAATGATATAGAGGAAGGAACATTGGGCTTGGAATCAAAAGATCATTTATTAGCTGTACAACCTTGAACAAGGCACACCCCCTTTCTAAATCTCAGTTGTCTTGAAACAGAAGCAATAAATTCTGCTTCTCCCAGGACCATATCATGGCTCAAATAAGGCAATGTATATAAAAGTGTTTTATAAACTGTGAGATATGAAATATTAAAAATGATAATGATCATGATGATTATCCAATAGCCAAATGTTCAGCATAAATTTTTTTTAAATAATAGTATTTATTGAGGTTTTACTATACTAGGCACTAATCTAAGTACCCTACATGCATTATCTCATTTAATCCTAAAAACTATTCTGAAGGTAAACATTCATCCTGTCCTCACTGAGATGGGGAAATTCAGGCACAAAAGAGGTTAAGTAACTTGCCCAATGTCATAGTAAATATCAGAACCAGAAACAAACCTAAGTGTGTGACTCTAGAGTCTGCTCCTAATCCCTATGCTATCATGCCTCCTGATTTATTCCAAGGAAGTAGTTTGTCGTCTAAAAAAATACTTTAAATGTGTAAATGAAACTCAGTTTTACACATTTGAAAAGATTTCATCATCTCTGATTTTTCATATTGTCTTTGTAATTCCTATTCCAAAGTCACAGCCAGATGTAGGTAAAGTATATACTTAGTTGTATTTCACACTCTGTTTACCAGAAAACTTTTATTTTTCTAGACACTGTTAAGTGCCAAGGAATAAGGCATGGTCCTTGCCTTTGAGAATACCTGGGTTTCTCATACAAAAATAATCCCCATAATGCAGTTCATGCAGTGAGTTCATTCTAAGAGTAGTTAGACAAAAAGGGCAACAGAAGTCAAAGTTGACCAAGATGCATGCTGACCTGGGTGATCAGGAAAGGCTTTGTATAGCAGATAAACAAAACTTTTGAGATGGATAGGGTTTTTGGTGAACTGGTAAGAGGAGAACATTCTCCAGCAGCCAGGACAGCTTGAAGAAAGAAGCTAATGTTGGAAAGCACAAGGCATGGCTAGATAGTGGTGTGCAAACTAGATTAGTTGAAAAATGGGGTTTGTATATAGTCAAGTTCTAGGAAAAGGCTAAAGGGGAATTGTATTAAACCCAGAATACCAGGCAAGAGAACTTGGCTTTATTTCATGTAAATTTGTTGAGCAACGTAGTGACATGGTCATCATGGTATCATCAAAGTAAGAATAATTACCTGTACATTACTCCATAATTTGTAAATTCACATTGCCTGGCACATTGTAGGTACTCAATAAATGTCAGTCCTCTAATCTCTTCTCTATCTGCCCTCATTATCTAGGTGATCTCAGTCTTGTAGCTTTAAATGTCATATATACAGTTACAACTCCAAAGGTGTATTATCCCCAGCCCAGGCTCTCTCCTGAACTCCAGATATTTATACATACAACTGCCTACTCAGCACCTCCACTTCATGTCTGGTTGACATTTCAAATTAAACATAGTCAAAACTAAACTCCTGATCCCTCCCCTCACCCAAATCTGCTCCTGTCATAGTCTTCCTCGTCTCATTAAATGGCAACTTCATTCCCCCCTTTTTTTTTCAGGCCAGAAACCTTGGAGTCCTCCTTGACTCTTCTTTCTCTCATTTCTCCATCCAACTCACAAGCAAATTCTGTTGGTTTTATCTTCAAAATATATCAGAATCTACTTCTCATTGACTCTACAACTAACCCTAGGCCAAGCCACTATAATCCCTTGTCCATGTTATTGCAGTAATGTCTTAACTGGCTGCTCTGCCTCAACCCATGCACCACCCACCCTACCCCTTCACTTTCTTTTTCTGAAAAACCTAGAGACTTTTTAAAAAATATATAAGGCAAACCACATCACTTCTTTTCTCCAATCCTGTAATAGTTCCCCATCTAGTTCTGAATTTTTGAAAGGCCCTCCCTGATGTGACTCCCTGGTATATTTCTCTGACCCCACTCAATTTTTTCAAGTCATCTTGGCATCCTTACTATTTGTGAAACACAGCAAAACATTTTCTCACTTTAGGGCCTTGCACTTACACTTTCTTCCTCTAGAAATATATATTGCTCATGCCCTTACGTCCTTCAAGTCCCTACTCAAATGATGCCTTTTCATTGAGGCCCTTTCTGACCAACCCATATAAAACAACAGACTTCCTTCCCTCCTTTCAGCAACCCCTCTCTTTCTAAATGACAACCGTTAGGCTATCTACCAGTTATTGAGTTCCCACTGTGTATCAGTAACTATGCTATGCACTTTACAGGTATTCTCTAATTGAATCCTTACAACCAGCTTATGAAATTGGTATTAACTTTATAGTTGAAAAAATTAAAGGCACAAAAAGATTTCAAACCCATGTCCGAAATCTATTATACCAAGCAAATATTCCCATTTACAGATACAGGAACTGAAACTTGTAAGTTAAGTGTTTTGACCAAGATCACATAGCCAGGAAGTAGAAATTAAATATCAAGGTACTGATTCTTTCCATTCTATCTCACTGGAAGCCTGGAAAAATGAATTGACATAAAGAAAGACTAAAGCCAGAAGAATAGTCAAGGGATGCTGCAGTACTTAAAATGAGATTGATAAAAATGCAGCCAAGCAGGGGGAGATTAGAGAGATGCTTAAACATAGTCTACTAACACCTGGACTAAGTATTTTGATAAATGGTTCGATAGTTTCTCCTATGTCATCTTTACTTGCGGTCAGAGAGATGTTGGTTCTAATGCTGGCGCTTCCATCTATTTGCTGAGGTACATTAAGTACATTATTTCTCTTTGCTATATTTCAGTTACTTCATCTTTCAAGTGAGGATAATGTCATGTGTCCTCACTAATATATTGTGATAATAAGATCAAAAGTGATAATGAAAACACCTGGTAAAGGGCAGAGGTCCATGCTGCTTGATTTGGTAATGCTGAGTTCCTTTTATCCATTTCCAGCAAGTCACTGCTTTTGCCCTGTCTCTAACCTTTAAAAAATAAGTTTTTACACACATTCCTCATTCCTAATATGAGGGTGACCTGCATCTTGTGACTTGTCTCTTCCTTGGAAGGAAGTCCATTATTTATTACAGCCCCTCTAGTGCAGGAAAAAATGTGTTCTGAGCATTGACAATCATGACAGCGAGACAGCATGATGATATAAAGAACCAGTTATTAGGTAGACCTTGGGCGGGGCACATAGCCTCTCTAAACTTGTTTCGTCACCTGTAAAAGACAGACAATGATAGCCACATATGAGGTGATGTAGAATTAAGAGAGGTGATTTGAAGGCAAGGACATAACACATGGTAGGTACTCAGGACATATGATCCTTTAAGATGTATAGACCTTGTGATCACAAGAAATAACACCACTCAGCAGCTGGACATGACCTGGGCAAGGCACTGTGTGCAGGATGAAACCACACCATCTCGCTTTCAGCATGCTTTCCTTTAAGTGAGCATATTCTCTCTTCCTTCCTTCATGTTACTGTTGCCAGAAAGCAGAACCGTCCTGAGATTACATGGAAACATAACTAAACACCAAAGAGGTTTGCAGTGAAAGGTACTGGCACAATTTCCTGCTTACCTTCAAGAGGAATTGGGTCTGAGCCTTCCAAAAGTGGGTGAATCTCTGATGTGAAAGTTTTCTTTGAAATTTTTGTGGCTGATTTGGTGACCTCTTCAGTTCTTACAGCCTTTTCTACCTCTCAGTCAGACAGGGGAATTAATAATTATTAATATCCTACTCTGTGCCATAACCTGTGCCAGACACTTCAGAAAGTATTCTCTCATTTAATCTTTATACAAAACCTAAGGCATAGATAGTAGCCCCATTTTACAAATAGGACAGCTGTGGCTAAGAGATGTTAAGTAATATTTCCAAGATCACATACATAGTAACTGACATAATTGTGAATGAAACATCCAAAGTGTATGCTTTTTCATACAATGTGTCAGGGGTTCCCAAGACCACCTCTAGGTCTGATGATTTCCTAAGAGGACTCACAAGACTAAGCATGTAGTCATACTCATGGCTGTGATACAAACCAAAATCAACAAAGAGGAAAGGCACATGGGGAGAAGTCCAGGGGAAACCAGGCACAAGTTTCCAAGGGTCCTTTCCCAGGACAGTCATACAGAATGAGCTTAATTCCTCCAGCAGTGATTTGAGACAACACATGTGAAGTGTTGTCAGGCAAAGAAGCTTATTAGGGACTTTGTACCCAAGGTTTTTAATTGAGACCTGATCACAAAGGCAGGTACCCTCCACTGAGGTACGAGAATTCCAGAAGAAAAGTAGGTATTCAACACAAGCTATGTAGTTTGCACAGTGTAGACTTATTGAACCACACCAGTTCTGGGAATGTTGGGAACCCTCCTGAAAACCAAGTTCCTGGACACCAGCCAAAGGCCAACCTTAAAAGCAAGGCTTTCAAAGAATATTAGTCTTTTCTACGTATATCACCCCCTTTACTCTTGACCAAGACATTTTTACAGAAAAGTAAGAGCAACTTGCAGTATGGGTCCCAGTTATGCTTTTTAGAGGTCCTGGAATCCACCAGTTAAAACAAATCCGGGGCACCTGGGGGGCTCAGTCAATTAAGCGTCTGACTTCGGCTCAGGTCATGATCTCACAGTTCATGAGTTTGAGCACCGCATGGGGCTCTGTGCCAACAGCTCAGAGCCTGGAGCCTTGTTTGGATTCTGTGTCTCCCTCTCTCTCTCTCTGCCCCTCACCCACTCACACTCTGTCTCTGTCTCTCAAAACTAAATAAATGTTTAAAAAAATAACATTGAATTAAAAAAACAAATTCTATTAATCATTAAAGTCCATCTTAGAAAGTAAGGTGGCTTCCTCCTTAAGTTTCTATATTAACCTTTTTTTTTTAAAACCTGGCCCAAGGCATCAATTCAGGAATAGCACAATTCTAAGTTGAAGCTGACCTGAACACCTTCCAGGGCTGAAGCAGTGTCTTAATATCAGGGTACACACAAGAAGTACAATCCCAGAGAGCATACATGATACCCCTGGAAACAAAATCTATAATTAATTGTTAGAGCACCCCGAGCAGGACATGCATTAGGCCCAGTGTGGTACCTGCCCCCCACTTGGGTTCTCAGTCAGTCCAAACAATTTAGTTCGGTCCTTGGTTTCAGAGGGACTGCCTAAAGCAGGCAGTCTCAAATAAATTTGCTTCTCCATGATACCAGTTTATCTGCCTCATGAGTGTACATGACTTCTGAAGGTGTTTTGTGTGAAAGTGATGGCGGTGGGGCTTCTGCCTTCTGTCTCTTAGTCACCACTGTCATTTGTGATTGTAGACTCAACATTGAGTTTGAATTCAAAGCACTTGCAACAGCCTGGAAAGCCAGCATGGGGAGTTTTCCTTCAGGAAAGGAAGAGAGGAAAGTTTCCAGGAATAGTTTTGAAAAGCAAACATTTTAATGCCTTCCTCCCTCCCCTACACCTCCCCAGGTGCCAGGGTTTTGTTTTGTGTTTTCTCCTTTGTTACAAAATCAGTATATCCTATATTTAGCAATCATAATTTTATTTATTTTTTATTTTTATTTATTTTTGAGAGAGACAGAGTACGAGCATGGGAGGGGCAGAGAAAGGGAGACACAGAATCTGAAGCAGGCTCCAGGCTCTGAGCTGTCAGCACAGAGCCTGATGTGGGGCTCAAACTCACAAGCCACAAGATCATGACTTGAGCTGAAGTAGGACACTTAATCACCTGAGCCACCCAGGCGCCCCTATAGAAAATCATTTTTATACAACTTCACCAGAAAGACCCATCATGTTTAGGAATTGGTCAGGTCAAAATCCTGAATTACAAAAAATTTTCTAAATGAGTTTACATAATCTCCCACCCCTTTTGTCCTGTTCATTTATCTGGTGAGCAGCCTAGAAAAAATCAATCCCTTTTTGAGCACAGCAGCATTTAAAAATCCAGATTGTCTTTCTAAGGTATGCACCAGAGGAAAGGTTAAAAAATAGAGTTAAGCTATTTATTAGTCTGTTGTTGCAAACTGCAACTAATCTGGGAAGTTGAACACAAATCAACCATAGTAAGACATCCCCCAAAGGAAGTCGAGTCTGGTCCGTCAGGAATGGGCAGAGGAGTCACACTCCTCGTGGTGTGCCCTACCCCAACTTGCAGCTTTTGTCAGGAATCACAAATTAGGAATGCAGTCATTCTCTATACCATATATAAGCCAATCAGCAGCTTGATTTTAGATGGTCCTATCAAAAAACAAACCCTTTCCTATGGGCATTTGTATGTGACCCAGATGATACAGATAATACTCATGATATTTTCAAAATTTCAGGTCCCTAAAAGGGGTACCCTAAATTTACAACAGTCACAGAGTCAAAGTCCTGTTCATTGAGCCTCTGCTTGCTTTCATTTCACCACTGCACATTCTGATGCCAAAACAGCTCACAACAGACAGTGTTAGGTTTTTATTTAAAGTCAAGTCTAGACAATTAGAATCTGTGGACTTAGGAGTCCCAAAAGAAGCCAGCAACTTTTCTTCAGCAGCAGCAAAGACAAGATGCTGCAGGACCAGGCAGCAGTGTTCTAAGTTCAAGTAACAAGCAAGGCTTTCCTAAGCCCTTTTAGTATTGTCCAAATTTACCTACTCAAAAATATGCACACCACACTGGAAAATCACCAGCCTCCAAAGATCAAAGATCTAATTGTATACAAGCTCATTAGCAAACTAAAAATGGGTTTTTTTTTAATTCTTTTCAATATTTATTTTTGAGAGAGCATGTAAGCAGGGGAGGGGCAGAAAGGGAGACCCAGAAACTGAAGCAGGCTCCAAGCTCTGAGCTGTCAGCACAGAGCCTGATGTGGGGCTCAAACCCACGGACTGTGAGATCATGACCTGAGCTGAAGTCTGGCACTTAACCAACTGGGCACCCAGGGGCTCCAAAAATATTTTTTTTTAATTCCCAAGGTGTATCTCTATCTGGAAATTGCTTTTCTTTCCAATGTTATCTCCCCTTTTCTAGAGCAAAATCCTTAGTTCTGGAGATTTGTTCTGTTTCCAGTACTCAGAGTTTAAATGCTAACCCACTCGCCAGTGGCAAAATCAAGGAAGTAGTTAGTGTTCTACTAACAATTTGCAGCTTTCATTGGGATGATACCTCTAGCATTTATGAAGTTAGAAGCATGTAATGTTTTATATCCATTTTTTACCATATATCCAAATACAGTAGCCACAAAACCATTTTTTTTAATCCTCCTCTTCCCCCTTCCCCCCCCCCCACCTCTTTCTCATAGAAAATTTATTCACCTAACAGTATATTTAGCATTTACAGGGTTAATATTAAGCTGTTGGGGAAGACCCCTGCTGGAATGCAAGGGAAGTGGGGAAGAGAGCAGTTCTTGGCTGTTGCAGCAACTGACCTAACAGCAGCTAAGCTTCAGAAATGGCTGGAGTGTTTTTCTCCCTTTTCCCCCTCTGGTTTATCTTAAATTATGCTCCAGCCCCGAGAACCAATTTAACTCTTTTCTTCCTCCCACCTGAAGGAGAGAACAATAAAAACTTTGCATTTCTGGCCTATGCAAGGCTCACTTTTGGAAATTTTGTTATCCTTTCTCTTGTCACCTAAAAGAGAGAGCAAAGCCAAAGGCCTTACAAGGTTGCACCTTTTTCCTTCACTTTAGTTAGCATAAGCAAAACTAGTTAAGGGAACCATGAAGCCAACTCTCCTAGATTAGATCTATCATTTTAAAATACCATAGGTAACTTTTACCTCTCACAACAGATAGCACATTTTCATACCATGGATGAATGACTTCATATCCACTCAGGCACCAAAGGTTGACCATTCCTTATCCCTTCCAACTTTCTTTATCCAAACAATGCTTTCACCATATTTCACCAAAATCCCACTTCTGACACCAGCTGACACTGTGACTATTCCAAGGTTTGATAATTCCTTAGCAGAACTCATAGGACTGAGCACCCAGTCATATTTATGGCTATGATTTATGACAGCAAAAAGATACAAAGCAAAATCAGCAAAGAGAAAAGGCACACGGGGCAAAGTCCAACAGAAACCAGGCACAAGCTTCCAAGGGTCCACCTGCAGTAGAGTCACATAGGACATATTTAATTTCCCAAGCAAGGAAGCTTATTAGGAACTCAGTACCCAGGATTTTTAGTTGAGGACTGATCATGTATGTACCCTCTGCAGTGGCATGTCCCAAAATTCCAGAATCCCAGAAGGAAAGCAGGTGTTCGGCAAAAATTATATTGTTTCCACAAACAGTTTGGGCATAGTGAGACACTCTTACCAGTTCTGGGAATAGTGGGAAGCTTCTCCAAACCCAAGTTCCTAAATGCCAGCCAACGGCCAACATTGTAAGCAAGACTTCCAAAAGAATAGCTGTCAGGTCTGCTATGTTAACCCTTCTCTGCACATAATTTTATAATTTTTTTTTATAATTTTATTTTTTAATATATTCACATCTCAAATTCATTTCTGGGAATTACTAGTGGATATGTAGGTGGAACTCTGTAAACTGGGAAACTTCTAAGCATCTGACTTTGCCTCTTACCTTCACTTGTAACAGAACTTAGTCCTGTAGTGAAGGGTCAAAGTAGCCTCCAAAGAATACAGTTGATCCTTGAACATCATGGGTGTATTAGGGGTGCCAACCCCCTGTGCAGTCAGAAGTCCACGTATAACTTTTGACTCCCCAAAAACTTATGTACTAATAGCCTACTGTTGACAGGAAGCCTTACCAATAACATCAACAGTAATTTAACACATATTTTGTATGTTATATGTAATATATGTTGTATTCTTGCAATTTAAGTAAGCTAGAGAAAAGAAAAGGTTATTAAGGAGAAAATACATTAATAGTACAGTGCTATATTTATCAAAAAAAATCTAATATAAGTGAACCTGCTCAGTTCAAACCATGTTGTTCAAGGATCAACTGTACTAATAAGCACCAGTTAACCCTGTATTGTCAAAGGAGATGTTCAACAGAACCTGAGAAAAGCACAATCCCTGGAGATTGGCATCTCCTAATTCTAGAGTGCCAGCATACTCAATATAAACTTGCCCCAAAATCTGCAGTAGTCTGCTAAGAGCCTCTGCAGTTGTCTTTCAGGGTTTAGCCACTTTCCCTCCCAGAGAGACTACTTTCTTCAAACTGGCTACTTAAAATAAAGGAGAAGTTGTTGGTATTTATTTTTCCTTGCTTGTTTTATAAGCAAATATAAATCAACACTGTAAAGATGATTTATTCAACACTACCTCTTCTTTTCAATCACATTTCAGAGGCATTGTATCCTGAAACAAGAGCATACACAGGCTGTGGAGTCAAATGGACCTGGCCTTGAATTCTGGATCAGCTTTCCATTGAGTGATCTTAGGTTACTTAGTCTCTTAGTAAAAATGGGAGGATCAATACCTACTTTAAAGGATTGTTGTGAGCATTAAAAGGAAGACAAATGTAAAATATTTAATACATACAGCATTTGCCATATAGTTAGACTCTAATAATAGTAACTGGTATGGTGGTAATGGTTATTATTTCTCTGCCCACCTCTTCTTTCCTATCCTTATTTTTTCTTTTATGTTTTGGTTTCAAGAGGACAGGATCTCGGTCCAATATTAACTGTTTGGAAACTACCAGCTTTCAAGTAAAGATATCAAACAGTGTGCCTTACAGGCCTAATAATAAAAGTTTAAGAGTGGTGTTCAACTAGGAATATCTAGAGTTTAATATCTGCCTTCTGTTTTACCAAACCAGCAGATTTCTTTCATAGTTGGAAACATTTCTAAATTTAGTTTATGGTGTTTTTCCTAGGGTAAGAGACAGGCTTATTTCCTCCTGGAGATTTTTACCTAATTTATGTCAGAGTTCTCCAGGGTCAGCTCTGTGTAAGTTCACTTGGGCAGTATCTGTACTGCATCTTATTTGCCTTTGCACCTCCATTTTCTGGCACTGAGCTTGCACAGGCCTACCACAGAGTAAGGACCCACCAAGATCTGACTATAGGATGGACAGAAGGATGTATGGATGGCACACTATGGTGGGTGTGATGATGATTATGACATGGTCTTGACCTATAAGGCCAAGTCTGGTAGAGGACATAAGGCGGGAAATCACCATAGCAGGCATGGGACACATCTTGCCAAGCTAGGTACAACATGAAGAAGAATACATTGCTTTGGCTGAACAGAAAGGTCTTTGTCAGTAGTACAGATTGTGGTGAGCAATGTATCTGAGGTTAAGAAATTACTGTATTCTTATTTCATTCTGTGGGCTATAGGGAGCTGTTGGTTTTAGAACTGAGAAGTACCGTTTTCATTTTTCACAGTAGTTATGTTGTATAAAGTTGCCACAAACACTGAGTTACCAAATACTCAACATTGTTCCTAAGGTAAATACAGGGTTAAGTTCCTATGAGCCTCTGGTTATAAGTTTTCATCAACCAATCAATATGTAACTTTGTTTTATGTGTGTTTCTGTTCAAAGACATCTTATTTAATATATAGTGTTTTTAACAATGAATCATGGCCAGCAATACTATAGCCCATGCCTGAAGTTTATCTGGCACACACATTTTCTCCATAAAGCATATCACAGTCTTCTTAAACTTAGGAATACTAGACTGCACTTCAGCAGTATGCTTGGGGGCCATTTGAAACTGCAAAATCACCCCAAAAAGCACAAAAATAAAAAAAGCCATGTGACTAAATCTACCACAAGAAGGACATTTGTTTACACTATCAGAGCTGAAACAATAAAACAGAGTATTGCCTTGTTTGACCTTGGTTGGGAACATGTGTATCAGGCAACTCAAAATTTTCACCACTCTGCATGTGTTCTCAAATGACTATGAAAGTACTGCACATGTTGATTTTGGAGTTACAAATAAATGTTAACAAGTAGATTAATTTACAAATTGTAGGATCTGGAATAATGAAGACCAACTATAATATGAGCTGTGTAGCCTTTTAGGAACAGTTGCGTACTATTTTCAAAAATACTTCTACCCGGGGGCACCTGGGTGGCTCAGTCCAACTTCAGCTCAGGTCATGATCTCACAGTTTGTAGGTTCAAGCCCTGCCTCAGGCTCTGTGCTGACTGCTTGCTCAGAGCCTGGAGCCTGCTTCAGATTCTGTGTCTTCTTCTCTCTCTGCCCCTTCCCCGCTCATGCTTTGTCTCCCTCTGTTTCTCAAAAATAAATAAGTGTAAAAAAAAATTTTTTTTTAAATACTTCTACCCATAACTTAAAGTTAGTCTACATTCATTAATTTGATAAACATTTAACACATGCCTAGTTTTACCAAGTACTCGCTAGGTACTAAAGATACAAAGATGTGACCAAAAGGCCTTATAGATGAATGACCAAATAAAGATATTCAAAGATCAAAAATGTTGTGATAGTCTATACTGGCTATAGTGGGAACCCAAGGAACAGTAGAGGGTTTAGTTCTACTTGAAGGTCAGTAGAGCTTCACAGAAGAAACAGGATTTGAACAAGTGTTTTTAAAAAGGAACAGCAATAAAAAGAGTATATTCTTGATACGTGAAACAACTTGGATGGATCTCAAGGGCATTATGCTGAGTAGAAAAAGGTAATCTCAAAAGGGTGTACATACTGTATGACTCCATTTATATAACATTCTCGAATTGACAAAATTATAAGGATGGGAAACAAGTTAGTGATTGCCAGGGAATAAGGATAGAGGGTGTGATTGTAGGGGATAGGTGTGACTATAAATTTCATAGTTTAATTCCGTATCTTAATCATAGTGGTGGTTACCCGGATCTGCACATGAGATGAAATTGTACGTAACCATTCACATACACACCCTCAGATGAATACACATAAGAACTGATAAAATGTGGGGGCGCCTGGGTGGCTCAGTCGGTTGAGCCTCCGACTTCAGCTCAGGTCATGATCTCATACTCTGTGAGTTTGAGCCCCGCATCAGGCTCTGTGCTGACAGCTCAAAGCCTGGAGCCTGCTTCAGATTCTGTATCTCCCCCTCTCTCTTCCCCTCCCCTGCTTATGCTCTGTCTCTCTCTGTCTCAAAAATAAATAAAAACATTAAAAAAAACTGATAAAATGTGAATAAGGCCTATAGTCTAGTTAATAGCATGATACCAGTGTCAGTTTCCTGTTTTTTATCACACTATAGTTATATAATATGGTACCATTGGGTGAAGGCTGAGTCAAGGGTACAAAGGACTCTACTATTTTTTGACATCCTGTGAGTTTATAAGTTTTTCAAAATAAAAAGTTTAAATAAATGGACATTTGCCAAGCAGAAGCATGAACAAAAACCATAGGAATATAAGCCAGTATATGTTGGGGAACTGCACACAGTTTTCTGTGATAGAATTTAGGATATGAAGTTGGGCACAGAAAGAATTGAGATAAGAGATGGAAAAATACTGAAGAGTCTTCTATGTATTAATCTAGCAAATATTATTTGAGCACCTCTTATGCACAAGACATTAGAGATATGATAGTGAATAGGATAGACAATGTTCTTGCCCTCACAAAAAACAACTCCACTGGAAATTTGAACTAGTTAAGGTAGGTGTTAACCCTTGTAATAAAGATGAAATATTTAGGCTTACAGCTCCCATGTGGCTAACACAAATTGACATAGCTAGTAAGTTGCAGAGCAGTGGCTCCACTTAGGTCTTTTGATTCCATATTTTTGCCTTTTTCTTATCGTCTAAAGCTTGTGGATGTTTATTAAGAGGAATTAGAGTAGGGAGAGCCTGGAAAAATGAGACCAGATAGAACTATTGCAGTAGACAAGACAATAAGCTGTGGAAGTATGAACTAAGAGGGCATCAACAGGGATGAAGAATGGGGCACCTGCGTGGCTCAGTCAGTTAAGCAACCAACTCTTGATCTCAGCTGATGTCTTGTTCTCAGAGTCATGAGTTCAAGCTCTGCATTGGGCTCCATGCTGGGCATGAAGTCTACTTTAAAAAAAATAGAGATGAAGAAATGGCAGAATCAGGAGAAAGGAATAATCAATGGGATTTGGTGATTGTCAAACTAGTCAGTGGTGGGGGGTGGGTAGAAAGGAGTTGTGAATGATGAGAAAGATGGTTTCTACCGTGTACAGAAATCAAAGAAGACTGCTAAGGAGGCAAATTTCACTTGAGACAGATTTGTTGAGTCTGGGGTACCAGGAGAAAATCTAGGTGGTGCTTTCTATCAGAGGATTTAAACTATGACACTGGCTCTAAACCAGAAAATGCCCCTGGCAGTGACTAGAGTGAATTTGAAGGAGATGAGTGATGGAGAGACAGTACAGGGTGGTGGTTAAAAGATCAGAGTCTAACATCCCAGGCTGAATTTCAACTCTGCCATTTCCTAGCTCTTTGATCTTGGGCAAATTACTTAACCTCTATATAGCTCAGTTTCCTCACCTATACGATAAGGATGATAGTACCTACCTCACAGGGTTGTTGTAAAAATGAAATGAACTGATACTTCTAAAGCACCAGCATGTAGTAAGTCTATATCTAAGCTATTATGATGAAGCTGATGGCAAGAAAAGGCAAGGCTTTTGCTAACCCACAGAGGTATTGAGAGGACCAGTGATATTTATAAGAAAACCCATCACTTACATTCCTGACCAGATTAAAGGAAAACACAGAGGAGTTTTAAATAATGTTTGAAGCAATTATAGCCATTTCATGGAAGCTGAATGGAATTCAGAGCCTTCACAAACTGTCTCTGCCCTTTCTACTCATTTACAAAGGACTTGGAATGGTAGGGAATGAGGACAATGAATGAAAGCCATTTATTTTTGTGCCATTATATGCATAATCAAGTATATTAGTTCTGTGAAAGATAGATATTATTCCCATTTTACAGATGAGGACATGGAAGCTTAGAGTTCTTAAATTTTTTAAGGTTGCACAATAAATGTCAATACCAGTATTTAATTTCCAAAATTCAGGCCCCTTCCCCATACCATGCAAACATAAAATGGAGTGACTGTTACTGATTATGTATAGGTATGTTGATGTATTTAAACCTTTACAAAATTATTTACTTTGTCCCAGAAGTTAATTTTATAAGGGGTTTATAAAGCATTATACCATTCAAAATTGCTATATCAGAAATCAAATAAACTTTTAAAGGCTTTACATACAATCCAATCTGACTCCTTCTGGCCATAAATAAAAAATCATTAGTTCTGTGCTCAATATTCCAGGTGCTTCTGCAGACATGCTTTACTCACTTAAAGTCTGTATAATAACCCCATTGTAAATACAAACAACTGCAAACGTGTATATGCGCAGATTAACCTTTTCTAGACACTCCTTGTAATTTTCAAAGCCAGTGCTGGAGTTCCAGAGTGCATTAGCACTTGCATCAACATGCCAAATCCCCCCCCCCCTGCCCCCCGGGGCCTCATTGCATTGCCAGCTCCAGCTCCAGCCCCAGCCCCAGACCCAGACCCAGGCCCAGACCCAGACCCAGCCCAGCCCCAGCCTACTGCACCCTGACCACACCCTGCTCTTTACCTGGAAACAGGACCTCAAGGCTTCAGGTTTAATGTCTATGGCTGAATCCCAAACCTGAAGATTCTTTTGACATTTCCAAATTTATTTCACTTTCCTTCCTCTAGTTGGCTTTCATGTAAGAGCCTTGTGTGAACAGGCCTTCCTCATGCATGTATTTTAGACCTTGAGAACGAGAAAAGACCCCTATTTTATAGATGAAACAACCAAGATACAGAGAAGGAAAGTAACTTGATCAAGGCCTAGGAAAACCAAAAGATACCAAAAGCAGAAATGCTTGGCCCTGGTTTACACAGTCACAAAATGAAGGTTAAGATGTATGTTTTTTAAACAAAAAAAGAATTATACACATCAAGTTATTTGGGATTATGTCTAATTTATCTGAATATTCCCTAGTACTGTGCTTGGCACATAGTAGTTAATACTGATTCATTGTATATGAAAGTATAAGTCAGAAAAATGGTTCATTCGCTTGGAGGAAACAGGTGTGCATATTAGAATGCATCAAGGAGGAAAGAGAAATAAACTGACACCCTAGGACTGAGGTGTACCTTCCTCGTGCTCCCCTGCTGAGCCTCTTCCCTGTCATAGCCCTTTACTGTTCTGAATTGTAGTGGGCCAATTTCTTGTCTGCATCCTGTCCTAGATTCTACATTCCCTGAGGACAGAAATAGTGTCTTGTTCACTGTTGTATCCCAGTGCCTAGCGTGGATTCTGACATTGTAGTAAACATTCAGGAAATATTTGTTTAGTAAATAAATGAAAAGAAATAAAGTATTCCTGCCCATTCACGCATCCACTGTTTTTATTTGGTTTTTGCTTTAGTATTTTCCATCTTCACCACGCAGAAACTCAGGATATCCTCGCAGCTTGAGGATAAGCAGGAGAGGACCACAATATAGTCACATTCACCCTCACTTAATTAGGGTTTCCCTCCTTCCCTTCCTCATTCCATGTCTCCCCCCTCCCCCTGCATAGTCATGGAAGAGAACTCCAAAGTCTTTGGGGGGAAACCATGGAGACTCTAGAATTTAAGCTCTAGAAATCACCCCTCTGGTTAAAATTTTCAGGTGTTTTTTTAACAGCCAGTTGTCAGCCTCTCATTTTGACAGTATGTTCTCAGAAAAGTACGATAGACTAGGAAGGGAACTAAGCTGGGAGCCAGATGTCTGGGACAGAATTTTAGTTCTTTCAGCCATTTGTTGTGATTTCAAGCAAGGTATGTACTTCTCTGGGTCTTACTTTCTTCATCTGAAATATGAAGAGATTAAAGTAAGTGCTTTCTTCATCTTTCAGCTCTGATACTATGTGATTCTCTGATTAAATGACCCAAATATAGATAATACCTGCCCTGTTGACAACTCTATTCTAAAAACTAGAACGAAACCATTGGCTTTCTGATCGTATTAGCTTTATTTAAGATCATCTTCTCTCCTTTTATATGAGAATGTCTCTGTCCCAGGCAGTTTATGGGGACTTAAGCTTTTATTTACTGTAGCTGGAGGGTTCTATAAGCTGGAGCTTTGACAATATTTCACATTTATTTATCTGAGCCAGAGCTTAGGATCAGGTGGCAGCTAAGTCACTTAAGGTTATTCAGATGCACTGAAAATGTTGCTTAATAATTCAGAACCAGTTTTCTCTGTTTAGAGTATTAAGATTTTTTAAATCCTTCTAATTAGCCAATTCCAACAGCATTTTAAATAGACAAGGAAAAATCTATCCCTTCCGAAAGGGCAACTGATGCAAACTTACTGTCAGTCTCTATGTCTGTGCAGCAGGACTGAAGCAAGGGCCAGAGAGAGTCCACAGCCAGGGGGCCTGCTAGGATGATCTGTTAATGGTATTACTGACAAGCTCTGCCTGCTGTCAGAGTGAGGCTAGGAGGAAGGTACAGAAGGAACCTGGGAATACAGCTCCTCTTGACTCCCTTTCTTTGGATTGGTGGAGACTCCAGGGAAGAGTGGGGAGCCTCTATTCAGTCATTCAATAGGTCAGTCTTTCAACAAACATTTATTGAACTCACACTGTTTCCAGCAATACACTAGGCCCTGAGGATAGACAGCCAGTGAGACCTCATTTAAGCCCGCAGAATTCGACCCAACTGGAGAGATAGACTCCTAGACAAACCTGAGAGGCACAAAAGACAGATAACTCAGTGTGAGACTGTAGCTGATCCTTTGAGCTAGAGCCTCCATAAATGGGTAGCTTTGCCTGGTCAAAGGCTGGTTTAGCAAAGGACAAGGTTGGCATTGCCAGTGTCTACATTTCAGTTTAAACACTCCCCTTAAGTCTGCCAACAGACATTGGCAACCACCTTGTCTGAGGAGCATGAGCTGAAACAGAGGTATTAGTGTAGCAAACGTGGGCTACATGTGCAGAATAGGTACTTGAGGGAGAGACCACAATGAACATATGTGGTCCCTGTGTTCCAGAAGCCACGGCCCAGTGAATGGGAGAAGATGCCACTTACGATTAACTCTGTTACAAGGAACTAGAGAATGAGATTAATTTAGGCTCTGTCACTAGGGCCTGGTTTTATAGATAAAGTAGCATTTAAGATGAACTTTGAAGGATGTATATAAGTTTTCAACAGATGGAACTGGGGAGGAAGGACATTCCAGTAGAGGAAATAACATAGAGGAAACAACACAAGCAAAGGTTCAGAGAGGAGAAGCACCAGATATATTTAGGGAATAACAAACTGCTCTAATTGGCTAAAGCATAAGGTCTGTGAGAGGACAGTATTTAGAGAAAGAATGTTGAGGCCAAGCCACCACCACCCTTTCATAACATTTAAGCCCAGATACCACTTATTTGATGCATTTTTTTTTCAAAATAAAATAGAATAAACATCTATTTTGCCACTTAACTTTACAAATGTTGTTAATAAAGGCTTGCTATCTGTGTTTTTCAGTGTTCCATGATGTACCTCTTTGGTTTGATCATTTATTGAGAACATATAATATACCAGGTTCTTTGCAGGAAGCTGGAAATACAGAAAACGGAAACACACAGTTCCTGTCTTTAAGTTGCTCAATCTTATCCAGGAGACATTTTTGTAAAGTACAGTGGAAGACAAGCTGTGTAGATGCTCACAGCAGGTGTAGAAGTGGTGCATCAGATGCAACATCCTTATTTAACAGAAGGAAACTCAGAGGAGGAACAGTGACTTGCCCAAGTTAGAAGCAGTGTGCTAGAGTTAGGAGCCAGGTTTGCAGTCTCTCAAAGCATGCTTGGTACCTTCTGTTCTCCTCTACTCTGAACCCTGACCTTCTGTGGACATAAGGACTGAACTGACAGGAAATGAGCATGAAGAAAACCAGACTAGGTAAAATGCATATCTGCAGCCACCTTCAAGTACTATTTCCTTAGCATCTTCTTTCCTAAATACTTTTGTTTCCCATCATGGTACTTTTCCTTAAGTCCAGGAGAGAGTTTGGGAGTTTCTGGTATAAGTTTGGTATTGTACAGGTGCCTGCTGGACCAACCTTCAAAGAAAACACCTGTTCTGTTCATGATTCTTGCCTTCCAGTTTCATAAGCTTTTGGGCAGATGAAATGTAATATCAAAATAGCTCAGAGAGAGCCTTGGTAACATTTAAGATATTGAACGTGCTGCATCTGGTAACTAGAAAATTTAATGATCTCCTGCTGTTTTGGTAATTGGATAAGTAAATACATCAGAATAAATCACACCGGCAAGTCTTTTGTATGTCGTTAGGGACTCAACTCTTTTAACTCCTGTTCAAAGCTCCAGCTCTTGAGCGGTGTTTGCGTGCAGACTTATGCACACACCAGCTCGCGTGGCCCTGCTTGAGTACTAAAATGCATTCAAAATGTTCACTTTCTCCCTAGCCATGTTGCCTGAAGAGCACATCAAGCATGCCCTTCCAGATCCCTCTGAAGCCAGGGAGAAAAGTTTTTTTCAAAAGTTTAAACCTAATAAGACATTCAAACCCTTCATGATCTATCTCCAAACTGTCTTTCCAATCATATCTCTTCCATTATGGATATGCTATGAGCCTTGCCAGAAACACCACCCATTGGGAAATTGGGAAAATGTGGCCAAAGCAAAAGGGGACTATCCTGTTGTAGTAAGGAATCATGTAAGAAATTTAAGAAGAGAGGCAGGATCAGACATTTTGTTCAACTCTCTCAAGTGACAGTGTGAAATAAAGACACGGAGGGAAATGGTCTGTTAGAACCTATTAGGTATTGAGTGATGTTGTCACCAGCTCACAGATGAGAAATTTGGGTCTTCTGGAGGTTCAATGACTTGGTCAAGAGCATACATGCAGAACTAGAATTCTTACTGCCTCCCTAATTAGCACTTAGTCCATGCCTAGTGGTGAAACTATAGGGCAGATAATAATCAGGGTTTCTCAGGTTTTTTAAGCTGAGGTAACAGTTCTGAACCTGTCCAGTTAACAGGTTTCTCTACAAGCATAGTGGTTGCTTTGTAGACCAATCTTTTATCAGAGGCCTCCTAGGAACCTTTTATATAAGGACCTGGCTGCCTTCCATGATATCAGCCTCTGAAAGTGAGGCATGTCCCCTAGACCAGTGCTTCTAGCCTTTTACAAATCATTGCACACATTGAAAACATTTGTATGCCTCTTTGGGGTAACCACACTAAGTTGCTCAGGGTTAGAGGCAACCCAGCCCTGAGGATTCTGGTTGCCCTAAGGGATGAGAAGGCTAGTATCCTGGCACACCTATAACCTGCCACAGCACTGGAGCTGATCTGCACTTTATTTCTCTTGCCACACTATAGAATCCTCATTTGTGAATTTGCCTATGCCCTATTTATTAGGCTTTCAGGGACAGTGAGCTTGCAAACCATTCTATAAGGTAGGTCTTTTATTTACTTGAAATCATGTCTTCTAGAGCCCAAGAGGGACTAATCTTCGGAACCCCTTCCCAGAATGAGGACACATGCCTGTTCTTATTCTCTGTATGTTCTCTACTATTTTATGATTTTTTTGCTTTTTATGTTCACTCTATACACTAGGATCTTCTGTTTCTAGACTAAAGAGGCTTTCCTTCCCACCCCCACCCTACCCATCTTGATAGAAGCCCCTCTATTCCCTCTGGGTTTTCCCCACTAGATGATATTAAACTAACATCATTGTTTAATAGTATAGTGACCAGAGCCACCACCAGGGATACCAGTGCAAGGAGAGGGTCACATCTTTCATTTGGTGTTCAGGGTCTCCCTGACAATGTGCCAAGTTTGAGGCCATTTTGACATTAGCAACACTTTAGAGCCTGTGTCCTCATTAACAGCCTGTCTAAAAGCACAGAGTGGGAATGAAGAATCTAGATTTGGTCCCACATCTGCCATGAATGCTAAGTAATCTAGGGTAAATTCTTTTCCCTCACTGGACTTGTCTGTCCTCATCTGTTACAGAGATAAAAACCCCCTCCAGGGGCGCCTGGGTGGCTCAGTCGGTGGAGCATCCGACTTTGGCTAAGGTCATGACCTCACAGCTTGTGAGTTCAAGCCCCATGTCGGGCTCTGTGCTGACAGCTCAGAGCCTGGAGCCTGCTTCTGTTTCTGTGTCTCCCTCTCTCTCTGCTCCTACCCACTCGCATTCTGTCTCTGTCTCTCTCAAAAATAAATAAACATTTAAAAAAATGTTTTTTAAACTTCCAGGGGCACCTGGGTGGCTCAGTCAGTTAAGTGTCCGACTCCTGATTTCAGCTTAGGTCATGATCTCACAGTTCATGAGATTGAACCCCACATCGGTTTTTGCACTGACAGCATAGAACCTATTTAGGATTCTCTCTCTCTCTCTCTCTCTCTCTCTCTCTCTCTCTCTCAGTAAATAAACTTAAGAATCCCTTCCAGATCTTTTTTTTTTTTAATTTTTTTTTTCAACGTTTATTTATTTTTGGGACAGAGAGAGACAGAGCATGAACAGGGGAGGGGCAGAGAGAGAGGGAGACACAGAATCGGAAACAGGCTCCAGGCTCTGAGCCATCAGCCCAGAGCCCGACGCGGGGCTCGAACTCATGGACCACGAGATCGTGACCTGGCTGAAGTCAGACGCCTAACCGACTGCGCCACCCAGGCGCTCCAAGAATCCCTTCCAGATCTAACAATCACTGGGTTTGTGATAATTGAGGAGCTAGACAGTGATATTTTCCCATTGCCTGACATAGTAGTACACTGTTTTGGGGAGATACGTGCTTCAGTTACATGAAAAGGATGGTCCTTCTAAGTACGAGACTTAGAAATAAATAGTCTAGTGTATGACTGCAATACTCATACTATCTGGTGTGATGGTTAAGAACACAGACTTTGGAGCCAGACCTAGTTTTAGATCCTTAATTCTGCCTCTTCCTGCCTGTTCAATCTTAGGCAGGTTATATAATTGTCTGAGCTTCTATTTCTCATTTTTATTTTTTTTTTAATTTTTTTTTTCAACGTTTATTTATTTTTGGGACAGAGAGAGACAGAGCATGAACGGGGGAGGGGCAGAGAGAGGGAGACACAGAATTGGAAACAGGCTCCAGGCTCTGAGCCATCAGCCCAGAGCCCGACGCGGGGCTCGAACTCACGGACTGCAAGATCGTGACCTGGCTGAAGTCGGACGCTTAACCGACTGCACCACCCAGGCGCCCCTATTTCTCATTTTTAAAGTGGAAGTAATAGCACCTCCCTCACAGTATTGTATAGTGTAAACCATTTAGAACAGTTAGCACCTAGTAAGCTCCCAATAAATGGTTAACTGTTACCATTATTATAATGTGATAAAACAAAGAACAGATAGGGCAGCCTATAGATACAATTTTTATCCCTTTGCCACTTTAGTCTTCTCTCCCTTTGTTCTTCCTTTACCTTTTCTTTCATTCTCCCTTCTTCCCATCTTAAAAAAAAAAAAGTCAAGGAAATAAAATGTCTTGTAGGACCCTATTCTTTGCAGCTGCAGAAGCCCACCCAACCTCACTCTGTAGCACACCAGTTATTCTACCACAGTTTAATAATGGAAAGAGGAGATCTGTCATTGTTTTCTGGAAAGTCTTGTCCCAGTGCTACTTCTTACCTGTGATGCAAGAAGATGACATGTTGGTCTAGAAACTACACAGGAAGCTGGGATGGAAATAAGCTATAGAGTAGTCCCGTAGTGGCACCCTTCCAGACTGAATTTTCCTTTTAGGGTTGCATTACCACCTTCAGCAAATATAGAAGAGAAGTTGCTATGAGTGAAAACTGGCATTGTCCTGCTTGGTGATGATGATGATGATGGGTAATCCCTTATGTTTGCAAAAGACTTTACAGTTACCAAAGTCTTTTCACACCCTGATCAGCATATGACCAGTAGATCAGGTCTTAAGTTCTCCCTCTGATACTTTGTGGGTATAACTGGCCTTTCTTTTTAGGGATTCCCAACTCATCAGAAGGTAGTTAAAGAAAATGGACAATTAGCTATTAAGACCACATTGACAGTAACAAAAAACAGCCTGTGTTCCTGTGGAGAACAAAGCTCATACGACAACAGGAAAAACGGGCTGTGATGAAGTTGCAGAGTGCCTGCTTTCTTTATGCTCAAAGGAAAGCCAGTTAGTCACATTACCTGTTCCCTGTTTAGAAGTAGGATAAGACATGATGAAGGGGGATGCATCTGATATAAGCTGGAAGTTCACAAAACTGGGTGCAAATTCTAGCCTTATCTTTTCTACCTGTGTAATCCTGGGTAAATCCCCTAACCATTTTTGACCTCAAAGAATTCATCTATAAAATGGGAATAATAGGAGTACTTACCTCTTAGGATTATTATGACAATTTAATTAGATAATATATAAAGCAACTAGTATAGCATGTGGCACTTATAAAATGCCAAATAAATGGTAACTATTAATGATGATGTTAGTAATTATTTTTTAAACTTGTAGTATTTAATGTGCATTTTTTAATGGAGTAACTAACAGAATGGATTACTTATACCAAAAGATTGTTCTCTCATGTTCAAAGTAAATGCTAATTTTGAACAGAACCAAAAGCAGATATATATATTCAGCTTCACTTTAATGTGGAAACTTACGTAAGCAGTCTTTGTGCTGCCTTCTAGAGCAGAAAGAGCTCAGGATTTGAAGTATGTTATGTACACATTCTTCAGAAGGAAGTTTGTCAGCACATTCATTTTGTGTTCAGATAACTTGTTTTTTTTTTATTTTCTTTAATGTTTATTTTTGAGAGAGAGAGAGAGAGAGAGAGAGAGAGAGAAGGTAAGGAGCAGAGAGAGGGAGACACAGAATCTGAAGCAGGCTCCAGACTCTGAGCTGAGCTGTCAGCACAGAGCCTGACATGGGGCTCGAACTCACAGACCGCGAGATCATGACCTGAGCTGAAGTCAGACGCTTAACCAACTGAGCCACCCAAGCACCTCTCAGATAACTTGTTTTAAGAAGCATGTCTTTGGGGCACCTGGGTGGCTCAGTCAATTAAGCGTCCAACTCTTGATTTCAGCTCAGGTCATGATTTCATAGTTCATGAGATAGAGCCCCAAACCCCGTGTCAGACTCCGTGCTGACAGCTCAAAGTCTGCTTGGATTCTCTCTCTGCCCCTCCCCAACTTGTGGGGGTGCTCCCTCTCTCAAAATAATAAATAAACTTTTAATAAAAAAAAAAAAAAAGCATGTCTTTAAGAATAGGCTTCTTTTTTTTGTGGCAATTTAGAATTGATTAATGCCCTGACTGGGTTGCTCTCATCTTCTAACCAAAGCAGAATAGACTTTGAGAAAAAAAGAGTTATGACCCTTACATCAAATTACATCAATCATAACTGTTAAGCCCCTGTTCAGTGTTGTGGGGGCATTTGGGGTTTTAAGTGCCATTTAAATAATATCCCTTCACTTCACTTGTCCAAGACTAATTGAAAGACATAAGACCAACAGAAAGAGTAGGACTCGGGGGGAATACAAATATCACCTTTGTTACTGAACATGTTGATCAGAGATTGTGGCTTGGGATCTGCAGCCAGGGGTCTTACTGATACATTCTTTGTCCCTAAATGAGACAGACTTGCCCACACAGTCCTGGGTATACAACTGGTCAGTGTGGGCCCCTTGTAACAGGAGAGCAGGTTTGGCTCCAGAAAAGGGAAAGGAAGGGGCTGAGTTTAGATTCTTCTCCCATATTCACCAAACAGGTAGATCTCCTCTCACCCTGTGTGAGAAATGGGGAGAGCATCCCAGAGTCCCTCTGTGTGGAAGCAGGAGTATGAAATAAATGCTTCATGATTATAAGCTTCATCTTATTATCTTCACAACAATGCTGGGTGGCAAAAATGTCTCACTATTATAAATAAACAATGAACCAGAAAATTAAGTAACTTATCGATGGTCATCAGAGAGGAGGTTTTAGCAAAGGAATCCAACCCAAGTCTCCCTCCCTAGATCATTGGGGAGCTCACACCACACAAATGACATCTACTAAGATATAAAGAAGACATTAAATTATAGTTGCTTCCATGTGTGAGGCTCTATGATAGTTATTTTAATCCCTACAACAATGCTTTCACCCAATAGAGAAGGAAACTGGATCTCTAAGCATCTTAGAGCATGGCCAAGAGCTGGAATTTGAACCCACGTGTTTGTTTCCAAAGCTCAACTGCAGCCCAGTTGACCTCAATGAATCATTACACTGCCCCCCCACATTTTTTTTTAAATGCAAAAATTAAAACTTAGAGAAGAAAAGTGATTTGTCCAAAGTCCCACCACTAGAGCCAGAACTGGAACCTGTACATCCTGGCCCATTACATCCTGACAGCGTTATAAATATACAGCCATGGCAGTCAGTACAGAGGAATGTGGAGGAGAGAGAGCTTGCTGAGGGCTGAAAGGTGAGTGAGTGCTTGCAGAGGCTGTGTGGTCATGTGTCTGTCTGTCTTTCTAACGTAGAGGATGGGACCTGGTTGTCTTTCACATCTGTGGGAGGGAGGAGAAGGAAGAAGGGGTATGGATGAGATTCTACTGTTTGCTGTCTGTGTGGGGTACATAAAGATTGTGAACTTTCTGCCAGTGTAGCAAAGGGACTGCTCCTGGGGATCAGGCTGTGCAAGGCTCCTCTGCACACAGTGCTGCCAACACACAGTCTAGAAAATGGTGGTATTGGTCTCCCAGAGGAGAGCAGCCAAATACTACAGAAAATATGAGAACAGAGCTTTTCTCCCCTTGAAGATGCCAGAAGTTTCAGAAATGCAAATTTTACTCTAAAAGCAAGAATAAATTATAGAAACCACTGGTGGTTTATTGTTTCCCCATTCCACACACTGAACCTTAAGGCTGTAACTCACAGAGTGAGAACACAGTTATACCACATGAAGGAGGTGGGAGAATAGTTATAATGGAAATTATAAGGAAACAAACAGGTCAGAAGGCTTGGGTTCTGGTTCTGCCTCTACCATTTATACTGTGCGATCATAGGCAAACACAATGTCTAGATCTCATTTCCTAATCTACAGAATGTGGCTAATTCCCAGTTCATGGTTTTCAAGTACTACTGCAGTGCATTTCCCTCATAAGCTATTAAAATACATTGGGAACATTCAAAAAAATGCAACCTAGCATGTTTTTTTAAGACTTTATATTTTAGAGCAGTTTTATGTTCACAACAAAACTGAGCAGAAAGTACAGAGAGTTCCCATATACCCCCTTACATGTATATCCTCCCCCATTATCCATTATCAACATTCTCTGTTATCAACATCCCCTACCAGAGTAGTACATTTGTTACAACTGATGAGCCTACATTAACACATCGTTATCACTCAGAGGTATATAGTTTATATAGAGTTTACTCTTGGTGTTATACATTCTATTGGTTTGGACAAATGTATAATGACATATAACCATCATTATAGCATCATACAGAGTATTTTTACTGTCCTAAAAATCCTCTGTGCTCTGCCTATTCATCCCCTCTACCCATCCCAACCTCTGGCAACTAGTGATCTTTCTACTGTCTCCATAGTTTTGCTTCTTCCAGAATGTCATATAGTTGGAATCATACAGTATGTAGCCTTTTTGATTGGCTTCTTTGATTTAGCATTTAAGATTTCCTCCATGTCTATTCATGGCTTAATAGCTCATTTTTCTAGTGTTGAATAATATTCCATTGTCTGGATGTATCACAATTTATTTATCTGTTCACCTACTGAAGGATATCTTAGATGCTTCCAAGGTTTTGGCAATTGTGAATAAAGGTGCTATAAACATCTGTGTACAGACTTTTGTAGATTGTCGTGTAGACATGTTTTCAGCTCCTTTTGGGTAAATACTGAGGAGTACAATTACTGGATTATATAGTAAGAATATGGTCAGTTTTGTAAGAAACCACATGTCTCCCAAAGTGCTATGCCATTTTCCATTCCCACCAGCAATGAATGAGAGTTCCTGTTGCTCCACATCCTCACCAGCATTTAGTGTTGTCAATATTCTGGATTTTGGCGATTCTAATAGGCATGTAATGGTATCTCATTTTTATCTTAATTTGAATTTCTCTGATAGCATATGATGTGGTGGAGCATCTTTTCATATTTGCCATCTGTAGTAGATCTTCTTTGATGAGGTGCCTTTAAGCTCTTTGGCCCATTTTTTAATTGGGTTGTTCATCTTATTGTTGAGTTTTAAAAATTCTTTGTATATTTTGGATAATCATTCTTTATCAGATGTGTCTTTTGCAAATATTTTTCCTCACTCTATGGTTTGTCTTCTTATTCTCTTGACAGTGTGTTTCACGGAAGTTTTTAATTTTAATGAAGTCCAGCTTATCAATTATTTCTTTTGTGGATTGTGCCTTTGGTGATGTATCTCAAAAATCAAAGCCATTGCCAAGGTCATCTAGGTTTTGTCCTATGTTATCTTCTAGGAATATCTTCTAGTGTTGTGTTTTACCTTTAAGTCTATAACCCATTTTGAGTTAATTTTTTGGGAAAGATGTAAGGTCTGCATCTAGATCCAGTCTTTTTGCCTGTCAGTGTTAAGTTGTTCCAGCAACATTTGTTGAAGCTAGCATTTTTTCCTAAATGTGAAAATATTAGATTCAAATTTATCTTCATTCAGTTTCAAAATAAAAGCATTAATTTTGTTAACAAAATTAAGTAAAATAACAAGAACTGATAATAATATCTATCTTATATGATTGTGAGTCAATGTTTGTGTAAATATGTTGTAAACTATAAAGTACTATGCATATATTGCCACTATTATTATTTTATCACTCAGCTCCTGCTCTGAGGTAGCCCCCAATGTAGTAGTAGTAGTATATTTATGCTCGTTTTTTTTTAAGTGAGAGGCAGAATGTTGTGGCTAGAAAGAACCCCAAAACAGAAGTCAGAAATTCTAGGGTAGAGTACTACTTCTGCGTCTTATCAACTGTGTGACCTGGGCCAAGTCACTTGACCTCTCTGAGCTTCAGGTGGGCAACCTGTGGAAAATGAAGGGGTTGGACTTTTGGCACTTAAGGAACTTTCTCCCCCTAACATTCTGGGACTCTCTTGGTGTGGCCTGGATGAGATTCTGTCACATTGATTCACATTTTTCTCAATAGCAATGTTAGACTTTTTTTAAAAAGGAACTGAGGCCCAGGGAAGTAATAGAAATAAGATGTATATGAAAGTTCAAACTGCTGAGAAAATTGATCTAGGAAAGAATAGCTTTGTTTGTTCCATTTTTGCTAACATAAGTTTCACAAAGATGAATTGCTAAAATATTAATTTAATAAGAATATATATTATTCACTTTTCCTAAGTATAATGAATAAAATGTCAAAATGACTGACTTTCCTTTTCTAACAGACAAAGTCAGGCCATATCTCTTATCTGAGAATGCGCCTCTTCTCCCAAGGAGTCCCAAAGGGTGGGTTTCTCTGTTGATTTAGAGAGTCAATAATTCAGTAAAGTCCCAAGTAAATGGCAGAACACAAGCTCAGTTTGGGTTTTTGTATTCGTATTTTATAAACATTTCAGGGTTTTTTTTTCCCTGACCCTTGATCTTTTGCCATTCTTAAAGTGAAGATCTTCTCTCTTGGAAGCTTGGTTAGAAACAACCTCAGGGCCATCTCATCCAACTTTTTTGTCTGGGTGGATCCTACTCGTAGCCACACCTCGGGCTGAATATTCTAGTGGTTCTACATATGGATTCCAAAGCTAGATTCATATTCTGGCTCTTTCCTGAATAGCGTTGAGACTTGGGGTGAGTTACTTAATGTGTTCCATGGATCAGTTTTCTCATCTGTATCATGGGAATAATAATTATACCTACTTCAGAAGATTAGTATGAGAATTAAGTTATCTTATAAATGTAAAATGCTTGGAATATATCCGTTACAAAATGAATGCTTAATAAATGTTAGCCATTATTATTATCTTCATGATCTTCTCAAATATACCCTTATTTGAATGCTTTGAGGGTCAACAGAGAATGTACTCATTCTCCCCTCCCCTCCCTACTTCTCCACTTCCACAAGGCAGCCTATTGACATGTTAGTCAGAAGCATTCTGGTTATGAGCTTTGGAGTCAGACAGACTTGAGTGTGAGATCTTATTCTATCTGTACCTTGAGCAGGATAACCCATGGTATCTTCAACTATAAAATGGCAATAATAATACTACTTCATTTGACTTTTTGAGGAATGGTTAAGGTACTCTATATAAAGCACTTAGCACGGTTCTAGCTACACTGTAGGTACTCAGTAAATGCTAGTTGCTGCTATGACGATGGTTATGAAGAACAAGAGGAAAACAACAGAAGGAGGAAGAAGAAAGTAGCACAGTAGCACACCAGCAGCTGCTGCTCTGTTAAAAAGTTCTTTCTGACCACCTGAATTCTGCTTCCCCTGTGATTTTAGCCCACCAGTCCAAGCTCTGCCCATTGGCACAGTGAATAACACGAATAACACATCTGATCTACTTGGTAGTCCTTCAGGTAGCCCTTCCCCTGTAGCAGCAACCACCACCACCACGTCTCAGTTCCTCTCTCTCCCACTCTTCAGCCATTTCTCAGAGAATGTGGTTTTTAGGCTCTTCCCTGCCTGGAGGTCCCTTCTGGCATGCTCTACATTCTTCTTCTTTTTCTTCTTCTTTCTTCTTCTTCTTCTTCTTCTTCTTCTTCTTCTTCTTCTTCTTCTTCTTTCTTCTTCTTCCCCTCCTTCCCCTCCTTCCCCTCCTTCCCCTCCTTCCCCTCCTTCCCCTCCTTCTCCTTCTTCTTCTTTTAATGTTTTCTATTTTTGAGAGAGAGAGAGAGTGCAAGAGGGGGGAGGGGCAGAGAGTGGGAGACAAAGGATCTGAAGCAGGGTCTGCACTGACAGCAGTGAGCCTGATGTGGGGCTCGAACTCAAGAATCATGAGATCATGACCTGAGCCGAAGCCGGGGACACTCAACAACTGACCCAGCCAGGTGCCCCCACATCCTTCTTAAGTGGGACCCAGAACACTGGGCCATCTATCTTGCAGGGGAAAACCTCATCCCCCTAGGTTCCCCACAGTCTTTTTGTCCAAGACAGTCAAATAAAAATGGAAGCAGAGGTTGTCCTTGTTCATTTTGAAAATTCCTGTCTAAAATGATCTTCAAAGAAAAAAATAGTGCTTCTGATCTGGGGTACCAGAAGGAGCAGCCCCCAAATAGCCATGTTTGTTGTGAAGTAGTTCAGCACAGCCCCACTGAGGCTATCAAAGGGGGTCTCCAGATACTGAGGCATTACCTAAGGGCAGCAGGGCAGAAATAAGAAGGCAGCCTGGTGCAGACTGGGCCCCAAGAGGCCCCAGGGGAAAGCTCCAGCTCTGAGGTTAGACCAGGACCCCTCCCCAAGGCAACATTCCAGCCAGTAATGGCTACCACCAACTGAGCAAGTACTGGCTTGGGCAGTGTACCAGACACTTTACTAATATTCCATTTAACCATCACACCAACCTATGAATGCGAAACTGATTATTCTCATCTTAAAGATGGGAAAACCTAGGCTCTCTGGTTCTATAATTTCTTCAAGGTCTATAGCTAGTAGAGTGACAGCAAGGATTTGAATCTAAGTTTGCTTCAGCCTTTTTAACCATTATGCTGTATAGACAGACCCTTACCATGTGGCCTTAAACAAGTGGCTACAACTTTGAGTCTTAGTTTTGTCATCTCTACCCACCTTGCATGGTTGTTACAGGAATTAAATGAGATAATATAAAGTCCCTGGCATGTAACAGGATTTGAGAAACTTTATTTTCCTCCTTTTCAAGCCCCAGCCATCTCACCTCAAAAAACAGAGAAAATCCCTTAACTTTTCTTGGACACTGAGTCTAAGAAAACTGGGTATGTTTTCTGAACCTCTGACCTTGCATGTTGACAACTGAAGCAGGGTGCAAGGAGGGAGCAGGGAGCAGGCAGCCTCCCAGCCTGTTTTGCTTTATAGCATAATTTTTCTGCCAGTCTGCATAGTTCTGGCACTATTATGATTATGGTTTCTCCCAACAAACATCATATTTACAAACTACAAATAACAAAGTAGAAGATGCCGGAAGAGCTCTGGCATGTTAATTAAGAACAATAGACAAAGCAGCTGGGCAAAAAATACCAATGAGTCTGAAGCAGAGGCTTTGTTGACAAAAGACAGCACAATATTGTATGTTAATTGGGGAAGTGGGTAAACATTTGCCAGCAGCTTGCCCCCCGTGCATTGGAAGACAGACAGCAGGCTGGGCCCTCCCCACCGTCTTGCCTGCCCATCTGCCCAGAACCCAAGAGATACCAGTAGAGCCCCTTTGCTCTGGGGTCTGTATAAGCAGAGAGGATTCTGGAGGTGGTTGTGTGTCCTTAATGACCCTCCTGGGCATACCAGGTTTCCATCTGGATACAGTCAAAGATCGTGTTCCTCCTTCAGCTCGCCAGCCTGCTTGTGACACCAAGCCTCTCAGGGACCCCATCCCCCTCGGCTAGGAGAAAACAAGCAGAGCCATCTCATTAGGTGTGGCTTGAGTTGAGCAGAGGACAAGATTACTGGCTTCAAATGCTGTACACTCTGCAGACTTCTGGCCCAGAGCCCCTGTCTCTCACATAGCAGACTACCTCGCCTCCCATCACACACACTCAGAACTATCCATTGATCTGTCTGTCCATCCTTACGGTTACTCACATACACAGGAGCCTTCACTGAACACCTACTCTGTGCCAGACACTGTGCTAATTATATATATATTTTTTTCTCATTTAATCCACACATCAGTCATGCAAGGTTCATATTAACTTCAAAGCCACAAAGCTAATAGCCAACACAGCTGTGATTGAAACCAGAATCTTTCTGGTTCCAGAGCCCCACTATCCCTTCCACTACACTACTATTTCTTAACTTTTTAAAATTTATATTCCCTTCTGATAAATAAGAAAACTTTGTTTCTTTCTCTCACTCTCAGATTCATAAATCCTCCACCCCTGCCCTGGCCTAAGGGGTCATAAACCTAATATAGGGTTCCTGTATGATTAGCCTATCCCAACTGAGCCAAGATTTTGTCTAGCTTTACTCCCAACAGTTCATATTATAAAATAATGATTGTTTTTTTATTTCTAAAATATAAAGTCTTATTGTGGCATTGACTCATTTTTTCAAACTAAAAATCCTCCCACCCCACCAAGGAGATTGTTGATATCCCTTCCTAGGGAGAGTGTCCTCAGTGGAGGATATTGATCTTTGGGTATGGCAGAATACACATTGTCCAGTTTACTACAGGAAGGTTTAGCCACATCAGCCCCAAAGGCTTAGCTCTTTTCCCACCAAGCAGAAAAGTCCTTCCATGCTGTGGGGAGTTAATCAAGCAGAAGTTCCCAGGAGTGCCAACCAGCTGTTCAGCCAACACCCTTTCCTTAGGGGCTCCTGTCAGCCAAGCTGAGCTATGTAGGAGGCAAAGGACTTTCCACTTGCCCAGGAAGAGGTCCAGTCTCCTGAAGCTATGCCTGCCCTGTGGTCAAATGCTAGTTTTTTCCACTCAACTATGAGATTCGACCTCTATGAGCCTGGTTTCCTCTGTTATAAGATGGTAATAACTCCACCTACGTCATAGGTTTATTGTGAGGATCAAATAAGAGAACAGGTTTGGAAATGTTCATGCCGCTGCTTAGCAGACTGAGAGTCAGGGTGCACAGACAGGATCTGAATGCCATGTGGAGAAAACAGTGCTTGTGCCAGTCTTTTGAATATATTTTCTTTCTTTTTAGGTAACCCAGCTGGACCCAAATAAATCACTATTGGAGGTAAAGTTGTTCCCTCAAGAAACCCTTTTCCTTGAAGCAAAAGAGTAAACACAGCCCAGCAGTGGAACCAGCCATTCCTTGACAAGCCAGAGGCCTGCGTCAAGAGAAGGGCTCCTCGCCAACCCACCTACACGCTCGTCTCACTCAATTCAGTGTCACACTCTGCCTCTTGCAAGATTGCTGGAAAAAAGTAATAATAAACATAGCTACTTAAAAGTTCCCATCCATGAGTATATGTTCCCACCCCTCATAGAGAATTACAACTCTACCACCCTCCCTTATCCCCTTCACCTCGCCCTTGTTCAATGACTAATGCACCGTTCAAGTGTGAGTGATCACGAAGTAGAATTTTTACCTCTCGAGTGCCCATCTTTTCCCCACACTGTCTAGGACAGTTCTGTCTGCCCTGTGACACCAGGATGCTATGTATTTGATATGTCTCATTGAGCCAGGGCTCATCCACCTCTGCCTTTTTATTTTCATGACTGGATTTCTACTCTGTCATCTAATTTTAAAAGGCATGGGGGAAATAAGTTAAATGGGACTTCTCAGCATGGAGATTAAACATTGTTGTAGGAAAAAAAGCATATCATCTTTGTTGGTACTTTCTGACTTCTTTACTAAGATGTAAGGTGTGTTTGAGGACTGCATTCGACCTATATGCAAGATACTTATTTACTGCTGCTCCCTCGGGTCTCCGGGTTCCACCTAGGAGGTATTTGCTGTTCCCATGCAACATGGGAAACTGTTTAAGCACATTACGTGAATAGAGATAGTGTGAAGAGGACCAGTACCAGGACTTGGGTATCTCGCCCAGCTGCGGGGAACTGCTGTTAGGTTTGCATTTGGGCAGATACCAGCTCCCATGTTGCTGATCCTTCAGTGTACACTGAACACAGTTCTCTCCTGCTTTTCCCTCCCTCCACTCCACCGTGCGTTTGGACCCTGTTATCTCTTGTTTTAAGCACCTTGTCTATCACCAAACTCTGATCAGTCACCCCATGGACTCTGAGCCTGTATAAAACCTTGCTCCACTATTTCACTCTTTTAATGTTCTAGTATTAGATATTGGGTCCCCTTCTCAAATGAAAGGGATGCCATCCTATGGCTGAAAATTCTGACTACATGTATTTAAGAGAGCAAACTTGGGGGCTCAGCTCAGAAGACCTGTGTTGCCTGAATCTACATATAATAATTTGGGGACAGTTTAGTAACTGTGGGTTTTTGTTAATCTGTGGATTTGGGGTTTGAAGTTTAGTTCACGGAAGCACTATTTATGCCTTCACAGCCAGTGATTTCTTTTTGGTCTTGGAATGTTTCTCCACATCTGTTTTTATGTCACCTGTGGTCTCTATCCCAGGGATTAGGATTCTGATTTTGACATTCTCTATTTGTCCAAAGTATAGTCTAAGTGCTGGTTTTTACCCCTGGCCCAAGTCAAGGGTTCCTTAGAACACTCCAACTGAAGCCTAAGATATGTTTAGTCATTTTCCCTTTGCCTGGAAGTGGATATTGGCCAGGAAAATTCCACCTTGTGTCTTTTCTCTGATGCTCCAAACAGGGACCTCCCCTGAACACTTTCTTACAAGAAAGAGATGTGTTCCTAACAGACCAGTGCTCCATCTACTTAGGTGCAGGCCTTCTCTGGCCCCAGAGGTCTCCCAGGGAGACTGAAAGGAAAAGAGACCCACTGTGGGGGGAGCACTTCCTCTCCGGCTCCACTCCTACCTCCCTTTTTTTGGGGGGTGGGGGCGGTCCACACCTACCTTCCTACCTGGTGGTCCCACAAGATAGTCATCTCCAATGCTACAGATGCACTAGGGCACCAGGTCTTCTTTTTCCAGGGAGACCTTGTTCTGTAGCTGCCATGCAGAAGCTATAGCCCTGAATGCAGACCATACTTAGGAACAGCAGCAAGAGTGTGGGTGGGGGTGGAGAGACAGGACTCTGAATTCACTTTCATGTTTAACCTGTTCTGTCGGATTTAAGTTTGACTTCATCATATTGTTCTGCCCTGTCATCTTCACTTCTGTATTCCAGTGGTACAGACTTTATTCTGAAACTGATTTCATAGAAGTTATTAAGTGCTTCCTTTTTCGACCCTGACTTGAGAGATTCTCCTTACTCAGGTCTCATGAAATCCTATCCTATAGGCCCTCATTGCCCTGAAAGGCCTCAGCTAATTGTCACTGTTGACTGATGCCATTCTGTTCTGTCGAACTCCAGAACAGGAGACCAAAGCAGTTTTAGGCTTTTTCCAACAAGTACAACATTAAAACAATTTGCATAAAGTTAGGTTCTAAGAAAAACATTAAGCAACTTGCTATCACAAGAGGAGCTATTAAGTCATTTCTGCTATCACAGAAATAGCGATGTCTTTTGGCAATTCTTCCTCATACCTTTAAACTCCCTTGCGCTTTGCATCCCAGCCTCCAGATGCAGTGAGTCAGTCAGAACAAGTGCTCAGTGTTCTTATGCCCAGCTGTTAATAGTGAAGTTCCAGGGCTCCTTGTCATCCTCATTCCTGTTCCAGTTCATTCCTTAGTGTTTCTCAGATTATCAGCTGTATGTTTGAAGCATTAGTTTGAAGTTTTAAGCAAGTATTGACAATATCCACAGTCTCTAAGAAGGTGCAGTTTGGGGAGGTTTCTGGTTTGCAATGTTGCCATGCTCTGGCACCACTAGTTTTATGGGACACACAGGTGTTCATCTCTGAATTGTAAGCATCCAAAGTCTTGAGTTGGATGAGACTTTTATGGAATCTTTCTTTTTTAATGTAGGAGAATAGGATTTGGGCTTTTATAAGTTTTATTTGGTGACATTATAAACATAAAATAAGTTTGTGGTTGTATTAAAATCGCTACTCCCAAAGCTACACATGCTGACCTGAGTATGCTGGTCAGTGGGTTTAAAGATGTTGCATAGCTCTGGCAGATTTTCCCAAAAGCACAGAAGTTGTTCATTTGGATAGGGGGAGAGCGTCTTAATTGTCCCCATGAGCAGGATCACTGGCACATTTCTACCATCCCTCTCAGCAGTCCCAGTCCCAGATCCCATAGGTAGCTGGAACATGGAATCCTAAATTCAGTCCACGAGTAATCACTTAAACATCACACTTCACAACCTATGTGACCCTTTCATATGCATTATCTCATTTGATCCTTTTAAAAATTCTTAGAGGGAGCTCTCTCTCTCTCTCTCTCTCTCTCTCTCTCTCTCTCTCTTTTTGCTCTCCCACCTCCTCTCCCTCTCTCCTCACTCTCTGTCTCTGTCTCTGTCTCTCTCTCTCTCTCACATGCACACACATATGAGATTTTAGGGTCTTCCAGTTTGAACCTTAGTCTTGCCACTTAATAACTGTGTGACCTTAAGGTGAGTAACCTCTCTGAACCTCCATGTCCTGATGCATTCAGATAGCATTTTGCAGTTTCCCACCCCTTCTACACACATCACCATGGCCCACTGCAGTGAGAGAAGCAGGGCAGAGATGATTATTCCATTTTTGCATGTGGGGCTCAAAGGGCAGCGCTTGCCTGAAGTCACACAGGATGTCAATACAAGAGTCCACACTCAAGCCCAAGGTTCTGATTTTCAGTTTCACAGCTCTTTATAACAAATGTCTAAATTTTATGTCCAAGAATGGAGCTTGGCATCCCCTAAATTGTGTATAAAAAGTTAAATGTGTAGTTTTCTGGAAGAGGAAATCTGTATTCATCAGATTCTCACTGGGTAATATTGATGCCAGAAAATTCAGAACCACCATTTATGCAGATACCATCAGACTATTTGGGAAGTTCATTTCTTTTCATCAAGCCACATTTTCATCTAAAAGAAAGCTACACCCCCCAAAGGGGGTGAGATACAACAGTTGGGCTTTCTTGACTTAAACCTCCCTCTGCATTTAGTGCTTCTCTCTTGTCTCAAATAATCTGCTTTGGAAGGTGACCTCTAACAACCCCAACTGGCCTTACAGCTCCTCCCTGCTGTATTTTGAAAGCTGGTCTGAAAGGAAATACCAATAAAAGAGACTTGCTCTCCAGTCTTCATTCTGTTAACTCTCAATTTACACATTATTAGTTGTTCTCAGTTGTGAGAGGTGATACAATGTGTGGCAAAGAGCATAGCCTCTAGAGCCATATTGCCTGGATCCAAGCCACTCCTGCACTTACTAGTAGTGTGCCCTTTGGAAGTCACTTCACCTTCTTGTGCCTCACTTTTTAGCTAAAAAAAAAAAAAAAAAGGTAACAACAGTACCTAGTTGATAAGATTCTGAAGAGTAAATGAACTAACATTTAGCAATTAGTTAACATGTAGAGCAGTTAGCTATTATCTGGTCTACAAACTCACATGGTGGGGGGAGGGGTGGATTAAGGAAAAGAGAGGGAATGATAGCAGTGACAAGTGGCCATTTATGGGGGAGGACACAGAAAATACGAGAAGCAGAAGAATTCCAAGAGAACTGCTCTGTGGCCCTACAGGGAAGAGTAAAGACCCCTGCACAAAGTGTCACTGTTACTGGTGTCCAGAGGCTAATCCTGGGGCATCATGGGAAGGAGGGAAGAGGAGACTAACTTGCTGAGCATTTAGGATGTACTCAGTAATGTGCTCAGAGCAGTACATACATTACCTCATGTAACCCCACAACAACCCTGTTGACTGGGTGATCTTGACCTTATTTTGAAGAAGAAACAAGCTCTGAGAGGTAAAGCCTAACTAGCCTGAGTTCCACAGCTTATAAAAGAGCAGAACAGAGTTTGGGACCCAGACCTTTGACTCCAAAGCTCCTACTGTGTTTATGGCAATGCAGTGCCACGTTCAAGGAAAGTATGACATATTACCAAGCGTTTCACATAGTCACAATCATAACATTTTTTAAATGTTGATGGATAGAAAAATGGGTATAGCCTTACTTCTATAGAAAATTTAGCTCTCCAA
The DNA here is from genome assembly GCF_016509475.1 of Prionailurus bengalensis. Classification (NCBI taxonomy): domain Eukaryota; kingdom Metazoa; phylum Chordata; class Mammalia; order Carnivora; family Felidae; genus Prionailurus; species Prionailurus bengalensis. Next base: position 40,386,720 of record NC_057345.1, on the reverse strand, counting down.
AATGACTCCTTCCCCAGTGTGTCAGGGGCCAAGTTTTAAGCAATGCCTTTGTTTTTAAGTACATGCAGTGATTTAAGAAGCATCCTGTAGCTTCTACATCTTTGACATCTCCGAAGTCCATCCCCTGCTCCTTTGTCTGTTCTCCCATGGGCATTTCTTCCCTAGACCTTTGTTGTCTCCCACCTGCATTATAAAACCACATCCTAGTTGAGCTCCCTTTCTCCAGTCCCTCTCTTCTAGACCAGTCACCACACAGCTGCCAGAAAGAGCTTTCTAAAACACCTGCCTCACCATGCCACACCCCTGTTTTCATACCCTCAGAGGCTTCCCATTGCCCTCCAGATAAAATCCAGACTCTTGGCTTGGATTTAAAACTCCTCTCATCTGGCCCCCACCTCCCTTCCCATCTACCTCCAGCCATGCCCTCAACACACTTCCTGAGTCACCTGCAGTTTCCTGAAAGCATCAGCTCCATATCACCTCTGGCCTTGGACACTGTCCCCTCTGTCCTGAGTGCTCTCCCATCACCACCAGACTCCTACCACCCCTCTATCCTTCACTTTCAGTTTAGACTTCATTTCCTCCAAAATGGTTTCATTGACCATTGCTACACCTTCTGCACACCCTCCAAGTTAGGTGCCTGTGCTGTGAATCTTCGGCTCTGTGCTACCCTTCTTGTAGCGTGGATCACTCTGAATGGTTACTCTCAGCTCACATGTCCTTCCTGCCCCCACCTCAGACTCCTGAGCCCTCCAAAAGGTCTGAGTCACTTCTTATCCTCAAGGCCTGGCAAAATGACTAGTACATAGTAAGCACACAGTAAATTTTGACTCAGTAACTGAGTTTCAACAAAGAAATGATGTCTGTGTACAGGTGGTCGCTTCCATCTCTAACACCTTGCTCATCTGGGAACATTGTAAGGGCAGAGAACAGGTCATAATCATCTATTTCCAGAGCCAGCCCAGGGTCTGGCACATAGCAGTCATGCACGCAGTGGTTACTGAAGTAGTTAATTAATTGGAGCTGGAACAAAACCAACTGGAGCTGCTGGGAAGAAACAAAGGGTAAAGGAGTTGGTGTTGAATACCCAGGTAAGCCCTGCACAGTGTCACCCCATGCCATCTTCAGAAGTATCTGCCAAGTCACTCTTAGTAGTATCCTTATTTTACAGTTAGGGGAACTGAGGCTCAGAGAAATTATGTCACTGTCCAGAGACATACAGCTAGTAGAGAGGAGCTGAAATTCCACTCTGGATCTGAGCCCAAAGCCCATACCTGCTCTGTTTCCCCTCATCAGTAAGCCCCCCACCCCATCCTTGAGCTGCTTTAGTAGCTGTAACTTCTAAGCCACAGGTGATAGAATATAAAAATTCCCACACACACTTTCCCCCTTGCCTTCTAGGATACTGCCTGCCACTAGTTTCCTCCAACCCCTCTGTCTCCTGTGCAGAGTTTTTCTGCTCTGCTTGCCTGTGAAATTCCTTCCCCTGCCCTTTGCTCTTTGCAAACTCTCCTTAGATAGGAGGCAATTTGTACTTTGAAACTCAGCTCAGATTTTGCCTAAGGTATAAATTCCACAAGGGTAAGGTCTGTGTCAGTCTGATCTGTTGTTTTATCACTCCACACAGAGCTGGCACTGTATAGATGCTTGGTAAATAGCTGTTGATAATATATTGAACATTGATATGTTTATTGAATGTCAGGCACTAAATGCTTCACTCACAACAACCCTATGAAGTAGGAGCTATTAATATCCCCACTTTATTGGTGAGCAAACTGAGGAACAAAAGATTAGGTAATTTGTTCAAGGTCATACAGCTAGTAAACCAAGGAGCCAGGATTCAAACACAGGTGGTTTGGCTCCAGAGTTCAGGCTATTACTCCATTCTACTCCTTTTCCTCCAGAAAGCCTCATGGAATCAGCAGGACAAGTTAGGAGCCTCTCTAATCCCTGTGTTTGCCCCTAGCAGAGCACTTATCATATTATTATGATTATTTGCACAGAAGTCTCCCTTATAGACCATGACTGGTCTGCCCCACTGGACCTGGCACAGGGCACAGACAGTAAATGTTATATGAATGAATGAACTACAAAACTACCCTGTGAGATGGATCATACTATCCCTGTTTCAAACATTGATAAACTGAAGCTTAGGTTAAATCATTTGCCCAAAGTCTCATAACTACTATATAACATAACCCTGTCTATCACCAAAGCAAATCTTTTTTTTTTTCCATCATGCGTTTTCATTAGACCTGCATTTAATTGAAGTATTACTTAAGTGCTCTTTGCCTTATGGAGATGGGGTCAGTTTTCACTCATCTATTCATCATTTAGGTTTTTTGGTAAACACTGGATTCTCAGCCTCTACCCTCAGCTCAGAATTTCCAGGCTGGGATGAGGCCACAAATTTCAGGGCAGTGTGGCCAATGCTAGAGAAGTTCCAGGAACCATGGGAACCCAGAAGAAGCTCCCTGATTGGATAGTTGCTCTGGGAGAGATGAACCCCACCTAGGAGCTGTGGCCAGTCCATTCTGTAATAAATGGCACTGCCCTAGCCTGACAATCTGAGATCCCAGAGTTACAAAATGTAGGCATCCTACAGGATCAAAATGGAGACTGCTCCTCTGGGCTCAGGAGTCCAGGCCCCTGGAAATGTTATCTGCCTTACTTGGGCACACATTGGTAACATTTGCATGATATTTTTCTGAAGAGTTGGCAACAAGGAGAGTCTTACTGAAACTTTTCTCTGTGTTTTGAGGAGTCTGGTGGAAACACAAGTAAAGAAAATCAGGTGTGGAGGCCAGGAACTTCACTATATTTCTAAAGGAGAGTGCCAAGGTCTCAGCTGGATGGAGCATCCCACATAGCAATCATCATCTTCCTGCCTGGGTCTGCATAGTCCTTTTCTCATTTCAGAGCATTTCCATATACAGCAGGTCTACCTTTCCTTATTCTGCAGATGGAGAAACTAAGGCCCAGAATAGTGAAATAAGCAAGACTCCATTCTGGCATGCCTTCAACCACATCAAGCATCAGTGAGGAACTAGCTTGTGCAGTATCACCTACATGCCTCAGGTTCTGGATATAAAAACCGAGGTGCATTTTATGAATTTTTTACATGCTATGGGAGGTCATGGACACAAAGGAAAAGACCATGTTCTCTGGCATAAAAGTGGTACTGTGCCATGGGGAAAAGAACCCAGCCCCTGCCTTTGCAGAGCCCCACAAGGAACCAGCAGGGCTATGTTGTGCCCAAAATAGTGGAGGCCCTGAGAAGAGACAGATGGGGCTGCTTCCACAGGCTGGGGGTGGGCTCTGGGCTGTGCTGCTCCTTTCTTACTGGTGCAGTATCACTTTGTGCTTATAGCAAACATGTTCTGGTTAATGGAGCCCCTGGAGAGAGTGGTGGGTAGGGGAGATGAGGTGACCTAGGGAAGGAGATGGCCCAGAGTCCCTCTGGGACCTTGAGCACCCCAGGCCTATCAGAAGGTCTCTAATCCATGACACTCCATCAGAATTCTGATTCTGGAGGGAGTTTTCAGATTATGGTTCAAGAGCAGAAGTCACCTGTCATCAGCTCCCAGCTCCCCAGTCTTTTTTCTAATGGAAGCAAAAGGGTACTGAGAAGGGAACAGTTTTCCCCTCTGGAGCGAAGGCAAAGAGAACAATCGTTCATTCAGCAACTGACTAACAAATAATAATACCCAATATACCCCGAATGTTTTCTACATGTCAGACACCGAGAAGGACTTTCCATGAATTGTGTCATTGAATCCTCACAGTGACCCATGAAAGCTTCCATCTTACACAGGAGGGAATGTGCCATACTGGCACCCATGTTCATCCGGGCTATGCCCAAAGGTGTTAAGGTGCTGCCAGACTCTTCACCAGAAGTGAAAGCAGAGTGTGGTCAGTCCTGAGGGGTGAGAGGGGGTGTACATGCTCCAAAGGGAGTGAAGAAAACCCCAAGAAAAGAGGCTCCCAACACCAAAGGAAGGGGTGCCTTCATCCACCCCTCCTACACCTATTCCTAGGGGGTCAGTTCTGAGAATTGGGCGGGGTGGGGGTTGAGGGGAAGTGGCCTCAACCCTACCTCCTAGACTCACCAGTCTCTTCCACAGATGCAAAGAACAGTTCTCATCCCTCCCCCACCAAGCTGTATCACTCTGGGAAGTTACTTCCTCTTCATGCCTCAGTTTCCTCTGACATGAATTGGGGATGAAGATGGGTAGCTGTGAGGCTTCAGAGAGGGCAAAATGCAGAGGCACTAAGCTTGCAGGGTTGGTCTGTGTCTACTGTGCCTCTAACAAGAGACAGTGGGGCAACCTGAGTGCTGGGTCCTAAACAGTGAACAGAAGTGTTCCAGGTAACTATGTGGCCTGGGCCTGAGCACCTGGAGAAGGCATCTGTGCATCCGTGTCACTGCAAGCCTGGAGTCTCAACCCATTGTCGGGGGGGGGGGGGGGGGGGGGGGGGGCAGGAAGCCACCTACTTGTCAGCCAACTTCCCCACCCTGACACAGGGCCCCGCCAGGAAAGAGAGTTAACATGTTGGGCTCTGGCCCAACCAGTATTGGGCCCTGAGCCAGTCATGCAGCTTGGAACTCACCCACCATACACAGTCTGGAAGGAGACTGCGCAGTCCCAGCAGGAAATGGGACGGGGTGGGGGGTGGGGGTAGGAGGGCGAGGGGAGGGTGGAAGTCTGAGTAGAACTCTTTGAGGGAAAGATGCCAAAGGTGAGTGGGTTAGTGTATGTGTGAGTGTGTGGCCCGGGCAGATGGATTAGGTCTCTCCCTTCTAGCCCCATCCCCCTCCCCCATATGTTCATTTTGGTCAGTGACCTGAGGGTTACAGGCTGCGAGTATGCGGCTGCGAACACCCCACGCACTTCCGAGGAGCCATCGGCACTCAAACCCCGGCTGATCCAGCCCAAGAGCCTAGAGCCCTGATGCCCTTCATCTTCGCATTCTTCTCTCCCCACATGCGATGGCCTGGAGGCTGCTGTTCTCCAAACAATCCGATTCCAGCAGGGAGGCGACTCGCCCACGGTCACACAGGGCTGATTCCTGGAATCGCTGTTTCCAAAGGCTCTCTTGCAAGAAGGAGACCACGAGAAGGAAGGTCCAAAAAAGACCACCCTGTGGGTGCACTCCGTGCACAAATCACTGGCCCTTCGCACCGTTTCCTCTGTGTAGAATCGCCCTTCCCTCCCTCAGCTTAGTCAGTTCCAGGTCCTTCCAAACTCAGCGCCGGGAAACTGTGAGAACTCATTTAAAGTGGGTCAGCAAGGAAGCCGGTCTCTAAATATACTATGATCGGTAACTCTCTTATGCTCCTGTCATAACCAGTTAGACATTGCAATAGGTGAAACAATGTGTTCACGATAGATACATAAAATACTAAAGAATGTGCTTAAAAAACAACTCAAGGAACAAAACGACAAAATTTACAAGGGGACATAAAAGTTGTGAATAAGAAAGTCACACTGTGCCCGAGATGGAAATATCCCATATTGTGAAGATGTATAGGATAAATCTCCCTCAAATTAATTTCTAAAGGCAGTTAAATTAAATTTCCAAAGGTTTTTAAAATTTTACTTTCACTTTGGAGCCAGCTTTAAAAATTCTAAAATATTTATTCAGGTGACTATCTTTCCAAAATTGGCAAGAGTATTTGAAAAAGAAGAATCAGGAATCAGAAAGATGCTTGCCCTCCCAAACATTACAGAACTACAATAATTTTTTAGTGAGGCTGGTGCAAAAGTAAATAGCTCCATAGAGAGAAAAATGCTGAAATGACCTAAGGCCATCTGAGAATTCAGTGTATAATATATGATCAGTGCAGAGGGGGAAAGGGTGGACCATTAGATACAAGCTGTGATAACTGGCTAACATTGGAGGGGGGGAATTAAGTTACAAACCTACTTCACAGCTTCCACCAAATTTAATTTCAAATGAACTAAAGATATAAATGTAAATCATTTACATGAAAAGGGGCTAATACAAAATATAGGTGAATGCTTTCAGAAAGTTGGATTTGAAAAATCCTTGCTCAAGCATCTATAAAGAAAGAAGCATCTATAAAGAAAAAATGACAGATTTGGCTACATAAAAAAAATTAAACTTCAGTGTAACAGCAAAACTGGATAAAACAACAAAAAGGGAGAAATGCAGCATATGTTACAGATAAGAGGATGCTACTGTCTTTAATATATAAACAGCCATTACAAATTAAGGAAAGGAGAAACTCAGTGAGAGAAAAATAAGCAAAGAATATACACAGTTTTAAAAAAAACACGAGTGACTAACACATAAAGAAAAACTAAGAAATAACTAAGGAAATGCAAATTACAATGACAAAAGATTCTTTTTTTTCCTGCCTGAATTGGCAAAGATTTAAAAGATCAGCAAGATACATTACTGTTGAGTGTGTTCGTTGACACAACCTTTCCTGGGGGCTATTTGACAAGTAGCTATCAAAAGCCTTAAAAAAAAAAAAAAAGCCTCTGGCCAATCAATCTTATTTCTAAGAATTTATCCTAAGGAAATAATTAGGCAAATTCACAAAGAATGTTCATTGTAGTAATGTTTATTGTAGCAAAAATTGGAAACAAACAAAATACCTCAAGAGGAAATTGGCTAAATTAAAGTACATCCACACACTGAAATATTAAGCAATTTTTAAGGTTATGTAGGTATATTAATATGAAAAAATGTTTATCACATTTGTATATAAAACAAGTAACAAAAAGTATATTTTTTTAACGGTAAATAGACAGACAAGGAATTCCAAATTTACTGAATTGTCTAAAATGTTTTGTAATGTTTTATCAGAACAAACAATAATAATGTTTCGATTTGGGAAATTGAACGTTTCACTTCAGGGATCCCTTTCTTCAGGAAGTCTCCCTTAACCCTCCTTTCCCCACGCCCACCTCAACCCTGTCTCTCATCGTGAGGTCACTGATGGGTGACTGTGTCCCTAGTTGGTCCATGAACACTTTAAGGGTCCATCATAACTGATTTATCCTCGAGCCCCAAGGCATTTACTAGGTACTCAAAATGAATGAAATTAAAGACCCGTTCTCTCGATTTTCTGTGAATCATCTCTCAACTGAATGGAATCGAACCGAACGAAAGCCCCTAGGTCTGACCCTGTCCAACTGGAACTGAAGGTAAGAAGAAAAGAACCTGAGTGGGAATGGGATCTAGGTTCCCATCTTCCTCGACGCTCAGCCGCACTGTGACCCCGGGCAAGTTGAATTCCGGGCCTTGCTGAACATCGGCGGTCTTGTCTCTAAAACGTGGAACGTCACACCTCCCCCCAAGGAGTGGGTACCAAGCAACACAGCGCAACATCAAGAGTTTATCAGGGTAGCGGTACACATTAGGCGCTCAAAAATACAAGCAAATAGTTGGGCAATGAACAGTACTCTCCGAGCGTTTGTCCCAGGCTCAGCTGCGCCCAGCCAGAAAGCTGTGGAGACAGGAAGCCTGGCGACACTGGGCGGCCGCCGCTTCCGCACGCACCCTGCAGACGCCCGGGCTCGATCCAAAGAAGGGCTGCGGCCGGCTGGGCTCAGGGGCTCTGGGCTGGGGATTCTCGCCGCGCTCTCAACTCGGTGCCACCGCTGCTTCGCCCTCAGGTGGCTCCCTGGCCCGCTCCTCTGCTGAAGAGGGTCGAAGGCCCGGGGAGAGGCGGAGCACCAGAGGGTCCCGCGGGCCCCAGAGGGCGAGGTGCGGAGAGGGGCCTCGGGCCAGAATTCCATCTGCCGCGCCCAGCCTGACGCCGTGCCTGGAACCGTGCACAACTTGGGCCTTGGGTAGGGGTCTCCTCTGGTCTCCTGAGTTCGAATTATTTTCTGTCCCGTACTGCTTCTGAGATGGGGGCCCAGTCACCTCACCTCCCTGGGTCTGTGCTCTCACCTGTCAAGTGGAATAATAGAACTTGCCTCGCAGACTCTGGCGGGACTTAAGGGCCTGGAGGGGAATCGCGAGGCGCAGGGCCCCTCACAGGAAGAGCGCCCGAGAAGTCAAGGGCCACGATGAAAGAGGTTCTTTCTGGTTGCAGAACTGTGCCTGGGTCCCTGGCCCCGGTTTAGGCCGGATCCGTGGCTTTGACCCGGTAAAAGGGCCATTGTAGCGGGCTCGGGGGCGGGGACAGCAAACCAGGCTGCGCTTCTCTGTCCACGCAGGGGTGCACGCGGCTGAGACTCTTAATTAACATGGCGAGAGTTGATCCGGAGGAAAATGTTGTCGTGGTCTGTGTGTGTACAGATGTGAGTGTATCCACACGTGTGTTCGTGCGTCTGTGGTTGTGCGGGAAAACAGCGTGTATAGGGCAGCCCGCGTAGATTCCTTCTCCCAAAGTTACCTTCCTTCCCCCCTTTTCTCCGCGCCCCTTTCCCGGTAAAGAGTTTCAGCCAAACTAACGGAATCTGGAGCGGCCAGGGGAGGGGTGGGGACGGGAGGAGCGATTCCGTCCCGGAGCCACCGGTTTGGGGATAATTACTTTTAATGTCAGAAAGATTTAGTTTAATATCATCTCTATTAGGCTGCCGGGAGGGTAATTAAACGGGACGTGCCGCAGCCGGCAAACAGATGGCGTCTGCTTGCTCCGAGGCCGCGGGCAAACAGCGCAAAAGTCAATGCCTCCCGGGTCCCCCATCAGCGCCCCCGGCCCTGCTCCTACTCAGAGCCACCACGCCGCACCTCCAGCCCCCTCCACACCCTCAACCCCAACTCCAGCCTCACCCTGGGTCGCCACTAGGGCCATCCCTTTGAACCCCACCCCTTTGCGGGCGGGGTCCTGGGGGATGGGGCCAGCAGCGAACACGGGTGGAGGTGGATTTTCCTGGCTGGGAGAACTCACCCGGGAACCCCAGACGCCGGCGCAGCAAATGATTCTGAACTAAGAGGAGGTGCTTGAGGGAGTGTGTTTGTGCCTGATTGTGTGAGGATGAGCTTTCTGCCCTGAGCCGCCTCATTCGTCCCAGTGGTCTGGCTTTCTCCGTGCAGGGTCCAACTTCAGGGCCCTGGAACAGGATTGGGTCCATGGACTAGCGAGGGCACATGTCTGTGAGCATATGCTTCTATCTAGGTGTTTAGTCACTGACCAGGGAGTCTGTGGGCATCTCGGTAGGAGGTCAAGTACAAAGTGGATATCCTAGGATGAGGGCATGATTATGATCGCTGTGAATTCAATCAGACTTTCTGAAGGGGTCCTCTGGGTGAGAAGGCAGCTTCAGAGGTGAGTGCACCCTGTGGGCGGTCACTGCAAGCAGATGTGAGGGTGTATCCAAGACTTTCACAGAATGAGGTTCCACGTGCAGGATGTATGTCCAGGTGTGAAGCCACCCTCTGGTGTGTGCAGAAGGTAGTCCCTGCTGCCTCAATTTGGGCACCACTGGTGGCTAGCACAGCCACAGCCCTCAGGGCTGCTCCCTTGGGGATCAGTCCAAATCAGGACTAACCCCAGGATGGCCTGTAGAGGTATGAGTGCAATGACCTCTGCCTAGGATGACTCTGCCTCCCTCCATTCATGACACATTCACTCACATGAGAACCCCAATCTCAGGTGTATCAGAAGAAAGGCTGTAGGTCCCAGATCTGTTGAGTGATGAAGGCAAGGAAAGAGGAGCCTGCTCTAGGGGTGAGCAGATTCCCTCTGGTTAGGCGGGGTTCCAGGATGTGGACTCTGACTCCTAAGGAAATGAGGTTCCTCACACTCTAGTGGGAGAGCGTGGGGTTCCCAAGTCCTTGTGGCTGGACCCTTGGCTCCCCCAGGTTCACTGAACTGAAGTTGAGGACACAGTGGCCTGGCTTCAAGCGAAAAGAGGAGTATCTGGGCCACCGCTCTCCAAAAGCTAGGCTTACTCCTATAGTTCAATTCATTTAGGGTTTAAAATAATTTCTGAAAAACTTTGTCCAAGGTAGCTCTGGGAGAAGACACCAGACACCCTGGTGCAGGATTCAGTAGCAGTCCTCCCCCTCTCCCACATGTCCTCTTGCCAGAGTGCAGCTAACAGAGAGATTTCCTTAACCTTGTAACGTCAAGGTGTTCTAAGGTGGGGTCTGGGTCTTCCACTCCTGCAGGACATAGTATCCCAGATTCATTCCCTTACCTGACTCCATGCAGGACATGAGGTGGAGCTGACCCCTTGCTCTCTCCCAAACATATTCTCAGGCTCCAGCTAGTGGAATTTGTTAGGAGCAAAGGGTCTGGTTTATGTTACCATCACAGACTCTGTCAGGGTGGGAGGGCACTTGCCCGAGGGCCCGGTCAGCTTTCTGGAAGCTCTCTGCCCGGCTCTTCCGCACACCACCTTCTTCCCTCTCCCTCTCCCTCTCTCAGCCTGGCCATCCCGGACAGCATCCTAGGAACCTCCCTTCGGGACTCGGTGAACTGGGGTGGGGCCCCACTTTTCTTGCCTTCCTCCCCCAGTCGCAAGCGCCTAGCGTTAGAGAGGTTGGGCTGGCGAGTCGCGGCCCACGAGTTGTGCCAGGTGGAAAGGGGTGCGTTCCTAGGCCAGGGGCGGGACACTGAGTCTACGCGCCCAGGACCTCCGCGACCCAGGCTGTGCGGGCTGAACCCCGTGGCCCTGGAAGTTCTAAAGAACATCACAGAAACGCATGATCGGGAGTGGAGGGAGAACAACGTGAAAGCTCGTTTTTTCTATTAATTAAACAAATTTTCTTTACTCTGAAGGAAAGAGAAAAGTGGAGAGTAAAAATGAGAGAGAACACTGGACGGAGGAAAAGACAGAAAGAAAGGGCACAGAGAATCACAGAGAAACCCAAGGTGATCCTGCCCGAAAACCGCGGTATTAATTCCAGATGTTGCCATTCAAAAGGGAAACAAAATCCAAAACCTGTTACCTCCTCTGCAGATCGAGCTGTTCCTCAGGGCCGTGACGTCAGTACGGGAGTGGAAGGTGAAAGTTAAAACTACTCCTGGGGGTCCGTGGCGACCTTGTCTCAGGCCGGGAAGGACGGACTGACCGATGCGCGTCCTGCGTTCAAGATGATCTAGGGAGACAGAGAGGGCACGTTTTACTTTCGTTTAAAAAAGAAATTAAACTTTTTGTTAATTTGAAACAACAGTGACAAAAAGAATCCCACCACCAACTAAAGGAAATCAAGATGCTGCAGAAGTGAGGAAAGGAAAGAACAAGAGGAGGAAGAGGAATGGAATTAAGGGTTGGGAAAGGAAGCGCAAGGGAACTGGAGGGCTCCGACGGGAAGCGTCATCTCAATTCTCTCCCGTCTCCTCTTTAACAACAGAAATCCTCATAAACCATACTTACCCTTTTTTGATGCCTATCGTACCAGGAATTTTAAAATAAAGGATCTGTGTTTTAAAGGCCGCAAGAGAAAAATACAAAACAGCTCCCAACTACCCCAAACGCATTGGACTTGGTAGAACAGAGCCGGAAGGAGGCAGGAAAAATCGTCCTGGCATTTATGCTATATGCCCTCTCCCTTCCCCACCCCTGCGTCCCCGTTCCACCCCACCCCGACCGCGGTAATTGAATTGTCACCTGCCCCTATCCCGCCCCCGGCCACCAAGGCCACTTGGGAAACTCGGCCTTGCCAAGCGCCCGGGGCCTCTGAGAGCCGCGCAGCGGAGCCCGCGTCCTAGAAGCCGAGGGGTTACACACGGCTACGTAGAGGCGCACCGGACACGGTAATTAGGCGCAATTCACACGCTCTCGGGCGCACGGAAACTACTTGTCACGATATTTTCAACGCTCCTCCTAGCCTACTTTTTTCCACTCCTTCCCCGGCGCGCCCCTCCCCTCCCGGAGGCACTCTGTGGAGCTTTTGGAGTTTCGAATCTTTCGGACACAGTAGAATGCGGGGCTCCCCGGGCGCGGGCCCGGCCAATCAGAGCGCTGTCTGCCTCCCCTGGCCAATGGCAGGCGCCACATTGTTGTCCAATTCTGTCTAATGGAGCCCTAAGGAGCAACAATAGAGCGGGCGAGCGGCTCATTGAGAGTCTGGCAGCGCCGGGCAACTGGGGCGCGGCTGTGCGCAGCGTCCCGCGCGCTCCGCGAGGGGACGCCGCGCGGCGAGGGCCGGGTCGCGGGTTCCAGCCAGCCGGTCCCTAACCAGTCCCCCGGCTCGGATTTCCGACGGAAGCGTTGGACTGCGCAGCGTTCCGAGGGGGTCCGGAAGTTCGGACATGGTGACCGAAGGAGGGTGACGTGGTCAGATAAGGGACCAGGGGGCAAGGGGAAGAGGCCAAGAGCGCCTGCATCGCGAGCGGAGCTGGGAGGTGCGAGAAGCGCCAGCGGAGGAGGAGGATCCCCGAGCCCAAGGCAGGTAGTTGAGGGGCGCAGGGAGGGCAGGGGGAAGCGGCCTGGTCTACCCGCCCTGTTGACAAGGCCCGGGCCACGCCGGCCTTAGGGACTTAGCGGCCCCAGGGGCCTGAGGGAAGAGGCCGCTCAGATAGGGAAGGGATCTAGGATACTGGGGCGGGAACAGGAGGATTCGGTTCCGGGCTCTGGCGGGGACCCGGGAATACGGGGACCCAGAAGAGACAGGGCAGAAGCTCGGGGCTGGGCCTGCTTAGGCCTTCTAGGTCCGCAGCTCAGGTGAGACTCCGTTGTTAGCCTATAGCCAGTTCCAGAGGCGACTCCTCTGCCTCGGTGCTGTCTCCTGGGCTATCCAAGTCCCAGGATCCCAATTCTGAGACCAGAGCTCGAGAATCTGCACTAGAGTAAGGTCCCGCAGAGATCCCAGGATGGGGAGCATGTGTCTGACGATTCTGTCCCTAAACTGGAGGAGAGGATCTTGAAGGCAGTGTGAGATGGTCAGAGAAAAGATCACCCTCCTGTTACACCTAACTTTTCGCAAGATACTTTTTCCTTCTCGACTACTCTCCCAGGCTACAAGACTAAAAATTGTGCCACAGGTTTTACTCCACCCCCACCCACAACTTTTACCTGAAGGGTTTGTTTGTTTTTCCCTCTCTTGCACACCTTTCTCTCCTGAGTGAACCCTGGGACCCAGACACCCGTATCAGCTGTTGTTTTGGTGTTGTTTTCCTCATCCCTCAAGCTAACCTTGAGGCTGGGTTTGCTTTCCCAAAGTTTCTTCGGCTTAATTTTCTCTTTAACCCCCCCCCCCCCACGCCTCCCGAATTCATTTCCACACTCATTTTTCTCTCCCACTCCCTGGAGGCCCCGCTTCATGAAACTTGTAGCCCCCACATTTCCACTGGTCCCTGCCCCTCCCCCCGCGCCTAACTTTGCTTTTAAAATATTTGTTTTGCTAGCCTTCACTCTATTTCCTCGAGCCGTTCTTTCTGTGCCTGATTTTTCTAACTCTCCTGCTCTGACCAAAACCTTCAGACCCAGCCAGCTGAACTCCATGCTTTGTATGCTCTGATAGCTCTCTCTTTTCACCTTTCCACAAAACTGTGCATTTCGCCTCGGTTTTCCTGTTTTGATCTTGGTATCGGTCTAACTGTTGGATCAAAATTTTTCTCTCTAGTCCGAGTCCCATCAAACAAATATTTCTCTCTACCTGTCTCACTCCAATTAAGCTAAACTTTGGGAAATAATATTTTACTTTTCATACCCTCGTTATATCCACCTGAACCAATAACTTTTCAAACTTTGTGTCTTTTTATTTTTATTTTCCAGCGGAACCACTGAGTCAAACGAAATCTTAGACCCAGCGCATAAATCAGATATAAGAAGAGCCTTGGTGGGGGTGGGGTGGGGGAACTCAGCCTTACAAGGGGGATCAGAAGGCACCTCCTCCCGGCAATTTGGCACCACTAGCCAAACTTCCGCGACCGAAATTTCCCTCCCTAAGCCTGATTTCTTCGTGGGTACGCTGTACCTTAGCACACCGTGCGCTCCTCACCACAAGTCTCTTCCTTCTTCCCACGGTCTTCTACGCCAGGTCCTGCCATGGAGCTGCGCTCTGAGCTGCCTAGCGTGCCCGGCGCAGCGACGGCGGCGGCGACAGCGACGGGGCCGCCCGTGGCGTCTGTGGCGTCGGTGGCAGCGGCGGCGGCTGCGGCCGCGTCGCTACCGGTGAGCGTGGCGGGCGGCTTGCTACGAGCGCCGCCGCTGTTGTTGCGGGCGGCGGAGAAGTACCCGCGGACCCCCAAGTGCGCGCGCTGCCGCAACCACGGCGTGGTGTCGGCGCTCAAGGGCCACAAGCGCTACTGCCGCTGGAAGGACTGCCTGTGCGCCAAGTGCACGCTCATCGCGGAGCGCCAGCGCGTCATGGCGGCGCAGGTGGCGCTGCGCAGGCAACAGGCGCAGGAGGAGAACGAGGCGCGCGAGCTACAGCTGCTCTACGGCACTGCCGAGGGCCTAGCGCTGGCCGCCGCCAACGGCATTATCCCGCCGCGACCTGCCTACGAGGTCTTCGGCTCCGTGTGCGCCGCCGACGGCGGGGGGCCGGGAGCAGGAGCGCCCGCAGGGACCGGAGGCGGCACTGCGGGCTCGGGGAGCTCAGGTGAGCGCGCGGCAGGGTGGGGAGGAAGGGAAGCAGGGACGGGGCCCCAGGGGACGTGGCCCAGAGACTTACTTGTCTTGGTACTGAAAGAGTGGAATCCCCTTTTCTAAATGCCCGACTGCTAGAGTTCACCGCGCACCCAGGCCCTTTTTTTCACTGCGGGGCCAAATGTAGACCCTGTAATCTTATCTCCTCTACCCAAATGCAGCCAGGTCCCAGTTTCCTTGCTCACTTTGCTCGGAAATCCGCGCGTCTCATATTTAACCTTGGTTCTGCTCTTCACGCGCCGTGGTTCCTCTGCTCCTTCCCAACTTTCTTCAGAAATCTGGCCCTCTCCCAGTCTTCCTTCGTCTCCCCGCACGGCTTTCTCTAGGTATTGAAGACACCCCCTTCCTTTTCCCCCTCTGATTCCTTTTCTCAAGTTCCTAATGCTCCCCGGACAACCGCATGCTGCGCCTCTCCTTCTTTCTAGCTTCTTTCCCCACCTGTCCTGGTTTCCTTCGAGCAGGAACTCTCTCGCTTCCCTGGATCCCCACTCTTCCCCTACCCCCACCCCCACTACTCCCAGTCTGGCCCCACCCTCTTCTTCAAGAACATCTCGCCTTTTTCTAGGGAGGGAGGAATTAAGTCTGGGGCCATTGGGGGCCTTCTGAGACCCCAGCTTGGCAGTGAAGAAGTTCTTAGGTTTTAATTTTGGAAAGGGTGGATTAGAAATAGGGGCTCTATTTTTACCTGTAGAAAGGCTTGAGATCTCTTAGATACCCAAGGTGCCTTCCATTACAAGCTATGTTGCCCAAGGCCAGAGGACACCCAGGGCAGAGTTTGCTCTTGGAACGATGGATGTGGAGTGGGGTCTCTATACAGTAGATGATATAGGTGGAAGTTATATTGTCTCCTGGGCCAGGCCACTTCTCCAGGTCAAGGCAAAGATAGGAAGGAGAATAAAGGTGGAAGTGTTGGGGCACAGATGTGGAAAGGGGAACTGGACATTGAATTTACAGAGCCCAAGTGGTTAGGGTCCTGGGTACATACAAAAGAGTGCACCCTAGGGGTAGGGGAAGTGAGACAAAACTGTAGGGGCTCAGAGATTAAGGAATACTGGAGAAAAAAGAAAGAGGCACTGGAGCCCAGTGAATGAAGGTCGTCGGGTTCAGAGAGAGAGGAAACTGGGTCCAAAGGGATAATGTACTGAGGGTGCCGTCGCCTCCCGGCTCCTAATCACTCCTCATATACCCTTTTCTCCCTTCCTAGAGGCCAAGTTGCAGAAGTTTGACCTGTTCCCCAAGACGCTGCTTCAGACCGGCCGCCCAGGCAGCCCGCAGCCGCCACCGGGGAAGCCCTTATCACCCGACGGCGCAGACTCGGGTCCCGGGACATCTTCTCCGGAGGTGCGGCCGGGCTCGGGCTCTGAGAACGGCGACGGGGAGTCCTTTTCCGGGTCGCCCCTGGCCCGGGCCTCCAAGGAGGCAGGTGGGAGCTGCCCGGGCAGCGCAGGCCCGGGAGGCGGTGGCGAGGAGGACAGCCCGGGCTCCGCCAGCCCTTTGGGCTCCGAATCTGGTTCCGAGGCCGACAAAGAAGAGGCAGAGGCCGCTCCCGCCCCAGGGCTGGGCGGGGGCCCGGGTCCACGGCAGCGGACGCCGCTGGACATCTTGACGCGCGTCTTCCCGGGCCACCGGCGAGGCGTCCTGGAGCTGGTGTTGCAGGGTTGCGGCGGCGACGTGGTGCAGGCCATCGAGCAGGTGCTGAACCACCACCGCGGGGGTCTGGCGGCCGGCCTTGGCCCCGCCGCGCCTCCTGATAAGGCCGCGGTGGGTGCGGTAGCAGCTGCGGAAGACGCGTGGCCGGGCCGCGTTGATGCCGCCGCTGCCGGGGGGCCGGGGCTGCCCGCGCCGCTGCAGGCCGGCCCCGCTGCCCCTCCGCACCATAGACCTTTGCTGGCCGGCGCCATGGCGCCTGGGGCGCTGGGCTCGCTGAGCAGCCGCTCGGCCTTCTCGCCACTGCAGCCCAACGCTAGTCACTTCGGCGCCGACGCCGGCGCCTACCCACTGGGCGCGCCGCTCGGCCTCAGCCCCCTGCGCCTGGCCTATTCGG
This sequence comes from Prionailurus bengalensis, assembly GCF_016509475.1. Classification (NCBI taxonomy): domain Eukaryota; kingdom Metazoa; phylum Chordata; class Mammalia; order Carnivora; family Felidae; genus Prionailurus; species Prionailurus bengalensis. The sequence goes on along the minus strand of NC_057345.1, from coordinate 40,370,148 downwards.
CGGCAGCGGCGCACAGCCGTGGCCTGGCCTTCATGGCTCCCTACTCGACCGCGGGTCTAGTACCCACACTCGGCTTCCGCCCGCCCATGGACTACGCCTTCAGCGACCTCATGCGCGACCGCTCGGCCGCCGCCGCTGCGGTGCACAAGGAACCCACCTACGGCGGCGGCCTGTACGGGCCTATGGTCAACGGCGCCCCAGAGAAGCAGTAGGCCGGGGGTCCGGCATCCGGGCGGCCCCCAAACGGGGACCCCAGCCTTGATCCCGCGGGCCGCGGGTCCCTCTTCACCCGTTGCGCCTTCTGCGCCCCGGCTCGGGTCCTCTCGCTCAAAGGTGATTTTCAGTTTTGTTTTGGAAGGGTGGAGAGCTGAGCAAAAGGGAGCAACTACAGATACAGGTGTTCTCCGAGGGGGTGCGTGGCCCTGACCCTCGTCCTCTAAACCCCTTCTCAAGGCTCTATCAGCTCTTCGAAAGGCGGGGAATTCTTGAGAATTCAGAGGCTGAGGCCGCCACACACGCTCCTGCCTCTCCTTTTGCTGTGCTCGTCCCGCCCGCCCGCTCTCCAGTGGATGGCAGGATAGTCCGAGAGTCTGTCTTCTGTGTCTCCCTCTCCTTATTAAATTTTTAAAAAATTATTCGCTCTAACAAATATAAATTTAGGATGTATAAATCTCTTGGCACTGAGTCGAGTCTTTGGGACACACATATATATATCGATATCAATTGTAAAAAAAAAAAAGGAAACAAGTTCTAAGGTGCACTTTCCTCGTTGCGGTATTTGTCGCTCTCTTTGTTGCTTATGCCGATAAGCATGGGTTTCCTTGGTGCAGTGTGAGTTTTTATATATGTATAAATCTATATATAATCTATACATATATATATACAAGCCAGTGTATAATGTTATAAAATGGAATTCTAAGTTATTAATTGTAATCTGTAGGTGACCTCGGTATTAACGTGAAAAATATTCAGAAACAAGCAAAAAAAGGACAAAATGGAAAGAAGTAGACTATGCGCGCATTGTACTTATCAGGTTTTATAGATTAAATATATTGTGAACTCGGGACAAATCCTGCCCACCCGCCCCTCTTGCTTGCGGCCGATCTCTCCCTAAGGAGTGGTCAAGGTGCGCACTGAAGCAGGAACAGAGCGACTAGTGACTGAGCCAGAACCGCCCGCCCGAGGGCGCATCCCCGCCTCCCGGGACTCGCCAAAAGCCCGACCGAAGGGACAGCAGCGGGAAACGCTGCTGCAGAGAATGGCTCACTTTGTGCTTTCCTTTGCATAGACATGAGCTAGAAATAAATGTTATTTTCTAAGAAAACAGCACCGAATCCCGTCCCGCTCCTCGGGCGGCCACATTGAAAAGGTCTTGATTTCCCGCTCGGGCCCCGCGGTGCCAGCTTGACTTAAGGCTGGCTGGTGTCCGCCCCCGGGGGGTGCGGAGCCGGAAAACTTTCCGTGGCGCAGGGAAAGGCCCCGCCGACGGGAGTGACGCGCGACTCCGAACCCCGCGAGGAGCGGCGCCCGCTACGCGTCGGGGACCCTGCGTCCTTCCCACTCCTGTTTTGGGCGCGCGGGAGCGGCGGGTCGTCTTGCCAGTGCCCTGGATCCTCGGATCGCTGGCAAAGCCTCCTACGGAATTCTGAGAGGCTGGAGGCCGGGTTCCGGTTCTCCCGGGCCGCAGATTTGGGCACAGCACGGGTCGCACACCGCGCGCTTCCCTTCTCAAAGAGGTTTGGAACCAAGGCAACGGAGGCGGCGGCTGGGGGAAGGAGGGCTGCGACCATTCTTCCACAGAGGCTCGTGGCCCGGGAGTTATTCTGGGGTGATAGAGGTCGGAGGGGGGGAGGCGCTGCCCTCGTCCGCGGCAGTGTAATCCGAAAGGGACTTTGAGGACGAGCCTTCCGGCCAGATCTCTCTTAGCACCCCAGTGGCTTTCCCTCCTGCAGCGGGGCTGAGCACAATAGTGGCTCCCCCGCCGACCCCCTCCTCCCACCTGCTCGGCTCCCTGCAGGATGACTCCCTCTCTCCGGGAAACAGGGTGCTCCCTCCCCTAGTCTGGGCCCGGCGTCATCCCAAGGTAAACTTCTGGGGCCGGCTCGAGTTCCGCCAGGCGGTGAAACTTAATAGCAGGACAAGAAAAACGGTTTAATAAAGAAGGGCTTTAATAGGGAACTAATTTGATTGAGTTGCCTAATTCCACTTTAATTGGAAAGGGGTTTGGCTGTTTGGTTATAAAGTGCGAGGGTGACGACGAGCTGAAAGTGGTGCAAGAAGGAGCGAGAGAAGAAAGATGGGGGGCAACAGAGAGAACGAGAAAGGGAAGGAAGATAGGAAGGAAAGAAGAGGGAGAGAGGAGAAAGAGGAGGGAAGAGTTACTAGAAAAAGAGAGGAAAGCTAGAGAAAGCGCGCACTTTTAGAAGGGTGAACTTTCTTGCCCTTCATGCTGCTCCCTCAAGCCTTCTCACCCTCCTTTTCCAGTTTTTTGGAGGCCTCCGGTCCTCTTCCAGCATAGATTCCAGCTGCCCCCTTCCTGGCCTCTGCCTTCATCCCCATCCAAGGTGAACTTAAGATCGCTCTGGGTCTCTTGGTTTCAGGAGAGACCTACATGGAGTCTCCAGGAGCTCCTTGGTTCCTGCGGGTGCTCAAGCCAGACCCCAAAGGCTGGCCTGGCAACCAGCATTCCCACTCTGAGGAACAACCGGAGCGGAGCTTCGTGGATTTCAAGATTAGGATTTTAGTTCATCCTCACAGCAAACTCGGAATAATCCAGTGAGTTGTTTATTATTGGCTTCGTTTTACAAGGGAAGAAAGAAACTGAGGTCCGGAGTGGTTTGTAGACTTGTCCACCATCCCCGGACTCTGGACCTCCTTTCCTCTGCACTGCCCCAGTGGACCTTCTCCTTCTTCTCCTCTCCTGAAGCAGTCTCTCCTGGCCAATGGTGGGGGCTCTGAGGAACTGCCCCTCATGTGTACCCCTGCTGCTCGGAGAAGGGAAACAGTTTGCCTCAGCTCCCGGCTGCCAGCAGTTTGGGTTGAGCTTAGAATGATTCATGAGCGGTGAAACTTTGAGAGGGTGGGACAGTGAGGTTCCCAGGCTCCTTTCCTCCCTGGCCCTGTGAGTCTTAGTGGCCCAGATGCAGTGATGGAAACCCGGGGTAGGCAGTCACAGCCTTGACACTTGGGCGAATTCCAACTGCAGAGTCAGGAGCACTGAGGCTCAGAGACTGACAGTGACCTGCCCAGGGCTGCACATTCAGGTTCTAGGGAGTCAGAATCAGAAACCAGGATGCTCAAGCCAGTTTGTTAGGTGGCAGTGGTGGGAGTGGGGGCTGAGGCAGTACCTGCCTTGGTTTGGAGGATCTTCTGCAGCAGGTGGGAGGGAGCTGGGGCCTGAGCACTGCTGAGATCTCCTGGGAGATCTTGTGGAAGGCTTTAGAATCACCTCTTCTTTGTGGGGATAGGAAGGTGGCATGGGAGTTTCCTTCTTGACCTCTACCATCCATATTATTTCCAAACTTTCCCCTAAGTCTGCTGCAGCTGCCCCTGGCATGGGAGGACCGAGGATCTGGGTCTGGATTACCATGGGAGAGCTCAGATTGTTGTAGTGGTCATTTCAACATTATCTCCCCTGCCCCCTGCCCCGAGTTCTCTTCTTCATAACAACAGCAGCTAGCTACACACTATTGAGTGTCTACTGTGTACCAGGTCTCCTGAGTAGAAGTCATGTAGGATGATAGCACCAAAAAATGGCCAGGGGAAGCAGGGACAGGGAGAGAAAAGGTTGACTTCAAGAACTATCAGGAACCAGGGGCGCCTGGGTGGCTCAGTCAGTTGAGCGTCCAACTTCAGCTCAGGTCATGATCTCGTGGTCTGTGAGCTGGAGCCCCACATCGGGTTCTGTGCTGACAGCTCAGAGCCTGGAGCCTGTTTCAGATTCTGTGTCTCCCTCTTTCTCTGCCCCTCCCCCTCTCATGCTCTCGTGTGCTCTAGCGCGCGCTCTCTCTCTCTGTCAAAAATAAATAAACACAAAAAAAATTTTTTTAAAGAACTATCAGGAACCAGACTCACCACTCATGATCCAGTGGGGGTGGGAGTGAGGGGAGTAAGCCAAGAGGAGAGCTCACAGATAATTCCCAGGTGTCTGGACCACTTGACCCTTTGCAGGGTGGTGGGCCCCTGGAGCAGAGACAAGATTGGAAGATGAGGAAAATATTTCAATATTCAACATACAGAATTTGCAGAACTTATGGGGCCTCTAGGTGTGGACACCAAATGGTCAAGAGTCAGCATGTGGGTGGTAGCAGGGCCTTGGGAGGGATGAAGTGGCCCAGCCCTTTATCCCATTGGACAAAGGACTCCCTTAGCGGAAGCCATGGGCCTGGGTGGAGGATGTTGAGAACCCAGGCATTGGAATTCTTTCATCTTTTCTGTTCATTCCAAGAAGGTTGGCCTCTGAAAATCATTCTCTTAAAATTTTGCACCCTGTGAAGGTTACTGTCCCAGAGCAGGACCCTGGGGAGCCTATGCCTGGTTTTGTTGTGACACCAATGAAGCTTAAATGTCAGGTCTCCCCACCTGTACAGATCCTTTTCAAACTTTCCCTGCTCTCTACTCCCTGAGACTTTAGTTTTAGTGGGTTTTAGCCCTTTCCCCACATGTCCATCCCCACCTCCCTATATCTTGCACTCTGGCCACACTGAGCTCCTCAGAGTCACCTAACAGACCATGAACTTTCCTGAATCTTTGCCCATGCAAGTCCCCCTGCCTGGAAAGCCCTTTCTTATTCTTCTACTTTGAGGACTGTCCTCACTTTCGCCAAGTCCCAGTGACACTGATGGAACTTAAAGTTCAAGATCCTCACTTGGAGGAGAAGATGGTGGTGGAGGAGGAGGACCCTAGGCTCACCTCATCCTATGAATACAACAAGATAACTATCCTACATACCCAGAAATCTTCCTGAAGACTGGCAGAACAAACTCCACAATTAAAGGTGGAGAAGAGCCCACATCAAATAAGGTAGGAAATGAGGAGACACAGCTGGGGAGAGAAAGGGATCATGGCTGCTTCCATGAGGAGGGAGCTGTGGTCACAAGGAAGAGTGAGAGACAAGTTAGCACACAGGGGAGCACAGGGAGAAAACAAATCCCCATAGCAATTGGCTTGGAAAGCAACAGGGCCTGAATTTCATGAGTTCCTGCAACCAGCAGGGCTTAAAGCCTGGAGTTTTAAAGGTCAGTGTGCTTGGCTCTGGGAAAGCTTGGAGGACATTGGGGCTGCTCTTGGAGAAAAAGCAGGGCAAACAGCCCTTGGACATACAGCTTGGAAATAGTGATCTCAAGAGTGCCTGGGGCACACAGTGGGGAGGTGAGTTGCTCAGAGCATGCCCCAAAGAGGCAGCATTCACAGAGAGACCCTTCTGGGAACAATGAACTAACTGGTGCGATTTCTTTCCTCTGCCCATCAGCATAAACACAGAGCAGTGTCAACACTCCCTACCTAACTTGCTTACACCAAGCTCCACACTCTGTTCTCCAGAAGAACCACCTTTCCCAGTCACACTTGCCTCAGTCCTAGCATGGCAGGCCCCCCTCACCCAGAAGACTGGCCTAAACCCCTACCAACACCAGGTCTCTTGACCTCAGAGTTTTGTGAGGCCTCCATTCTGGTGGTGGTGGCAACAGGTCTCATTTCACAAGCAGACCAGAACACACTAGTGAAAACGTGCCACATCCAGGCCAGCAACCAAACATTGTGCACAACAGGCAAAGAGAGCCTCAGCACACCACTGGCCTGAAGTATAAAGTGGCTAGGACACAACAGCAGAGTGCAGCACACAACACATATTGGAGGCCCTATGGAACACTACACTGCAGGGCACTACAGGACCTCTTCTTCCCATAAGGCCACTAACCTCAAGAACAAGAGATGTAGCTGACGTTCCTAACAGAGAAGCAGGTGCAGAGACTTAGACAAAATTAGAAGACAGAGGAATTTGCCCCAAATGAAAGAATAGGACAAGGCCACACCTGGAGAACTAAGCAAAACAAATATAAGTAACATACCTGATGAGGATTTCTTTTTTTTTTTATTTATTTTTTTTAAGGTTTTATTTTTAAATAATCTCTAGCCCAACAGGGGCTTGAATTTACAACCCTGAGATCAAGAGTCACATGCTCCATTGCCTGAGTCAACCAGGTGCTCTCCTGATGGAGAATTTAAAGCAATGGTTGTAAGGATACTCACTGGACTTGAGAAAAGAGTGGAGGACATCAGTGAGACCATTAACACAGAAATAAGGGATAACATAGCAGAGATAAAGGCTCAGTAAACAAAATGAGAAACACCCTTGATGAAATAAACAGCAGCCTGAAAGAAGCAGAGGACTGAATTAATGACCTAGAAGTCAGAGTAATGGAAAGTAATCAAGTTGAAGAAAAGAGAGAAAGAAATCATGCAAACTGAGAGTAGACTTAGGAAACCCAGTGACTCCATCAAACATAATAATATTTGTATTATAGGAGTTCCAGAAGAAGAAGATGAGAGAAAGGGGGGGGGTAGATAATTTATTTGAAGAAATAATAGCTGAAAACTTCCCTAGTCTGAGGAAGGAAACAGATATCCAGATCCAGGAGGCATGGAGAACTACCAACAAAATCAACAAAAACGGATCCATGCCAGGACATATTGTAATTAAAATAGAAAATATAGTGACACAGAAAAAATATTAAATGCACCAAAACAAAAGAAGACAGTTGCATACAAAGGAAACCCCATAAAGTTATCAGCAGATTTTTCATCAGAAACTTTCCAAACCAGTAAGGAGAGGCATAATATATTTGAAGTGTTGAATGAGAAAAACCTGCAGCTAAGAATATTCTATCCAGCAATACTATCATTCAGAGTAGGACAAAGAGTTTCCCAGACAAACTAAAACTAAAGGAGTTCCTGAGCACTAAACCAGCCCTACAAGAAATATTAAAGAGGACTCTTTGAGTGGAAAGAAGAGACCAAAAATGACAGTATGAAAGTAAGAAACACAAAAGCAGTAAAAATGAATATTTCTGAAAAATTCAAAGAACTCACAAAATAAAAGGATCAGAAAAAATCTTCAAAAATAACCACTAAACAAGTAACGAAGTGACAATAAATAAATATCTATCAATAATTACTTTGAATGTGAATGGACTAAACACTCCAATCAAAAGACAGGGTGACAGAATGGGTAAAAAAAAAAAAAAAGACCCATCTATATGCTGCTTATAAGAAACTCATTTTAGACCTAAAGACACCAGCAGATTGTATGGGAGGGAATGAGAAACACTTATCATGCAAATGGATGTCAAAAGAAAGCTGGAGTAGTAATACATATATCAGACAAAATAATCTTGAAAACAAACACTGTAACGGGAGATAAAGGAGAACACTATATAATAATAAAGGAGACAATATGAAAAAAATATAACAACTATAAATATTTATGTACTCAAATACATAAAACAGTTAATAGCAAACATAAAGGAACTAATTGATAAAAATGCAATAATAGTAGGGGACTTTAACACCCCACTTACATCAGTGGATGGATCATCTAAACAGAATATCAACAAGGAAACAATGGCTTTGAATGACATATTGGACCAGAGGGATTTAACAGATATATTCAGAAGATTTCATCCTAAAATAGCAGATACATTCTTTTCAAGTGCACATGGAATATTCTCCAGCATAGGTTATATATTAGGCCATGAAACAGGCTTCAAAAAATGGAGAAAGATTGAAGTTATACCATACATCTTTCCTGACCACAACACTATGAAACTAGGAATCAACCACAAGAAAAAATCAGGGAAGACCACGAATACATGGAGGTTAAATAACATGCTACTAAAGAATGAAAGTGTCAACCAGGAAATAAAAGGAGACATAAAAAAGTACGTGAAAACATAATGGTTCACAACCTTTAGGATGCAGCAAAAGTGGCTCATCAATACAGGCCTATCTCAAGAAGCAAGAAAAATATCAAATAAACAACCTAATCTTACACCTGAAGGAGCTAAAAAAGAACAACAAACAAAGCCTAAAACAGCAGAAGGAAGGAAATACTAAAGATTAAAGCAGAAATGAATGATATCAAAACTAAAAAAACAACAGAAGAGATCAATGAATCTAGGAGCTGATTCTTAGAAAAATTTGATAAAATTGTTAGACCTTTAGCCAGATTCATCAAGAAAAAAAGAGAAATATACAATAAATAAAATCGCAAATGAGAGTGGAGAAATAATGAAATACCACAGAAATATAAATAATAAAAGATTTTTAAAAACTATATGCCAACAAATTGGACAACCTAGAAAAAATGGATAAATTCCTAGAAACATGTAAACCACCAAAACTAAAACAGGAAGAAATAGAAAATGAACAGGCTGGTTACCAGCAAAGAAATTGAATCAATAATCAAAAATCTCCTAAAAACAGAAGTCCAGGACAGATGGCTTCACAGGCAAATTTCGCGAAACACCTAAAAAGAGTTAATACCTATTCTTCTTAAATTATTAAAAAAAAAATAGAAAAGGAAGGAAAACTTCCAAATTAATTCCATGAGGCTAGCATTACCTCGATACCAAAAGCAGTTAAAGACACCATTAAAAAAGAGAACTATAGGCCAATATTTCCAATGAAGATAAATGCAGGAATCCTCAACAGAATATTAGCACACCAAATCAAACAATACGTTAAAAACTCATTCACTGCAATCAAGTGAGATTTATTTCTGGGATACAAGAGTGGTTCCATATTTGCAAATCAATCAATGTGATACACCACATCAGTAAGAGAAAGGCTAAGAACCATATGATTATTTCAATAGACACAGTATCCCTGATGAACCTGGATGCAAAAATTTTCAGCAAGATACTAGCAAATCAAATTCAACAGTATATTAAAAGAATTATTCACCATGATCAAATGGGATTTATTCCTGGGCTGCAGGGCTGGTTCAATATTCACAAATAAATCAATGTGATACACTACATTAATAAAAGAAAGGATAAGAACCATATGATCCTTTCAATAGATGCTGAAAAAGCATTTGACAAAATAAGGCATCGTTTCTTAATAAAAACCCTCAAGAAAGTTGAGATAGAAAGAACATACCTTAATGTCATAAAAGCCATATATGAAAGGTCCACAGCTAATATCATCCTCAATGGGGAAAAACTGAGAGCTTTCCCCCTGAGGTCAAGAACATGACAGATACATCCACTCTCACCATTGTTGTTCAACATAGTACTGGAAGTCCTAGCATCAGCAATAAGACAACAACAACAACAACAACAGAAATAAAAGGCATCCAAATTGGCAAAGAAGAAGTCAAACTTTCACTCTTTGCAGATGACATGATACTCTACATGGAAAACCTGAAAGACTCCACCAAAAAACTGCTAGAGCTGATACAGGAATTAGGCAAAGTCACACGATGTAAAACCAATGTACAAAAATCAGTTGCATTTCTATACACCAATAATGAAGCAACAGAAAGAGAAATCAAGGAATTGATTCCATTTACAATTGCACCAAAAATGATAAAATACCTAGGAATAAACTGAACTAAAGAGGTAAAAGATCTGTATGCTGAAACCTATAGAGAGCTTATGAAATAAATTGAAGAAGACACAAAGAAATGGAAAAACATTCCATGCGCATGGATTGGAAGAATAAATATCATTAAAATGTCGATATTACCCAACTAAAAGGAAAGAGTATCCAATGGAAAAAGTATCTAATGGAAAAAAGACATTACCTTGTTCTAGATGGCTGGAAAGCTAGGCTTAACAGGATCACTGACTGGAGACCTATCTGTAGTCCTTCAGTCATGGTGGCCTAAGGGTAGCTGACTCTTGCATGTTAACTCAAGGCTCCAAGAGCAGATGTTCCAGTGAACAAAGTGAAAGGTTACATGGCCCTTTATGACCTTGCCCCATAGGTCAAGACTGTGACAAGATTCTTCTATTTGCAAGTGACTGACACTGAAGTCACTTTGATTTAAAAAGAGGGAAGTCTCTCTGCAGAGACTTCTGTAGAGAATAAGGCCTGCCTGCTGGAAAACCAAACTTTCAGCATAGCTTAATGTTTGCCCATTGCAGCCCTAAATAGTCTTTGTTTTAGCATTTTAAGGTAGAAGCTTTATTTATAAAGCATGTTACTTGCTTTTCCATTTTCTTTTCCAAGGGACACTGAGATGCACCAAGCTTTTTTTGATTTAAAATCTTCTCAGGAGGTACAGGATAGGGCTGTGGGATCTTACTGGATTAAGGGTTCACTGACTCTAGCACTAAAAATTCAATATATCTGGGATTTTTTTATGAATTTAAAAAATTTTAAAGACCATTTATTATGAACAATTTCAAGCATATAAGAAAGTAGAGAGATGAGTTTAATAAATTCTCATATTTATCACATAACTTTAATAATTCACATTTTTCTTTGAAGAATTAAAAGTAAATTACAGACATTGTGAAATATTTCAGTATGCATCTCTAAAATATGAGACATGTTTTTACAAAACCTCCACATATACTCTCAATATTAAAAATAATTCCTTTAGAGGCACCTGGGTGGCTTAGTTGGTTAAGCATCCAACTTTGGCTTAGGTCATGATCTCATGGTTCATGGGTTTGAGCCCCATGTCAGCTCTGTGCTGACAGCCCAGGGCCTGGAACCCGCTTTGGATTCTGTGTCTCCCTCTCTCTCTGCCCCTCCCTCTCTCTCTTTCTCGCTCTCAAATAAATAAACATTAAAAATTAAAAATAATTCCTTTATATCATCTAATACCCAATACATATTAAGATTTACCCAGTTGCCCCCATTTGGGGACTGACTCACTTATTTACACACACACACACACACACACACACAGTTGATTTGTTCATACCAGAATTTGGTCATCTCTAGCAGACACTGGCAGAGCTCCTAATTTCCTAACTTCCTAATTTCAGGATCCATTTCTCTATGTCTAAGGGTTTTTATACCAGAACCACAGAAGAGAGAGGAATACCAGAGTTGGGGTGGTGGGAGCCACCCTTTTCTGAGGAAGCAATGAGAGGATGCATTGTTGGCAGAGAATTTAAAACAATAATACTGACTACAAGTTGGTTGGATTTTTAAATGATCACCATAGCCTAGCAATTCTAAATAATCTCAGAGATAAAATATTACTCACCTCAAAGACTTTCATTGGTGGTCAAAGTTCTGAACAATCCACAGTGATTGTTGAGTTTACATTATGTGTGCATGTGCAGTGTGTGTGCAGATATGCACACACATATATAAAATATATTTAGACATACTTATATATCACAGATGTTTACTTTATAATTTTTTATGTTTATATATAGTAAAATTGACTTTTCCATAGTAGATATCTAAAAGTTGGAACACATGTATAGATTTGTTAATTGCCATCACAATCAAGATTCAGAACATTTCTATCACCCCAGAAAACTTCCTTGTGTTGCTCTTTTATAATCAGTTTTCTTCCCAACTCTTAACCCCTGGCAACCACTGATCTGCTGTGTTTAATTTCTTCTTTTCCAGAAGGCTACATAAATGGAATCCTATGGTATGTAGCCTTTTACAACTGGCTTCTTTCCTCAGCATGCCTTTGAGATTCATTCAAGCTGTTGCATGTGTCAATAGTTCATTCTTATTTATTGCTGCATAGTATTCAACTGTACAGAGGCACCACAGTTTGTTAATCCATTCACTATTGAAAGACATTGGGTTGTTTTTGTTTTTGGTGATTATGAATGGGGCTGCTATCAACATCCATGAATAGGCTTTTGTGTGATCATAAGTTTTCATTTATCCAGGGTAAAATACACAGGGGTATGATTGCCAAGTCATATGGTAATTGTATGTTCAATTTTAGAAGGTATTGCTTATTGGGATGCCTGGGTGGCTCAGTGGGTCGAGTGGCCGACTTCTGCTGAGGCCATGATCTTGCAGTTTCTAAGTTCAAGCCCTGCTTTGGCCTCACTGCTGTCAGGGGGGAGCCTGCTTTGGATCCTCTGTCCCTTTTGGCCCCTTCCCCAGTCACTCTCTCTCAAAAATAAAAATAAACATTAAAAAAAAGAGAAGACATTGCCTATCTGGTTTCCAGGAGGTCTATACCATTTTTCATTCTCACGAGCCACATATGAGAGTTGCCACATCAGCACACTGGTTGTCTAGCTCTTTCTTTTTAAAAGTCATTTTAATACTAATGGTGTGGTGTCTTGTTGTGGTTTTGATTTGCATTTCCCTAATGACTAATGATCTTAAGCATCTTTTCATGTATCTGTTTTCCATCCATATATCTTTGCTGAAGTGTTGGTTCAAATATTTTGAAAAATTGGATTGTTTGTTTTCCTACAGTTGAGGATTTTCAAATAATAGCTTTACTGAGATATAATTCATATACCATATAATTCACATATCTCAATTGTACAATTCTGTGGATTTTAGTGTATTCCCACAGTTGCATAACCATCACCATAATCAATTTTAGAACATTTTCATCACCTCCAAAAGAAATTCTGTGCCCATTAGCAGTCACTACTCATTTGCCCTAAACTCCCCAACCCGACATAGCCACTGATTTATTTTCTCTGTCTCTAAATTTGTCTGTCTTGCAAAATTCATATAAACAAAATCATATAACATGTGGTTTTTTGTGTCTGGCTTTTTTCACTTAGCATGCTATTTTCAAGGTTCATCCATGTTGTAGCATGGATCAGTGCTTCATTCTTTTTTATTGCTAAATAATATTCAACTGAATAGACACACCACATTTTCTTTATCCACTCATCTGTTGGCAAACATTTGAATTATTTCCATTTTGTAACTATTGTGAAAAATGTTGCTATGAATATCTGTGTATAAGTTTTTGTGTGCATATACATTTCCTTTGAGTATACACCTAGCAGTGACATTGCTGGATCACATTACATCTCTATATTTAACCTTTTGAGGAACTGCCAAACTCTTTTCCACAGCAGCTGCACCATTTTACAATCCTACCAACAGTGTAACAGGCTTGCCAACACTTGTTGTTATCTGTCTTTTTGATTCCAGCCATCCTAGTGGTTGTAAAGTGGCATATCAATGTGGATTTGATTTGCATATCCCTGATAGTTAATGATATTGAGCATTGTTTCGTGTGCTTTTTGCTCATTTGTAGGTCTTCTTTGTACAAATGTCTATTCAAGTCCCTTGCCCACTGAAAAAACTAGATTGTCTTTTTGCTACTGAGGTTTTTTTTTTTAAGTTTTTATTCATTTAAGTAATCTCTGCACCCAAAATGGGGCTCAAACTCACAACCCTAAGATCAAGAATTGCACCCTCCTCTGACTGAACCAACCAGGCACCCCTTGCTATTCAGTTGTAAAAATTCTTTCTATATTCTTGATACAAGCTCCTTGTTAGCTTGATGATTTGCAAGTATTTTTTCCCATTCTAGGGTTGTCTTGTCCATTTCTTGGTGGTGTCTTTTGCTGCACAAGTTTTTAGTTTTAATGAAATACAATTTATCTGTTTTTTCCTTTGATGTTTGTATCTTTAGTATTACATTTAAGAACCACTGCCTAAACTAAGGTCATGAAGATTTCCACTTATATTTTCTTCAAAGAGATTTTTTTTTGAGAAAGAGAGAAAGAGAGAGAGGGTACAAGTGAGTGAGAGGCAGAGAGAGAGAGAGAGAAAAGCGGGGCTCATGCTCACCCAAAGTGGGGCTTATGCTCACTCAATGTGGAACTTGAGCTCATCGGATGAGGGACTTGAACTCACAAACCATGAGATTATGATCTGATCTGAAATCAGATGCTTAACCGACTGTGCCACCCAGGAGCCCTTTTTCAAAGAGTTTTATAGTTTTAGCTCTTATATTGAGTGTTTGATCCATTTTGAATTAATTTTTGTATATGTGTGAAGTAATGGTCCTAATTCATTCTTTTGCATGTGGATATCCAATTGTCCCAGAATGATTTGTTGAAAAGATTATTCTTTCTTATTGAATTGTCTTAGCATCGTTGTCAAAACTCAACCATAAATGTGAAGGCTTATTTCTGGACTCTCAGTTCTATTTTATTGATCCATGCTAGTATCACTCTGTCTTGATTAGTGTAGCTTTGTAGTAAGTTTTTTATAAAAAATATTTTTTAATGTTTTTTAAAATTTATTTTTTTTATTAAAAAAAATTTTTTTTAATGTTTATTTATTTTTGAGACAGAGAGAGACAGAGCATGAACAGGGGAGGGTCAGAGAGAGGGAGACACAGAATCTGAAACAGGCTCCAGGCTCTGAGCTGTCAGCACAGAGACCGACACAGGGCTGGAACTCACAAACCGCAAGATCATGACCTGAGCCAAAGTCGGCTGCTCAATTGACTGAGCCACACAGGCGCCCCTGTAGTAAGTTTTGAAATAGCAAAGTGTGAGTCTTTCAACTTGGTTTATCTTTTTCAAGATTGTTTTGACTGTGCTCCTTGAATTTCCATACGAATTTTAGGATTATCTTGTCAATTTCTGTAGTGATGTCAGTTAGAAAATTGATGTAGGCTTGTGTTGAATCCATAGATTAATTTGCAAAGTATTCCCATCATAACAATATTAAATCTTCTGATCCATGAACAAGGGATGTCTTTCTATTGCTTTGGGTCTTCTTTAATTTCCTTCAGCAATGTTTTGTAGTTTCCTGAGTATAAATTTTGTACTTGATTAATTCATTGCCGAGTATTTTATTCTTATTGATGTTATTGTAAATGGAATTTTTTAAAATTTCATTTTGAATTGTTCTTTGTAAGTATATAGAAACACAGTTAATTTTTGTGTATTGATGTTATATCTTGCACCCTTGCTGAACTCATGTATTAGTTTTAGTAGTTTTCTTACTGAGTCTCTTAGTGTATGTTGTACAAGATTTTGTCATCTGTAAACAGAGATAGTTTTACTTCTTCATTTCTTTTTTTTTCTTTTTCTTTTTTTAAAATTTACACCCAAGTTAGTTAGCATATAGTGCAATAATAATTTCAAAAGTAGATTCCTTAATGCCCCTTACCTATTTAGTCCATCCCGCCTCCCACAACCCCTCCAATAACCCTCTGTTTGTTCTCCATATTTAAGAGTCTCTTATGTTTTGTCCCCCTCCTGTTTTTATAGTGTTTTTGCTTCCCTTCCCTTGTGTTCATCTGTTCTGTGTCTTAAAGTCCTTAGATGAGTGAAGTCATATGATATTTGTCTTTCTCTGACTGATTAATTTCGCTTAGCATAATACCCTCTAGTTCCATCCACGTAGTTGCAAATGGCAAGATTCCATTCTTTTTGATTGCCGAGTAATACTCTATTATATATATATGTATATATACCACATCTTCTTTATCCATTCATCCATCGTAGACATTTGAGCTCTGAGCTCTTTCCATACTTAGGCTATTGTTGATAGTGCTGCTATAAACATGGGGGTGCATGTGCCCCTTCGAAACAGCATACCTGTATGTATCCTTTGGATAAATACCTAGTAGTGCAATTGCTGGGCTGTAGGGTAGTTCTATTTTTAATTTTTTGAGGAAACTCCATACTGTTTTCCAGAGTGGCTGCAACAGTTTGCATTCCCATCAGCAATGCGAAAAAGATCCTCTTTCTCCACATCCTTGCCAACATCTGTTGTTGCCTAAGTTGTTCATGTTAGCCATTCTGACAGGTGTGAGGTGGTATCTCATTGTGGTTCTGATTTGTATTTCCCTGATGATGAGTGATGTTGAACATTTTTTCATGTGTTGTTTAGCCATCCGGATGTCTTCTTTGGAGAAGTGTCTATTCATGTCTTTTGCCCATTTCTTCACTGGATTATTTGTTTTTTGGGTGTTGAGTTTGATAAGTTCTTTGTAGATTTTGGATAGTAACCCTTTATCTGATATGTCATTTGCAAATATCTTCTCCCATTCCATCGGTTGCCTTTTAGTTTTGCTAATTGTTTCCTTTGCTGTGCAGAAGCTTTTTATCTTGATGAGGTCCCAATATTTCTTCATTTCTAATCTGGATGCCTTTTATTTCACTTTGTTGCTTCATTTCCGTGGCTAGAATCTCCAACAAAATGTTGAATGGAATGGCAAGACAAGGCATCTTTTTTTAAAGTTTATTTATTTATTTATTTATTTATTTATTTTGAGAGAGAGAGAGAGCAGGAGATGGGCAGTGCAGAGCCTGACACGGGGCTCGATCCCACAAACCATGAGATCATGATCTGAGCTAAAATAAAGAGTAGATGCTTAATGGACTGAGCTACTCAGGCACCCCATGAAATCAGGTGGGAAGAGAAAGACATATATCATATGATACCATTTATAGGACATATCTAGAATATGCAAATTCATAGAGACAGAAAGGAGAGATTACCAAGGGTTAAAGGCAGAGGGGAAGGTGGAGTTATTTCTTCATGGGTACAGAGGTTATTTTCAATCTAGTGAGTTTGGGGTGTAAATCATAGCAATGGGTACAAAGAATTGTGACTGTAATTAATGCCAGTGAGTTATGCTTACAAATTATTAGAAGGATAAATATTTTATTCTTTAAATATTTTATCCATAAATATTTTAAATGTTATGTATATTTCATTACAATAAAAAAGTAAAAAAATCCACTAGACTACATGATGAATACAGAAGCCACATATATGAAGACACGAAAGCTGAAATGGTCCTTTAATATGTGAAGAAGTGGGCATTTACACTGGGCAAGACCCATTATGAGACTCTGTCATTGAAACATGGCATGCATTTAATGTTTTCCTTTCTTTAGATTGATTATTTCACACTGATTTGATCCCCTTAGCTAAAAAGCCAAAGGCTTTTGCTCATTTCCTTCCTGCTTCTCTCCTTTTCCTTCCTTCATCCACGCCTTAAGGAGGTTGGCCCAGCAGTGGCTCAGTTCTTGCTTGTTAACCAATCACACCCATGCATTGTAGTTCCATGTCCACATTAAGCAAAGCTCTCTGAGGAATTCCTGACAGTTACTCTGTGTCCCCCACCTCCCCCAGAGGGCCTGTTTGAGGACCTTTCCAGTGACAGGACAAAGAAAGGAGCCCCATCTCTCCCCAAGCTAAGCTCACCTTTCTTTCTTTGAGGTAGAAATGTTGCTTGCTTTCTTTCTTTTGTTTTCAATCGTATGTAGATAGGAAAATCTGACAATGTATATTAGTGATGGTATATGCCATTTCCTTGATTAAGGGAATGTTAAGTACATTACCAGCTGGCAGCTGATGCAAATGGGTAATAAAAATGACAACATAGGGGGTGTCTGGGTGGCTCAGTTGTTTAAGTGTGCTACTCTTGATTTCAGCTCAGGTCATGATCTTATGGTCATGAGATCAAGCCCCACTTTGTGTTCAACACTGAGCGTGCAGCCTGCTTAAAATTCTCTCTCTCTCTTTCTCTCTCTCTCTTTCCCTCTGCCCCTCACCTACTTGCATGCTCTCGTTCTCAAAAAAAAATATATAGCATCAGCTACAACATGTATGGTAGTGAGCATTTTCATTAACAGAAAATTTTCCTCTGTGAGGAAGAATTTTGTATTTGCTGATCAGAATGGACTTAAGAAATCTTCCATGCAAAGCCTAAGCCTTTTTCATAGATGTCCTCTTTAATTTGACTCAACCACTTATCCATCTGGCTTTCTGAAGTCATCAAGAAAACAATGTATAGGATGGTGTGATCCTCATAGTGTTTTATTTTCTCTAATCATAAGTGGATGCTGGAGGAAATGAAAACTGTACGTATTCTAGATTCAGTCCTTTTTTGAGGCAAAATCTAAGTGATTAAGAAGGTGGGCCTTCCTTGACTGCTTTGGAGAGTCACTCTGATTCCAGGTTCCTGCTGGGATTGGGGGTTAGGGGTGTAGTGTCAGAAATTGTCCTGTGAGGAACTATGACCATGTTTTACAGACTGTAGAAGCAAGTAGGGCATTTAGGTGGTGTGGTTTGTGTGTGAAAGAATTGGAGGATGTCTATGTGTGAGTCTATGTGTTGTGATTGTGAATGTGAATATGTGTGGGTTTATGTATTTCTTCAGGAGCTATTTCCCATTTAAATAGCAGAATGTGGCTCAGCTGGGTGGCTCAGTCAGTTAAGCGTCAGACTTTAGCTCAGGTCATGATCTCACAGCTCATGAGTTAAAGGCCTGCATCAGTCCCTTTGCTGACAGCTCAGAGCCTGGGGACTGCTTTGGTTTCTGTGTCTCCCTCTCTCTCTGCCCCATTGGCTCATACTCTGTCTCCCTCTCTCAAAAATAAATAAACATTAAAAAGATAAACAGCCCAATGCAAGTGTCAGAGTTCTTAAAAAAAAAAAAAAAGACACACACTGCACACTTTGCCTACATTAACTCATTCCTCCTTCACTACAGTTGTATCTGGAGAATTCTTCAATATTCTCTTTCCTCAACAGAGATGGAGCAGAGATGAATGGCCCAAGCTCTTGACCTCCTATGTGGAAAAGTCACAGTGTGAACCCAGGCCTGTGTCCTGATAATGTTCTGGGCTACTGACCTGACTTACCACTCAGCCACAGGATCATTAGAGAACAAGGGAGTTACCAACATCAATCTGCATGACTGGAAGTACCAGAGTTACAGAGGTCCTACACACTGCCCAACATTATAAGGTGGCCTCAGTGGTCATGTAAAGCAGCAGCTATAGGTGCATTTAAGAGCCAATTTGGGGGGTGCCTGGGAGGCTCAGTCGGTTAAGCGTCTGACTTTGGCTCAGGTCATGATCTCGCGGTCCGTGAGTTTGAGCCCCGCGTCGGGCTCTGTGACAGCTCAGAGCCTGGAGCCTGTTTCAAATTCTGTGTCTCCCTCTCTCTGCCCCTCTCCTGTTCATGCTCTGTCTCTCTCTGTCTCAAAAATAAATAAACGTTAAAAAAAAGAGCCAATTTGGGCATATCATTGGTGTGAAATGTGCCTAGAAAGCCCACATGCTCCTGGTCAGCCCACAGATTCTGAGAGGTGTGGGGCCCCATGTAAGACAGTACAGGTAACATATGTCAGTGCTGGGGTCATTGCTTGTAAATGACTAAAGCAGGTAAGAATCAGCAATATATTTTAGTGTATTTGAAAATATTATCATAAGCCTTAGAAGTGCTCAAATTCTGTAAGCACACACCCAAGGGACAGTGAAAAACAGAAACTCAGTGTAAAACTTAGTTGTTAGCTTGGAGCCCAACACCCTTGTTGCAAATATCTTGTAAGGCTGGGTTAGAGAGTGTCAGCGCTCACTCCATGCCTCCTCTCCATAATGAACTTCCCACTTTTTGGATGGCCTGTGCCAGTATAAGCAGCCACTGCCTCGGACACACTCACACTACATAGGAAAGGAAGACTGGAAAGAAAGTACCACATGGTGGACAGTTTTCAAATGGTAGGATGTCAGTATTTTAAATCTTCTATATTTAATTTTCTGTATAATGATTGATTAGTGAATAAATACAATAGGATATTTGCCTAAGATTGATTTCAGTCTTCCAATAAAGTACAAAATCTTGTAGAAGATGCAATCACTGCAGTAGCAGCCTATGGGCATCCTGGGGAAGAGCTGGTTTTCTAAGATGATAGTAGCAATTTGGCTGAATTTCAAACAAGCAGGAGAGGTCATGGGACTCTATCATTACAACATACCCAGCAGCAGCTCAGTCCATACTTACTAACCACCCACATGTACACTCCCACATCGTGTCCACATCTAGCAAAGCTCACTGACAAGTTGCTGAGCAACCCCACCAGCGCCCTGAGAGTTGCTATGTATCCTCCTAGTTCCCACTGAGGGTCTGTTGGAAGATCTTCCCGGTTTGAAGGCAGAGGAAGAAGACCCAAACCTCTCCAAGGTAAACATGTTTGTCTAAGACAGAACCAAGTTTTTTCTTTTTCAATAGACTTACGGTATGAAATTCTGAACACGGACATCCCAGATGATATATACAATTATCTCAGTGCAGTTTCAAGTTAAGAGTGTATCACCAACTGATACATATAAAAGGGTATTTTAAAAATGACAATAGCAGTTACAAACTGTATGCTAGTGAGTATTTTCCTCAGCAGAAATTTTCATACTTGAAAGTGAATTTTGTACTTGCTGATCAAAAAGGACTTGTGAGATCTTGCATGAAAAGCTCAAGATTTTTCCATGTCCTCTATGTTTTGTTCTGGGGCCATTCACTCAACCACTGATTCCCATTTGGTTTCCACTGGGACCTGAAACCACCAGGGAGATGTCAGAACATAACAGGCCTTTGTAGGTACCTTGCTTGAATCTATGGTGATGCTCAGGACAAAGGTTAGGAGCTTTGGATCCTGCCAACTATGCCAAGTAATGTTGACCAAGAAGAAAAGGCTGTGATATGAATGTCAAAGGAGGTGATGTCCAGGGTCCCTCTAAGCACGCTCTTGCTCACTCTATCACCCCAGCACTGATCATGGGACCAGAAGAGCCACAACCCACTGAGTAGACCCATGGAAACTTCTGCTGCCCAGCCAGTGAATCAGAGTGAGAGGGTACATGGGTGGGGAGGGAGGCAAACCATAAGAGACTCTTAAAGACAGAATAAACTGAGGGTTGATGGGGGGTGGGAGGGAGGGGAGAGTGGGTGATAGGCATTGAGGAAGGCGCCTGTTGGGATGAGCACTGGGTGTTGTATGGAAACCAATTTGACAATAAATTTCATATTAAAAAAATAAAATAAAATTTAAAACAGGGCGCCTGGGTGGCTCTGTCGGTTAAGCGTCCGACTTTGGCTCAGGTCATGATCTCACGGTCTGTGAGTTCGAGCCCCGCATTGGGCTCTGTGCTGACAGCTCAGAGCCTGGAGCCTGTTTCAGATTCTGTGTCTCCCTCTCTCTCTGCCCCTCCCCTGTTCATGCTCTGTCTCTCTCTGTCTCAAAAATAAATAAACGTTAAAAAAATTTAAAAATTTTTAAACAGTAAAACACAGTGTGAAATTTGAGGCACAATATTTTTGTTTGGTAAGCATGGTGAGTTCAAGTAAAAAATCAGATATATAATCCCCATGTGGGGCTCAATCCCACTACTGTGAGATCATGACCCCAGCTGAAATCAAGAGGCAGACACCCAACCAACTGAGCCACCCAGGTGTCCCTTGTTTATTTAAAGTTAAAAATTGGTGGGGCACCTGGATAGCTCAGTCGGTTAAGCATCTGACTCCAGCTTAGGTCATGATCTTATGGTTTGTGAGTTTGAGCCCCACATAGGGCCCTGTGCTGACAGCTCAGAGCCTAGAGCCTGCTTTGGATTCTGTGTCTCCCTTGATCTCTGCCCTCTCCTGTTCACTCTCTGTCTGCCTCTCTCTCAAAAATAAATAAACATTAAAAAATTTTTTTTTTAAATTTAGGGGCGTCTGGGTGGCTTGGTTGGTTAAGCATTCGACTTCAGCTCAGGTCCTGATCTCACAGTTTGTGGTTTTGAGCCCCAGGTTGGGCTTTGTGCTGACAGCTCAGAGCCTGGAGCCTGCTTGAGAGTCTGTGTCTATCTCTCTCTACCCCTCCCCCACTTGTGCTCTATCTCTCTTTCAAAAATAAATAAACATTAAAAATATTTTTTTAATTTGAAATTAAAAAACTTAATGGAATGATTATACATATAAATTTCAACAAAAGAAAATTCTCATTGTATTTCTTTTCTATTCATGATTATTTTCCATTTTATTTCATACTAATTATTGAAAATATTTTTTGGGGGGCGCCTGGGTGGCGCAGTCAGTTAAGCCTCCAGCTTTGGCTCAGGTCATGATCTTGCAGTTTGTGAGTTTCAGCCCCACGTTGGGAGCTGTGCTGACAGTGCAGAGCCTGCTTGGGATGCTCTCTCCAGCTCTCTGCCCCTCCCCCCACTTGTGCTCTCTCTCAAAATAATAAAAATAGATAAACTTTAAAAAATGAATATTTTTTTTCATATAGAGAAAGGGGCTGTTAAACTGTGATCCATTGCAGTGTCAAATATATTAGGTATACCATGGGTAAAAGTCTGCTTTACCTGCTGGCCACATGCCAAAAGTGCCAGGGAATTAACACTCCCAGGGACCAGTCTTTTACAAATGATTTTGAGAATTGGTGTATAACCATTCCAGCTCTTTTGCTCTTCAGGTGTGATAATTCTGAGTCTTGTGTTTTATGCCATTTCCCAGAGTTTCCTCATGAGACTGAGGTCCAGTTACCCACTGCAGTACTGGTGTAATAAAACACCCTGCATTAGCTCCTTTCCTTCCCTGTATTGCTTCATTGCTGCCCTATGGGTTCTTCAGGGCTTCCCACAGAAACTCAAATCCATGTTTCAGAGTCTGTTTCTGGGGAAACCTTATCATTTAACATAGAACAGCCCTTCATTTTTTTTTTAATGCCAGTGGTTTACTAAAGAAACCAAGGCAATTGTCCTCTAGAATTACCCATCTTAAGAATCTGATTGCTTCTTCAAGGTGTCATTTAACTTTTTTCCTCTACCCCCTGTATTTCTGGTAAACTGGAAGTTAGACCCAAAAGGTTGCTTAAAGTCATGTAAAACATTCTTGTTAAGAATTTTCCGTTGGTAATTCTGTTTATTTCGTATTACATAACACAAGAATGTAGACCATCCACCAATAATGATGTTAAAATTGATCAGTGGGTTCAGGTGGTGACAATATGACTCCTTTATTTTTAAGGTGTATTTTCCCCCTTATGACCTCTAAATAACCTGTGAGTTGATAATTTGATACCTGGCAAATATCTAGTTCTCCATTGTAGTGGGCAAGTTAGTGCTCTTCCCCTAAAGATGTCTGTGTCCTAAACTCTAGAAATTGTGAATATGTTATATTACACGGCAAGAGGGAATAAAGGTTGTAGATGGAATTAGGGTAATCAGATGACCTTAAAATAAAGAGATAAACTTGTATTATCCAGGTGGGCCCAATGTAATCACAAGGATCGTTTAAAGTAGAAGAAGGAGGCGTAGGGGAGTTCAGAGTCAGAAAGAGATTTGGAGATGTTACTCTGCTGGCTTTGAAAAGTGAGAAAGAGACAACTAGCCAAGGAATGCAGGCAGCCTCGAGAACCCAGGATAGTTAGGAACTGGATTCTTTCCTGGTGAACAAGGAATACAGGAACACAGTCCTCATGACATCCCTGTTTTTAGCCCATTGGGATTCATTTTGGACTTCTGACCTCTAGAACTGTAAGGTAATAAATTTATGTTGTTTTAAGTCACTATATTTGTAGTAATTTGTTACAGTAGCTATAGAAAATGAATATACATATTAAACTTTTATCAAATGTGATTTGCATCCATTGTTCATCAGTTAGAACATTATTCCATGAGGGGCTGCAAAAAAGTGTTTTATTCTAGTTTTATTATTCCATCAACATTTTCTAGTTGAAATTCTTTCGTAAAACACACACACACACACACACACACACACACAAAACAAAGACAAAACCAAAACCCTCTTCCTTATCAACCAAGGTTGTTTGGTTACATGCAATTTGCCATACAGTTTGAATAGGAAAGGCAGGGAAAATGCTTATTTTCATTAATTGTCAATACTCACAGGTAGGGATTGGTACAATGTTATCTCTAATAGTGATAAATGAATTGTTACAAAATATTATTATATGTGTTGATCTCAGTCAAGATACATAATTTCTCTAAGCCTTATTTTCCTCATCTGAGTAAAGGGAATAATAATGATCTTACCTCATAGTGTGCTGTGAGGATTAAATGATGATAAATATATTTATGTACCTAATAACACATCCTCAAAATATATGTAGCAAAATTGACAGGATATTAGAGTGAAACAGTTCTGCAGTAGTAACTGGAAACTATAATACTTAACTTTCAACGATAGATAGAACAACTAGATAGAAAATAAGAAAGTCTTACGTAGAAATGAAGTTCTGATATATGCTACAATATGGATGAATCTTAGAAACATTATACTAAGTGAAATAAGCCAGATACAAAAGGATAAACATTGCATGATTCCACTGATATGAGGTACCTAGAATGGTCAAATTCATAGAGACATAAAGTAGAACAGTGGTTACCAGGAGCTCAGGGGAGTGAGGAATGGGGAGTTAGGGAGTTAGTGTTTAATGGGTACAGAATTTCAGTATGGGATGATGAAAAATTTCTGGAGATGGATAGTGGTGATATTTGCACAACAATGTGAATGTACTTAATGCCACTGAACTTAGTATCCACTTAATGAACTTAATGCCACTTGAAATAATCAAAATAGTAAAATTTATGTATACGTTACTGTAATAAAAACTATACTAATACTAATATAGACTTATTGTGTTCTCGGCATTGTTCTAAGAACTTTCATGATATAAACACACTTACTTAGTATATAATGACACTTAGCATAAAGCTTGGCACATAGAAAGTACTTAATAAGTCATAGCTAATAATAATAATTACTGTTTGTTGATGATGGCAATCCCCATTTAAAAAATTGGAGACTGAGGCTTGGGAACTCTAATGGGCTTGCCCAAGACCATTCATTATGAAAGTAATGGTTCAGGGTCTCCATTTGGCTGCCAAACTCCAAAACCCTCAGTTTCCCACTTTTCTGCTTCCCGTGAATTATTGAATTTTACCGCCAGCAACTTATAATGATAGAAAAGATAGAAACAAATCCATCAATACAGATAGTTGTTAACAGCCAAGATTTCAGTGCAAGAGAAAATTATAAAATCAGAAAATCTGTACATGAAAAGATGCTCAATAGTACTATCATTAGGGAAATGCAAATGAAATCTACAATTGGATGCCAATATCCACCACTAGAATGACTAAAGCAAAACAGAGTGATAACATTAAGTACTGGCAAACTTGTGGAGTAATTAGAGTTTTCATTGCTGGTGGTAATGAAAATAGTTCAACTACTTCTTAGATACAGTTTGGCAGTATCTAATAAAGTCAAACACACATGCATCATATTTCCCTGAATCCTACTCTTAGGTATTTATTCAAGAGAAATAAAAGCATATGTCCACATAAAGACTTCTACTGAAGGGGTGCCTGGGTGGCTCAGGTGGTTAAGCATCTGACTTCAGCTCAGGTCATGATCTCGGTTCGTGAGCCCAAGCTTGCTCCACATTGGGCTCTGTGCTAACATTGCAGAGCCCAGAGCCTGTTTCGGATTCTGTGTCTCCCTCCCTCTCTCTCTCTCTCTGCCCCTCCCTTGCTCGCATTCTGTCTCTTTCTCTCTCAAAAATAAACGTTAAAAAAATTTTAAAAAGACTTCTACTGAAATGTTTATAGCAGCTTCATTCATAATAGCCAAAAGTTGAAAAAAACAAAAACAAAACAAATGTCCATCAACTGGTGAAGGGATAAACAGATAGTGGTTATCCATATGTTGTAATACTAATTCAGTAACAAAAATGAATGTCATACTAATATTGTAAAAATATGGATGTATCTCAAAAATATGCTAAGAGGTCAAACACAAAAAAGTATATGTCATATGATATATAAAATTCTAGAAAAAGCAAAACTGAAGTAACAGAAAGCAGGTAGGTAGTTGTTAGGGGTTGAAGGTCAGGAGAGGGATCAACTATAAAGGGGCATGAGGGAATATGGGTGCTGGATGTTACACAATTGTGTCCCCAAATGCGTTAATTTTATTGTATGTAAATTATGCATCCATAATTAAGAAATCAAATGAGTTAAGTAAAACTCCAATGGTAATTTAAATTTGAAATGTTAGTATAAACTCATGAATTTTAAAAAAAATTCAAATTTATTCATTCTGTCCAATGAAAAGACCTAGAGCCAATGAATGACCATCTGGAGCAAAGAGCACTCCTATCATCCAAAATTTGGTCTCTAAATATTATTTCTTCACTTCATGGTACTGTGGAGAACTATGGCTCTTCAGGAAAATGGCCAGTTCCAGATCATAGGCTGGGAATGTAGTTGAGCCTGGGACACTTTCTTGTACTGTAAAGTAGGCCATCTAAAAAAGTAAGCGAGGCTATGTCAAAAAAACAAAAGTTAGCAGGGGCTTCTCCTGGCCAAGAAAAGAAATAATGTGTGCATAAAAATTAATATTGACTATAATTAATTAAAGCACAGATACGGCTCTGCCCTCATGGTGCATATTATCTGGTAGGGAGAAATACAATAACCATGCAAATAGGCATACTGAATTAGGCAGACTAGGCCCAGCTATAACTTGGTAATACCCCCACATTGGCTTAGCATTATAAAGAAAAGAACAAGATACTATGAAATAGAAAGAAGCAGTCTTGAAAAAGAGCCAGATAGAACTTAGAGAAATGAAAAACATATCATTGAAATTAAAATCTCAATGAGCAGACCAAATATCAGATTAGACACAGTTGAGAGAATTGGTGAACTGGTAGATAGATCCAAGTAAATTGGATACAAACATAGACACAGAAATGGAAAATATGAAAGACAGGTTAAGAAACATGGAGGATAAAAGAGTTCAACATTCATCTAATAAAAGTTTCAGATGATGAAAATAGAGAGAATGAAGACAGAGATAAGCTGTAAAGCAATTTTGAATAAGAATTATCCAGAATTTATCAAAGACAGAAGTCTTCAGGTATAGGAAACCTAAATATCTCAAGCAGGATAAATGAAAATAAATCTATGCATAAACATTGAAATGAAACCGAGGAACCCTAAAATCAAAGATAACATCTTAAAAATAACAGAATAAAGAGATTAACCACAGAGGGTGACAATTAGAATAATTTTAAACTTATCAACAGCAACAAGAGAAGACGGTGGACAGTGGTATTATGCTGTCAAAGTGCCTAGAGAAAATAAATATCTACTGAAATTTTATCCACAGGTAAGCCAGCATTCAAGAGTAAGGGCAAGATAAGATATTTTCAGAAAAAAACTGAAATACTTACCAGTAACTGACCTTTGTTGAAAGAACAACTAGAGGATGTACTTCTAGAAGAAGGAAATCTAACTCAGGAGTGAATGTACAACACAATAATAATAATAATATAAATATGTGGATTTGCTGAATAACATTTGATTATATGAGGTGATAATAAAAGTTAATTTTCAGCAGTCTAATAGAAGGTGGAACAAAATACTATAAAATGATAACATAGAGAGGGAGTGATTAGAGATAAAGTTCTAAGTCATTGTTTTATATAAACGCGGGTAAAGATATTCTTTAACTGAAAAAAAAAGTATTCTTTAACTTTAGACCTTGTTAGGTCAAATATATGTATTAAAATTTTGAAAGTAACTCTAAGTATGGAAATAAATTGTATAATTTGAAACAATTAGAGAAGAAGAAATAAAAAACTAGTCAATGTATTAGAAGGCAACAGAGAAAACAGAAGTATTAATAAAGCAATAAATATAGGAAGTTCTAAATTAAGATGTTAAAAATAAATTCAAACATACCAGAAATCACAAAAATGTAATGGACTAAACCCATTAGTTAAAGGTAGAAATTATTAGATTGGATTGAAAGACTATGGTCATATTCTCTTTAGAAGGGATGCTTTTAAAGTTTTTTTTTTAAGCTTATTTATTTTTTTTTTTGAGAGAGAGAGAGAGAGCAAGCAAGGAAGGGGCAGAGAGAGGGAGACAGAGGACCTGAAGTAGGCTCTAGGCTGAAAGTACAGATCTTGATGCAGGGCTCAAGCTCACAAACCGTGAGATCATGATCTGAGCCAAAGTCAGATGCTTAACCAACTGAACTACCCAGGCGCCCCCACCATGTTGAGGATTTAAAGTGCATTCAGAAACTGGAAGATTTTAAGCACTAGAAAGAGATATTAGGAGTTGTATATTCAAAGAAAGTTCTTATTACTTGAATTGCGAATGGATGCAGAATGCAAGAATGAAAGCAGGCTGACCAGGTAGAAGGGTAGTACCAGGTGAGGCACGTACAGAATTTGCTACAATTTCCCTTTGCACTGCTAAGACCCGACCTGTCACCACATTAAGTCCACTTTGATTCCCCAACGTACAGTCATTCATGATACCTAAAAAAAAGATTTACAATAGGAGGATCAGTGGGACAAACTACAGTGCTCACTACTGTAGGTGAATCTGAAGCTGTAATTATAATTTATCGTCTTTCATCCATTCAGGATTTCCCTTATGCTCAGCCTCATCTAGAACTTCTGCCAGTCTAGATTGCTTGCCCAGGGGGATGACCCAGACTTTCAAGGATCTAAGCTCCTAGTTACCTTGTTCTTGTAAGTCCATGATTGCTGAAATTACCTTTTTTGTTGTTGTTGTTATCATCATCTATCATGGAAGCACCAAATTCCAGACAAACTCCTTCCTGCCCCCATTATACAGCAGCACTTCCATTTCCTTATGATAATCAGGGTTAGTTACTCCTGCCAATATGATTCCTTTCTTTGCTTGGAGGTTTACCAGAATGAAGGATCCAAAATGAGCAAAAGACAGTCCTAGCTTTAGGTTCACTGGAACACTTTATGGTGTCCCTTAGTAAAAACATTTCATCCCTGAACCTCAGAACTTCTAACGTAAAGACACTAAAGTTCTGAGGGCAGAAGTACAGAATTCTCAAGTGAGTCCTAACATTGGTGGTAAAGGAACCAATTTTACTTTCAGCACTTGGCTCCTGGGCCAATGTATTGTGACTTGTGGGATACAGTACCTGTAGAAATTCAAAATTTCTATTCAAGAGTGGTCACAGCTAGAGCAGCGTTGGTAAGATAGAGCCCATGACATTGAGCCATGTATAGTATCCATCTTTGCCACTCTGACAAGATTGTTAATGGGCCTATTGTATGATCACTGGGTTGGCCAAAGATAGAGTTTGACTAACATCCATTAAGTGAGTCATTCTATTGACCTAGTTATTCAATGCTTCCTCTGGTGGATCTCTGAGGAGCATTGCATGTGACATAAATACCTTTACACTTTATGCTCACTCCTGTGGGTTGATCTAAATGACTCTTTGTCAAGCCTCTTTGTTTCTGACCTTCCAATTTTCTTTCCTCCAGGACCCTGACTATGCATACAAACCTTTTACCACTTCCCAGGAATCTATATACATCCTTACCTTTGTCCTTACCACACAAAATCGATGACTACATGTACTGCTTGAAGTTCTCCCTGATGGTGGAGGATATCCCATGTCTTGGAGTCACCCACAAACAAGTTGTAGTGTAGAAGTCCATTTTCTACTTGTACAAACATATTGAGTCTACTCATCCATGAACTAGTCCCAGGTTTTTCTCCTTCCTATCAGCCACTTGTTGCAAATCTCCTAAGAAGCCATAAGTGAAAATGTGGTGCCTGGGTGGCTCAGTAGGTTAAGTGTTCAGTTAAGGTCATGATTTGATTTCAGTTCAGGTCATGATCTCACAGTTTGTAAGATCAAGCCCTCCATTGGGCTCTGCTCTGACAGCATGAAGTCTGCTTGGGATTCTCTCTCTGCCCCTTCTTCACTCATGGTCTCTCTCTCACACAAAATTAAAAAAATAAACTTAAAAAAAAAAAAACAACGAAGCCCTAGGTGAAACTTATGGAGAGACTGCAATGCAATGGACGTAGGAGACATTGAATTTGGGTTCCCTATTTGGACCTTCCGGACCTTCTCAACCCTAGTACCAAATGTACCATTTATATTGTATGATAGAATTGTTTTGTGGTTGTGATAATATCCAGCTCTTGATAAGCATCTCTGGTTTCATAGTCATTTAATGTTTTAGGTCAGGTTCTCAGTCTCTCCTTAGGCCCAATAGCATGCCAGCAGCCTGTCTTTGAATGGCAAAAGCTTCTCTGCTGCAGAAATATGAATAGCATTCCTCCAGAATCCTAGAAGTCTATACTGAAACTCTGATTTGGGTGCTTGTCAGAGATTTCTCACAGCCTCCTATCTACCATGGCTACCTCTAACACCACTGAATTTATTGGTCAGCTTCTACAGCAACCTAAACCAGCTGTAGAGCCCTCTCAAAATAGGTAAACTTCCCAGTCACCCCAAAATTGGATTATAACAGTATAAGTAAATGTGGGCTGTATTTAAAACCCAAAGGGCTTATCAAGGGCTGTGACTTTTTCTTAGTTATAGTAAATAAAAGGTGCAATAACTTAGCCTTTACTTTGGGGCAATGGGATGTCCTAGGATGCCCTATGCCATTAGAGTACCAGAAGTTGTTATTGATGTGGCAGACCCCTTAATATTTGTAGGATTAATCTCCTACTTTCTAGTACACATGTTTCTTTCCAAGGTATACAGAGTACTTCTGCTCATGAGATCTGATTAGCATGATGTCTTTAGTATACTGGACCAGTATGATGATGTTCTGGGGAAATGTCAAAATGACCAATGTTCCTTTGGTTACATGGAGACAGCAAGAAGGATAATCATAGCCCTGGGGCAACAAGGTCAACGTGTTTGCTACTCATCCTAGGGGAATGTGAAATGAGAACTCTGAATTGCTTTTGATCTTCTTTTTTGATGGGGATTGAAAATATGTTTGCTGCACCAATAGCTCTATGCCAAGTGTTGACTGATTCTAGTGGAGATACATTTCTGGCATAACAGCTGTGACTGGATCTGTCACTTGGTTAAGTTTCTGGTAGTCCACTATTATCCACAATGATCTTTTTTTTTCTTTTCAGGGAATATAATGGTAAACTAGAGAGGGATATGCTAAAAATCACCACCCCTGCATTCTTTAATTCATTGATGCTGGCGCTAATTTCTGCCATTCTACTTATGCTGTAGCACTGCTTCTGATTCCAATTCTTGTCCTGTGCAGGGGGCAGTTTTAGGAGCTCTCACTAAGACCTTTTCTCACAGGATGGATTCCATGTGAGATGGACTTGGGCCAAGACTCCATATATCTTCTTCCCTTTATATAACCACAATCCAACAAGGGAGCTATGATGGCATGCTGAGTTTCCTGGCTAGAAGTTTAGAAGTTTTATTCAATAGCTGTGGGTGTTCCCCTTTCTTCAGTATGGATTGTCTGGTAACTGGTTATAGGGCTTTTGGGGACAAGGGTAATATGTACTGTATATGTTTGCTATGGGATTTCTTGGTCTTTCCTCAAGGGGACCTGGCTTCTCCTTCAATTAATGGACTCTGGATCTGAGAACTGGTTCAACTCTAGAAACTAGGCAAAGGATCATGATTTTCCATTGTGGCAACTGATTATCAGTTTTCTGCTTCCATGCTCTTTATATTTTTTTGGTTTATAAGTAAGTCAACACTCTAGATGGCTGCCCATATGTCTCCTCTGGAAACACTATTAGCCTTCACCACATAACCCTGTGGGTCAGGGTCTTTGGTTACCATTCCAGTTTTGTTGCCCATTTAACACCCACCTTGTTTCTGATGTTTAAGTGCCACTATCTGACTTTTGATAGTCCAGATTCCTTCTTCCCATTGACACCAGGTAGCCCAGTTCCATAGCCGCATCTTTACCACCAACTTGGCTTATAGAAAAAAGCCAACACTGAGTTTTTAATAGTGCATTCCCTGTTGTTCCATAGTGCATAGTAAAGGGAGTGTTCTCTAGCCCTCTTACAGAACTTCGTCGGTGGCTGTCTGGTCTTGCATCATAAATCCATTTGAGCGTGCCCACTTCTCTGAACTTTCCGACCTCTTCCATAATGCTCTGCCAAGGCAGTTATGGTATTTCTGCTTCATTTACTGTAGGCCAATGCCATCTCCAAGCTTCAAGAAACCACCCTAGCAATGTGTTATGACTGGCTTTGAACATCTTTGCCAGGATGTGAAGTCCTGAGTGAGAGGAGCACCTACTTCGATAAACTACTTCCTATCCAGCTTAATATTCTTCCTCTACCATGGCCCAGCACCCTCAAGATATGCTTTCATATATAATCTTCTAGTTTCTCCTGGTATATATTAGTTGGTTCCTGCAGCTCTGATGGTGAATAATCTATTACCTGCCATGTAAGGGACAGTACTTCTCCATCAAACCATGCTGAGATCAGACCTAGATTTTGGCCTACATGTCATGGGTGGTGGGGTGGGGTGGGAGGAGGCAGGAAAACAATTATTACCTTGGAAGACAATTGCCTTTAGGAGGACTTCACATGGTCTCCTGGCAATGAGAGGCTACTCCCCTCTATGCGGGGAGAGGAAGCATTTGTGCCAACCTACAGGGCTCAGGAAGATGTGGGGCCTAAGGTTCTCAAGTCAAAATACTAAGTCTTAGCGTCCTACTTCTGCCACTCTACTGGGACTTGGACTTTGTCTCAGGACTTACTGGAGCTGTGGATTCGGTCTCTTTTCTAACTTAGTCATGGTTCCAATCAAGTCTTGGGCTGATTTTCAGCACAGTCTGCTCTCCTGCTGCAGGAGATGAATGTCTCTTTAAATTGTGCCATGGAGACCTTTTAGTTTTCAAATGTGCCCTGAGTCGATGGTGGACTTAACAGCTTGACAGATCATCTTTCTTCAAGGTGACACAACCTAATCAACTCCACAATCCTTATAATTACCATTACTTCCGTTGCTTTCAAGGGCTGGAGCTATGGCATGGTTGTTGGTTTTCTTTCCACTTCTATATCTGCCCAGTCTATCACAGGCTAGAGTCAGTCAGTCATTGTGCTGCTACAAAAGCATCTCACTTCCCAGCAGAAACAGGATTTGTTTTCTTTTTTTTTTTTTTGGCCATCTAGCTGCCTAGTAATTTAATTCTAGAATCTCCTCCTGAGGCCTGCTTTCTAGGATCATTTCTGTTGCCACCTGTTTGGTTTGGGTTTCCCCAAGAGTAGATCTTGAGACATGAATTTGGGTATAAGTAGTTTATTTTGGAGGTGGTCCTATGAGGCATAGTGAGAGAGTACAGTAGTGAGATAAGAAATGGAGAAAAGCTAATAAAAGATATACTAATGAGTGGGTTACCTCTGGCATCACCTGGAGCTCAATCCAACTGGGGACCCTCTGAGAGGCAGTGAACTGTCCCACAGTGGGCAGTGTCACTGAACATGTTACCACAAGAAGTGGAAGGTCTTATCCACTGATTCCCAATGCTTCTTGGGAGATGGTTGCCCCTGGAATATTAACTCCTTTGCATTTCTGGCCTGCCTTGCACGTGATTCTCTCCAATACTAGAGAAAGCTCTCTGGCAGAAAGACATAGGAAACTATCGGTATGCCTGGAAACCATGCAGGTGACCTCTTCTGACCACAGCAACCTCCTCACTGGCATTTCCCAAAGCTCCAGGCTGACCATGCCACTGTATGGTTTTAAATCCTGCAGTGACTTCCTAGGATTTATTCTCAGGATAAAGTAGCTACTATTCCCTGAGGGCCAGTGAAATGCCAGGTGTTGTATAAATGCCAGATCTTCTCTTGCATTAATAGATTTTATCCTTACAAGAGCCTCAACATTTTCATTCTACTGAGGAGAAAACTGAGTCCTAATGAGGTGTGAATGCCTGAGACTAGCATAGGAGCAACTTCATATTCCTGCCCCTGCCTGCTCCTCCTTTCTGAGCCCTCTCCTTTGTCCCACCCACATCAAGCCACTCGTTCCCCATCTTCACACCTCCCTACCTTTCTACATGCAGTTTCTTTGTGTAGAATGCTCTTTCCTTTCCAGATTTTGCAAAAGCCTTCCTATACTTCAAAATTCAGCTCAAGTGACACCTCCTCCAGGGAGTCCTCCTGGACCTGCTAGGCTGAGTTAGTCCTTCCTTGGTGCTGCCATAGTCTCTGTTTGACCTCTTGGTGTTCTTTCTCGCTGTTGACATGTTTGTACCCCTGCCTTCAGGAGAGCCTGAAGAAATGCTCAGTGGATATTTGCTTAGTGAATGAAAGATCACCCCACTCATTTTGCCAGCTTGTGCTGTTCTCACTCTTTGCCAGCTTGTGCTGTTTCCACTTTTTTACGATCTTAAGTTTTCAAGGGCCAAGCTGTAGGCTTCTAGGAGGGCAGAAATCTCTGTTTCCTTAAAGGTCAGTCTTCCCTGGAGACACCTGGGTGGCTCAGATGGTTAAATGTCTGACTTCAGCTCAGGTCCCGATCTCATGGTTCGTGAGTTTGATCCCTACATCAGGCTCTGTACTGACTGAACAGAGCCTGCTTGGGTTCTCTGTCTCCCTTGCTCTCTGCCCCACCCCAGCTTGCATGTACTCTCTCTCTCTCCCTCTCAAAAATAAATAAACATTAAAAACAAATCAGCTTCCCTGGATTGGAAGCTTTAGGAGGGCAGGAAACACAGTGGATCCTCTCATCATTGTATCCCAGCACCTAACCCAGGCCAGGCCTAGAGTGGAGCTAGATTACATACTGCAGAATAAATGAATGAATAATAAGTACTCTTTATGATGTACTCATCCACTGTGCTCTGTGCTGTGGATGGAAAGACAAACAAGGCAAGCAGGCCATGTCTCTGTTCTCAAACCTAGGTTCCTCCAGGAGCCCGCCCTAACACTGTTGCTCTTGTGCAAACACTTTATCTGACAGGTGACCCCATAAAGCACTTCCCAGAAGAGATGGGAAGTGAGACAGGCAGGCAGTGGGCCACCTGAGGGAGTGTCACTGAACATGTTACCACAGTGAGCGGCTGGAGCTTTATTGTACAGCCATCTGGGAACTTCAGTGGGGAACATGAGCTTTAGAGTCATCCTGCCCACAGGGTGAGGGAGCTGGGGTGTTCACACCCCCACTTCTGTTGGCCAGTGTTTGAAGGCTGGCACGTGTGTCTGGGGAGGGGGCGCTGCGGAGGTGAGACATGGGCTCCAGTAGCCAGAGGAGGCCCTTAGGTAAAGCAGTGCATGTGCTGGTAGTTGGAAGGTGGGCAGGAATGGTAAGAACGAGGGCTGTGGGTATGGAGAGTGACTGCTGCACCCAGTGAGTGACAGTCACATAAGCATGGCATTACTATCTAGCCAGCCTCCAGATGAAAATCCTGACCAGGACCAGGTAGGCAATGCGACTGAGAGAAATACTTGGGTTGAGAGCAGTTGCCTCTTTAAAAGTTGCACGCACACCACTTTGCTGCTTCCTCTCTTCCTCTGACAGAAGGTTGCCACTAGTTTTAAGGAAGATGAGTGTGTTGGCTGTCTTTAATCTTGGCGTGCTCCTGCAGTCGTCTGACGCCTTCAGAAGAGACTGCGGTAGTGCTCCCCACCTCTCAGCTCCAGCCACTCATCACCATGGGGGGATCTGGGGTGCAGGGTGATGTGGGGTCACATCTGGTTTTCTTAAAAGAGAAGTGGTGAGGTGCCTGGGTGGTTCAGTTAGTTAAGCGCCCAACTCACAGTTCATGAGATCGAGCCCTACCTCGTGCTGTGTGCCACCACAGTCGACAGCATGGAACCTGCTTGGGATTCCCTCTCTCCCTCTCTCTGCCCCTCCCCCCTCTCAAAATAAATAAATAAACTTAAAGAAAAAAAGAAAAGAGAAGTGGTGATTTAGATATTTATGTGAAATCTCCTGAGTTTAAATGTACTGGGTTGCATATTATCCTCCCCAAATTCATGTTTATCAGGAACCTCAAAATGTGACCTTATTTGGAAATATGGGAGGAAGGAAGACTGTGGGAGGGCAGCCTGCTGGTGTGAGGGGCAAGTTCACGTGCTGGTGGGAAGGGGCCAGGAGGGAGAGGAGCTGACAGATGAGGAGGTGCATGGCTGGGGGGGTGGAGGTGGTTTTGGGCAGGAGGAAGGATCCTGCTTTTTAGAGGGACAGAAGGGCAAGGGCAAGGACGGTGGAGGACGTTGGCAACTGGTAAAAGGGGAAGCTGGGGGTCACAGCGGACTGATGCAGAGTCTGGGGCCACCTGCTGAGAGTGAGGCAAAGGGGTGAGGGTGGTATACAGGTGGTGCACATTCACTATCAGTGGGCACAGCAGGGGCTGACCAGGAGGCCCCAAAGCTCACTTTCCTACAAAGGTGTCACTGTCCCTCGCACACATTCTTCTTGAGGTGCGTGGTTGGGGGTGGGAGGGGCTTTGTCCCCAAGTTATTGTTGCCTGAAAGACCAGCTGTATCAGGGTGTGTGTGTCCCCCTTCAACTCTACAAAGCCTGGCAGTAGATTTAAGTCTCATTTCCTGAGTATCAGCTGTGTTGGAGGCACTGGAACATGCCTCATTTCTTTTACTCTTTGAAGTAATTCTGTGAGAGCATTATCATTCCTCTTTTAGAAATAATAACAGAGCTCCTTGCTTGGAACATCCTGTGTGCCAGGCTGGTCCTGTGCACTGGTCACCTCATTTCATCCTCCTACCCCCTCCTCCCCACCTCATTGAGGAAGAAAGGATTGCTGTTACCCTCATTTTGCAGATGAAGAGGGCAGGAAGGAGAGGGAGGTTAAGTATCTCATCCAGGGGGACTCAGGAGTAATCGGAGACCAGGCTTTCAAAGACAGGTACAGCCCCTTTCCGATGCCAATGTGTGCCTCTCCCATGCAATCCGTTTGGTGTGCTCTTTGTCCAGATGTTTGTCACTGAAGGCTGGAAACTGTGGGTATGTGAGCGGAACCAGGATCTCTTCTCTTTGTCCCTGACAGGAACAGCGAGCATGTCCAACAGAACTCCCACCCCTGTCCAGCTCTGGTCAGTCATTCCCTCAGTGAGCTGCTTGGCCATGAAAACATGCTGCTGACCCCCCGGCTGCCTCTCCAGCCCAGGGCCTGGCAGCAGGCTGTGCTCAGTGGGAAAGGGCCGAACCAAACTTTAGCAACTTGGGCTGAGCACGCACTTTCTGCCCCCTGCTGAGGCAGCTGGCATGGTAGAAGAAAGGGACAAGCGACCTGATTTTGCATTTTGGCTCTGCTATACCCTGGCTGTAGACCTGGATGCTAAGTCATGCAATCTTTCCCAGCCTGTTTCCCCAACTCTAACATGGGGGGAGTAGTTCTCAGCAGCACTCCGCAAACCTGGAATCCAAGGGCGCCTCTCCATGTTGTGAGGATTCAACAACAAAGATAAATAATAACCCTTGGCATTTGTTGAGTGTTTACTATGTGCCGAGAGCTAGTCTAGCGCTTTGCCTGTCGTCTCATTTAACCCTTATAACAACCCTGTGAGGCAGGGAAGGAAAACAAGGCACAGAGAAGTTAAATCCCCCAGCCAGTAAACGATCTAGGGCCAATTCTGTGACTTCGCTGACCATGTAATTTGTCATCCTGAGTTTCTTCATCTCTGAAATGGGTTCATTATACTTACATCACAAGGTGAGCCAGCGGCACGCTGCACAAGTGAGGAATTCTCTCACTGTGAGTAGTGCTTCCTTCCTTTATAATTCTGGGGCCTCCAGGCTCTCCCTGAGTGCCGGGCTGTCAGTTTCCTCGCCACTCTCTCCATTTTTCTGCCACCTCTTTTTTGTGTACTTTGTATCCCTCTCTAGGTCTTTCTCCCAGTGTCCTACCCTCTCCCACCCCCATCCCCAAGAGCCTCTCGGTTTTCTCCGCCTGTCCTCTGCTGCCCCTGTGTGGCTAGAGCTGGAAAGGCCGCTCCTCGCGGCGCCACCCCTTCCAGGCCGCGGCGCAGCTGAGGACGCAGCTGGAGGTGAGCGCGGGTGCATCCAGATGCGGAGCTCGCGCTGGGGACTCGCTCTCTGCATCCGACTGGCAGAGGGTCTGGGTTTGGCACCGAGCCTTAGACTTGACTCACCCCTGGATTTATCCTGACTTCGTGTTGGTGCGGGGGACAGATGCCTGGTTCTAACCTAGGATCTAAGCGAGCCCCTCCGGGAGTAGCCTCTTTCAAATCTTCAGCCCCAAGGAGGGCCTTGGCCTTCGTGCTGTGCGCGTACCTGCCGCCTCTAGGATTTGGTGAAATTTGAGCTCCAGAACTATCATAGTCTTTTGCTAGCTTTTTTCGCCCTGCGGACCCTTCCAATACACACCAGGTGCTCTCCATCTTTAATAGTCGCTGTTGGAAGGTTAAAAACGCGTTCGGAGAGGAATGCTTTTGCCTTCATGGCACATTGCCAATGAGCAGCATCTCCTATTATTTTTCGTACACCGCCCAGCTCCTTCTCAGAGCTTAGTTATCTTCCCGTCAGAAACCTGATAAATATCCCATTCTTAAATTGTTTTACATGGTTTCACAACATTTAACTCTTTCATGTGCTTAAATATATTTTAAAATTGCACAAGAAATATATGGTCATTGTAGAAAGATTAGAGAACATAACAAAGGACTTCCAATTAAAGATGACAGGTTGGATACACATGCTCTTTCCTGAAACTCCAGGAAAAATGACAGCGGATGGTTTTATTAAAATATTTAAAGCCACAAGGACAAAGGGAACAGGAGACAAGATGACAGCAGCTTTTGGAAGCTGGGAGTGGAGCTCAGACATTTAGCTCGACAGACTTGGAAAGGTGCATCTTAAACCGCAGTGGGTTTGCTAGATTTACAAGCAGCCAGATTCTACCTTGGGAACTCCGAAAAGGCTCGGGTACTTCTAGAAGTAGGTGTGGCTGAAAGCCGAGAGCAGTTAGACCCCCTGGTTTCTTCCCCCTGAGCCCAGACTACCCCCTCCCCCAACCTGGGCAGAGGACTGGAGGTTTATTCTTTGGAGAGGGTCTCTGGCCTGGGAGGAGGGGACTTGAGGGTGGGAAAACAGGAGATTAAGTGAATGTTGAGTCCCCAGCACAACACCACTTTCCCTGCCCCATTCAACTCCTGGCACCTGGCAACCAGGCAGACACCTCTAGGCAGGAGAGTGGAAGATGAAACTGGGAAGAGGGGTGGCGCCTAATGAAGTGGCCCCAGCAGGCCCCCTCCCCCAGGCCCATTGTCCACACCCCCGACCTATGCGCACACAGCTCCCAGTCAGCTTTAGAATTTTTCTTAACTGTGTGGAGTGGTTTTGTTTTGTTTTGTTTTGTTTTTTGGCCTAATTTCAGACTTAGAGAAAAATTGCAAGAATTCCTGTCTACTCTTCACCAAATTCCCCTAATATCAACATATTATTTTTTCACTGAACATGATGCCCCTTTGCCCCTGAATAATTCAGTGTGTTTCTCAAAACTGAGGACATTCTTTTTAACATTGAAATTAACATTGATTCAGGGCTATTATATCTACAGACCTTATTCAGATTTAGCCAACTGTGCCAATAATGTCCTTTAGAGCAGAAAATCCCAGATCATGTGCTGCATTTAGTTGTCATGTCTCTTTAGGCTCCTTTAATCTGAAGCAATTCCTCAGTCTTTCTTTGCCACATTGACATTTTTTCAAGAGTACAGGACAGGTATTTTGCAGAATGTCCTTTAGTTTCAGTTTGTCTGATGTTTCCTCCTGAGGGAACCGTTGACAGCAATATCACACAAATGATGTTGTGTTAGTTCACATGTCAGGAGGCACATGACGCCCATTTATCCCTTTGCCAGTGATGTTAACTTTAATCACCTGCTTAAACGAGGTGTCTGCCAAATATCTTCAGTGTAAAGTTATTGTTTTTTCCTTTGTAATTAATAAATATTCATTATCCACCAGTTTTCAAATCATCGATTATTCTTGCCTGAATCAATTATTATACGGATGTTATCTGGAGATAATTTTCTAATGCCACCATTGCCTTTTATATTTATTAGTTATTTTCCTGGTACAAGGAAGAGCTTTCCCTCTTTATTTATTTATTTATTTATTTATTTATGAAGTTGTATTAATGTCATCTCATGGATTTTATTTCGATCAATGAGTTATATATAGTCTTACTATATATATGTATATTATGAAATATTATGCTCAATATATTATGCTATATGTGCATATTATGCTCAGTTCATTCTAGATTTATCCACCGGGAGCCCCTTTCTGCTGCCCCTTATGTCCATCGTAAGATGGACTTTCTGGCACTTTCTTGCATAAGGGGATATTCTGGACTCATCTACTACTTTCTCTGCCCTAGTTTGGGAATCAGCCATTTCATCAAGGAGGCTTGTTCTTTTACTAATGCCTCACGTAGAGACAGCAAAGACCCTCAGAGAGCCAAGGAGAGCATCTACTAGAAAAGACAGAGACAAAACAAAACAAATGAACAAACAAAAAGATAAAAGCTATGTGGCAGAAAGAGACTAGGTGGGGAGGTAAACACTCTTAAAAAAAAAAAATCCAACACTCTATCATGAATATTTTCAGAGAATCAAGAGAAGTTATTGAATCCACTAGAGAAGAGAATGCCATAAAAAGAATGATCAGGAAGAAAAAAGTCTTGGATGTTAAATATCGGAGAGCATAAATGAAAAAATCAGTTGAGGAGGTATGAGACAAATCTGAAGAGATACTTTGAAAGGTGAGGCAAAAAGACAGAGATGGAAAACAAGAGCAAATATATACCAAGGTCCAAACTCTGAAAGGTGGGAGTCTTAGAAAAAGGTCCATGGTAAGAGTGGGTGGGTGTTGGTAGATGTTGGCAATCTCTGCCTTTGTAGAACTAGGGATATAGCTGTTGCTTTGGGTATGTGAAGGCTGTTGAGCAGCAGTATGCTGGCAAATTTTTAACAACGAGCTCTCCAAAAATGGGTCCATATGCCTGCATCCATAAGTTCATTATACATTTTACTAATATGAGTAACAAAATTTACACATATTGTATATGTGATGACATATACAATATTCTTTTTTTTAGGTTATTCATTTATGTATTTATTATTTTTTTTAATATATGAAATTTATTGTCAAATTGGTTTCCATACAACACCCAGTGCTCATCCCAAAAGATGCCCTCTTCAATACCCATCACCCATCCTCCTCTCCCTCCCACCCCCCATCAACTCTCAGTTTGTTCTCAGTTTTTAAGAGTCTCTTATGCTTTGGCTCTCTCCCACTCTAACCTCTTTTTTTTTTTTTCCTTCCCCTCCCCCATGGGTTTCTGTTAAGTTTCTACAATATTCTTTATCATAAATTCTATCTAGCTAATTGATTCTCGTAGAATACTTCCACTGACTTTTGCCAAACTCTTATATCTGTAACTGATAGTTGCGATTCAACCATAATTTGACAAATGGAGTTGCATTCCAATGTGCTTTTTTTCATATAAATTTATTGTCATTAGATCTGATACATGTTCTTCTGTAAAACTGTTTCTCAAACCTCATATAAATTATAGTCATTAAATTTAAACCTCTTCAGCTTCACCACTACATATTTTGAAATTTCACCTCTTTTTTTTTAATTTCAAATTTTTATTTAAATTCTATTTAGTTAAACATGTGGTATAATATTAGTTTCAGGAGTAGAATTTAGTGATTAATCACTTACATACAACACCCACTGCTCATCACAACATGTGCCCTTCTTTAAAAAAATTTTTTTTAACGTTTATTTACTTTTGAGACAGAGAGAGACAGAGGATGAACGGGGGAGGGTCAGAGAGAGAGAGGGAGACACAGAATCTGAAACAGGCTCCAGGCTCTGAGCTGTCAGCACAGAGCCCAACTCGGGGCTCAAACTCACCAGCCGTGAGATCATGACCTGAGCCGAAGTCGGACGCTTAACCGACTGAGCCATCCAGGCACCCCAACATGTGCCCTTCTTAATACCATTACCTATTTAACCCATTCCTGCCCACCTCTCCTCCAGTAACCTTCAGGTTTTTTTCTATTGTTAAGAGTCTATTTCATGATTTGCCCCTCTCTTTTCCCCTATGTTCATCTGTTTGTTTCTTAAATTCCACATATGAGTGAAATCATATAGTATTTGTCTTTATCTGACTGACTTGTTTCATTTAGCATAATACACTCTAGCTCCATCCATGTCACTGAAAATGGCAAGATTTCATTCTTTTTGATGGCTGAGTAATATTCCAGTGTGTGTGTGTGTGTGTGTGTGTGTGTACCATATCTTCTTTATCCATTCATCAATTGATGTACGTTTGAGCTCCTTCCATAATTTGGCTATTGTTGATAGTGCTGCTATAGACATTGGGGTGCATGTGCCCCTCTGAATCTGTATTTTTGTATCTTTTGGATAAATACCTAGTAGTGCAATTGCTGGGTTGTAGGGTAGTTCTATTTTTAACTTTTGGAGGAAACTCCATACTGTTTTCCAGAGTGGCTGCACCAGTTTGTATGGAATTTCACCTCTTTGTCAATGATGTGAATGACTTTTTTTGCTGCATTAGATAATAGTTTTCAAATGCTGGAAAAGTATTCCCTCAATAATCTGTATGATTTATAATGTGGTAGCAGCTATAGATCTGACATGTTTATAATCTGCATTATTAACATTTTCCCCACACGTTCTTATGTCTAGACCAGAGATCAGCCAACTCCTTCTGGAAAGGGCCAGATAGTAAATGTTTTAGGCTTTGTGAGACTCATATGGTCTCTGTTGCATATTCTCCTTTGTTATATCTTTTTCAACATTTTTAAAATGTAAAAATCATTCTTTTTTTTTTTTAATTTTTTTTTCAACGTTTATTTATTTTTGGGACAGAGAGAGACAGAGCGTGAACGGGGGAGGGGCAGAGAGAGAGGGAGACACAGAATCGGAAACAGGCTCCAGGCTCTGAGCCATCAGCCCAGAGCCCGACGCGGGGCTCGAACTCACGGACCGCGAGATCGTGACCTGGCTGAAGTCGGACGCTTAACCGACTGCGCCACCCAGGCGCCCCTAAAATGTAAAAATCATTCTTAAGTCACCATACAAAAATAGCATATTGGCTGTGGTTTGCTGATTCCTGGTCTAGACAATTAACAAAACAATAATTCAAGCCTGATGCTGTAATGTTTGCTAATTTCTGTGGTGTAAATACTCTCAGCATGGCTAATTTCAAGCTATCCCTGAATATGCTGGGGACTTGGGGAGTGATGTGAATTTGCATGCCATTATGTAGCATTTGTGCCATGCAGACACTGTAGATTTAAATCACCTCAAGAGTATAGCCAGCAGCAGAATGTAATAAAATAATTAGGAAGTAATACATTTTGAGTATGTATCATCTTTGTTTTTCTTTACAGCTTATTTGTGAATGGATATAATTTAATTTCTAGTAATGGTGGTGTTTAGCAACTGGGGAGCAGGCGAGGGGGTGGCAGAAGTCTGGTAGGGTGTTAGGGTGGGTTTAGTCTCTAATCAAGGTCAGAATTCAGTCTGTGACCTTCATCATAGCTCAGTCTTTGAGGGGCTCTGTCTGGGGTTAATTTTGGGGCTCAGTATATGCCTGAGAAAAGTTGAGTATCTCTCCTGGTGAAGCAGACTGACCCCTGCAAAACTGCAGTTTCAAACCCAGACCTCTACATTTACAAGTCAGGGAACCATGTCACAAATCCCAAGGCTAAGAAGAGGCTCAGAGTTAATGTGGCTCCCCACCCCTACGCGCCACTTCTGGGTGAAACTTCTCCTCCTGTTATCTCTGCATCTCCCACTAGAGGGCAGCAGAGACCTGACTAAAAAGGAAAATGTTTCCCGGAACCTTCACCCAGGACTCCCCACCATCTGAGGGCGGGGAGGTTTCCCTCTTTACTTGCACCACCACCTAGGTTCCTGGCTCAGCTTCTAGGATCATGGAGCCAGACTCTGGAAACCCGGCTGACCCTGACCCTTAACCCTTTGCTCTCCTCAGCCCTGTCCCTGTCTCTGTGGCTAAATCATACACTCTGGGAGGTTGAAGTGGGATTGATTACGTTTGTACTCCCAGTGCCTGGCATAGAGCCCAGCACTGAGTGAGTGCTTAGGAAATGTTTATTGAATCAGTACTTAGAGGGTGGGGCAATGCAGTATATGGAAAAGAACCTGGTTTTAGACATGATTTAAAGTCTAGCTCTAGCTGTGTGACCTTAAGCAAATCAAGTAACCTGTCTGAGCCTTTGATTCACTATTTGTAAGAGGGAACACTGGTATCTAACTTGAAGTTCTGTTGTGAGGATTGAATGAAATGACAAGGGGGAAGAGCCAGTATACACTGGATGCTTAATAAGTGGAGAAATTATTATGATGTAGTTTTGAGGAATGGTAAGTAATCAGATGTGGATAAAAGAATAGATGGGAGATGGAAGATGTGATTGCCAGAGGAGGCTGAAGGTCATGAAAAAGCCTGAATGTCATGTTGAGGACATAGGGTTTTCTGTCTACAACAGAGAGCGCCTGAGGTGTTCTTCAATCTACTTGGTGAGGTGAAACCAAGACACAGCAAACCTCTTGTCTCAGCTCCTTGGCACTCTTACTTATTGCAAACACACACACACACACACACACACGCGTGTGCGCACACACACACACACACACAGCCATACACACGTACTTCATTTGGAAATTACTTCAAATTATGGAAGAGTTGCAAATATAGTAGGAAGGCTACTATATATACTTCTTATCCAGAAGTACCTATTGTAAATTGTCAATTTGCTTTATCATTTCCCCCCTCCCTCTCTTTGTATATTGTTATTTCCGTTCCATATGAGAGTAAGTTGCATACACCGTGACCCTTTGCCTCTAAATACTTGAGTGTAGACTCTGCGTGTTCTTTCTCCGCTGCTATGGCCACTCCGGTTCCTTCTCACCAGACATGCCAGTTGTTGAGCTGGACACGAACTTGCCCAAAACAGCGGCGTGCCCACAGGACTGGTAGAGCGACTCGGCACAGCCAGTGCAGCCATCCGGGGCCAACCTGAAGACTATGTGAGCATGATGGTGTGACCAGGTCTGGCCTTGGTGGTGAACAGCTCCACTGAGCCCTGTGTGCAACTGCTCATCTTTTCCATCCCATGTGGAGGACACTGCAGAGGAGAACTGCAGTCACAAAGCCCAATTCTTCAAGTCCCTCACCAAGGAGCTGGACCTGGGCCAGGATCCGATAATTATCTGCTTTCCCCCCCTGGAACCCTGGCAGATTGGCAAGAAAGGGACAGTCATGACTGTTCTATGATTGGCACAGAGGGCATCTGTGAGCTGCCTGCCCCTTGCAGAGAGTCCTCCTGGTAGAGGAAGGGCCTGGTGGATACCAGCTTCTGAAACC
This sequence comes from Prionailurus bengalensis, assembly GCF_016509475.1. Taxonomy (NCBI): domain Eukaryota; kingdom Metazoa; phylum Chordata; class Mammalia; order Carnivora; family Felidae; genus Prionailurus; species Prionailurus bengalensis. Next base: position 40,325,184 of record NC_057345.1, on the reverse strand, counting down.
CTTCATGCAGATGTGCCAGTGACATTACAGTCCTCCTCTTCTCACCCGCATGTCAAATAAATCAAGAAAGCCTTGTTTTTCATAAACAAATAAATACTTCAGTGTATACTTTTGAAGGGTAAGAATATTTTCTTACGTAAGCACAGGACAGTTAACAACTTTAGTAATTTTGTCATTGGTAAGATGCTTGTATCAATTATGACTATGTCAGCAGGAATAATGGCCCCCCCAAAGATGTCTACATCCTAAATAAATTTGGGTTGTTTTAAGCCATTAAATTTGTGATTATTTGTTACAGCAGCAATAGAAAATTAACACTAATAGTTTCATCAGTTCTGACTGTATTCCCATTTTGTCAATTGACCCAGTAATTTTCTTTTTTTAAATTTATTTTTTAAAATTTACATCCAAGTTAGCATATAGTGAAACAATGATTTCAGGAGTAGATTCCTTATCCCCTTACCCATTTAGCCCATCCTCCCTCCCACAATCCCTCCAGCAACCTTCTGTTCTCTTTATTTAAGATTCTCTTATGTTTTTGTCTCCCTCCATGTTTTTATATTATTTTTGCTTCCCTTCCCTTATGTTCATCTGTTTTGTATCTTAAAGTCCTCATATAAGTGAAGTCGTATGATATTTATCTTCCTCTGACTGACTAATTTTGCTTAGCATAATACCCTCTAGTTCCATCCACATAGTTGCAAATGGCAAGATTTCATTCTTTTGGACTGCCGAGTAACACTCCATTGTATATATATACCACATCTTTATCCACACATTCATCGATGGACAATTGGGGTCTTTCCATACGTTGGCTATTGTTGATAGTGCTGCTATAAACATTGGGTGCATGTGTCCTTCGAAACAGCACACCTGTATCCCTTGGATAAATACCTAGTAGTGCAATTACTGGGTTGTAGGGTAGTTCTATTTTTAATTTTTTGAGGAAACTTCATACTGTTTTCCAGAGTGGCTGCACCAGTTTGCATTCCCACCAGCAGTGCAAAAGAGATCCTCTTTCTCCACATCCTCGCCAACATCTGTTGTTGCCTGAGTTGTTCATGTTAGCCATTCTGACAGGTGTGAGGTGGTATCTCATTGTGGTTCTGATTTGTATTTCCCTGATGATGAGTAATCTTGAGCATTTTTTCATGTGTCGGTTGGCCATCTGGATGTCTTCTTTGGAGAAGTGTCTATTCATGCCTTTTGCCAATTTCTTCATTGGATTATTTGTTTTTTGAGTGTTGAGTTTGATAAGTTCTTTATAGATTTTGGATACTAACCCTTTATCTGATATGCCATTTGCAAATATCTTCTCTCATTCCATCGGTTGCCTTTTAGTTTTGCTGATTGTTTCCTTCTCTGTGCAGAAGCTTTTTATGTTGAGGAGGTCCCAGTAGTTCATTTTTGCTTTTGTTTCCCTTGCCTCTGGAGATGTGTTGAGTAAGAAGTTGCTGTGGCCAAGGTCAAAGAGATTTTTGCCTGCTTTCTCCTCGAGGATTTTGATGGCTTCCTGTCTTACATTTAAGTCTTTCATCCATTTTGAGCTTATTTCTGTATATGGTGTAAGATAGGTCCAGATTCATTCTTCTGCATGTGGCGGTCCAGTTTTCCCAGCACCACTTGCTGAAGAGACTGTCTTTATTCCAGTGGATATTCTTTCCTGCTTTGTCAAAGATTAGTTGGCCATGCATTTGTGTGTCCATTTCTGGGTTCTTTATCTGTTCCATTGATCTGAGTGTCTGTTCTTGTGCCAGCACCATACTGTCTTGATGATTAGCTTTGTAGTATAGCTTGAAGTCTGGGATTGTGATGCCTCCTGCTTTGGTTTTCTTTTTTGAGATTGCTTTGGCTATTTGGGATCTTTTTTGTTTCCGTACAAATTTTAGGATTATTTGTTGTAGCTCTGTGAAGAACGTTGGTGTTACTTTGACAGGAATTGCATTGAATATATAGATTGCTTTGGGTAGTATCGACATTTTATTTTATTTTTTTTAATTTTTTTTTCAACGTTTATTTATTTTTTGGGACAGAGAGAGACAGAGCATGAACGGGGGAGGGGCAGAGAGAGAGGGAGACACAGAATCGGAAACAGGCTCCAGGCTCTGAGCCATCAGCCCAGAGCCCGACGCGGGGCTCAAACTCACGGACCGCGAGATCATGACCTGGCTGAAGTCGGACGCTTAACCGACTGCGCCACCCAGGCGCCCAGGTAGTATCGACATTTTAACAATATTTGTTCTTCCTATCCAGGAACATAGAATATTCTTCCATTTTTTTGTGTCTTCAATTTCTTTCATAAGCTTTCTATAGTTTTCAGTGTATAGATTTTTCACCTCTTTGGTTAGATTTATTCCTAGGTATTTTATGGGTTTTGGTGCAATTATAAATGGAATTGATTCCTTGATTTCTCTTTCTGTTGCTTCATTGTTGGTGTATAGGAATGCAACCAATTTCTGTGCATTGATTTTATATCCTGCAACTTTGCTGAATTCATGGATCAGTTCTAGCAGTTTTTTGGTGGAATCTTTGGGTTTTCCATATAGAGGATCATATCTGGGAAGAGTGAAAGGTTGACCTCCTCCTGGCCGATTGGGATGCCTTTTATTTCTTTGTGTTGTCTGATTGCAGAGGTTAAGTCCTCCAATATTATGTTGAATAACAGTGGTGAGAGTGGACATCCTTGTTTTCTTCCTGACCTTATGGGGAACGCTCTCAGTTTTTCCCCATTGAGGATGATATCAGTGTTGGCTCATTCATATATGGCTTTTATGATCTCGAGGTATGCTCCTTCTATCCCTACTTTCTCAAGGGTTTTTATCAAGAAAGGATGCTGTATTTTGTCAAATGCTTTCTCTGCATCTATTGAGAGGATCATGTGGTTCTTGTCCTTTCTTTTATTGACATGATTAATCATGTTAATTGTTTTGTGGATATTGAACCAGCCCTACATCCCAGGTATAAATCCCACTTGGACGTGGTGAATAATTTTTTTAATGTATTGTTGGATTCAGTTGGTTAATATCTTGTTGAGGATTTTTGCATCCATGTTCATCAGGGAAATTGGTCTATAGTTCCCCTTTTAGTGGGGTCTCTGTCTGGTTTTGGAATCAAGGTAATGCTGGCTTCACAGAAAGAGTTTGGAAGCTTTCCTTCCATTTCTATTTTTTGGAACTGTTTCAAGAGAATAGATGTTAACTTTTCCTTAAATGTTTGGTAGAATTCCCCCTGGAAAGCCATCTGGCCCTGGACTCTTGTTTTTGGCAGATTTTTGATTACTAATTCGATTTCCTTACTGGTTGTTGGTCTGTTCAAATTTTCTATTTCTTTCTGTTTCAGTTTTGGTAGTGTATATGTTTCTAGGAGTTTTTCCATTTCTTTCAGATTACCCATTTATTGGCATATAATTGCTCAGAGTATTCTCTTATTATTGTTTTTATTTCTGTTGTGTTGGCTGTGATCTCTCCTCTTTGATTCTTGATTTTATTTATTTGGGTCCTTTCCTTTTTCTTTTTGATCAAACTGGCTAGGGGTTTATCAATTTTGTTAATTCTTTCAAAGAACCAGCTTCTGGTTTCATTGATCTGTTCTACTGTGTTTTTGGTTTCGATAGCATTAATTTCTGCTCTAATCTTTATTATTTCCTGTCTTCTGCTAGTTTTGGGTTTTATTTGCTGTTCTTTTTCCAGATCCTTAAGGCATAAGGTTAGGTTGTGTATCTGAGATCTTTCTTCCTTCTTTAGGACGGCCTGGATTGCTATATACTTTACTCTTATGACCGCCTTTGCTGCATCCCAGAGGTTTTGGGTTGTGGTGTTATCATTTTCATTGGCTTCCATATACTTTTTAATTTTCTCTTTAACTGCTTGGTTAGCCCATTCATTCTTTAGTAGGATGTTCTTCAGTCTCCAAGTATTTGTTACCTTTCCAAATTTTTTCTTGTGGTTGATTTCGAGTTTTATAGCATTGTGGTCTGAAAATATGCACGGTATGATCTCAATCTTCTTGTACTTACTTAGGGCTGATTTGTGTCCCAGTATATGGTCTATTCTGGAGAACGTTCCATGTGCACTGGAGAAGAATGTATATTCTGCTGCTTTAGGCTGAAATGTTCTGAATATATCTGTTAAGTCCATCTGGTCCAGTGTGTCTTTCAAAGCCATTGCTTCCTTGTTGATTTTTTGATTAGATGATCTGTCCATTGCTGTGAGTGGGGTGTTGAAGTCTCCTATCATTATGGTATTACTATCGATGAGTTTCTTTATGTTTGTGATTAATTGATTTATATATTTGGGTGCTCACACATTTGGCGCATAAATGTTTACAATTGTTAGGTCTTCTTGGTGGATAGACCCCTTAATTATGTTATAATGCCCTTCTGCATCTCTTGATACAGTCTTTATTTTAAAGTCTAAATTGTCTGATATAAGTATGGCTACTCTGGCTTTCTTTTGGTGACCATTAGCATGATAGATGGTTCTCCATCCCCTTACTTTCAATCTGAAGGTGTCTTTAGGTCTAAAGTGGGTCTCTTGTAAAAAGCATATAGATGGATCTTGTTTTCTTATCCATTCTGTTACCCTATGTCTTTTGATTGGAGTGTTTAGTCCATTGATGTTTAGAGTGAGTACTGAAAGATATGAATTGATTGCCATTATGATGCTGTCGAGTTGGAGTTTCTGGTGGTGTTCTCTGGTCCTTTCTAATCTTTTGTTGCTTTTGGTATTTATTTACATATATATATATATTTTTTTTTTTTCATCTCTTCTCCCCTGAGAAAGTCCCCCTTAAAATTTCTTGCAGGGCTGGTTTAGTGGTCACAAACTCCTTTAATTTTTGTTTGTCTGGGAAACTTCTTATCTCTCCTTCTATTTTGAATGACAGCCTTGCTGGATAAAGAATTCTTGGCTACATATTTTTCTGATTCAGCACACTGAATATATCCCACCACTCCTTTCTGGCCTGCCAAGTTTCTGTGGATAGGTCTCCTGCAAACCTGATCTGTCTTCCCTTGTAGGTTAAGGACTTTTTTTCCCTTGCTGCTTTCATGATTCTCTTCTTGCCTGAGTATTTTGTGAATTTGACTATGATATGCCTTGTTGGTGGTCAGTTTTTGTTGAATCTAATGGGGGTCCTCTGTGCTTCCTGGATTTTGATGTCTCTGTTTTTCCCCAGGTTAAGAAAGTTTTCCACTATTATTTGCTCACATAACCCTTCTACCCCTATTTCTCTCTCTTCCTCTTCTGGGACCCCTATGATTATGATGTTGTTCCTTTTTAATGAGTCACTGATTTGTCTAATTCTTAAATTGTGCTCTTTTGCCTTAATCTCCCTCTTTTTTTCTGCTTCATTATTCTCTACAAGTTTGTCCTCTATATCGCTGATTCTCTGTTCTGCTTCGTCCATCCTTGCCGCTGCTACATCCATCCATGATTGCAGCTCAGTTATAGCATTTTTAATTACATTCTGGCTATTTTTTACTTCTTTTATCTCTGCAGAAAGGGATTCTAATGTATTTTCGACTCTAGCTAGTATTCTTATTATTGTGATTCTAAATACTGGTTCAGACATCTTGCTTGTATCTGTGTTGATTAAGTCCCTGGCTATTGTTTCTTCCTGCTCTTTCTTTTGGGGTGAATTCCTTCATTTAGTCATTTTGAAGGAAGAAAAGGAATTAATAAGGTAAAAAATTTAAAATTAAAAAATTAAAAACAACACACACACACACACACACACAAATCAAATAAATGATGTTAGATCCTAGGTGTGTTTTGATCTGGTTGTTGAAAGGAGCTTGATAGATTAAAGAAACAAGGGGGGAAAAAGGAAAATGTTTGAAAATTTGAAAAAATGAATACACGAAGTGGAATAAAATGAAATGATGGAAGTAAAATGGAATTTTAAAAATTTACAAAAAATAAAAATATAGTATAAAAATGAAAGAAAAATATTTTTAATAAAAATTGAAAATAACAATAATTTTTTTCTCTTTCTGTATTCAAGAAAAAGAAACAAAAAAGAAGAAAATAAATTGAATAGATGGACCAATGAACAGACTGAAATATGATTGAAATTACATCGTTTTCTCCTAGAAGTCAATGTATGAAGCTCTTTATAGTCAGTAAACTAAGCAGGCAGAGACTTGTGTTCCTAAAGAGCAAGGTTGGCCCATGGGGCGCCTGGGTGGCTCAGTCGGTTAAGTGGCCGACTTCGGCTCAGGTCATGATCTCGCGGTCCGTGAGTTCGAGCCCCGCGTCGGGCTCTGTGCTGACAGCTCAGAGCCTGGAGCCTGTTTCAGATTCTGTGTCTCCCTCTCTCTGACCCTCCCCTGTTCATGCTCTGTCTCTCCCTGTCTCAAAAATAAATAAAATGTTAAAAAAAAAAAAAAAGGCAAAAAAAGAGCAAGGTTGGCCCAGTTGGGCGGGGCTTAGTGTAATGGCTCCGTTCCCCACTAGATGGTGCTGCTTAGCCTACTGGGGTAGATTGCTGTGGAGCTTGCAGGTGTGTATGTGTATGCGCATGCGTAGGGTGGGGCGGAGGGTGAAAATGGCGTCACCGATCTACCCAGACTCTAGTATTCGGGCGCTGTTCTGATCGGCAACTGCATGCCTATCCTTTGTCTCCAGCTTCCGTCCACTCCCTGCTTTTACGCTGTCTGTGACCAAGCTGTCAGGTTGCCAGGTTGTACCTCCCTTCTGAGTTTTATCGCGGATCGGCTGTGTTTACCGACCCCTCGCTTCTGAGGGACTGCGGCTTTGACTCGTTCTGCCGCTCTTTGGGAGGGTCTCACCGAACAATGGCCGGGTGCCAGCTGCACCCAGGAACGTTTGTGGGACCTTGCTGCTGCCGATGCCCGAGACTGCGGCTGTGTGCTAGCCCACTCCAGAAAAAGTTCACGCAATCATGTAGCCACAGCGTTTCAGGGATCATGGAAAATCACAACATACCTCTGGCATAAGGCTTAGCCCTTAACGACCTTGTTCCAGCACCCGTGAATGTGATTGTTCTCTGAAGTCTGCTGGGACCGGGTGGCCGCACAGCCTGAACCCAGTGTCCTTCCAGCAGGGGAACCACCTCTCTCCATGTAGCCCAAAGACTCCCTGGACTTCACTCTGCTCCTGGGGATTCGCCCTTCCCACCAGAGCACCACCAGGTATCGAGCTGTGGAGTTGCAGACTCTGCACTCCCCTTGTTTCAGTCTTAATGGAATTTAAACCCTCTCCTTTCTCCCTTTTTAGTTCAGTCCCTGTGGCTGTTTCCACTTTTCCACTTTCTCTCCAGCTGCTTTTGGGGGGTGCTTTTCCCATACTCCCCTCCCCAACACCCTGTCTCCGTCCTCTCTCCTCAAGCAAAAACAGCTCCCTGCTCTCTGTGGCTTCTTTCTCCCCCAGCTCACCTCTCTGTACCCCATACCTGCTGAGTTCTGTGGTTCAGGTTGTGCAGATTGTTGTGTTAATCCTCAAATCAGTTTTCTAGGTGTGTAGAATGGTTAGTGTTGGTCTGGCTGTATTTCATGGATGCAAGATGCAAAAAAACCTACCATGCTGTTCTGCCATTTTGGCTTTTCCCCCCGACCAGTAATATTCTTTATGGCATTTTGTCTCTCCAGTAGATGATCACGCATTCTATTTAATTGTCATATCTCTTTAGTCTTCTTTTTTAAATGTTTATTTATATATTTTGAGATAGAGAGGGGTGAGGAAGGGGCAGAGAGAGATGGAGACTGAGAATCCCAAGCAGGCTACTCACTGTCAGTACAGAGCCTGATGCAGGGCTTCATCCCATGAACCATGAGATCTTGACCTGAGCTGAAATCAAGAGTTGAGCACTCAACCTACCACCCAAATGCCCCATCTCTTTGGTCTTCTATAACTTGGAATAGTTTCTCAGCGTTTATCTTTTATGAAAATGGCATTTTTGAAGACACAGTCTGCCCCTGCCCCCTGCTCCCTGCTCCTTCTTTAGTAGAATGCTTCTCATTTTGGGTTTGTCTGATGTTCCTTTGTAATTAGATTCAGCTGCTGCACCAGTGGCTATAACACTGCATAAATGATGTTGTGTCCTTCTCAGGGACACATCAGGAAGCACTTGATGTCTGTCTACCTGTCACTGGTGATGTTCATTTTGATCCCCCAGTCGAGGTGTTTTTGATACTGGGTGCCACCAAGAAGGGTTCTGTATGGTGAGAACTGGTGTAGTTTGCATCAAGGTTGTCATTGCTCTGTTGGGAACTGGGCACCAGGAGATAAGTGATACCTCATATGTGGTATGCAGCCCACATAGCCTCCCAGGAAGCTCCCAGGCTAGTGGGAAGCCAAACAAGGTGACTCACTCATGCATGCATGCATTTCACAAGTATTGATTGAGCACCTATGTGGGTGGGGCTAGGATACAAGGGTGAGCAAGAGAGAGCTGGTGTTTACCTTCATGTGGCTCACAGTCTAGTGGAGAGGATGGACACTGCAAAAATAAATAAATAAATAGAAAAGAAAAGATTGCTGTGTCCTCAGTGTCTAGACCCTTGCCTGTCACACAGAGCTGCTCACAGGAGAAGAAAGTGTGGCTCAGAGAGGGAAGACAGCTCCCTCTGGCCCGCCCAGCTGGCTTTGGGGGTTGTAAGTCCTGCCTCTCCCCAGCAGAGTGGGCCAGCAAGTTGGAGTTTCCAATCCGTGGGCAGCTAGGGGTTGGTTCATCTCGGAAGGAGCTGTTCCCTCTGTCTTCATGCTGCACTGCCTCCTCTCCCTATCCTGCTCTGGGGCTTGGGGGGCCCTGATTGGGCCTGTTGTTATTTAGTCAGCAATAATATTGGATTTACTTTCATCTCTGAATTGCATCAAATGTCGCCAGTGACATTTCGTTGACACACAAGGAGGAGGCTGGCATTTTTAGATTGTCAGCGTGTTATAGATGTAGAAGCGGATTGTGTTGGGGTGTCTAGTTTATTGTTAATTAGATGGAACAGGCAAGGCCTCCTCAGTGAGCGTGGGGATAAGCCCTTCCCCAACACCTGCTTCAGACTGACTTCAAACCCCCTCCCAGAAATTAATGAGGCCACCAATTTTCCCATTGTAATGGGGAATTCATTTCAGAAGTTTGGGGGGCAAACAACAAAGTGAGTTGTTCTCTATCTGTGGGTCTCTTTAATATTTCAATTATGTCCCGAAAGCTTTCCATCTTCTTCCTTTATAAGTGAGAGAGAAAATGAAGACAGTTTGTTGTGGACAGTGTTTCACACTAGTTCAGTACTTCCACATCAACAGATACTTATTGAATGCGCACTAGCTGCCTGGCCCCAGGTGTATTCCTTTACCTCTCTGCCTTGGTTTTCTCATCTGTTAATTGGGGATAATAATAGTCTTAACTCAAGGGTGTTGTGAGAGGCAAATGAATTTAAATATCCAGAGTGCTTAGAACAGCACCTGGCACATCACAGGCACCATGTCCCTTTCTTCCACCACTGCTAGCGCTATGATTATCACAGCCAGTGTCGTGGGTGCTGAGGAAGTACTTTGTCCCTCTGGTAACTTATAATCTGATAGGGGAAATGGACATATCTACAACCAACTCCTCAGATCTAGGAGCTTCCATGATTATTTCAAAGCTTCCATGATTGTGGATCTTGCAAGTTCTATGACTTCACACTTATAAGATTCTCTGAATTCATGGTCCTGACACCCAACGGGGCTATGATTGTAAGGTTCTGTGACGCTAAGTGCAGAGAGGTGATCTGAGGTGACAAACACTGGCTTGTTGTTCACCAGGCCTGTTTTCCTCTCCTCCTGGGCACACAGACTGTTTTTGCAGCCTGCCTGTTGTTAGGTGTGGCCACGGGGCCAAGTTCCGGCTGAGGGAGGTGGGTGGAAGTGATGTGGGCCCTGCCAGGTCTGGCTGTGAAACCTCCCACGGAATACCCCACGTCTTCTTTCTCCCAGTCCTGACCCAATGGACACAATGCCACAGCCTACTGCCAACCGTGGGCAGAGCCACCATGTGGAAGGAGCCCAAGTCCCTGAATGAGCACGTGAAAGGTGGTCCAATCAGGAGTATGAGCAGGAACACATCTCCTATCATGTAAGCCACTGAGCTAATCGGCTTTTATCTAACTTGGCAGCTGGCAGTTTGGGGCAGATGAGGAGGCAGGTGAGAACCTTCCTGATGGAACCTTCTTCCCATCCTTTCCTTCTTATCTGCTGTCTGCATCAGTTCTTTTTCACCGCCTTCTCCAGCCCTACCCCTGGGTCACAGTGTCCGCAGCATGCAGGTCCAAGACTGCCCATCAGCAGCCCCAATTCAGATGTTAGCAGGAAGGGCACAAGACTGTATGCTGTGGTGATCACACCCCTGTTGTCCCGGCCCCTCCTTGCCCTGCAGCAAGCATGGGAACCCCGGCTGGGGCTGGTGTCATTGCTCTGAATGGGGCCGAGGAACCCATCCTATGGGCAGGCCCAGGCCTCTCGGGCCAGCCCCACCTCCTTTCTCTGTTGCAATGAGCAGGGCCCAGCTCTTTCCCTGGGCGGGCAGGAAGTGGGTCTTTGCTTATGCTCTCACCTCTGTCCTCACTTGTCCACACCTATGCCACCCTCTCCCTTTCCTCTCAGTGTGCTGCCAGGTGGGGCAGGCCGCCTCTCCCTGTCTAATAACATGGCCCCCAGCTCAGCCAGAATGTGGCCTGTTGACCCCGGCCACCCTCAGGAGAGGGCAGATTTTGCTTCAGTAGAATTAGGAGCATAGTCTGTTCCTTGTCAAAGGCAACTTTCTGTAATTTATACTTACATTTCACTGTGAGAGATTGTACGTTCAGCTTGTGCTAGCTTAAATACATGGGCACATAGTTAAGAGCCTTTGCTTGTGGGGTGCCTGGGTGGCTCAGTTGGTTGGGTGGCTGACTTCGGCTCAGGTCATGATCTCACGGTCTGTGAGTCTGTGAGTTCAAGCCTTGCATCAGGCTCTGTGCTGACAGCTCGGAGCCTGGAGCCTGTTTTGAGTTCTGTGTCTCCCCCTTTCTCTGCAAAAATAAATAAACATTAAAAAAAAAAAGAGCCTTTGCTTCTGCCAAGGTTTGGCTCAAAATCTGGGATCTGAATTTTAAAAACAACCTCCTAACTTCAGCTGCTAGGCTACAAAGGTAGTGGCGGTCAGGGGAGAGGGGCACGTGGAAGACCTACTGCTTCTCTATCTGGAAAGCTGGAGCTCCCAAGCCATCTCCTCCAGGCTGCCTGCCTTCATTCTCCCATACAGAGTTAGCTCATCCTTCCTCTAGGCCCATTTTCTTATCTGTAAAAGGCAGATGCCTTTTCTTGGGGTACACTAAAGTTTGAATGAGATGCTACATATAACATGAGCAGACTGGGGCCTGGTCCTAGTGAGCACCCAGTTCTATTAGCTGGGTGTAATGTTGGGGTGGGTGTAGGTGTTGGTGTTAGGATGGCTCATGGAGATTCCAGTCTTCATGGTGATGCACTGACATGCTGGGAAAAAGACCAGTGAAGAAAACTAGCTTCAGGAGACCAATATTAGGACTTGAAAAAGGGGGGACAAATGCTGCTGCTGGACTCTGGGAAGGGTGTCCATGAGGAGCAGTACCTGGGCTCAGTCATCTGTCTTCAGTGGAGGGAAGTACTTCTGAGCAGGGACCTGAAATAGTCTTCTAGTCTTCTGACCTAGCCCTCCAGCAAACACTCATCCTGGGTTCCTAAAGAGAATGGCACTTGTGCTTGGTAGAAACCCATAAATGAGAACTAGGGCAACTTGGAGGCCAGTTTACACCTAAAGAAATTCAAGTTCAGGGAGTGTAAGTTACTTCTCCAAGGTCACACAGCCATCAACTGGCAGAGCCAGGATTGGAATTGCAGTCTCCAGGTCTTTTCCTTGGTCTGGTCCAGGGCCCACATGAGTGAGGGCAGCAGCTGTATGGATGGAGGGCCCCAGAGCAGCCTCGCGGTTAGCACAGCTGGTGTGGGCAGCTGGGAAGCTCTGGATGCCACTGAACAGAAATCATGAGCCTCCCTAGGGGCCAAGAGAAGAGGCTGGGGTCTTTTGGATTCATCATTCCCTGTCCCTGGGACAGCCTTCTCCTCCAGCTGGCATGAAAGGGAAGCCAGCAACATCACACGGATACCTGCTCCCTGTGGATAAGTGCTTGTTTGCAAGGGCCATGTACGCTGCACATTTGCTTTATGTAAATAACAAAATAAAAAGGCAAGCTCTGCCACCATGCAGTTCTGCTGTCCTTTGGGGCAGGAGGCTTCCCACTGAAAGATGTTTAGGTACTAATGGATTCTACCTGAGTTGTCATCTAAACAGCAAACATCTTTGCAGCTGCATAAAATCTTTCCTGTTTCAGGTGGGTGGCCCGGGAGGTGCTGCGAGCTGGGCGGAGGGGGGGCTTTATGTGCTGTTATTTTTAGAACATGAAGGAAGGCCTTAGAGATCTGAGTGGATGTGGATGTTATAGAGAGGTTTTTTTTAGGTTGATACAATCTCAAAAAATGGAAAGAGGTTGAAAGAGGGTGATTCTTTAATGGCAGAGCCCAAGATAAAAAGCTTATATATTGATGTCACCTTTTTAACCTGAATTTTATAGGGATGAAATTTAGCATCTATCTTCCACTACATGTTGTCAACCTTATGGCTGTACCTGGAGTCTCACTGGGTCCCTGATGAGCCTGTCTGTGGCAATTTGCTCCAACACCTGTGTATTAGAGGCAGTCTAAGTGACACAAAGCTTTGAATAGAGCTTTTGTTTTTTTCTTTTCTTGTGGATGCTGCAAAGTCAGAAGATATGTGGGCAGCTGATCTCTGATTATTGGTGAGCTCATGAATAAGCTTGGGACAGGAATGTGTCCTGAGAACAGGGAAGGAAAGTCAGGGAGCCTCTGAGTCAACCCAAGTGATGGGAGATTATGGGATGGCCTCTGATCACCTGAATGGAGGCATCCTGTGGAGAGAAAGGCACACGTTGTTCCCTGAGACACAACTGGGCTTCCATGTCAGATTTGCCACTGGTGACTGTGAGACTGGGAAAGTCATTTCACTGTTCTGAGCATCAGATTTTTTTATTGGGGAGTAAATAATAGTCCCTGCCTTAAAGGAATGATATGAAATAAGGAATGTAAAGTTCCAACAACCAATGAGTGCTCCATAAATGCTGGTTTTACCCCCTCTGGTGACAGCTGGGTTTAATCTTAGGTGTACCATATTTCTGTATTTTCTTTCTGTCTCTCTGTGCCCACTGACTTAGAAGTTGGGCTAAGTAGAACGAAGACTCTGGGGGCAAGGATATTGTGAGTCCTGTTTCCTACTGAACATCTGACTTTAGGTTTGGAATGTGGTGGTACAGACTGTTCCCTGACATAAGTAATACTTCAGCTATAGATTAAGATGTAAAAGACTCAGTCCTTGATCCTTGGCTCACAGTAGGCTCTTAGTAATCATCTGTGCTGGAATGTTAGCTGATGAATCATCAACCAGTGCCTGTCCTCCAGAGCCCTCCTATTTAAGCTCCACACAGGAAACACGTAGGGACCACCTGCCCCTGAAAGGAGCTGAGCAGTTGTTGAAAACCTGTTGGACTCAGTCCTTCCGTTTCTTCAAGCACCACATGCTGGGGCTACACTGAGCCAAGAGGACCGAATGGTCTGAGGAGTCAGGAAGCCTTTACAGAGGAAGTGACATTTGAACTGGTCTTGAAGATGCAAAAGAGTTCTTCCAAAGGAGAAAGAAAACAGTGAGGTGGGAAAGTAGCACCTGTAAAGCCCAGGGGTGTGCAAGGTGAGTTGCAATTATAACCCAAGTGAAACCCAGCAGCTCTGCAATCCCAGGGGCAGCTGATGCTGCAGGTAAGACAGAGTCCTGCCGCCACCGAGTGGCAGTGGGGGATGGTGCTCATCGTAATATTAGCATTTATTAAGCACTTCATGTTTGCCTGGCACTATAGGTGTTCTACACATATTAACTTCTTTAATCTCTGTCAAGCTTATGAGGTAGCAGCTATCTATCTAACCCCACTTTAGAGATGAGGAAACTGATGCCCACAGGGGCTTAATAACTTACTGAGGGTCACATAGCTAACAACTTTAGAACAAGTACCCTGTATTTTCCTTTGCTTCATTTCAGTGCACTGCCTTATTTGAGGTCTCCCATGAGAGAAGTGTACAGACCACAGATCTATTACATGAAAAGGCCAGAATGAGCCACTAGTGTGGAAATCATTGTTCAGCTGGGGATGAGGAGGGGAGGGAAGAAGAAATTGCATGTGATGACAAGATGAAAAATTAGAGGTGGCTAAAACTAAGTACTGTTACTAAGTACTGTTACTCACACACTCGGGCCCACTCCCACACCTGTTTTTCTTCCTGTTTCTTCCTTTTTCCTCCCTGCTGGTTTTTAGGGCTCGTCACAGGTCGCTGGTGATAAGGGAATGACAGTATCCAGAGTGGCTTGCCTACCGGCACTGATCTGGAAGACAGCACCAACTCCCTGGTGTAGGAGTTACTTTAATTTCTGCCTTCCTCCTTTGTTTTTCTCTTCTGAGCCTCAACTTTAAATTACATCCCTCCCGGTTGATGGGGGGTGGGAGGGAGGGGAGGGTGGGTGATGGGTATTGAGGAGGGCACCTTTTGGGATGAGCACTGAGTGTTGTATGGAAACCAATTTGACAATAAACTTCATATAGTGAAAAAAAATAAAAAAAATAAATATCTCTTCAAGAAAAAAAAATTACATCCCTCCCCCCACCCCAACTTGTTGAAGACACTGCAGATCAGGAAGTTTGTCAATAGAGGTGGTGGGTTGGGGTGGCTGTGGGATGGAAGGGAGGGAGAGGGGAGCTAGAAGGGAGGGGAGGGGAGAGGTAAGGATGGAATGTGAGGGGGGAGAAGGGAAGAAGAAGGGAGGGGAAAGGAGGAGGAACTTGAAGGTGGAATGAGGGTGTCAGATGGATGGTGCTCTGGAGACTCTCTTCTCCATGCCTCTCTGTATGCCTCTGGGGGTTTAGTAGATAGGGATTTTCCTTCAGGTCCACAAAAGTGCCAGGAAAAGGCCTGGGGATGGACACTAGGAATCAACTCATGTGGGTCTAAGCAGTAACAACAATGCAGTTGTCACTGCATTGAAGTGAACTGAATGGACACTCATTGGAAGGGGCTGGGGTGTGGTCAGTGACTGTGGGTGAGGCTCAGCCCCAAGACTGTAGAGAAGGCATGGCTCCAGGGAGGGGTGGGTGGTGCCTGATTTTAGACTCCAGCTGACCTGTATTCAGATCCCAGCTTCTGCCACTCATTAGCAGTGTTACCTGGACAAATTACAAGTATCTCCAGGCCTCAGCTTCCCTTAGAAGAGCTGTTGTGAGGTTTGCATGATATAAATTGTACCAAGTACCTGGCAAAGTACAAGTTCCTTTCTTTTTCTCTACTGAGTATTAACTACTTGTGTGACTCTGGGCATATCATACCATTTCTCCAAACTTCAGTTTCTTGATAAAATGGGAGAACTGCCTCTTGTGCCTACCTCACAAGGTCAAGGTGAGGACTAAATGACACAAGGAGTATTTAAAGAACTGAACTAATGGGAGAAGTAGTTGAGGTATTAGTTGTGTTGCTTCCATCTGAAATCATTGTTCTGAGTGCTCAGGTTATAGAATCATAGAATCATCTACTCTTGCTTGACTGTGTCCCTGAAAACCTAAGTATTTGAAGAACAGGGGAATTTCTCTGTGGTAAGGGAGGCCTTTGGGTGTTTTCATGTTCTACATTTTGATCTCAGAGCTGGTTACACAGAGGCTTTGTGAAAATTCATCAAGGTGTACACTTACGATTAGTGCACTTTCTATATGTCTGTTATACATCAGTAAAAAAGTTTAGTTAAAAATATTTGTGTGCGCTGATTACATTTTTAATGATACTAATAAATTGTTAAAACTGTAAGATAGGTTAAGGGCATTTGTTTAAAATAGAGAAAGAATTCTTATTTTTTAGCTACATGTTGAAATATTTAGGGATGAAATGAAAAGAATTTTATTAAAAAACACCAAGGTTTGGGGAGAGGGTGAATGGGTAGGAATGTAGATGAATCTAGACTGGCCAGAGGTTAATAACTGATGAAGCTGGGAGACAGGTACATGCAGTTTCACTATACTCCTTACTTTTGTATATTTACATTTTTTTCATAATAAAAATGTTTTAAATATATTGAGAATTTTGTATACACCATGACCAGGTGGGATTTATTCCAGGTATGCAAGGCTGGTTCAATGTTCAAAAAATCAATTAATGAATCCATAATAACACATCAAAGTATAAAAATCAAATGGTCATATCAACAGATGTAGAAAAAGAATGTGACAAGATTCAACACTCATTCGTGACAAAAACTCTCAGCAAACTAGGACTAAATGGAAACTTCTTCACCTCAGTAAAGGATATCTACAAAAGCCTACAGCTAACACCACACTTAATGGTGAGACTAGAAGCTTTTCTGGTAAGATCAGGAAAAAGGCAACGATATCCCCTCTTACCACTCCTTTTCAACATCACAGTGGAAGTCTTAGCTAATGCAATAAGACAAGAAAGGAAATAAAAGTATACATACTTACAAGGAAGACATAAAAACAGATGACACGATCATCTATGTAGAAAATCTGAAAGAATCTACAAAAAGCTCCTGGAACTAATAAGAAATTACAGCAAGGTTGCAGGATACAAGGTTAAATATACAAAAGTCAATCACTTTCCTATATACCAGTAGCCAACAAGTAATGTTTGAAATAAAAAACACATTATCATTTACATTAGCAACCCCTTCATGAAATACTTACATATAAATCTAAAAATATGTATAAGATCTAGATGAGGAAAACTCTAAACCTCTGATGAAAGAGATCAAAGAAGAACTAAATAAAGGGAGAGATAGTCCATGCTTATGAATAGGAAGACTCAATATTTCAATTATTCCTAACTTGATCTATAGATTCAACACAATCCCCCCCCAAAATGCAAGTTATTTTGCATATGTCAACAAACTGATTGTAACTTTTATATGGAAAGGCAGAAGATCCAGAATATCCAACAAAATATTGAAGGAGAAGTACCAAGTCGGGTGACTGACACTACCCAAATTCAACACTTACTATAAAGCTACAGTATCTAATGATGTACTGACAAATGAATAGATCAATGGAACAGAATATAAAGCCAAGAAATAGATCCACTTAAATATGGTCAATTGGTCTTTCACAAAAGAGCAAAGGAAGTATAGTGGAGAAAAGATCATCTCTTCAATAAATCATGCTGGAACAACTTGATATCCACATTAAAAAAATGATCTAGACACAGACCTTAAATCTTTCACAAAAATTAACTCAAAATGGATAATAGACCTAAATGTGAAATACAAAGCTATAAAACCCTTAGAAGGAACCAAAGGAGAAAATCTAGTTGATTTTGGGTATGGTGATGACTTTTTAGATAAAACCCCAAAGGCACAATCCATGAAATAAATAATTGATAAACTGGACTTCGTTAAAATTAAAAGCTACTGTCAGTAATGACACCTTCAAGAGAATGAGAAGACAAGTCACAGACTGAGAGAAAATATTTGCAAAAGTCACAGCTGATAAAGGACTGTTACCCAAAATATACAAAGGACTCTTAACAATAGGAAAAATGAACAACCCAATTTAAAAATGGGCAAAAGACCTGAACAAATACCTCACTGAAGAAGATATACAGATGCCAAATAAATATATGAAAAGATGCTAAATCTCATATATTATTAGAGAATCACAAATTATAATACAACTGATAACACAGAAATACTAAAGATTATAAGAAACTATACACTAACAAATTAGGTCACCTAGGAGAAGTGGATAAATTCCTAGAAACATTCAACCTACCAAGACTCAATTATGAATAAATGGAAAATCTGAACAGATCAATTACTAGTAAGAAGACTGAATGAGTAATCAAAAATAGCCCAAAAAAGAAAAATTCAGAACCGGATAGCTTCACTGGCGATATCTAGCAAGAAAGAAGAATATGTACCAATCCTTTTCAAATTTGCCAAAAGAAAGAACAGGAGAGAACATGTCCAAACTCATTTTGTGGGACCAGAATTACCCTGATTCCAAAGAGAGGACATTACCAGAAAAGAAAATTACAGGCCAATATCTTTGATTAACACAGAGGCAAAAATCTCCAACGAAATGTTAATGAACTGAATTTGACAGTATGTTAAAAGGATCATACACCATAATCAGGTGGGATATATTCCAGGGATTCAAGGATGGGTTGACATATGGAAATCAATAAATGTGATATACCACATTAACAAAATGAAAGATAAAATCATATGATCATCTGATAAAAACTCTCAACAAATTAGATATAGGTGGAATGTACCTTAACATAATAAAAACCATATTTGGCAAGCCCACAGCTAACAACATACTCAATGGTAAAAAGCTGAAGGCTTTTTCTCTAAGAGCAGGAACAAGACAAGGATGTGCTCCCTTGACACTTTTATTCAACATAATACTAGAAGTCCTGGCCAGAACATTTAGTTAGGAAAAAAAAAAAAAAAAGTCATCCAAATCAGAAAGGAAGAAACATTATCTCTGTTTACAGATGACATGACACTATATACCGAAACTGCACCAAAAAACTGTTAAAACTAATAAATTCAGTAAAGTTCCAGGATACAAAATTAATATCAAAAAATTGGTTGTGTTTCTATACACTAAAAATGAACCTTCAGAAAGAGCAATTAAGAAAACAATCCAGGGGCGCCTGGGTGGCGCAGTCGGTTAAGCGTCCGACTTCAGCCAGGTCACGATCTCGCAATCCGGGAGTTCGAGCCCCGCGTCGGGCTCTGGGCTGATGGCTCAGAGCCTGGAGCCTGTTTCCGATTCTGTGTCTCCCTCTCTCTCTGCCCCTCCCCCGTTCATGCTCTGTCTCTCTGTCCCAAAAATAAATAAACGTTGAAAAAAAAATTAAAAAAAAAAAACAATCCAATTTACAATAGCATCAAAAAGAATGAAAAACTTACGAATAAATTTAACCAAGGAAGTGAAAGATGTATATACTGAAAAATATAAAACATTGATCAAAGAAATTGAAGAAGACACAATAAAGGGAAAGATATTTTGTGTTCACGGATAGGAAGAATTAATATTTTTAAAATGTCCACACTACTCAAAGTGATCTATAGATTTAATGCAATCCCTATCAAAATTCCAATGCCATTTTTCCCCAGAAATAGAAAATAATGCTAAAATTCATATGTAACCACAAAAAAAAACCCCTAAATAGCCAAAGTCATCTTGAGAAAGAACAAAGCTGAAGGCATCCCACTTCCTGATTTCAAACTAAATTACAAGGCTATAGTAATCAAAACAATATGGTATCAGCATGGAAACAGACACATAAATCAATGGAACAGAATGTCTCTTAGAGATAATGAACTTTCATCCTTTATGGATATATACCCAGAAGTAGAATTGCTGGATCATATGGAAGTTCTGTTATTAATTTCTTGAGGAATCTTGTTTTCTTGTTTTCCATAGTGGCTGTACCAGTTTATATTCCCACCAAGAGTGTACAAGGGTTCCCTTTTCTCATCTTCACCAGAATTTATCTCTTGTCTTTTTTAAAAAATATATTTATTTATTTTTGAGAGAGAGAGAGAGAGTGAGAGCACAATCAGGGGAAGGACAGAGAGAGGGAGAGAGAATCCCAAGCAGGTTTCTTGCTGTCAGCACAGAGCCCGTGGGGTTTGAACCCCTAAATGGTGAGATCATGACCTGAGCCAAAATTAGGAGTCAGAGGCTCAACTGACTGAGGCACCCAGGTGCCCCCATCTCTTGTCTTTTTGATGATAACCATCCTGATGGGTGTAAAGTGATATCTCATTGTGTGTTTTCACTACCATCCCACCACCAAAAGGTAAACATATGAGTATGAGTTAATTAACTTAGAGTTAATCCTCTCATAATGTACATGCATATCAAATCATCACATTGTACACATTAAATATATTACAATTTTATTTTTCAACTATACCTTAACGCTAAAAAAACCCTTCAAAAGATTGAGAAAAAACATATAGTACATGTGAATTACCCAGAACTGTTCTTGGCTCAAAAACATTAGTTAAAAGAGGCATACCGTGTAGTGGTTGAAAGCTTAATGTCCATAGCTGGAGTTCCTGGGGTCAGTCCTGGCTTTGTCATTTATAACTGTAACATTGGGCAAGATACTGACTCTCTCTGGATGCCTCAGGTTAACCTGAAATGGCTGGGGAGGTCAAGCCTTAGGATGTGCAAGCTATCCCCTGTGGACTGGGCTTCTCTGCTTCACTATTTGTATCATCACTGGCCAAAGGAGAGAGGCAAGAAAAGCAGGGTGAAGAGGGGAAGGAAAAAGCTAACATTTATTAAGATCTGCTGTGTTTAGTATGCATTCATTTACTCAACAGGAATTTAACTGAGTACCTATCATGTGCTAGGAGGCAGTCTAATTGCAAATAAGACAGAAGAGGGTCCTTAGGAGTTTACATTCTTATGGGAAAGACAGACAACAGGCAAGTGAACAGATAAGTAGGGTGATTTCAGACTGTGGTTTCACCTTGGAAGGGACTGGAACACCATCCCTGGGTTGGGTGGTCAGGGAAGCCCACCCTGAGGAGGTTGCATCTGAGATATGAAGGGTAATAAGGAGAAGACAGCCCTGTGAAGGTCTGGGAGAAGATCATTCCAGGCCCTTGGCTTAGGACTTGGTTATATTATTTCATGTAATCCTCACAATAGCCTCAGATATAATTATCCTCTTCCGTAGATGAGCATAGTTGACACTAAGAGGTCACTTGCTTGAGTAAGTAGTAGAGACAAATTGAACCCTGGTCATCAGACACAAAGTGCCCTCTGGGTAGTGTTTTCATGAGGAAAATAAAAGTAAAAGCCTGGCATTTTAGCTTATAGAAATAAAGGATTCAATTGGCAATGCTTCTGAATGATGCAGCCTCAAAAACAATTCTCCCCTAAGAAGGTCTTTAAGGCAGATTTCCCCCTTCCACACTTTTGCCTGGGCCAGCTTCTCAGTCTGGAATGTCTTTCCTGCTTCTCTGTGCCCATCCATACCCTCCTGTCCCTCAGGGCCTAGGTCCAGCTCCACTCTTCATGAAACCTGCCAGGAGGACTCCAAGCCCTGGCATAGTCAGGACATGCCTTCCAGAAAGTGAAAGAGCTTTGTCCAGGTCACTCAGCCGCTAAGGAGTGTCAGAACCAGAAGGACAGACAGTGAACAAGCCTGAGGAGCATGCAGTGTGCTCTGACATCAGGATCCCAGGCCAGAGAGTGGCCCAGACCCAAATGCCGCCATTAACCTGGGGCTGACAGAGAAAAGTGCTAAGTAGAGATTCCAATCCAGTCTTTCTTGTGACCCTCTGGTCTCTCCCTTATGGGCACCCGAGGTGCCCTGGCCTGACTCAGCCCAGGGCCTCGTAGGCAGTGCTTTCTGCAGGCCAAGGTTCCTGCTCCTCTCTCTCCCAGTTACTCAGATTTCCTTCTGGGAAGAAAGCGCTTTTTTTTCCCCCAGAGATGACTCTATTCTCATGGCCATAGATTACTCCTGACACCTAATTACTGTATATCATCGTGCCATAAAATGATGATTGGAGGTGTCACTGTCCCAAATTTGTGCTCATAAAATACGTGTTCTTTTTGTTTTCCTCCTCTGCATTTGTCTCGGAGAAAAGACAGGCAAATTTATTCTAACTTTTCAGAAGAACTTTAAAGCACAGGAACAGAGGAGTTTAGAGGTGGGTGGTTTTAAAAATACCCTGCAGAGGCGGGATGCTCCAGCCATGCTGATTTTGTGTGGCCTGTGGAGAAAACGAAGACCTTGCTGAAGACATTGACTACTCACCTGCATTTCTCTGCCTTTTCTGGCCTGGCAAAAATCCTTCCTCCAGCCTTTCTTCCCTTCTGGTGCCCTGCCATCCTTATTGCCACACCCTCCCTCCCACTTGGGTCTCTCTAAGGAAGCACTGGAATGTGGTGGGCAAGATTCCTCTTCCAATGTCACCCTGACTTAGCTTCAAAACTCACCTCTGCTGTTGGTCAGCCCTGTGACCGTGGGTATGTATGCCATCTCTGGAGTCTTGGCTCCATCACATATGAAATGGGGAATAACAAATACTACCTTTACCTGGCAAAGCTGCTCTGAGGATTAAAAGTAGAACAACCCTAGAGGTAAAGCACCTGCTAAGGTCTGACACAAACGAGGGGCTCAACAAATGTTGCTCCTTTTCCTTCCCTTGAAAGTTCTCCCGCCTGTTCTCCCTAAAAGGGCCCCGAAGTCCTAGAATCACTCCTAACCTGATTAAAATTCCCCTTCCACAAGCTCTGGCTGCAATCAGGAGCCAGTAAGAAAGCATTCTGACTAAACTGGTTGGCAACAGGGGAAAGTGGTATCCATTTAGCTCTCCACGAGGCATCAACAAGGACATTCTGAAAGAGCAATCTGCTCAGTGGGAGGAAGCAGAAAAGATGGCCTGTCCCACCACTCTCCCTGCACGGGGAACGCTGGCCGAGCTCCCTGCAACCTCTGAAGCGGTTCGGTCCTCTGCCTCCTGAGGTAGCCCACTTAGAATTCACCTCCCTGAGGCCTCACACCAGAACCCCAGTTCTCACAGAGCAAATATTTCCTCTGGGCTGTGGGAGTGTACTTTAAACCAAGATGACTTGTCTTGTGAATCAAAACCAACCTTCAGGTGATTCCTGGACTTAGATGGGAGACTTGAGGACTTGCAGGCAGGTATGCAGGCCCCAGCTGCCATAGGGGAACCCTTATCCCATCTCACCTGTGCCTGGCAAATAACTCACCTCTCAGGCTCAGCCCAACTGCCTTCCTCAGCTTGAGGTATTTGTTTCCTGTTCTGGGATCTCTGTGTACTGGACTCTTGCCTGCCGTTTAGCACTTTTCTCTGTCAGCTCCAGGTGAGTGGCTGTGTTTGGGTTTGGGCCACCCTCTGGCCTGGGATCCTGACTCTCAGTACCCTCCTGTTCCATTGAACAGGCTTGTTCAATGTCTTTGCCCCCATTCTGGCAGCTTTACGAGGGCAGTGGCTGGGTCAGCCTACTCACTGCTGTAGCCAACATATCTAGTACTGTGCCTGGCACATAGTAGGTGCTCAGTGAACAATCATGTTAACAATGACCTGGGCTTACTATGTGCCAGGCACCATTCTGAGTACTTTACATATATCAGCTCATAAAATTCTCACAATGATACTATAATGTGGGTACTGTTACCATCCCAGTGTAGTATGGCAATTAAGAGCAATGATTCTAAAGCTAGATTACCTGGATTTTTGTCCTAACTCCATCACTTATTTTCTGTATGATCTTGGTTAAGTTACTTAACCTTTCTGTGCTTCATTGTGAAATGGGGATAACTGTACCTATCTCATAATAGGGTTCCAATAGGAGTTCACATACATAAAATGTCTATATATTAGGTATGATCCCCATTTTGGTGGCAAAAATTGAAACACAGAGAGTTTTGGTAACATATCCAAGGTCACACAGCTGAGAAGAGACAAAGGTATGACTTAAACCAAATTCTGGAGTCCTGGCTCCCTCTGGAAGCACAGTAGAGGTCTCTCCTCATCTGAAACCCGAAACTGCGAAGGGTATTTAGGCCTCTTATGCGGATCCAGCCCCCGTCTGAGCCTGTTTTCACGGTGTGAGCTGTGAGCGCAGCGCAAGGCGCTCCTTGGGGCTGATACTGCACGCTGGGCAGGAGGGGCTCACCCAGGCCCAACGGGCGCGGCCAGTGTGGGGTCGCGGTCGGTCCCGGCGCAGCGACTCTTCCTTCGGCCAGCAGGGGTCAGCCGCAGCCGCTGTTGGCGCCTCCCGTGAGCCGCTGAGAAGCGCGGAACGCAGCCCCAGATTTGGCGCCCGAAGGACCCTTGGAGGTCATACGCCCTGAAGCCCGACCCAGGCCCCGGGGTGGGGAGGAGGTCCCGCCCAAGGTTGCCCAGGGGTCCGTGCTAGCGGGGCGGGACCCGAATTCTCTTTGTCCCTGGCTCTTTCCCAAAGTCCAAGAGGCCAGTTTGAGGGGCTCTAAAAACCAGGTTTGGGCCCTAGAAGGTTCCGCAGGAGGTCTGGGTGCCTGTCCCGGTTGTACCAGACGTGCTGTGTGACCTTGGGTAAGTCTTCACCTTCTCTAGCCCTAACGTCCGTCCAAGGAGGAGGCCCCGGAGACCGGCGCGTCCTGTGATTTTAGAGAGGGTCCCTCTGTTATTACAGTGCTGCTCGGCCATAGGCTGTACAGAGTCGGCCAGCCCCGGGGTCTGAATAAGTCCTGAGAGCCACGCGGGCGAGGTCCCAACCCTTCCCAGAGGACGGCGTTGGGGGGCGGGGGGGGGGGGGGGCGGGCAGGCCGAAGCATAGGACCCAGTGTCCAGCAGGGGGCGCTGCTGCACCGCGCGCGGTTTCCGCGCGTGTCCTCCCAAGGACAGTGTGGACACGGCGACGGGTGGTACAGAGGCTGTGGCTGGCTGAGTCCGCCAGCGCCCACATTACCGTTGCGTGGCCGTGTTCAGAGACACGATCTTCGGCTGCGGGGGTGGGTGCGAGTCATTGGCACCCTGCTGGCCTTTAGCGAGTTTCTGGTGCACCGTGTGTGAATGGGGACTGGGCTGGGGCGGGGGGGGGGGGGGGCGCGTTTCAGTGAGGAGCGTTGGGAGGTCAGGCCTCGCTGTGCGACCTTGAGAGGTCACTGCCCCTGTCTGGGCCTCGGTTTCCTGTCTCTGCAAGGGAGTTTCTCGAAGAAGCCGAAAATGCTTTATAAAATCTGAGGCCCAGGCTAGCCTCAAATTGAAAGCTTTTATTGAAAAATAGCCATACCATGCTTACTTAATTCATCTCCCAGCTCTGCACCCTGGTAGCAACCAGTTTAGCTTTTTTAACTTGTGTTTTCTGCTGTTTATCTGCATAATTAAAAGTAATATGCTTATACTGCTATTTCTTAATTTACCAACTTCAGACATCTATTGTCTTCCTGTTGGAATAAAGGAATTAGCTGTGTTCTGGTCCCATCCTCCTGCCCAGCATATCTGGAGCACTATTTTTAGGTAACTCAGTAATCAGCATTCCTATTAAGAAAATGTGACTCTTTATTTCCCCAAAAGCTCTATCAGAACTGCCATCCACCTCTCTTCCCCACTAAAGTTCTGTCACGTTCTGTATTCTGTTTTGGGCTTCCTTTTCCCAGGGGTATTCCCTCCCATACTGTATTGCTCAGTTGTTTGCAGGAACTCTTCTCCAGGGTTTTCTCCCATGTCCCTGTTTTTTGGTTCTCTGTCTTTGTTAGCTTACTCTCTGCCTTTGGAAACTCCAGTTGCTTCCTAAGAAATTGGGCAGAGGTGAGAAATTTTCATATATGTGGAGTTAATCTATATTCTACCCTTGTATTTGGTCGGTAATTCAGCTAGGCATAGAGTTATGGGTTGGAAATCATTTTCCTTTAGAATGTCCATGCTCTGCCCAACTACAGTTACTGTTCAGAAGCTTCATGCCTTGTGATTTCTGTTTATATGTAACTGCTCTCTCTCTCTCTTTTGGTATTTTAGGATTTTCTCTTTATCCTTGGAATTTGGGAATTTCACAATCCATGTGACCTGTTGGTGACTTTTGTCATTCATTGTGCTGGGCCCTTCAAAGTGGAGACTTGTGTCCTCCAGTGCCATGAAATTAAAAATGTTTTTCTTTAATAATCTGTTTCTCTCTGTGTCCTCTCTGGAACTCCTATGATTTGGATCCCCAACCTCCAGGATTGATCTTCCAGATCTCTTTTCTCTTTTTCCCTTGTTCTTTATCTTTCTATTCTACTCTCTAGATTATTTCCTTGAATTTATGTCTCAATTCTCCTATGAAATTTTTTATTTCAGATATCATATTTTTTAATTTCTAAGAGTTCTTATTTGTTCTCTGTCTTCCCCTCACCCCACCCCAACATAGATACAGCCTCTTTATCTCTCTGAGGATATTACTTAGTGATTTTTCCCTCCTGTGTCCTCACTTATCTCTGTCTCCTCCAGTTTCTCTGTTTGGCTAGTTTTTTGTGGTCTGTCTTTGGCTCTGTATCCTTTCTCACTGCCAAGGTTTCTCTGATGTTGAGGTCCTAGGCTTTGTCCATAGTTAAGAACAAGGATCCAAGAAGTTGACTGGCATCGGGTGTGTTGTGGAGGCAGGTGGGCCAGTTTCTTTTTAGGTAGGCTAGACAGGGCCTGGTCTTTTGGTTGGGGGACACATAATTATTAACAAGGGGAATTCTCTGGCACTGCCCTGTTTCTGCAGTAAGATAGGAAGGATGTGGTTAGGAGGGTGGATATGGTTAAGAGGGTGGATTTTGGAGCCATACTACCTGGCTTTGAATCCTACCTGGATTTGAATACTACCTGGGTTTGAATCCCAGATCTGTCCTTAGTAACTGTATGACCTTGGACAAGTCACTTAATCTCTCTGTGCCTCAGTTTCCTATATGTAAATTAGACCTATAAGAATATTACCCTATGTGTTGTTGAGTTCATATACCTAAAGCTCTTAGCCTGGAACATAGTGATGGGTCTGGGGTCACTATCTATAGCCACATTCTCTGTGGAGTAGGGAAGAGATCTGTGGAGTCTACCTGTTCCCTAGGCAGATTTTCAGGGCAGATTAGTGAGGGCAGATTTTTAGCCTTTTCCAGCCTCAAAATCTCACCTCATACCACCCCTACCCCATCTTCCCATGTCATTGGTACACCTTCTGCAGGTCTTATCTAGGTCAGTAGAAAATAGTGCAACTTTAGTTTGTTGAAAAAATTATTTCAAGCCAGAAATAATTAAAAAATGAAACCTGTTGTAAACATTTTATTTTAACTTAAAATCTACAGATGCCTACTCCCTTTTCTTTGAGTGTGGGTCTGTTAACTGGAATTCTGTAAGGTCTTTGTTGCATAAACCTCAGTGCATAAAGCATTGTCTATCGTTTCCTGGTTCAGCTTCTTTATAATGCAGCTAGCACTTAAAGGAACTTATGGAATGATCTGAATACAAATTCCTTCTAGATTTATATCATTTCCTCCCAATCTGTTACAACTGCTTGTCTGTAACTCATCTGAACATTTTTTTAATAGCAGTCTGCCTTCACTAAGTATTTGAAGGCATTCAACTTAGTTTTCATAAAACAACTCCCTTTTTGCAATCATATTTTATTGGTTTATTAATATTAAATTGAATCACATAATTATAAAAGCAAGTATAACTGGCATAAACAGGTTTGGGAGTAAGCAATTGTTTCTGGGAAAGCAGACAGATTAACTAGAGGGGATATACATGGGCATTTGCGGGAACATCCTACCAGACACGGGTATCCAGCCCATAAAGCTTGTACAAGAATGGTGAGTGTGGCTGTTCTATTTTTTTTTAATTTTTTTAAACATTTATTTATTTTTGAGACAGAGAGAATGAATAGGGGAGGGTCAGAGAAAGAGGGAGACACAGAATCTGAAACAGGCTCCAGGCTCTGAGCTGTCAGCACAGTGCCCGATGCGGGGCTCGAACCCACGGACTGCGAGATCATGACCTGAGCCGAAGTCGGACGCTTAACCGACTGAGCCACCCAGGCGCCCCGAGTGTGGCTGTTCTGAGTGTCCTCACTGGGTGGTGGTGGAGCACAAGAGCTTAGGTTGTGTTGTGGGCTCCAGCATTCTTCCAAATAAGTACCACTCACTCCTCCTTCCCCTTTCCATCTTAAAGAGATTTGTTGAAACTTCTCATCCATTAATGACTCTTCTTCCTTTCTTCCTGTTCTCTGTGTTTATATCTTCTCTTTTCCTTACTGTCATTTTCAGGGGAGAAGGTATAGAGAGGGAGAAAAGATAAGCATTAAAGTTCAAACTGCCATTTTTATCCAGACAGTTCTCTTATTTAAGAATCTCAACCTCCAGGGAGCAGCAGAGCCTATTATTATCTCCACAAAGGTTACAACTGACAGAAGCAACTGACAGAAGCAAGTTTCAAACTCAGGTCTGTTAGAGGCTGTAGTGGATACTGTGGTGCTGTGCACAGATCCCAACTCTTTGGCTGACACACAATCCCCTTGCTGCTGGGAATATTGGTTGCTAGTGGCTCACTAGAAATTGCCCTTGGCTATAGAAATTGCCTCATTCTAGTGTATGCTTCATCTTGGTGATTGCTCTGGCCAATGACTGGCTGATGGAGGGATATAAAAGTTCAACCTGCTTTCCTCAGTTTGGAAAATTCTGAGGGGCCATCCCAGCTTCAAAGCTGTCTGTGGGATCAGTTGCAATTCATTGTGGGTCAGCTTGTCCCTCTGCCCTGTTACAGGTGTGGCACCAGGGAGCACTCCCCAGTAAGCCTTCTGCACACAACTTCTCACTTCAGAGCCTGTTTCTGGAAGCCCAATGTAAGGCAGATGCTGTGGTTCTAGATCTTCTAGGTAGTGGGAGACCCAGAGCTCCCAGGCTATCTTGGGGCATGATTCATCAGCACATGGAAAACAGGGCTGAGGATGGTTGTTGCAGAACTCAGGAATCAGGGGGGCTGATGTTCCTACAGGAAGGGCAGGAATGGTGCATCCCCTGATGTGGTTGGAGGGCAGAGGGGTGTGTGGTGGGTGAGGAGACTGAGCAGGTCCTGGAGGGATTTGCAGTCAGTGGGGAGTCATAAGAGGGTTTTACACAAGGAGTGATGGCCAGATCTGGGACTGAGTAAGATAAACTTGACTCCAGGATGGATAGGAGGGGGCGGGGTGAGGGCACGGAGGGCAGTAAGGAGGCTGCTATAGTGATCCAGGAGAGAGAAGACAAAGGCCTGGACCAGGACAGTGAGGATGCAGAGATGGTACTTAGTGACTGACCGCTTCCCACCCAGCACCCCAAATCCTACTACCTGCTCTTTCTCTGTACTTCCTAATGTGCCACATCATTAACTTACTTGTGATGGTTATTGTTGGTCTCCCTCCACTGCAATGTAAGCTCCACAAGGGGGCAGGGGTTTTCGTCTGTTTTGTTCACGGACATGTTTTCAACAATAGAAGAGTGCCTGGCACATGGCAGGTGCTCAGTAAATAATGGATGGATCCTTTTGAGGTGTAGAGGATTGGGACATGGCATCAGGTCAGGTGCTTGGAGAGATGGTAGGGGCTTCCCAATATGAGGTCAGGAGGAGGGGCTCCATTTTGTAGGTGCTGAGGGGCAGGGATGGAAGGTAGAGAGTTGCAAGTGCTGATCTCCAGCAGGTCTGAATCCCCATAGACTTGTATTATTCAGTATTGCTAGGAGCTACAGATTTTCCATAGAGTGACCAGAGGGTTTGTGGTGAAAAAGGGCTTCAGTGGGTTCCTAGTTTAAAATGCTACTTATCTTTTGATTCCTTGGCCCAGTCCCTCTCAGCTGAGAACCTTCAGCCCCGAGCTCTGCTGGTGGCTGTACCGTGAATGAGCTCTGTGCATGGTGGGCTATGTTGGCTCTCTGAGCTCAGTTTTCCCTGTCAGGTGAGGTGAATTGTGTACTCTGAGAAGCCCTCCTGGTCCCCCTGCCAAGGTCTCCTCCCTTCTCTGATGGTGTTCGAGTTACCAAATGCTGTGTCACGTTTGAGTCGCGATGAGACTAGGGAAGCTGTCACAGATATGGAACTGATTTACAGCCAGAAAGCACAGGGAAAACATGCTTTCCTAGATAGGAAGAACAAAGGATGGAGCTCTCCATGGCAGTGCTGGAACTTGTTTGCTTAGTTTTGAGGTTTTTCCTAAGTGATCCAGTGATGTTTTTTCCAAGATGCACTGATTTTGGATGGATGTTTAAATGAGGAAGTATGGCATCTCAAAGTCAAGTGTGCAAAATTCGACTCAACACTGTTCCTCCCAAACTGTTTCTCATATTCTCTTAATGGTATCCCTATCCTGCACCTGAATGATTGTGACCACCTCCTGCCTCTTCATTATCTTTCTCTTGTTGCTGCTTGGAAAGATCTTTATTTTGCCTTTGCTCTTTGCAAGAAGTTTTATTATAGTAAATTCAAACTCACACAAAAGTAGAATAATATATGTGAGAATAATGAACTCCCATGTACCTATAACCCAGCTTCAAAGGTTGTCAACCCATGGCCTATCTTGTTTCATCTACTCCTGCCCACTCTCTCCACCCTGTCATGCCCCCGTATTGTTTTAAAGCAAAGCCTAGACAGCATGTCACCATGTGTATAAATTTAAGGATGCATTAAAATACATAACTATAGAAATAAGCCAGTCACAAAAACTACTGTATGATTCCATTGCTATGAGATACTTAGTCAAAATCATAGAGACAGAAAGTAGAATGGTGGGTTTCCAGGGGCGGGAGGGAGAAGAGAATGGGGAATTAATTGTTTAATAGGTAGGGAGTTTCAGTATTACAAGATAGAAGGAGTTATGGAGATGGATGGTGGTGATGGTCGCTCAACATTATTTATTTATTTAAAATTTGTTTATTTTGAGAGAGACTGCACATGAGTGGGGTAGGGACTGAGAGAAAGGCAAAATCTTAAGCAGACTCTGTGCTGCAAGTGCAGAGCCCAATTGGGGGCTTGAACTCAGGAAACTATGAGATCATGACCTGAGCCAAAATCAAGAGTCGGATGGCCAACCAATGGAGCCACCCAGGCACCCCATTATGAATGTATTTAATACCACTATGTTAAAAATAGTTAAGATAGGGGGCACCTGGGTGATTCAGTCAGTTGAGCATCTGACTCTTGATTTCAGCTCAGGTCATGATCCCAGGGTCGTGGGATCAAGCCCCACATTGGGCTCTGTGCTGAGTGTGGAGCCTACTTAAGATTCTGTCTCTCTTTCCTTCCACCCCTCTCCCCTGCTCATGCTCTAACATAAAAAAAAAAGGTTAAGATGGTAAATTTTATGTCATGTGTATATCACAACGATAAAAAATTGGAAGAAAATACGTAACTACAATGTCATTACCATACCTAAAAATTCAACAAAAATTCCTTAATATCACCAAATACATAGTGTTTAAATTTCCTAGGTTATTCATAATGTAATTTCTTTTACACTTTGACCCCAAATCTAAACAAATTCCATATGCTGCAATCAGCTGATAGTGTCTTTTAAATCTCTTTTGATCTGTAGGATAGCCCCTCCTCTTATTTTTCCCCAGCTGTATATTTGTTGAAGAAAGTGGTTGTTCATCCTATAACCCACATCTGGACTTTGCTGCTTGCATCCTAGTGATATTTGATATGTTCGTTTGGCTCTTGTATATCAGTATACAAGATATATACTGGATATCAGTAGTTAAATCTAGAGCCCTCGTCAGCTTTTATTTGTGAGTGAGAACACCTCAGAGGTGGTGGGATGAACTTTTACCATGAGGCACAGAAGTGTCTAATCATCGTATCTCTTTTTGTTGTTAGCAGCCATTCAGCATCATTGCCTAGATCAACTACTTCTTCAGAGTTTGCACAATAGTGGTATTCTAGTTCCATCACGTTTTATTTGCTCTTTAGCTGAACTTCTATATAGCGTAACATCCTCTCATTAACTCTTTGGATATGCCAAGATACAATTCATACAGCAAAAGCAGGCTAAGAACTTGATTCTTTCTGTTCATATTTAGCTTTTTAAATAATGAGTTAGTTCCTCAGCATTACCCAAAGGTGACCAGTGAGATGATTTTGTATCATTATGAACTCATGAGTCTAAATAAGTGTGACCTGTTTCAACCCATTTCAGTTTTTATCTTTACTGATGCTCGAATGATCCCATCCCATCTTTGGTTAATGGGAACCTCTTCAACTTGGCTCCTGAGTCCTTTTGATTGTGACCTCAGTAGTTTCTGCCACCTTCCTTGCTTTCTCAGATAACAAGGTGTTCCATTTCTTATGTTTCCTGTCCCAGACCTACAATTTCTTCAAGAGCTTGGAGTGAAAGGGGGTTTCAGTAGGTTCCTAGTTTAAAATGCAACTTGTCTATTGCCTCCCTTTCTTTCTAATGGGAAATGGTATTTGGAGGGACAGTCTGAGTACTAGGGGTTACACTGTCTTTAATGTTACATTTGATACATACAAAGAGTGTGTACCATATATATATTTATGAAGTACTATAACAAAATGGCTACCCATCAGCCACCACCCAACTTAAGAATTAGAATATAATCAACAACAGTTCATCTTGTATGTGTCCCTCCTTTATCTCAGCCCTCAGCCTCTGTCTAAGGGGGTGGATTGTGTATTTATCATTCTCTTGCTTAAAAAGAAGTTTTATCACATATGCATGTGTCCTTAAATATGTGTTTATAGTTTGTTTTTGAGCTTTATAAGAGTGATGTCATAAAGTATGTTGTTCTGTGACTTGCCTTGATTTTACTAAATATAAATAAAAATAAATCTTAGAAATATCCTTTTAAAATTTTTTAAAAAATGTTTATTTATTTTTGAGAGAGAAAGAGAGACAGAGCATGAGCAGGGGAGGGGCAGAGAGAGAGGGAGACACAGAATCCAAAACAGGCTCCAGGCTCTGAGCTGTTAGCCTGACGTGGGGCTCGAACTCACAAACCGTCAGATCGTGACCTGAGCCGAAGTTGGATGTTTAACCGACTAAGCCACTCAGGCGTCCCTTTATCTTCTGTTTTTTAAGGTTATAATTCATTTATTTCCAATGATATGTAATATTGCATTGTGTGACTATATCATAATTTATTGTACCCATTCTCCTGTTTGTGGACATTTGAGTTCCTCCAGTTTTTGCTATTATAGATATTCTGCTAAGATAATCATGTCCCTGGTGCATGTGTGCAAAAGTTTGTCTAGGGCAGTGGTTATCAAACATTTTAGTTTCAAGATTCCGAAGAACTTTTGTTTATGTGAGTTATAGCTATAGATATTTACTATATTAAAAATTTTTTTAAATAACCATTTTATATATTAATTCATTTTCAAATGCCATAACAAACTCATTATATCTTAACATAAATCATATCGTTTAAATGAAAAATAACTGTATTTTCTGGGACATATTAAGTGAGAAGAATGATATGGTTTATTTAAAAAACTTTTTTTTAAATGTCGATTTATTTTTGAGAGAGAGACAGAGACAGAGATAGACAAAGAGGAAACAGGGGAGGGGCAGAGAGAGAGGGAGCCACAGAATCTGAAGCAGGCTCCAGGCTCTGAGCTGTTAGCACAGAGCCTGATGCAGGGCTTAAACCCACGAACTGTGAGATCCTGACCTGAGCCAAAGTCGGATACTCAACTACTGAGCCCCTCAGGCGCCCCAGAATGATATGGTTTACATTTTTGCAAATCTCTTTAATGTCTGGCCTCAAAGAAGGCACCTAAGTTCTCATACCTGCTTCTGGGTTCAGTCTGTTACGATATCTCACATCATGTGCTCTGAAAAACTCCACTGCGTACTTGTGAGATGAGAGTGAAAAAATCATATAAAGCCTTTCAAATATATTACAAAAATAGTTTTGACCTCATGGATTCCGTGAAAGTCTCAGGGTCCCTGGACTACACACTGAGACTTGGGTTTGGTCATAGTCTGAAATAATCAGTGGCCTGCTTCAGTTCTGACTAGGGGGTTCCAGCTCATGCAGCTGAAGGACCGCTCCCCATGGCCAAGCCTAGTTCTCAGCATTGGGTTTGGGGCCTTAGCCGCATTTAAAAATCAGTGTAACTGAGTCATTCTTTTTTATTTTATTTTATTTTTTTTATTTTTGAAAGACAGAGACAGAGCACAAGTAGGGGAGGGGCAGAGAGAAGGAGACACAGAATCCGAAGCAGGCTCCAGGCTCTGAGCTGTCAGCACAGAGCCCGACACAGGGCTTGAACCCACAAACTGTGAGATCATGACCTGAGCCGAAGTCAGATGCTTAACTGACTGAGCCACCCAGGCACCCCACTGAGTCATTCTTTTTAATTATTGTTTGCATTCTTTCTTCTCTCAGGGACTTGAAGAAGAGAGGTAAGGGCAGGATAGGGTTTGGGCACAATAATATTCAGTGGCGCTTGGATTCACCCTAATATCAGTAGTATTCCCTGACCCATCAGGATAAACATGCCCAGTGCTTATCCAAGTGGGCCTTTAATCTCACTGGGTTTTTGGTCCCATTCTGCTGAGGAGAGATTTTATATCATCACCACCAGCATCACCATTTCATCATCGTCAAACAGCTGCTGTTTACTGAGCGTACCATGTGGACCAGGTCTTGTGTCCTGGGTTAGGTACTTCATATGCAATAGTTTATTGGATCCTTGAATGACTTTACAGATCAGGTGTTATTATCTGTGGAGACAGACGAGTGAGGAAATGGAGGCTCAGAGAGGGAAAGTGACTTTCCCAAAGTCACATACCTGCTGATCTGTGGAGTGGAAGAGAGAGCCCAGTGCTCACACATCTTGGTGCAGGACTGTGAGTAGCCAGAGCAGGGGGTCAGCATCCCATGGCTAATGTGGTCTTGGGCTTTGTGAGAGAAGTTGAGGTCAAGTGTAGATTCAGTTCCCAGGGCCAAAGTCTTCAGACTTAGCTGGCTCATCTAAACTCTAGGCCACCACAAAAGCCACTTGCCCTCCCCTCAGGAAACTATTTGCTTCTTCTAGTAGGCTTTTGGAGTCTGCTGGGTATGGAAGCAGGAAGGGAGCTGGAGGGGTCTGTGTGGTCCAGAGTTCACAGGCTTAGGTGACACCTAGGCTTCCTATGCCTCAGTTTCTTCTTATGTAAACTAATACCAGGACCATCTCTGCTGCTTTCCCGGAACTTCTGTGAGGAAGAAACAGTGCTAAACAACAACCTTCATCCATTTAATGCCTATATGTCAGGTCCTACACCAGTCTTTATACCGTATCTCATTTAATCTTCACGACAACCATCTGCATGAGGTATTTTATTATCTCCATTTTGCAGATGAGAAAACTGAGGCTTGGAGAAGCTGTGTGACTTGCCCAAGATCTCTGAGCTGGGGAGCAGTAGAGCTGGAATTTGAACCCAGGTCTTTTTGGGCTGCTAAGAATTTTGTAATGGTAATGATGGCAGCGTGTGATGGTGTGTGTTGTGGTTTCATGTGAATATGGGCTCTGGGCAATGCTGGTTTGCAAATGAGCCAAGCCATTTGCAAGGAGACAGGGCAGGGTGGGTCAGACCAGCTGGTGATATTACATTTGCCAAAAGAAGTGACAGAGAAGAGAAATACAGGGTGGTGGGATGGTGGGTATTGGCAGAGGCAGCACACAGCAGACAGCTATTGGGCACCTGCTCTGTGCTCTGAAGTCTGGCAATGGAGCTGACCTGATCTCACCCTCAGGGTGCTCAATCAAGGGGCACAGACATCCTACCAGACACCAGTCGTGTGCTATGTTCTATTAGGATGCAGAAGTTGCATTCCTAAAAAAATCTTGTGTTATAAGAAATGGAATTATGGAGACAATTGCTTCAATGGGGCAAAAGAGGTTAAGGGCTGGATAGTTTCAGACTAGCCATAACAAAGTTATTTTTCCTTCAGGAATGGCAATAATAAAGGTGCTTTTATAGCTCTAAGTGTATGGCTGTAAAACCTGAACATCACAGAGCAAATCCAGCCTTAGACATCCCCACATTTTTGCTCAAGAGGAACATCTTTTCTTTTTCTGTCCCCCCTAGCACTGTCACTAGGGCAGACTTCTCTCACCTTCCATTCATCTTGACCATACACTGCTGGAGAACCAAGGGCCAAGCCCTGCTAAAGCATCCTAAAGACATCAGACACTGCCAACTCCAGTCCCCACCATCCCCTTCACTAGTTCCCCTGTAGCAGACTCTTTCTCTCCAATCTGATCTGCCCAGTGCAAATTGCACTCTCTAATTAAAAGATCACATCATATTGAATTTACACTTAAAAAGCTTACCATAGGAGAAATTCTTACCTGGTATAAGGACAGAAATGAGAGCATGTGGAGGCAGTGTTGTGGCACAATTAAGAGTGAGGACTCTGGAGCCAGTCTTTGTGGGTTGAAATTCTAACTTTGCCACTTTGTGTGGCCTTGGGCAAGTCACTTAGCCTTCTGTGTTTCATCCATGGTTGTAAGTTTTAAAGAGGTAGTGATTGTAAAGTCTTACACAGAGCCTGGCACATAGTGAATACTCAGTAAATGTTAGCTCTCTAACAGTGCAGAGGGAGGAGAGATCCACTGAGTCTGGGGTGTGGGACACGGGGAACAAAGAAAGTCACTGGCGAGGAGGGGAAACTGGAGCTGGACTGAAGGGTGAATGGGATTGGACAGGAGAATGAGTCAGAGGCTCTTTTGAGGCCCCCAAACAAGTCAGGTGGAGGGATGTAGGAGGGAGAGGAGGAGAGGTTAGGTGTAAAAGATCAGTTAGGGCTGTTGCAGGGATCTAGACAAGAGTTCATGAGGCCAGCACTTAGCCACGGTCATGAGGATGGGGAGGAGGGGTGGCTTCCCCATGAGAAGACACCTGTATTCCATGATCCTGGTGCCCAGTGCTCTGGAGCATGTACAGGAAATGAACCATGTCTAATCTGTTGGGAGTATACACTGTATTTACAGACACGAGACTGACAAAGGTAACTTTCAATTGTCAAAACTTGGGAGTGAGCTGGCCTGGGTTATCCTAGAGTAGCCTTCTGTGGACTTGAACACTGTCATCTATGTCATCCCATCTCTGCTCGCTGTCACTCTCAGTCTGTTCTTCCATGCCACGTTTCATCTTTGCTTCCCACTGTATTTGACTGCAGTCTCTCAGGCAGGTTGGCCCCACTAGGCTAGAATTATAGCTGAAGCCAGATCAGGCTTATATTCACACATTCCAGCAACAAAGAGGTATCAATGTCTGACAATGGCTTAGAGCAGTGGTTGTCGCACTTTAGTGTACTCAGAATCACCTTGTGGGCTTGTTAGAACATGATTGCTGGGTCCCCAACTTTCTGATTTAGTAGGTGTATTAGCTTGCAAGGGCTGCATAACAAAGTACTACAGACTGGGGTGGGTTAGACACAGAAATTTATTTTCTTACACTTCTAGAGACCATAAGTCTGAGATCAAGGTATTTGTAGGGTTGGTAGGTTTCTTCTAAGGGCCTCTCTCCTTGGATTATAGATGACTATCTTCTGGTAGCTTAACATGGTCTTTGCTCTGTGTGTGTCTGTATCCTAATCTTTTCTTCTTCTAAGGACACTAGTCATATTAGATTAGGGCCTACTTCAATGACCTCAGTTAAGCTTAATTACCTCTTTAAAGACGCTGTTTCTGAATATAGTCACATTTTGAGTACTGGGAGTTAGGACTTCAACATATGAATTTGAGGGGGACACAATTCAACCCATAACTGTAGGTCTGGGGTGGAGCCTTAGAATATGCATTTTTTAATAAGTTCCCAGGTGATGCTTGTTCAGGGACCAACCACACTTAGAAAACCACTGGCTTAGAGTGGTTATCTCTCTCCCTGGTATGGATGCACTTGAACAGAAGCAGACTTGTGCTCCAAGAATTATATGTCAATTGAAGGGAATGCCATTCACTTGTAACTGGCAAGTGGGGGAGGAGTAGAGCTGAGGAACTTTTTGGCATTTCCCAAATTACATGGTGCTGGTATTACGGCTTTTCAGCAGCATGTGGAAGAAGAAGGGCTCAGATTTTCACATTGGAGACATCATGAATCCAATCCTGGCTTTGTCCTTTCTAAGCCAATTTTGAGCAAACCACATAAGAACTCTGGGTTTCAAGTTCCTCATCCATAAAATGGGAGTGAAAATAATACCTGCAGGGTAGTTGGAGTTAAATGTAATCATTTATGTAAAGGAACTGGCACTTAGTATATGACAGCTATTGGGGCGCCTGGGTGGCGCAGTCGGTTGAGCGTCCGACTTCAGCTCAGGTCATGATCTCACAGTTTGTGGGTTCGAGCCCCGCATCGGACTCTGTGCTGACAGCTCGGAGCCTGTAGCCTACTTCGGATTCTGTGTCTCCCTCTCTCTCTACCCCTCCCCTGCTCATACTCTGTCTCTCTCTCTCTGAAAAATGAATAAACTTAAAAAAAATTAAAAAAAAAATGACAGCTATTATTGGTGGTGGTGGCATTTAAAAAAATTTTTTTAATGTTTATTTATTTTTGAGAGAGAGAAAAAACAGGGGAGGGACAGAGAGAGAGGGAGACACAGAATCTGAAGCAGGCTCCAGGCCCCGAGCTGTCAGCACAGAGCCCGATGCAGGGCTCAAACTCAGTAACTGTGAGATCATGACCTGAGCCAAAGTTGGACCCTTAATCGACTGAGCCAGCCACACACACCTGTTATTGTTTTTTAAATGTTAATTTATTTATTTTGAGAGAGAGAGAGAGAGAGAGAGAGAGAGAGCGAGCAGGTGAGGGGAAGAGGGGGTGGTAGAATCCCAAAAAGGCTCTACATTGTCAGTGCAGAGCCCAATGTGGGGCTCAAGCTCACAAACTATGAGATCATGACCTGAGCTGAATTCGAGAGTCTGATGCTTACTGAGCCACTCAGGCGCCTTGGTTGTTATTTTATTTCAAAAAATATGTGACATAGGAGTCAGAATACATGGGGTCTTGTCCCTCACCCTGGAACCTAGCTGTGTGTCCTTGGGCCCCCTCTTAACCTGTTTGAGAAGGTCTCTCTCCTATTGCCCCCAATCATGGTTATTCTGAGGACCAAACAACATAACGTGAAGATGAACAATTGACTAAACTATGCTGTACAGTGGAAAGCACTCATATAATTTTTTTGGCAATAGACACCAGTAGGAGTAAGTACCTGACTCATAACAATTCCTTCTGCTCAAGGAATAGTGTCAGTGCTATGTCACTCCACCAGCCTGACCAGAGGTGCACCCCTAACTCAGCTGGGCCAGTCAGAGGGCTTCCTGGGGATTTTTCAAAGGAAAATCCTAGATCCTGTCTGATACTGGGAGTTATGGGATGTGAGGTTTGGGAGGAGGAGGTCATCACATTTCATGCCATATGGGGGAAAGCCAGGTCTTTGTTGGATGGAATGATGCTGATATGCAGAGAGAGGTCAGTGGCATTTGAGCCCATGGCTCCTGTGGTTCCCAAGGCCCAGCTGTGCCTCAGACATGAGAGATACCCTAGTGTCCTTACCTGGGCAAGTTTCAACTGGGTTTCTTACACCTGTAACCTTGACAAATACATTATCATTTAACAAGTATTTATTGAACATCTATGCTGTGCTAGCCACTGAGCTAGATGCTAGCCAAATGTTGTAACAGATTGCAAAGGCTGTTTTCACTACCCCAGGCCTGTCCTGCCTGCCTCGTCTTCACTCCTTAGCAGGAAACTGCAGAGTCCACCACCATCCCTTGCTTTGCCAGACCTCAGGGCAAAATCTCAGTATCATAGAATCTCGATCTCTTGGAGTTAGTGACCCAGATGATGATTAAATCTGAATTCTCACCAACTTTAGCAAAACCCCTGTGTGACAGATATGAAGCCCTCTCAGCTCATACTGTGGTGGTGACTTTTCCACACTCCTCACTGGGCCTTGGGATAGAGATCAAAGAACATTTCAAGGAAGTCCTCTCATTTTTAGCCACCACTGCAAATTGGAAGAAGTCTGGCATTTATTTTAAAACTCAGATTCCTGGGCCCTGCCCAAACCATCCAAATCAGAATCTTTAGGGACAGGATCTGGGGATCAGTATTTTTAAAAAGCTTCAGAAGTGTATGTCATACAGCCTGTCTCTAGGCCTCTGTGAGGGAGGCCCCTGTGTCCCTCTCCTCCTCTGAAAGCTAGAGGAGCTGGACAAGGAGGGGCCAAGGGACATGACTCAGAGTAGTAAGAACTAGAAGGCCTCAGGGCAGGGACAGACTGACCTGGGAAAATTGCATCCCCTCTCTGAGCCTTGTTTCCTCATCTGACAATCAGGGTTGATGATAACTTCTGCCTCATGGAGTTCTTATGAAGAAGAATTCAATTTTGTCTCCCATGGTTAGGCTTCCTCCCATGGAGGAAGTGAAGCCCCCAGAAGGGCAGGGATTTTTTGTATTCCCACAGGGTTGGGGATGCAGATGGTGTCCTGTGGATGTCTGCTGATGGGGCATCCCCTCCTCTCCATCTCCACAGCCATCAGGTGAGGCTTCATCCTCTGCCACCTGGGCTGTAGCCCCAGCCTCCTTCTGGGTCTTGCCAGTTCCTCTCATAGGTCATGCAGGGAGGAAGACTGGCCCTTAAAATGGCTCCTTCTCAAAACTCCACAAGGTTCCATGGGCACTCTCTCTGGGCACCCCCACCCCCTCTTTGTACCTGGCATGTTGTACCTTTGTACTCTGTTGCCCAGGCATTCTGGGTCAGTTGCCAGTGGGCGGCCTGGGGATTCCTTCTGGCTTGGTTTCTTCCAGCTGTTAATATCTGTCCTCCAAAAGGGCTAGTGCTGGATGATACAGATCCTGGCCTAGACCTCAACTCCAGAGCTTACTGAAGCCTGCTTTGGAACAGAGTGAGCCAAGAAGAGACAGTTGGAATCTTGGGGTAAAATTCCTAAGGAGGTGGTCTGAAGCAAATTGCCTGTCCTTTTTGGGAGCCTCAGTCTCCTTGGGTGCCAAAAGCAAGGATGCTAGGACTTGTAGGATTTTGTGAAGGTTAGAAATACTATAGATGCAATGCTTGGAAAAGAGAAGTTGTTCAATGAATGGTAGCACATATTATTACTTGGGTATGTAGACCTGCCTTCCTCACTGCGCTGGGAGATCTCTGAGGGCAGGACTATGCTTTTGTGTAATATAATAGTTATGTCTACTGAGCATTTTTTATGAACTGAGCAGAACTTCCATAGGATAAACAATTATATTTATTTCATAGAGTTGTATGTGGATTAAATGAAGAGGTTTGTTCCTACTTTCCAGATGAGGAAACTGAGGCTCAATTAGGTTAATGTTCTTTGTACCTTTGTATTTCTCTGTCCCTGTACAGGGCCTCACACAGGACAGACACTTGAATGACTAAAATTGTATTACGTGGCATGGTGGTGACTTGGCCCTGTTCACAGGGCATGTGGGAGAGACTCAGGCTTCCCAGCCCCTTCCCTTCTCCTTCCTGGCCTCCCCGGCAGAAAAGGAGGGTGTGAATCCATTGTTGGGCTGGCAGTGAGGGCCTCCAAAGCCCATCAGAAGCCCCACCCACAGTGGGGGGGACATTCCAAGGAGCCAAAGAGCGATATATGAAGATCGGAGTCAGATTAAAGTGGAAGGTGGAATGGGGAATGGTAATGACAATGTGCAAATCCTGCCTCTGCTCTGATTAACAGAGTTTTCTGTTGATGGCCTCAGTGGGCAGAGTGGCTCTGTGCTCCCTTGCCTTCTTCTGGTTGTTCCTCTTATTGTCCTATTTTTCCATAGATCTCTCCAAAGGTGGAGCTACACTTGTTTCATTTTACACAGGGGGCCACTGAGGCCCACAGAGAGATAAGACCCACTCAAGGGCACACAGCCTGTGCATGAGGAGAGCCAGGCATAATAGATCTAGTGCTGTACTTGAGGTCAGACTGTGATCCCTTCTACCATTGACAGCACCATGACCTTGGACAAGTTACTTTAGCCTCCCTCAGCCTCAATTTGCTTATTTAAAAAATGGGAATATTAATTGTCTCTACCCCGTTAGGGTTGATGTGGGGATTAAATGAAGAAATGAATGCACCTCATCTAGCACAGTGCCTGGCAAGGATAGATGTTTCAAAACATGGGTTCATTTGCTTCTTTAATCTTTGTCTCTTCTCTTTTTTTTTTTTTCAACTGTTCCAACTCCCTTTAAGCTCACCTTTTCTTGTTCTTCAAGCTTTTTATATGATGGTATCATATAAAATGTGGCTCTGCTACATAGTTCTTGTTTTCAAAAGCAAGTAAGTAGAAGGGGAATTCAGTGGGCAGCT
This sequence comes from Prionailurus bengalensis, assembly GCF_016509475.1. NCBI lineage: Eukaryota > Metazoa > Chordata > Mammalia > Carnivora > Felidae > Prionailurus > Prionailurus bengalensis. Next base: position 40,283,235 of record NC_057345.1, on the reverse strand, counting down.
CAGAACCTCAGTAATCACACCACAAAAATTCATCTCAAAGGAGACAGCTAATTGACCCACAGGGACCTGCTGGTTTCTGACTTCATTTAGCATGTGCAAGAGCTGAGGGAAGAAAACTGAATGCAGAGCTGGGAGACAGAGGTTTGAGATCCAGCTCTGCCACTATGTGGCTGTGTGATTCTGGGCCAGTCCTTTCCCCTCCCTGGGCCTTGGCTTTGGAAGCAGTCCATGGGAAATTCTGATACTCTGAATTTCTAATTTTATTCTAATTACATGTCTCAGGGAGGAGCAACTAGGCCCTGGATGGGATGTGATGAATGAATGTTCTTAACGAGAAGCGGAAATCATTTGTGGTTGGGATCTGTACCCAGATCAGAGTGTCAGGGTACATGGCCAGGCCATATTTTCCAGCAGATTAAGTTAAAAGCTGTGGCCCAAGACTCTGAAATATGAAGAAAAAAGGAGAAGATGACAGGATATTTTTTCAAAGAAATATTTTCCAGCCAAACGATGTAGCAGATGATTTCCAGGAATTTGTTCTTGTTCTCGATCAAAGGTGAAGAGTTCAGAGCCTTCAGGGAAACAAGAAGCTGTAGGATGGACTGAGGGAGTCTGGCTCAGGTGGTTTTGGGCCATTTGCTGAATCCCACTGAGCCCCAGTTTCTTCATCTCTAAAATGGGGCTGATCTTTCCACCTACAATGGTCATTGCAGGGATTAAGTGAAATTTGGAGTGTGACAGCATAGCTGTCTCATAGTTCATGATCCCTAACTAGGAAAATCTGAGTTCTGGTTCTGGTCCTGATAGGATGTGGCTGTCCAGGGGGGTCAAAGAGGTAATTTGGGGGATTGCCAGTTTCACGACGGGGAGTTATGATTGCCATTTTAGACCAAGGGTGTGGCCAAAATGATAACCATTTTGTTTCTTTACATTTATTTATTGAGTTAGTATTTACTGAACACACGTCATGTACCTAGCATTTTGCTGGTTACTGGGGTGGACAACAGCCCCTCCTACAATGTGGAAAAGCACCTCCATATCCACAGGCTCCTCTCCACCCTTGGCCAGCCCCGTGCAGTAGCTGCCAAGTGGAGAATGGGTGCAGCATTCTTCTCCCTCCCCCTGCATCCAGACAAGCACCACATCTGGTCCATCTGTTCTCCTGCTATCACCCACACTGACCCTCCTCCTGCTGTACTGTTTGAGACCATTACCCTATGTCAGGGAGTTGACATCAGTCTCCTTCCTACATTTCCAAAGCAGGTTCCACATACCATCTGAGCAATCCTTCTAAGATGCAAATCATGCCACTGTCCTGCTCAAGACTCTTCAGTGGCTTCCTTCTGCCCTCAGCAGAAAGGACACAGCCCTTTGTGTGGCTTAGCAGAGACTCCATGTCCTGCTCTGCCCACTTCAGCTTCATCACACATGACTCCTTCAGATCCTGGCAGTTCAGGATGGGCTGTTTCAAGCCTCTTTGACATTGCTGGGCACCCTCCCTATGCTGGATTTCGTGTCTCCTGCCAGCATCCACTCAATTTTGGCCATCACCTTCTCTACAAGGGCATTCCTGAGTTTCTCTCAGCAGACCTGACTCCTTTTATCAACTGTAGAAATAGTCTTGGAGAAAGGAAGTGACCACCCAAGGTCACAAATGAAATGTGACACAGACCCTCTATATTAGTCTGTAGGAGCTGCCACAAAATACAAAGAGTAGATGACTTAAACAACAGACATTTATTTTCTCACAGTTCTGGAGGCTGCAAGTCCAAGGCCAAGGTGCCAGCAGTGTTGGTTTCTGGTGAGGCCTCGTTTCCTGGCTTGCAGATGGCCTGCTTCTTGCTGTGTCCTCATGTGACCTTTTCTGTGTGCTTGAACACTCCTGGTATCTCTTCTTCTGTAAGGACACCCGTCCTTTTAGATTAAGGTCCCACCCTTAGGATCTCATTTAACCCAGTTACCTCCTCAAAGGTCCTGTCTCCAAATACAGTCACACTGGGGCCTGGGGCTTCAGCATATACATTGTAGAGGAACATAAAATTCAGTCTATAATACTCTCATTGCTGTAGATCCAAGGCTAACAGGCAGAAAATTGTTTAGTGGCAAGATGGTGCCATGTGTGTCCTGTGGAGGTGCAAGGAGGAGCTTGGTGGTTAGAGAAGTAGAGGCAGAAGATGGGAATAGTCAAGGGTGAGAAGGGGAGGGTTTTAGTGACCTACAGTGAAGGCTAGGCGGGTGGAGCCTCCCTTTGTGTTCGGAGGCTGCACTAAGTGTAAAACACAGGCTGGGCTATGGAGGGGGGTGGGTAAAGGGGAGGATGGTGAGCTAAGCCTGCCTTGACCTTGGAGTGGAGAGCAGGTCTCCCTGTTTGCAGAGTAGGTGGTCACTAAGGGCTGCCATCCATTCAGCTCAGCACCTTTCAGTCACCCTTCAACCCTTCCACATAGGGATGCACACCCCTAGTTCTGGGGAGTGGTAAAACCAGTTGCTTAATTTAATTGTCTGGTAAGTGGCAGAGTCAGGACTTGAACTCAAGGCTCCTGATCCTCAGTCTGTGGACTTTTCTCAGCAGTGAGGTGCCTAGGGTACAAAGTTGAGAGAGGCATGCTCACAATCCTGAGCATGAGTGCCTCCTTTCTTGTCTCACCCTTGCCCCAGCCAGTCTGACCACATCTGAGGGTGACTCCTCTCTTCTCTTTACCCTCCCCAGCAGCAGAGGCAGCAGGCTGCAAGAACCCGAAACCAGTCTTGGCTTTGCTCCTAACCAAGTGGGAGACATTAAGTTAATGGCCCTACAGGTGAAATCAATCCAGTTAGAATTACTGCCCTCTCCTTCACCTGCCCACTTTAGAAGCTAGCGGTGTGGCATTATCTGTTCTCATTCACCTCCTCGGATCATGCTCCCCTCAACCCACTGTCACCGATGGGGGTGATTGGCACAGAATTACAGAACTGGGGTGGGGCTGAGCCTCAGTCTTTGCTCTGTTCTATGGCTTGGGCCAGCTGTTGTTAGAAGACAGGGAAGGGCTTAGGACTCATAGCTGAACCCTGAGTTCAAATCCTAGCTCTGCCACCTCCTGACTGGGTGACCTGAGCAAGCATCTAGGCCTCTCTCAGTCTCCTCTGTGAAATGGGTAAAATAATTTTTGCTCCCAACCCCCAAACACCATCCAGTCCACAATGAGAGTTGATGTGAAAATTCTTTAAAAGCTGAACAGGAGTGAGGCAAAATTGGAAAGAAGAGTTGCTAGCACTTAGAAGCTTGCCTAAGGGCATGCAGCTAATAAATAGTAGAGCCAAGTTCAAACCCTCACAATTCCCCTGTATATCTGTTCTCTTAACTACAAGGCTGTTTTTTCTTCTGGAACGTTTCCCACTTATTTTTGTAAAATTTTCTTTATTTGTTTTTGAGAGAGAAAGAGAGAACAAGCAAGAGAAGGGCAGAGAGAATGAAAGACAGAATCCCAAACAGGTTCTGCACCATCAGTGCAAAGCTGAATGCGGGGCTCGAACTCACGAACTGTGAGATGATGACCTGAGCTGAGATCAAGAGTTAGACGCTTAACCAACTGTGCCCCCCAGGCACCCCGTCCCCACTTATTTTTAAATGTTGATTAAGAAGGGTCAGTTGCTTACTAAATGCCAGGCACTTAACATATATATTTTTTCTTTTTTTTTTTTTTTTTTAATTTTTTTTTATTTATTTTTTTTTCTGAAATTTATTGACAAATTGGTTTCCATACAACACCCAGTGCTCATCCCAAAAGGTGCCCTCCTCAATACCCATCACCCACCCTCTCCTCCCTCCCACCCCCCATCAACCTATTTTTTCATTTGATCTTCCTGAGATGATGGCAATTATTTACCCATTTTGCAGAGAAAATTGAGACTTGAAGAGGAGTACACAGCTAATGAATGGAGAGTCAGGGTTCAAACCTAGATATATTCTAAAATAACAATGGTAATGACAATATGACAATATTCATATTAGTAACTAGTTAGACACTGCTCTCAGGAACAAGATAAGTTGAATCATCTTGGCGCTGCCTCTGATCTACATGTGATCTTTTTCAAGTGCCTCCCCTCTTGGGATTTCATGTTGCAGTTTCTGGTTCTAAGGTCCCCCCAGCCCTGGCAGATGGTGATTCACTGGGGATGGCCGTTGATTCCCTCATATAGAGGTATTTGTTATCTGTACATTGGAAATATTTATGTGTCTCAACCTAATTAGTGAACAAACATAATAATAATAATAAAGCCACTCTGGAAAGGGAATTGCTATTGGAAACAATTGTTTAGACAAAACACCATTTGTTCCCAGCTTTTGCTCCCTGCTGGAATGGCGGCCCACTTGTTTTGGTGACAGATGCCTTTTGACTGGGGTTTTGAAGCATGTGCAGCTGCTTGGGGTGGAGGTGGGAGATGGAGCTGGCCCATTCTCAGCTGGCCTCTGAGGAGATTCCCAAAGTCTCCTGGAGGTGGGGGACACTCAGCCTACCTTGCAATCATGGGGTCCTTGACCTCTCGGATAAGGCTAACCCCTAAGTTCTGATGCTACCTTGTAGATTTTGATGTACAACTATGGTCCTGAGATGCACAGTGACTTGCCCAAAGTCACTCAGCAAGATGGTGGCAGAGCCAGAGCTAGAATCTACATCTTCTAGTTCTTTCTATGGTGGCATGTGGTTTTCTGAACCAATGATGATGTCACCACATCTCACTTTAGTATCTGGTATCTGGCCTGCCTGCCCATGCACAAGTCTTGTCAGGAATTACTAACTTTTTGTGTCCTGCTAGTGACTCTAAGATTACTGTTACCCTCTGGTCTGGACAGATCCCAGGGGGGCTGATGCTGGTTATGGGACCCAGCAGAGCAAGTGTTCAGGGTCAAGCAGGTTAAGAGGGGCTTGAGTCAAGTATAATTGTTTTGGTCTTGGTCATGTGACTTCCTTGCTTATGTGTGATTTGTGGGTACCTCCATTCACCAGTAGGTCTTGGTTTGATTCCTCACTTATAAAATGGAGCAATACTTTTTTTTCTCCATACCCCATTCACAAAGGCATGTGGACAAATTACATGAAGAAATTAAAAGTGCTAGTAATCTGAAGAGTGATATAAACATATTATTAGTAATAATGGCCAGCATTTATCAAGCACTTTATATGTGTGTGCTAGTTGAGGTATTAATGCTTGCTGCTGAAACACATGACCTTCAAATCTCAGTGGATTAAGCAACAAAAGTTTATTCTTACCTGCCATAATCAGAGGTTGGCCAGGTGGCTCTCAAGAGGAGCTCTTTCCTAAATTTATTTTCTTGAGTGTTCCCTTTGGGCCTCACTGATAGGGGTGAGAGAAACCTGGAAGATGCATGGTGGATTTAGGGCCAAGGTTGAAGGCATATTCTTCTCTTTTATCCACATTCCATTGGTCAGAGTTCGGTCTCATGGTTCCTCATGGGAACTGGGAAATGAAGTCAAGCTCTGAGCACAGGAGGAAATAAACCTATTTGGTGGATACATGGCATTTTCTCAGCTACAGGGTACCATGCACCTTGTTAATCCTCGTAACAGTCCTCTAAATTGTTTTATCATCGCCCACTTTTTTTCTAGATGAAGAAATAGAGACTCAGAGAGGTCGGAGGACTTACAAGATAAAGATGCCAGATTAAAGGGAGGGTAGTGATCTGAATTCAGTCAGTATAGCTGCAGAGTTCCTGAAATTTAATTTTTTTCCAGAGAAAACTCCTAGCTATGAATGGATCAGTTTAACTCATGTTATTTATTGAGGGTCCATTAAATGCTGAGCACTGTACTATCTCCTGTAAAATGTCATAACCATTCCTTTTCCTCTTCTGCATGCCTAGACTACCTTTATTTCCACAGAAATTCTAATTCTGTCTGGTCCTTAAAGTTCAGCTTCAGACTGTTCCCTTCAGGAAGTTTCCCCTGATGACCCCTGGAAGTCACTCTTTTCTGAACCTCTCTTGCACCAGCTTCAATTCCAGGAAATTATGTGCAGGAGAGCGTAAGGTGCAGAGTGGATCCTTTTTTTGGTCCAGGAATTGACAACTGAAATTCATGACTTAGAAAAAAAATACCAAGTCCCCGCATTTTACTTTATTAAACATTTTTTAATGTTTACTTTTTTTTTTGAGAGAGAGAAAGACAGAATGTAAGTGGTGGAGGGGCAGAGAGAGAGGGAGACGCAGAATCTGAAGCGGTCTCCAGGCTCTGAGCTGTCAGCACAGAGCCTGATGTGAGGCTCGAACTCATGAAGCACAGGATCATGACCTGAGCTGAAGCTGGCTGCTTAACTGACTGAGCCATCCAGGTGCCCCTATTTTATTTTTAAATGTTTATTTATTTATTTATTTTGAGAGAGAGAGAGAGAGAGAGAGAGAGAGAGAGAGAGAGAGAGAGAATCCCAAGCAGGTTCTGCACCTGATGAGGGGCTTGATCCCACAAACTGTGAGATCATGACCTGAGCTGAAATCAAGAGTCAGACACTTAAATGATTGAGCCACCCAGGTGCCCCTAAGTCCCCACGTTTTACAGAGACTGATGGGGTGTCAGGGCCACTGCTGGCTGAGACTCCTGGTTTAGAAAACAAGCCCCACTCTGACCTCTTCCTCACTAGAAAAGGAGGAATGGGAAAGGGAAAAGCTGTTACCTCCCACCCCATTGCCCTGGAGGAGACAAAGGATTTCCCCTCCCTGAGACAAGACCCCAAGGAAAGAATAGACTGACATTTTGCTTCTCCACTTAACTAACTGGCCTGGCTCTGGTGTAGCAGTAGAAGACCAGAGAAGAGCTAGGTGGTCGTTTGGCCAGGCATAAAAGGCAAGGAGAAGCCCCCTACACCTTTCAGTTCTCGAATGTGTTCACAGGCCTCTGAGTGGAGGTCCACAGAGATTAGATGAGATTAGGGACCTCATCATTGAGAGGCATCAGGGGATTGAGTTGTGAGACCATGATAGGGTGTGTCAGCCAATGATGAGGCAAATCTCAGGGGGGAACAGTGCATAGAAGAGCTTCTTGGGGAGGGCCTTCCTCTGCAGAGTTTAGGGGAGACTCCGCATCACCATAAGGGTTGCACAGACCATAAACCAGGTCAGTGGCTACAGCTAAGGCACAATTAGGAGAGGACTACCTCACCATGAGCTGTCACATTAGGAATCCACTACCTCCTGCTTCCCTCCTTGCACCCCCATACCAGAGCAGTGGAAGAGGGAGGAGGATGTAGTGAGAGCATACTCTGCCTCTCATAACAAGAGCCAGATGCTTTAACTGGGTTAGAGGTGGTGGGGTATAAGGCAGGGAATGACAGTGGTGGGGTAGCAAGAGATTTGAATAAAATATAAGAATAAGGAAAAAATAAGTAAATAGGATTGAATCCTAAAGAACTCAAATGAGACTATTCTAATAACTAAAAGTGACTCAAAAGTTATGGCTTCAGACTGAGAGTTTGTAGGGCAGCCTGCTACCCAGCAGGAAAAGAGAGGGTTCAACAGAGCACAGTTGGTAGCAGTTATTGGAAAAATAAAACTACTCCAGGTTTATACCCCAATGAACTGAAACCCCACAGTAAATCAGTTTCATATTCATCCATTTAGCTACTATTTTCTGAGCTTCTAGTCTTTGCCAGACAATGCTCTTGGCACTAGTGAGTCCAAGGAGTTTACCCTGGTGAGGAAACAGACAAGTAAATGCTGTGAGATAGGATTTATGTGATAAGATGGTAGAGTACATTGGGGCATGGAGGAGAGAGGAACTCAGTTATGGTTCTGTGTGTCAGGGGATGGATTGGAATGATTTGGGGGGTCTTGAAGAATGAGTGGGAGTTGACTAGGTAGTTGCATTGGTGAAGGATATCTAACTACAAAGGCACAAAAACATGAAATACTGGGACACATTAGGGTAACTGTGAGGAGTGTGTTTGAACAATGCATGAGGGGTACTCGTTACTGCCATTTTGTCTCCTGCTTTCATTTTATCTCCTTTGCCCAACTGGATTGTACACTTCTTCAAGGAAGGGCAATGTCAAATATCCATTTTATCCCCTCCCTACAACTAGCATAGTTGTAAAAATATAATACTGAGCTGCTTTTAACTAGAGAGGATCCAGCAGAAGTTGCATGTTTCTTTTGGGGAATCCTGAAGTGGGAGGGAGGCAGATGGGTCACTATATGGCTTAGGGCAATAGGCCCCTGTCTGGGCCTTAGTTTCCTCCTCTGTAGTAAGAAAGTTGACCAGATGATGTCCAGAGTTAGCTTGGAGATAGCCTGAATTTAGAATTTGGGAGATAAGAGCAGTGGATTGGAAATCAGGAGACTTGGTCCCTAGTTCCATCTCTACCACTAGCTAGGTGTATGACCTGCCCTTTCTCCTCCAGACCTCAATCTTCCCTATTTGTAAAACGCAGGAGGAGTGGCACACTATATTTATAAAGGTCTCTTTTAGTTCTGATCTTCTGTGCCTTCCTCGCTAAATTCAGTTGACCTTGTCCTGGCCTGGTGTCCTTGCTCAGGAAGGCCTCACTTTCCTCAATATTCTTCAGACACATTTTCAAACTCTATGGGGTAAGGGAGGGAGATTAGGGCCAGGAGAGGGTATTTGAGTGAGGCAATGAATATTTATAACAGACGCTCCCACCAGAGGACACATTAAGTCTTGCAGCATAACAAAACTGAATTACCATGAAATAAACTTTCTTAATTAAACCAATTAAATTTCTTCCCAGTATGTAATTTAGAAACTCTGATAAACCCTGGTTGAAAAGGTTTGTTTTAGCCTTAAGCTGGCTGAGAAAGCAGGAACATCTGGTTGGTGGTGGAAAGGCCTGTTTAGGCTCCAGGCCATGGAGGCAGCACCACGGTGGCGCTATCCATGGTGCTGAAACAGCCTCTGCCTCACGGCCGCAATAAAGGACACAAGCAGGCCAGGGCCCAGTGGTGCTTAGGAAATACGCTATTTGAGGACAGCATCTTCCATTCTAGGCAGGGTGCACCTTTCTATTCCTATGCTTGACAGCAGCCACTTAGAAGTTAACCATGTATTCTCCCCATCCCCACAGATCCACTAGAGTTTGAAAAGATGCCATGAATTTTCTTATATTTATGGAATCCTAAACTCTCATGGCTGGGAAGCATGGCCTAGTATGGCTTCTTCATTATAAATAAAGGAAATTGATCTTCAAAGTATTCAAATGGTTTGGCCCAAGGCTACACAAGAACAGAAATCAGACTTTTCAAGCCCAAGTCTCTGACTCTAAATTCAGTGCTCTTTTTGCTAAGATGTTCTTGTAGTCAGAGAAGGCTTTGAGGGCAGGGGCTGGTCTTGTTTACCTTTGTTTTCTTCTGGAATCCATCTTATTGTCTGGAAAATTTTTTGAACAAATGAATACATGCATAATCTTTATATTCCTCCATAGTCAAATATATTCAATAGTAATCATATCATAATGCCAATTACACTAATGTAATCTTTTGTATTTATAGGATTTTATAGTTAACAGAGTGCTTTTTGTCTGTTATCTAACTTGGGTATCAAAATAATTCTGGAAGCATTAATGTTAGTACCATATTCTATCATAGGAAACTGAGGCTCAGGGGTCTAGTGGTTTGTCCAAGGTCACAAGGAGAGTCAGTGAAGAAGCTGGGAATAAGATCCAGCTCTCCTGATGCCTAGCCATGAGCCCATGGCTGCACTTAGCACATGAGGGGACAAAAACACAAGGGTATTAAGTTGCCCTTGCTCACAAACTGCAATCCTAATGTGTGGAAACAAGGTACAGGTACTTAGAAACATGTAATGGATGAGATAGCATGGACTAAGGACAGGTGGGTGGCACAGATAGTGACTACTCTAGCATTTCAGGAGAGAAAGGAGTCCCAAAGGCTTGTGGGAGATTAGAGAAGTCCTGGTAGCCAAACTGGCACTGGAAGGTGTGATTTTGATAGGTAGAGAAAACAGCATTCTTATGAAATCAAAGCATTTTAATGCTGGAAGAAACTTAGAAGTGAACATCTCCTCCTTCATTTTATAAATTTTTAAAAATATGTATTTATTTTTGAGAGAGAGTATGAGCAGGGGAGGGACAGAGAGAGATGGAGACACAGAATCTGAAGCAGGCTTCAGGCTCTGAGCTGTCAGCACAGAGCCTGACACCGGGCTTAAACTCACCAACCATGAAATCATGACATGAGCTGCAGTCAGACGCTTAACTGACTGAGCCACCCAGGTGGCCCACTCCTTCATTTTATGGATAGTAAAACTGAAATGAAGAGAAATGAGGGATTTGTTCAATATTATAAAGCCACTTGTGGCAGACTTTTATATGTAGTCACTGGGGACACAGGGCAGGTAGGACAGGGTCCCTGCCCTCAGAAATTTCCCAAGCTAGTAGAAGGAGGAACATGGAAATGAGTAGGTGCATTCAAGTGTCACAGTGATAGAATTTATGTGGGGCCTCATGTAGTTGCAAAGGAGGTGCACTCATTTTATACAGTAACATATTCAAAGTTCAAAAGACTGCATTTGAAGTGGTCAAGATCAATCAAGGTCAGGCACCATATGTCAAAATTCTTTTCTCTAACTCTGAAACCAATGACTAGAAGAAAGGAGCTGTAACAATAGAGAGAAGCAGGCATGGACTCTGGAATCTGAAAGCCTGGGTTCCAGCTCTGGTTCTGTCTCTTTCTGGCTATGTGGCATTGACTTGCTATTCTCAGTGCAAGGAGCATCAGTTTCATTATAAAAAGGAGGGAGGGGCTACTTCGCCCTTTTTTAAGGTTGTGGGGGTGATTAGAAGAAACATCTAAGTATGAATGCTTAGTTAATTATAAAGTGATAAAGCAGTATATATTTTAATTGTTATTATTCCTCTAGTATAGAAGAAAAAGTCCGGGATTATAGTTGAGCCACCTCTCTGGGACCCTGCTTTCTTGTTTATGGAATGAGATGATACTGGTCTCATCTGTCTTACAGAAATGGTTTAAAGTAACAAAACAGACACATAAATCAATGGAACAGAATAGAGAACCTAGAAATGGACCCACAGATGTGTGTCCATCTAATCTTTGACAAAGCAGGAAAGAGTATCCAATGGAAAAAAGACAGTTTCTTTAGCAAATGGTTCTGGGGAAACTGGAGAGAGACATGCAGAAGAATGAAACTGGACCACTTTCTTACACCATTAAAAATAAATTCAAAATGGATGAAAGACCTAATGTGAGACAGGAAACCATCAAAATCCTACAGGAGAAAAGAGGCAGCAACCTCTTTGACCTTTGCCACAGCAATGTCTTACTAGACAACTTCAGAGGCAAGGGAAATAAAATCAAAAATGAACAATTGAACCTCATCAAGGTAAAAAGCTTCTGCACAGTGAAGGAAACAATCAACAAAACTAAAAGGCAGCCTTTGGAATGGGAGCAGATATTTGCAAATGACATATCAGATAAAGGGTTGGTATCCAAAACCTATAAAGAACTTATCAAATTCAACACCCAAAAATGAAATAATCCAGTGAAGAAATGGGCAGAAGACACGAATGGATATTTTTCCAAAGAAGACATCCAGATGGCTAGCAGACACATGAAAAGATGCTCAATCATCGGTGATGCTCAAACATCACTCATCATCAGAGAAATACAAATCAAAACCACAGAGATACCACCTCACGCCTGTCAGAATGGTTAAAATTAACAACTCAGGAAACAACAGATATTGGTGATGATGTGGAGAAAGGGGAACTCTTTTGCACTGTTGGTGGGAATGCAAACTGGTGTAGTCACTCTGGAAAATGGTATAGAAGTTCTTTAAAAAATTAAAAATAGAACTACCCTACGACCCAGCAATTGCACTACTAGGTATTTATCCAAAGGATACAAAAATTCTATAAACATGCACCTCAATGTTTATAGTAGCATATCAACAATAGCCCATTTGTGGAAAGAGTCCACATGTCCATCAAATGATTAAGGGATAAAGAAGATGCAGTACACACACACACACACACACACACACACAGTGGAATACTACTTGGTGATAAAAAAGAATGAATTCTTGCCACTTGCAACAACACGGATGGAACTAGAGTATGCTATGCTAAGTGAAATAAGTCCATCAGAGAAAGACAAATGTATAATTCCACTCATATGTGGAATTTAAGAAACACAACAACAGATGAACATAGGGGAAGGGAAGGAAAAATAAGATCAAAACAGAGAGGAAGGCAAACAATAAGAGACTGTTAAATACCGAGAACAAATTGAGGGTTGCTGGAGGGGTGTTGGGTGGGGGGATGGGCTAAATGGGTGATGGGCATTAAGAAGGGCACTTGGGATGAGCACTGGGTGTTATATGTAAGCAATGAATCCTTGGATTCTTCTCCTGAAGCAAATACACGACTGTATGTTAACTAGCTTGAATTTAAATAAATAAATTTAAAAAATGGAAATGGCATAAAGTGAATAATACCCATAATAATAAAATGATAGGTGTAAACAAACAAAAAGTGTGACTGTATTCCTGGAGGGGAATCAGTGATTGAGTAGAAGGCAAACTGGGTATTGTTACTGTAAACTCACATTTGTACCTTGAATCCATTTACAAAGCACATTCACAGCTATTATCCCATCCAATTCCCTCAACAGCTCTGTGAGATGAGCCTATAGGGATGAGCCTATCACAGATGATTAGCCACATCTCACAGATGAGAAAACTGAGACTCCAGAAAGTGATGAGCTCAGAGGCTAAATCTCAGTATGGCCTCAGGGTCATCTCCCCTTCTTCCTTTCCAGCCATCGCCTAGTTTCCTAGTGCTCAGAACTCTGTCTTCATGCAAGTCAGTTTGGAAGACAGGCCAAAGTCATGCTCTCTTGGACTTCCCTCTTGCCTTGAGGAGCAGTACTGGTCTTTCCCCCCTGTTCATTCAGTACTTATCCCTGGGAGTGCTTGATAACATCTTTTCCCCGGAAATGTGTTGGAGGCCTCACCTGCATGGGATGCCCCTGCAAACTAATAAACAGAGCCATCTGTAAATTTTTCTTTGTTCAAAGGATGCCAGATGCAACACTGGAACAGCTGGAATACTCCTTAGGATGCCTTCAGTTGCTCAAGCTGCCTCAGCCAAGACATGCTCTCCTTTGTTCCTGATCTCAGTTGAGGACTGTCTTCCCCATTATGTAGGCAGGACCTTAGGAGTTATTGTCTACTCTGCTCATGTCCCTCCTTTGCTGAAACCCTCCAGTGGCTGGATTACACCAGTCCCCATGCGTGTTCCCTTCCCCATAAAGATACTAAAGAAGAGAGAATAAGAAAATCACTCTATTTTGGGGTTTGAGGACATAATTGAATTGCGTTTTGTTAGAAAATTTACTGCAAAGAATCTCTTCCACACTGTGGCCATGGAAGTTTGGGAGACTGTTAAACTGGAGCCTTCCAGTGGGAGCTGAATATACAGAATCCAGGAAGTAGAGCTTGGCTGAATCTTCTCTCATCTGGGGCAGAATCTGGGTGTGAAGCATACAGATCCAATTAGGAGGGGAAGGGATTATCAGGACCAGAGTTGGTCCAGGCACAGGACATGCTAATGCCAGCCTCCTGGGGAACAATTATTGGCAGATGATTATCTTCCTTGGGCAGCTCAGGCACCCCTTATTCAGGATGCTTCCCTGATCTCCAGGCTGGGTTGCGGGGGGTGGGAGGGAAGGGCTCTTCTCTGGGCTTCCAGATCCCTGGGCTCTCTGTCTCAGCCTTTATCACACTGTACTATTATTGTCTGTGTTAGTAATTACCTCCCACCACTAGATTGGGAGCTTCCCTAATGCTGTCTGTAACTCATCTTTGTATTCAGTTCCTAACACAAGGCTAGGCACACAGCGGGTTTAGCATTATAGTTAGGAGCATGGGCTCTGGAGCCAGACTGCCTGTATTTCATTCCCAGCTTGACCCCTCATTAGCGTGAAGACCCGGGGCCAGTCATTTAAGTTCTTTGGGTGTTTATTTCCTCAACTATGAAGTGGGAATAATAATGGTAAATACCTCAGAGAGTTGTTATAAGGGTTAAAAATATAAAGCATTTTAAATAGTGTCTAGCATAGAGTAAGTAGTGTATAAGAGTTGGATATTATTACTTAAATCTTGATTCTGCATTTTGGATCTCTTCTTATTATGAAGTATGATTCCGTGCCCTGTCCCCCACCCCCACCCTCCTTGCCACCAGTTTAGCTGTGGGAATGAGTTCCAAGTGACTGGGGCTGGAAGGCAGGGTAGGCTGAGGAAGATTGCACAAGAGAAGTTATTGCTGTTTTTGCAAAATTTGACCCCTAATGAAGCCCCTGTCTTCTGTGACATGAAATGCAATTAAACTGACTCCTCCTTTCTTTACACTTAATCTGCTCAAGTGATACCCATCACTTGGGTCCAGAAGATGCTGAAAATCATTAGTGTTCTGTATAGCAACAGGAAGGCCTTCTGAAGACTGATCCAAACTCGCCTTTGCTGGTCTGTGTTGGGTGACCTGGGTGGGAGGGGAGGTTGGAGGGCAGCCAATGGAGAAGGGAAGCAGAAAGTACAAGAATGCTTCCTCCTGGGGAGGCTTTGGGTAGGATAGTCCTACTGTATATGTCTAAAAGACAGAGAATCTGGAACTACATAGGTCTTTGTAAAATAGAATAAAATAATACAACACAACACAATACAATACATCTCCAATGGAGGAGTCCTAGAACAGACTTTAGAGTCTGGAAGTCTTGGCTCTGCCAGTTACTGGTTCTATGATCTTTGGGAAATTCATTTGCTATTTAAACCTCAGCTTCCTCTTCTGGAAAAGTGAGAGGCTTAAAATCAATGTTCTTAAATAAAACTAAAATCAGCATTCTTAAACTAAAGCAGATTTCCACTTCAGAGACTTTAATTACTTGGGCCAGGAATGGGGCCTAGGAACCTGTGCTTCCAAAACAACCATGTGATTGTGACCATGTGAACAAAGTCTTCCTGGATTTAATATGTTATGGGCCTGTAATTTTCTCAAGGTTAAGTTACAAATCTGACCATATCAGGCCCTTGTTTAAAACTCTTCACTGACTCCCGTTGTTTTTAGGATTAAGTCCTGCTTTCCCAGCCTGGCTTGAGTGCTGGCCCTAACTTTGCACTGCACTCATCTCACACCATTGTTCTCTTCCACTGCATTCTCCAGTCATACAAGAACTGTTTGCAGCATATCTTTCCTACCTCCACTCTTTTTCTTTTTAATTTTTTTAAATGTTATTTATTTTTGAGAGAGAGAGGCAGGGGAGGGACAGAGAGAGAGAAGAAAACACAGAGTCTGAAGCAGGCTCCAGGCTCTTAGCTGTCAGCACAGAGCCTGATGTGGGGCTTGAACTCACAAACCTGAGCTGAAGCTGGATGTTCAGCCGACAGAGCCACCCAGGCACCCCCAACCTCCACTCTTCTATTGCAGCCATCCTCCTTTTCTGATGGAGAACTTTCTCCCCTTTTCTTTCCGTTATTCTCTTTCTCAGTCTTACTTCTTCCTGGAAGTATTGCATAATTACTCCAGCCAGAGATTCTATTTTCCTCTGAGCTACAGAAGCACTGATACTTGGTACCACTCACTCATCATGGACAGACTTCCAGGTATGGTTATTTATTTGTGTCTTAGCTTTATCCTGCTCCCCCCATTAGACTATATGTTCCTGGAAGGAAATGATTCATTCAAGTTTGCCCACCCCCTGCTTTCAGTTAGCAGAACACCGTAGACATTCAAAAAATATCTGAAGATATGGTCTGATATGATCAGACCTCCTTTAGAGTATTGGGTCCTAGACTTGCTAATTGGTTGTCCATCTTGGGGTGAATCAAGTGTATTGTTTCTGTCCTAGCTGGAAAATACACTGTAATAGCCAATTACAAAATAAAAGAAAATTTCATGACTAGCAATATTATTTTCACTTCTAAACCTATCCTGAAATTATCACCCATTAATGAGAACAAAAGACTTTTAAAATTTGTAAAAACTATAAACAATTTGTAGTTGTTATTTAATAATATTATAAAATATTATATAATTCAATAATTATAGTGATTATTATTTCCCTTAGCTATTTAAGGGAAAGTGTGCTTATTATGCTCATGCGTATCTGTTTAATAGACATAATTACACTGTTAAGGTGTGTCTGCAGGAGATGAGTCTATTGAGTACTTCTGGGCTCTGAAATCACCCAGGACTCCTTTGCCCTCTTCTTCTGCCTCCCCAACCTAAGCCATATAGCTGTCATTAATTCTGCATGCTAACAGCTTTGTTACCTAAATATATTATTATGCTTTTCAATTAAGGAGCCCAGGACCGTATGCAATTTGTCCAAGCTGACTCAGATACCAAGAGGCCCCACAGCCGCAAAAGGCTACAGAGGCAGCTGCAGTCTGTCCTTAGCTAGACCAGCCAGACACATCCCAGTGTCAAAGGGCTCTCCAGAGACTGAAGCCTTGGACCCTTATTGCCCACTACCTCCACTGCCAATCAGTGTGACTTGGAGAATGCCCCTCTGGCCTGGGAGTCAGATGCCTTGGTAGTAGTTCCATATTCATCTCTTGCCTATTAGAACAGTGCTCCTCAAACCTGAATGTGCCTATGAAGCACTTGGGGGTGTTGCTAATAAGCAGATTCTGTCTCATAAAGTCTGGGGTGAGGGTGGGGTGCCTGGGTGGCTCAGTTAGTTAAGTGTCCGACTTTGGCTCAGGTCATGATCTCATGGTTCATAGGTTTGGGACCCACATTGGGCTCTGTGCTGAGAGCTCAGAGCCTGGAGCTTGCTTCAGATTCTCTGTTTCCCTCTCTCTCTGCCCCTCCCCTGCTTGTGCGCATGCTTTCTCTCTCTCAAAAATAAATAAACATTAAAAAAAAAAAAAAAGAAAGCCTGGGGTGGGGCCTGGGATTCTGCATTTTGAATGAACTCTCAGGTGACAGTAATGCTGTTGATTCATGGACCACACTTGGAGCAGCAAGGAGCTAAACTATAAACTTCCCCTCTGCGCCTCATCTTCTTTATCTTCAGGATGAAGATGCTAGATTTGGTGACCTCTGAGGACCTGTCCAGCTCTGATTTTCTATGATTCCATAATAAATGATAATGATGGCTTTTGTAGCTGATGTTTATAGCATATTTATTCTTTTTTTAAAAAGTTTATTTATTTATTTTAAGAGAGAGCAAGCAGGGGAGGGGCAGAGAGAGAAGGAGGGAGAGAGAATCCCAAGCAGGCTCCATGGTGTTAGCACAGAGCCTGATGCGGGGTTTGAACTCACAAACTGTGAGATCATGACCTGAGCCGAATCCAAGAGTCAGATGCTTAACTGACTGAACCACCCAGGCACTCTCCATCTTTATCCTTAATAGCCAAAGTATACAGACAACCCAAACATCCATCAAACTAGTGAAAGGATGAGCAAATTGTGGTATACTCATATCATGGAAAACTACTCATTAATAAAAAGGACTGAACTATTGATATATTTGATAAATTTATCAAATACATTTGATGAATCTCAAATGTATTATGCTAAATGAAAAAAGACACAAAAGATGGCATAATATGTTATGCTATTGGTATGAAATTATAGAAAAGAAAAACTATAAGGACAGAAATCAGATCGATGGTTGCTAGGGGCTATGAGTGGGAGGGGGTATTTATTGAAAGGGGGCTTGAGCAAAGTCTTATGGAAAGGGTGATGGAAATTTTCTGTGCCATGATTGTGGTGATATGTGAGTGGATACATTTGTCAAAAAATCATTGAATTATACATGTAAAATTGGTGACATTTATGCTGTGTAAATTATACCTCAAGAAAGCTGACCAAAGGAACCTCTCAAAAACCAAACCCCATAGATATTGTTCATTGAGTCTTCACAATTTGCCAGGCATTTTACAGAGATTGCACCCCTTCTTTTTACTACTCCTTCAAGTTAGAATTATCCCCACATGGGGAAGGCTAAATTCAGAGAGGAAATGACAGCTTTCAAATAAGAGGTAGGATTTGAATCCATGTCTGATGACTCCAGGACTTGGGCTACTTCTGGATGGCTGCATTGATTCTCAAATCCCTCAGTCCTTTCTTGTAGCCTAGTGAGAGCGAGTGAGCATGAGTGGGGGAGGGGAAGAGAGAGAGAGAGAGAGAGACAGGGACAGAAGATCCAAAGCAGGCTCTGTACTGAGATATGGAAAGAACAACCCCAATGGCCTGTCACAATTTACCTGGGAGGCTGGGATTATTATCTTCTCCATTTTGCAGATTGAGAACCTGAGGTTTATAGGGGTTGGGCAGCCTCCTTGAGGGCACACAGCTTGTTAGTGGGTAGAGATCAAGCTTGAATTCTGTTCTTCTGGCTCTCAATGCCATGTCTTTTCCTTTTTCCTACAAGCAAAGAGAGGACAGAGTCCCACCCTTGAAAAGTTTACAGGGATACAGCAAATGGCTCATAGCCTTAAAAGAGCACTGAAGGGGTGCTTGGGTGGTGTAGTCAGTTAGGTGTCCAACTCTTCATCTCGGCTCAGGTCATGATCTCATGGTTCATGAGTTTGAGCCCTATGTTGGGCTCTGGGCTGATAGCGAGGACCCTGCTTGGAATTGTCTCTCCTCTCTGCCCCTTCCCCAATCGTTCTCTCTCTCTCTCTCTCTGTCTCTTTCTCTCTCTCTCTCAAAATAAATAAATAAACTTAAAAAAAAAGAACACTGGAAAACAGCTTATAGTCATGTAGACTCCAAGAGGTGGCTCAGAATAAAAGGAATTCAGAGGAGAACTGAGCCAGGAATGGCAGAAGCAGTCAGGAAAGATTTCCTGGAGGAGGTGAGGCTGGGTAGGTTAGACACAGAAGTTGGGTACAGTTGGGATAGGCAGAGGTGGGGGAGTTATATTTGTGTCTACACTCCCAGCTCCCTAGGAAGACTATGATCTGAACAATGGGAAGAAGACTTGAACCATGGAGAGAACACTTGCTCTCCAACACTTGTCCAAGCCAGGCTTGGACCTGGCTAGGATGGCTGGAAAAACTCGCTGCTGTTCTCCCTCTGATTCTGTCCAGAGGAACTCTTTGGGAAGGGGAGGCAGCAGGAAGGGCATTAGCCACAGAAGAGCAGAAGGGAAGTGACCCTGTCTTCAGGACCTTCCAAATGGCCCACCCCTAAGCGTCGCCAAGATGGCTAGCAGATCTATCCATTCAGGCCAGGCATCGGATCCTGTTGCCCCAGGGGCTCCAGATGTGGCCTAGAAGCTGCCGGGTATTAGCCACCCTTCCACCTCTGACCCCGTCCCACCTGGGACCAGGCTACTCTTCTGGGCACTCAGGAGGCCTGTTGCCTCCAGCAGCTGGTGCAGGATTAATAATTGAGGCTCTCTCCTGAGCTTTGCGTCCATCAGGGACTAGTCCTCCTGCTGCCTGCTATTATTGTGCTCTGATCAATTAGTGGGGAAGAAATGAGGTCAGAGAGAGCAGGTGTGGGCTTGGCTTTGTTTCCGGGGAAGGGCTAGGCTGGGCTGTGGCTGGGTGGGGTGGTGATGATGAAGAGACAATTCTCACGGCTTTAGGCCATGGGCAGTAGAAAGGAGAATGGACCACAGCAAATACAGGGCTTTTAGCTCAGAGGGCTTGGCCTCACTGTTGCCAAGAGATAAAAACAGCATTTGGAAAACATTTGTGCTCCAGGCTGCGCAGGGCACTGGGATGGGCCCATTAGCCACTTAATGTCCTGGATAATAACCCTCGGCTTCTGAGAATGTCAGCTGGAAATCCAGACTCTACCAACAGTGTGGAAACAGGCCAGCATCCTTGGCCTCATGTTCAAAGCCCTCTCCATTTAGCCAACCAATCCTACTCGCTTCATCTATAACCTTCTCTCATGTGGCTCTATGCTCCAGCAACCTGAGCATGTCCTGGGCTCTCTTATTTCCTTTCCTTTGCTTAAAATGCTGCTCCCTTCTGCCCTACTGTGTTCCATCTCTGCCTGTTAAAATCCTCCTCATGTCATATACTAGCTTCTTCATGAAGTTTTTCTTATAGTCTCTATCAGCGGTTGTCTTTTGCCTCTGACCTACAGGATGCTAACAACATCTTACCTTATATTAAGGGAATTTGAACTTGTTCTCCTTTTCCTGTTCAAGAGCACTGGAATCACAGAAGACCATGACATGTCCAGTTCTCAACAGCTGGCCTTGACTTTCTAGCACACAGTAGGTCTGAGGAACTGTGTTAAATCTAATACCCATCTGTACACATGCAGTCTATTTCTCTATATCACTCTGAACACATGAATGAGCAACTTTTTTCACCCATCGATGCTTTTGCATTTGCTCTTCCCTTGGCTTAAGTACCCTTCCTTGCTTTTTTCTCTGGCAAGATCCAGCTCCACATCAGGTTAATCTGTGCTCTCTCTGTATCTTGAGCTCCTGTCTTTGATGTTATCATTCACACTGTGCTGTGAATAAGGCAGGCATTTTCCTCTCAAAAGACTTACAGCTTAGCAAGCAAGCAAACAGCTACAGCACAGTCTTCAAATCCAGGGTTGACTCTCAAGCTTCAGGCTTTGGTGTCATAAAAATTCAAATAGTATAAAAGGGCAGCTAACAAAAGGTTTATCTTCTCCAAAACCAGAGCTGCTGCTATACTGCACAACTCCAGGCAGGCCATTGCCACTGTGGTCTAGACACGTGGCTCCACCTGGGCTTGTATAGTACACAGGCTTTACAACCATATCTGGCAGTCCTGCTCCAATCCCTCAGCTGAAGTTCCATTCCCCAGAGGTAGCACTGTTACATTTCTTGTGTATCATTTTAGATGCTTTACACATACCAAGCATTTGTGAGTGTGTATCCTTTCTTTACACACATCGGATTATGTTATACACAATCTTTTGCATCTTGTTTTCTTAATATATCTTGAAAATAACTTTATATCAGAACATCCGGGGATCTACTTCATTATTTTCAATACTAGCACACTATTCATATTATATGTGTGTACCATAATTTAATTACTCCCCCATTGATGAACATTTAGGTTGTTTCCAATTTATCTTAACACTCTAAACAGTACTGCCACAAACACCTTTATAGGTATATCTTTTTTTTTTCTGAAATTTATTGACAAATTGGTTTCCATACAACACCCAGTGCTCTATAGGTATATCTTTGAAAGCTTTTGGTGAGTTAGTTGTCTGTGGGATAAATTCCCAGAAGTTGAATTGGTGAGTCAAACAGAAACATGTGTTTCAAAGTTTGATGCACATGACCAAATTTCCCTTCAAAGACTGAGCTAAGCCTTCTAATATAAGTAGGAACTAGTAAGGTAAAGGCCTGAGCATAATGAGCAGCATGAGTAGAGGCATGACGGCTTGATAGAACACAGCCTGCTTGGAAAAAATGAATTGTACTGTGTGGCTGAACTATAAAGCAAAAATTGCATGGTGAGTGATGGGGCTAACCTCTCTGAGGCAGTGGCCAAGTCACTCAGGTATTGGTCTAAATCTCAGGGGTTGGCACCCTATGGCTTGCTGGCCAAATCTGGCTCCCTGCCTATTTTTATAAACAGAATTTTATTGAAACATTCCACACCCATTTGCTTACTTATTGTCAATGGTTGCTTTTGCTACAATGGCCCAGCTGAGTGGTCGCAACAGAGTATAGATATCCCACAAAGCCTAAAATATTTACTACCTGGCCCTTTATAGAAAACGTTTGCTGTTCTAACTAGTAATACCAGCCTGAGAACAGTGGCAGGCATTGGAGAGTTTCAAGGAGTAGAGGGACATGGGTCAGATTTGCATTTTGAAAAGACCACCATTGCTGTGTAGTGAGGATGGGGGTTGGGAGGTGTCTGAA
Source organism: Prionailurus bengalensis (assembly GCF_016509475.1). Taxonomy (NCBI): domain Eukaryota; kingdom Metazoa; phylum Chordata; class Mammalia; order Carnivora; family Felidae; genus Prionailurus; species Prionailurus bengalensis. The sequence continues at coordinate 40,261,361 of NC_057345.1, read as the reverse complement.
GGTGCAGAAAGAAGGCTGGTGCAGGACTCAGGTGAAAGATTATGCCCCGGATTAAGGCAGAAGCATTGTGGATGAAGAAAGGAACATGGATTCAGTAGTGCTTGAAGAATAGCTGGGTTTCTGAGTGAGGAAGGTCCACTAGAGAAGTCAAGGATGTTTGGGAAGATGCAGTGTTCTGGTGTTGACATGTATGACAGACAAGTCAGGCACCCAAATCCACTGACTCCATTCTAGCTGCTGGTGCCAGTGCTTGGAGTGTGACTGCTCTGGACCAGGGTCTCTGGTCTCCCTTAGGTTGAAAGACCAATGTCTTCCAACCTTTAAGTCGGCATCGTCACAAGGAGACCCTTATAAGGGGTTTCTTATAAGGATATGCTCAATTTTTATCTTCTCTTAGAGCACCAATTCAGCTTTGATTTTTAAATGTAACCCTTCTTGATTTTCTGCCCATTTAGAAGGTCATCATTGAGATGACTCAAATGATGCATGAAGTGGTGAGGAACTTGAACTCATGGCATAGATTGGGCTGCTATTTTGCTTTTACCCAGTTCCATGAATGTAATCTTCTGGTCACTTCCAACAAGAGAATACTTTCCCCCCTCTTTGAGCCAGTGGGGGTATCCTATTCAAATCAGAACGGTTAAGTATAAAGAGGAGGTAAAGAACTGGGAATAATGATTCACTAGAATTTAAAAGGATAATGACAAAGGATATTTTTTTAAGTTTATTTATTTTGAGAGAGAGACAGTGTGAGTGGGCAAAGAGAGAGAATCCCAAGCGGACTCCACACTACCAGAGCAGAGCCCAATGCAGGGCTCAAATTCACAAAGCTGCAAGGTCATGACCTAAGCTGAAACCAAGAGTCAGACACTTAACTGACTGAACCACCCAGTCACCCCAGGATAATGACAAGGGATCTTAAGCGTGCATTGGAATCAGCCTCTTCAGCAGTCGGACTCAGAATCACTGTTGTCTGAGTCATAAGAATTATGTCCTAATGACAACACAAGACAGACCATGGTTGTCCAGGTAAAGGTGGAAAATAAAGAACAAGTATAATTCAGTGAGGCCTGTGGTAGTAATTTCTCTGCCTTTTAAAACAGCAGTCTGGGACATCCTCTGAAAGTATAAAGGTTGACCTGAACAGAGAAGAGAGAAGAAGGGAGAAGGAGGGACAGACAGCAAAGGACGGAGAGAATGAGAAGCAAGTGAGTAAGAATGGAGATGGAGAAGAGGAAACTGAATAAGTTCCTGTGCATAGGAGGTACAGGTGAGGTATTTATTGTGCCAGGAACTCCAAACTGATGACTAATTTATTCTGTATAATAACTCTGAAGTGTGGGTTGTATCATCATCACCTTATGCACAAGGAAGCTGAGGTTCAAAAAGAACGAGTGGCAGAAGTGGGGCATTAACCCAGGACTGACTCCCAAATCTGTGCTCTTTCTTCCACCCTCCATAGGGCCAAGAGTGGGTAATGGGTAGACTAGGGTAGAGGGAAGAGAATTTAGGAAGGCAACAGGGCTGGAGAAGTCTAACAAAATCCAAGCGCTTGCCAAGCCCGGCCACTCATGCCTGAGCAGCTGGCTGATTTTTCATAAAATAAAAGAAGTCCCTGAATTGAGAAATATGTGTGTCTCCTAGATTGGATTGTGCAGTGAACAGTAGCCAGAGCGAGCAGTAATCCATCACGGCCTGGCGTTGGCGGGTGCTGCCAGCCGGAGCCCTGGTGGAACTGTTGTGAAGGTGACCTTGGGAGAGAGCCAGGGTCCAACCTCTAGCTGCCTCCTGGGAGCCTGGGCATGGGATGGAAGGAAATGGGGTGACAAGTTCCCTCCTCCCTACTGCTGAGCTATTTTCCTCCATTTTCTTTTCAGCATTTTACATGTTGCACCAATGCTGGTCTGGCATCAGCTGGCCAGGTCCCAGGAGCTGAGGATGGGGCTGACCTGGAGAGATGGATTGAGCCAGCAAGACCCCAAATCCTACACATCCCACACTGAGACTCAATTTATCAGCCCTTGTGACCCCAGACCTAACTGTCCTCCCTTGTTGGCTGAATTCCTTGTGTGGAGCCAATTGGCCTGAGATGAGCCCTGGAGGGCATCACTTCACTTAGGGAAGGCCAGTGGTTAAGGATTCTCTGCAGTCAGTCAGACCTGGCTTGGTTGCCTATTTACTATCTGTGTGGCTCAGACATGCTATTAACTTCCTAGCCTCAGTTTCTTCATCTGTAAAATAAGAATTCTTAGTATACTTGAGAGAAAAAAATAAGATAATGTAGGTAAATAAAGCCATTAGTTAAATGCCTGATGCACGGTATCTTGACAAAATGGTAGTTATAATTATTTCCTTTATTCTTCAGGGTCACCATGGCAGATGGGGATTATCTATCTTATTTTACAGGGATCCAGAAATGTGCCCCTCTGTGCCTTTGAGGATTTAGAAAAGACAGAGAACAAAAGACTTGCTTTCTGGAACCCATATAAGCCTTGATATTTTATGTTCTGCAACACTGTTGGGCTTTCTGGTCTCCTGCATTCTTGGCTACCATAAACTGAGTGCTCGCCATGTTCCAGGTACTGCATTAAACTCTTCTCAAACATTAGCACTAGCTGCTGTAACAAAAAACCCATGAAAGCATATGGTTCAAACACTATGAAAATTTATTTCATTCTCAGGTCAAGCCCAGGATGGGTGTTCCTGATTGATAGGAAGCTCTCCTCCAGCTGGTGAGTCAGAGACCCCGGCTCCTTACATATTGTGGGTCTGTCAGGTTCATCTCATCTACGCCCAGTGGCAGAAGGAGGAAAGAGCACAGAGGATGGAGGTTTTTGTGTACCAGGTCAGGAAGTGGCACACATCACTTCTACTCATGTTCCATTTGCTGGAATTCAGTCATGTGGTTTCTCCTAATGACAGAAGACTGGGAAGTTTAGTCTAGTGATGTGCCCAGGAGAAGAAGACATGGGTTTGGTAAAGAGCTAGGAAGTCTCTGTCATGTGTCATCATTCTGTTTTATTCTTACAACAATTGAGGGAGGGAGTGAGGGAGGGAGAGAGAGAGGGAGAGAGAGAAGAGAGATTGCTCCTTCTGTCTTAGCCAGCACTTTGCCATGAATTCCTTTTCAATCTTCCAATATCTGCCTGGCCCTTTAACCCTGATGATCTCAGTGGAACCCCTTTTCTTCTTTCCTTTCCCCACCAATTTCCCTTGTTCTAATTATTTCCTATAGGGTGCCAGATATTTGTATAATATTCAATGCATCTTGTAAAGGGTTTTCTGTTCTTTATCTTACAGTAGATGGTGAGAGTTATCTATAACAATAGGCAAAACTTACTGAGTGCTGATAATGTGTTTTTCCAAGCATTTTATACATATTAACTCATTTAATCTTCACAACCATTTATGAGGTAAGTTCTATAAGAATCCGATTTTACAGATGAGAAAACTGAACTACAGAAAGGTTAAGTAACTTGTCCAAGGCCACTCAATGGTGTAGCCAGAACTGGAATCCAGTCAGTCTGGCTCCAGAAATCTCTGCTGTGGACTATATTATTATTGAGTAGTATTGTGTGTCGGACTCAGAGCTAAATGCTCCATATGGATTAACTACAAACCTATGAGGAGTAGATAATTGTCATTGTCCTTACTTTACATATAAGGTGCTCCAGGCTCAGAGGTGTTAAACAACCTGTCCAAGGTCACACAGCTATTAAGTGACAGGTCTGAATGAGACCAAAGTCTAAACTCTAAGAACAGTGAGATTGTATTTTCATTCCCACGGGGAAGAAGAAGGATTCATTTTATTTTTTTATTATTTATTTATTTTTTTAAAATGTTTTTTTTTTAATTTATTTTTTTTTAATTTTTTAAAATTTACATCCAAATTAGTTAGTATATAGTGCAACAATGATTTCAGGGGTAGATTCCTTAGTGCCCCTTACCCATTTAGCTCATCCCGCCTCCCACAACCCCTCCAGTAACCCTCAGTTTGTTCTCCATATTTATGAGTCTCTTCTGTTTTGTCCCACTCCCTGTTTTTATATTATTTTTGTTTCCCTTCTGTTATTTCATCTGTTTTGTCTCATAAAGTCCTCATATGAGTGAAGTCATATGATTTTCATCTTTCTCTGACTAATTTCACTTAGCATAATACCCTCTAGTTCCATCCACGTAGTTGCAAATGGCAAGATTTCATTCTTTTTGATTGCCAAATAATGCTCCATTGTATATATATACCACATCTTCTTTATCCATTCATCCATTGATGGACATTTGGGCTCTTTCCATACTTTGGCTATTGTTGACAGTGCTGCTATAAACATGGGGGTGCATGTGTCCCTTCAAAACAGCACATCTGTATCCCGTGGATAAATGCCTAGTAGTGCAATTGCTGGGTCATAGGGTAGTTCTATTTTTAGTTTTTCGAGGAACCTCCATACTTTTTCCCAAAGTGACTGCACCAGCTTGCATTGTCACCAACAATGCAAAAGAGATCCTCTTTCTCCACATCCTCGCCAACATCTGTTGTTGCCTGAGTTGTTAATCTTAGCCATTCTGACAGGTGAAGGTGGTATCTCATTGTGGTTTTGATGTGTATTTCCCTGATGATGAGTGATGTTGAGCATTTTTTCATGTGTCGGTTGGCCATCTGGATGTCTTCCTTGGAGAAGTGTCTATTCATGTCTTTTGCCCATTTCTTCACTGAATTATTTGTTTTTTTGGGTGTTGAGTTTGATAAGTTCTTTATAGATTTTGGATACTAACCCTTTTTCTGATATGTCGTTTGCAAATATCTTCTCCCATTCCATCGGTTGCCTTTTAGTTTTGCTGATTGTTTCCTTCGCTGTGCAGAAGCTTTTTAGAGGTCCCAGTAGTTCATTTTTGCTTTGTTTCCCTTGCCTCCAGAGATGTGTTGAGTAAGAAGTTTCTGTGGGCAAGATCAAAGAGGTTTTTGCCTGCTTTCTCCTCAAGGATTTTAATGGCTTCCTGTCTTACATTTAGGTCTTTCATCCATTTTGAGTTTATTTTTGTGTATAGTATAAGAAAGTGGTCCAGGTTCATTTTTCTGCATGTTGCTGTCTAGTTTTCCCAGCACCACTTGCTGAAGAAACTGTCTTTATTCCATTGGATATTCTTTCCTGCTTTGTCAAAGATTAGTTGGCCATACGTTTGTGGGTCCATTTCTGGGTTCTCTATCTGTTCCATTGATCTGAGTGTCTGTTCTTGTGCCAGTACCATACTGTCTTGATGATTACAGCTTTGTGTAGTATAGCTTGAAGTCCAGGATTGTGATGCCTCCTGCTTTGGTTTTCTTTTTCAAGATTGCTTTGGCTATTCGGGGCCTTTTCTGGTTCCATACAAACTTTAGGATTATTTGTTTTAGCTCTGTGAAGAATGCTGGTGTTATTTTGATAGGGATTGCATTGAATATGTAGATTGCTTTGGGTAGTATTGACATTTTAACAATATTTGTTCTTCCTAACCAGGAACATAAAATATTCTTCCATTTTTTGGTGTAATCTTTAATGTCTTTCATAAGATTCCTATAGTTTTCAGTGTATAGATTTTTCACCTCTTTGGTTAGATTTATTCCTAGGTATTTTATGGGTTTTGGTGCAATTATAAATGGGATCGATTCCTTGATTTCTCTTTCTGTTGCTTCATTGTTGGTGTATAGGAATGCAACCAATTTCTGTGCATTGATTTTATATCCTGCAACTTTGCTGAATTCATGGATCAGTTCTAGCAGTTTTTTGGTGGAATCTTTGGGTTTTCAATATAGAGGATCATATCTGGGAAGAATGAAAGGTTGACCTCCTCCTGGCTGATTGGGATGCCTTTTATTTCTTTATGTTGTCTGATTGGAGAGGCTAAGCCCTCCAATATTATGTTGAATAACAGTGGTGAGAGTGGACATCCTTGTCTTCTTCCTAACCTTAGGGGGAACACTCTCAGTTTTTCCCCATTGAGGATGATATTAGTGTTGGCTCATTCATATATGGCTTTTATGATCTCGAGGTATGCTCCTTCTATCCCTACTTTCTTGAGGGTTTTTTTTTTTATCAAGAAAGGATGCTGTATTTTGTCAAATGCTTTCTCTGCAACTATTGAGAGGATCATATGGTTCTTGTCCTTTCTTTTATTGATGTGATGAAGGAAGGACTCATTTTAAAGAATGGGAAGGCATATGGTTAGTGTGTCATTTCAGGTGGTTTGTGTATATTTTAGAGAGGGAGAGCAAGCACTGAGGAAATGGAAGGCCCTCCACTTTGCTGACTGTGACAAGGAATATTGAATCCTTCTGAGTCCCACTTGCATTCTTGCACTCAGGAGCCTATATCACCTTGCAGAAAACTTGTGCATGTTAGCATTTGAAATACTCATGTGTAAATCCCAGATTTGCCTTTGATCTTGAATGAGACTGAGTCTTATTTTCTTATTTCTAAAGTGGTGATACTACAGTCTGTCTGCATTTTAGGTAGGTGTGTGTGTGTGTTGTCCTTTAGAGAGTCTGGAACACAGTAGGTACGTAATAAATGGTTGCTCTTGTGTGACAGCTGAGGGGTTGGATAGCTGGCTTAATACCACAGAACAGAAGGTGGGTTGAGAACAGAAGAGCTATCCTCAGGTGAGGTGCAGAACAGTCCTCCTTTAAAGGTGAGGAAACAGTCTAGGGGGCAGGCGATTTACTTTCCCAAGGTCACACGGCCAGTTAGTGGTGGCAGCAGGACTCCTGGCCCAGAGATCTTTCCAGAGCTCAGCCTCAAATAACAGCCTTTGGATTCTACACTTTTCAGCTCTTCTCTGATGGGTTGAATGATGATCCAGGGGCCCCTAAGAATTATTCTGGCCCACATCCTTTGTTGAAAGATAAATAGTGAGTGAACTTTCTGCAGTGAGTTGGAACTACTTCTCCCTTTCTTTTGCAAGGTCTGGGGCGTCACAATGGGTGACTCCAATAAATAGCAACGGTCTGGGAGCTGTACTGTGAGGACCCATCAGTAATTTTCTTATTTGTTGGCTAAATGCATGAAGATAAAACTCCTCACCTATCACATTCCCCTTGACTCTTAGATGTCTTCAAGGTTAAAGGTTGCCTTGTTCTAGAAGCTGAAATATTCCTGTTGGCCAAGTCTGGCCTTACGTGGCTGATGTTCTTCTGAGATAGTGCTGCCCACTCACATCCCCTGGCTTCCATACTCCATCTCACTGGTCATTCACCTCCCTGACCAGCCATCATCTTCCCTGACCTGAAGCCTGCTACAGCCTCTACTTGGCCTCACTGCCTCCCCCATTGGCTCTTTAGCCCACTATCTACACTGAAGCCAGAATTAGATTTCTTGCCATCACTTGCCTGTTTAAGAAACACTTTAAGGGACTGCCTGGGTGGCTCAGTTGGTTGATCATCCAACTTCAACCCAGGTCATGATCTCATGGTTCATGAGTCTGAGCCCTGTATTGGGCTGGCTGCTGTCAGAGCCCGCTTTGGATCCTCTGTGCCCCTCTTTCTCTACCCCTCCCATGCTCATTCTCTCTCTCTCTCTCTCTCTCTCTCTCTCTCTCTCTCTCTCTCTCTCTCTCTCAAAATAAATAAACATTAATAAAATGAAGCCTCCTGGTCCCTCCTGCATCATTTCCCACATTCGTGCTGGCCCCAATCCCTCAACAGGCCCCACACATTTTCAGGTCCTTGTTCTCACTGCCTGCACTACTGGCTCCCTTCAGCTGCCTGGTCCAAACTCCAAGCCCTAAAAAAAATACTTTCCCTTCCCGTAACTGCTCAGATCCTTCTGCATGGGACTCTTAGCATGCTTTGCTCTTGTCTCATTGGGTGGTAACTGATGTTGACCTCTTTGCTTGGCTTCTTAGTTCCCCACTGGGCACTAGATTCCTGGAAGACAAGGCATGGTGTGTCTAGGTGTAATGGCTGGGTTGTTTGTCAAACTGAGCCCAGCTGATTGCCAAAATATGGAAATATTTTTGTACTATTTGGCAATAGCTATCCTGGCCTTTCCCCCAGGACCCTTAGCCTTCCTGTGGCCCATCAAGTAAAGACTTAATACTGGGCATAGCTGAGGGCTCCCACTTGGTCAACCTGGCTGTTACATTTCTAATTTCACTATGAAAAACCTTTCACAAGGAATGGGACCCATTTCGTTCTTCTCTACCAGATGAACACCCCAGGTTCCTCCAAGGTCTTGACTTTATGAAGAGTCTTGAGCAGTGGCTTGGGAGCCCCTGCTCTCTGGAAAGTAACAGAAGCCTTCCCTTCAAGATGCCCAGGTCTGAGAGCATGGGAAAGTGTGGCCCTTCTCTGGTGGCCTAACATGGAGGCAGGTATTAACAGCTTGAGATTTCAGGACCAAAGGTTGTGGAGGGCTTGATAATTCCGCTCAGTTATGGAACCCATACTGCATGCCTGGCACCAAGTGAGGCACTGGGCCTCTAGAGCTACATCAGGGTAGACCTTTTGGAGTTCACAGCCTGGATGGGGAGACAGGCATGTAAACAAACAATGACAGCATGGGGTCATGATAGAGGTGGGTGTGCGACGGGGCCTTGAGAGGCCCAGAGTCAGGGAGGGCCACTTGGAGAATAGAGAAGGCCAGCTGGACTTGAGTTCTGAAGGACTGCACAGAGGAGTCTTTCCCTGAGCCCAGGGTCACCCCTTCCAGACCACTACCCTCCTAGAGCAGCAATGCCCAGTCATTGCTCTGTCTCTGTCATTGCTGGTCTTCTCCTGTCAAACCACAGTGTGAAAACAACAATAATCAAAACTTAGGGGTGCCTGAGTGGCTCAGTTGGTTAAGTGTCTGACTCTTGATCTCAGCTCAGGTCATGATCTCATGGTTGTGACAGGGAGCCCTGCATTGGGCTCTGTGCTGACAGTGCAGAGACTGCTTAGCATTCTCTCTCCTCTCTCCCTCCCTGTTCCTCTCTTCTTCTCTCTCTCAAAATAAATAAACATTAAAAAAGCTTAAATTGTGCTTACCATGTATAAGTGCTTTATATATAATAACCCATTTAATCCTGACAGTGATCCTATGAGGCAGCTGCAATAAATGTTCCTGTTTTATAGATGGGGAAACTGAGGCAAAGAATATTTTTGTAATTTGTCCGAAGTTGTGAAGGGAGAATGTGGCAGAGCAGCTAGGCAGCCTAGTTCTAGCATAGAGGTATTTTAGCCACCATACCACTCTACCTCAAACCATCTCCAAATATCACAGCTGGGGTCCTCATCTCTGTGGTGAGAACATGAGGTGGTCTTTTCCTCTGGAATGTATCATGTGGTTTGTAGTCCCCACAGTCTCAGACACCTTTTGACACAAGCTCCTTGAGATCCCAGGTGCTACATGTATCTGTTGGAGCTCACAGTGAGGGTTTAGCCATGGGCAATCACAACCCCCCCCCCCACTCCCACCCTTGAAGCCAGCATAACATCACAACCTACAAGAGCTCCAGGAGCCCAGGTCTAACAGAGGATTCCCAAACCTGCAAGAGTCATTATTGCCCAAGCTGGCCTCACCCTTTCTTGCATCTGTGTCCTCACAATGCTCCCTCCTCTTCTTTCACAGGAGCCTGCATGGAGGAGGTGACATCTAAGTTGGATTGTGAAGGGTGAGGAGTTTTTCATGCAGAGGAGAGGAGCACAAACCTTTCAGGTAGAGAGAGCTTCCCAAGCACAGACTAGCACTGGGAGTGTGAAATAGTATGATGTGTTTGGGGAATGAGGAGAGTCAGCGTCAATGATGAGGCTGGGAAGGTAAATAGAGGATATGACCTTTGCCTTCAGTCATTGGGCAATGGGGAGTCACTGAAGAATACGGAATAGTGGAATTGCATGGACGTATTGGTGTTTTAGACATACCATAGAGCATGGTTTCCTAGGAATGGACTGGCGGTGGGGCAGCCAGGAGGGAGGCTGTGCCATAGTTCTTATACAATAATAGCTTAAATTAACATGGTGAAAGAGAAGGGGGCAGCCAAGAAATGCTTCTAAGGACTTGAGACTGCTGATTGTGGGGTGAAGGCAGGAGGAGTTGGCCCCTGGCTCAGGCTCCTGGCTTGGATGACTTGGGGCTGGTGCCAGGAGAAGGGATACATTTGGGTATAAAGTAGTGAGATCTATCTATTTTGGACGGTGACTCAGGTGGGGCCCAGGTGCCAATGTGCCCTGGATTGTTACCTACACAGGTGAGCTCAAGAGTGGGCTTTGGTCTAGAAATAAAGATCCTAGAGTCCTCAGAGGAGGGAAGAATGTGAAGCCATGGGAGGGGGTAGAATTCCCTAAAGAGAAGGTGCCAATGACACTATGAAGGAGAACCAGAGAGTGGACCCTGAGGGAGGCTAGCAGTTCAGGGGCAGGCCACATGGATGATATCTTCAAACTGTCAGGTATGAGTCATTCATTCAACAGACTGATCACTTCCTATCTGCCAGGCTCTGTTCTTTATGCTATGAATGCAGCAGGAAGTGAGAAAACCTCTGACCATGGAGGTACATTCTAGTGGAGAGAGGTGGACATAAACCAAAGTAAAATATGTAGCAGGACAGGTGGTGGTTAAGTGTTCTGGAGGCTAATTAAGCAAAGGATGGGGGGGTGGCTAGGGAGGGTTGAAGTGGAGAGCTGCAATTGTAAATGTGGGGGCCTCACTGAGGTTATATTTGAACAAAGATTTGAAGGAGGTGAGTGAGGTGGATATCTGGGGGAAGACTTCTAGGAAGAGGAAACAGCAAGCGGTCCTAAAGTAGGCTGTGCATGGCACGTGGGAGGAATAGCTGGGAGGCCATGCAGTTATCACCAACATTGTATAAGTATTATTGTTATATAGTTATTATATAAATTTTTAGTATCTACCCCTGCTCTGTACTGCAATGATTTTTGTAGAGGTGATCTTGGGCAAGTCCCTTAACCTCTCTGTACCTCAGTTTCCTCATCAGTAAAATGGGGATAATAGTAGTATCCACTTGTTGGTTAGATCAGATGAGTTAGTATATGTAAGGTACTTTGCATAGCACCTGGTACAGAGTATTTGCTGCTACTACTAGTATCACTATTAATATTTTTATAATCATCATCTCCTTCTCTCTAGACTTCAAGCCCTTTGAGGACAATGGCTGTATGTGGTTCTTCCCTGCAGCCCAGAGCCAACCCAGGGCAAGGCTTCACAGTGTAGGCTCTATAAGGGAGTTTTTGGATAGAACAAATAGAAAAACAAAAGGCAGGACATAGAAGAAGCCAGGTCTCTGGTGGCCCCCCCACCCCCCAGCTCCCCAGACCCCACAGAGCTGGCCAGGGCCTGGGCGGCTGGGGCTTGAAGCAGGCCCGAACTCCATGTGCATGTGGAGCCTCCAGGCCTGACAATCTATTTGTTATTAGGGTAATAAATAAACAAGTTGCTTGTCAGCACAGGGACTGGCACGAGCGCCTTAGAAGATAAATGCTGCCTCTGAAATAGACAAATATTTACCATACTCCAGACGAAGTTGTCAGCCCTGCTAAAGGCCTCCGGGGCTTAGAATTAAAGTGAACATTGAGATTTTTTTTCTACCCTAATGGAAATATATAGCATACTTCTTCATAACAAAGAATGTGTAGCTGCCTGTCCTTGAGCACCTACTGTGTTCTGGGGCTTTCCATCACACTCATCACAATCCTCTGGGGTAGGAATTGTGATCACCACATTACAGATGAGGAAATTGACACTTGAATGAGTGAAGTGACTTGCTAAAGGCCACACAGTGAAGGCTGAGATTTGAATCTGATCCCTAGCCCAGGCTCTGGGTTGGAATTTCCTGTAGCCAGTATGTCAAGATCCTTAGCTCAGTGGGAGGAGTGATAGGCACAAAGACGGGCTCCTCTCCACCTTATTACTCTGGGCTCACTTCTACTTTCATGGTACAGACAAATGAGGTTCTTAAAGGACTGTGTGCCTGAATGAGGTTGTCCCAGGAGGATGGCAGATGTTGTGTGAGTTTTAAAACTACAGAGCATTAGAGCTGGGAGAGGCTTTATAGTTCCTTGTACAAATGGAGACCAAGGTCTAGCCCAGCCCTGATATGTTAACTTCTGCTGTGTGTGCAGGAATCATGTGACATGATCCCCACTTCACAGATCAGGAAATTAAGACTTAGAAGACTAGCAACTTGTCCAAAGTTACATTGCCATGAAATGGCAGCCCCAGGGTTCCAAAGTGGAGTATCTCCAGAGTGTGTAGGTAGAGTGAATGGGTCACCTACATGCCAGGCTGTCAAGATTCACTCCTGGTTCTGTCATTTATTAGCTGCATGACCTTGGGCAAGTTACTTAGCTCTTTGTGCCTCTATTTTCTTATCTGTAAAATAGACATACTAGTAACTTACCTTGCAGGGTTCTTAGGAGACTGAAAAAGTATGTATAAAGTACTTATACTCTGACATATAGCAAAAATATTAGTAATTATTATTTATTACAAATATTAGTTAATTATTATTATCATTATTGAGCTGTTTGTGTGTCATTCATTCAGCAAAATTTATAGGTGTCTGAAGCAGATGCTGTCAGTGCCCACACATATGCCCCCAGAATTTACCATTTCTGAGCATAACGGGCAGGCCAGAAGTACCAGGGTGTTAGCATACAGAACAGCTTTCAGCCAATAAGTAATGGCAGCTGGTGGATACATACCCCAGCTCTCTCACCCCTCAGGTGGGATATCCTGAGACAGAAGTTCTACACTGGTTCCTGCAGTTACGTTCCACCAACTCATAGAGGTAACTTGCTTAAAAATACACCCTCTATTGGTGCTTTCTTTCCTTAGCTCACTTCCCAATATCCCTTCTAGAGTTTCCTGAAACCACTTTCCAAATACACTACCTGCAGTTTAATCCTTGTTTTAGAATCTGTTTCTGAAGAAACCCAAACTCAGGTAGTTTCTAATGTGTATCAGATCTCATGTTTGGGGCTGAGTAGGCAGGTGAAGTAGAGTGGGAAAATGAGGAGAGAATTCCTGGCAGAGGGAACAGCATCTGCAAAGGCACAGAGATATGAATTGTGTTTGGTGAAGTGTGAGGAGAGGAGTATTGCTGGGCTAGTTTGACTTTTACTTTGGCTGTGATATGGACAGGTTTAGGAAAGATCCCTCAGATGGCCATAAGGAACACTCTGCCCAGACAGTAGTCTCAATTTAATATTTGAGGAACGTCTGCAAAAAGTGGGGTGTTCATCTGCATTTTTCCTGTAAGGTTCCAAAGGTGTTCATCAGCTTAAGGTTGGTTTTAAATAGTTGAATTTCATTAGAAAAACACTATAATTGCTGATGGACCTCATTATGAAAGGTTCAGCCTAGAGACTGTGAGGGCATCTGAACATTCTTTGAACATTCTTTGGTACAGGCAAGAGGCTCAGCTCAGTCCTAGAAATGATCTCTGCCTCCCTCAAAGAGCAGGGACAGGGTCTGTCCTCTTCCTCTCTCTGAACCCCTGAACAAGGCTTTTCTTTTCCTCATGTTCCTCCTCCAAGAAGCATCTCTTCTACATATAAATCACTGCTCTTCTCAAGTCCCTGAAGTTCCTTTTGGATGTGTACTCTCTTTCAGTTCAGCAAACAGTTCCTGAGTTGTACTTGAGTGGAACTCTTGAGCAGGCCCTGGAGACCCAAGGATGCCTCAGATGTGAGTCTGTGCCTCCAGGGAAAACTCTCACTCTGGAAGAAGAGATGGGCATGTAAACTGACAGTGATTTATATGGTGAGGAAGATGTCACAACAGAAAGGCAGAGGGAGGGATTAATCAAATCTAGGGAACAGGTCATGGAAAGCATCTCAGAGCCAATGTAATCTAAACAGGGTTTTGAAGGATGCAGAAAAGTTGGGTACTGCTCTTCCTTGACTAGGTGTGTGCCTTCATAGAGAATGAGCATCAGACTCTGCCACACTTTCAACTTCTTCCCCTAATTCAGACTCCTCCAAAGCTAGATATGCTCAGGCTCTATCCCCATCCTCAGCCACACCTTGAGTCTCACCCCATTCTGGTGGGAAGAGAAAGTAGCTGAGAGCCTGGGACCAGCACTGCCCCACCCCCATCCTCACTTTGCTTTTGAATTCCTGAGCTGGAGCTCCTGTCCCAACTATATGAACTCTGGGTATTCTTTAGTTTCTCCCAGTGAAACTCTTGTATTTTATTATCTGATTTATTTTGTCCTCACAATATTAGATAGGCCCACAATATTGGATAGGTGGAGCAAAGGTCTCAGGGTCACACAGTCAGGTAATGTTTGAGCAGATCCTTGGACCTGGGACTGGCTGAGCCCATGGTGCCATTCTAATAAATCAATTTGTTAAAGCCTTGGAGATGCTAAAACATTTGGATAGAAGATTCTAAAGTTGCTGAATATCTCAACAATCAACCTGGCTTCAATCTTACCTTCTTTCTACTAACAAATTTTCAATTTGTGATAATTCAGAATTTGTGAGCTGGCCTGAAATTTACCTTTGCCTTTGCCATGAAAAGTATCAGCAGAGGTACATATTTTTGAAGAAAAAAACCCTGCTATTTGGATGTTTAATTGACACTAAATGTATCAACATTATGTGCCCATGGCAAAGATTTATATTCATTCATAAGAGTTAGCTATTCTAAGCATGGTTTTGATGGGCAGTAGAATATGCCACTTGTAGAGATATGGGGGAAGAACATATTTCCTTGCTTTCATCCTGTAATTCACACTTTTATTTGTCAGAGGCTCTGAGCCTCTGCCCCACAGCCAGTCACACTAATTCTGATTATTTATTTTTCATGTACTTTTATAATGGGACAGTCCTCTGCCCATGCCAATTGCTGTGCCATTACTCATGTTGAAGATGAAGGCAAAGTGGTTAAGGAGAAGAGAATTGAAGTCCAATCATAGATTCCCCCACTGACTTTATGTGTCCTTGCACAAATTTTTTAAACTTCTTGAATGTCATTCAAGTCTCTACTTTGGCTTAACTTCCTTTTATAGCTCCAGCTTCTGCTTATATTCCATAGATTACCTAAACCCTTCAGTCAAACATGCTTACTTCCCATTCCAGGAACATGCTCCATTCTTTCCTCCTTCCTCCTTCACTAGGAATGCTCTTTCTTTGCCTTAAAATCCCATGAAAAATGGGGCATCTGCATGGTGCAGTTGGTTAAGCGTCTGACTCTTGATCTCAGTTCAGGTCATGATCTCATAGTATGTGAGTTTGAGCACTGCATCTGGATTTGTGCTAATGGTGTGGAGACTGCTTGGGACTCTGTCTCTCCTTCTCTCTGCCCCTCTCCAGCTTGTGCTCTCTCTCTCTCAAAATAAATAGACTTTAAAAATTAAAAAAAAAATCCCATGTATCTTTCAAGACTCGGATGAGAGGCTATTTTCTCCATAAAGCTTTCTTCTCAGCTGGCTGTGAGCCTCCCCTGTCATCTCTTTGAGAGATTTTTAGTCACATCCTACCTGGCATTAGAATTCTTGTAGACATGTCTTTTTCCTATTACTAGATTATAAGCTCCTTGAAGGCAAAGTCAATATTTTCTATATACTTATAAATCCACATTATAGACTTGGGTGTACAGATGTAAGTGGAGAAGTTGGAATTTATACTTGGGGGTTCTGACTGCAAAGCCCCTGCTTCTGTATCCTATGGAATGGATAAAATAACTTCAATTTCAAATGCTGATAGTATTTTGTACTTTGTGTTACTTGTAAAGATGAATCGTAAACTCTGAAGTTCTGTCATTCTCAGGAGATTATGGGATGACTCTGGCTTTCTTGGATGGCCAGGTGGGAAATTCAGCAGGAACTCAGTTGCAGATCTATGTCAGAGATTTCACCATGGAGCCCAAGTCTGGATTTGGGGGACATCCAGGCCTGAGACTGACCATCCCTTGTTCCTGGGATCTTCAGCTGGGTGGGATTCTGAGGCTGTGTGGGGATCTGTACTGGTTCCCAGTCACCCTTCTTATACCTCAACATCCACTCTTCCAATCTTTTCACCATCCAGTGTGACTCCTATATATCTTGCATTGAACTAGGTCCTGAAAATACAAAGATTAACCAGACACCATCTTTATCCTCTAGGGGGAGGCAGATATGTGAACAGATAATGAAAGCCTATGGAGATATATGTTATGGTAGAGGAAAACCTAGGTGTTGTGGTGGCCCAGAGCAGAGGGCCCAGGGGATCTGAGAGATCACACTTTCTGCCTCTTGCTCTTTCTGGACTGTGGAGTACATCGACTCATTGTGAGATCTTAGACATATTACATTTATTCTCTGACCTTGATTTTCATTCTCTGTACAGCAAGGTATCTGGGGTCAATGATCCCCCCAGATCTTATCCCACAATATTTAACTCTGTAAGTAAGTATTGATGCCTCTGTACTCATGCTGCTGGGCACAATGCCAGTCATCATAATACCCTCAATGTTTCTCAAGAGGGGCCTCCTCAGAGCTCCAGGTCTCATCAGGCAGAGAAGCTCTGGTATTAGGTTGTTGACTCAGGGACTTACAGAGAGGTTTCAGGTCGTCTATTGGTGTCTGTCAGTGCTGGAATGGCCATGTCTGCTCTGAGCATTGCCTGCCTTCCTCCTATTTCACTGGGGAGGCTGCTCTCTGTAAACATCATGTCAGGACCCGGGGATGCAGTGTTAAGCAAAAATAGATGCAGTTTCTATCCTCATGGAGTTTACAGTCTAGTTGGGGAGTGAGCCTTAATAAAATGGTCAACAAATGAATGTATAATTACAGCCTAAGATAAGTGCTCAAAAACAAGAGGCATGGTTCTAGGAGAGCAGGTATAGTAAGGACTGAAAAATATCAATAGATTTAGCAGCATAAGGTCATTACTGAGGGCTGTTTTGTCAGAGTCATAGGTCCAAAAGCCACACAGGAGTGGGCTAAATTTAAATTGGAGGTAAAGAAGTGGAGATGGTCAATGTAGGTAACTCTCAATCAGTGAGCACTGAATGAGCTGGAAGGAACTTCAGAGTTCTTTCATGGAAGGCACTTTAAGAAAGGTCACAAAGTGAGGCTCCTGAGTTGCTCAGTCCATTGAGGATCTGACTCTTGATTTCAGCTCAGGTCATCATCTCAGGTTTGTCAGATCAAGCCCTGCATTGGACTCTGTGCTGACAGCATGGAGCCTGCTTAGGATTCTCTCTCTCCCCTCTCTCTCTGCTCCTCCCTCACTCATACTCTTTCTGTCTCTCTTTATCTCAAAATAAAAATAAATAAACATTTTTTTAACAAGAGAAAGGTTACAAATAGATTCACAGACATCATCTTTGTAATCCTTAGAACAATCTTGTGACACGGGAAGGTCAAATTCACATTTGACAGATGAGAAAAATGGAGACCCAGCAAGGTTTTGTGTCTTGAGCAGAGTATTCACAGCACAGCCAGGACTGGAACTTAATTCCCCCAGAATCCCTGCCTTCCTTATGCTCTGCAAACACTGTTTGTTTAGAGGTTATCTGAATGAATGTGTATTGTTTTCACCATACTCAGGGTTTCTTTATTACTTCTTCCTTCTCTCCTCAGTACTGAAGGATTCAGGACCATGGCCAGCACCGAAGCAGCCTACAAATTCTGAAATAAGCTTAGAGTCTTAGCCAAAGAGATCAGCACTGCCTTTGTAAGTTGGTTTTCTCAACAACATAAACCAAACACCTATTAAGTATCAGGTGCTGTGAGAGATGCCAGAGACTCAGAACTGGAAAACTGACCTTAGGGAACCTACCATCTAGGATGGAGAAAACGTGGACACAGATAATCACAACAGAGTGTGAGATATGCACAAAGGTTGTGGGATCAAAGAAGGGTTCCTGGAGGAGGCCCAGCCTGAGCTGAATCTTGGAGAGACCAGATGGCAGTGAGGAGTTACTGGGTAGTTTTAAGCAGGGGCTTGAAAACGTCACATGTGTGTTTTAGAAAGGTCCCTCTGGTGCATTGTGAGAATAAAGGAGGGGGTGAGAGAGAGGTAGGGGCTGACTCAGGAGACTGAGCAAGAGGAAGGAGTCCCCCCAAGCTCATTCTAAAAGGCACAGCCAGGTTTTCATCTCACTTGCAACAGTAGATGGAAATATCCTGGGTTTTACATGTTTCCTTTTGGCACTGAAAGATTTACCACCTTGCCAGCTGAAGCTGACACTGTGAGAGAACTGTGTTGCTGGTGGAAAGGAGGGAATTGAAATTTGGGGATAGAGAGAGGAAGGAGAATTTGATTTGCTGAACAGTCACTATGCATCAGCACCATGCTAGGTGCTTTTCACATATTCTCATTTAATTCTCCCAACAACTTGTGAAGTAATGAGGTCCCCAGTTTCCATAAAAAGAAACTTTATGGAAGAGGATCAGAGATGCCAATTAACTGTGGCCTATGGCCACACACAAAATAAAAGGGAGAGCCAGAATTTGAATTCAGATCTGCATGTCCCCAAACTCCTCAC
Source organism: Prionailurus bengalensis (assembly GCF_016509475.1). Taxonomy (NCBI): domain Eukaryota; kingdom Metazoa; phylum Chordata; class Mammalia; order Carnivora; family Felidae; genus Prionailurus; species Prionailurus bengalensis. The sequence continues at coordinate 40,242,912 of NC_057345.1, read as the reverse complement.
ATTCCCTCTTCATGCACATGCTGTTTTGGTGGGGACCCAGCTGACAGAGGAGTAGAATAACGGCTTCTGGGCACCCACTACTGCAGCCTCCTGTTCACACACAAAGGAATAATTATATTAAGTATTGTTTTCTCAGTTCCTAAATCCAGAAGACTTGGAAGGCCGCAAGTAGACATAGGATCTGTGACTCAGCCCCTCCTGGGCTGGGTGCATTTTGCTTGTTCCTTACCATCCCATAGTACCCCGTCTTGCAGAAAAGAGTGCTTCTTTGTCCAGGAATGAGAAATTGAGGGGTTTCATATTGGTGCCAATTACCTGCTCTGACACCCCTCAGGTGCCCTTGGCCCCCAAGTTTTGGAGGCTGTATCATTCTCTCTGGGCACTTTGCTGCGGCTGTGGTGATGTCTGCCGCAGAGCCTGAGGAAGCTTTATGGAGATGGTCACACTCCAGTGCCCAGCCTACTTGTTGGAACTTTCCAGAAATATTGCACTGCAGACATTTTCCACGCCGTTATGCTAATGGAATCAGGAAAAATCAATTGTCCTTAAGGAACAGGGGAATGAGACGTGCTGTAAATGCCACAGAATGAGTGATTGGTTGATTGCTTGCCGGCGATCGGAGCGCGTCTCATCCCTACATTATTCTGATGAATTTTTATGGCATGCCTCCTCTCTTGCTTGCTCCCTCCCCCCACCTCACCCCCCTAGCTGGGGAAGAAGGTTTATGGCTTGCAGCTTCTCAGTTGATTGAATGCAGCTGGCATTGTTGCAGCAGAGGACAAATAGGTACATTTGCTTTACAGGCTGGGAAAAGTGGGTTTGGAGAAATTGCACTGCCACGTCCCTCTGCAACAAAGGCGCCCTTAAAAATGCAGATATTTTTTATGAAATGACTTTACTCTCCTTCTTGGCTGTCCGTAATCTTCCTATCAGAGGAAAGGGCAAAAAAAAAAAAAAAAAAGGTTGGGGGAAAGAAATATATGGCTTGCAATTCTGCGGAAATCCGATTTTTCATTCTCATCACAAAGGAAGCTAACGAAGGCATTTCATTAGTATTCATTTTAGGCCGATGTGATTTTCTCCTCTTTGCTAACACAAAAATAAATAAATAAACAGTCGAGCCATGTCTGGGAAACTGCCGACAAGGCGGCCTGGAGCAGAGGTCAGCATTTTCTGGAATGAGTGTATACCGCATTCAGCAAGGTGGCCAAAAAAATGGATCCAGCTCAAATAAGGACCATCTGGGGCAGAGAAGAGACAAGGTTTAGGTGGAGACAGGTCCCTTGGGTTTCAAGGCTGGTGTCCAGCTTGGCTGTGACAGTTTATGGACTGGGGAAAGCAAACAGGCTGTTACTATTGTTTTCCATGAGGAGTTTGTGTGATTCTGGCTGCTGGTCCTGAGGCAGGGGATGTTTCACATCTGGTCAGGGCACTAAGGAGCTCCTTCTATTGTTTATTCTTCCCTGTTTCTTTCTCAAGGACAGCTAAACCCTGTTGAGGGCTGAAATCATATTGTGAAAATCTGGGAGTTTTTGGCTGGGAAGTAGAGATTTTGGGACACAGCTGTTGTCTTCATCCATCCAAAGGGGCATTGTGGGCAGAGGAGCAGGCTTATTACATTGGGCACCAGAGGGCTAAACTAGGATCTGTGGGTGGAAGTGACAGTAGGCAGAGGAATCTACCAGATATGAGATCAAATTTCAGATCAAGCATTTTCTGGTGTGTCCATAGGCAAGTTATTAATGCCTCTGAGCCTCAGCATCTACATTTGTATAATTAGGTAAGTTAGAATAAAATCCAATCTTTTTATTATTTTCTAACTAGGATCAGGTATAGTAACGTGCAGTGCTGGGAAGCAGGTATTGGTGACTGCTTTGTAGAGAAGTTCCCCTTCTGAGGTTCAGAGAGGTGGTAAGTTGCACAACCTCTGGGAAGCAGGCTCCTGGTCTCTGAAGTCAAAACTTCTTACCTGCCCCCCAGCCCCAGGCCCTCTTGTTCAGTGGCTTCTTGGGCTACTGTGAGCAGGAGGTGAGACACAGAAGCAGATAGCTCTTTGTTCTTAGATAAAAATTACCCAGTTTGCCTCAAATACCAAGTCATTTTATACATTTCTGTCTCTCTCCTGGACTGTGCATTCCCAGAGGGCATTGTTCCTTTGTACCCTCTGTGCTCAGTTCCAATGGCTCAGCAATTCCTGACTTGTCTTAATGTGCCATATCCTTGGATGGTTACTAGCCCTGGCCTGCGCTCTTGTGCCTTTGCAGAACCTTCTTCCCTGCCTTTCCCATTTGGCCAAGTCTTACTGATCCTTCAACTCAGATGCCACCACTTCTGGAAAACCTTCCTGGAGACCCACACAGGTCTTTATTCTCTCTGTGCTCTTGTGGGGCCATAGTGTACTTTTTGTAGAACTGTAACTGTAATAGTAACAAAAAACCAGCAAGAATCAGGGAGTCAGGTTGACTTGGGTTCAGATCTTACCACTGATGTACAATCATGAATGAGTCTCATTTTCCTCCACGAGCCTCACTTTCCTCATTGGGCAGTGAGGATGGTGATATTACCTACCTCCAAAGACTGTTTGGAGGAGTCAGGGAGTACTATTTGCAAATTACTTTGCTCAGTGCCTAGGCACATAGGTGACAGTAAACAATTCAGAATGAATGAATGAATGAATGAATGAATGAATGAATGAATGAAGTTTCTGGTTGGTTAGAAATCTTGATAAAGAAGACTGAAGACACATTTTGAAATCTTCAGTTTCCTCACTCCTGTCCATATTCCCAGAATAATAACTAACCGCACAATGTGCCAGGTAGTTAGTGTCAGGCCCAGAGGTAGCACTAGGGTCTCTGAGGCTCTAGTTTAGGCATTTTTCATGTCTCCCCTCCCAATCAGGACTTTAGCTCATCAAGGGCTCAGTTCCATCTTCTTCACCTGTCTCCCTACTGTGGGTAGCCCATGAGGTGTTGACTGGAGGGTGATAGGGCTCAGTTGGGGAGATCTGAAGTTCTCAGTTCAACCCTGCTTGCCTGCGATCCCATGGCTGTCAGCTTTCTCATCCATCATGGGGCAATAACATTTCTTTCCAGGCCTACTGTGCTGGGCTATTACTGAAGAAGGAGAGGAAGAGGAAGAAGAGCAGGGTGCTTCATCAGTTCTTGTGCTTCTAGGAATTAAACTGATGGCTGTTGTTGCTGTTGTGGTTGTTGTCATTGTCTCTCAAAAGAGTCCCCACAGTCAGGGTCTTGGAGCCAGTCTCTTAGAGGAGATGGCTCTGCCCTTGAAAGCCACTCTCTCGGCCTGGCGTTTCCTGTGGGTAATTTGAAACTGGGGCTCAGAGAACTGAACTCCAGTTAATGGTTTTCAATAAAGAATTAAGTGCTGCTCGTCAGGCTGGCGCTGGGGCTGGTTTCCCGGAAGGGGGAGAGGGCTGAGGGAGGGGGCAGTTGCACGCGTTTAGGGATGCGTTTGCATTTTCCGGTCAGTTAGGCAGCCTGATGAAAAAGGGATAAGATCAGGCCACAGCAGCCAGAGGGTGGAGTGGAGGGGGGAGTAAGAGAGACCCAGACTTGCACTATGCAGGCTTCAGGGAGGGAGTAATGGTCACTGCCATGGAGCTAGATGAGTTGTTACCACAGAAAGTACTTTTGTCAGACACCTGGCTACTGGCCCCTGCCCTCTGGGCAGCCCCTATAGCAAGGAATGCTGAAGCCTTTTCTGCTATGGCTGCCTCCCACATCATACATCACCTTATTACAACCATGGCTTTCACTGTGCTTTCTGCACAAAATAACTCCTTAAAGCTTCATCTACAACCCAAAGGTGTTGCTATTATTTTCATCACTCTTGCTTTGCAGATGAGGACACTGAAGTACAGAGAGGTTAATTAACTTGCCCAAGGTCACACAGCTTCGGAGTGGCAGATACGGGCTTCAGAGCTGTGTAGTCTGGTGCCAAAAGTTGTGCTATATAATCACTATGCTGTATAACCTGCTATTCTTTACGAGGGTCTCTAAATCATTTTATCTACAGCTCATGAGGTTAGTAGGGGAGGGTCATTAGCTCCACCTCACAGATAAGGAGGGACTGAGGGTGAGGGAGGTGCTGTGTTAGGGAAAGGGGGCTTGAAAGAGAGTTAAAGAAGGCATCCAGATATGGGGAATGAAGTAGAAAGATCCCATGAGAAAGTTATCTGCAGCAGATATCAAAAGCCTTAAAAATGTTCAAACCCTCTGACTTGGTATTTCTGTTTCTGGGAATCTGCCCTAAGGAAATAATACTGCTACAAAAAGGCAATTCTAATAAAAGAAAAGATTGATTATAATATCAAATGATTGGAAGCAATTTAAGTACCCAACTATGGGAAATGGTTAAATAAAATCTGGTGTTTACACCTGGTTTGACAGTCTGAAGCCATCAAAAATAGTGGTTCTGAAGGTGACATAGTAGTCTGGAAAAATACTTATGTTACAGTGTTAAATAAGGAAAAAAGTAAGACAAAATTTCACGAATAATAAAACCTCAAGTATGTACCAAGTATATCGGAGCTATGTGAAAGAACAGCTGCTATGTTAGGATGATAAAATTGTAAGCACTTTTTCTCTGTTTTTCCAACTTTCTATAATGCTATTTAATCTTATATTGTTTTTTAAAATGTTTATTTTTGAGAGAGAGAGCATGCACACGAATGGGGGAGGGGGACAGAGGATCCAAAGCGGGCTCTGTGCCATAAGCAGAGGGCCCGATGCGGGGCTCAAACCCATGAACTGTGAGATCATGACCTGAGCCAAAGTTGGACTCTTAACAGACTGAGCCACCCAGATGCCCTAATGCTTTAATTATGGATAAGTTGGTGGACTTGGTCCAGGATATTATTTGATGGCCTAAGAAAGGTTAGGCCTTTCCATGCCTCAGTTTCCTAATCAGTAAAATGTCAATAAGACTCCCTTCTTTTCAGGACTGCTGTATTTAATGAGATAGTAGGTATAATGTACCTTGCACAGTGCCTATGCATCATAGGACTAAGTGATGTCAATTACTCCCCTGAGGTTTCTTCCATTTCTCACAGGTTATCTTCTGACTTATTGAGGTTTGCCACAGCGAGGGTGGGACAGCCACATCCAAACCTGTATTCCAGAGATGGAGTCTCCTTAGGTCAGGTGTAGACCCGTCAACCCTCCATTGCCTGATACAAGCCAAAAGAATGAAGGCTAGAGAGGGTCAACCGGACCCCAAGCCCCAAGGCAAACTCCGAAATTTACTCCCCGTGCTTCTACCACCACCACACCCCCCACCCCCACCCCCAGCCTCCCTAAGCAACACATACTACCAAGCTAGTTTCCTGGATAGCATCTCCCCAGGACTTTTGGCATAGAGACTTGTGTGGCTCTGATGCTGCCTGTTGGGGGTCCACAGGTCACCAATTCCTTCATCCATTTGTTTGCTTATTACTCATTCATCTACTCACTCCTTGAATCATGTAGAGGGAGTCAGCTACAGTAGATCCTCACTGAGTGTTGACTTCATGTTTACTGGGGGTGGGGGTGGGGGTGTGCGTACTAGGGATTTTCACTTACCCTAGCTTATCGAATATTCACATGTGCGCTGCAGAAGAGGTTTGCTTAGCAGAACTTGGCAATTAAAAGAGCAAAATACAAATGAATGTTTCCTCCTATAGACAGTCAGTCCGTCTGGCCCCTGGCCCTGTCAATTCTGCCTCAGTACTGCCTTTTGGATCCAATCCTTCCACTCTAGCCCTCTGCTTCAGCCACTTGGTCTCTGCCAGAGTCACCTTTATAAAACTGAAACCTGACTAGGCGAGCATCCCAGCTTTTTGGCTTGGCAAGTCTAGTTTCCCAAGGTCTGACCAGGCAGCTCATCACACAGCCACTGTCTGCTTCTCCCTGTTCCTCAATGTGCCTTCATGACTTTATGCTTTATGTACCATTTCTGGTTCCTACAATTCCTTTTCCTGCATGGCAAATGCCTACCTATACTCTAAAGCCTAGCTCAAATCCCCTCACCCCTTTGGCTCCCATATAAGATTTGCTGTTCCTCCTCTGTACCCATCTTCCATCTCACTACACTGTGATAAATTCCCAGTCTGTTCCCCTCTGGCTCCCTTTCCCCCAGGACTGTACATCTCTCTCAAGGGCAAGAACCATGTCTTTTTATTTCTGTGCCCCTGGAGCTTAGCTCAGAGCCTGGCACAGACAGGAGGCCCAGTGAGTGTTTGTTGACTGAATTATGGATGACAGTGTGATCTCAGGGCCTCCACTAGGGAGGAACAACAGGGCCTCTTGACCTCTTGGGAATGGGAAGTGTTCACAGCTGAATTCTCCTGGCAGACGCTTTTCAGCATCACCAGCTGCTCACTCCCCAGAGGCCCTGTCTCTGCTCAGCTCCCTGATGGGTATAAGAACATTTGGCCATAAACCTACCTAGCTATGGGATTGCAGCCACCACTTCATAGGGAGCTGACTCTGACAAAGCCTTGACCTGTGCAGCTGGACATGCAGGGAGTCTCATGGTCTGACCCTGCTGCATCTCAGTCCCATGCCATGCCTCTCTGCACCCTCATGCTCTAGGCTACAGCCAGACTGAAAAGTTTTCTGAAGACATCCTGTGACTTCTCTTTTTAAAAACAATTTCTTCTGCCTGGAATATTCTCTACCTGCTCAGCCCTCCATCTTTGCCAGTGGATTCCTACTGGCTCTTCTGGTTAGGTCAGGTGTCACCTCTCCTCTGGGCCAAGAGCCTGTCCTGTATACCTCCCAGGCTCTGTGCCACCCCCATCGTTGCACTGTTCATACAACATTGCCATTACCTGTTTATTTTCTCAATAGGCCTGTGGGGTCCCTGAGGACAGGGAGTTGGTCTAATTCACTTTGGAGTCCCTATCACCTGGATCATGCTAGATGCTCACAAGTATGTGTTGGCTGGCTAGCTGGTACGATGGTTAGGGGGTATGTGGTGCTAGGACCCTTCCCTGTTGCTCAGTCTAACTGCAATGTGCATATTGTGTAAGGGTGAGGGTTACAGTCTATAAGAGGGCACACCCAACCCTCAGGCCTGCAGGGTAAGTAAAACACACTGTCAGTGAAAGGCGGCTGAGAGCATTCCCAGTACAGCCCTGGTTTGGAGAGAGACCTGGGCTTTAGGACCAGCCCTGCTTCACACTGACTCTGAGCTTTCTCCTCATCTGTCCAAACGTGCTTCCTGATCTCTAAAATGGGAACCACAACCCTTGCTCAGCTACTTTACAGAGTGATTGTGAGGACTTGTGTGACAGTGTCTCTGAAATTATTGCTTAAACTGTTAAGTGCTGAGCCTGTATTTTCGCTCTGGCGGGGGTGGAGGGGGCGGTGGAGGGAAGTGGTGCTCAGCACTGTGATGTGGCAATGCCCACTAGAGGGAGCAGCTGAGCAGCAGGACAGGCCCTCGTCAGAGCCCCGTGGCTGGTCCAGAAAGAGGGAACACGGAGTCTAAGACATCGCCATGAGGTCCCAGGCTCCCCTTTCCTCACGTTTCCCTTCAAATTCAAGTGACATCTGGGCTATCGTTGACGTGCTAGAAAAGTAAGAAAGAAAAAAGCCCAGCAACCTCCTACATTATTCCTGGAAGTGGCTATGAGATTGGTGAAAGTATAGGACACCGGGGTTCTTTCCCTTGAGCACTGTTTGCTCTGTTTAGCTCCGAAGCCTGGATTCCAGGGCTCTGAGGCCATTATCTGTCCATTATAGGGGAAATCTACTCGGCTATGGAATGCCACCTTAGTGGGACAGGGCTGAGGTCTGCATGGACCTTCCTTCATGGATGCCTGAAACCTGCAGGCTTGGCCTCACAGTTGATTAGCTTCCTCTCTGCTGGGGCGAGTGGGACCAGACAACGAGGCCAGCTGGAGGAGAGCTCTGTAACCCAATTTGCTGTGTAGAGAAGCCAGTCTGTCTGGCAAGAGCTAATTGGAAAGCTGCTTCCTCTAAGCCTGGACCCAGGAGGGCGCTGGGACTGGCTGGGGGAGGGGGGGCTCAGCTTGGCCCACATCACTTAGTGCTTTGTGGGAGCCGCTCCCAGCAGGAGGGCACTTAGCCCTGGTAATTGGCCAGGCAGGCTCATCATTAATTCATGTCAAATTGTATTTCTTCTTTTGAGGGAGAGAGAGAGAGAGAAGAGGTGGGGGTGGATAGGAATAAATGAGTTTCTGAAGGGAGGAGTCTGTTTTAGGGTTGGGTTGAAGCAGCTTTGATTTGGGAAGAAGGAGGGTGGTGATTCATTTGCTAACTTGCTGTTGACCTGAGCAAGTTACTTTCCCAGAGGAGGTCTCAGTTTCCTAATCTGTGGTAGGAGACAATAACTGTGATCTATTTCAGAGATGGCTTTGAGGATTGAATCCAGCTATGAGAGATGAGTGCTCTTCATATGGTCATTTCAACAGGTCCAGGGAGGCAGGGAGCCATTTACATTTCATGTAATTATTGATGCAGAGTGGGGTAGGTTTACACCTATCATCTTTTGGATGGACAGCATTTTTTCATGGCTCCATTTCATCTCTTTTGTTGGCTTATTAACTCTTTGGTATGTATTGTAGTGGCTGCTTTAGGGTTTATAGTATATATCTTCAACATTGCATTACCTTCAAGTGAGATTGTAGCACTTTAGATAGAGTATAGGACTCTTAAAATAGTATATAGTTCCATTTCTTCTCTCCTGACATTTAGGCTGACTTTGTCATACATTTTACTTATAAATACTGCAATACATTGTTATTATTTTTGTTTAAACAATGATTTTTTAATTCTTGTTGTAGTAAAATTTAGTTCTTATTGTAGTAAAATACATATAACCTAAAATTAGCCATCTTAACCATTATAAGTGTATAGTTCAGTGGCATTAAACACATTCATAATGCTGTGCAACCATCACCATCCTTCTCCATAACTCATTTCATCTTATAAAGCTAAAACTCTATACCCCCTAAAGTCAACTATTTTTTTAAAGGGATTTAAACAATAATTTAGAAATCTTGTACATTTACCCATGTAGTGGCCATTTCTCATATTTTTCATTCCATTTTGGAGATTTCTATTTCTATCTGGTTTCATTTTCTTTCCGACTAAAGTATTGCCTACAACATTTCTTATAGTGCTGTTTTGTTGGTGATGAATTCTTTCAGATTCTGTGTGTCTGAAAAAAATTTTCTTTTACTTTCTCCTTTGAAAGATATTTTCACTACGTATTCTTATAGGTTGACAGCTTGCTTTCTATACTTTAAAGATGATACTTCAGTGTCTTTTGGTTTGCATTGTTTCTGATGAGAAATCTGTTTTCACTTCATCTTTGTTCCTCTGTATATGATGTTTCCTTTGCCTATGATTACTTTTAATATTTTCTTTTATTACTAGTTTTGAAAAATTTGATTATGATGTGTCTTGATATAGTTTTCTTCATTTTTCTTGTGTTTGGGGTTCATTGGGCTTCGTAGATCTGTGAGTTTACAGTCTTCATCAAATTTGGAAAAAGTTTCAGGCATAATTTCTTCAAATAATTTTTCTGTCTTCTCCCCTCCTTTATGGGCTCTAATTGTACATATTTAAGGTTGAATGAAGTTGCCCCACAGGTTATTGATGATCTTCTCATTTTAAAATTGCCTGTTATTTTTTCTGTGTTTCACCTTAAATAGCTTCTATTTCTAGTTCTTCAACTTCACTAACAGATTTTTCTGTAGGGTTTAATCTGCCTTCAACCCAATGTATTTTTTTATCTCAGACCTCACAGTTTTCACCTTTAGAAGTTTAAAATTTGAGCCTTTTGTTTGTATCTTCCATGACTTTATTTAAACTTTTTAAACATAAGGAATATAATTGTGTGTCTGTTTTATGTCTTTGTTTCCTAATTCTAATATCTGTGTCAGTTCTGATTGATGTTTCTCCTCAGTGTGGGTCATATTCTCTTGCTTCTTTGCATGCCTGGTGATCTTTGACTAGGTTCTAGACACTGAATTTTACCTTGTTGGGGGCTGGATATTTTTTGAGTTTTGTAAAATATTCTTGAGCTTTGTTCTGGGATGCAGTTAAGATACTTGTAAACAGTTGATCCTTTTGGGTTTTGATTTGAAGGTTTTTAAGGCAGGACCAGAGCATCTTCTAGTCTAGAGCTAATTAATACCCATTATTGAGGTAAGACCCTTCTGAATGTTCTACCCGTGCTCTGTGAATTATAATCGTTTTTTTCTTCAAGTTTCTTGGGGAGAACAGGTACTATTTTTGATGCTGTGTGAATGGTGGGAACTAATGGATCTTTCCTGTGCCTCGTGTAGTTTCCTCACACATATGCACTCAATACTTGAGGTGAAACCTCTATAGATCTCTATATTTCTCTCTGTGCAGTGCTCTCTCTCTCTCGAGTGCTCTGTCTTATGAACTCTCACTGTCTTGCTATCCTTGGACTGTCAGCTCTGACTTCCAAATCAGGGAGTCCATCAGATTGTCCTTGGGTTCTCCCTCCCTGTTCTGAAGCCTAGAATCTCTCTCAGTGAAGTAAGCTGGGGAAGTTGTAAGGTCTGCCTTGCTTGTGTCTTGTTCTCAGGGGGTCTTTGTCTTTTGTTGCTTGTCATGAACTGTCTTGAAAACCATTGTTGCATATCTTTGCCTGGATGTTGTTGTTGTTGTTGTTGTTGTTGTTGTTGTTGTTGTTGTTGTTTCAGGTAATAAGATAAACCCTATCCCTATTACTCCATCTTGCCTACAAGTGGAAGTTCCCAGGGAGGCAGTAAATAGGGACATTTTTAAGAAAATGTGTGTCTAGCTCCAGGCCTTGGGGTATGGAATTTGCAGGGTTGGTAGACAGAGTGGAGGACAGTGATGAAGAGGTCAGGATTCCTGGAATCTATCCCTGGCTCTTTTAACTCTCATAATCTTTAAAACAAAATCCAAAATTACTATCATAATGTTCCAGATCCTTCCTAATGTAGGCACCTCCAGAAGGGCTCCTTAAAGAAGAGAAAGGAGCCCAGGAAAGAAGAAGGTTAATAAGGGAACATTTAAAATTGTGTAGAATTCCATTTAATTTGGGGGAAGAGGGACTGATTTATTAAGGATTTCACCAAATGGGATCGAGTTTTGGTACAAGTATTTTGTGTATATTATTTGATTTAATGGCTTAATTGATTTGGACCCACTCACTAAACTCTGATCCCATACACAAACCTGAACCCTGTTATCAGACTGAGATGTCTCTGTGCAGATACTGAGCTCTAACTGTGATTTCAGGTTAAACTCTGATGCCAGGATGCACTGAGTCACATAAATAAGAGTAGAGCTCATTCAATACATCCTATTTCCACCATAGTAAACTCCTTTAAAGATTTTGTGACTAACAACTTTCTATTGGTATCAGTTCTCCTTTTTAAAAGCTGAGAGTCTTGGGGCATCTGGGTGGCTCATGACCAACTTCTGCTCAGGTCATGGTCTTGTGGTTCATGGTTTGGGCCCTGCATTGGACTCTGTGCTGATAGCTTGGAGCCTGGAACCTGCCTCAGATTCTGTGTCTCCCTCTCTCTTTGCCCTACCTCTACCCCCATGCTTGCACTCTGTCTCTCTTTTTCTCAAAAATAAATACACATTTAAAAAATAAATAGAAGTTGAGCGTCTCAATGGCATCAACTGAAGACTATATATTCTTCTGAGATTTACTTGTGTAGGTGAACAATGGCTCCTCATTCTACCAATCCCTTGTAAAAAGCTCTGATCTCTATCCAAGTTGGCTCTGACATTTCAGTTCTCTCAGTGCCCACTGTGAGTTTGGACCTGGAAGGGGACAAGAAACACCAAGGGGAAGACATTTTCCCCAAGCCCTTATATATGAAATGCAATCATAATGCTTTTTTAATATTTTTTGTTGTTTGTCTATACCTTAGTAATTATTTAATCATTCAGCAGTTATTGATTGCCCAACTACTATGTGCTAGGCACTTTTCTAGTTACCAAGAATAAATCAGTGGACAGACAATAATCCTTGCCCTTGTGGGACTTGTGGTGGAAGACAGACAATAAATAATAAGTATAATATGTAAGTAAGCCATAGAGTATGTTAGTATGTAATAAGAGGTATTGCCTGTGAAAGTCATCACCACAGTGCCTGATACATAGAAGGTATCCAAGAACTCTTTCTAAAAAGCTAATGTGGCATCTTCACCTTGGAAAGCCAATGGGAGCCAAGTATTGAAGAATGATGAGAAACTCACTAGGTATGTGAGAGAGGAGTATCTGGCATAGGGAAAAACAAAATTCGAAGTTGGAGATGGGGGACACACTTGGGGAAATAGTGCCTATGGGGAGAATGTGTCAGGCTTTTAGGGCTGGCAGATGTAAGTCATGTCAGTACCATGGAGAGCTACAAGGGAGGCCAACTTCTGGAAAGACCTCTTGAAGCATAAGAGAGCCCTGGCATATGACCAGCTGATTTTGCCGGGCCAATTCAACCCCCCAAACAGAGTAACTGTTAAATTCAGGCCAGGCTGCTGTCTGAATCTGAGTGTCAGTCTCAGAATTGGAAGCTAGTGCACCCCTGCCTTACATCTCTTGCTATCGTAGTTGTTGGCAGAATCTGGTGGCAATATCTCTAGAACTGTTATCCAAAGATCTGGGTTTGAATCATAGTTATACCAGAAGCCATCTGCACAGGTTTGGACAGGTTAGTTTTTCATATGTAAAGTGAAGATAATGAACTTATAGCAATGTTGTGAGAACTAAATAGGATGGAGTTAGCAAAGCATCTTGTGCAGTGCCTGCAACATAAAAAGCTAGATTCCAACACTTTGTTGAAGGGTAAGTGAAATCTCTAGCAATGTTAGGGCTTCTCTGGAGGTGAGGCATAGTATCTCACAGGCAGATAAAGGGAATATGTCATTTTAGACAGAAAAAACAGCAAGAGCAAAGGTAGAGAGGCATGAGAGTGGATGGCTGGCCCAGGAAATGGAGAGTAGTTTAATAAGATTGAAGCTATACAGCTGCCACTTTTATTCTGAGGTCTCCTAAACCACTATTTTCAGCACAGAGCACTCTGTTGAACCTCCAGACTTTATTTCCAGCTAGCCTATTGTGCATCTCAGTTGAAAGATCTACATGCACCTCTGACCCACCTTTCCAAAACAGAATTTACCACTTTCCTCCAATGTGCTCTTTTCAGATGACATGTTAGAAGGAAGAAGTGTGTCTTATGAATGGTCTTAAACTGGGTAGAAGTTTTTGGAAAGGATGTGGTGACCTTATTCTCCTTTCCAAGTGAGAGCAGAAAATGAGAATGGCTTAACCTAAAGCATGAGATAATTGGATTAGAGAAGGAAGAACTTCACTATCATAGAAACTCAGGAGAGTTTCCTGTAAGAAACTCAGGAGAGGTGATCAAGAAAAGCCATGCAATTCTCTTTGCTGAAAGAGATATTATCATCTAGCTGGAATATTCTCCTTCTTCATCACTACTTAGTCACTATTATAATAATTGAATTATTAATATCCTTTTAACAGCAGTTTACATTTGTATAGAGCTTTACAGCTTGTAAAAGGTCTAATTTGATCTTAATCGCCACCCTGTGAGGTTATCAAGACAAGGATTATTAACTCATTCCCCCTCGCCCTCATTTTATACATGGAGAAACCGAAACTGCAAACCACAAAACTGACGCAATTGGCAAGAAATCAAATAGTGCAGTCAGGAGAAAAGCTGTGTCTCCTAGTTTCCACTGAGGACCCCCCCCCCACCTCCCATTTTATTTTCCAACACAGCACTCTGGATGTCAACTGAAAACAGCAAGAACAACAGTTGAATATATGACTAAAGATCCACTGAGTCCCTCTTCCTGGTGCTAATTTCAAGGAGTGGGAGAATGAAGGAGACCCTTGCTCAAGGAATTCAGGAGTTTCAGTTCAAAGTCCTAGAGCCAAGTTATTAGGCAGGAGGGGGTCTGATGCCACATTAGCTTTAACCAAGAGAATTGGCAGTAATCTATTTCTCACATGGTCTAGGACTTGACTGTTTACAAAGCATTTTTACACTCCCAATCTCGTTTGACATGCTGCCCCCGCCCTGTGAGGGATGTGTCATTGTTATCTCCCATTTTCCAGACATGAATGAGGAACCTCAGAGGGGTGAATGGATGGGCCTGAGGCCCTTGGTCAGCAACTGAGATGGAATCTGAATTGCCATCTCTGGCCTCTTGGTTCAAACTCTTTCTCTCCCTCTTTCTGCCGCATCCCAGCTGCCTCTGGCCAGACCCGAAAAACAAATCCTGTAATTGAGTTGGAATGTGGGTGCTGGGGCCCAGGAGACAATGTTTCCTGCTTTTCAATCTGTTCTTAATTTATTAAAGTGATGAAATAAGGAAGAGGCCCAGAAGGGGTGGATGTTTTCCATCAGTGAGTCACGGGAACCTGCAGAGGCAGAAGGTCAGGAGGAAGGCGTTGTTGCTCGGGCAGCTCCCCTCCCCCTGGCAAAGCCCACTCAGTACTGGGGTGGGGGTCTACTCAGAGGTGGTCCTGGGAGTGAAATAAACTGAAAAAGAGCAGGATCCACAGAGGACTCTTTCCATTCCCATAATGTGACCACCTGAGTACCTTTCCTTTCAACTGACACACACTGAGAGTCCTAGGAGAGACATCCAGGGAAGACAGGAGAAGGCCTGGCCCAGCCTGAGGGGGACCAGAAAAGGCTTCCTAGATGAGGTGACATGGAAGCTAAGAATTGACAGGTGAAGAGATGTTATCTGGGAAAAGGGGAGGTGAGGAGGAGAAGGCATTTTCTGGGCAGAGAAAGCAGCGGGTGAAAGGCCTGGAGGGGAGGGAGAGAATGGGTGGAGCCAGCAGATTTGAGAAATGATGAGGGGAAGAGCAGGGGCTGGCTGTGCTCATATCCCACAGGGTCTTTGGGTCAGGCAGAGCAGTCAGATTTCCTTTTGCAGAAGTCTGGTTGTTAGCTCACTTTCTCTGGCTATGCATAGAGAATGGACTACAAGGATTGCTGGGAGCAGCAGCCTGAGGCAGGGAGAGTTGGTGGGGCCTGAGGCAGGGCAGTGGGATGGGGATAGAGGTGGCAGAGAGGGTAGAGGGATGGAACATAATCCTTCC
This sequence comes from Prionailurus bengalensis, assembly GCF_016509475.1. Classification (NCBI taxonomy): domain Eukaryota; kingdom Metazoa; phylum Chordata; class Mammalia; order Carnivora; family Felidae; genus Prionailurus; species Prionailurus bengalensis. The sequence continues at coordinate 40,227,790 of NC_057345.1, read as the reverse complement.
TATTAGACAATAGGGCTCCTTTATGGATGATTATTGGATGGTGGGTGGGGGGAGGGAGAGGAAAAAGCTGGCTTGGCCCAGGCCTTGGTGGCTTGGCCCTGGTGGCCACTATTGACACTTGTCTGTGCACAGTGGATTTGAGAGCCTTATTCTCTAATCACCATTCCTACTCAGGCTGCTTGCCATCCCATCCACTAGGCAAAAACTTTTCTGTGTCAGCCTTGGGGCTGGGCACTGGGTATGTAGTGACCACTCGGAAGCAGTCCTTTCCCTCCAAGTGAGAAGACAGGCATATAAATAGTGATGACCATACGGTGTAATGCAGCTGGATTAGAGGGGTTGCAGGACTCCAGAGAGGGCACCAGAAGGAAGTTGGCAATCAGGGGAGGCTTCCTGGAAAAGGAGACTGCAGAACCAGTTCTTGAAGCCTAGGTAGGAGTTAGCTGGCTGATTGAAGGAGAACAGATTATTATGAGGATGGAAAGGGGGTTGTGAAAGAGCATGCTATGTGCAGGGAGGTCTGTGGGTGGAACTAGGGGAGGAGACAGGCAGGGCTGGGCTTTTGTGGCCTGGCTCTTTATGCACTCTGCTCTTTCAACTGAAGACACTTTTCTTTTTGGTCCACTTTACACCACCCTTTGAGGTCCATTTTAAATTCAAACTCTTGAAGTCCTCCTTGATCTTGTGGTCGGTCTCAAGTAATTTATTGAGCATGACTGATTTCTCTTTACATATTTATTTCATTTATTCATTACAACATCCCTGTGAAGTTAATAGTTCAGTTCAGTTCAACAACTATCTAGTCCTTACTATGTGCCATACTCTAAAAATACAGAGAGAAATCAGACATTGTTCCTGCCTTCAGATAGCTCACATTCTAGTGGGAAGACACACCTATTAACAGGTACTTAAAAAAATGATATTGGGGACTATGTCTTTGCTTTGCAGATGAGGAACTAGACTTATATTTATTTATTAACTGACTTTACCCAGGTTCCTAAAAGGAACCCTGTTCTGGGTGGCATTGAAGTCAGTGTTTTGTCTCCTGCTCCAGTCAGCTCCCATGACACTTACCACTTATCTGTCTTGAGGATATATAAAAAAAAGAAATGCTGGTAGATTTGACTTACTCCCATACCTTGTTTTTAGTTTATTGAAAGTAGAATCCAGTGTTGTGAAGGGGTCTTACAGAGAGAAATCTTGTGAAAAGATGGGAACTAGCATTTAGGAAGTACCTCCTGAGTGTCAGCCTAGTGTTCTGGTGCCAGACCCACTTTCTACACATGTGCCCCTTTCTCTGGGATCCTAAAACCCTCCCATCCACATCTACATTGGCTCTTCTTATCATGGTGAATGACTCTTGGTCACTACGCATTCATTTTTCTATCTCTGTCTTCCTTACTCAATCAGTTTAGAAAATTAGGTATAGCATGTGGGCTATTATCAGAGTTTGGTAATCCTGAATTGGATTGATTTGAATTTTCCTTATTGATTTCCACATGCTTTCATAGAATTTGCATGTGTCTCAGTGAGTATTTGTGCATGGTGAGCCTGGGTTTTTGTAATGGCTAACCCATAGCTTCCATTATGTGTGTGTAGCTCCCAAGTGGGGCCTTGCATTGACTCTGTGTGTTTCCTACAAGGGTGTCCACAGCCCCTTCTAAACTCTATGTATGCCTTCTCACCTCATCAGCATCGTGTTCTGACCCAAATGTCCCTTTCTTCTAGAAATACATTTCAGGGTAACTCGTGTCTCCTAGTCTTGTTTGAAATAGTTCAGCACTCTGGGGTTTGGAGACTGGCCTCTTGGTGCATATCAAGAGCCTGTATTTGCCAGCTGAGCTCCCCAGCTATGTGACTGCTGAAAATGTGAGAGGGCCTGTTGGTTCTGAAGGGAGATGGGCAGTAAATGATAAACTACACTCAGCCCCCTGTACTGCCTGCAGCTCTGAAAATGCTCCAACTGGTTTGTAGCTTCTCTAAGAGGCTGAACATTTGGGGAGAGGGGTAAAAAGGTAGGAATTTGGAAATTGTTGTCTTCAGACAGTTTGTGTTTCTGGGTAGATGAGAGAGACATCCCCCCTCCCCAGCTGATCATGGTGTTTTAATGACTCAAAATCATGAATATTAAACCGAGGGAAAGTTGACAGTATTTAAATGAGCATCATTAAGAGACACATAAATTAACAGGGTTTTTAGTTCTTGTGGAACTGCCGTTTCAATGTTAATTAAACAACCGGAGTGCTCGGGCGCTTTTGCAGCAAACTGTCCCCAAAGTGTGCTGCAGAATATCATTATGGGTGGCTGCCTCACTGTTTAATTATTTCCAAGTTGATTTTTTTTGTTGTTCATTGCTGCAGTAGTTTTATGCTTGTCTTGCATTTGGAAAAGGTGATGGAGCTGAACCTCCCAGGAAGCTGCGGTGTGATCTGCTGGCCCATAGCGAAGACCTGAGCTGAGTAGTGCTTGTCCCTTAATGCTGGACTCTGTGAGGGAAGCCCCAACTGGGCCTTTGGGTTTCCTAATGGACTGGTCCATGGCTGAGTCTAGGAGGCACCTGGATACTTAGGTATAGATAATCTCACTCTTAGAAAGTTGAGGGCCTGAGTTTGGAGGGAGCCCTGAGTTGGGGAAGCAAAGGCAGGAGTGATGGTGAGGGAGGGGGTAACAGTGGCCTCCATGGATATGTTTGAGGCAGTGTAGAGCGAAGGACCAGCAGCCCTGAGATCTGCTTTGGACTCCAGGGGTCTGAACTAAATGACCTTGAGGCAATCCTTTCCCTTCTCTGGCATCAGTTTCTTCAACTGTGAAATGAAAAGGTTTCTCAAAGAGGGTGATATTGCCCACAAGAGGGTGAAAAGTGATTCTTGGGGGGTGGAAAAAAGCTTATTTTTAAAAAACGTATAAAACACAGAAATAAACAGTATAAAAGCAAATACATAATATAACTGGTATTAAAATTTATGGGGGTGGTAATTAAGAGAAAAAAATGTTTAGAAAGATTTTGTAGGTGGGAAATAATGGAAAAAACATCAACAAATCCTTCATCTGTAAAGAAAAGAAAGTCCATTGTAAGGTGGCCAGATGGCCACATACCCTAGGATACAGAAATGGTCATCTAGAAGAGGGCCTAGCACATAGGAGACAATATTTATTGAACAGATAGATGGATGAAGTGGGCCTCCTTATAGCATTCCATGAAATGCTATGAAGTTTCATGAACATATTTATTTATTCATTCTATATCTCTCAGGGTAGAGTTTTTTTTTTTTTTAACAGTGTAAGACAATTTTCTTAATACATTATTAAATGGAAAAGTAACGGGGTGCCTGGGTGGCTCAGTCGGTTAAGCGTCTGACTTTGGCTCAGGTCATGATCTCGCAGTTTGTGAGTTCGAGCCCCGCGTCAGACTCTGTGCAGACAGCTTGGAGCCTGGAGCCTGCTTCTGATTCTGTGTGTTCCTCTCTCTCTGCCCCTCCCCCACTCACACTCTGCCTCTCTCTCTCTCAAAGATAAGGATTAAAAAAAATTAAATAGAAAAGTAACTATATGGTCGACTAATCTTCAAAAAACAGGAAAGAATATGCAACAGAAAAAAGACAGTCTCTTCAACAAATGGTGTTGGGGAAACTGGACAGCAACATTCAGAAGAATCAGACTGGACCACTTTCTTATACCATACACAAAAATAAATTCAAAATGGATGAAAGACCTAAATGTGAGACACAAAACCATCAAAATCCTACAGGAGAAAACAGGCAGCAACCTCTTTGACATCAGCTGTAGCAGCTTCTTACTAGACACATTTCCGGAGACAAGGGAAACAAAAGCAAACATGAACTATTGGGGCTTCATCAAGATAAAAAGCTTCCAGGGGCACCTGGGTGGTGCAGTCGGTTAAGCGTCCGACTTCAGCCAGGTCACGATCTCGCGGTCCGTGAGTTCGAGCCCCGCGTCGGGCTCTGGGCCGATGGCTCAGAACCTGGAGCCTGTTTCCGATTCTGTGTCTCCCTCTCTCTCTGCCCCTCCCCCGTTCATGCTCTGTCTCTCTCCGTCCCAAAAATAAATAAACGTTGAAAAAAAAATTAAAAAAAAAAAAGATAAAAAGCTTCTGCACAGCAAAGGAAACAATCAACAAAACTAAAAGGCAACCAACAGAATGGGAGAAAATATTTGCAAATGACCTATCTAATAGGGTATGCATCCAAAATCTATGGGTTAGATTTTGGGTTAGTATCCAAAATCTATGAAGAACTTATTGAACTCCAAAAAACAAATAATCCAGTGAAGAAATGGGCAGAAGACCTGAGCAGATATTTTGCTAAAGAAGACATCCAGATGGCTAATAGACACATGAAAAACTGCTCAACATCACTCATCATCTGGGAAATACAAATGAAAACCACGATGAGCTACCACCTCACACCTGTCAGAATGGCTAAAATTAACAACACAGGAAACAGATGTTGACAAGGATGAGGAGAAAGGGGAACCCTCTTGCACTATTGGTGGGAATGCAAACTGATGCAGTCACTCTGGAAAACTGTATGGAGTTTCCTCAAGAAGTTAAAAATAGGACTATCCTATGATCCAACAATTGCACTACTAGGTGTTTACCCAAAGGATACAAAAATACTGATTCAATGGGGCACCTGCACCTTGATGTTTATAGCAGCGCTATCAACAATAGCCGAATTATGGAAAGAGCCCACATGTCCCTCGACTGACAAATGGATAAAGAAGATGTGTTTTCTGTATACAAAGGAATATTATTCAGCCATAAAAATGATGAAATCTTGCCATTTGCAATGACACGAATGGAGCTAGAATGTATTATGCTAAGTGAAACAAGTCAGTCAGGGAAAGACAAATACCATATGATTTCATTCATATGTGGAATTTAAGAAACAAAACAGATGAACATGGGGGAAGGGGGAAAAAAGGAGAGAGGGAGGCAAGTTATAAGAAAGTATTAACTATAGAGAATAAACTGAGCATTGTTGGAGAGGAGGTGGGTGGGGGATGGGCTAAATGGGTTATGAGTATTAAGGAGGGCACCTGTGATAAGCACTGGGTGATATATGTAAGTGATGGATTACTAAATTCTACTCCTGAAACCAATATTATGCTATATCTTAACTAAAAATTTTTTAAGTGAAAACTTGAAACATTGTTAAGTGAAAAACAAAAGGAAAAGAGATACGAAACTATCATCTGTAGTTAGTGTAGGTATGTAGGTATGTATATATACACTTGAATGAAATCCAGTAAAATGCTTCTGAGGGATCCAGTTATCAGTCAGAGTGTGCATTAAAACACCTCTGAGAGGGGCCCAACAGGCGATCTGGTAATAGGGAGCTCAGTGGACATCAACTCTAGGCTGACTGAAGTAGGGCCTCTAATCTCCCTCTAATGGTTTCCACCTGGGGAGGTAACACAATGCTAAGGGAGGATAGCACCAGTCTCTTCCAGGATGGGCCAAGACCTGGGTCTGGAGATGAACGGGGGTTTCCCCCCATTTTGGTCTTAGCCTTTTGGCTGGGCCCAGGTTTGCTCATTGGAGACCCAAGTTAAGAGGGCCTCCAGGCAGGGGTACAACTTCCTTCTTTCAAAAACCCATTTGGACAGGTGAATGTTAATTTGTGGATCATGGAAGGCTTTAAAAGTCAAGACTCCAAGAACAAAAATCATAAAGAAAAAGATTAATAAAGCTATAAAACTTTTAGACATAATATTATGTAACTATTATAATTACTTGCTTAAGGTATTTTCCATAATGGGCTGTGAACTCCATGGGATCAAGTGCTGTGTATACCTTTTCCACTGTTTTTTTGACTAGTCTCTGGTGCATAGCAGGTACTCAAATAATGCAGGTATCCCCCAACTTTTCAAGTGTTTGCATTAGGCCACTTTGCTTTTATGAAAGACTTACATTAGTACCTGTTTTGGGTAACCAGAAAATATCTGGAGAGGATTTTTGCTTTCATAAATAAAAGCGAAAATAGTTTTCAGCACTTGTTTTGCAGTGAGCCATTATAGAGGCAGCAGGCATGGAGCAGTCAGAGTGGCAATGCAGTCAGTTCCTTCCTGGGAACTCTACTCAGCAACTCGCTGCCATAGCTTTGAACTTTGTGAGCATCTGTGCTGTATCTCAATTTATTTTCTGCATCCTTGAGCAAGATATATTAAGGTGTCAGGCCAAAGAGAGGTTGTTTTTTTTGGGGTCTGAGAATGATAAAATTTTTCCATATAAATTAATGGTAATTGCTGCTTCACCTTGTATCATTTTGGCTTATAAAAGTTTTCATAGGACAGGTCTACTTTCGGATGTGGGGGAGATCTATAATAATAATACATAAAATAAATAACTGGGAGTTCACCATGTGTTTTGTATATGTTATGGTTACAGGGAATAATTTAATTAACAAAAAACCCCAAAAACCTTGGAATGCTCATTCTTTCTTTCTTGCATATGCCAGGATTATAGAAAAAAGGTAAGTTCATAAACCTTAGGGCAGATTGCAAAAATAGCCACAATACTTTGTAAATTCTCCCATCCAGACGTGGAGAGCACTTCAGGCTGGCTTGCATCTTGCTTTGGTCAGTAGAATAAGTAATATTGGGTAAGTTATAAGTCTAGGCTTCAGGAGGCCTTGGCAGCTTCCTCTCTTGGTATTCTTAAAACACTGAGACTACCACCAATGTGACCAAACCCAGGCAAGCCTGCTAGATGATGAAAAACATGTGGTTCAATTGACCCCATTAACCCTCAGCTGACAGCCATCTAACCCCCAGAAACAGACCTTCCTAGCTCTTCCACAGCTATACACAGAAAAATGAATGAGCCCAGTCAAGACCAGCAGGAGAATCGCCCACCTGAGGATAGCCTAAATTGCCAACCTACAGGATCATGAACTAAATAAATGGTTGTGTTAAGACACTAGGTTTTGGATGGTTTGTTATGTAGCAATAGATAACCGGTAAAGACCTCTTCAGGGGGATATTGAAGACTAATTAGAAGGTGTTTCATCCTATACCCTGCCAATAGAAACACAATTAAAATAACCAAACAAATCTCATCAGGAGATAGATAGTATGTAATGACTCTCATGATGTAGGAGCAACATTTAAAAAAATTTTTTTTTACATTTATTTATTTTTGAGAGACAGAGACAAAGCACAAGTTGGGGAGGGGCAGAGATAGAAGGAGACACGGAATCTGAAGCAGGCTCCAGGTTCCGAGCTGTCAGCACAGAGCCCGATGTGGGGCTCAAACTCACAAACTGTGAGATCATGACCTGAGCTGAAGTTGGACACTTAACTGACTGAGCCATACAGGCGTCCCAGGAGCAACATTTTCAAGAAGAACCATACTAAGCAGATATTTCTGTAATGGATACCTGTCTAAGGGAGAGATTGCTGGAGCTTGGTGGTGGTGGTGGTGGTGGTGGTGGTGGTGGTGGTGGAGTGGTTGGGAGTTGGTGGTGATGATTATAAAAATCCAGAAGTTTCTCAATTTCTTAAGTTATGGGTTCCCACAATTATTCTTCCTGGGACCCAGATAGGCTTTGCTCACTTATTCCTCTCATCTTAATGCCACCACAACTCTCTTGTCAGGGAAGTATTCAAATTCTCCCTATATTACTTGACCTTTAAGGATGTCCCCTTTCCCTTTCATGTCTCAACACCATACCACATACACTATGCCATCCAGACCAGCCCTGATGGTCTAAACACACTTCTCTTTCATGCTTATGTCTTCATATATGTTCCCTCTACCATGACCTCTTCTTCATCTGGCAAAACCCCACTTATCCTTCAGGGCAAAATTATACAAATTTACCTTTTGGGGGAAAACTTCCTCATTAGATGACAATTGGTCAAGCTGTCTCTGAGCCCCCAGATCTTAATTATAGCACCTTGTCTCATTATGAGCTAAACTTTTCTTTCTTTGTCTCATCTCTTCCCCTAAACTTGTCTCTTCCTTACCTGCCAAGTAGAGTCTCCATCTAATTCCTATTTGTGTAGGTTGATTTCTAGTGTAGCAACTAAAAAATATTCTTTGAATGAATGAACACTAATATTTGAACAGGGTTTTCCAGCTTGCAGAGAAACCATTGTCCCAGATACTCTCATTAGCCCCATTTTCTTTTTCTTTTAAAGTTTATTTATTTATTGTGTGTGAGAGAGTGTGAGTGCATGTGCATGTGTATGTACATGAATGGGAGAGGGGCAGAGAGAGAATCCCAAGCAGGCTCAGCTCTGCCAGCACAGAGGCTGTTGCAGGGTTGGTCCCAGGAACCATGAGATCATGACCTGAGACGAAATCAAGAGTCAGGTGCTTAACCAACTGAGCCACCCAGGCGCCAGAGCCCCATTTTCTAAATGAAGAAACTGAGGCTTAGTGTGGTTAAATGACTTGTTGGAGATTTCTCAGTGAGTAAGCAGAGGAGAGGCTGTTGAATTCTAAAGCCCAGGCTGTGTAATGCCTGTATTATCATTTAATCATTTATTTATTCCACAAATATTTAATTTGTGATCACTCTCTGCCAAATCTCCTGCACATCTTCCCACCTTCTACTTATGCTGCAATTCCTATCAAGCTCACTTTTCTCCACTTTCACATTCATCCCCTGGGAAGTCTTAATTGAACACAGGCTGAGTTATGTATTTATTTCTGTTCCACAAACTCCTTAATTTTCTTGTCATATCACTGTCTTCCCTTTGGGCTACAAGGAGAGTAAGGGCTTCCCAGAACCCCATTATGATCCCCATACCCAGAAAGTTCTTGGGTGGGGTAGAGTAAAGAGGCCATGTGAGTAATAAGCCTTAGAGATGATCAGCAGAGGACAGATCACGAAGGAGCCTCTTAGTCATTTGGAGACTTGGACTTTATCCTGCAAGCAGTCAAGAGCCAGGGATGGGTTAAGCAAATGAAATGTTATCACTTAAGGAATAAAGAAAGTGGAGCTCTTATAGGAAAATGAGAAGAGATAGCCAGAGAGGCTGGGAAACCAATACACAGGCCTGGGGAAACCAACACAAATGGAAACCTTCTAGTATATAATGGTATTCTACCCCAGTCTCCTTCGATCCTCACCCCTCACTTCATGTGCTTTTAATAGCACCTGTAGCTTTTCTTCAGTGGGACTGCCCTCAGGCTATTAGACTAGAACTAGCCTACTATCACAGACAGCTAGATGTGTCTGGGAGTTGACCAATGACTGTTGGGTTATTGGCAGGGAGAGAATGAAAGCCCAGCCCCACTCTTGAGTTGGGACGACTTACACTTAGGAGTTCCCCTGCAGGATCAGGCTAAAATCTACTCTCTGCAGGACTTTTACCTTGTTTATCTCCTTTCCTTGTCCTCCTGCTTTTCCTACTCCATTACTGGTTTCTTCAGGAAGCATTTCCTTAATCACTTGTACATAAATGCCCATCACAGAGTCTGCTCTGAAGAAGCCAATCTAAGACACTTACATGGGTACATACATTAATATAAAATGGGCATACAAATTGTGCTCATACCCCAAAGCAATAGCTCAGAAACACATATTATCCCCTCCCCACATACCTGGGTGATGAACAGATATAAGAAACCACGGATCCTACCTTTTAGGACCCTAGTGAGGATCAACCAATCCCATGAAGCTGAAATGAACTTCTGTTTCCTTCATTCATGAGAGATTTATTGTAATATTTACCATTTCCAGAATACTTTTAGAGTTGTTATTTTGCTGGGCATCCAAAATGTCTTGCAATATGGGCAAAGCATGCTTCAGCCTCATTTAACAGACAAGGAAGCTCAGAGTGACTGGGTGATTTGCCTGAGGCCACCGAGCTCATCTGGTTTCCTAGATTTCACTGCCTCTCTTCACCATTCTGTTCCTCTGGGGCTACTGGATCTAGACCTAGGGAAAAGTTTCACACCTTTGTGCTACAAGATGGAGATGCATAGTACAAGGGAGTAAATGGATTCCTGCACAGTAATCCAGTGCATCAAACCAAACCAGAGAGGCAAAGGTGTCTGGGAGTTAGTGTCAGGGTCAGATAGAGCACCTGAATGGTGAACAGGAAATAATGGAAAGTACTGAAGTTGAAGAAAACTATGTGTTCTTCAGGACCTTGATGGCCAAAGGAAGAGTAAAAGTATCCCTCAAAACAAACATTGCATACAGCACAGAATGCTGGGGGAAATTGGGGAATGGCAAAGCAAATGAGGCCACATGTTGAAAACAATATTAAAAAAATACATTGAAATGAAGCTGCTCAGGTTCTCCTGGACACAGTTCAAGCATCACCTTCTCTAGAAGGTGTTCCCTGGGCCCCAGATGGGACAATCTGGTCCTTTCTTGTGTTCTTACTGTTTCATGTTACCTTCTGTTACAACTTTTAATAGTTGGTAGAGGAATTTCAGTTTACTTGTCTCCCAAACTAGACTATGAAATCCATGAGCAGAAACTGGGCCTAATCACTTACGAATCCCATTGCCATGTTACACACTGAGCCATGATCCTGACCACAATTTAGCCTGGCCCTGGCCAGAGACTAGTCCTGGAACTCAGGTCCCAATTGAGCCCTAATCTTGGCCACAGATTGAGCCCTAATCCTAGTTATAGTCTGAACCTTGATCTTGGTCACAACCTGAGCCCTGATGTTGGTCCCAGCCTGAGCTTGGATCTTGGCCGTATATTGAACCATAAACCTGGCTCCAGACTGAGTCCTGATCTTGGTCCTCAACTAGACCCTGGCTCCATCTAATATACCTGTCATTTCACAAGGGGCTCAGCCCAGCCAACCCTCTTGCTGTTTAAATGACTCCTTGCAGGCTACCTGGGTGGCTTAGTTGGTTAAACGTCTCACTCTGGATTTCAGCTCAGGTCATGATCTTGTGGTTTGTGAGTTTAAGCCCTACATCAGACTCCATGCTGTCAGTGTGGAGCCTGCTTGGGATTTTCTTTCTCTCTCTCTCTCTCTCTCTCTCTCTCTCTCTCTCTCTGTCTCTCTCAAATAAATAGAAACTTAAAAAACCCTCCTTGCATACATGTTTATCCATCCTATTTCACCTATATCTCAGCCTTGTAACTCTATTAGATCTTGAGCACCCCTAGGGCATGTCTGTCCCACAGGCTGGCACAGGGGAGGCCTCTAAAGGCTGCTAATGAGAATGGGTTCACTGAGTGACCATGCCTTGATAAAGATGCACTGTGGCTGCACCATGGGAGGAACAGGAACCAATATAGTCAGATCATAAAGGAACTCTACTTCTTGTACCCTGGCCATCTCTGTGATCAAAGGACATTTGAGAAAAGATATCTTTTTTTACATGTAGCACAGTCCCAGGTAACAGAATCTGCTTTTCCTTAATCAAGAGTCTGTCAGAAGTGGGAGAACAGTCAGGAAGTTGAGGGCAAAGGAAGTGAGAAGGAGAACTTTTGCCTTCCCAGGCAGAAAATTAATTATAAATCAGATCGTGTTACCAGAATTGTTTATATCTGTGTTTTAAGAAATTTGCCATCTTCTGAATCTAATAGATGAAGCAGTCAGAGCTTGACTGCTACAACAGTTTTTAATTTGTTTGGAAATTAGTCCAAATGATGAAGAAATGCTTTTCAATACAACACAAAGGCAATACAATTGACACGTCTCCTTTTAAACAACAATGACAACACAGTTCTCAACATTGAATAATTAGAGAAATGCATACGTCAGACATAGGTTGTATACCCCTGGTTCTGAGAAATGCCACTCCTAAGGGGGATACTAACACCTACCAAGACCTCTTAGTTTAGCACTTTGGTGTCTGTATCATTTTACCCTTTGGAATAGAAGCAGGAGAGGGATAGGTAACCTCACCTTCCATTTCAGAGAGAGGAAATTCAGGCTTGAAGGAATGAACTAATTTGCCCAGGGCCACACAGCTGAGCTTGTGCTCTCTGCAACCTCCATGCTGCCTCTTTCTGAATGTGGTAAAGGCTCTGCCCTTACAAGGAACAGATAAATGGCTTTCCCCAGTAAATTGTGAGGTTTTTTTTAATGGGAAAATCACTCTGAAGTATTAAGTTGATTGATGATATAGACAAAGACTACATTACAGCCTCATAGCCCATTTTCATGTAGAATTGCATACCTGCTCCAGTTTTACCATCGTCAATCCACTGTGTGATCTTGTGCTTGTCACTCGTCTTTTCTGAGACTCTATTTCCTCTTCAGCAAGTGGGGGTAATATCTACCTCACTGATTTGTATGAAAATGAAGGATGTTGTTAGCATATTAGTATGTTAATAAGAAGTTGTGAATTATTTTAATTAATGACTGTGAAGTTTTAAACACTGGTCAAGACCAAGATGTTGTTACAACACCTAGAACCATTCTTGGCACCCTGTAAGTCGCTGAGCTATGCCTTCTGAGGTGTTCCCATGCCCATTCTCAGGGTGAGATGTAGCAGTGAGCTTTCAGGAGCCACAGAACAGCATTCCTCAACAGATAAGTGAGCTTTGAGACATCTTGTCATAAAGTTTGAGAAAGCTTCTCAGATACTCCACTGAAGAAGGGAAGATCACTCCTTGGTTTCCTGCTCTTTCTTCCACTAGGAAATTTCAATGGATTTGGGGATGGTCTGATGGGGCAGCCTTGCCTGTTGGAGCTTTTAAAATTGGAATTTTATTGTATTTTTTTCTGGGTCCTGAGAGGTAGACCAGATTTCCAAAAGAAAACAGCCAAAGGAAGGGTTTGCTAGGAAGAATCAGCATTCTGAGCAAATGTGCAGAGGTGCAGGGAGGTGACAACCAGGGAGGGGGGTGGGGGCCAGGTGGTCCTAAGGAAGCCAACTCCTCTGACAATTCAGAGCCATAGAAGAGTTTGGGGGAGAAGAGTGGCATTTATTGATTTTTCTGTTAGGAGCTGTACATATGTCAGCCATTTAACCTTGTGAGGTAGGTATCATCATGTGCATTTTATAGATTAAAAAATTAAACTTCAGAAGTAACTTGCTGCAGTTGCATAGTTTGGAAAGGTGAGAGCCAGGGTTTGAGAATTTAAGGTCAGTTCTAATCAATTCTAACACCCTTACTCTTTCCAGCACAACTTGCTGCACCCCTCCCACCCCTGCCAGTGCAAAATTATATATATATATTCAAATGGAAAATTGTGAGGTCAAGTTCCTGGGGGTGGGAGCCATGAGAGACTGAGCAGAAGGGGAGACCACAACATCCAGCTTCTAATTTCCTCTGTTCCTCCCAACAGGAGGCTCAGAGGCCTTCCATACTAGGTGTGCAAGGCAGTCTGCTATTCTCCTTCCTTTCCCTCATCTACTCACACCTGATGTTCTACTGGCCTTCCTGCTCCAGCCAGTTATCTAGCCTTTTATTGCCCTCTAAGATGTCTGAAGATAGCCTCCTTCAGTGGTTGGGTCTCAGTCCTAATAAGTGATTTATATGCACAACACACAGATGAGAAATGGTGGAGCTGGGCTGGAATCTAGGAAGTTAGAGCTTTTTGTATTGTACTGTTTTCACAGTGCCTACCAAATAGTAAGTGCTCAATGAGTAGGAATCCTCTCTTCCCTTCCTGCAGCAACAAATGACCATTCCACTGGAGGTTCATTGGCCCCTGCTTTCCCTTTGGAGGTGGCTCTTGTCACTGGCCAGGGTTCAGCTTTTTCTGGAGGAGTAGGAGCGCCAGTGTCTGCAGCTTAGGCTGGGGGGCTGTGGTCCAAGGGTCTGGCCCCAGATAGAAAGAGGGTGGCTTGGGAAGGCTCTGGCTGCTTTGCATGCAGGATGAGGGCTCCTCTGGTCAATTTGCTTTCACTAATGTCAGGCCCCTGCGGCGCCGTTGTCGGTTGCATAGCAACTGGCCGAGCAGTACGGCAGAGGTGGCCATGCATAAAAGATGACACATGATGGTGGGGCGCGGGGTGACGATTTGCAAATTTAGATACAGTCACAGCAGGAATATGAACTGGGCACTCGACAGGCATTGGGGGGTGGGTGGCTCTCTCTGTCTCCTCCCACCTCATTTAAAAAGCTAGGTTCCCAACATATTTACAGAGGTCTGGGGAAAGGGAGCGTAAGGGGAAAAAGGTGGCTTGACTTGAGCTCCCAGAAAACCAGGGGCTGGGCAGGTGGGGGCTGAGAGGGGAAAAGGGAGGGAAAAAAGATGGGTAGCTATAGAGGCTCAGGACATCCTGTGGATCCTTCTCAGACAGTCAGGCTCCTGGAGACCATCTCTGCCCCAGGCCTTCCCCTGCTCAGGTGGAAGGATGGTGAAAACAGCTATCTGGACATCCCTCTTCTCTCAGCAGCTCTCCTCTGTGCCACTTCTGGTCACTGCAGGGAGGTGGGGTGTGCTGGACTCTGCATACTCAGGTCTGGGTTCCAGTCCTAGCCCTGTTATTTCCTGATACTAGAAACCTCAGCAGGTGACTGTAAATCACACTCAATTCAATCTATCCAATAGCAACTGAGCACTTGCTATGAGCCTCATGCTGACCTAAGGCCTAGAGAAACAGTATTATAAAATAAAGTCCCTGCCCTTGAGGAGCTCTCAGTGTGGTGAGAGAACAGATGTTCAAATCAATAAATTATATCCTAGTGCATTGACTGCAAAAATAGACAGCGTTAGGGAGGAGGCGGCTTCTACTCTGAGTTTTAAAGGTAATATAGGGACTGGCCAGGAAAGCAAGGAATGGAGGGGAGCTCCCAGCCAAAGGAAGGTGTAATTTCAGCTGGAGATGAAGGGAACTTGGAGGTGTTTGATGTGGCCAGGGAGTGAAACTTGGTGTTTCAGTCCCAGTGAAGACATGCCTGGTAAACTCCAAAGGTCATACTGGACTTGTGGGCTCATCTTCCTGCCCACCTCTGACTTCACCATACAGGGGAGAGTTCCACTCAATGAAGGAGTAACAAACCGTACAATCACTGATGGCCACCTGGAAGGGCCTGGAAATCCATGTGACCTCAGATCCTTAAATTAGAGAGGAGGAGTCAGGGCCAAAGAAGGAGTGAAATGACAGGGGACACCCTTGACCTAGGTGGGGCAGAGGAGAGAGGAGACGGGACAGCAGTGAGTAGGTGGGTACCTGTCAGTGAGGATCCGGAGGTTCTGACATGATAGGGAATGTGGTGGTTTCATAAACAGGAGACTCCTTCAGGAAGAGCTGGTCTGGAAAATAACTCCAGGGCAAAAATGTCACCTCCAAATATAAACTCTGAGAGGACAGGTCCTTTTTTTGTCCTGCTTGACAGTAACAGTGCCAGGCACAGGTAAGTACTTGCTGAGCAATTGTTGACGAGTTCTTCTTGCTTGTCCAGGGCTTTAAAGCCCACTATTTTATTTGACCCTCCCTAAATCTCTGATATAGGTATTGTATCTCTATTTTTCAGGTGAAGAATTTGCTCAGATTGTAGCAGGAACTTGTCCAAAGTCATACATAGTGTCAGATGTTGACCCCAAGTTTTCTGACAGCTCCACCATGCCCTCGGGCCTCCACACATAGGACTTTTGCTCTGGGGTGAATTGTGGGTAATTACAACAATGGCAACAGATAGAATTACAATGTCAGGAATTCAGTCCAGAAGGATGGATTTGGGGTCATCACTGAGGAATAAAATTGCTTGGGAAAAAAGATGTAATTTGGCTAAAAACTTTGCATGGGCTTCCCTGAACAGGATCATGTATCAGAATGGAAGTTGGGCAAGGCAGCTCTTCTCATGCCTCATCACACTTTTTCATCACTCATGAGAACAAGGCAGGGGTTCAAATCCCAGCTCTGACACTTATTTGCCAAGTGACCTGGGATAATTCATTTTGCCTCTATTTCTCAGTTTTCTTCTCTGTAAAATAAGGACAATAATAGCATCCACCTAATGGAATTGTTGTGAAGGACTAAATAAATATATGTGACATGCTTAACACAGTACCTGGCATGTGGTAAGTGCTTGATAAAATAATGATAATAATAATAAATAATTATAATTATTATAAATATATAGTATATAATTCTTATATTTATATTATTATAAATATATAATATATAATTATAATTATTATTATTATGAAGGAAGGCAATCCAGCTTGGGAAAAGAGTCAGAAGATGGAAGGTGGGGGAAGACCTCCAGAGGGATCTAATAACATGAGTTGAGTCTAGAAAGTTAGATCAAGTCTAGGAGTAAGATCAAGAAGAGGAAGGATTTTCAGACAGAGGGAAGAGTAGGTGGTAAACCGCAGAGGCTGTATCTAGCTCTCTGTTTAGCAGATGAAGACACAGAGCTGCAAAGAGAGTAACTTCTCTGTTGAGTGCTATGCAGCAAGCAGTAGCAGAGTGTGGCTGGCCTCCAGGCCCAAGGCTGAGGGGCGGGGAAAGCTCTAGGTATGCCAGGCATAGGGCCTGCCGAAGAAAATGGCCTCAGCCCTCTCTGCTGGGGCTGTTTCTGGAGGGCACAAAGCAGGGTAAAAGTGGAGAGGTGAGGTGGGCCTTCTCCAATATCTAAGGAGTTAGAGGGAAAGCCAGGTCCTGCTTGACCTTTGAGCTGCACCATGGGGAGAGGGTAGTGGTGGCTCTCATGTGCTTGGAGCCTCTGACAGTTGAGGGGCTCACTGAACTGCCAAGTAAATGAGCCAAGCATTGGGTCCTCATGAGGATGTGTGATCTGTATTACTTACAGATCTGGAATCTGGATGTGGGAGCAGGCACCTGGTCTGTTAAAGATCTGAGGAGTTACCAGAGGAGGCAGATGCTTCTAAATCCACAATCCCCTGTGTGTGGGCTATGCATTTTCAATTGCCTTTACAATCTTTATAGGGTCTGGTATCTGTGAGGAGCTGGACAGAGATTCTTACCTGGAGTGTCCCATGGTGAGTCCTTGACTGAGATGAGCCCAAGAATGTTGGTCTTGGTGATAGACTCTCTTATGGAGTGTTCTGTTTGCTCCTGGGGGGGTGAGTAGTGGTGGCTAAAGGGACTGGTAGCTCCTTAGGGACAAATGTTGCAGTCTAGAGAAATGCACCAAGGCTTCAAATCTCTACTCTGTCTCCTGGATATCTGAGCTTTGCCGAGTTATTTAACTTTCCTCCTTTCCCTCCTCCATAAAATAGGGTTAATAACAGCATCAACCTCGTGATTATTCAGAAGATTACATGAGGCTGTGCATGTATAACACTTGGCAAACGAATGAACTGACACAAAGGAAATGCTCAGCAATGTTAATTATCATAGTAGGGTCTCAGATTTAACTCATTGTCTAACTCAAATCTGCAGTAAGATTGCGTCATGTTTTCAATTGATGATCTAACCTCACTTTTGAGCCTCCCATCTCTCTCCCCACTGCTAAGGGGGAAAATATAGTTTTTAGTTCCAGCCAGGATAAAATTCTGTGTTTTTTTTTTTTAAGTGTCAGTATCTACATATTACCTCATCTTTCTCTTGGAATTCCTTCTGGAAGATTCTCAACTTCACATTAGTCAGACTGGGCAAGGCTCATGTACTTGGAGAAGCAAAAGTGTATAATGCATTAACAATTTCCAAAATATTGCCTCTGCTACCCTTTTATTATTATATGAATGATATAGGGCTCCTGTCATCCACTCCAGGCTGTGGTTAGGATTGCAGCCGATCTTACTCCCCCAGGCCAAACAAGGCATGGGCTGTCCAGGGTGGAACGACTGCAGTGGGCCCCTTGAGGGCACCTGGCTGCAGTTGCAGAAGCAGCTGGTCACAGAAGCCCTCACCAGACGGCCCCTCATCTCTACACAGGCCTCATCTGCACCCACCGCTGCTCCCTGTGCCAAGGGAACGTGCTGCCCGCTCAGATCCAGCCACCTGATCTCCAACTGCAGCCCTGGTCTGGTTCTCAGAGCATTGTTCTGTTCAGAGATTTCTTTCAAAAGAAAAGCAGCAGCTCCAGTGGTGCTGGAAAAAAAATTCTTTATTAAATACAAAAAATAAAAATAAAAATAAAAATACCCCACTCTCTTCTTTCCTTCTGGAGAAGCTTCTCTGGATCAACATCCAACTCTCTGTCACCCACCAGCCATAGAACCCAGACTCAAAGTCAGATGGAGGGCACGGAGGCCCGATGGGGGCCACTTACAGATGTCACCACTGGCGGGGCTGAGCCGTGAGGAATCGGTCTGCAGCTACCTAAAACTTGTGTTTGAACAGCATCTCTTGCCGCATTCCTGCAGCTCTGGCCAGGACAGTGGCTGGAGAAGCTCTGCGATGCTCTGACTCACCAAAGTGCACATGACTTCAGATGATAGTAAGAGGTTTTTTTTTTTTTTAACGTTTATTTATTTTTGAGACAGGGAGAGACAGAGCATGAACACGGGAGGGTCAGAGAGAGGGAGACACAGAATCTGAAACAGGCTCCAGGCTCTGAGCTGTCAGCACAGAGCCCGACGCGGGGCTCGAACTCACGGACCGCGAGATCATGACCTGAGCCGAAGTCGGCCGCTTAACCGACTGAGCCACCCAGGCGCCCCGATAGTAAGATGTTTTGAGGTGACCATTAGCAAGTTACTGAACCTCTTCTGTGCCTCAGTTTCCTCTCTCTAAAATGGGAATAGTGCTGTACCACACAAGGTTATTATACAAATTAAATAGAGAAGGAGTTAATTTTCAATTTTTTTGGAATGTTTATTATTTTTGAAGGAGAGAGAGAGAGAGAGACAGAGTGTGAGCAGGGGAGGAGCAGAGAGAAAGGGAGACACAGAATTCAAAGTGGGCTCCAGGCTCTGAGCTGTCAGCACAGAGCCTGACGTGGGGCTCGAACCCACAAACTGTGAAATCATGACCTGAGAAGAAGTCAGATGCTTAACTGACTGAGCCACCCAGGCCCCCAGGAGTTAATTTTTAAAAGAACTTTTAGAATGGGCTCTGACTCATAAGATATGCTATGTAAATGTTTGTTAAACTGCAAAGGTCATCGCATTAAATAGCACTGGTTCATACAGTGAGAAAGTGGATTCCAAGAGGTGTGTACACCTTGACTTTCTACTAATATGTCTTGAGCATCTTTCTAAAACTTGCTTTTCCCCAAATGGGGTGAGGCTTCAGACTGAGAACCTTGGGCAGGCAAAGACCTCTCCAGAATTTAATACTTAAATTTTTGTTTTCAGTATAATTAATTTTACATTTATTTTCCCTTCCTGGTATGTAATATTGGTTTTCCACTTATGATAGTGGTATAAAATTTATTTAAGATAAAAGTGAATAAATCTAAAGAAAAATAGAAAATGAATAATGGTATTGGTGATATGTGGACATGGCAAAAGTAATAATGGGAAGTAAATCCTGGAATACTAAGAAAATCTTAGAAGCAGTAAATGTCTGTCTATGATCTCTCTCTCTCTCTCTCTCTCTGATATATATATCATATACATGTCTCTCTCTCATCATCATCATCATCATCATTTATCTATCTAATCTATCATCTTTCTATCATCCCTAAAGAGAAGAGGGTGTGGAGTGTTGACTTTTAGGTCTGTTTTGAGGAGTGCCTTTCTCTACCTGAGTCCCAAATGCCGGCTCTACCAGTGCGTGTGGTCCAGCTCTCTAGACACACCCCAGGCTGGTGCTTCTTAAGGCTCTGCCCCTGCAGGTCTCCCTCCCCTCACTCTCTCTCTCTCACTCTCTTTTAATCTTCTTGCCTGGCAGAGTGGCTGTAAATTACCACATTAATTTCCAAATCAAGCCAAGTTCCATAGTAACAGAACAGCTTCTATCCAGACCTGAAAAGATTCATTAGGAAGTTGATTTGATAAGTGCCCTCAACTTACTCCTTCAAAAGAACAGCTGCATTTACCCAATTCTGATAGCACTCCAGGGGCTGGGGCACAGAGTAGCTGTGAGCCTGACACCCGGGCTGCCAGAGTGAGTCCTGCAGCCGGTGCAGCAGAAAAGCCAGGGATTCAGGAGCACTGGACTGTGGACCTCAGGAGGACATCAGAAATTTGGGTACATGAGTGAGGGGGGTGCTGATTTGCCTGCCCCCTTTGAGAACTCTTGGATGCCTCCAACTTCTAGTTGGTAAACTTGCTGGGAGAGGTGCTGGGGGAATGCTTTAGACTGAGAGTCGCAGGATGCTGAGATTGTGACTTAGAGGCAAAAGTGGGGACACAAGACACCCCAATCTCTATATGTCAGGGGGAAGGACTGAGTAGCCAGGGCACATACTTCATGGCTTAAATGGATCGTAAAATGTTTATTTTATGAGATTTGAGTCATTTTCAATGTAAATTGTCCCGATAAGTTATTGCTTGAAAGCCTCCATATTCTCATCTATAAAACGGGGACAATAATACCTTCTCACAAGGTTTCTGTGAGGCCCGAGTGTGATCACATATGTGGAGCTCTTAGTGCAATGCCTGGCATGAAATTACATCCACCTATGGCGATGCCGATGATGAACGTGATGGCTCACAGTCCACATTTCTGACCACAGCACCACTATCTACCCATCGCTATCTCCCTCAGCACTCTCTCACTCAGCAAGTGAAGGGATCCTGACCCGCCCTTCCCTAAGCATCTCTCCATTCTCAGCACACCCTGTTGAGACTCTTGTCACCTTTCATTTGCATATGCTACGACTGGCTTCCCAACCAATGTCCCTACCCCAGTTAAAGCTGAGAGAGGGAGGTGAAGCAATTCCTCCTCTTTCCTCCTGCCTCCCCTCTCAGCAGAGTGGCTCTGGAGTGGTTAAAGCCCTGGAGGAGACAGATGCGCAGTGTGATCGGGATGCCCCACTCACAGGAGGTGTGACTTTGGGCAAGGGACTTGACTTCCCTGAGCCTATGTAAAATTGTATGATGCTTCTTCTTACTTTATAAAGTACTGTGCTGTTCAGTGAGATTGTGTTTATGAATTGGTTAGCCCAGAGCCAGGCCCAGAGCAAATGCCTGATAGATGTTAGTTACTCTGTTCATTTTCCCAGACTAGCCCTTGTGCTTGGCCGTCCCTGGAGCCCAGAGCTGGGAAAGACTCAGGCGCTGCCCTTCAGGTCTTCACTTTCCAGTGGGGGAGATGGACACCTGCAGGAACAGCCAGAACTCAAGGTACCAGAGGAGATACTCTAGGGGCCTCTCCAAAGGCTTCCTAGAGAGATCCACACCTGGAGACGGGCAGGATTTGCCATGTGGCCTCACATGGTGAGAACTGCATACATGAACAGAGATACTTAAGCCTGTTGCAAACACACTCTGATGTGAAGGGCCTGAACCCAAGTTTCCTGCAGGAGTCTGAAGAGAGAGAGACAGACAGAGACAGAGAGAAAGAACCGTCAGAGGGCACCTGGCTCAGCCAAAAATGCTGGGAGTGACTTCAGAGCCAGTTTCTTTTTAGTTGAGAAAATATTTTGAGGAGACATTGTGTCTATTGTTTTTGCATACTTTATGTGATTTTATTTAACTGTGAGAAAGACAGTAATAACAATAGCTGACAAATTATTGACAATCTACTATGTAGCCAAGCTCTGACTAAGTGCTTTTCGTGTATTATTTGATTTGATCCTCAGACAGTCCACTGGGGTTTATATGAGAGTTGTTTCCTTGTTTAACTGACAAAACAGAGGCTCAGAGAAGTTACACAACTCGGGACCACAGTTAGAACATTGCATCTACCTGACTTTGAATTGTCAGCTCTTCATCATCATTCTTCTCTCTGGCACCAGGAGATCCAGTTTGCAGATGGGAAAACCAAGGATCAGAGGAGCAGCCATCATTTTGGAAGGGAGTTGCAGGGCAGTGGTGCCACGTGGAGGATGCAAGGACAGGTGCTGGGGAAAACAAGGGAGTGGCACGTTGGCGGGGGGGGCAGCCTTCCAGGAACAGAACCAAGTGCCCCCCTCCTGGCAGAGCTTCCCTGCTGACAGGGCCCAGTTTCAGGCCAGCAGTGTTCTGTTGGTACAAAAACAACATTGTACAGGTTCCCTGGTTAAAGTCTTCCTAATAGCATTCATATTTGCATTACACATTCCTGTGGCCTGCGGTGGGGAGGGATCCCTTGTTTTAATTTGGCAGAAACTAATAAGTCTGAGTGGAGAGACATCACACATCAGGCTGAACATGGCATTGTCACCCCCTCTAATTTGTTAGACAATACAGCCCTGCTGCAGCTTCCAGTGTGGACGACGAAAAATAAACACATGTATATTAATGACTTTAAAAGATTTCCGTTTATCCAAGCGTGTCTTTTTCTTTTTATTCAGAATATCATCAGATCAATAATTAGTCCCCATACATTTTAATAACTGGAATTTTCACTTATGATTGTTTTTCATAATTTTGCATTTATGTTTGACAAGTTCAGGAACTTGTTTAGTTTGAAAAGGGAGAGAAAAAGTCAGGGTTGGTTTCTTCTTGTGTTGTGATGTCCAAAATCTTAAAAAGCAGTGGAGGTATGAGCTGAGAGGGGCTTGCTGAAATCCAGTAAGTCGCTTGGCCTGACTATGTTCTGGATGGTTGTAACCTTAGGGATGTGTGTGTTGGAGTGGGGGCAGGGATTGGATTCTTCATTATTCAGTGTTTTATGTTTTATTTTTTTAAGTTTATTTATTTATTTTGAGAGAGAGAGAGAGAGAGGTGGCAGGGGAGGGGCAGAGAGAGAAAGGGAGAGAGAGAGAGAGAGAGAGAGAGAGAGAGAGAGAGAGAGAGGTGGCAGGGGAGGGGCAGAGAGAGAAAGGGAGAGAGAGAGAGAGAGAGAGAGAGGTGGCAGGGGAGGGGCAGAGAGAGAAAGGGAGAGAGAGAGAGAGAGAGAGAGAGAATCCAAGCAGGCTCGACACTGTCAGCACAGAGCCTAATACAGGGCTCGAACTCACAAACCATGAGATCATGACCTGAGCCAAAGTCAAGAGTCAGATGCTTAACTGACTGAGCCACTCAGGCACCCCAGCCCAGGGTCTTATGTTTTATAATTAACAATAAGTCCTCCTCAGAAGGGAGACCCACTGGGGAATGTGGGGAAGCATTCCACATGCAGAAGCCAGCAAAGTGTCTTTAAGAGGTATCTTGGCCCCACACACTTCCAACTTTAATCTCCTTTCTCCTTCAGGAAAAGCCATTGTCACAGTAATGGTGGAAGGGACCTGATATCCACTGACACGTAATTCATGCCAAATCCTTTCTGTATCACCATCAAACCCATGACAACCTTGCCCAGCAAATATTATTACTCCTCTTACAGAAGAGGAAACTGAGTTTCATACAGGAAGCACGAGCTATCCTGGGCCACACAGCTGAGAGGGCTCTCAACTGCAGTTGGCCTGACTCCTTTGTTGTGTCTTCCCATCCTTCCCTTGCATGTCATACTTTCTACTTTGCCATTATGACTAGCACAGAACAGTATTCTTCCAGGGAGCATCCACTGTGGTCTCTACACCAGTGTGTTTCCCTTCATCATGGCACTGTTCTCTGCTCTGCGGATGTGTTGATGCCCCATATATGCACCTGTTTACATGATGTTTCCCACCTTAGAATCTGGACTTCTTAGGGTAAGGGCTATACCTATTTATATTCATTTACAGGGTTGGAAAATAAATCTTTAAGGGAAAAAAAGGAAGGGAGGGAAGGAAGGAGAAAGGTAGGGAGAAAAGGAATGAATTATACTAAAATAAATTATGCAGATTCTAAAGTTGCAGCCTGTCTCAATGCCCCATATTCATGCCGAGTGGAGAAGCCTCATTTCTATTTTCCCATCTTCTTCTTTTTATTTTTTATGAATGTGAAGGTTTATTTATTATTAAAAGCATATTATTATTTTTAAATGAACTAGGTGCTCTGAGTAAGGCAAAGAAAGGTATGACATGATCTTTACTATCCCAGACCTTATAATGGAGCTTGAGAGACACACATACAGGATCTGTTAAATAACTAAATAAGGGAGCTTATGATTCAGAAGGGGGAAGAGAGCAGGGATGCACATAAGCATCTGCAATGGGCCAGGAGCTGGGCTAGGTACTTTACACACATTATTTCACTCAATCCTCACACTTGTTCAGTGGGCATGACAGCCCCCCTCCCTTTTATAAACCAGGAGATCATGGGTTGGGTGGAGGGGCTAAGTGACTAACAGAACTACCTGGTAAAGAATGGGGACCCAGGTTTGTCAAATTTCCAAAGTTTATTCTCAGTCAGGCTCCCAAATGAAGAGAACAGACAACACAAAGTAGTTAGGTTACTAGGGGTAGTGGAAGCAGGCAGAAGATATCCTGTTACCCTTGCATCTCCTGGCCTGTTCACCTGCCAGCCCCAAGGTTCTCTTGCATTACCCAAGTCCTGAGCAATCTTGATGTTGGTGGGATGGCTTTGGGGCTCAACCTCAAGAGTGGGTGGATTCTGGAATTAGGCCCAAAGCCCAAGCCTGGTATGTTGGATACCAGCTGGCAGCACTCTCCCACATCTTCCTTTGTTGGTGTTGGCCCAGTGGATGCTTGCCTCAGTTTGCCTGATAGACCTCCACTATCCAACAGAGTCCTCAGCCTTGCCCTCAGTCTGTTTGGCAGACACACTGATCCTATAACTGGCTATTCCCTTTAATTGAAGGAGTAGAAAGCAATACTGTGTCAGCCAGTGTCTGGTTGAGAAGTAAACCCCTCTAGGTATTTCAAGCAAAGAGACTTTGTTATAAAGCTATTGGAGGGGTTGGAAAACAAAAGAGGAAATAAAGGGGGCGCTCCCCAGAAATCAGTACCGAAAGGAAGCCATCACTGCTCTTGGTCTAGAAAAGCAAAAGGGGGAGGAGTGGAGGCTTCACCCCCATGACATTCCTGGAACTGGTATCGGCACAGCTCCTACAACCCAAGAGTTCACACTCTTGTGGATTAACAGAAGCCGAAAATGACATCAATTTCTTCTGGCCTTCTTATCACACACGTGTGCTTTCCAGTTGTAGAATCAGACTGGATCCCAGTGGGCACAGGAATCTTAGAAGTGTAGTTATAGGTTTTCCGCTCTACAGGTGCCCAGAAGAGTTTAGAACAGCAGGTATAGAGCTGAAGACCAATGACAATATCCAGGACAGGATGGAAAGAGCAAGGGTTTGGGAATCAGACGGTTTTGGGTTCATATCCTGGCTCTGTGTTAATGGGTTCTTGGGCAATTTACCTAACTTCCCCTGACTTAGTTTCCTCATATGTAAAATGGGAATAATAGTAATTATACCTTCCTCATAGGGTTATTGTGAGGCTTAAATAAGATTTACACATATACAGCACTTAATACAGTCTCTGTCCATACTAAGTACTCTCTATAAATGTTAGTTGTTGTTGGCAGTAGGGTATTTCAGTTTATTTCTCTTTCATATACACACAATCCTGTGTTTCTTGAACTCCTTATCTCTACTTCCTTACCATTACAAATCAGTATCCACGTTCACCATCCATGAGTGCTTTTAAAAATGAGCCAGATCCTTGGAAGATATTGTACATTTGCAGAGAACCTTCCTGTCTATGCTGTACAAAAGTGGTACCCTACCCAAAACTGTGCTTTTCCTCACTCTCTTCACCCCAATTTCCCTGGTAATGTCAAGAAACTTAACAGGAATCAAGCAGGAGTAGAAAGTCTCACTATATGCCTGCATCTTTGATCTCCTTGATTCCCATGACAACCATTAAGATAGGGATTTTTGACTCTATTTCACAGAGGGGAAGACTGAGGCCCAGAGATATTATAGATTTAGGTACTGCACCTCCTGCTTCCCACCTACTCCTCTCTCCGAGGCCCCACGTAGGAATTGCAGGGCTGGACTGCTTGGTGATGCTCAGCTCCTTTGAGCAAGTGTTTCCTGGGCGCCCACGAGTGGTGGGCACACAGCCAGGCAGCCACTGCCAAGCCCATCCCATCTGGAGTCAACTCACGAGACTCACGCGGCTAGGAGGGGGTTGGCAGCAGGAAGAGGACGGTGTGAGAAAAGAACATCTCATGCTCCCTTTGCCCACGCATGAGCCTCTCCTAGAGAAGTTGGATCCAGCCACTTTATTCTGCTTTCTGGCACTTAAAATGCAATATTGGGCTGGTTCCAATTCAATCCCATCTCATATGGGTTTATTGGGCATCTACACAGATGGGTCATGCCCAGGGTCTGACCTAGGGAAGCTTATGGTTGGGGGAGGTAGATATGTAACAGTAAAGGCAACACTGTGTGGTTAGTGCTATGTCAACGAAGCACAGGGCTTATGGGAACAGAGAACATGGGTTCCTAGTTCTGCCTGGGGAATAAGGGATGGCATCTCAGAAAGAGTGGCTATTGAGCTGAGCCTTGAAGGAGGCAGAGGAGCTGGTTTGATGAAGGAGTTGGGGGTGCTGGCCCAGGCAGTGGGAGCAGAAAATGCAAAGGCCATCTGGGGAGCTGAGAGAGGCTCATGTGGCTGACCCATGGAGGGCGAAGGCCCTGGTGGCAAAGGCTGAGTCTATGAGAGGCCAGAAAGAGTTGAATCACAGAGGGCCTTGTGAATTATGTCTGTGAGCATGAACCTCATCCTGGGGACAATGGACAGCCACTGCTGGGTTTTAAGCAGGAAGTGACATGGCCAGATTCATGGTTCAGAAATAGCATTCCGTGGCCAGAGTGCAGTGAGGAATGACCCAAAGCAAGACAGGCCACTGAGGAGGAGGTTGTTGCTGTGTTTGTGGCCTAGACTGGGCAGTGGTACAAGGAATGGAGAGAGGGGCAGATTTGTTCAGGAGATACTTAGGAAACAGAAACAACCAACATAATAACAGTAACCATAGTAAGCAAACACATAGAACTGTCGCCATGTGCCAAGCACCAGTCTAAATGCTTGACATGTAACTGATTTAGTTTTCACAATAACCCATAGAAACATAACTGAAAGGGTATGTATCATATTCAAGGATTAGAGATTATATACCTAGTAAGTAGTGGAGTCAGGATTCAGTCTTGGGCAGTCTGGCTCCAGAGTTCAAGCTCTCAATCCCACATTATACTGCTCTTGAGGTTCCTGTGCTCAGTGGCTGATTAAGCATAGGGTGTGAAGGGCAGAAAGACTCAGTTTTCACAGAAGCTCACACTCAGCAGAGCAGGGCAGAGCTGAAGGAAAGCACAGAAAGCATAGCCTGAATCCTCTGTGGCTCGTGACCAGATCCCTTCTTTTTGGACCCAGCTTTTTGTCCTCACTTTTTACTATAGATTGAATGTTTATATCCTCATATGTTAAAAACTAACGACAGTGTGATGATATTTGGTGGTGGGGCCTTTGGGAGGGTTCTGCCCTCATGATGGGGATTAGTGCCCTTTTTTTTTTTTCAACGTTAATTTATTTTTGGGACAGAGAGAGACAGAGCATGAACGGGGGAGGGGCAGAGAGAGAGGGAGACACAGAATTGGAAACAGGCTCCAGGCTCTGAGCCATCAGCCCAGAGCCTGACGCGGGGCTCGAACTCACAGACCGCGAGATCGTGACCTGGCTGAAGTCGGACGCTTAACCGACTGCGCCACCCAGGCGCCCCTAGTGCCCTTTTTAAAGAGAGCACAGAGATGTCTCCATCCCTTTCCTCCATGCGAGGACACAGCAAAGAGACGGCTGTCTATGCACCAGGAAGCAGGTCTTTGCCAGACACCAAATCTGCTGGTGCCTGGATCTTGGGCTTACAGCCTCCAGAACTATGAGAAATAACTTTTGTTCAATTGTTTAAGCCATGCAGTGGATGGTATTTTGTTATAGCAGCCTGAGTGGACTAAGATACCCTTCCTGGAATCCTGTGGGAGTCTTGGCATTGTTCAGGACCCTCAGCTCCTGATGAACCCTGGGATTTCTAAGCCTTTCCTCCTAAAGGGGTCCTGAGGACACAGAGATACTTCAGACATGGTCCCTGTCATTGACAGTCTTGCCGGGAGCACTCCTGCTTCCAATCTCTCCCTGTCCCCAGCATACCCCATTCATTAGTATGTCCTCTAAACTACCTTGTGAAGGACCTTTTATTTTTCCATTTCCAATATGTTCTGGACCAATACTTTTGTAAAATACAATAAAAATGTCTCAGCAATGTCAAATTGCTCTAAAGGTTTCTAAGTCCTTGCTCTCACCTTTTCTTGATGTACTTCTCTCATTGTGGACTGGTAATAGTTCATGGATTAGCCCCAGTTCACAACCCATGCTTTGTTGAGCACTGCTCAAGTCTCTGACTCCAATTCCACTGCCACCACTCTAGACTAAGCTGCTTACCACTTGCCTAGACTTCTGCAGTAGTCTTCTAGATGGTTCACCCTTATCACATCCTGGTTGTCTCCAATCATTCTGCACCAAGTAGCTAGAGGAAGCATTGCAGCCCATAAATTGGGCCATGACACACCCTTGTAAACCCTGCTGGGGCTTCCCATTTTCTTTGGGGTGGTTTGTGATGGGCCCATTTCTACTTCTTGCTTCCTATTTAAACTCTCACTTTCCTACTAATTCACACACATTAGGCTCCACTTCATATCAAATTGGTATAGTTTTTAAAAATGAATGTACTCTTTCATGCCTCAGGGCTTTTGCACACTTTGTTCTCTCTACATGGAATGTCTTTTATTAGAAATTCATTCATTCTTTGAAGCAATACTTCTGGGACACTCACTATAAGCTA
The DNA here is from genome assembly GCF_016509475.1 of Prionailurus bengalensis. NCBI lineage: Eukaryota > Metazoa > Chordata > Mammalia > Carnivora > Felidae > Prionailurus > Prionailurus bengalensis. The sequence continues at coordinate 40,199,215 of NC_057345.1, read as the reverse complement.
AATATCATGCTAAGCACTGGCACTGCAAAGGTGAAGACAATACAGCCCCTGCCCTTAGGAGCCCATGATCATAGGGAGAGAGATATGTTGACAAACACTGACCACATAGTGGAGCAAGGCAGTTACAAAAGAAAGCACAGGGCAGTGGGAGCTCAGAGAAGGGTTTCATAACTCAGACTGGGGTAGGCAAAGGCTGGAATAGGTAGCCCTTGGAAAAATCACCAACAAATCATTCAGAGCTCTTCCAGCAAGGGCAAAGGTCGGGATGAGGAAAGGTGATCTGGGCTGAGGAACAGCCTACTCAGAGGCTCAGAGGTGGCAGGCAGGGAAGGGGGGTGGAAGCACAGCAAAAGAAGTTTTCCTCATTGCTCAGCTGTCAGGCCTTTTCCCATGTCCTAAGGACACAGCACTGGTGCCAACTACCCCACACATAAATACACACCTATTAAATACACACAAATGTCAAAACATATATTGAAAGCCTTAAAAATATTATCCTAAGTGAAAGGAGCAAGACACACAAGGTCACACATTGTATGATTCCCATTTATGTGAAATATCCAAAAGAAGTAAATCCATAGAAACAGAAAGTAGATTAGCGGTTGCCAGCGACTGGAGGGAGAGGGAGTGTGGAGTGACTGCTTAATGGGTACAAGGTTTCCCTTTGGGGTGAAGATGTTTTGGAACTAGATGGATGTGATAGTTGCACAACACTGTGAATATACTAAGTGCCACTGAACTATACAGTTAAAATGGTTAATTTTATGTTATGTCAATTTTACCTCAATTTTTAAAAAATGTATGGAAACCCATAGACATATTCATTCCACAAACATTTACTGAATGCCTCCCATGTGCCAGGCACTGTACAAAGCACTAGAGATTCAGGGATAATTCCTGCCCTGAAGGACCCATACATGTAAATAGAAACACAGATATGAACCCATGCAGACAAAAATACATGCCTCATGAAGACATACAGACATATTCACTTAACATTCACTTAGCAAATATTTATTGAGTGCTTACCACGTGTCAGGCAATAGGCCAGATGCTGGGCCTACAGTGGGGAACAAATAGACATAATTACTGTCCCCATGGCTTAAGGACACGAACACATAATCATCTACAGAGGCACACCCAAACTGAAGTACAAAAACACACACACATACCTAAACAAGGACACATTGCAGCCACATATGTTTTGGGTGGAAGAAATGAGCAGTAACACGCAGGCAGGCAAGCATAGCCCCCCATGCTCCCTGACGTGCACACACATCCCTCATGCAATCAACGGGAATTCCATTAAAAGGCAGATTAAAACTGGCTTGAGATTTCAGAGCCTTCTCAGGAGAGGGGAATAAACAGACCTCAGTAGAAGGGCCTGGAGCATTGAGGGAAAAAAAAAACCCAAGTCTCACTTAAGTGATTTTTGGCAGAAATCAAATTAACGGCGAGACTATGGACCGCTGACAAGGTGCTCCATCATGCTCTGCTGTGTGAATGTGTTTCTTAGACATGTTGTTTTCATTAGCACTTCATTTGATAATGATAAATGGCATTTTCATTTGAAAGGAAAATATTAAAAAGTTCTGATTTGCAAGAGCAAGTTAGAATAAATGATATTATTATGTTCTGTCACTTGTTTGGCTCAGAGAAAAATAATAATAATGATAACAAAAAACCCCAACAGCTTTCCCTGCTGAAGAAACACAAGCATTTTATTTCTCCAGTGAGCCATTTGCTCACCATCAAATCTGTCCTTGGTGCAGAACCTGCCGGAAGGAGATGGTTTAGGATGGTGGTAGAGAAATGCTAGACATCAAAGGCCATTAGGGTGACCTTGGGAAGTCCTTGGGTCCTTGTGCGCTAGGAGGGGGAGGGATTGCTCACTGGCTGAGGCTCTGTTGGGACCTGGGATGCACTTTCTTGCTTTTGGGTTAGATTTCAGCTTTCTTTCCACCAATTTATAGAAGCCCAGCCTCCTCTGAACTTACTTCAAGCACCCCAGAGTCATGGTGGTTGACCAAGTCACTGCCCTGCTTACAACCCGTGAAGGGCTCCCCATCAACCTATAGGATAAAGTCCTAACTCCTTAGACTGGCATCCTAGGCCCTTGGCTACTTGCCCCTGACCCAACTCACAAATTCCCCCACACTCACTTTATGCTATAGTAACTCCATACCATCCCTTGCATATGCTTTCCTTTCTACCCACATGGCACACAGAGTCCCTGGACATCTCGAGTGAATTCCTACTCATTCTAGCATCTCCCTGTGAGATCTTGTCTGAACTGTCTTCCATGAAGGGGCCTCGTTATTGCTTCCCAAGTCTTATTTTTATGTACCTTATCACTGGTGTGAATGCATGAAATGGCCTGATACAGATGAAAAGCTGCGAGTTATTGGCATGGTGGTGCAGTTGGTGCGAGCAGGTGTGGTGAAAGGGAGTGCTGGGGTTGCAGCTGGCCCTAGCCTGTATAGGGCTGGTTGTCTTCAAAATCTCTATGGCCTTGCCTATCCCAAGCTAGTGAGTGCTCCCTACTCTGGCTCCCACAGAACTCTGGACTATCCTGCCCTGTGATCAATCACATCTTAATGTTTGCAGCTTTCTGGGTCCATAGTTTTGCTCCTTTCTTGCCCCTGGATCGAGAGCTTCTTTAACACAGGGTCTGCTTTGTGTTCTCTTGGTGCTCCCAGGGTCTGGCTCAAGTTCTGCTCAAAGTGAGTATCTGTTAGGTAATCAAGTGAGGAGATGATGGCATGATGGCTTCTCTAAGAAGGGCCTGTCACCTAAACTTAAGTAGAAGTTGTGAAAGTTGAAGGCTGGGGAGAATTGTTGTTGTTTGGGTGACTTTGTTCCTGGTATTTTTTCATATCAATAATGTAACCTTTCTTTTCTCCAGAGGTGAATCAGAGTCAAATAAGCTTGTTTGAAAACCTAGCACAGCTCGGTGAGGGTCGATGGCATTAGCATGCATTGGGAGATTTCCAACGTCTGGGTCAGCCTAGGCAACGGATAACTTTCTCTCCTGTCTCCTTTGTTGTAGAGGGAGCTTGGCGTGAGGGGAGAGGGCTGAGTCTGCTGCCTCTGGATGGAGTGAGAGCTTCTCAAGGTCAGTGACCACAATAACACAGGACTTTAAGGCTGTCTTTGGTCTTTCTTCCTAATCACTTGACTATTCACTGTCTCATTAGATGGCCTCCAAGAGCCCAGTTCAACTAACATGAGGTGAGCTCCCACAAAGTGCCAAATACCCTACTGGGTACTATTGGCAGGAGAGATAGTATACATCCTATTTTATAGATGAAGAGGCTGAGGTTTAAAGAAGGGAAGAGTCTTGTCTAAGGTCACACAACTGGATGGTGGATGAATCAGGACTAGACTCCAGGTCTGTCTTGCTCTTACCTAGGTTAAGGGTCTCCTTCTCCCATAGCATCCATAGGTATTGAGCCCTGGAATGGGTGCTGGGGGAGTTAAAGGGCTGAGTTAGTTGTGGATATTGGGACAGATAAGAGAATTTGTAGCCTGGCTGACACTGAAGGTCTCCATAGCCAAGCCCTACTTCTGTCTCCAAAAGTACTTCTGCCTCCTCCCTGCACATCCCACATCTTGACCTGTACTCCAGTCACAACTAGGAGTTCTCTAAGCTGACCCTGCCACCTTCTCCACCCCATGTCTTTGCTCAAGATGTCCCTCCCACTTGGCAAGCTCTTCTATCATCTTCACCTGTTAAGGTTCCTAGCATCCTTTAGGATCCAGCTCATATCTCATCTCCTCCAAGAAGCCTGCCAGCTGCATATGGTTTGGTATCCCCATAGCACTATAAGCCTTGTGGACGTGGATTTCTTGAACTATATCTGACACATAATAAGTGCTCAATAAATGTATATGTAATGACAATAACCGTAGTATGTTCACTATTAACATGGTAACACTTGGGCTCCTGGGTGGCTCAGTCAGTTGAGCGACCGACTTCGGCTCAGGTCATGATCTCATGGTTTGTGAGTTCAAGCCCCGCACTGGGCTCTGTGCTGACAGCTCGGAGCCTAGAATCTGCTTCAGATGCTGTGTCTCCCTCTCTCTGACCCTCTTCCATTCATGCTCTGTCTCTCTCTGTCTCAGAAGTAAATAAACATTTAAAAAATTTTTTAAAAAACATGGTAACACTTGCAAAATTTGTCTAGAATGGTGCTTCCAACCAACTTTGGGTCACCTCCTTTGAGAATCTGTTGCTGGGAGTCACAGACCCTCCTGCCACAAAAGCACAGAGGAGTCACATCTTATGCAGAGGTTAAATTCTAAAGATGGTCTGTGAGGCAAAAATCACATGTAATGGAAATTATTCTTGAAAATCCTTTGAATTTCCCCTAAAGTCCGGAGCACATAGTCTACACAGCAGTTAGTTGGTTTACATTTGGAAGCCATGTAGTATAGAAAAGCTTTTCTTTATAAAACGGAATCACCATCCACACAGCAAGATGCTTACCTATAAAAGAGGCATGAAGAAAGTCACATTTTTTGCAGGACCAGCATATTTGTGCCTTTACATACAAATTTTAGCATCATCTTTAAGGGGTTCATGGACCTCAAAGCTCAGGCATGAACCTCAAGTTAAGAACTTTTTATATAGAGCTTTAAAATGTGCAAGGCTCTTATCATGCAATAGCTTCCTTTAACCCTCAAAGCCATCCTTTGAAATGGATTTCATTGATACTATTGCTACTTTATAGATGAGGAAATTGAGATTCAGAGAGGGAAAATGAATTTTAGTTCGAAGACCTGGTCTCTTGTCCAATGACTTTGCCCAAAGACTCCTCATTCAACTGCTTTGATGGCCACCTTGGAGGGTTGTACTGATCCTTCGTCCACTTGTCAATGGAAAAGGAGGATGTGTGACCTTAGACTAGTTACCTAACCACTCTAAAACTCAGAAGCTCTGTTTGCAAAATAAAGATAATAATATCCACTGAGTAGTGTCCTTGTAGGATTAAATGAGCCATTAGATATGAAATTGCCTGGCAGGGTGCCTAGGATGTTACAAGGGCTTCCTAAGGGTTAGCCTTTCTTCTCCATCTCTGCTGGCACTCCTGGGAAATCAAACAGATAAAAGTCTTCCTCTGCACAGTGTCATCTCCCCTCCTGACCCGCAAAGGTCTTCAAAGAGTTAGAGTCCTGAGCAAAACTGCTTAAGAATATGCAAATTATTTTTCTTGTCTTTGAAATTTCTGGATTCTCAATGCCATTTATTGAGCACTGAGTGGAGAGCAGAAGAGCAGGCACCAGAGGTCTGTTCATCACATATTTTGTGTGACTTTGGTTAAGTGTTTTCAATTCAAGAAGTGCTTATGGAAAAACAAATGCCTCATTCAGGCTTTCAAGGTCCTTCATCCACCTCTGCTTGAACCCTCCAATGGCTTCCCATTTCACTTAGAGTAAAAACTCAAGTCTTAACAAGGGCCTATGGAGCCTGGATTAGTCAGGGTCCAGCTGGCAAGACACAACTCACACCAGGTAATCTAGTAGAGATCATTTAATGCAGGGAGTTAGTTACAGAGGTATTAGAAGAGCTAAAAGAGCAACCAAGGAGGTGAGGCAACTGTGAGATTAGCAAATGAAGGGGCTGCTACTTTCCCTAGGGATGCAGGAATAAAGGGAGGGGCCCAAGGACTGGAGCTGTTCCACCAGAGCCTGAACCTTGGTAGGCTTGTCTGGTGGGAGCTGGAGCCATGGGGGGCAGTAGCCCCTGCTTACCACTTGAAATATACCACTTGAAATAGAAATACCACTTGAAATAGAGAGAGTGAGAGATATACTTAGCTTTTATTCCCTCCCTCTCTAACCTGCTAGTGCCTCCCATTGGCCAAATGTAACCAGAAGCCAGAGGGCAAGGGAAAAGTACAGAGAAGAATGATATGAGAGGAAACTAGCCATTGATGGCACAGGACCTTTACAATATGGTGCACCCCTCCTCAGTCTCCTATCATGTCTCTGGTCTCTGGAATCATGTTGGAAATCTCACACTTTGCTCACTCTACTCCAGCCACATTGGCCTCCTCAGGATTCTTTGGATACTCCAGCCCTCTACATTTGCTATTCCTTCCATCTGGATTTTAACCACTAGATATCCACATGGCTCCCTTCCTTGCTTCTATCTCTTTCTAAGAGGGGCCTTCTCTGACCATCCTAATTAAGTTTCCACTCTCCTCCCCCACTCCTTATCTCTTTGTTGCTGTATTCTTCTCTCTAGCTTTTATGACCATTTAACATGTATGTATGCATATAGTTTTAGTGTTCACCTCCTTTCTCTAGAATGTAAACTCCATGAGGGCAGAGATTTTTTTTTCTGCTTTGTCTACTGCTGTATCCCCAGTCCCTAGAACAGTGTCTGGAAAACGGTAAATACTCAGTATTTGTTGAGTAAATGAATGGATGAAACAAGATCCAAATACTCCCTCATTTGTATTCATTTGTTCATTCAATAAATTCTCATGCAGTGGAGGGATTGAAGCAGGAAATGTAAGGAAGCAGTCTGAACAATTAGGATGCACTTCTGTTTCCCCATTCATAAGACACTGGGTTAGAGCAGGAAACCTCAAAGGACCCTTCCAGCCTCACCATTCTACAAATTTAAGAGTATTTCCCTGGCAGAAATACTTGGAAGATAAAATTAATCCTCTCCTTAATCAGCGGTTCCCACCTCTGCACGTGACTTGTCAGGGGAACTTTTCTCTGATGCTCACATGATGTGGGAACTTGTCACATCTTCCATCTCTGGGAACATCCTCACCTGAAATTGAAAGGTAAATATTTCAGTTGTGAGTCTCTCTGTCATGACTCAAATAATTTTAAAATTGCTTAGATGTCTTTGCCTAACAATGTTCAGATTGTTCTAATGCAGGGGAAAACGGTAGTTTTAGACACAGTAATATTGATAGCAGCTAGTAATTTCCATGTATTTCTCACAGTTATTGGCACTGGGAGGATTATCAAGGAGAACTTTTTAGTTATTAAAAAGATGTTCTATGTCAAGGAACTAGCATGGCACCTGGCAATAGAAGGTGCTCACTAGATAAGGATGTTTTCAATCATTATTTTCAAGGAGTTGGGCTGGAAAATGCCTATTTCCTGGATGCTATAATGTCATCAGGGATCCCAGCTCAAAGGTCCTCAGTAGACCACTTTAGAATGTTTGTATAAATGAATTGAAGGTTTATGACTAGGGGTCAGAGGACAGACAGTTCAGTGTTGGCACAATCTTCCTCTCATTCATTCAGCAGATAGTCTCTAGTGCCTTTGTGAGAACAGAATTCCATCCCTGCCCTCAAGCAGCTCCTCATCTAGTCCAAAGGACAATATAATGCGCTGTTAACATCAGTTAATGGGTCTCAGTGCAATGGTAGGGGAAGGTACAGGGTATTTCCATGAGTATTTAGAACATCAAAGGTGTTGGGGTACCTGGGTGGCTCAGTCGGTTAAGCGTCCAACTTCAGCTCAGGTCATGATCTCATAGCTCGTGGGTTCAAGCCCCGCATCGGGCTCTGTGCTGACAGCTCAGAGCCTGGAGCCTGCTTGGGATTCTGTGTCTCCCTCTCTCTCTGCCCCTCCCCTCTGCCCACCGTGATCTGTTTCTCTCTCGGTGTCTCAAAACTAAAATAACTTTTTAAAAAATTAAAAAAAAAAACAACATCAAAGGTGTTTCCAAAACTACATTTTTATTTTTTTGAGAGAGAGAGAGAGAGAGAGATGAGGAGCAGAGAGAGGGGGAGAGAGAGAATCTTAAGCAGGCTCTGTGGAGCCTGACACAGGTCTTGATACCATGACCCTAGAGATCATGACCTGAGTCAAAACCCAGTCGGACACTTAACTGACTGAGCCACCCAGGCACCCCCCAAAACTACACCTTGAATCAAGCACAGATTTTGTTTTGTCCCTTCCCTTACCAGTTCTAGCAAAAAGAGAAAAGGAACTAATATGGTAAGCAATTATCATAGCATTTAAAAGACTATATTGTTTATTTATGCGGTCATTTATTGTCTGTTCCATCCTTGAAGGCAGGGAATTTTACTTGTTCTGTTAACTGCTTTCTCCCCAGCTTCTAGAGCCAATTTAGGTGCATAATAAGACCCTGATGTGTATTTATTGGTTGATAAACTAGACCAGTCAAGTTTAGGCCGCTGTATAGGAAAAAGATATAAAACTGGGCCTTGGTCAAGGAAAAGAAGTTGAAAGAGCCCTGAGGTCCTTAAAGTCAATGGGGTCCATGGTCATTGAGAGCTGTGCATATGGGACAAGGTTGCAGAGATCAGAGGTGTGGCCAGATCATAGAACTCTTGAATGCTAGTCAGGCCAAGCATCTTGACCTGTGTTCTAAGGCCCTAGAGAGACACAGAAATATTTTTAACTGGATTGAGGCCTTCTCAGTCTCCTGCTCCATGACCTTCTCTTTCTTTCCAAAGAGCTTTCCAAGTTTCTTTGGTGTCACTTGCTTTATTTGGACTGGCCCAGAGTTATTTGGGAGTTCTGTAACCAGCAGAAGTCCTTCAGCACGTGAAAGAAATCCAGTTATCTGTTCCCCCTTCCCTAAATTCAACTGAACCTAACCCAAGCCCACATTCTCCCTGTAATTAAACCCAAACTCCAGCTAAATTAGGCAAATATTTTATTTTATTTTTATTTATTTATTTAAAAAATTTTTTTAATGTTTATTTGTTATTGAGAGACAGAGAGAGATAGAGCATGAGCATGGGAGGGGCAGAGAGACAGGGAGACACAGAATCCAAAGCAGGCTCCAGGCTCCAAGCTGTCAGCACAGAGCCCGACGGGGACTCAAACTCACAAACTGTGAGATCATGACCCGAGCTGAAGTCGGATGCCTAACCGACTGAGCCACCCAGGCGTCCCTAGGCAAATATTTTAAAATGGTAACTCAAAAAAGGGTGTTTTAGTAATTGTGTGATGAAGATGTCAGATCTCTGTCATCTCATTGCAGCCTGAAGGATAGTTGAGAGGGAAGTCACTTTGAGAGATTTTAATAATGTGTCCAATTCTTAATGTGTATGAGGATGATGACAACTGGATGTCAGCTTCAGAGAGGAAGGGTCAAATCTGCTTTGGTATGTCTGTGCTACCTGCCTTGTATCTCAGGGTCTTAAAAAAAATTATTATTGACAAAACTCTATATTCATTGGCAAACATTTCTTAAGCATTTACTAAGTTCCAGACATTGTCCTAGATGCTGGGACCAGGGAATCTGTGTTCATAAGAAGCAAAATCTTTGCCACAAGGACCTTTTCATCTAGTAGGGAAGATTTGACACAGGCCTTACGATCGTCACGAAGACTTTTCTTTATTTATCAGGTGTGATTTACATATATTTTTTCATTTAGCCCTCACAGAAACCCATTGAATTTGATACTTTTATTTACATTTTATTAGAAAAGGAAACTAACTGTTGTTAGATCAGTAAGTGGTACAGTGGGAATTTGAACTTTGGTCTGACCCCAAATCCATGCTCTTTCCACAGTGGCTGTGTCTTGCTTTAGAGATCTGGTGTGCGTATAGGGAGTAGAGCAGGAGAAGGGCAGTCACACGGCACATCAGAAATCATTAGGAATGATGAAGGTACAAATGGAAGCTGGCTCAAATTCCATAATCGTGACCAGGACCAACATGTACTAGACACTCACTATGTGCTCCCCCAAGTGCTAAATCACTGAATCCTTTCAACAGTCTGATAAGGTAACTATTCTTAAATTTCTACCTGTAGGGGCAAATGTGCCTTAGAGGTCCCTTCCCTCTGGCTGTGTCAGATGAGGCAAATATCCCTGGAGGAGGTAGTGAGACTTAGCGGAAAGAGTTTATAAGTTTTGGAGTCAGACAGACTGGACTAGAATCCCACCTTCCCTGCGGCCAAGCTGACGATGCTGGAAAATTGCATCTGACAACTCCGCACCTCTGATTTCTTACCTGTAAAATGGGAAAATACTCTGTGCTTCAAAGAGGTGTTAGGAGGATTACAGAGAATGTATTCAAGCCTCTGGCTCCTGGTCTGTACTCACAAAAAAGCAGCCATTTTTATTATCTCTGCTCTGAGCTCCCAGACCCCATCCCTGGGCCAGGCCTGGCCATATTAGCATGTGGAGTCTATTCTTTTCCCTGACCTGCTTCAGCTTCCCTTGAGCAGCCCTTGGCAACTGTCTGAAAGTGGAGGAGGAGGTGCTGCCTGTAGCCACCACCCTGCCCAGCTGGTGATGACCTGGAACGCCAGCCTGGCTCTCTTAAGTCACCAAGGCACATGGGACCGGTCAGCCTGATTCAGATGTCTTACTCCTTTTGTAATTCTTCTCAGGGGTGTCCTGACCTCAAGACAGCAGTGGCTACAGTTGCTTTCATTTTATATTTAGCTCTCCCTGAGCAGAGAGATGGGGTGTGGCAAGCCTTAGCAGAGGGAGAAGGAGGGGGAGAGTTAATGGCCAGGGCAGGAGTGGGGATACGCAAAGTGAGCCCTCACTTGAGGGCCTTGACAGGACAGAATTTCCATCTCCAGGTACTCTTCTGTCAGCAGGTCACTTCTCAACACGTCTTCTCGAATGCCAGGAACTTGGCTGGAATCTTGGCTGGAAAGCCTCAGGCAACGCTAGGAGATACTTTTTAATTTATACCATAGCAAAACAGCCTGTGCTGATTTTAACCATATTTATCCTCTTTAAGTGCAAACCATTCCTAGCTTTCCCTTTTGCTTAGTCCAAGTCTTTAACAATCTGGTTAAAATGCCCCCTAAACTCTGGCAGTGACACCTCTGAAGGTCCCTGGCTAACCTCATGTGAATCTAAAGACAATGGTACAAGGTAAGCAGATCAGAAGTGATCCCTAGATTATAGATGTGGAGTTCAGAGAGGGAGAGATAGTTGCTAGAGGTCACATAGTGTAAGCCTAGCAGAACAGGGAGCCAGATCTTCAGGTCTTAACATTACTCCACATTTTTTATTTCGAAAGTTGACAAGACAAATGAACTCAGTGACCTTGGAATAAAATCCACATTCTTTTTTTTTTTTTGAGGACTTTATTTATTTAATATGAAATTTATTGTCAAATTGGTTTCCATACAACACTCAGTGCTCATCCCAACAGGTGCCCTCCTCAATGCCCATCACCCACCCTCCCAACCTTCCCACCCCCCATCAACCCTCAGTTTATTCTTAGTTTTTAAGAGTCTCTTATGGTTTGGCTCCCTCCCTCTCTAACTTTTTTTTCCCCTTCCCCTCCCCCATGGTCTTCTGTTAAGTTTCTCAGGATCCACATAAGAGTAAAATCCACATTCCTAACTAAGGTCTGCAAAAGCCTGCATGATCTGGCCCTGCTTAGCAATCCAGAGTCTGCTGGCACCTCTGTTTCTTCCCTCACTGTTCTTCTGCCCCTTTTGTCCATTCGTTTCTTTCCTAGATCCCCTCAAACTCTCCCCACCTCCAGGCCTTTGCACTGATGTTCTTTGCTTGGCTCTTCCACAATGACTCCTTCTCATCCTTCAGGTTCCATTTCAAAGTCGTTTTCTGAGGGAGAAGACCTCTACCCTAAGTAGAACCCCTCTGTTATTTTCTCCCACAGCACCTTCCTTCTCAGCCTTTATCCAATCTGTAATTATTTATTAATGAACATATGGATGAATAACTTGGTGCCCAAGACATTCATTGCTATTAATTTAATTATTCACTTATTTAGCAAATATTTATTGAGCACCTACTAAGTGCCATTCTTTCAGGAGCTGAGGTCATAGTAGTGAACAAAATAGGTACCAATCTCTACATGAAGGGGAAATTTTCTAAAGGATAGAAGAAAAGCAAATGGAGTTAGTGTCACCCCAAGTGTTTTGGCTTGAGCGAGGTAGGATGGTGCTGCCATTTGCTGAAACGGTGAAGAGAGCAGGTTGGGTGGACAGGAGGGTAAAAAGCTATTCTTTTTTTGTTAAGTATAAGATGTCCTTAAGACAGTCAGGTGGAGGAGATGTCAACTTGGCAATTGTGTATTTGGCTCCAGAGTTCAGGGCAGAGATCTGGGCTGGAAATACACATGAGAATCATCTGAACATTAATTATACTAAAAGCCATGACCCTGGATGAGTGATCCTGGGGAGTGAATGTAGTTAGAGAAAAGGCCCAAGAAACCAGCCTTCAACATTTAGAGGTCAAAGAAATGAAGAAGAAACTGAGAGATGGCCAGAAAAGTAGGATAGGAAGCAGGGTCTTTGCTTGAGAATGAAGATGGGGGAGGGGGTATTAGAAATTTGAAAAGTGAGGAGAAAGCAGGAAAGCACCATCCAAGAGGGAGGGAGAGAAAATGAATTAGAGAAACAGTGCTACTGCAAGTAGTCTCGGGGCCCCTGTGAGGCTAGTGGTCCATAATTTAAAGGGAGACTGAGGGCATTAACATGTATTTTCCTCTTGTCATGTGCAGCTATGAAGGTGCAGGAGAAGAGTAGCTGGAGAGCTAGCAGGTGCAGTGGAATGAGGGCTGGCCAGGACATCATGAATGCATGCAAGGCAGGGTTAGATGTTTGATCTTGGAATTTACACTGGCTAGGAAGGGAATGAGGACAGTGGGGGTGGGGGAGGGGGAAAGGGACAGTACAAGGCAAATTGAAAGTCCCAGTGGGATTGAGTCAGTTTCCCAGAGGAAGTGGGAGAGGACGTAGGCACTGACAGAGACACTTGAAACTAACATTAGGGTGTTCAGATCTGAGGTCTGAGCAGGAAGGGAGTAATGAGGTGGAAGGGGAAGCAAAGGCTGAGGAATTGAGAAGCCAGGATATTGGAGGCATCTTCCATATGCGTATTGAAATCATTAAGGCTTATGATGAACTAGTTTCAGAGTCTTAGTGTGGTTTGGGGGGAGTGTGGGAGATGAGGTATGTGCCCAGCACACAGTGGGTTCTCAATCAATGTCATTTAGTCTTTTATTTGCTTCGTATTTGTTCGGGGCACTGAGGCTTCTCCCTCAGCTGCTTTCAAAGCAGAACTTCATTGAGGGTCGTGGCGTGGCTTGGTGGGTGGGGACGGAGGGTAGGAGACACCCTTGGGGCCCAAGCTGGCTCAAGGGAATGCGCAGGTCCCTGTGCTGAGGCTGCCCCACAGTTTAGGGTCCAGGCCCTCTGCCGGCTGCCGGCTGGACGCCCACCAGAGCTGCACGCCTCCGGCTCCGCGGCAGCAGCAGCAGATGGTGAGAAGTGGGTGGGCTGGGGGTATCTGCAACTGATCCCACAGTTGCTGGATTAATGAGGCCTCGTGCCCGCCTTCTTTTCTGCAGTGTGCCAGCCGACAGTAGCTTCCTTTGCTGGGGTGGGTTTGTTTGTGAGAAATTTTTTGGCAGTGAAAGCTCAGCACCTGATGAAAACTTCCTCTCCCCCTCATTTCTCCCCCTCCCCTTCTTCCTAGACTGGTTCTATGTATTCTTGGGCCTCGAGCCTTCCCCTGGGGTTCCTTCTAGTGTCAGCATGGTGTAGCTGAATTCACATAGACCTGGTTCTGCATTTACAGATAGGGACACTGAGGCCTAGAGAATTTAATCATTTATTCTGTAGCAGGAGGCTCAGGACTCTACATATATTCCATGCCCTTCCGGTGTCTAGCTACATCCCCGGGTTGACATAGACTTCATGAATGAGAACTTGGATGGTTCGTATTTAAGGCTCAGACATATATAAGCGTAGCTGATGGGCACTGAGGTCATGGGGATAGGGGCGTTAGCAGCCAGATTACAATAAGAACAACAGGGTCCCAAGAGAAAACATCACTGTAAGTGAGGAAAGCATCTGGCACAGAGGTCCAGACTAGCAAACAGGCTCGAGGATGAAAGGGACTAGACGAAAGGCACTTCTTAGCCCACTCTGACCTACCTCCACCCCTGCATATCCAAAAAATGATTTTACTAAGTCACCAGGGGTCTAAGCAACTCAATGGTAGGACTGTTCCTTCCCTAGCCAAGTGGGATAAGAGAAAGGGAGGGTGCATCCCTAATGATGAGCAAGAGTGAGAGAATGAGCAAGAGAGAGAAAAATGAGCCCTGTAGATCTGGAGGTAAGCAAAGACACTGAGATCTTCCAGTTAGTGGGATGGCAGGAATTGAATCCCCAAGGAGCATCAGAGGTCAGAAATAGGTCAGTGCTGCTGAATGGGGAGTCCTTAGATGCATGGAAGACTGATGCAGGCAGCAATAAGACAATGGAGATATGGAGGCAGGTGGGGATGGAACTCCTAGAGGTGGGGATAGCAGGCATTTGTAGGGGCATTGGACATCTGGGTGGGTCTGAAGACCAATGTGAGTCTCTTCAATGTGGTCAGACTGGGAGGCATAAGTAATGGCCAAGTGGGACAGGGTAATAATCAAACTTAAATCAGTGAGGCAAAGTTGCCTAACCTTTTTCACATAGTGTCATACATACAATAATATTTTTTTTGTCCCAATAGGGTAGAGGGACAAGCTGTTTGGGGTCAGAAATAAATGGCCTGGGGACTCTGACAGCCCAGAGCATCACCCAGCTGCTCAGAATGTCAAGGAAATAGAATGAGAACATCAATAAAAATGTGTTCACTGGCTGGGAAACTCTGCAGTAAGGAATGTATTTTTTTCTCATGTAATGAGAAGCACAGGGAAGACAATCCAGGCTGCTGTAGCAGCTAAGAGATGCTACTGAGGACCATGGTGCCTCATGTGTTTCAATTCTGTCATTCATGGTTATTGGCCGTTGCCTTCATAGTTGCAACATGGCACCTGCAGCTCCAGATATCACATCAGCATTCCAGGGGGGAAGAAAGAAGAGGTGGGGAGGACAATGACAAAGGGAAAGTAGAATGTCAGCTGAGTTTGCTGTCTTTTAGATCTTTCCTGGAAACCTCACCAGGGACTTGTTACATCTCATTGGCCATAGCTGTGTGATGTGGCCACCTCTAACTGTAAGAAAAACTGAAAAATGTTTTGAAGCTAGGCGTTTTGTTGCCTTAATAAAATTAGGTTCTGTTAGAAAGGAAGAAGAGAATTAATATAGGCAGTTTTGCATGGTTTAATATAAACCATGAGGCAGGAAGAGGAGAGGATGAGGCTAGTTAAGCAGTCAGAGCCTAGATAATGCAGGGCCTTGAAGTCATGCTCAGACATCTGGACTGTCACCTGTTTGGGACTCTCCTCAGGGGATATAGGCAGGGAAGGCATTTGGTCAGGTGGATATTTTAGGCAGCTCATTCTGACTGAGGGGATAGGAGGGGTACAGATGTTAAGGAAGGGAGGTCTCCTGTGAGGTTAGTGCCAGAATCCATGTACATAGAAGATGTCCAGTTGTCTCTGATGAGCAGATGAGACTTAAACTAGGATAGCAGACATGAAGAGGGGGAGGAGGGGATGAATTTGGGAAATTTTCAGGAGGTAAAATTCACAGGATTTGGTAATTGATTGGATGGTTGAGGGAAATGGGTAGAGTTAAAAAATATTCCTGGGTTTCCCACCATTGATTGGGACGTGGAACAGAAGAGAAAGAGCTTGTCTGGAATATAATATTTGTTCAAAATCACACAAGAAATTGGTGGTAGGGCTGGAAATTGAACCCAGGTCTCCTGAGCCAGTGTTCCTTCCATTACTGCACTTGATACTCTAGCCTCTATCCTCTGGAGCCTGGAGAAACAGTGCACTCATCTCTTTGGACACACTGATTCTTTTCCCCCTTTCTCGGTCTACCAAGTTGAAAGACCAGGGATGAAGTTAAAATGGCGGTGGCATCTGCTTCTGGGGGGCCCAGTTTGATGAGGGTATTCTGACAGAGCGGGCAGAGGGGCCACCATAAACATCACCCCAGCTCTCACTGATGTGATGGGGTCAGAGAGTGCTTGGTCTGAGCATTCGCTTCTCCCACAATTATTCTTTCTCTAATCCCTGCTTCATGTTTGGCTGGCACATTAATTTCCTTTTGCTGCTGTAATAAATTACCACAAACGGAGTAACCTTAAAACGTCAGTTTATTCTCTTACAGTTCTGGAGGTCCTTACCTTTTTCAGCTTGTAAGAACCACCTGCATTCCTTGGCTCATGGGCCCAATCTTTTCCTTCTGTCATCACATCTCCTACTACTGATTGATCTCCCTGCTGCCTTCTTGCTGCCCTTATGATCATATTGGGCTCACCTAGATAATTCAGGATAATCTCCCCATCTCAGGATCCTTAACTTTTGCACACATTTGCAAAGTCACATTTATTACATAAGGTAACATATTCTCAAGGTTCAAGGGTTAGGGTGTGAACATCTTGGGGGGTGTTATTCAGCCTACCACAATTGAGCACCTTCACTGACATTCTTTTTGTGCCCAATCTTGTGCTGACAAGTAGGTCACCGTCCTTTCCCCTGATGAGCTTACAGTTTAGTGGTGAAGGCAGAGATGTAAACAGCAAATTACTCTGCAGGCTGAGAGACGGAAGCACAGGGACTTTGGGAGCCCAGGGGAGTGGTACATAATCTGACTGGGAAGTCAGGGAAGGAGCTCCCGAAGAGATGGCATCCATGCTGAATTTTGAGGAATGTGTGAGAATTAGCCAGATGAATAATGATGAGATGATGGTGATGATGTTGCTAATGATGATGATGGTGATAGCAAACATTTTTATTGTTATTGCTATTTTCCAGGTTGTGTTTTAAGCACTTAACACATATTAATTCATTTGATTCTTCCAGTACCATATAAAGTGGGTGCTTTATCATCCCTGTTTTATATATGAGTTCATTGAGGCTGAGAGAAGATGATCCGTTGGCTGGAATGTGGGTCCTTCCCACTACTTTTAAGGTAAAGGTCAAAGTCCTCTCTGTGGCTTGCAGGGGTTATCAGGTCCCTGCTACCACTCCCAGCCCAGCCCCAGCCCCACCTCCACTGCTGAGTCACTATGCTCCTTCCCGCTGAGCCTCCTCTCCACCTCTGGCTCTTTGTCCATGCTCTTCCCCTCTGCCTAGGATGAGGGATGCCCATCTTGTCCTTCAGACCTCAGCTCAAATGCCACAGTAGCAGGGCATTCCTTGTCCTCTGATGGGCAGGTGTCCTTGTTACTTTCAGAGCAGCCTGTACTTGACTTTAACAGCATTCGTCCCCAACTGTATACAAACATCTCTTTTGTCCCCTCATTGTATCCTCAGTACCATACAGTAAGTAATTAATAAATATTTGCTGAATCAATGAAAAACATAAGGGAAAATGAAAATCTAGGAGAAAGCAGGAGCAAGACCATCAGAGACCATCTAGTCCCTAACACCTTCCTTTAACTTCTGGGAAACTGAGGCCCAGTGAGGTACAGTGATATCACACAGTATGTCAGGGGGCTGAGGATTCTGACTCCTGGTCCTGGGTCACTTCCATGGTTCCCATTGTGATGCTCCTGACCTTGCCCCAATGCCTGCCTGTCCAAGTCTCATTCATCCTTCAAGGTAAAGCTGATTCCTACACATGTCTAAGGATGCCTTTCTTATTACACTTCAGTCTCACCCTTCCCTACCAAAGTTACACTTGACTGTTTTTTTTCTCTGTGCTCCCCAAACAACCTCTGGTTTTGTTCTTGTTCTTCAGTGCTCTGCCTGCGTTTGAGCTCTTCCAAGGTAGGCACTGCATTTGATTCCTCCATCCCCAAGGAAGCATGCATACAGTGGTACAAATGTGGGGTGTCAAAGTGTGCTGTGAGACAGGAAAGAAGAGGGATATGGGATTGTCCAGGAATCCCTAACCCAGCCTGAGGGGTATGAAAGTTTCTCAGGAGGGACTGGATTGTGAGCTGAACATGTAGGATTAGTCATGTGGATGATGATGATGATGATGTGTGTGTGTGTGTGTGTGTGTGTGTGTGTGTGTGTGTGTTGAGTGAAATGGGGCCTGGTTGGGGGTGGAGCAGTGGTTCAGAAAGGGCATTCTAAGGAAAGGAATCCTAATGTTTGTAGGATGGGATAAGGAGCTAGTCACCTAGGGTAGGATTGGGCAACCCAAAGCCCTTTTTTCTCCCAAGGATTCAAATGAGGAGATTGAACTGACTTCCAAGGGCTTTCCATAGCTAACTAAGCAGGCAAAGACCAGGCTGACTGTGTGACAAGTGGGGGAGGGCTGCCCTTTACAAATAGTCTAATTGGATCTGTTTGTCATCTTGAGACAGAACATATGAGTCTTTCTTGTGCCTACAGCAAAGACAAGCAGGGCTTGGGGATATCAGTATTCCTCTGCTATCCTCCCACTGCTGTCTACCTATGTTCCTTAGCACCTATCGCCATCCCCTCACCAATCCCTGGAAGGCCTGTCTCCACTCCATCTTGCCCAGCTGCTTCCCACTGTACTGCACAGGCTGTCCAAGCTGCCTGTCCTGCCCCAAGCCCCTGCTCAGGGCAATTCCCCCAAGCCATTCTTTGCCAGCAGGCCATGTTGTGTAGCATGTGACTTCAGCTCTGGCTTCAGGACCAGGTTGGTCTATGAGAAAGGGAATTAATTGTGCCAGCAGCCTGTGAATGCCAATGAACCAAGGCATTCAGGTTCCTCTCTCTAGAATTTGAACAGTTTATTTAGAGAAAATTGGACTGCTGGTAAAGGGAACATCACTGAAGAGTCCCAGGGAGGAGGTGGAATGGCAGAATCACTGTAGTGGCCAGGCACCAGAGGAGGGACCGACAGGGTCTGTGGTCCCTGTTGTATTGTTGTATTTCAAGAGGAGCTCAAATTCTACAAGGCTGAGTGAAATTTCCAAGTGCTTGTTCTCATATGCATCCTACTATTTCCTCCCTCCTTGAGGCTTTTTCCTTGTTCTTTACATCCACAGGCACCCACCAAACCCCCTTCCCCTGCCAAATGGTCCGGCCCAAGCTCCTTGCCTCTGGGGATCTTTCTGGCTACTGTTTAATCCCTACCACTGTTGACCCTTGAACAACACAAGTTTGAACTGTGAGAATCCACTTACGTATGGATTTATTTTTACGGCACTGTAGATGTATTTTCTCTTCCTTATGTTTTTCTTAATAATATTTTCTTTTCTCAGGGCACCTGGGTAGCTCAGTCAGTTAAGCATCTGACTTTGGTTCAGGTCATGATCTCATGGTTTGTGAGTTTAAGCCTCGTGTTGGGCTCTGGGCTGACAGCTCAGAGCCTGGAGCCTGCTTCAGATTCTGTGTCTCCCTCTTCCTGCCCCTCCTCCACTCATATTCTGTCTCTCTCTCTCTCAAAAATAAACATTAAAAAATTAGAAGAATAATATTTTCTTTTCTCAAGCTTATTTTATTGTAAGAATAGCATATATAACACATGTAACATACAAAATATGTGTTAATCAACTGTGTGTTATTGGTAAAGCTTCTGGTCAACAGCAGGCTATTAGTACTTAAGTTGTGGGGGAGTCAAAGTTATATATGGATTTTTGACTATGTGGAGGTCAGTGTCCCTAGGTCCAGTGTTGTTTAATAGTCAACTGTACTCTTCATTGAGTGCCAGGAACTTGACATATTTTATTTATAATCTGTCCTTCTCTGATCAGGACTCTCAGAGACATTAAACAATTTGCCCTGGGATCCAAACTTAGAACTTTCTTTCAATAGTGCTTGTCCTTCTACCAGGCCATACTGTCTTTCCTCTCTGGGTACCAAAATACTGTTTCACTCCCCACAGATTTTTCAGAATTTCTTGTAATTCTCCTTCCAGCACAGAAGCTACCTGGCATGGCTAAATAATTGTTTCATATGGCTTTTCTTTATAACAAAACTCTAAAGTTCCTTTCTTTTCTTGTTTCCTGTCATAGCCCATTGCACAGTGCCATGTACAAAATAGGTGGGAGAAAAAAATGCTGAATATGTTTGTTTATTGCTGTGTGCCCTACCTCAGTGCCTGGCCTGTGGCAGATGTCCAGAGCAGAGGTTCTCATGTAGACAAGGCTTAGGTTGATTCTCCCACCCCCAGCCTACCTTACATCACAGGTAGGTGGGGGTGCAACAAGTGTGGTATCACACAGAAAGGCCCTCAGTGTGGTTTAGTGGAAAGACCTTGCCTTGGAGCCAGACAACGGGTGTAAATTCCAATTCTGCGACATGCTGTAAAACCTTGGGCAAGATGCACAACATCTCTGAGCCTCTTTTGTCAGGTGTAAAATAAGGATTATAGTGCCTCCTACGAATGTTCTGAGGATTTGGAGGCAATACAGATAGCAAAAGGAGCTCTCATCATGGCGATATTGTTCACATGATGACTTTCTCTCTGAGGGAGACTTGAAGGGTCAGCTCCAAGTGTGGCTGGCTTAGCTTGTAAACATTTTTTATCCTATGGTCGGTCCTATCCTCAACCCCTTTCCACCTCATTGACTTTTGGTGGTTTAAATAGACTTGTCAACGAAATTTTCATTTTTAAACACTGTTGCTCATCAGTATTTAAAAACTCTCATTTTTAGTTTTTCCTTGTCAATTTGCTTGTAAATCAATGTTATGGGATCTGTTTTTCCATTAAAGAGTTGGGGATTACCCCAGGCACAATGCATTAATGTTATTTCCCTTGTTCCTTACATAACAGGACTCATCTCCACCTTTAATTGAAGTAAGGACCATTTGGTAATTGTTTTGGCTCTGATTATGACAGAACTGGCTCATAGCCAGGGTGGTATAACTGGGGGCTTCGAGGTCAGGCAGAGATAACAAATCTCTTCCGAATCTCTTTTTGCTCTATGTAAAAGGAGGATGATACTCCTGAGTTGGCAGAAGGACCAAATGCTAAATGTATAGTGCCTGGCATATTGGAAAGATAATAAACGCTTGTGCTCTTTCTAGAAATAATCTCTTAAACCTCAAGGACTTTGGTGGAAACTGTTTAAAATAATTACATGGTATCCTGGAGTGGCATGTGAGTCTACTTTGCATTTGAACCACTAGTAGATTAAGCTGGACTTGCATAGGGAAACCTTCCTGTAATTAACCTGGGGTTGGGTGATTTTAAGCCAGTTTTCATTCTGCTGCAGAAACAAAAAAAAAAAAAAAAAAAAAAAAAAAAAAAAAAAAAAAAAAGAGGAGACTGAAGAAATGCTATTCCTTTAATTGAAGGAACACTTTTATGTTCTCAGGTCTATTTTAATCTTAAGTGCCGATTACGCATCATTCTCTCCTGTTAACAGACACTTCTGTAAGTGATCTGCACAGAGAGAAATATGATTCTTACATAAATACTGTACCATGAGAAATTATCTTATTACTTAATATGCCAAAAAGCTAATAAGATAAAGGAATGCTACGAGTCATTTTTGGACAATATTAAAACTTGATTGTAGCTCGTGGAAATAAAATGTAATTTCCTTTTATTATTCTCTTTTCCAGGTAGAACAAAGGCAGTGAAGGGTGTAGGGATATTATACAGCTGTGCTCCATGAGCATGTGTTAAGGCTGTAGAATGGATCCTGGCAGGATGACCTCAAATTAAGATTTTAATGACTCTTCCATTTAGAAGACACACTCTTTCCATTAATGCTGCCTTGTCAGGTATGATTTTTGAATTTGCAAGTGAAAGTAAAACACCCCATTTCCTATTCAGTTGTACAAGTGCTTGCCTCTGTGTATTTGCATGTATATGTCTGTTGAAGAACAAATGCATAGTACTTACAGAAAGTAAGGGCAAAACAATTCGAACTGAGTTTCCTGAATTGCCTATGGTGAAAGGTGATTAAGTGCCAAATTTTGACAAGGTTAAGGTAGTCAGACACAAATACTGACTGCACAGGAGCCCTATGAGACTTTGTGAGTTTCAAATGTACTTTTAAGTGTTGTTCTTTGGGATTTAAATGTTTCATTTATAAGTGAACAAATAATGACTGATCTCAATGAAAGAAATTTAAACAGGACCCAAGTTGATAAACTGTTCTGACTGTAACTAACATTTGGTCACTCTTTGATCCTTTTGGTCAGATGTAAGTAGTTTTGATGCTGGTGGTGATGATGTAGGATGGTTACAGACACAAGCACATGTTTTTTGCACTCTTCCTATCAGTCTGAGAAAAATAACACTAAGTAAATGCCTTCAGCCTTCCCTGACATGCAATTTTTCATCCAAGTAAAACATAACGTACCTAGGACCTAAAAAAAAATGTAATAACCTCTGCTTTCTTGTGATTTGCTAAAACTTTCCCACAAACACCTACAAGAAACTATATAACGTTTGTCTGGAGATTTAAGGTACAGGCTTACACTCACAGCAAAATGAATTTTTTATTGGTTGTTAGGCAGACATGTTATGCTGATGTTGGGAAGTGCTACCAAGAGAGTGTATATAGAATGGCCTTCCATGGATATTTTAAAGACCTATTTAAACACGTACAGCTCTTTGTGAAACTGTCAAGATAGGTCTGTTGCAGGCTGGGGAGTGAATTACATGAACTGGTTAAGATTCCACCAACTTCCAATATTCCAAAATAATGTATCCATTCATTTAAAGTACACTAAAATGACACTTTTAAGGATCAGAGATGGTGATAATTGGTAATAACTATCTTAGGTTTAGCAGTAACATTTTTAGACCCTATACACATGTTTGTGAAGCCGTTTTCTCTGGGGGCAGCTATTTGTGCATTTTTCTTCAGAAAAGAAACTTAGGGACTTGTCTTTAAATAAAACTGAAATAACCCTCAAGTTCATCTATGTAAAGTTCAGGCTGACTTCGTTTTAATATTTAGCTTGGTTAATTAAATCCCATTCTTTTCCCTGAATTTAATTATCCCAACTACTGTGGTAATTTAATATAATAATAAAAAAGGGGAAGGGTAATGAGAAATGGAAGAGAATCTGACTATTTCTTCATCTGGCTCACTTAGAGGCATTTCTTCTGCTAGTGTCAGTTTATGGATGGTGATGTTTTATGAGGTATTATGAATTTTCAATTAGTGAGAAAATGAAAACGAAAGACAGTAGATCATCAATGAGTGGTTGTATCGGGAAATCACTAAAAAGCTCATCTGTAAATTTAAGGGAACATTTTAATATGACTTCATGATACCTTAGACATTTAGTCCCCCCCTTGAGGTTGAGCTTAAAATCCATGTTTTTTATACACTGTATAAGTTAAGTCCTTGTTTAGGTTTCTATTGGAAGTAAGAAAGTCAAATATTTGCTACTTCTAAGCAAAAATGAATGCTAACATAACAAGGTAACCTTTCTTGTTTTGCTACCACTTCCAATGTAAATGGTCTGTTTCCTAAAGACTGCTCCAGCTCTGCAGTCTCAACGCTGAGGTGCTGTGCAGTCGACTCAGACTTGGAGTCAAGCCCCAGCTGGAGACTTGCCAGCTGTTTCAAGTTACTTAATCTCATTGAGCCTCAGTCTTACCATCAGTGAGATGAGGACAGTGCTATCCACCTCTCCCAGATTGCTGGAGGACAAAGTGAGAGAATGTAGAGGACAGCACAGAGCCTGACAGGAGATGCTCTGCAAGCAGTGACTTCCTTTCTTCTGAACAAGTCACAAATATGCTTATAAATGAATAACCGACACTAAATGTATCACAATGCCAAACATAATGCCAAATGTACCAGCTTGTTATCAATCAGTGCAGTGTTCGTCACTTTAAAGTACCAGTGATTCACCTGGGGATCTGGTTAAATATAGATTTGCATTCAGCCCGAGATTCTGCATTTTAACAAGCTCCCAGATGATGTGGATGCTGCCGGCAGGAGCCCACACTTTTACTCGTATGGAACTAGGGCAATGACTTTTGAATACCGAATTGACTTTGAGAGACTGGGCTAAGTTGCAAAACACAATTTTACTCTACCTTTTTTTTTTTTTTTTTTTTTTGCGTTTGTTTAATGATAAAATTACTGGGGAAATTTGAAGATGCTACAAAAAAAGTTTGAATGAACACATTTAAAAATCTGGGAAGCTCAAATCCATTCTACACACTTTCATTTATTGTCTGGACAGATAAAGTACAAATAATTCAAACACAACAAGATTATGAAAAAAAAAACATTTACAATACTTTCCCTCAGAAATCATCTAAACTAGCAAGATTAACATGAAGTCATTCATTATAACTAAAGTATACAACTGCCTGGTCCTAAGATTTTTTTTCCTTTTTTTTTCCCCCAAGAGTGAACACATTATAGAGAAGAGATTTTGGCACGCCTTTCCCACTAATGCTTAGCAAATGCATCAAAACTTTGCCAGCAAACTGCGTTCATTCATAGCAGGTGATGTAAAAAGTTTTCCCTGAATGTTGAACGAGTGTTCTCTGAACTGAAATCTGGTGGGTTTTTTT
Organism: Prionailurus bengalensis; assembly: GCF_016509475.1. NCBI lineage: Eukaryota > Metazoa > Chordata > Mammalia > Carnivora > Felidae > Prionailurus > Prionailurus bengalensis. The sequence goes on along the minus strand of NC_057345.1, from coordinate 40,174,944 downwards.
TTTTTCAAAACCGAAAAGAGGAAAAAAAAACAGAAAAAAAATTTAAAGGAGGAGTCTATGATGCAGCCTTGGTTTTCGTTATCTGTCTACCACTACGACTACTACTACAGTTTGCCTCTTCAGTGTGAAAACAACAGTTCTGTCTACATGCACTTAGTGGGTTCAGCATGGGAAAAAACGCACAAAATAAGCACAAGTTATAAATAACCATAACGTTTTATTACCATTAAGACTAAACTTGTATTGAAAAGATTTTATATAACAAGACAAGAAAAGCAATAGCAAATTTAACTATCAACTAGATTATGCATAGCGAGTAACTGTTTCTATTACCCAGGGAAGAGCATGAACCCTTGTATTTTTTTGTTTTGTTTTTGTTTTAAATATATAACCGTACAAAGCACAAACATACTAAAATGATCAGTGCACTGGACGTGGGAGAATGCTCCCTCAGTCATTTTGTTCCCTTAGCTCTGTTTTTTTTTTCCCCCAATCTGAATTACATTAAAATAAAGACCCAGTTGTTTTTATTTTTCTACTGTGCAGTAAGAAAAAATATTCACAACAAACATGACAATATATCAAACAATAGTTCTACACAAGTTACCTTGATACCTCTTTAACTGTCACTTAAATATCATAAGAAAACATTTTAAGACATATACAAACAAAACTAGCCAAGTGTTACAACTTATAATAAATTAACCCAAAGAAAAAATAACTTTATATATATATATTTATATTGTATATACACATACACACACAACAGAATGACACAATAATATGCTTCTTCCCATAGTTTAAGTAAACAAATAAGTAGTCTAGCCAATCTAGCTATATTTGATCTCGGCCATAGGCATCATCACATCGGCGATTAAATAAATAAGTGTTTCAAGCAACATAAACAGTGTTTCAAATGTACCAACACAGCCCAATTCTACCAGCATGGGCTACAAAGTGAATTTGAAAATTCCTTAATGAATTTAAAGCAAATGTATCTTTTGTTTTCCTCTCCTAAACACATTACATTTAACTATGATACTAAGATATGTAAATAATTTCGTAGCACCTACTGCTCAAACTAAGGAAGTTTTAGATCAAAAGGAAAATTAATCTTTTTAATTTTTGTTCTGCTGACATCCCATACTGATGACTTAAAGAAAAACTGTCTTTCAACTCATCTCCTTGCTTTTGGGTTTTGACTGTGGGGAACTGTGGTACCCTGGGTAGAACGAACACTCCTTTCCCCTAGTAATTAATAATTGTTTTTTTATTATTACATGCTATGAAAAGATATGAAGATCATCTGTTTATAGCCCATCCTTCAAAAAACAGTCTACGAATCCAGTTTAAAACACACATCTTGATCTCTAAAAAGTTACCAGTGCAGTATGAACGCGACAAAGTTGTCAATTTCCCCTAAATTAGCCAGTCAAAATATTTTTTTCTCAAATCCAGATTCTCTTGTAAAAATTCTTTATATTTTATAAAAATAGATTTTTCTTGAAACCCATTTTCAGCAAAGAGACCACCTCTTTGGCAACAATGTTAATGTTATTAAATTGTTAATGTCATCAGGTATCCCCCTTGCCCCCATCCCCTAACAGAAGACTGTTTTTAGTTCACATGATATAAAAGAAAAAAGGAAAAATAAAAAAATTTGCAAAAGTTTTTTTTTCATTTTTGCAATTTTTATTATTCCTCTTTAATTTGTGTGGGGGGTTTTTACCAATCTGATTGGATCAACTTTTTGACAAAAAAAAAAATCTTTTTTTTCTTTCTTTGAATCCCATTACTTTGTAAAAATTGTTTTATTTTTATTTTTTTTTTGTTTTTTGTTTTTCTTCTTCAAATGAGCGAATGGTCATCTTAAAAAGACCCACCTTCAAGGAAGGTAGTAAAGTTAGCTGGCTGGGTTAAAATCCCTGCACATCGCTATCTATGTATATTATATTCAACAACGACAGCTATGAAAGAACATTCAATGCATCAAAGGTATTTTTTTGTTTTTTTTTCTTTTTTTTTCTAAGCATTATAAAATCCTTTCCTGGTACACCTCAGGATAATCCAATGTTTTAATACTTAGGCAACACTGGCTTATAAAGTCCATGGTTGAATATAAGCCTCGAAAAGTTTGTTTCTCTCTCTTTTGTGTGTGTGTGTGTGTGTGTATGTGTGTGTGTGTTGTTCGTATATATTTATATATATATTTTAATAAGTAAGGATGGGAAATTCAGGACTTGTGGGCTTTGTTGGTTTTAAAGGAAACTTGCAACACTCGGTCTCCTAGGCGGTACCCGTTGAGGCTGGCAATGGCCATGGCTGCCTCATCATAGTTGGTCATGGTGACAAAGCCGAATCCCTTGCACTTATTGGTGTTGAAGTCGCGGATGACCTTAACGTTGTTCACTGCGCCAAAGGGGCCGAAGAGCTGCCAGAGGACACTCTCGTCGGAATCAGGGGACAGGTTGTAGACAAAGATGCACCAGCCTGTTCCTGTGTGACCAGGGATGTTCATTCCCACAAGGCTTGTCATTCCGTCAATGGTGATTGGGGAGAACCTGGGGGGACAGGCAGAAGGGGGGACTGGTCCAGACATCAGTCTGACCACGGATAACACACAGATGCACAGACACAGACATGGGGCAGAGGGCTGAGTGAGTGTTTGCAGGAGAGTCTTCAAGGTTTAAAAACCAAAATGCAACAACTAATGTCTGTGGCATTTCTTCTGAATGGAATGGCTCAATTGGCTAAGGGACATAAATGCCAAGAGAAAAGCTAGGTCAATTCCTAATAACCATAAGAAACTCCTAGAGCAAGGCTCTACCGTACTTCTACCACAGTATATGGTCATAGGGTATCCCACTCTGACCCTTATCCTCCCTCCCCACAACAGACAGCTCTTGGGGGAGGGGCTCTATTTCATTCATTCTGTTGCTCTACTTATTCACTGAGGCACATGTGGGACTATCACAGACATAGTGACACATAGAAAATAATAAATACTTATTGACTGCATGAGTGAATAACACTGGTGGATATCAAAGCTTGGGAAATTTTTTTTTTAATTTTTAAGGCAGATTAGGGGATGGCCCGAGGAGTTTTCAAGTCTACCATCTTTGCAGTCCCCTGACTTATGGTTGTCAAAGATCTCTTGATATTTTGTGGACAGAGATGTGTGACAATGAACAGACATGCCTTGTTATTAACCACATGGGTGGCCCATGTTTCATTTAGCATTTATTTAAAAGAGTTCAGAAAAAAAAGCCCAACCAATAATATTAACGACAGATCACTCCTTGATGCTGTATTATCTGGAATTAATTTCTAAGCATCACAGGAGTAAGATTTCAAGTGGTTTGTGCATTTATATAACTTGAATTAGAAAAGCAGGAAACTGTTACTTGCCTATTATAACTTCTTTTGTATTAGCCTTTGAAATCTCAGTTTTCATGCTATCATGAAAAGAAAACCCTTCAGATTTTATTCACCGTCTGATAAAATATATACCGTGTGATTCATAATGGATGCATCAGATTATGTTACCAGTGCCTACAGCAGAAAAATATTTGCTAACTTTTTGTTTTATACCAAACATATACAGGGATTTTGTCCATATCCACTGACTAGTGTCTTCGTTTTCATGTGGTTGGGTTTTTTTGGTTTTGTTTTTGTTTTCTGAAAAGGAGGATAGGAGGAGGAAAGGAAGCAAAAACTGGGGACAAGAATGGGGTAAAGTGTTACTTAGGATGTTTTAAAAATAAGCAAATGTTCTTGGAGATTGGAAAGTCCTATGGAAGAATAGTTCTGCATGTAACTAGAATTTAGGTAATCAAGTGGCTGCTGTAGATATGCTAAACATAACTCAATAGGTATTAATTTTGGCATTATTCACTAAGTCAATCTTCCCTCTTGCTAAAAAACAAATAACAAGGGGCACCTGGGTGGCTCAGTCAGTTAAGACTCTGACTCTTGATTTGGTTCAGGTCATGATCTCATGGTTTGTGAATTTGAGCCCTACATAGGTGCTGTGCTGGCAGCGTGCAGCCTGCTTGGGATTCTCTGTCTCCCTCTCTCTCTTCCCCTCCCCTGCTCTCTCTCTCAAAATAAATAAATAGACATTAAAAAAAAACAAGTAACGAGACAAAACCAAAAATCATCACAGTAAGAATTCTTAGAAGGGCAAATGCATGTCTATTATTTGCATTATTTCTGAAGACTGTCTTCTCAACCTTCTCTCCTCCAACTGAGTGAATTGACTCCTCTCAGTTTAAAGGTAGAGAACAGCTATAAGTAATTATTTTAAGGCCAAAGTCAGGAGCCAGCAAAGAGGTTTCAAGGAGAGTCTCAATTCTAGTTGGGAATGGCTACCTGGAGCACTTTGGTAGGGAGGAGCCTGGATCCAAACCTGGGCTTAATAGGAAAGGAGAGTGCTCTTATCCACTAGTGACGTGTGCTCTGAGTGGGGAAGCACAGGGGGTGGCGGCATGCACGCTGCAACTGTGTGCCTTCCCTGGCCTCGTCCGTGCATGAGCATTCCTCTTTCTGTAACTGGTGCCGCCTCACTCAAGTCAGAGGGGAGCAAAGGGCAGAGTGGGAAAAATGCACAAGTGAGAGGGGGAACAGGCAAGCAGTGTGCTAGACACGTGGAAGTAATTCAGTTATCCTCACTGGTGCCAGGACTGAGATTCAAGAGGCTGGCACTCTCGAAGTGAAGTCTGCAGTCAAGTTATTCCCTTTACTGTGTGCAGTTTCCAGAGTCAGGGTACTTACCACGCATGGCCAAGTGGTGAAAGAGCTGCCTCATATGGGGGATGTGACTGGGACTACTAAAGACCACATTGCTTTCCCTGACTGTGGGAAGGGGAATTAAAGTGTGCAGCTCTACTGAGCAGGATGATGAAGATGCTATGTCCCTAGCAGCTCAGTGGAGCTTATCAAAAGCACATATGGGAATCTCATGGACACACTGACATAACGCACTCAACTTCCAGAGATTCAGCTTTCAGACTAGGTCTGGATCACTCTTGTGACTGCATTCAGAGAGCCCCCACAAACCTCGATTCTATTTGAACCCCCAACCCCACAGAAAGGCTTTAAATGAAAGAAACTGCAAGTGTAAAACATATATACATGTATAAAACCAAGGGAGGATTTATAATAACTGTTAAAACCTGTAACAAAAGAAACTCCTGGTTGAGGTGCACACAGATACACTTCATTCTCAGGCTGTACCCTGAAATGCACACTGAGCTGGGGGTGGGAGTCAGCAGGTCCTCCACAAGTTTATTCATGCTTTGGCCAAGGGCTGGTAGTCCAAAATCTAATTTTTCCACTGACAATCATAAGATTGTCAACCGTGATTAGCAAAGTGTTCTAATTTTGATTTGCTGGAATCTGCCCTCTTAACTGAATCTTGGCATTGCTAATGCAAAACAGTTGCTCTGCAAGTTTGCAAAGTCAGCTGGCAAAGACTAGGAGCCTTCTCCCTTGGGGGAGCCGTCTAGAGAACCAGATTATCAAGGGCTTGGTAGCTGTGGCACCTGAACCATAGGAGAAGCCCACCTGCAAATAAAAGAAAAAGTGAAACACACAAACACGCTTTGTGTGCCCTAAAAGAAACAAAACCAACTGAAGTCTGAAATTAAAATTAAGAATTTGACATGCTGGTGGAGGAAAAAGGAAGAATTAAAAAAAAAAAGTAAAGTTAGTGAATTAAAAAAAAAAATTTCTAGCCCCAGTCTGTGCCAACACGGACATCTGGCAATCTGTGGAGTTTTAATTACCTCTTTACGCCATAGGCCATATTAAGCAAATTGTCCAGCCTGCAAAGAGAAGGAGGGTCTCTGGGTTAATGCCTCACAGATGGCAAGATCGCTCAATGGAACTATTAATAAGAATGCTCCATTTTCAAAGAAGAAAAGCTCGACAACTTTCCCCAATGCTTAGAAGTCTATCCACTGGTCGTTTCCCCCTTTTCTGCCTCCAACTATGAGTAATCCACGTTCAGGTCAATGCTGGAGTTTAAAGCAAGTGTCTAATGAAGCTCCCTTTCTTTCAAGATCTGAATTAATCCCACTCACCCCTCCTCTCAGAACATTTGTGTGGATTTCATTTTATATTGTGTGTGAGACTGTTAAAAGGGGGCAGCTTCTTAAGTTGTTCACCTTTTATTACAATTCACCTTTTACTGCAATTAAACTTGTGAATAAAAGGAATACACGTGCATGCACAAGGCATTATCAGAATAGATCTTTTCTCTTAATCTAGCTACATTAACTAAATCTTTGTACCACACACATTTTTTTGAGGGGGAAGGAGGAGTTTGGGGTTAAGATTTTTTACAATGAGCTGACTGTTTGCAACCTGAAAGCTCCTCCCAGCAAACTGCCATTATGTTGTAATCTCCGTCATGGTCAGTATTTTACTTGAGGACAAGCTATTCACACCATGGGGCAGTAGTAACCATAGTTTCCACCATTAGAAGCCTGCTGGAAAGGCTTTTTACATAAATACTGCATGTGCTCTCACACAAAATAAAAATTAGATGACTTGGACTCCTCATGAAATCATTAACCATTTCAAATTCCCAGGGCATGGGAGGACACTGCTAAGGCTGATTTTCTCCTCATCATGGCCAGATGGAAGGGCCTACTATCTTCCCATGTGATGTGTGAAAAGGAGAAAAACCCTTTCATTAAAAGGAAGTTGGGGCATGGGTGGAATAAAATCATTATTTAGAATTATTCTTAACGAGTAGGTCAAGAATATTCTTAACTCTTGCACAATAAAGGCAGTCAAGGTAAGACTGCCTTCATGGAGTGAAACCTGCCTTTCAGAAATGCCCCAGGAGAAGGGAAGTGCCCCCATTGCACCGGGAGGGTTTGGTACCTGAAGGAAACACTAATAAGTCTTAGGCAAAATCTTCCTTCTTGTCCCAGAATCTACTGACTTAACAGTCAGAGCGAAGTTAACACAAAAGAGAGTACCTGTCCCTTCCCCAACCCAACAGAGTTACCTGTAGAAGAAAGAGGGGGACAGGCCAAACAACCCATCATCTGTCTCCTGGCCTACACTTTTCTTTGACTTTGTTAAAAGCCACTCCCTCTGCCTTAAGTCTAAGCTACTGAATGTGGTCACTTATTTGTGATTTAACTTGTTGAAACAGAACACCTTCTTGTTTGATGAAATGTAGACATTTTGTTTTAATCCAAGAATCTGAAGTTTAACCACAGCCACAGTCGTAAGTTGAAAGGGGGCTTGGAAGAGCATCTGGTCGGACCATCCCATTTAACAGTAGTGGAAACTGAGGTTCAGTAGGGAACTTCACACAGTGATTCCTGGGGACAGAGGTTCTTATGCTTGTCCCATCTTTCTGGGATGTGGGTTTCCCTGGCCCCCACCCAGCTCTGTACATGTGGAGCAGCGATCTTTCCCCCATGGGTGTGCCTACCTGAATCTCTGGGCCTGGTGGTGAAGCGGGCCAGGGTAGCGCCGATTGGGAGACTGGTAGAGCTGGGAGAGCAGGGCCTGGCTGGACTTCTGGCTGGGGTTGTTGGCAAACTTCACAGTAATCGGTTCTGTAGCACCGCTGGGCTTCTGGCCATTCAGCCCTTTGATGGCTTCTTCTGCCTCGATTCTCTTATCAAACCGAATGAATCCCACCCCTCTGGACACTCCTAGGGAAAGAGAAAGAGCCTTCATAAAAAGTGAACAAAGCACACTGGTAAATACTCTGAGAAGAGATGGGCTGGGCCCCATGGACCTCCAGTGGTGAGTGGCCCCACTTGTGGGGCCAGGGCTGAGTATCCCAGAATCTCTCTCACCCATCAAAATGCATCTGCCTGCATTTCTGCCATCATGGCTCTGGGCAGGTGCTTCCCACCCACAGAACACAGGCACCTCTCACATCTGTCCATTCCAGCCTCTACACCAGATTGCTCAGTTCTCGTCTCCTTCTAGTTGCTCTAACCCATCACCTCCTGTCCAGTTTGTAGTCCTGCAATGTGCCCTCTGCACCTAGCAACCATGTAATCTATTTGACAAGCAAACTCTGACCACATTACACCCCTTCAAAGCATCTTTTACACACTTTTTGTAACTTTTCAATTCTTTACTTTGTGCATGGTACCTGTTCCTCACTGCCTCCCACTCCACATACAGAATAACAAACAAAACCCACAAAAAATCCTCCCGTGGCTCTATGTTGCATACAGATGAAGTTAGACTTTCTTAGCATGGCATTTAGTGCTCCTGATGATGTGGTCCCAAATCCCCTGTTGAGTCTCATGCCAGCCATACTGAACCACCACATATTCCTTGAACAGGCTGTGTTCTTCCTTGACTCCATGCCTTATGACATGTCCTATCCACCTATTCTACAGGACACATCATGTCCACCTAGAATTTTCTGTCCCTCTTTGTGCCAGATAACCTCAATCCATCCTCCAAAACCCTGCTCAAATGTCACCTCCTTGATGTAGCCTTCACAGCAATCTCCCCCTGCCCAGGCACAGCACACCTTCTCCTGAGCCCCCGTGGTACACTGGACAGCCCCCAGCAAGTGCTCATCATAATGGAGTCCTGCAAGGACAGAACTGTGCCTCCTTCATCTCAGGCCCCCAGTGTCCCTCTGTACAGTGTCTGGGGCAGAACTGGCTTCAGTAAGGGTCTATTGCAGGAGTCAAATGAGAAACACACGCTGAACTGCTCTCAGGGGGTGTTTTAAAATGGGATCAAATGGAGAGTAGGTAAAAACATTTTGTCAATAAAAATGCAACCCAGGGTACCTTACATTTCTTACTGAGAGGTGGTAGATGCCTTTCTTTATTATGGACAAAGTACCACAGTACCAGGTCTTGGGTTCATGTCCCTGCACTGCCACTAACTAGCTGGGCAGAAGTCAGATCCCCCACTTAAGACCTCTCTTTTTTCACGTGTGAAATGAGGCAGCATGCGGTTCCCTCTAGCTCTATAATGATATCATTGGAGCCGGAGCTCTAACACAGGTTCTTTTCACATACAAAAGTAATGTTACTTGGTTAAGGGTTGAAAGAGACTTTGAAGGTCATTCAGTCCCACTCACAACCTGATGCCCGAATCCTCTTTATAGCCCTGCCAAGTAGTTTAGCTGCTGCTGGAACAGTTCCCATGATGGGAGATCTACGTCCTAAGATGGCCCATTTTAAATGTGGGCATTTGATTGATAAGAAATCTTTCTCTTATGTCAAAAATCTGTCTGCGCATGATCCATACCCTTTACCCTAAGTAACCATTATCTCTCTGCTCCTATGGGTCACAGGGCACTGGCTGTGGCATTGAGACACAAGGAAAGAAATGACAAAGAAACACTTAACCTGTGACTTGATCAACCAGGATTCGAGAGGTGATGATACGGCCATATTGCGAGAAAAGCTGCTCCAGTTCCTTCTGGGTCATGGTTTTGGGAAGGCCGCTAACGTAGAGGTTAGCATCCCTGATTGAGGCAGAGCTCGGACGGGCATATGAGACCTAGGAAAAGGCAAGAGGAGCTAAATCCATTACAGGCAACACCCTCTGAGTAGAGACTGAGTCAACAACTGAGATGACAGCCCCTTGTCTATCATTCGAACTCATGGTGTCGTTTAAATATCTCAGTAGTTCAGATTCTTAGCTACTCTTGTAATCGTAATACGAATCCTGAGAATGGCAACAGAGGAACAAAAGGAGAGGTGACGATAACTTAAAACAAATGCACAGATAAGGGTCTCTAAGTGCAGAACAAAATAGCTACTGTATGGCAGCTGTTAAATGCAGAACGACCCACGCATGGAGCTCTGAAGATTTACCTCCTGGATGTGGGTGTATAGATGATTTACTGTATCTAACACATAATAATCTTTGAATAAACCAAAAAAAAAAACCTCCATGAAATTCTGCTCTGCAGATTTCTCTCCTTGCCACCCTCCCCACCCCCAAGCCCTTCGTCTTCAACACATTAAAGCGATCAGGTTCTCTGCAAGATTTTTTATGTCCCATCCTCTGTGTTGTTCCAATCTGCTCCCACAAGGTCTGCTCTCGCTGAATGACAAAGTGCAATGAAATGGGGCTTCATGAACATCTGCTTGTGATACTGGATACATGACCTTGTCATAACATCTGCAAGAACCGGGTACCTTCTAACGTGGAGGAAGAGCAGACAAAACTACAATCAAGGAAAGGAGAGCAGAGGGGAAAGGAGGGAGGGAGAGGGCAGTGGAAGAAGGAAGTGAGCCTCACGGATGGTTATAATAAGTTCGACTTTGTAAATTTGTCCTCCCAGATCTCTCAACTGCTTTTTTTCCCCCAAAAAGCTAACACAGAAGTGTAAACAGATCTGAAATTCCATCTGCAAGAAGCCAAATCTGTAGCAGTACACATAAGCAAAGCAAACCCCAGCAGTCATTAATTTTAGACTTTCATTTACTTATTTATTTATTTTTTAAGAAAACAACATCAGACATTTGAAATATAATTTACAGCTAGTCTAACAAAAGCACTTTCCTGCTAAAGCTATTTCTGGGGTGGTTATGGCTCAGAATAGATGATGAAAACAGTCATTTCAGAGCACATCTGACAATGTTGGACAGGAAGGGACCTATATGCCTTAGCATTTTTCAGTTGGGAGTCTTATTTAATCCATATATCCAATTTACAAGATCTGCTAAGACTCTGGGTGTGAGTGAGTGTGCATGTGCATGGATGTGTGCGTGTGTGTGTGGTACACACACAAAAGCATGCGTACAAAAGAAATTGTACATGTTAAACTGGACCCTTGGCATCAAGAACTAAAGCTCCAGCAGTGGAGGAGAACTTGCTTCTGAGAAAGGGTCTGGCAGTGTACCTAGCAAAGAGGAATGAAGGATGAGCAGACCCCCTCACCCTTAGCACTCTCTCCCTTTCCATGACAGAGATGCCGAGTCCCTTTATGGGTTCCACACCTAAAAATAGATGTTGACTCAACAGATAAAATGATGTGAGTGACTAATCTGCCTCGTTGGTCTCCTCCTGCTGATGGAGCAAGGCAGACTGTCTGCAGTATCTACCTCTTCTAGAAACTGAGGAGGTGGCCTCTGTAGGCTCTTCTCCAGCACAGGGCTGGCAGGCAAAGGGACCTTTACATGGAGTCCCTGGGGAGTGGGAGCTGAAGGACCAAGAATCTCATGTGACTGGACAGAGCATCACTCCACACAAGGCTCTCCTACCCCCATTCTTTACAGAACAAAGTCCTTCAGATTATAATCTAGCAGAACTATGTTTTAGACATGAGGAGGGAGTGGTAGGGACAAGGAAAGAAAAACAAGTAGTGATATGTCCATGGTAATGAGAGTTACCCCTGTCTAACCCCTGCCAATTATTGACAAATTAATAACCTGTATGACATTTGTGCTCCCCCAAAACATACCCTCCTACTTCTATGTCTTACAAGGAAAAATTTCCCACCTACTTTTTCAGGCCCTGATCCTATTTTTCTTTAAGGCCCAGATCCAATGCCATCTTCTCTAGACAGCTTTCCCTGATCTTACCTCCTCCTAAAAAGCCTCCTAGCAGTGTTCTTCAGTGAACCATACCCATGATACTTAACCCATTCTGACCTTGATTTACCATCCCTCTGTCTAGACTGCTGATCTCCTTGAGGTCATGGTTGTGTGTGTGTGTGTGTGTGTGTGTGTGTGTGTGTGTAGGGGTGGTGTATCTTATTCACCTTAGTGGCTCTAGCTCCCAGCACAGAGCCTTATACCTGCAGAATGCTAAGCATCTAGTGAAAGAATAAATGAATATATCCACAGAACAAAATGAATGATGTAGGAATTAATGACTCTGGAGTTAACTGCAGCTTGGATTCCTCTACTTAGGAGGATCACCAAGAGTTAAGCGTGCAGAAGCATAGCTGTGTTTCCCTACTAAGCTAAGAGCTAAGGGGAAGGTTTCCCATTTCCCAGTGTCTGAGGTTGGAAGGACTGAAAGAAGACTGTTCTAGAAGTAGACGCCACGTAGAGGCTTTCTCTTGGCAAACACTTCCCGAGGACCTATTATGAACCAGACACAGTGCTGTGTGCTGGGGATGCACAACAAGAAAGAACACGGAGTGGTCTCTTGCCCTAAAGGATTTCCAAGTCCAATGGGGATAATATACAACATACAGAAGGTACCCAATAAACATGAGTTGAATGGAAGAATGGTACACAATATGGACCAATTATCACAATGCTGTAAGATGTGTGCTATTCTAGGGTTGTATAGCTGGGACTAGAACACAATGAAGGGGAGGGTTTAGTTAAGGGTTATAAGGGCCAGAAAGAAGACAGAGCTGAGATGGGTGTGTGGTGGGGTCAGGGCATGGCGGCCTAATGATAGCCCTCCTCTGGTGTGAGGACAAATAAGACGATGAAGGTCAATGGCTTAGTGCAATGCCTGTTTGACACTCAATAAATGCACAATGGATAATAATGACCTTGATACCCAATGGTCTGGGCAGCCAGAGCTGGGGTAGAGAGGGGAGCAGGCTTAGGACATACCTGCTGGGGAAAAGGGGTAGACATTGGAAAGTAAATGACAGAACCAAAACCATTTCCTCAGAGGATGATTCTGATGGAGGCAGAATTCCTGCCACAGAGCAGTAACAAGTGCCAAAGGTGAACAGCAGCACCTTGATAATTCACCAAACCTAACTCTTGCTTACTTTTTCTCCTCTATTTGAAAAACTTAAGTCTCTTGTTATCTTAGTCTTCCATCCAGGAAATCTGTAGAAGTAGGTATGGGCAAAAATGACAGAAAAAGGATCTCCCTACATTTAATATACAAATGCTGATTCCTGGTATTTGTACTTTTCAAGTGTCCTCATACATTTATGAAATCCAAACTGAGTGACTATAGGGGTCAGTTCCTTTGTTAGGCTGAAACATTTCTCAAAAATTATCCACTTCTAGCCCCTGCAGACAGCCAGCCATTGCTGGTGTATTAACCCCACTAAACTAGTGGCCTAGAGCCCAGGGCTTCCAATGCTAAAGGCAGTGCCCTAGAGAATCCCATGCCTCAGTCCCTCAGGATCCTGCTCACTCCATTCATCCAGAACGTATGAAGACAAGACTGGCATTTCTAGGCTGGCACTGATCTTGCTCTGGAGCTCAGAAAGAGCTGGGAATACAGGGGCCACTCCTCTAGCTCTGGGTTAGGATGGCCCAGAGGCAGGTGACTTTACAAATGACCTTGATAAAAGATTTGCAGTGCCTCCAAACTCCCCATCCCTGCAGGCTTACAGTAACCCTGACCCACTGCAAGAGTAACAGTACAGTGTGGAGTTTACAGCCCTGACTGTGAGCTGGCTCCCACACTCACTAGCTACTACTTGGGCAAGTAATTTGATCTTGATAAATCTCAGTTTCTCTACTGGTATAAAGGGGGACAATTTTCCTTTGATGGGTTATTATAAAGAAGTGAGATAATAGATTTAACAGGGGTAGCACATTCCTAGAATTTAGTAGATATTTAGTAAATGTTATTATATTATTACTACGCAGTGAGTACTACAGGCTTTTGTGGGCAGTGTGGGACTCTAGCACCCACTGGGACACACCTTTCAACTTTACCACACAAGCAAACATCTGGGATACCACCAGTGAGCACCTATAGAGGCACCACTTTCCTCCTGTCAGCCTGGTGGGGTCTGGGTGATCTGTTACCACTTCACTGCCATGAATTTCCTCTAGCACATTTCTACAGATTCCACTGTACTTTCCATATCCACAAAGTACTTCCCAATTTCCAATGTGACTTCACAAGTCTGCTGTCAGTGATTCTCATCAAGGTGGTGCAGCAGCATTATCATTCATCACAGATGGGGCAGCAGGACCCCCGCTGGGGGCTGCCCCTCCCATACAGCACTTTGCTCGCAGGTTCCTTCACCTGTTCACAGCCATGGGGGTTGGCCTGGGCAGGGATGGGGGAACAGCATGGCCTTGGGTAAAATGTTTCCTGAATCCTCTGGCAATACCTTGCCCCTTGTCTAACCTGCCGTGGTACAGAAAAGGGAGAGTGCAGTTCAGAGGGCTGTTCCTGGCAAGGGGTTACTCATCTCCCACTTCCAGTGTTAGCTTCCATGTGGAGGGAGCCCCCTGGGTGTAGCAGTCTAGGCTTCTTGGTACCCCCTCACCTCTCTTCTCCAGGGGAAGTACAGTGACCATTCTGAACAAGCTTCAATACTGGCAATAGGCACAGAAGCCTCAGCCACTGTGTACTTCTTCCCTTCTGGCAGCCAGATACCAGCTGGAAGCACACTTTCTGTTCCAGGATCTGTTCGATGAGAGCAGGAAGCCTGTGGGGTCCAAAGTCCCTGTAACATGGTATGTCAGTCTGTCAAAGTGTGGGGTTATGTGTTAGGAAGTCCAGTGTGTTCAGGAAATCCATCCAGGACATAATCTGTATTAAAGGTGACCTTAGGATTCAATATGCTTTTCTCTTTTGTGTTATCTCTCACCTGATTTACAGTGGTTTTACAGGATATGGAAAACAAGAGCATCACTTGTTAGGTCCCTTCAAATCATAATAAGGATCTCTATCATTGACTGGATGTCTCCATGAGCTAGGCATTCTATTCACAAGACTGCTAATCTCTACAACTGTGGTTCATGGTAAGTGGAAATAAAGGTGACAGGTGCCATTGGTGATACCAGCAGCAAGCACTATCCTTGAAATCTGCTTCACAGAAATTTGGTGCTGGAAGTGGCCTGAAAAGTTCTGGCTGAGATCTCAGACAGCTGGCCACCCACCTTATACATTACATAGGAAGCTCACTATTTCATGAGGTGCTCTGCCCCATCACTGGCCATCACTGACTATTGGTAAGTTCATCCTTCAACTGTGTTCAAACCTGTCTCTTCTATAGTTTCCATCCTTCTCCTATTTCTATTCTAGCTCCACACACTAGGAACATCCTTCCTGTTCTCATTGCCTCTTATCCTGTGGGTTTCTCTCACTGATAGGTGCAAGTTGGAGCATCAGGAAACTTTATTTTGAGACAGGCCTTTGTTCCAAGGAAGTTCTTGTTTATGTTACTTTAACTGACACTGAGCATCTATTCTGGAATGGAAAAGAGAAAACAGTTAAGAGCAAGGGGCTTTGGGGCTAGAAAGATATGAATTTAAATCCTGACCACTTCCTAGTTGTGTAAGCTTGGGGCAAGTCACTTAACTTTCTAAGTTATATCACTTGAATAACATAGCTTAGAAGCTTTCTAACAGAGTTCTTGGAGCATTAAACAAGCTAATACATATAAGATTTCTAGGCACTATGCCTGGCACCTAGGAACTGCTCAATAAACAGCTCTGATATAATTGCTATGGCCTTATGTGAAACACTGGTTGGTACAGAGATGAAAACAGCCATCCTTGACATGTAGGACTAATAGTCTAGCAGAGGAGACACACACAGAGACCAATCATTTCAAAAGATCAAGCTGCAGATTTTCCCCAATCTGTTGTAACACCCTACTCTCTGAGTGAGCATAAACTCCCCAGAGTACATAGATCCCTAGGGGATATTCATTCCAAAGAGACCAGGAGAATGGCAGCTGAGAACAGTCTCTGGTGCTGCCAGGGCCTTCTAGGAGCAAACCCTTGCAGGTACCTCTGATTCCCACCTCCAGGAGCAGGGAGAGAAGAAAGAAGCCAGCTGGCTCCTAGAAACAACAGCTTTGATTGTGAGGATCAGCTTTCCCTGTATCTGTGGCTGCAGCCCTGCCCACAGGCAGAACAGGTGCCTGCTTATGTGGCCCCACTCCTCATACTTTCCCCACCTGTCACCTGATACATGATATTCTTTTATCAGGGGCAAGACCTGATGGTAATGTTTCTAATGAGCTCTGATTGTGCCACTTCTCCCTGCCCAAAGCCTTCAATGGTTCTCCAACACCTTGTGATGGATGTTCAAATCCCTCATTTGAGCATTCAATGCCCTCTGCGATCTGGACCAACTTCTCAATTCCTGCTAACTCTCCATGTACTCTATGCCTCAGTTCAAATTTAAAAAAGGTCAGTTTTCAGAATATGCACTTAAAGTTTCCACTTCCTTATCTTTGTTCTTGCTATATGTTCATCATGATGTCAAAATGAACTCCTGCTCATCCCTACAGACCTGGTCTGAATGCTATCTCTTCTCTGAGGCCCAGGCACAAATGACTGCTATCTCCTTAAACTCCATAGATGATATACATTTCAACAGCAGCAGCTATCACTGTGTCTCCCATTGTGGAGTTTAAGAGTATCCAAGAATATCAAGAGAGTGTCTGGCATACAGTAGGCAGGATAAATATTTCTATGGTGTGGTGATATATTCATATGTCTACAACTTTAACAAAGTCCATTAAATTCCAAAGAAGCTTACTTAGTACAAGGATATTTCTGTCCATCTAGTGGCCTCCAGAAGGTAGAGACATGCTAACGGTTTCATGGCCTGGTTAGTGGAAGAGCTGGTCTCAGACCCAGAGCTGAAGACATCAGTCTTCTCACTAAACTGCAAATCCTGATTCTTGCTATATGAAAGATTGATAAGATTACTGTAGCCACCTGGGAGCTCCATAATACTTCCTACGATACAAAGCCTCTATATGTGCTGCCTGAGGCTTAGTAAGGCTCAGACTCTTTATTTTTTTATGCATCTTTGAAGCATGTACATCTCTGAAACATGCAGATGGGAAAAAGTCTTCTCCTGTCATGTAATTTTCACCTTAGGGATAACCCTATTCACTTTTGTCATCATTCTGGGAAGCATTACTTGAGTACCCCACTATAAGCCATGATTACCCATGAGATATTATTCGTTCCATTTTCTAGATGACTAATTCTGGTTCAGTGAGATCAAGTATTTGTCCAAGGTCACATAGCCAAACTAAGACAAAGCTGGATATGACTCCAAGTTCTGGGATCTTTCCACTATACCAGGCTAACGTGGACAGTGAAATAAAAGCTGTGTGCTTGGCACAAACTGCTACTTTCTCTGGAAAGTTATCAAGCTGACAAGATCACACTATAATATTTTATTAGACTGTTGCAGCTGGAAGGAACCATTCTGCAGATGAGGAAATGCATCCAGGGAAGTAAAGTAAGTTGCCCAAGGTCATTCTGGGAGTTTTTGACAGAGCTGGGACTTGACCGACTCTTCATCTTAACTCAGAGCTCTTTTGAATGGACAGCAAAAGGGAAGGGAAGAGGGATTGGCTCTATGATCTTTGACAGACCAGCTGATTTTCTCTGGGGCTTCATGATAGCCATAGAGAAGAGATTCCTTATTCCCCACGGCCACTGATGTTCTAGGCCAGCGCTGTCTAATCAAACCTAGGATCATGAAAATGTGTTGCTTGATATGGTAGCCACTAACTACATGTGACTACAGAGCACTTCAAATGTACCTGGTATGACTGAGGAACTGAACTTTTCATTTGACTTAATTTTAATTAATTTAAACTCAAATTTAAATAGCCATGTGTGGCTACTATGCTGGATAGAAGAGTTGAAGTCCAGGAACCACACAAAAATTCAGAATCTCAGAGCTCAAAGGGACCTTTAGATCAGACTCTAGTTTGGTATAGGAATCTCTTCTACATCATCCCTGATGACTCCATTTGAATGTCTCTAAAAGAGAGTCACTACTATCCAAGACAAATGTTCTACCCTGATAGCTGCACAGGGTCTCTTCCTAGATTCTTGAAATATAGGATTGAGTTTCAGAATCACTGCAGACTTCTTTCCCTTAGAGAACAAAAACCAACCACTGTGGGTGAATCTGAGTATGGCATCATCTTTGCCATCTTCCTCATTTGCCTCTGGACAACCCTTAGAATGTCAGGTCTCTTTAAAATGTGGGGCTGAGAATGGGACACAGACACCAAGGACAGGTTGACCAGAGTGCACAAGAAAGCAGCATTACTTCCTGTGATCTGGAATCTACAATTCTCCTAACACAGCCGAGGTGCACTGGCTTTTTTTAAAGCAGCTCACATCCTACTGTTGGCTTCTTTCACACTTGTAGACAACTAAAGCCCCCAAGTCCCATTCCACACACTTCTGAAACCAATATAAGGTAGCACTATAAGGTGTCATCTTAACCTGTACCTGTCTGATTTTCTTTTGCAATCCAGACCCAGGACACTGTGGACAACCTTCAAGAGATACTGGAATTGTAACAGCCTCACTGGGCAGAGAGAGCAGGGAAGCTCTAGTTCTCTCTCTCAAACTCCTACACCTGTATCTGAAATCATTCACTCAGAGGAAGTTAGCAGGGCACCGGGAAGCAGAGCAGGCAAACGGAAGCTCTCACCGGAGAGAAAGAGCAGCCTGGTACAACTGGGGTAAACGAGTCTTCAGTTTCCACTGCTGTGGCTATGTGCCCTCTCTTGGGTCCTTGGGGATTCAGTGATCCAGCCTCCCCTGCTGACCTTGGTGGGGGAAGTGCTCCCACACTGCTCTGACTATAGCTGTAATGGGGGAGGAGAGAAAAATGCCTTTTTTATTATTAATAAGACTGAGGGAGGCAGTCTATCATTTCTGGGTGGGGTGATACCCGTCAGCAAAAAATGATCTGCCAACTCTCTGAGAAGCATTAAGAGCAGTGATAGGAGAAATAATTGCTTATGCCGAGTGCAAAGAAAAGATGCTTCAGCGGAACAGAGGCCTCTAGCAAGGCAGGTGGATTGCAGGGCGAGGGAGGGAGGCCTAGCGCCCCAATGACCCCTGGCAAGAGGAAGAAGTGGGAGGGGCATACTGGAACCTGCAAAACTCAAGTGTGGAAAGATCCCCTGGAGGCACCGTTAGTGCTATTAGAAGAATAAAGCGAGAACAGAGAAATGGCTAAGCAGCATCATGGTACAGAGAGGCCTGAAGACAGGAGCTCAGTTTGTTTTCCTTCCCAGTGATGGGAAGTTTCTTCCTTCTGAAAAGCCCTTACTCAATGCACCTTCTCCTTCTCAGTCCTGCTCCCTCTGGAGCTGGGCTGCTGCCTTGTGATAAAGCTTCCTTCTTAACTCTTCACAGCCCCTCTCCTGACTGAGTGCCAACCCTCCTGGGTTCACTCCGAGTGGCAGAAGCAGCCTTTTGTCCCCTCCTTCCTGCTCCAGTCCTGAAAGCACTCACACCTCCAGTTTGCACAAGAGCTGTGCTCTGGGAATGTTTTCTTTAAAGTCGTATTTTTTTAATATGAGTAATAGCTTAATGTAATTATTTGAAAAAGACAAGACACAAAATCATTTGTAAACCTGTAATGCAATGAGAAAAGGAAGGAAATATATAAAAACGTTAACAGTATTGAGTTGGGAATGGCTGATACTGCCACATTATATGATAATGTGTTTTCCAAATTATTTATAAATAAGCATGCCTTGCTTTTAAAATGAGTAAAAACAGCTCCTAAAGAGCTAATGAAAACCAGTGTCTAGGCTGACAAAAACCTACCACTACAGCTTGCAAGCCACTGGTTTCATCCGTCCAACACCGCAGGTGACACACCGTCGCCAGATGAGCCTTCTTGGAACTTTGCTTTGACCAAGTCCCTTTCCTGCTCAAACCTTGCATAGCTTCCGGGTTCCCACTCCTCCACCCCAAACCAACGGGCAGCCCTGCAGCCCCATAAGCGCCCCATCCCACTGCATTAGAGAAGATTCTCTGTATGTTTGTGCCCCCCATGAGACAGGAGCTTCTGGAGGCAGAGCAGTGAACACTTCTTTAC
The DNA here is from genome assembly GCF_016509475.1 of Prionailurus bengalensis. Taxonomy (NCBI): domain Eukaryota; kingdom Metazoa; phylum Chordata; class Mammalia; order Carnivora; family Felidae; genus Prionailurus; species Prionailurus bengalensis. The sequence goes on along the minus strand of NC_057345.1, from coordinate 40,155,210 downwards.
TCCTCTGCCCTTGAACTCAGGTTAAAAATCCAAACTGGTGTCCCACTATTCTGAAAGATTTACTGGGCATGATTCCAAACCCTCAAATTACACTCTGGATCACTTTTTACTGAAGGTTCTCAGTGTAACTTGAATATCAATCCAAACTTTTTGTAAAGATATCTCTTTTGAAGGTACTACAGACATCTAATTTTCTTTGTTACTAATTAATGCAACAAAGAGCTGGACCACTACAGCTGGATTCAATGAAGTGCTTCCTAGTAAGCAGCTGAAATTACAGTGTGAATTCAGAAGCTGCTGTTTTAGAACCCATGGAGAGAGGAGAGGGCCCAGGACTGGGACAGGCATCCACTGTGGAGTCAAGGAGTACCCGGAATCATTTTCCAGAACCCACAGTCATTTCACCCAATACGTCCCAAAGTCTAACGTGATCTCTGTTGGAGACAAGTGAGGAAAAAAGCTCAACAAAGAGCACTCTCAAAACTCTAAATGGGGCAAATCATCTCCACTGTGTTCAGAGTTGAAATCCTAAGAAAAGACCCACTTTCCCAAGTGGAGTGCCAGGCTGGTCTGGCAGGCTAGACATGTAAGCCCACGGTCCATGCTCTGTGCCTCTCTAACACATGTAGATGGGAGAAAGTCTAGGGCACTGCCATCTCTGGGTCACCTAAATCCCAGGACCTAGCACAGAGCCTGCAAAGCAGGGGTTCAAGAAGAAAAGACCTGAACTTAGGTCTGTACTCAGGTTGATGGCAGAAGTCTCAAACCACAAGTCTGTTTAATGAAGAACCTGGAAGAACCACACAATTTGTTTGCTTTTTATATCTCCTTCCCATGCCAGGGAGTATTATCTGTGTGTGCAGAGCCAAATACAGACCCAAACAATCTCATAGAATGCACGTGCTGCTGAGCAAACACACAGTGTGACCTTCTAATACTTACAGCCTACTGCTAGAGTTATTTTTAAAACACCTTTCTTTACTCCAAATCTCACATACCAACCATGTGATCCTGGGTAAGTCTCCTACCCTCTTTGGGCCTCAGTTTCCTCAACTGTACAAAGGAGAGAATAGCACCTTCTTACAGGGCTATCTTAAGAAGTAGAGTTCATGTGTGTAAAGCATCTAGCCCTAGGGATGTTTCAAGAATTCAATCCTCTCAAGCATGTAAAGGGGTTAGAATACTGTTGGTACACAGTAAATATTCAATATAAGGTAGCATTACTATTATTAGTAGTATAATTATAATAAATAATTATTATTATTTCAAGCATATGCTCACATATTAAGCATCTCCTCTTGTGGCAGAGTCCTTCACAGGCCCTTCAGATGCTAGCTCAGCTCAGCTGCTGGTCACTTGTGTGCCATTGGACAGGTCATTTCATCTCTGAGCCTGGCCACTTTCTCCCACTAAACAAGTTATAATCCAAAGAATAATTCCTCTGTAGTCACGTCTCCAAACATGTACTAGATGTTCCTAGGAGATCACTGTAACACATGTTTCCAAAAAATATATTTGTTTGATCCAGATAGGCACGTTATCTGCAGTCATCCACACTACTCATAGGGGCTTAATTAATGAATCACGTTCTTTCTCTGCTTTGATGCTGTGTCTATGCCAAGACTGTATTCTCTTTGAGGACAGAGGCCTGGCCTTGCCCTCTATATGCCTTTGATATTGGCACATAGTCACATTACATCCACCTTACTAAAGCGACAATGAATAGTTGTTAACAGGGAACCATCATTTGGGGGCACCTTCCACTAGGAGGTGAATGAATCATTCACGTCCAATAAGCAAAACAGTGTTTTTGTACTTAAATTTGACTTCAGAGGCCACACACTGCTTGCCCACAGGTCAACTATTAAGTTTTGTTTGACCTGACTACCTATGCTCTAAAAATTTTAAGTTGGTTTCCAACCTTTAGAAATTGACAGATTTGGCATTAAAAATATCTAGATTTCAGTTTTTATTGAATAATTGGAAGACCTGGCAACAATCTGGGCTTAAACAATCTGTAGTAGCTGACGAGTACCTGCCATTTTTATTGCTCTCCACCTCACTATAGTCTCCACCCTTCCCTTAGGGCTTTCTAGAACTATCACTGAATTTAGCAGTTAATCATTAAAACCTAGGAATTAAAATATAACAACAACAATTAACTCTTGGTTTTCCTGCAGCTATGTTGTACATTACATTTGAAATAGGGTGTTTTGGGGCACCTGGGTGGCTCAGTCAGTTAAGCATCTGACTCTTGGTTTTGGCGCAGGTCACGATCTCACAGTTTGTGAGTTCGAGCCCTGCATCAGGCTCTGTGCTGACACAGCAGAGCCCGCTTGGGGTTCTTTCTCTCCTTCTCTTTCTGCCTCTCCCCTGCTCTCTCTCTCTCAAAATAAATAAATAAACTTAAACCAAAAATTTTTTAAAAGTATTGTGTTTTGCACAAAGCACTTCAAAAATGCTCCAGAAATGTGAGAAGGAGGGACAAACTTGACCATATCTTGCAAACATGTACTAGATAGTTCTGGGCAGATCTCTGTAAAGCATGCTTCCAGGAAGATATTTGTTTTTTCCAGATATGAAAGTTATCTATTCCTTCTTGGGAGTCAGAGCAAAGAGATAAATCTCATGTCACTTATCAAAGCAGACTGAAGCAGAAGTAAACAGTGGCCTGAAAGGCAGAAAAGCAATTTTAAAAAATTAATAAATGATGAGACTATTAACAGCACATGAAAAGGGTTTGCTTTTTTCCTCCCCTTTAATATGATTTTTACCTTAAACATTGTGTCCCTTTAGGAAAGGGAAGAAAAGTTAATAAAAGAACCTATCACTCAAACTTAATTTTTAGTATGGCAAATAAACTGTTTAATGAAAGGGCTGAAATCCCCAGGTTTGCACATTAAATTTTCATTCGTAGTAGAGGATGGAAATTATTGATTCAGCCATGGCATCATGCATTTTGAATCCTACAATGCCTCGGAAGCCCATGTTACTGCTGGGTGCAAATGTGTTGGCAGCGTTTTGATGCAGGGTGAGCACAGGGTGGGTGAGGGGGTGGGGCAACGAACGGATGTAGAGAAGAGAAGGCAGACAGCCTTCCCACAGAAAGAAAATAATCGACGTTCCTTGTCTGTAAGATCTACTTAGACAAAGCACTACTTCTGATGGCATGATGGATCAGGGGGTGCATTCTGAGAGCAGAAATGCCAGGTCCAATCAGTCTTTCAGGAAACCCAACAGCTTCATGGAATATTAAAAAAAAAAAAAGGTAAAATGGATGGCTGATGATTTGATCCTAAACTCTTGGGAAGGTTTGGGTTTCAAGAAAACTGTAGAGGAAAAAAAAAAGTACCTTTCTCAGTTCAAGGTCAGGGTGTCCATCAAGGGAAGAGTAAATGTCTGACATTCTAATGCTGAACTGGATAGCACAGAAAAATCAATCAAACCCACAAATACAGCTCTCAACCTGGTGTGGCCTCATCAAACAATCAGGGACGTGAGCATCCCATCTTCACGTAAAGCGTAAAAATAGGTATGTTTTTCCTTTGAAAGAAATTAATCCTCCTGCCTCTCAGAGGACTGCCCCATAATTAAACAACTCTTAATTATTTCTCCATTAGATAGCTCAAAGGGATTGATTGTAAGATGAGACTGAGGCAGCCTGAATCAGGCTGATTTGGGGGTCTTTGTGTACTACAGACTGTATGAGACCATGAAAGCAATCACTTTTGGAAATAAGCTAAACTCAATTGCAAAAGTTAAGCTGCTTAAAATGAAGGAAGGAAGGAAGGAAGGAAGGAAGGAAGGAAGGAAGGAAGGAAGGAAGACAATCGGATAATAATATTCCAAAAAAAGAAGATTTTTGTTTTGGTTTTGCTTTGATTACCTCCTAGCTGAAATTATCTTATACCAACAGTCTCTCTCTGTCAGTCCTGATGTTGGAAAAGTGGCTCTGTTGAACTAAAAAGTTCTGCTTTTGTGTTTTCATACGCTGAGAGCTGGTGCCATCTATAGATTTCCATTCTGGGAGAGGTTCTCTTTTGTCCTACTTTGCGTCAGACCTGCTGTCGTGAGGATAAGAGCGCCCAGGAGACACCTCCCTGTGGTTTAATAGGCTATGAAGGATGGGACTCATTAATGGGCTGGCAGCTGCCCCCAAGCAGGATGCTGCCTGGAGGTGGGGGAAGAAGGGGAAGGGAGACTGAGGAGGAGGAGAAGGCTCCATCCAGGAGACCACCACTAGCTATCAGAGGGGGCCCTCAAAGCAAACAGCACCACCTCCTGAAGGATCTCCACAAGGGGAAATCTGAACCGAGAGAGTGACGGCATAGTCATAGAAACCTCTGGAGAAACAGGCTCTGGGTAACTGTTTCTCTTTTTCGACTTAAAACAACCCCACCTGAGATATTATCTACAGCTCTAATTATTTTCCAGTTGCTCGAATGTTACTTTTTCTGTCATTCCTTTACTGTGTTCCTAACAATTTGATAGTCCCCATCCCTATTATATTAGTGTTTATTTATAACAGATTTTTTTTCTTTTCTAGTCACAGTTAGGAGGGTCCTTGTCCCCTTTAGGTAAAGCCAAACTGTTTCAGCCTGCCACATGAGGCTCCTGCCCACCTCCCATCCCAAATCAGACCATGCTATCCTATATGCTGTTCCCCACTCATAATGTTTACGTTCATTTTCACAGCTTCCCATGTGCTGTTCCCTCTGTGTGGAACAGCTTCTCTGGCTCAGCTTCTTCCCATGGCTTAGTTCTGGCCATCTTTGCAGGCTTGGGCTCACAGGCCTTCTTGGTGGGCCCTGACACCCCATCTGCCCTCCAGTCCCTTCCCTCTACTCAGCCTACATCTCATTCTTTGTAATGATCTGTGTCCTCCACTTAGCACTGTGGATGATAAATGTCCTTTGCATAAATAAAGAACACCACTTCCAGCTCCCTGATAGCCTGGATTTATGAGATCAAAGGAACAAAATTTAACCAGTGCCTCCCAATCAGGACAGCATATCACTTCTTACCTTTATGGTTTTGGTCTGGAGTCTGAGTCCATTTAAAGTATTGATGGCTTTCTCTGCATCCTTTGGATCAATATAGTTAACGAATCCATACCCTAAACTCTGTCCTGTGGAAACATTTTAAAAAGAGAAAGAGAGAAAGAGAGAGCTCAGTATCTTTATAGCAGTAATACTTCCCATTGCAGTGAGTCAAAACCCTCCTCTAGTATATGGTTTCTTTTACACCAGGGTTTACCCCAGGTGAAGTTTCCAATTCTTCCATCTCTCACTTTGGTCAGCCTATGAACTCCCAGCAGCTGCCCACGTTGGGAATGGGTAAGTGCCCCTGCACATCCACATACATACACAAGTGTCCGCTTAATTGGACAGAGGTGAGAAGGTAGTTGAACGAGAGCAGGTGTGCTTTGTTAGATCTGAACTGGAGTCATGGGGCTTTTCCTATGGGCAGTGTGACTGTGGAGAGAAGTCACTGGATGTCCCAATTTTTTTCCCCCATGTGTCTTCTCTGGAGATAACAGCACTTGCCAGAGACAAGTTTGAAAGGGTTAATGAGACACTGTGTATAAAATGCCTACCAGGTACATTGCCTAGAATATAGTAGCTGCTCAACGAAAGACAGCTATGCTATGCTCAGTCCTGTAAAACTGGGGCGAGCGCTCAATGCGGTAGCTGTGTCTGCTGCCTCAGTCATGCCAGCCACGCCCACACTCAGAGGAATGTAGCAGGATCTGAGCAGCAAAGACTGAGACATTTATAGTGAAGGCATGACCAGAATTTAAAGCAGTTGCTACAAATCATTGGTTGCCCTCATCATCCTCCCCTCCCAGCCCGAGAACAATTTTAAAAAAAGAGGAGGTTCTATTAGAAAGAACTGGGGAGCTCCTAACACAAAGGGGAGAGTGCAAACACATTCTGCAAAGAGGATTTAGCTCCTTTAGGTGGAGATGGCATCAACTTGTCTGCAAAGAGAGGTAGCAAGTGACAGGGCTCCCCCCAAGTGAAATAAAAATAATGTGCTTGCGATCGTGCCACTGATTATAAATAGTCCATCAGCTCTGCCATGTGTCATCAGCCAGAAATATCATTAGGAAACTTTACATTTTTTGACATACCCTTTAAGAAATACAGAGCTTAGGGTGGCTGAAAAACCAGCTTGAACTTCCCAAGCAATGTTATTGATTTGTGGGCGGCAGTGGAGCCGAAAGGGAGGAAAATGACAGGACGTCACATGTCAGGGAAGACTGATTACATAAAGCTCTTTCTGGAGTACCCGGGCCAGGGCTGGGAGACAATACAGCAAAAAGCCTGCCATGTCCTGGTGACAGGAGCCCATTTCAGCAGCCAAAAAATCTTTCCAACAGCTTCTGTTTTGCTGGTAAATGTCTGTGTTTGTGTTGGTTGTAGGAGGGAACCTGGGAAAACAAGTTGGGTTCTGGATCAGAAAACGGGTGACTTGGTTATCCTTTATAGGACGCAAGCAAAGAGGATCATGAGTAATGGCTCAGTGCCCACTTTTGTCCCCGAAATGGAAAACCCAAAATGACAATACTTTCCATTAGAAAACTCCTCTGTGTTTTGGAATAACAGGAAAGACAGGAGCAAACTTGGCCAGATATACCCTTTATAGGCAGAATTAGTAACTGAAGGAGGAAGAGTGAATGCTAAACACACTGTAGCTGCTGGGGCTCTTCTACATGTGTGTGTATGTGTGTGTGCAGAAGAGTAAAAGTGTGTGTGAGAGAGAGGTGTGTGTGAATTACATGACCCTGCCACATGTTCTGAGAAACGTTTGCAAATCCTAAAATACAAGAGGCATTAGTTTAAAAATATCATTATCCTAAATTTGGCTCCACCTCATCAAGCCCAACTAAATTCACCTAATTAAATCCATTTTCATCATTCAAATTTATCAGTTCTATTTTCCTTGTAAATAAGAGAAGCCTTAAAAATTGCAGCACTAAAATATTCTTACAATTATTTATTTTAAACAGTTGTGCACCAAGTTGAGATGCTTTGAAGGACATTTTTAAAGCAATAATCTCAATGATAAACCTTAGCTAGTTCTAGGAAACAAGTCAGACAGTCAATTTATCCAGCTAAATTGAATTTTTATAAAATTAAAATGAAATATGAAAAAATACAGACAAAACACTCACCACTTAACTGCAAACACTGAACCTAAACCCAAATAGTTCATGATTCGTCATGCTGATGGAATGTATGTGGAGAAATTTATCATGCCTACCAGTGGTGCACATTCCCTGATACACTAGATCTTTCTTTCTAATTATCATATAGTTATGGTAATCTAAAATAAATACAGCAGCTATGTTTTTACATTCTATATTTTATCTTTGGTTTAGACCCTTGCTTCAGGTCCTAGGAAGGTTCTGAAGGTCAACTGAAGGAAAGGACTCCTGTCCAGCAAGCTGTGTCATACCTCCCCACCTGCTTGTATCAGTCCCAAACCCACCATCACCTCAGGTTGACTGCAATTAGCACAACTGTGCTGTCATCACCTGCTCTAGGTTTAGAGAGAAACTGCACTTAACATCAGGAATGAAGGTGCTTTGGGGAAAAACTAAAAACCAGATGAACATCGTTTCAGAAAGGAAGAGGGGGGAAAGACTAGAGATTCTCCTTGATCTGAAATAACGAGGTACAAACTCTGAAACAGAACACTGCATTCAAGCAGAGGGGAATGGAGGTGAAGAACATTGCCTGGGAAATAAAAGACATGAGATAAACTGGCATCACAATGAAACTACCTGTGCTACCTTGTTCACAAATGGCTTCCTCACGTGCTTCTTGCCAACGTAGGAGGAGTCCAGCTAAGTCCAATAAAAAATACTCGATGGAACTAAGCAGTCTCTTTTTAAAAATGCTTATTTATTTATTTTGAGAGAGAGCGAGAGAGAGAGAGAGAGAGAGAGAGCACAAGCGAGCGCAAATGGGGGAAGGGGCAGAGGGAGAGAAGAGACAGAATCCCAAGCAGGTTCCCCGCTGACAGCACAGAGCCTGAAATGGGGCTTGATCTCACGAACCCTGAGATCCAAGCCCTGAGATCATGACCTGAGCCGAAATCAAGAGTTGGACTCTTAACTGACTGAGCCACTCAGGCACCCCCTAAGCAGACTAAGCAGTCTCTTTTAAAACACTCTAGAGAGGATTAAATCCCAAGGTAGAACATATAAAAACCCAAGCCTCATTTCTTTAAAAATTATTAGTAGGGGGGAGAGTAAAATGAGGAAGAATTCTATGTTTTAACTTGTATGTATGATGGACATACATTGTTTGATGAGTTTTGGGTTTGCAGTCCTATATTTAAATGCACATGGAAAAATGTGGATGAAACACATTCACAAAAAATACCAACACTATTTCCATGGGGACTAAGAGAGCCATCATGCTGGGAAGGCCCAGGGGACCCAGTCTGGAGCCTAGAGCCAAGTGTGTGTGTATCTGCATCCCAGAAATAGATAAGGTCCTCTTATTATTTTTTCCCAAATAACTACATTTTTCTTTATCAGCAATAGTAAGATTTCACCAGATAGGTATAGCAACAGTATTTTTAGAACAGAAAGTTTTTTAACTTTTGTTCTCAATTTAGGAGTTTATTTTGATAGCAAGTTGGTCAAATAAAACAATTAAATCATTGAAGTTATGTTTATTGAATCATCAATAAAAAAATCAATAAAGAACAGATGATATTATAAAATGAAGACTGCCTCCAAAATTTGTAAACTGTAGTGAGCACATGACTCCTTGATGCTCAGGTGATCAACCACCCTGACATGTGTTACCACTCCTTAATAGTCCTGTCCAGCAGGCATAGATGAGGGATCCCCAGTGACCATGCATGGGCAGGAAATGCTTTCTTGGTAGTTTGGGATGGAAACTTAAAATTAGAATGTAGTTTCCAAAGGGAAACAGTTATACATAATGGCTACACTTTAAGGCACTTCAGTGTATTTTAGATTAAAGAGGTTCACAGGCTTTTCTTAAATCTGAACATGAATATTTCTGTTTTTATAAACTGCACATATGTACATGCACACACACAAACACATGATGGGTCCTCCTACTCTGACATGGCAACATCTCTATTCTGTTGTAATAATTTGTATACCAACTTCTCCCCTTGGAAACCAAACATTTCTCCCTACAAGAACTAGCTTATAAAAGTTTGCTTCCTTGAACACAGTAGGTGCCCAACAAATATTTGAGGGACGAAAGAGTGGATACATATGTTTGTACCAATCCTCCATTTCTAGAAGAATGCTTTATGTTTGGGGGAAAGGTGGGATACCTGGGGAATTCTTTTTCCATTTGTGAGAAAGGGGGAACATGACAAGTGGACACCAAAGATTGGAAAAGAAAGCACAAAGGATGTCTGGGTAAGCTCTCCTCCAGCACAGATCAGGTGCTGCCTGTCTTCTGCCTTTCCAACGAGCTTTGCCACCCATTCTGTCACATTTGACTCTCACAATAACCCCATGGGAGAGATAATCATCATTTTATAGATGTGGAAACTGAAGATCAGAGAAAATAGTGCTGGATCTTAGTCTAGATCAGGGATTGGCAAACTTTTGTTATACAGGGTGAGATAGTAAGTAGCTTAGGATTGGTGGGTCCTCTGGTCTCTGTCATGACAACCTTGCCATTGTGGCATGAAAGCAGCCGTAGACAATATGTGTTCCAATAAAACACATTTAGGAAAGCGGGCAGTGGGCTCAATTTGGCCTTTTGGCCATAGTTTGCTGACCCCTGGTTTAGATCTTTTGACTCCAAATCCAGTACCCTTTGCCATACTCACAGTTAACTCTATTTGAAGTAAAATGTCCCTGACAACTATTCCAAAGCCCTGAAATACCTCTGAGGCTTTTTTGAATCATCTAAGAAAAACAAAATTATCTTCAATAGTTGTGCTAAGCATTTTTATTGCATTCAGACTCTAGGAATCACCCTTATAGCTGATTATAGTATCATTTTCTTGGTCATTCTGGATAGAAGTTGTTTTCCCTTGCCTTTGGGGTCCTGGGGGTTATGACAGCAGGACCCCAAATGTGACATCCTCATGGCTGACTGCAGCAACAGAGAAGCCATCCCTTTGCAAGGCTGGCTGGAAAGGACCTCAGCATTTTGCACTGCCAACCTGCACACTTTGCTCTTTCTTTCTTCAAAAATCGTCATTCTCCAGAAACCTAACTGCTACTCCCCTCATCTGCAAAGTCCCTGAGGGGGCAGCCAGATGGGTAGCTGCTGTTGATAAAAACTTCTGAGTTGAGTAAGGATTCTTGTGAATGTTAGAACCCCGAGCTCAGGATGAAATTCTGTTCTCCAAGCACATGATAAAATCCCCAGTCACCTTAAGATCACCTGCATGGCAGTAATCCACATGCTGGGTTAACTGCAGCCAACTCTGAATCCCAAGACTCCCTCCCTGCCAGTCCTGAGATGTCAGATGGCTCAAAATCTACCTGAACACACCCTAAAGAGGGTCAGAGAGACCTGAAGCTGTTATTACACACTTCAGCTGTTATTACACACTTCAGCTGTTATTACACACACACACACACACACACACACACACACACACACACACTGTGTGTGTGTGTGTGTGTGTGTGTGTGTGTGTGTGTGTTTCAAAACTTATTTGCTGTATAACTTTGGTTAAGCCATTTAAGCTTCATCAGCATATTCCTTTATCTGGGAAAACAGGGATAATCCCTTATCCTCACAATCAGAGATTCACTGTGAGGGTTAACTATGTTAACACATAGACTAACAGCAGCTACCATTTATTCAGGGTCTGCCTTGTGTCAGGCACTGTGCTAAGTGGCCTACTGTTACCCAATTTAATCCTGTGTGAAATGGGTACTATCAGGCCCATTGTGCTGCTAAGAACAATAGACTAAGACATGTTAAGTAACCTGCCCAAAGGTAACCTGTAAGTAGGGTCCACGGTTAGGATCTGAATAAGCCCAGATCTGTGTGACTGCTGGGCTCAAGCTTTTCTCTCCACAGGGCCTGGCTTCTGTGAAAAGGCACAGCAGAGTGTCCAGCATCAAGTAAGCACTCAAGGACATGCACACACTCTGTGCTGGGGTCTCTTCCCCTTCTTCACACTGACTGGGGATGCTTTGAGATTCTGGAGCATCCATGGCTCTGTTCCCACCCACCCCACCTCTGTGGGTTTTACATGGTGTTGGGCATTCTGGGTCTTCACTTTTCTTCTGCAGGCTCAGGGTTAGTAGAACCAACTAATCAGAGAATTTCTTTTCTTTTGGTAGTTCACACAGTTGCTTCAAACTAAGTATGGTTTAAAGTTTTTGTACTCTAAGTGTGGTCCCTGTACCAGTATTGTTGGCATCATCTGGAGACTTGATACAGAAATGTAATGATGTAAGAAATGCAGCTTCAGCTTATTGCTGTGTGGCCTTAGCTAACCAAGTTCAAGTAATGTCCCTACACATTGGTTTCTGAGAAAACTATACATCTAATTCTTAGTAGCAGGGAAGGGAAGCACAGATGGGAAAAGTCCTCAGAATTTCTTTGTGTACACTATTTCTTTTCATCCCCCAATTCTGCATTCCCACTTTGTTCCTTTCTGCTGCAGTAATTGTACCTGTAAAATGAATTTAAGATTACTTTTTCATGGAATTATTAGGGAGATTAAAAGTGATAATGCATGCAAAATGCCTGGCATATTAACAGATGCTCAGTGGATGCTGGTTCCTTGTCTTTCTTCTCTCATGCCCCATTAAATATTGCTTTCTATTATTGTCTATGAGACTGTTATCTTCTCATTGAGGTTCCAACCTTCTTAAAGGGAGAGAATGTTTTTGATGCTTTTCTTTTATATTGGAGCACATAATATGCTATAGGCACACAGACTCCATGTATAACAGGCATCTACAACATGCCAGATACCATGAGTGGGCCCCCAAATGACCAAGATATTGTTCCTGACTTCAGGAGACTTAATATGTAGAAGGGAAAAATAGATATAAGAATTAATTATAGCTCAGCAAAAATAATAAATATACCAGAGATATTTCTTTTAAAACCATATACAAGAACAAGAACAATAACAAAAGTATACACATAATAGAGGAGATGAAGACTGATTCTGACTGAGCAGAGTACAGAAGGCTTCCTGGAGGTAGAGGCACATGAGCTCAGCTTTGAAGAAACAGTAAAATTTTGATAGGATTTTCCTACCAAGGGATGACCTTCCAACCTGAGAGCTGAATCCAAGCACTGCATGAATTTACCCCACAGGTATTTACTGAACACTTGTCATGTGCGAGACATAGTTCCATTTACTGAGACTAGAAGAGAACAAAAATACTTGGTTTCTGCCATCACTGAATCTATATTCTGATTGAGGGTGATGGAGCAAGACAAGAAACATAAATAAAATATAAAAGTTGTCAGATGATGGTGAGTACTGGGGAGGAAATAAAGCAGAGGAGGGAAAAGTACAGGGGATGGGGTTGCAATATTTTAATAGAATGGTCAAGTGAGGCCTCGCTGCTAAGGTGACATGAGAGCAGAGACCTGAGGGAAAGGAGGCAGCCAGTCCCTTCTCTCTGAGGGCAGGGCATCCCAAACAGAAGAAATCTTTTTTTTTAAAGGTTTATTTATTTATTTTGAGAGAGAAAGACAGAGAAGGAGAGGGAGTAAGCAAGAGGGGCAGAGAGAGGGAGACAAAGAATCCCAAGCAGGCTCTGTACTGTCAGCACAGAGCCTGATGTGGGGTTTAATCCCACAAACCATAACATGCTCCTGAGGCAGGAGCATGCCTGGAATGTCAGAGCAATGACACAAGTGAACGTGAGGGCAGCCCCCACTGCACTTGCTAAGTGACTAAACAGAGGAAAGGGGCACCCCTGGTTTCTTCAAACTGACTCTGTAATGCTGCGGAATGAGACATATATGAAAACCGTGCCAGCCCACTCCCCTCAGCCCTGCAGATCAGGGGAACGATCTCACTGACATATCCTTTCAAAACCATCTCTTAATGTATCCCTGTTCCTCACTAGGTGGGGAGCAACTTGGGGCCAAGATGCTATTTTATTCATCTCTGTATCCCCAGGACTTACCAAAGGATCCATAACATTGTTGGATAGTCAGTAAATACCTGTTGGGTGAACAGATGAATATGATCTATTCACATACATACTTACATCCTCTTAACCCACTCAATTTCCCATATACCAAACAGAAAGGGACCAGGAAGAGCTGCAAACTTTTTTACCAGGGCCTTACCCATGTCCAGAAGAATCAGTACCATGAGACACATCTGAAAGACCTGTAGTCTTTAGTCTGAAGGAGAGAAGACTCTAGAGGTGCTCAGAGCCAATTCTAATATTTGAAAGGTTGTCATGGGAAAGCAGGGGTAGGCTTGTCATAAGGGAGAGAATAAAGATCTGGGAGAAGAAAGTTAGGGAGCAGATTTCTGCCTTGATAAAAGGAAGAACTTTCTAATAATGATTGATGAGAGTGTGGCTGCCTTGTGAGATGGTAAGGGTGCCATGACTAGAAGTATGCAGAGACCAATGTTTGTTATCAGGGAAGGGGGCAGCAGTCAGCAAGACGGACTGATCCCTTGTAACGCTAAGATGAAAGGTTCTAAATTATATTTTATTTATTAATTTGAGGAACAAGGGCTAAGTTTTTTATTGTTCATTTCTTGCATTTCCAGTATTCCTTGGTGACATCTGTGGCCTGAGGCTCTTTGCCATAGTCCTGAACCACCACACAACTGCAACAACCACTTCATGGGATTTTCCTTCTCTGTCAGTTTTACAGAGGCCTACCCATTCCCCTAGTTTCCTGTCATCAACCTTAATTTGGTTGATTTGGTGTTCAGCACAAAGGGCCTCTGCCAGCTTGACATACATAGGTTCATCCAGTTGGACGCAAGCACACAAAGATGGGCTTGGTGTTTGCTTGTCTAAGGCTTTGGCAGCTTCATGAATTCCATGTGCTAGGTCATCGTGGAATGAGTCTTTCAACACTTCTTGTAAAGCAGTATTAATGTCCATTATACCTCCAGCTACAATGCCTTCCCTGGCCATGGTGGTGGGTTATGGGTGGAGCCAAATCTTGAGTGTACTCTAGCCTCCCCCTCTGCACTACTGGGCGGCAGCAGGGAAAGAACTAAATCGTATTTATTTTAGACCCAACACTCCCAACTTGTTTCAGTTTATCCTGATTTCTAACTGAGGAAATAAAAAGGATAGAGAATAATTACTAAGCACCTACAAGCAAAACACATTACATATATCATTATTTAAATCTTCACAGCTTCTGGGGCGCCTGGGTGGCGCAGTCGGTTAAGCGTCCGACTTCAGCCAGGTCACGATCTCGCAGTCCGTGAGATCGAGCCCCGCGTCAGGCTCTGGGCTGATGGCTCAGAGCCTGGAGCCTGTTTCCGATTCTGTGTCTCCCTCTCTCTCTGCCCCTCCCCCGTTCATGCTCTGTCTCTCTCTGTCCCCAAAAAAATAAACGTTGAAAAAAAAATTTAAATCTTCACAACTTCTGAAGCAGACATTTTTTTATGTAAGTACTATTTTTTTTTATTTAAATTCAAGTTAGCTTAAAAAAATTTTTGTTAAGTTTGAAAGAGAGTGTGATTGGTGGGGGGTGGGTGCAGAGAGAGGGAGAGAGAGAATCCTAACTAGGCCCTGCGCTGTTAATGCAGAGTCCTATATGAGGCCCAAATCCATGAACCCATGAGATCATGACCTGAGCCGAAACCAAGAGTTGGTCCCTAAACCGACTGAGCCACCCAAGTGCCCCAAGTTAGTTTTTTTTTTAATGTTTATTTATATTTGAGAGAGAGAGAGAGACTCTGACAGGGTGCTAGTGGGGGAGGGGCAGAGAGAGAAGGGGACAGAGGATCTGAGAGTAGGGGAGGGGCAGAGAGAAGGGGGGAACAGAGGATCTGAAGCAGTCTCTGTGCTGACAGCAGCGAGCCCAACGTGGGGCTTAAACTCACCAACTGTGAGATCATGACCTGAGCTAAAGTTAGAGGCTTAACCAACTAAGCCGCCCAGGTGCCCCTTAAATTCAAGTTAGTTAATGTATAGTGTAGTACTGGTTTCAGGAGTAGAGTCCAGTGATTCATCACTTTGAGGCAGGCATTTCTATCCCTGTTTTACAGTAGGGGAATCTGAGGCCCAGGAAGTAGATGTTACATATCCAAGGTTATTTGGCTGCAGAATAGTAGCCAGACTCCTCTGATTCCAGAGCCTGTGCATTTTTTTTTTTTTGCTGTGCCCTGGTTTCTTGAATATGTGCTCATTTGTATGCTAAACACCTGCTGGACATGGCACAGTGTGTCTGAGACTTTGACAGAGCCTGAGTTTTCTAGGACTATCTCTAAGTCCTCATTCTTCTCATTTAATTTCAATATATACCACCCAAGTATCCCATTCCCACTTTCTAACTTGGTTGTGCCTGCCAAACTGGATCTAGTATATCACAGAATGATAGTCTTGGAAAGGACTTTAGTATCAATCATCTTCAAGTCTGTTCTCCAGATTCTGAAACTGAGGACTGAGGAAGAAGCAAGGAGTTCATGGTCTACTAGAAAGTCAGACCTATGAATCAATAATGATAGTGGAGTATGGTTCAGTGTTATGACAGTAGGAAAGAGGGATTTCTGAGACTAATTCAAAAAGATTGATAGGAGACAGCCACACAATAGACAGAGAAGGGCATTCCAGCAGGAGGAGGAAGCATGAGCATCTATCCCTTGAGGAGACAGACCTGCCATTCGGTTCACAGCCACTACTTCCAGGAGGCCGCTGATTGTTGGTATCAACCTGAAATGTCAATACTGTTTCCATGTTGAATCTGGGCTCAGATGTATATGTGATATCTCCCCATACCTCTAGCACAGATTGAAGAATCATTTAGGCATCTGAAATTCTGAGTGTGTCTGCTTTCTGCCAACAACAAACACTATTGAAAAAGACAGGACCTGGTCTCCCTTATTTCGAATTCTTGAAGTATTTAAAATTACATTGAACCAGTACTAGGTTATTTCCAGAGGCTACATTCTGGCTTCCTAAGTAGACGTAGTTTCCTTAGAAGCTGAGAACTCATCATGTAGCATCAAGATGGCAATGAGCAAAACACTTGTCCCACAGTGGGCATTCAGTATGAGCTTGCTGAACTAAATGTATTTCTTAATGGACCCTAAATCCCTTAAGGGCAAGGACATGGATCTTATTAATCTTGGTATGACCAATGTCTGGCACATAGTAGGCTTCCAATAAATCTATGTTGAATGAATGAATGAGTGAATGAACTCAATAAGTGAATGAACTCAGTGAATAAATAGGAACAAAAATAGTTATTTTTTGAGTGCTTACCATGTGCCAGTTATTGTACTGAGTGCTTTATTTTTTTTTCTAGCTTTACTGAGATATAGTCAACAAATATGACTGTAAGATATTTAAAGTGCACATCATGATGATATGATACGATTTGATATGATGTGCAATGATAAAACACATTTATTTATTTACTTATGCATATTTTTGGTGAGAACATTTAAGTTCTAGCTGAGTATGTTATTTCTCTCATCTCATCTGCTCCCTGAAACAATCCTACAAGGTAGGCATTATCACTGCCATTTACAATCAAGAAAACTGATGTCCAGAGACCTCAGATCCCAAGACCCAAGTCCATCTGGCTCCAAAGTCCAAACAGGCTGTTAACAGAGTTTCCTGATTTCAGAGGCAGTATCACCCAAACTGTTCAAGTAAATGTGAAACAAAGCCTGTGTTACTGGGGTAAGGTTCATGGAAATGCAGAGTATACAAAATGATTTCCAGCAGTCCCCAGAGCAGGAAGGACTGGTTACAAAACTACAATATTCCACAAAGAAAGCCAACCGACAAATTCCCAAAGGAGGTTTTTTTTTTTTTTTAACCTCTTTTGGTTTGTCCTATAAAATAAGTTGCTCCAATGACAGATCTTCAAATATGTATTTCAATAATATACCTCAACAAATGACAAAATGAAACTAATCTGAACCCTATTTTTCTTCTGTCTGTTCAGGGAAGAAAGGTGATTCGTGAGATAAAAAGCTAGTATCAAGTACTTAGTTTAAAAAAAAAAAGCTTAAAGAGAAAAAAATAGGTAATGTACGAGGGATAATAGAAACCTCAGCGACAACCACCTCACCCTTCAGCATTTATCACACAAAAACAAGTGTTCAGACTGATGACCCTGGGGCAATGAAAGATTCTTAATCGAAACAACACTCAATTAAATTATGTTCAGAATATTCTTACAGACAGGAAAGAATAGTCAAACATTTAAACATATTTTTAACAAGGGTTGAAACAAAAAGAGGAGGATTTTGGCAAACTCCCAGCTAGTCAGAGAAATGAACCAGAATTCTTAATTCTTGGTTGGCTTACTCTCACATACAACAAAAGGTCTGCATGTCAGACAGACAAGACTTTCCACCCAGAATGGATGCAAAACCAACAAGTGATTCCAGAAATGCAGCTGATGTTAAACGATGGTCTAACAACAACAAAGGAGGAAGGGGTAGAAAAAGTCATCAGGTTAGTAGTAATTGTATACACTGTAATTAGCCTTTGGGCAAAATGAGATTCTGTGGGTGAAATGTCTGTGGGTGAAAGGAAGTGCTGTGTGTAACACTAAGACAACGGCTTCCAAAACTCCCATCAGACACTGTGGAGAAGGCGTGTGTGGAGGCTTCCGATATCATGTTGGGATTTAGATTAAATGAGATAACTTATGTGAGAGGGCCTGGCACAAGGTAGATGCTTTATAAATATTAACTGAGTATAAATCTATTAAAACTGTCTTTATCCAAAGTAAAAGAAAATTCATGACTCTCAATGAAGGAGGTGAGAAAAATAACTTGTCTGTGCAGAGCTGGAGAAGGACTTTGTCGGAGAATCTTTGTCAGTGTGTCATTTCTGAAATCAGGGCTTGGGGATCTCTGGCCTTGGATTCACCACTAACAGCGGTGTGAAATGCAGAGATGAGTACCCCATCCCTATCATCAAGGAGTTCACTGATAGTGAAGTACCAGACAGGAATCTCATGATCATGTTAGGATCTGACAAATGCTAAAATAGATATTTCCCAGATCCATGAAAAAAAAAAAAAAGAAACAAGAATCAAAGCACATTTTCCCTTTTCATCACCAGTCAGCTTGCAGATAAGAAATAAGACAAAATCAAGAAATAAAAACCCAAGAACAAAAGGACTCATGCAGAAATGGGTCTGTAGTGTAAGAAGCAAGGAGGGAAGCCATCTTCTTTGATTTTTTTTTTTTAAAGCTAAGGGCTTCTTGGGGAATGGCTATTCTGTGCAAGTGTGACCAGCATCATTACACTGAGTCAAGTACCTGGGAGAGGTGAAAATGAAGGAATGCCCAGGAATGTGTGTGAGAATTGCAAACCATAAATACCTTCTATGGCTCACCTCTTTTGGGCAATGGAAAATGAAATGTTACCCTGACAATCAGAAAACCAAAGGAACTCATGATTTAAATCATGCCCAGAACATGCTTAGTACTCGGTAATTTTTAACAAAAATGCCTAATGTTTGATGGGGCTGTGTTGGTGCAGAAGGGATGGATCCATCTGGCACCATATTCGGTTTCTCCTGAGAGCCATTAAGACTTTCCTAGGACACCAAGGCCTCTGCTTGCCCACTCATGTGTAGTAGAGAACCCCACCTCTTTCTTAACAGAAAACAGGAGGTCATCAGGTAGGAACTATCCCAAACTGCCTCCTTCCCTTCTACTATAAACTTATCCCTAATAGAGCTCCTCCTGGCTTAGAATGACAGTCCATAAAATGCTGGAGGAAAAAAAAGTTCCTAGGGCAATGTTATATATTATACCATTCCTTTTAAGATTTGTAACACGCATTAGCACAGACTCAAAGAAGCAGTGATTAAAAAAAAAAACAACCCTTTTTAATTTGGTTCACTTCAGTTTCCCAAACTCATTTGGTCACAGAACCTCTTTTAAGAAAACATATAACCTATTAAACACCTTTGGGAAAGACTTTTAGATGAGATTCCCAAATGAGCACTACTCTTTGAAACAGGACAGAATACTGCCTCAGGATATAATTACCCTAGCCTGGGGGTGTGGGCCCCAGCTCTGAGCTATAGTTCCTGAGATACCAGAGGGGCCCACAGGAAAAAGGAAATGAAGCCAGAGAACAGTTCTAAGGTCTCTTTTTACTGTAACAGTCTATGATTCTGTTTCTCAGAGGACATCACATAGACTTGCTCTGGGATAATCTAGACACAGGACAGAGATGCATAGTGGGGAGGGGGTCAGACGTCTGAAGACATATTTTCATCTTGTACAAATCTGGGTCTAGCTCACTATGTATCAGCATACAATAGCTCAAGGAGTTTCACTCAGAGAACCAAAGACCCAGGGGAGAAACAAAACATAATTGTGTGTGGCTGTATGGACACCAAAGCAGAAGTACACATGTAGAGGTGGACAGATACAGCCATACACTTGCACATTATCTATACTTAACTAACTAGGCACAATACCCTGGGAGCCACTTTAGTATTACAGATAAAAACAGAGTCAAACAGGAGTGCCTGGGTGGCTCAGTCGGTTGAGGTCTGACTCCTGATTTCCGCTCAGGTCATGATCCTTGGGTTGTGGGATTGAGCCCCATGTCGGGCTCCACGCTGGATGTGGCCCCTGCTTGGGACTCTCTCTCTCTCTCTCTCTCTCTCTCTCTCTCTCTCTTTCTCCCTCTACCCCTCTCCCCCGCTCACGTGCTCTCTCTCTAAAGTAAATTTTTAAAAAATAGAGTCAAACAAACATGGGTTCAATTTTGTTCTGACACTTAGAAGTTGTGTGACCTTGAACAAGTTAGTTAACTTTTCTGAGCCAGTTTCCTTACCTGTAAAATAGGGCTAATAATACCTACACCTCACAGAACTGCTGTTAAGAATTATATACTATTTACCAGATGCTGTTCTGCGTGTTTTATATGTTGATGCTCACAATAATCCTATCAATATCCCTATGTTACAAATGAGAAAACCGAGGCACAGAGAGGGGAAAAACTTGCCTGTTACACAGCTAGTAACTAACGAGGCTGGGATGCTAACACAAGCAGTCTATGTCTTAATCACAAAGCTATCCTGCCTAGCACAGTTCCAGATTATAGTAGGTCTATGATATTCCCCGGGAAGACACAGACACACATACACAAATATACAAATACCCTACACCTCCTCTTCCTCTCTCGGATTTAAAATGTGCTGTTTTTGTCATTAGTTTGTTACACGGGCAGTTCAAGTGGGCAGCATGCAGACACCAGCTTCCCAAACACAAGGATCCTACGTGGCTCTTCAAGGAACAGAAGAACAATTCAACATTATAAATGATGACTCACGACCACTATTTTCACAAACAGCCTGCTAATTAAACTTTCTTATGAACCTTGCTAACCAATTTTTCCAATGCATGGAGGAAAAATCATTCATTATAGACCGGAATCCGAAATCTAATATTAACAGCACAAGTAGGATCTGTGGCATTGTAATTTGATCAGCTTGAGCATTAATAACAGTTAGACACTGATGTCTGAGGCAGTTAATCAGCTTTTGTTGAGATGTACATAGATAACTGAACAAAACATCTGGAAGACAGATGAGAAAGTAAAACTAGCTTATCATAAGGGGTTTAGTATTTACTTTATCCTTACAAATTCCCTCCTCACAATGTTCTATCTTCTAGGTGACCACAGTAATATCCTGAATTGGTATAGCACTTTAACGACTTACCAACACATTAGTAGCTCATCTCCCATCAACACACAGTAAGGTGGAAAGTACCAGTGTCGTTTTCCCCATTTTATGTACAACAATCTGAGGCACAGAACAGTTTGATCCACTGCAAGTCCCATAGCTATAATGAGAACTTGGTGGAACCTTCCATTTTACCATGTTGCCACTCATAGAGGTGGCCTGGTTTTAAAAACAATCTCAGAAATCATCCTGGCATTTTCAAATACTGAACTGAAGGCTTTCATTTACAATCTTCCAGAACCACTAAAACTGCTATTCATTATTACCGTAGCTATTTCTGAGGTTTACTGGAATACATCCTACACAGCCACATGCAAGATTCAGGATGAAACAGCAAGAATGTGAGGAACCTTCTCTGTGAAAGTCTCTTGTTCCAACTGGCAGCAGCATGTGGTCAGACAGACATGGGTACACAGACAGCTCGGTCAGTCACTTCAAACAACGTGAGCTTTGGTTTCCTCATCTAAAGAATGGGGCTGCTATTACCTCTTGGGGTTGTGGTCAGGATTAAATGAGATAACAAATATAAAGCAACTGGCATCCAGCAGTTCTTAATAAATGTAAGGTCCCATTCCACTCTCCTGCCTTCTCATATGGCATTTCCTATTTCCTATTTGGAATTATATAACTGAGGACTGAACCAAGAACAAATAGATACCTACTTTTCCTTTCCTCTGTCTTTATCCATCTATTGGCCCAGGGGTAGGACACTTGGTGAGAAGAGGGAAGCAGTCAAGAGACAGAAGGGGCCCCTCCCATTTATAGGCTGCTTTAGTTTACAAGTGCCTCCACATGTGTCAGCTGTTTGAATTCCAAGTCCCATGCAAAGAAAGTAGGGTAAGGATCTATCTTCGTATTGTATGTCGGGAAAATGGGAGGCCCACAAGAAAAAGTGACTTATGCAAGGCCAGGCACATACCTATTATGTGTGTGTGTGAGAGGGGCTGGGGAGTAGTGCAAGATTTCATTGATATCTGTCTCACTTCTGGTTAGAGTTCACTGCACTGTGTCTGGTATTTCTGAGAAGGAAGCATTCGGTATGTGTGTGTATGTTGGGGAGGGTGGAGCACTCTGGGGTAGTGTTGTATTTCTTTTGTACTTAGACAGTGGTCTGTCTCATTGAAAAAGCTCCACTTACTGGCAAGGGGCACTGGGGAAGAGAAAAGGTGGCTGAGAACTAGTTCCAGTTTCCAGGGTCAGGGCCAGAAGGTGAGAGCAACATTTGATTTTCCTCTTTGCTGTCCAGCTCAGAGTCCTGGACAATGCAGAACCTGCCAGAACTCATTGCAGGGACCCTTACCAGGAAGATGGTAGCAGAGTACTGGAGTACCTGTGTGCCCAGCCTCAGGGTTTGAGGGGAGAGGGGAAGACTGAAGAGACCTGGAGACCAGTTAACACCTCAGTTCATGGCAGCAGGCAAGGAAGCTCACTTCAGAACACTTCCTTTGGCACATTGTTTACAAAAACAGTGAAAACAGGGACTCCAGTCAGGCAGCCTCTCTCTGTTGCTGACTTCCTTGGCCAGAAAAAAACATGTCAATCAATCCAACATGGGCTCAAGCAAGAAAGATGAAGAAAGAAAAACTCTATGTATGTGATTTCAGGCTTCATATCCCATCCTGTATCATAGCTGGCAAGTGTCTCCACAGAGGTCTGTGGGCTAATGTGAGTGTCGGGGGGAAGGTGGGAGGGGGCTGGGATCCTGCTTACCACTTGAGAATGGGATCAAGGTTGTCACCATCCATTTTTCCTTCACGTAAAGAAAACTTAGGCTAGGTGGTTGGTTACTTCTCAGACAAGTCACCTAGCCACATGTAATTTAATTTTCCTTCTGGTTCTCCTTTTACCATTCATTCTATGCCCATTTTGCTCCACCTTGCTTTTTAAAAAACCCATAGCTATTTTAATTCTAGCTCTCTTTCATATTATCTTACAAAGCCAATTCAAATCCTCTTTTAATCAAATGGCACGTGAGTACATAAGAAGGCAAAAAGAGGAGACAGGACAGGCAGCAAGCAAAGAAAAGAAAAAAAAGAAGAAAGCAAGGAAAAGAAGAAGCCAAGTGTTCTTGACTCAAGTCTTCTTTGGGGGGCACTGGTCTCAATATGTTGGCTATTTTGATAGGGTCAGAGGAAGTACTGAATGTCAAAGCCTTTGAAAACAGACACAAAGGGAAATTTGGGGGATTATTAAGTATACGCTTTATGCTCATACCACCAATAAAATGATTAAATCTGAGTCAAGATGTTTGTGGTAAGAAATTCCATTATCAGCCATAGGAATTGGGGTAATTACCCAAACTATCTGTATCCACTTAATGGTAATGGGACCTCACATATCACCAGACATCCAACTACAAAACAAGGGCCAAGCAGAAAACCAAATTTGTAAGTCAGCAAGAAACTGAAGTAGGTGCAAGGAGAGTCACTGAGAGAACTTGTGCCTGACCTCAGCAAGATAAACAATGATTCTCAAATCACAGACATCATGGGGAGTCTGCAAATTGTCCACCTCCTTCTGTGTTAGGTTGGGTTATTTATTAGGAAAGTAGAAAAAAACACAGACTTTGGAGTCTGACAAACTTGGGTTCAAATCTTAGCCCTACCGCTTATTAGCTATGACCTTGGATAAATTACTTAACCTTTCTGAGCTTCAGTTATTTCATCAACACAAAGGGGCCACTAATAACACTTTCCCACGGAATAGTCCTGACTGTTCCATTCACTATCCCTTGAAGATGTCTCTGAAGCCTTGCTCAACTGCTTCCCTCTTCATGGACTAGTCTCCCACAACCTGCTCTCTACCAAGATCAAGGCTCATTTGACACTTGTTCTGAGAACCCCAGCCTACTGTCGTCTTTCTCTCTTTTGAACACCCATAGCTGATGTGTTCATATTCATTTAGCACAGCCAGAGTGACAAGGTAACAGATCACAGACTTTGCAGTCAGACAGATCTAACCCCACTCTCCAGCTAACTGTTCTAAGTCTTGGCTTCCTTATCTATAAAATGGGGATAATACCACTGATCATACATAACTGACATAAAGCTTCAATGAGATAATATATATAATACGTAGCTGACACACAGCAGGCATTCCATCAAAACTCCGTCCTTCTGTGACGCGTCCTTCTGTGCTAATGAAACTACTAGCCAGGGTCAGGAAGGGTCAGTTTGGACCTTGGTGAAAAACAAAACAAACACCCCCACCCTCACCCCCACTACCATCACACGCAAAACAGTAAAGGTGGACAGACATGCGTTCCAGCCCCTTCCAGAACTGCAGGCTGCCGTAGGACCCTATACTTTGTCCTGGCTTCCCCCATCACTGCCCTGCTGGCAGCAACGTGTGGGCACGAACTATGTCTTATCCTCTCTGGCTTCTTCACAGACCCTGATACAGAATTTAAGAGAAGAGAAGGAAGGGAATAACATTTATTTGGTCTGAGAGAGCAGACACTAAATAAATACTGTTGGCTGAATGAAAATGTTTTACAAATGTAAAAGCCTTATCCAAATATATGGTCTCTATCTGAATTTTATCTTCTCTCCAAACTAGAAATATCTTCTCCTATCAAAGCTCAATTTGGGGACTGTAGAAAAAATAAAAAGGCAACTTAAAGATCTTTAGTTCTTACAAGGAATGAAGACAGATACAGAGTTCATCAGTTAAGAGCAGTAAGGGAGATGTGGAATGGGGCTGTTGTGGGGTGGGGGAGGCAGACTGAAAAGAGAAATCACCCTGCCACACCTCCCAGAAGACAAGAAAAAAAATGAATTTCCCATTAACACATTTCAGAAAGCACTTTCCTCCTACCCTGAAGCTGATGAATTACATTTTTAGATAATGTGTGGAAATTTCAGTTTGACATTACCTTCCTGCTTAGTTCCTAGTCTCAATCAACCAGGTCATTCTACAGAGAAGGGGGAGGGAGTGAGGGAAGGAGTGTGTGTGGGGGTGTGTGTGTATGTACTGGGGGAAGGAGGGGAGGCTGGGTGAACAGGGAATTGGTCCTACGAACCAAACAGTCAGCTAAAGCACAGAAATAGAAAATCCTTAAAATACCCAGGCCTGATTCACATCCCAGGTAAAAATCCTTTGAGACATTTCTCTTGGGACATGAGAATACTTTCCTACGGTTATCTGAGTTTGGAAGCGGGGCAGAACCATCTAATATGGAAGGGAAGATGAAGGGGAAGATAGCCAGGGGGCAAAAGGAAACCATACCTGCTCTATAATCCTGACTCCTGCCACCCTGGGAAAAGAATTATATCCAAAGGAGCAGAATGTACCTGTATAAGTTCTAATCCTCACTGATCCATTCAGTTGCCAACCCATCCTAATTAGAAAGTATGGGAGGTCTCTGCCCCATGGGTGTGTAAGAGGCACAATAATTACATGGTTTACTGTTTGCACTTAACATTCTGACATCTTCCAGTTCCCCTTAATAAGGGAGACCCCTATTCTTCCATTTTGTAACCCTACTAGGCTGCCAAATCTTCTCCATAACTGAATATTTTCCATTCACCCCCAACAATAATCACTTTCCCTCCCCAAGTCCACAAGTCAAAATTCTTTCGTTCTTCTTTGTGGAATACAAGTAAGATGACTGCAGGGGGATGAGAAATAAAATGACAGATGCAAATCTGCCTGATTTTCCTTTGAATTCAAGAAACACGTTGCACTGTACCAAACACATTTTCAAAGTCAGCAGCAAAATGTGCTGATAAATGCTACTATTTCCTGTACCCTTCTCATCACTAGCCCTCTGATGTGCATGTAGAAAAGTTCATTTAGCTAATCAATATCTTGGGATTTTCTTGGATTATACATAATTGAGACTGGGTTTTAACTATGCTTACATTTAAGGCAGCATCCATTTTAATACAGTGCTTGCAAAATCAAGAAAAAGAAAACACAGTGAAGAGTATTTTGTGAAGAGACAAAACCTGAAGTTAAAAAAACCACTCTGTTCTTCTTTGTTCAGGTAACTGGTGACCTGCTTAATTAAAAAACCACTGGTCCTTATTGTTATTTTTTTAATGTGTAGTATGCTCTTTTCCAAAACAAAAGATTTTGAACTCTAATTGTGTTTTCCCTGAACTGAAAGTTTTCATTCCCTGGGTAATATAAGCTGAGTTCATTTGTTAAGGGGAGAAGTCAGTTGAGTATTTTTAGAGAAACTGCCAAAGATAAACTATAAATTGGACAACTCACAATTAGACAGTCCTGGGTTCAAGTCCCAGCTCCTCCACTTGGAAGCCAAGACACCTTGGGCTAATTACTCAGTTGTTCCTAAGTCCAAGTTTCTTCATCTGTAAAATAACTATCTTGAGGATTACATGAAATTCCATCAATTCATCTCAGCACAATGCTTAGCACATAGTGCACAATAAACACTGGCTATTATTGTGAGTCTCCAAGAAATCCCAATTTACTATTTAAATGAGCTACTCTATTTAAAGCATTGAATACCATGCCCAAAACACACAGAAGGCACACAGAAACATACAAAAACTTCTGCTATTATATTTATTTGGCTGGGTGTTGTAAGAAAGTATGCCAATAAACTCACCTTAGGCTGAATTCACATTTTAGGAATGAATTAAAAGCACTTTCATATTTTAGGATTTTTCAGGGCCTTTTATTGTTTATAAAGTTATCTCAGAAGTAAAACTCACTCAAATTTCCATAGTGCCCTAGAAGTACAGTTTCTTGAAAGTATATGAGGTAACATAAAGCAGTCCACAGCCCTCACTCTCCTTTCTCTTTTTAACCCAAGAGACCATACTCCATGCAATGCCTCCTGACCTTAGAGGGCCCTAACAATCCCCCCACCCCCGCTGCTGTACCCACATGTCACCTACTGAGAGGGACACACAGGATTAATAGCATTTTCACAAATCTGAGAAAGAATAGAAGTTACCCAGTGGCACGAAATCAAAACTGAGTTGGTTCCTTTAACTGGAGATGTGATTCCAGATACAAAGGTGGTGGCAAAGCATTCATCCTGATGTCCACAGCAGTGAAGGGTCTTTTTTGCCTTGTTCTGCCTTTTCCACTGAATAACATTAATTAAGCCAAAGCCAAGTGTTATAAAGAAAAAAATGAAAAAAAAAATGGGCTAGAGGTGAGGTTTAGGAAATGCTGTCTTTGTCAGGGTGCAACTCTAACCAGCTTTGTTTTTTGGTATGCTTAACTTCATCTGGTGATGCTGCTTCATAATAGACTACTGTGTCCTAAGAGGCATACTCTAGCTCTACTTCCTGTGTCCAAAACACAAAGGAATAAAAAAGGCTTTTGTTCTTAGACTGGAATTTTAGCTCTATACCTTTGCTTTTCTTCCCTCTACCTAAATCCTAACCTCATCTTTCAAACCTCTCCCAGCAGCTCCAGCTAACAAAAACCTCACCCTTTCTCAACCATCTATAGTCTTACAGTCTGTTCCATGCCCTGGACACTCTATATATTCAGCTTTATAACAGATAATGTTCAGTTTGGACCACTCCGTCCTCAAAACCCTCCCTTCAGAGCTCTTACCTGCCTGAACTGGGATTTATAAAAAACAAAAAAACAAACTACACTGTATGGGCACATGAAGAGTAGTATCAAGTAAAAATTCTTTTTGATCGCTAGAATGCAAAAAATCACACGAGCTAGACAAGTAGATCAAAACTGTTTGTTTTACATGGATTCATTTCTGGGGATTTTTCTTTGTTACTTTTTTTCTCCTTTCTGTCTTTCTTTTGGAGAGCAGTGATAACGAGGTAGACAACTATTAAAATGTAATTTAGCATCCCAGTTCTGCTGGCTTTAAGACACACCCTGAGCCATCTAACTGCATCCTGCCTAAGCCATGTTTCCTCCCCTAAAATACTGAGCATCTCTAATGCAGTCTCAAAGCTTGAAAAAAACAAAAGGGCAACAAAATTAAAAATGAGAAACTAATTCAATTCTTTGCAGTTCATGGGAATAATATAATTTCTACCAGGAGTTTGATGTTTTTTTGCCTGAGTTTTGAGGTTGCACAAAAGCTCGTGGGCCACACACCATGTCCCTTTCTCTCCAGCAGCAGAGTCTGCAGATGGATGAAAGAGAGAAATGAAGAACATGGCTTCCTGTGCCATCACGTGTCCACGGCTGCACACAAAAGCAAGTTGGGAGACATGTTTTCTCTCTCTGGTACCTAGATTATCCTGATAAGTGTCCTTTTAAAATTGGAAAAAGAAAACCTAATATCACTGAGAAGATAAGTAACAGAGATGTCCAAAAGCACTATAACAGAATCTTAAACCTGGCACTTTCAGTAAATTTGGTTCTACTCTGAAGGCTGAGTTGTATCCCCAGAGGATGATAAATATTGTTATCTTTGCCTCCTGTTATACACAGGAGTCTAGTTTAAAGCCATGGTGCATTAGGTAGAATCTCCAGAGGGTGGCCAGCAACTACTGCTCAGAAGATCAAAATGTTTCATTGGGTTATGGGGCCAGGGTTAGGCGGGGATCTTCGCTTAACACAGGCAGGGGCATCCTGCACATACTTCCCCATAAAATCATGCTTTTGGAATCTGGGGGTGAACCCCAGCTCCACCATCTGGTGATAATTGTTTTGCAGGGGGAAATTACTTGACCTCACAAGGTTTCAGTGTCCTCATCTAAGAAAATGGATGTTATTCTCAGGGTTAAATCAAATAAGGTATGTCTAGTGCTTAGCAAGTGCCTAGCATAAAGTATCTGATAAATGATAGCAATTATGTCCTCAGCACCAAACACTTAAGCCCATGCCCAAATTTCCTCTATGTGTTTTCAAATGGAGAATTCATTCACAACCCACAGTCAGGAGCCAACCCAGCCTACCTACAATGCTTTCAACAACAAGTCTCACTCTCTTTCTCTTCCTCTGAGTGTCTCTCTTTCTCTCTTTTTTTTTTTTTATCGTTTTATTTATTTTTGAGACAGGGAGAGACAGAGCATGAACAGGGGAGGGTCAGAGAGAGGGAGACACAGAATCCGAAACAGGCTCCAGGCTCCGAGCTGTCAGCACAGAGCCCAACACGGGGCTTGAACTCACAGACCCGTGAGATCATGACCTGAGCCAAAGTCAGCCGCATAACCGACTGAGCCACCCAGGCGCCCCTCTCTTTCTCTTAATTTGATAAGCTGGAACCTTCTAAGGGAATCCATTCACTTAGGGAGTGGTTTGGGCTGGAAAATCTTAATCTTGAATTCTTATCTCTTTGCCACTTCCCACCCCCCAATCCTCCCACTAGATATTTAAACTCCTTGTAAACTTCACAGGATCGAGATGTATTGAGATCTGTAGGAGGTGTTGGAGGAAAAGGGGGGACTGGGATGTTAAAAATCAGGGCAACAAAAATACTTATGATGTCATTTACCCTGACTTCTGAACCACCGGCAGCAGCCTTTCAACTTGCCTGATGTTCCACCTTGCCTCTCCCAGCCTGTGTTATCACCTCCCACCAAATGTAGGCCTCAGAGGGTCTTCCATTAGAGCAATTCTCACTCCTTCCCCAACTCCCCACAGCCCTCTCTCCCTCCTTCTCTGACTTTTAGCGTAGTCAATTAAACCTGAACAACTGGTGGATGGAGGAAATATGCTGCATCTATGGAATGGTACAGCAGGGACCAGTTTCACTGTTAATTTAAAATGCTAGAATTAATTAGGTAGTGTAAATGAAGAATTTAATAAGCACTCTTTACAACCACAAGTTCTACTTTTATTAAACACTGCTACCAAATGAGGGCAAATATCTCTGTTCTCTTATATATTTCCTTGCCTCATTCCCAGAAGTTCCCTGCAAATAAAAAAAAATTTTTTTTGCCTGAAATTTAAAAAGTGCATAATTATAAATTTATGCCTGAATTATATTTCTGCTTTCAACCCATAAGCTTCTTCTTTAAGCTCAGATGCTACTGTCTCTGCTTGTGCTGGAGAGGGTGCTAAACAAACCAAAGTTGACAATTTTGGTTTTGTATACCAAATTAAAGGCTGTCTTCGAAGCTGTCACTCCTATTCAAATCTACTCGGTGAACTACCAAATTAGCATTCTTTCAGTAAAGGAATCTGCTTGTTTAAACATGTGTCTTTAGAAAACAAGGAACAACACCATGAATCAGTACTTTTAAAAAATCTCACTACAGTTCTAAGGGAAATCTTTTGAAAAGGTGATTAATAATATTCACTAATATAGCTGGCAGAGTCCCTATTTAGAAGGTAAGGCTACACCAAAAATACATTTTCTATACAGGAGTGGGAGGAAGAATCATATGCTTAACTGGTTTTAATTTTGTGTGAATTATCATCCTATTATATAAAGATTATTCAGGAATCTAAACATTGGCTGTCTGAGAGGACAGGCAATTCTGTTAAAGGATGGATGATACGGTGTTCTCAGATAAGATCATCAAAGCTCCGGTCCTATTTGGAGACCTTGATAAAATTTCTCTGTTCAGCCACTTTCCTTGTAACATACTATATGCCTCTGTAATAACAACATCTCCCATTTACTAAGAGACCACTATGCAATAGGCGTTACACTATCCAGTCTCTCACTTAATTCTCAAAATAAGCCCTTTGAGATAAATATTATTTTCCAATTTTATAGATGAGGAAATTAATTTTGGAGGGTTATGTGACTTTTATTTTCAACAGTTATTTTAGTTTTATGATCTTGCAAGGTACTTAATTTATATAGGAGACAAATTTACAAGTGAATTAGAAGAATTGGAGAACACACACAGCTATGTGCACACGTATACACTGGATTCTCAGACTTAAAACCAAGATGATGTATCTTCCTATTTTAATGACAGACTTTCCTTTTTCTTAATAGGCCAGTTGCTTGTCAATTAAACTGTCCAGAGAAAAGGAAACAAAAGTCAACACTCAAAAATGACAAATGCTCAGGTGGGCGGAATGATTTTAGGAATGGAGCATCAGAGATGAGCAGCTGCACTCTGTCATGACGTAGCCAGTAGATTTCTAAGAAAATATTCTCACTTCCAAAAAGATTACAGGGACACTTTACTCCAAAGAATTACAGTATCAGTGTCTGGCAAACATTAGGTCTTCAGCAAATGGCTGTTGATTAGAAAAACATCGGAAGCTATAAAATGTTCAAGTATTGAAATTGTAAGGGTATTGTGTTACTATTAAGTAAAAAGTCTCCGACTTCTCAAAGAGTATGCTCAAAACAAAACAAAACAAAACAAAACAAACAAAATACCTCAAATACAGATCTTCATTAAGCTTCTCCCTCCTACTGCAGAGTAGTTTTATTCCAGAATAATCTGCTATCCTTACAGCCTATTTCTCCCAGAGACAATGGGCAGTTGTGATCTCCATCCACAATGGCTCCCCCGCCCCATTAAAACACTGTCTCAGACACTGGACACACACAAGCCAAATGCTTGAGAGGAAAGGAATAGATAAAAACTAGCATGGAGTACAGGGAGGGTGGAGGGCAGAACTGAGAACTATAGAACAAAGGGAAAGGGTGGCTGATTGAGAATAAAAGGGGATCAAACCAAAGGGTTATTTCACAAAAGTAAAGCTTGAGGAAGCTCCAAAACCTCATCTGCTTCCAAGTCCTACCAATCTGCAGAATGGTTTTATGTAGTGTACACGCTTGCAGGAGCTTACGACTGTGTTCCCACGCCATCCCTGAAGGCAGGATACACGATGCAGACACTCAGATGCATTAACCATTCACCGTGCGTGTGCGTGTGTGTGTGTGTGTGTGTGCGCGTGCATTCCTGCTAAGGTCTGCACATTCAACGGAACAGATAGCTGCTGATCCTAAGCTTAGAATATTGAAGAAGACCATACCTGTAATTTTGTCTCTCACGAGTTTGCAGGATTCTATTTCACCAATGCTCCCAAAGAGACTCCTGAATTCCTCCTGGGTCATGTTCTGGGGTAAATAGTTGACTATGAGGTTGGTTTTGCTGTCATCTGTGGCTGCCCCTGTCTGCATGGGAGAAGGACAGTTTCTATTGTTGCTGGAGGGTCCATTGCTTGTATTGGATGTCGGGCCATTTGACACCTGTGGCTCCATGGTGCTAATTATCTAAATAAAAATAAAAATAATAAAAATAAACCTCCTGAAATCTCAAAGACACAAAGTCTCTTTCAAGATTTTATTTTATTTTGTACTTTGAAAAGAAAGGGAACAAGATAAAGCAAGATGGAGCAAAAGAGACTGGGTTGTGAACACATCCAATTTAGAAGCATGTTTTTAACCAAAATGTTAAACTCCCTTTGCTATTTTTAGGCCAGCCCATAGATTTTGAACACAGACTAGAATGCAATGGGAACGCTCCCATTATTTTGTTAATGAAAAGCTAATTCCTGTTTTCATTACACAATCACTCTCAGAAATGTATACTTAAGCCACACCAAATTATAATTAAAATGTAAAGTAATAATCATGATTAAAATTATAGTTCCATTAAAGCTGAAAAACTAAATATAGAGGTCTATGCTCACAAGATCAAACACAGTACCTGTTTATTAACTATCTTATAAAGTAAAATGACATTAAATTAAGTGGGGGCCATTCCATATCGGAAGGGTTTGGATTGTCACTGATGTTTAAGCACTGATCAAACTTCAGATTTCATCAACACACACCAAGGAGCTGCTAAGTCATCTGATGATTCTTCTCCCTAGCCGCTCCATTACTGTTTCTCCTGGACCTCTAATAAAATAAAGAACATAAAGGAAAAGGTCTCTCTGGGTCTCCACCTTAGGTCCAGCACAGCCTGAGGCTATCCTCTCACACTTTACTCAAAAAGGACTTTCTGTGGATTTAAATATTTAATTAAACAAAAATTTCCACAAATGAGTGAACTGTTCCAGGCAGCATGTATGGGAAAAAAGACAAATAAATCTTAGTCTCTAGCCTCAAGGAGATTACAGTCTATGGAAGACACAGACCGGCAAATGGCTCACAGTAGGACAATGGGCATGTAGTAGGGGAACAATTAGCCCTGCTTTATAGGATGTGATTGAGGAAAAGTACTGAGAAGATGAAGCAGGAATAAAGTTCTACGGAAAAAATGAATTTAAGCTCATGGAGCCTGGTTGTAAAGAGGCCCTATAAGGCATGACAAACATAGAGAATCATAAAACTGCAGAGCCAGAAGTCACTTAAGGAAATAAAATCTAGTAAAATCTAGTTCAAAACTCTCATGTTTGAGATGAATTCCAGAGACATCCAGTGAACGTGTCATCGCAAACTGGGGCAGAGCCTGGGCCTACAGTTTTCCTGGCCTCGAATGCAGCCCAGCAATCCCTCTTTTCCATTCTATCCTATCACCATCCCTTACTAGTCCTTCATGATAAGACTTCCATTGCCTCCGAAATTGATCAATTCTTTGGAAATGGAATCATGCTCTGCCTTTCACTAGCTGTGTGACTTTGAGTAAGGGACTTCAATTCTAGGAGCCTTAGTTTTCCTCATTTGTTTTTTTTTTTTTTTTTGTTGTTGTTGTTGTTTTTGTTTTAATTAAAAAAATTTTTTTTACATTTATTTATTTTTGAGAGACAGAGACAGAGCACAAGTGGGGGAGGGGCAGAGAGAGAAGGAGACACAGAATCCGATGCGGGGCTCAAACCCACAAACCGTGAGATCATGACCTGAGCTGAAGTCAGACGACCAAGTGACTGAGCCACCCAGGCACCCCTAGTTTTCCTCATTTGAAAATGGGAACACCTGCCTTGCGAGGTGGTGACATGATGTACAGAAACCACCTGAATAGTAGTGGGAATGTAATTCACATTCATTGATATTTATTTGTTTTTATTTTTTAAAAAGATTATATTTTTAAGTAATCTTCATACCCAATATTGGGCTCGAACTTAGAACCCCGAAATCAAGAGTTGCATGCTCTACTGACTGAGCTAGCCAGATGCTCCCATCATTGATATTTATTAAAGTCACTCTACCAATTGTCTGACATCACTTGTCTCACTTCTCACAAGAAGGCAATGAGGCATATTCTTATATTCTCCACATCTTGTAGACAAGGAAAGCAAGGCCTAGCAGATATCTGATAACTAGCAGCTTTCATTATCATCACCATTTGGCTATTGAGAGAATTTCTGGGGGATAAGCACTTTTATATCATACACATGTAGTAAAGTGTGCAAACCTTAAGGGTACAACTCAAAGAATGTTTACAAAGAGAACACAATTCGTACCTGAGTAGTCACCTTTCAGATCATGATATAGAACATGACTAGCATTCCAGAAGTCTTTCCTGTGTCCCCACCTCCATCATTCACACCTCCTGAAGGTAACTGACTTCTAATCCAGAGATTTGTTTTATCTGTTTTTGAACTTTAAATACATGGAATCACACAATATGTACCCTTTCATACATTATGTCTGGGTGTCATCCATGTCGTTAGATATAGTGGTAGGTTCTTCTTCTCCACTGCTGTAGAGAATTCCACTGTATAAAAATATTGGGGGCAACTGGGTGGCTCAGTCAGTTAAACATCCCACTCTGGTTAAGGTCATGATCTCACGGTTTGTGGGTTCGAGCCCTACAAAGGCTCTGTCAGTGCAGAGCCTGCTTGGGATCCACTGTCTCCCTTCTCTCTCTGCCTCTCTCTCTCTCTAAAATAAATAAACATGTAAAAAATTAGGGGCACCTGGGTGGCTCAGTCAGTTAAGCGTCTGACTTTGGCTCAGGTCATGATCTCACAGTTCGTGAGTTTGAGCCCCACGTCAGGCTCTGTGATGACAGCTCAGAGCCTGGAACCTACTTCAGATTCTGTGTCTGTCTCTCTCTGCCCCTCCCCCCCCCCTCAAAAATAAACATTAAAAAATTTTTTTTAAATCACATTTTGGGGTGCCTTGGTGGCTTAGCTGGTTAAGTGTCAGGTTTTGTCTCAGGTCATGACCTAATGGTTTGTAGTTCTGAACTCCATATCAGGCTCTGTGCTGACAGCTCAGAGCCTGGAGCCTGCTTTGGATACTGTGTCTCCTTCTCTCTATGCCCCTCCCCCACTCACACTCTGTCTCTCAAAAATAAATAAACATTAAAAATAATTTTTTTTAAATCACATTTTATTTATCTCTTCTACTGTTGATAAACATTTGGTTGTTTCTAGTTTTTAACTATTTTGATAACGCTGTTATGAGCATTATGTACTTGTCTTGTGGTTTACACACACACACACATTTCTGTTGGGAATATTTCTGGGAGTCTATTTTTGGGTCATAGAGTATACTTATGTTCTGCTGTAGTAGCCACTGCCAGTATCTTTTTTAAATGGCTGCACCAATTTACACTCCCACCAGCAGAGTATGAAAGTTCCAGTTGCTGCACACCCTTATCAATACTCGTTGAGACTTTCTTGGTTTGGTTTTATTTTTGCTTATTTTCTCATTGAAGCAGAGTGATAAAGTAAAAAAGGAATATGTTTTTAGTCAAGGCAACAGCTGATTTAAATTGTAGTTCCACCACCTGTTAGCTATGTGCTTTCAGGCAGGTTACATCAATACTCTGAGCCTCAGTTTCCTCTTTGTAAATTGGAATAAAGCCTCTCGTGTAGGTTTATCTTCAGAAAGAATGCCTGGAGGCATAATGACTAATATTCTGCATCATGCCCTATATAGGTGTTACTTTAATTCTTTCCTCTTCTGAATGATCATAAATCGGAAATGAAACCAAAAGAAAAAAAAGTCTCAAGAGGAGTCAGAGAAATAAGGCAGATGGAGCAAGGTGAGGAGCTTCTAAGATTCTTTATCATTATAAGTAACTTAAGTGGCTCCCCTTATCACATCATCAGAACTTTTTTCTTGGATTCAGGTCAACTGTGGGATTCTGGAAGGCTGGTTGAGACAGCAAGGAGAAAACGAAGAGTTTCTGAGAAGAATCTTATTATTTTAAATGTTTATTTATTTGAGAGAGAAAGAGAAAGAATGGAGGAGGGGCAGACAGAGGGGGGCATAGAGGACCCAAAGCAGGCTCCAAGCAGCAGAGAGCCTGATGCAGGGCTTGAACTCACAAACCATGAGATCATGACCTGAGTCGCAATCAAGAGTTGGAATACTTAATCCACCAAGCCACCCAGGCGCCCCATCTGAAGAATCTTAAATCAAACTCTTCTCAGCACTGATAGAAACTGTACCAACACAGCCTAGTCAGCTGCTCTGTCCAGGAAACAATGAGGGAGATGCGCCCAAGGGATGTGTACATGCTAATGGAGATGATGTCGTAGAGCATCATCACAACTCCTGGCTGGGAGGCAGGTTTCTGCTCTGCCAAACTGTTGGGCCTCCTGGGCCTGAGCCGTGTCTCCATTTGCTGTGTCGTCTCACTGCCTCACTAAGTGTCCAGGCAACAGACACAAGGAGCACTGCCAACTTGATAAGGAACTTAAAAGCAGAATTTATCTGGTTCAGAAGGCTGGGTTGGCAGAACCACAGAGCTACCCAGCTGCTACATTTTGACTTAATGGCAAAAGTGCTAGTCCCATGATCTATAGAACACCTTCCCTGCTGTCCATATTTGTCAAGTTACCCTTCTTTTTATTTCTTTTGATTTTTTTTAATGTGTATTTATTTTTGAGACAGAGAGAGACAGAGTGTGATTGGGGGAGGGGCAGAAAGAGAGGGAGACAGAATCTGAAGCAGGCTCCAGGCTCCTAGCTGTCAGCACAGAGCCCCGACACAGGGTTCGAATTCATGAACTGTGAGATCATGAACTGAGCCGATGTCAGACGCTTAACTGACTGAGCCACCCAGGTGCCCCTGTCAGGTTACTCTTCTTATGGCTCTCCCACAAACACCTAGAAAATATCCTGCACCGAGGCAGCCTTTTCGGCATGAATGATGGAGTATGAAGAAGAATGTAAATCATACCTAAGCATGTTGAGATGCTATGGGATCAAGACTGTTAAAGGTCACCTGACAGCCAGGTTCATCTTTTGTTCACTGGATGCTCGCCTCACAGACATGTGTGGTGAAAGCCAGCACTTGTCCATGTAAACATCTCACAGGTTTCCTTGCTCTAGAGAAGCCTAGGAAGCATCGAGTCTGCAGTAAAGTCATGTCAGTTCCCCAAATCTTCCCCTACATCTTATGTGCATTTCCTAAATTATGCTGACTCCTGGACTGGAGCCCCATCTGTAGATCAGACAACCTTAACTGGGCTCAAACTTTTGAAAAGGATCGATGAGATGCAATATTTGGTACTGAGCTACTTCAACCGACCAAACCTATAAATTAGGTCAAGTCATTCTTGGCTTATGGAGATGGAGCTCTCTTTGCTCTGCACACAAACTACAATTATCCTTTTGTGTATTCAGAAAGAACTGATGAAAATACACACAATCACACAGAGTTTGCTCAATAAAAAAGTACAATGCTAAAGCTGAGAAACACTTGTAAATGTTTAACACACATCACATAGTAAGCCCCTCACTCATCTTAATGATGCATCCCAGGATACAAGACAGGCTTAAAAAAAGGAATCACAAATGTAAAATGTCAGAATCAAATCCAACACACAAGTGAACCAAGAGGATTTTAAAACATTACTTGGAAAATAAGAGAAATTGCCAAGGTCTAAAGATATGGAACCCAAGAATATTAAACTGTAATATTTTAAGGTTATATGACGTCTTTAACGAGAGGACACCTGTAATCTCAACTTGGGGAACAGACCAGAGGTAAACGTATGTTAGCAGGAAGTATATCCTCCAATAAGTGCAGAGGCTGGCTTCACAAGATCAGAAGACTTCCTTCCCCAGGCTAAAGCCTTTGATATTCTAACAGCACAATTTTCATTGCAAATAAATATATCAGTTACTCAAGTGTGACTATGTATTTTCAGGAAACAGTCTGTGTGGGTCTCATGGCCAACTTTGCAGCTGACCAGGTTCCAAACCGTTTTTGCCCTCCTTCCCTCTTACGAATGGCAATTAAGAACAGAATTACAGTGAGCATCCAGGATAGAGCATTGAGGAGGTTCAGTTGACTTCAACTCTAATGGTTGTACAAAGCACTGCATTAAATCTTTTATGTTCCTGTGATATATTTTAAGAAACATTATACAGGCAGAAAATTTCAGGGATAAACTATTAGAGCAGTGCACAATAACACAGGCACTCAAATCCTGTCATTGTAAATGTCAATGATTTGAATGACTAATTATTCACACTCAACGCATTAACCTCACCCCTCCCACCACTTTTTTTTCAGAAAAATATACAACAAAAGCAAGAGGGAAGGCCTCAGACATGCAGCTGCTGGATCAGCACTCAGGGATATTTATCTCTGTGGAGGGAGGTAAGAAGCAGAGGCCAGGCTCAGCCTCATTCTTAAGGTGCTCCTGAAAAAAACAGCCCATCGTAGTGTCTCCATCGCCACAATCCTGGGTCCTTAGGCCCCATAGCCTTAATTACCTGCTCAATCCCATCTTTTATTTTGTTCCCCCAAAGGTATCTGCTTCACTGTTTCCTGGACTTGTCAGGTCAGATGCACATAAAAAATGGCGTTTATTTCCATTATGGCTAGATCTTAGAATGCTAGATGAACAGAGATGGAGCCCTGGAGTGCCAGGCACTGTGCTGGGCCCTGAGGATACAGAGACAACAAAGACAAAGAGATAGCCCTCATTGAGTTCCTGATGGAGATGCATGACAGATACCAGAGAACACTAAGGACCACAAAACCCAACCCCATAATGTTAACAATGAGGAAACCTAGGACCAGAAAGGGGAAATTACTTGCCCTGGGTGATACTGCTAGTTAGAGCAGGAAATGGGACTTAAGCCCAGGTCTACAGACTACCTCACTTGTGTACTCTTGTGACAATGCAGACATGGACATTTAGATGAGGGTTTATTTCTCCTTTTCTGGGAAGAGGGAGTAAGGTGGCCATATCATAAAAATGCCCTTGAACAGAGGTGTGGAGACATGTCTACCTCCATACTTTATTGAGTATAGCACTTTACAGTTTACAAAGAATGGTGACCTGAGCTCCATAGCTCAGAGAACACATCTGTTTTGTTTATTATAGCATCTCCTGCATGTATAACAGCACCTGATGATTCTAAGTTCTGGATAAAGGACTATTGAATGAATGAAAGTCCTTGCACGTTCAGTAGTTCACTAGATCCCTCAAACAACCCTGTAAAGTACAAGCCAAAAGGTATTAATGTCATCCCATTCTTAAATATAACAAAAGAGGGCAGAACACTTACTGAGTACCCACTATATGCCAGGCATACATTTAGATATTATTTCATATACAGATTGTAAGAGGCATTTGTTCAAGCAGGAGGGCTGAATCTTTGGCTGACATGAGCCCCCTTGAGAACCTGTTGAATGCCTTTTTCCATTCTCCCCAGAAAAATGTACACACACACACACACACACACCATTTTACGTACACTAAAGGCAATCCTTTGTCTCCAGATTGAAATCCTCCAGCTGATTCTAAGAATAGCAATACAATCAAAGTGCAAAAACTTCCCTTCCTTCCCAAATCTTTCTTTTCATGTAACTTCTTGTTCTCAGAATTCATGAATTCATTAACCAAACAAATATTTATTGCCAAAGGGTCTACATGTCAGAGGAGAGAGCAAGCATGTCTTATGGCCAGAAGGTCCTTTAAGTATATTAAACCGGACTATTGTAAAATTCTAAAAATGTACTTAAAGTCTCCTTTAATATTTCTTCCATCAGCTCATGGACTCCTCACAGTTCCTTCTGTCCTTCACTCTTCACAAGGCTTTCATCTGCTCAAATCTGGGGAAAGACTAGAGATATAGGGCTGGTCTTCCTCTTCACAACTAAGGACAGTTATTGTCCCGGGCACCAGAGAGCCACCTTGGAGGCCCTACCGCAGCTCCCTCACCAATCCTGTCTGCCATACTGTGGCCTTACTCCAATATTTTCCATAAAAATGCAGTCCCACAATAAACTGCTTGGTCTTGCATTTACATATCTTAACCCACTTTACACTCTCAGGATTTACTTCATGAGACACATAAAGGGTTATGACTTTATGTTACAGGAACCTGTGCTATGGTAAAACGCAAGACTGACATTCGTCATCCAAGAGCCCAGTGCAGCGCCCTTGTACTCCTATCACGGCAGTTCTCAACTTCTGGTTTTCTGGAGGAGGGGTGGTCTCAAGGCTCAATCTGGGCAAAAAGACCAAGAGAAAAGAAACTAAGAAGGTCACAGGAATATGGTGCTTCTTTTCCAAATACTCTCCCCTTTACTTTTAATGCCCTCTAAATGTCAGCATTCCCAGAAACTAGAAAGATGGAGTGTACTGATTGCAAACATGTCTCAGGTGTGTACATCTGAGACACATGCACACACGTATTTTATTCAATATTTTAATGAGTATTGAAAGGTGTTTTCTTTTACCATGTTGGAAGGACTTTTGAAAATTTATGTATAAAGGCTAACCCTTATGTAATAGAACAAGCGCTCCCGAGAGCATGAAGAATAATGTTTACCAAGGGCAGTCACTGAATCGAACCATTAAAGAAATAGATTTAAATTATTCATGAGAACAAAAATAAAAGTCCTAATTCTCTTTGTAGGCATTTCCCACTTAACCCTTATAAAATCCTGACACGCAGTATGTTAGACTCTGGTGGTGCAGCCCAGACTACTGCATCTCACCCGCCTTTCAAAAGCCTGAAAAACAAATCCCCAAAGTTAGAAAATTACACAGCAGGCTCTGTGTTCCTGAAGACAGATATTATTTTTAGGAATAATTCCTCACTTCTCTTCTTGCTCCTTTAAAGATACTAAAAATGTCCTTACAACCCCCAATTTCATATTTTTTAAAAGTTTTATCCATCAGCTCATAAAATCCACACTCTCCCCTCCTTCTCTTCAAGAGGCTTTAATTCACTCAAGTCCCTTCAGATTAATATTTTTTTCTAAATGCAATGCTTTCCTAGTTATGATTCAACTGGGAGGGAGACACATGTTATTAATGGGTTCCAAGAGCAGGGGCTGAGATTGATGATCTGATCACTCTAAAAGGGAACTTGGGAATATACTCACCCCGCACCCCCACGCCCCCCACCAAATTACAAGTGATGACTCACAAAAGACCCCTGGAGCAGAAGAATCTGGCTGAAGACTGCACTCATGTCCTTCAAAAACATTTGTACCAAGTTTCCCTAATTCTGCTGGAAGGTAACTAGAAAACTCTAGAAAAAATATTTAATTCCAACTGGGGAAAACATGCTGACAGTTTAATAGTACCTTTGGGTAGATGCACAAATAACCTGAAAGACCTATTTACTCTAGGAAGTTATGTGGTAATAAATTCTCAGCATATCCTTAAAACAAGTGCGTTCAAGTCAACACAAGTTTATTGAATGCTATTATAGACCAAGGCATTGTTCTAGGAATACAGACAACAAAACTAATTTGGTCCCTGCCTTTAGAGTGTTCAAGTTAGGAGGATGGAAAGGGAGGGCAGATAAACAAATAATTAACTAAAACCAGTTGTATATACCCCTTTCTTTAAGCAATTGCCTCCAGAGTTTCTCTAATGACTCTCCCTCCTTCCCAAAAAAGCACATACATGAGATATACACGGACAAGTTCTGATACTGTACTGACAGTCCTGTTTCCAGTCTAAATGCTTGCGTCCTAAACAAATGACTGTTTGTAACAAGGAGGTAAGCTTAAGGCATTACTCCTTTGAAACAGCATCTTCTTCACTGGAGAGGAATACTAGGCATGCCAAAAGTATTCTCAGTGGGGGTAGTCAGGGTTTTTAAAAACTCAGCAGTCGCTGGAGAGAACAAGAGGCATTAATACTTAAAATAGCAGGGCCAGCGTGGATATGAAAAGCATAATCAAAATTTAATTTCTCTTAGGCATTATTCTCAAATTCACAGAAATCCAAGTTTTTAATCTTCCTCCCCAGATACAGCACACACATTTCT
Organism: Prionailurus bengalensis; assembly: GCF_016509475.1. Classification (NCBI taxonomy): domain Eukaryota; kingdom Metazoa; phylum Chordata; class Mammalia; order Carnivora; family Felidae; genus Prionailurus; species Prionailurus bengalensis. The sequence goes on along the minus strand of NC_057345.1, from coordinate 40,113,361 downwards.
CCTCCTAAATAAATACTGGCCTCCTTTATATCTTACAGTGTTTCTTTAGGGCTTTAGTTTGGGCCTAAAATGATTTCCTGGTATGCCTGTCCTGGGGCAGTCCTAGTAAAACCCCTGGGTACTTGGTTTTGGCAGACTTTTACAGCAAACCTTCCAGAGCTGAGGGATGACCCGGCCATCCAGTTCATTATAAAGATGAGGAAACCTTTCTGTCACCACCCCTTGAACCCCCAATTCAGTGCTCTTTTCCAAAATAAAGATCATCTCAAACTTTCAATAAGCCTTCTTTGTTAAAGACATATTTGAAAAGCACAAATGTTTTCATTTCAATATAAATACAATTTCATGGCCAAGCTCTCGCTTTCTGCAAAAATATTAGATCTAATAAAAAAATCAACAGGAGGGGCACCTGGGTGGCTCAGTCGGTTAAGCGTCTGATGTCAGCTCAGCTTATGATCTCAGTTTGTGAGCTCAAGCCCCAGGTCAGGCTCTGTGCTGACAGCTCAGAGCCTGGAGCCTGCTTCAGATTCTGTGTGTCCTTCTCTCTCTGCCCCACCCCCCTTCTCATTTTCTCTCTCTCTCCCTCTCTTAAAAATAAACAAACACTAAAAAAAAACTTCAAAAAAAACCTTCAAAAATCAATTGGAAAACAATTCCTTTCCCATTCTACCCCTTAAGCTTCTAAACTCTGAATATTTAATGTGGACAAAATAACCAAAATGCCTCATAATTAGCTATGGGTACCTGTCGGGGCAGGAACCAGTTGTGATGGTAGACACGTCATCTTCATACAAAGAACATCAATGGATAATTTGTAAAATTGCTTCCAGAATTATCAAGTTGAGCTTCTTTTTTTTAAGTTTATTTATTTATTTTGAGAGAAACAAAGCCTGACTGTGCATGCGCTCATGTGCCTGCGCGAGTGGGGGAGGGGCAGGGAGGAAGAGAGGCAGAATCCCAAGCAGGCTCCACACTGTCCACTGGAGCCCTATTTGGGGCTTGAACTCATAAACCAACCATGAGATCATGACCTGAGCCCACCAAGAGTCAGACTCTTAACTGACTGGACCACCCAGGCACCCCAAGTTAAGCTTATCTTCTGATTAAATGCATAATCAATAGCCAGTGGTATAAATATTGTATACTTATAAAGTGCCTGGCTGGTGGCTCAGAGTGTAAGCAAACTCACCGGGATTCAGCTGAACGAAGCAATGTGTTATTCTCCATCTGTATCATAATCTGCAGCATGGGGTCACTCCTCCGCATTTGTGTTAATGCACACTCAGATTAAATTCTTCAGAAATACAAATAAAATTTTTTTTATTAAAATTTTTTTTTAATGTTTATTTATTTTTGAGACAGAGAGACAGAGCATGAACGGGGGAGGGGCAGAGAGAGAGGAAGACACAGAATCGGAAGCAGGCTCCAGGCTCTGAGCCATCAGCCCAGAGCCCAACGCGGGGCTCAAACTCACGGACCGCGAGATCATGACCTGAGCTGAAGTCGGACGCTTAACCGACTGAGCCACCCAGGTGCCCCTAAAATGTTTTTTTTTTATTGTGAAAATTTGTATTTGTTTTCTTAACAAACCTGGGTGGGAATGGGGAGGATAGTGAAGGGAAGTAGAGGGAGTCAGTATCTAGAAAATTCTATACAGGGCAACCTTCTCTTTGTTAAGAATTGTATAATGCCAATGGTTCTTCCAATTGTGCAATTCAAAGGAGAAAAGATTATTTGGGGGCATACTGAAGCTAAAGATACTAAGTGAAATAAACAGTTCTCAGCACCTCAGTGTATGTGTAAGTGGCCATGGTAAATTAGACCTGTGGACAATTCACACAGCCTCATGTTATATCTACATGTTCATTACTGAAAAAATCTTGAACGTCATTCTGATAGGGCAGTTTTAAATTTGAAAATTACTTTATCACATTTGAAATTTTATTTTTAATTTCTTCCTCTTCTGAATTTCTTTCTTTCTTCCCTTCCTTCTCTCTCCTTTTTTCCTTCTTTTTTTTAATAAGAAGGATTCATTAGAAAAAAAGACTTTTTGACCTGATAGGGGAACTTTTTTCCTCACACTACCTCAGAGAGTTATTTGGGACTACCATTCATCCTGGACACCCCCTGGGAAGGCAGATGGGTGTGAGTAAAATGGGACTCTAGCCTAACAGCGTTCCTAAGAATGCAGACCTAGGCTGGGAGAAGTGTATCTCTGAATTATTTGTGGACAGCTTGTTCACATAGAACATAGAAATTCAAGGTTTGCAACTGTCAAGCTTTAAGGTGCAGTGAAATAGTCTCATTCACATTGGTGGAAATGTAAACTGGCACAATCTTTCTGAACCTTACGTTCATATTCTTGGACCCAAGGATCCATTCTGAAGCTCACAAAAGCACTGTAAAATTCTAAAGACCAAAAGTATGCATGATAAAGTATATTATGAAAAGTGTATCTTAGAAGAGTGAAAAAATAGAAACAACCTAAGGGCCCAACAAGAGGGGATGACTAAGTAAGTTACTGTATAGTTTTACGACACAGTATTCTGCAGCTGTTAAAATTATGTTTATAATGGGTTTTATAACAGAAGAAAACATGTATGATAAATGTAGAAAAAAGTGAAATAAAAATTGATTGTCTTGATTACATAAAATGTACAATGTAGGAGGGAAAAGTAAAAATACTAACAATAAAGGGTGGGATTATAGGTGACTGTTACACTCGTCTCTATCTTTATTTTCCAAGTTTTTGTCTTACAATGAAAATACAGCACTTTTATAATCTGAAAGGAAGTTATTTTTAAAAATGAAAGAAAATGTCAAATCCTTCAAACCAGTTTGGAGTCACAGTATTAAAAATTATTCCATCTCCTTTCCAGAGCTGTCCTGCGGGATCTCTCCTTGGCCACACTCTGCTCCTACATTAGAGGACACATAGGAGCCCAAATGAATAAAAATCGCATTTCTTGAAACGGCCTGTGATTCAGTCTCTCCTTCACCTAAATCACTGTGTATTAGCAAGGTTACAATCTAAGTCTGCCTTATCGCCTGGCAGCAACCTTCAGGAGGACAGCAAGGAGAGAAGATGATTTATAAGAAAACCATTCCCTGGATCGGGGAGTGAAAAGTACTGATCCGTTCTAAAAGCTCCTGCTGACAAACTCTGATATTATGAACATTCTGCACTTGGACAAAAAGCTCCCACTTTTCTTAATTACATGGTCTGAGCAGGAGCCTGCTTTTAGGATCTGCCCAATCACACAACAGCCATTTATTTTCCCAACCGCAGCTGCCAAAATTTCCCTGATCTCTGTTCTGTGCTCCATCTTCAAGGACATCTTGTGAATGTATGACACTGTCAAGCAGCATTCCATGCCATGCTTTTTAAGCTTCTCTCTCTCTCTTTCCTGCATACAGAGATCTTCCTAATACATATGTATTAAAAATCTCACGAACAAAAAGCAAAGTGGAGAGGAATAAAAAATCACAAATACCACACATCAGAATGTTTGTCTACTTTAAGACAGATACTTTATTATGACAATGAACCATTAACACTCTTTGTCCTCTGTATGATTGGTTTCCTTTAGTTTTATGGACTCTGCATCTTATAATTCATTGTGTCTCCTCTTTGTAATACTGCTAGAAAAATGAGGGGCAAATTAGTAGCCCTCTGTGTTTAAGGAAAGAACACAGAATCTCCCTGCAAACTTTTGATTCTTGTTTTTAATGTTTGTTTTATTTTTGAGAGAGAGAGCAAGGGGCAGAAAGAGAGAGAGACAGAGGATCTAAAGCGGGCTCTGTGCTGACAGCAGAGACCCTGATGCGGGGCTTGAACTCATGAACCATGAGATCATGACCTGAGCTGAAGTCGGCTGCTTAACTGACTGAGCCACTCAGGGGCCCCTTGATTATTTTTCAACACAAACTTAACCTCTGAATTTATCTTGTTTTTTTTTTTTATTCTCTTAATTTTCCTTCACCTCAATTTCCTCATTGTTCTATTTTTTTAAAAAAGAAAAATAGATGTAGTTTTACATATTTTTATGATGTTGCCTTATAACAACAGAGAATTTTGGATTTGAATAAAGAACAAGTTAATATTTTTATCTTCACAAATCATCTTTTGTCTTTCAAAATATGCTTCTGAAATCTCACTAATTCATATAATTGGACAAAAGTCAAACTGGCATTTTAAAAATTCAGAAATGGTAAGACTTTTTAAAACACAGGATAAAGTTTCAAAATTGTTACCTTTATACTAAAATTTAAACTGCATTATATATAATTCTCAGATAAGACCCTTGTAGAACTAATTTAATAAGTCAAGAATAATTTGGATACATGTATATACACTAAGGTATTGAAGAGTTTACATCTTTGTTGTTTTTTTTTTTTTAATTTTTTTTCAACGTTTTTTATTTATTTTTGGGACAGAGAGAGACAGAGCATGAACGGGCGAGGGGCAGAGAGAGAGGGAGACACAGAATCAGAAACAGGCTCCAGGCTCCAAGCCATCAGCCCAGAGCCCGACGCGGGGCTCGAACTCACGGACCGCGAGATTGTGACCTGGCTAAAGTCGGACGCTTAACCGACTGCGCCACCCAGGCGCCCCGAAGAGTTTACATCTTTGAGTCAGGTAACCATGTCCTTTGAAATCACAAAGTAAATTTGCTTGGCAAACTGCTCCAATTCTTGATATATTCTTTTTATCCCAGAAATTTATCTTAAAAAAAACAAAACAATGAAAGGCTAACAATATTCAGAGTCAGCTGTTGTCAAATTAACAAATTTTAGGGCAAACTAAATTTTTTTTAATTATAGGCATACTTTAAAGCAAGTCAAAAGTTTTAAAAATTTTTTTTAATGTTTACTTATTTTTGAGAGAGAGAGAGAGACAGAGTGCAAGTCAAGGAGGGCAGAGAGAGAGGGACACAGAATCCGAAGCAGGCTCCAGGTTCTGAGTTGTCAGCACAGAGCCCGATGTGCGGCTGGAACTCACGAACAGTGAGATGACCTTAGCCGAAGTTGGGACGCTTAACCAACTGAGCCACCCAGGCGCCCCAGCAAGTCACAATTTAATAATGACAATATTGAACTTCATTTGAACAGCTCTTCCCCACAACTGAAGTTAGTTCTTAAAAGAAGAGGAAAGGCAGCACAAAGGAACAAAAGTCAAGCTAACTTCCTTAATGTCAATGAGTTCCTTCAATGGGCCAGAAGCCATTATGATAAATGCCTGAGATACAGGAGAGAAAGGGGTTTCCTGCCTGCAAGGAAATAAATAAATCAGTAAATAAGTAATTACTCTATAATGTCATAAATGTGGTAATGGAGAAGTATATACAAAGTGCCCAGCAAAGTCCCTGCTTGGAATATAGCAAAGGCCCAATAAATGGAGATCCTGTGATAACACTGATTAAAAAGTGCTTTGGGTTACACAGGAAAATGTTTAGGCAAGCAATTACCATGAACTTCTAATACTACCAACAGCGCATAATAAACAGTGATAGATGTAGTCAGGTAGGTTACTTCACTTAATTCTCCCACAACTGTGCAAAGTAGGTAACTGTCGTTCCCCCTACTTACAGTTGGGGAAACCAAGGCTTGAAGAAGTGAAGTCACTCTACATAAGATGAAGGAGAAGTGAGGCCTGAGGCAGTATCTGCTCTCACTCAGCCAGAACCACAACTTGAACTCAAGTGTGAAACCAAACTCTGTCCCTTCTGAAACCTCCAAGTCAGAGGAAAGAGCTCCTATTACCATAAAATGCAACCCCAATGGTCTTGGGAGAAAGTAAATGATCGAATCCAATTAAAAACCTACTGGGCTATATATCTACCATTAGTCATTAAAACTGTCAAATAAATGGATGCTAGAGGAAAATCTTAGTTCAAAATTCCACATGGTGTACAGGCAAGAGCATGAAGTTTGGAGTTTGTATTTGAAAACTGGCTCCAGCCTTGACCGTGGTTTAGACACTTAAGACTCTGAATTGCAATTTAAATTTACTCATCTGAAAAATACACATAATTCTATCTGCTTTGCAGGGTGGTTGTGAAGATGAAAAATAACAAATTTAAGGCATCTGGCTCAGAACTTGGCACACAGTAAGGACACAATACATGTTCATTCCCCTTGTCAAAATTGTAACATTCTAAAAACATATCCCCATTAAAATGAGGCAGTAAAGTTGACTAGAGCTAGTAACATTTATCCTTGGAATTTAATTTCTGAAATGGAAAAAAATACTTAAAAATGTTAGTACTCATCACCTATGTCAATAGCTATTTCCTTCATCTTCAAAATGTTTCACAAACATTAACTAATAAATTCTCACAATAATACCAGTAAGGAACATACAGAGCAAAGGGAAAAGGATTAAGTGAACTTTAAAAAGTGAGTAATGAAATCACCATTTTTAACATTTACAAACATAATTTCTGGTACACTTTGCCTTTTTAAAACACCCTCTACTGTGAGTGGCTTAAAGTTAGATACTTCAAATGTAATAAGTGCAGTCACTCAGGTTTCTGATTTCCCAAGAGGAAAACCCTCTTGTTTTCATGGGAAATTTCAGGAAATTGCCACAGTGCTCTCTGTGGAAGGATAGCAGAGGGCATTTCTGACTTTCCACATGGACCTGCTCAGGGTGGAAGCATAGAGGTTGTCTGTCCTTGGTGCACCCTCCACTTGGACTGCTCCTTCCTTCCTGTGGACCCCAAGGAGCAGCTACCTTGACCACATGCACTTCAGGAGAATTTTACAGGGCACTGTTGGAAAGGTGTGGTGGGAAGTGCAGAGATAACACAGAAAGTGTTATCTTCCTGCAGAAATGGAATGAAGCCTTACAAAGTCACTGGAAAGAATTCTTTAAATCACATGTTAGACTCAGGGGATTTTATAAGCACATTCACACCCAGCACCCCATTTCATCTTCATGAAGACCCTGAGAGATGAGTGGGCTTTGCCCCCCTCCCCTATCATTTGTATTTTACAGGTGAGCAAACCAGGGGCTAAGCAGCAAACAGAAAGCAGAGTGACTAGCCCTGGTTCCCAAGGTACAGAGCTGGGATCTGACCCCGGGTCTTCCTGTCACTGACTCTCATCTTCCTCCTTTACCCACCACAACCTCCATAAACCCTGGAAATCACCCTCCCAGCAACATTTTCTCCAGCCTGCAAGGACAAACTAGAACATGCTGTGGTCTCTCCTGTGCCACACTCTGCGCAGGCACTCCTGTTGGCCTGGAAAGCTGTCCTCTCCCACCACCAGGCCTAACAGACCTTCCCCAACACCCCATCTTTCCCCAGCTCCCACCTCTATCCTTTGTACATGCTTCCGTCATGGACATTTACTACACAGCCTCGAGACTCTCCATCTTCCTGTCTTTATCGCTGGACTGTGAGCTCCTTGAGGACAGGGGCTGTGTTTGATTCATTTGTAACCCCAGGGACCAGTGCAGAGCTCCAGGTTTTGTTGGCAGACTAAATGAATAAACAGGAGGCTCTCCAGGTGCTCACCTGCTCTCCATAGCTAAATCTGCTTTCCTTGCTCTGTTCCCCACCATTCCTCTCTCATCATAAACCTCTCTTGTATCTTTCTCAGCTCTTCAAAATCAATTTAAAAATAACAGCACTTTTGGGGCACCTGAGTGGCTTAGTGGGTTGAGCATCTGACTTTGGCTCAGGTCATGATCTCATGTCGTGAGTTCAAGCCCCACATCGGGCTCGCTGCTGTCAGCCCACAGCCCACTTCAGATCCTCTGTCCCCCTCTCTCTGCCCCTCCCTCTCTTGTGCTAACTCAAAAAAATAAATAAAAACATTAAAAAAAATAAGAGCACCTTTACCTTTTAAAGCTATATTGCACTTATCACGCTTGTCTTCCTCAACTTCTTTCAAACTGTCCCCAAAGACTGTATTTTTAAGGCCATTTTCTGGGGAAGGCCATCTTCATAGCCTCTTTTCCTTTACCATTCATTCATTCCAACTCAGACTGCCTCTGTTTCAGGCCTAAACTCATATTTTATTTTCACTTTGGGTCTAAATCTGGCTAAGGGCTACAGGTTAAGAGTCCCACAGAACACTTGCACCTAGGAGAGTTGCTACAAGTCACATAGGCAGAAGCCAAAGCCAATGGAGACTCAATACTTTGCTGTAACAACTATCAAAGCTAATGACTTGCGTGTTATTTAAAAAAAAAATGATTGAATAAACCATCATATAATTGCTTCTACTTCCATTCAATTCAAATCAATTTAAACACTTATCCAATATCTATCTATCTAATGGTTAGGAACACAGGCACCAGAGCCTGAATGCCTAAGTTCAGCTTTGTGATTTTGGGCATGTTACTTAACAATTCTGTGTCTTAAGTTTTCTCAGTGTTGACAGTGTTTATAGGAATGTGGCAAAGATTAAATGTATTATTATGATTAGATGACTGAGTTCCATGGCATTTGATCCCTGCCATTGAGGAATTTAGTCTTGTAAGGGATGGGGGATGGCAGTGGTTAATGGACAGATCTGTGAATAGACAGAATTCCAAAATGCAACAAGGCAGGTACCATAGTCTGCCTTCTGTGGTATGTATGTCTTTTCCATGTCTTTACATGTGTACTTCCTCTCCTCCCACTAAAATGCTTCTCCCACCACCATCTAAATAACTGGGCCATGTTGCAAAGTTCAGTTGAAGTCTGACTTCCTGACCCAGATGGCCTTGGCACCTCCTCTCTTTGCTTTGCTGTGGCATTCATACTCCACATTCGGTCACAGTCTACCTGCCTGTCTCCCCACTGACTGGGAGCTCCTGGAGAACAGGGCCTGAATTTTAGTTGACTTCTTGCTCCAGGCATGGAGTACACACGAAGAATCTGACCAAAGCCTGCTGAATGAATCAGTGATCAGCGGCAGGTGCAGGGTGCCAGGAGGGTTTAGAGGGAGAGAACACGGGAACATTGCACGAGACTTCCTTTTTTCCCAACCCACCAGGCTCTGCAGTGTGCTGAGAAAACCATAAGAGAAACTTGTGGTTCTATATTTTTAAATCCTTTCCTTAAGCCTTTTCTTCACTCTTCCTGTGCTGTTTATTTTAGATGAGTACAGGCATGAAGATCAAAACAAATGTGAACTAGTGGCTAAGGGGGGGCAAATAAATTTTGGGAGACTCACAATCGTAACATGCCACTAAACACAAGAAGAGGAAAATATTTAGGGCTTCACCCGGAGCTCTGCACAAAAGGTGCACTGCCAAATGTTCAGTTATTCTTCTACTCTTAAGAGTGTTTGATGCAGAATTTTGCTTTTTTTTTTAAAGTAATTTAAATCTACACATTGCAAATGAAAACAAAAGAGCTTTGGCAACAGAATAAACAGTATCTCTCCTTTTTTAATCTTAATATTTTAATCTAATTTTATGCAATAATATACACAATGGAGAGAGGAGATAAAAATACATAAAATATACATATCTATATTTTAAAACTAATGCTTTCTGGTTGCTTTCATCATGTAGGTTTATTTACAATTCCAGTTAATGCAGTAGTCTTGGCCTGAATACTTTTGACCTATGAAAATACATATTCAAAAGTAAGCATTTCAACTTAAAAACTTGACAGCAGAGTCAAGAACTGAACTCAGGATCTCACGCTCCAAAGCTCTTTTACCAAGCTCTTTTTATCTTCTGCTGGCATCCACGAGCCTTTCTTGGATGATATATCCTCAGTTTTGAGGTTATCTGTTCTCCTCTTTGAAGGTTATGCAATGGGAAGTAGCTTGCATATTTTAGTCTAAATCTCTCCCTATGAGCCCTACAAAAAGTGACTAATATCTAAAATACACACCATAGCACCCTAGGTGGATTGAACTATTTTTTAAAATAGTCCTTTATTAAATGCCTACTGTGTGCCAGGACCCGAACCAGGCACTTTACATATGCTAATAATCCTTTGACCAAGTCTTTGAGGGGTGCCTGGGTGGCTCAGTTGGTTGAGTGTCTGAATCTTGATTTCGGCTCAGGTCATAACCTCACAGATTGTGAGATCGAGCACCAAGTCAGGTTCTGCACTGACAGGGCTGAGTCTGCCTGGGATTTTCTCTCTTCCTCTCTCTCTGCCCCGCATCCACTTGCATGCACTCACTCTCTCGCTCTCTCTCAAAATAAGTAATTAAACTTTAAAAATAAAAAAATAAACCAGTCTTTGAAGTAGGTATTATTAACTGTATTTTATAGACAATGAAACTGAGGCTAGAACAAATTAGTGGCCTTACCAAGACCCCCCCACAGTTAAGTGGGAAAGGAAAAAAAAATCCTCAATTTCTCTGACTCCAAAGCCTATCCTCTTAACCACTAGATTACTTTTATGGAAATGAAGAATCTTATGATAATGACAATGATTATTGAACTTTTTGAATGATTGACCTAACCTTCTTTCTGACCTTCTTGGGATTTTTATCCCCATTTCATAGTCTCAACTATAGGGAAATAGAGTGGAGCTTCTCCCTCACAGACTGAAGACCTCTGGTCTTTTTATGAGTTCTCTATGTTGGGTTTTCCTGAGGCCCAGAAACCTCAAACCAATCTTTTAATTTCCTGCTACTCCAGGGATGACCACCCCAAACTGAATGCAGGTAGGGTATGCCTGTCACCCCAAGAGTCAGCAGCTAGTCAGAACAGGACAATGACTGCTCCAGCTTACAGCAGAAGCAAGACGCTGGCTGAACTGTTGTGGCCTCATTACACATTCACAAACAAATACTCATTAGTGCCACTCTCCAACCCATTATCTGACTGTATTTTTTAACTTACTATATTAGAGAGAACATGTGTGCACAGCAGAGGAGAGGGGCAGAGAGTGAGAAAGAGAGTGAGAGAGAGAGAGAGAGAGAGAGAGAGAGAGAAAATTTTAAGCAGGCTCTATGCTTATGACAGAGCCTGATGTGGGGCTCAATCCCATGGTCCTGGGATCATGACCTGAGACGAATTCAAGAGTCAGATGCTCAAGACTGAGTCACCCAGGCGCCCCTCATTGTATGTTTTAAATAGCATTTAATCACATGGAATTATAAAACATCACACAATCTATCTACTAATTCTACTTACTTACTTATTCTGTTGCCTGTCTTCCCCCTCTAAAATGAAAGCCCCATGAGGGCAAGGACTTGTCTTAGTTACTGCTGTATCTCTAGTACCTTGAACAGTGTCTGGCATATAGCAGGCATCCAACAAATATTTGAAGAATAGGACCCAAATTAATTTCACATGACAATAATAATGATGCTTATCATTAGCACTTTATATGCTAAGCACTGTTTACATTCTTTATTTTTATTGTTTTAAGTTCTTAAAGTACATTGGTCCATTAAATCCTCAAAATAACCCTAGTTTACAGATGAAGAAACTAAAACATTGGGGGGTGGGGGGCGGGATTAGTGATTTGCTGAAAGTCATAATTGATAAAGCCAGGATATGAACTCTGGCAATCTTCACTGAAGTCTCTATTAATAACCACTAGGCTAAATGTCTATCATCAGTCCCTTCCTTTTAAGAAGTGAATAATATAAAATAGGAGATAGAACATGGGCTCTGGAATCAAACAGACTAGGCTTGTAATTCCCAGTCTGATACTTCTTAGACATGTAACCTTGTAGAAGTAACAAAAACTATGTGGTGCTCTTTCTAAAAATGGGAATAAAAACACCTGCTTCAGGAGCACCTGGATGGCTTAGTCAGTTAAGTGATGGACTCTTGATTTCAGCTCAGGTCATGATCCCAGGCTTGTGGGATGAGCCCTGTTTGAGATTCTCTCTCTCTCTCTCTCTCTCTCTCTCTCTCTCTCTGCCCCTCTCTCCAGCATGCATGCTCTCTCTCTAAAATAAAATAATAAAAAATTTTTTAAAAGAAAAAAAAATACCTGCTTCCTAGAGTTATAAGGTTCAATGACATAACCTAAGTTTGTTCTGTTTGTAAAGCCTGACACATACACTATAAAAGGTCACTATTATTGTGATGTATCATTGTTAACCATGTGGTAGAGACCAAGGGACATAAAGAAGTCTGAAAGAAAGAAGAATTAATGAGGAAGTACAAGGTGAGTCACGGTAGTCAGGGAGTTTCACGTAAATAAGGCATCCTCAAGATCTTCAACCCAAAGTTACAGAACTACGGTTGGTGAGCAACAGCAGTGTCAAAATCAGTCTTCATGGCAGAGGGCTTTGGGTCCAACTTCCCTCTCACAGGCTAGAGGATAACGGCGCACCTGATGGCAACCCCTTTATGAACATATAACCAACATCCAACTCTATCATTCAGTTAACAATTCATTACCGAGCACTTACTAGGAAACAGGCACAGAGATAAACTCAGTCCTGATTGTTGAGGTGGCAGTGAAACAGGAAAGTCAACAACTGATAATGCACGGGGGAAGACCAATGACAGAAGGATGCTGGCAGTGCTCATGAGTCCCAGCATGAGTCACCTTTCCTAGGTGAGAAGTCACCTATTTGTCTCTTGAAGACAGGTGAAGAAAAGAAGAAGGATGTTTGACACCAAGGGATCTGTTTGAGCATAGGTACGGAAGAGCATGGTGAAGTTCCACAGTGGAGAATGAATGGAAGGCCGAGAGCTGCAGGATGGGAGTCTGGAAAGGAGGGTGGGGACAAGCCACAGAGGGTCTCATGGGTGTTGTGAAGGCAGCTGGGCTTGATCCTGAGCCACAAATCTCTAATGTAGCCATCTCTGAGATCACATCTCAACTGTGTGCCTGTAGCAAATACACTGGTTCCCCACAAAATACAAACAAAACAGGGGCACCTGGGCAGCTCAGTCGGTTGAGCATCTGACTTCGGCTCAGATCATGATCTCACCGTTGTTGGGTTCGAACCCTGCATCGGCTCTGTGCTGACAGTACGGAGCCTGGAACCTGCTTAGGATTCTGTGTCTCCCTCTCTCTCTGCCCCTCCCCTGCTCATGTTCTGTCTCTCTCTGTCTCTCAAAAATAAATAAAAATGTTAAAAAATTTTTTAAAATACAAACAAAACAGCACTAAGAAAAAGAAAGAAAACACTATTTTTTTTAGGTTCACTGCCATATTTTCTTCCTGAATAGATCATAGGCATTTTTAGCAGTAGGGGAATTTATCACCACCTCATGATACTGTTCCCCTTTTATACGGTGAAGTCACTTTAAACTCAACTCTGTTCAGCAAATGTTACTCTCCTTTCCCAGCACAGCACCTTGAGCAACTTAGTAAATATTTGCTGACCTGGGTTAGATTCATGAGTGACAACTGTATAAGGTAACCTTGCACCAATGGGTAAGCAGGGGCCCACGGGTAGTAGAAGATAAAAAGACGAATATCATGACAACCTTACCCTCAATGAACGTGAACCTCCAATGATGCAAAAGAGGCACATATGACAATAATATACACACCCCAAAGCAGAATGCAAGGGTGCATTCTTTCAGCAGTGGGCTTTGCAGGTGGTGGGGCTGAATCCCACTCTCATTGCACTTTTGCCAGATACTCAGAGGCTATGTGTCTATGCTAAATCCTCAGAGACCACTAAACAGTAAGTACTTAGCAAGGTTTTATTAAATGGACCTATTTAATCCTCACAACAACCCCAAGAAGTATAGATTATTTTACAAATGTGGAAACTGAGGCTCACAGAGGTAATGTGACTTGCTCAAGATATAAGGTTAGTATAGAAAGAATAACAATAACGACAATAATAATTATTGTTTTTCATTCTAAGGAAGCCCGCCTTCTATTTTCATTCTCTAAATGTTTCTGCCAATGGTTTCTCTTTTCATACTAAGATAGAGAAGGTTCTCTCTGCCTGAATGAAACTTGAAATTCATAATTTGAATTTTTTCTAAAAACATTTATTTACTTTTTGAGAGAGAGAAAGGGACAGAGAGAGAGAGAGAGAGAGAGAGAGAGAGAGAGAGAGAGAGAGAGAATCCCAAGCAGGCTCAGCATTGTCCACATAGAGCTTGACACAGGGCTCAATCCCACAACCATGAGATCATGACCTGAGCTAAAATCAATAGTTGGATGCTTAACTGCCTGAGCCACCCAGGTGCCCCCACAATTTGAATTCTTGAGCTCCGGTTGGCTTTTCTCTGTTGCAAGTTTTAGGAATTTCAAAGGGCATAGGTTGGTTTTAGGGCAGATGGATCTGCCACTTTCCAGGCAAGGACATTCTTGAGTCCAAAGGTTCTCCAATACTCTCCCACTCCCTTCCCAATCACCAGCTATTAATCCAATTTCAATTCAATTCAATAAATCTGGAATAATTACTATGTGGCAGGCACCTTTCTCAGTACTTCCAAAATTAAATACTTGGTACGGAAGTTTCTGTGGCTGCCCTCCTGTGATTAAATCACATCTCACCCACTTTCACGCACAGTAAAGCCTGAAGAGCAGAGAACAACTCGGGCTCCTGGCTGGCTCAGTCAGTTACGCATCCGACTTTGGCTCAGGTCACGATCTGGTGGTTTGTGGGTTTGAGCCCTGCGTAGGACTCTGTGCTGACAGCTAGGAGTTTGGCGCCTGGAGCCTGCTTCAGATTCCGTGTCTCCCTCTCTCTCTGCCCCTCCCCCGCTTGCGCTCTGTTTCTCTCTCTCTCTTTCTCAAAAACAAATAAACATAAAAAAAAGAGCGGGGACCAACTGACCCACCAATATTTGTAAAGAAGTACAGTGCTACCACAGAGTAGGCATCTTAATACATTTTCATGGAACTGAATAAAACGTTTAAATTTCACTCTAGAATCAGACACACCTGAGTTCAAATCAAATCTGGCCCAATCAATTACTGCCTGTGTAACCTTAATTTACCTTTCAAAATCTCCGTTAGTTCATCCATAAAATAGGAAAATTAACATTTACCTTTTAAGGTTGTTCTAAGGATTAAAAGGGATGGTGTGTAAGGCACAGTGCCTGACTCATAGTAAGAGCTCAAGAAATGAAAGCTAATCTCATTATTTCTAGTCTCACCTTTAGATCACCTCCACTACTTACTACTATCATTAGTATTATTACTTTGAAGGTTCAGCTAGGTGGCATGACCAAGGAATAAGATTTGCTAGTTAATAAATACTTTGATTAATAGAGAGCCGTAGCATATACCATGCAGATAGCATGAATTTTCGAAGACTAAAGATACAGTTTCACATTAAATGTAAAATAATCAGATGCCATGCTTCCTTTAATAATTTGGAAGATACTAGAGATCTTGCATTGCATAGCTCTGAAAAAAAAAAACGATGGATTTTGTTTGTTTGGAGAATGCGGAGCTCATGATCATCTAGAACAGTGTTTTTCAAGGGCCTGGGTGGTTCAGTCAGTTAAGTATCTGACTTTGGCTCAGGTCACGATCTCGCGGTCCATGAATTAGAGCTCTGCGTCAGGCTCTGTAATGACAGCTCAGAGCCTGGAGCCTGCTTTGAATTCTGTGTCTCCCTCTCTCTCTGCCCCTCCCCTACTCACGCTCTGTCTCTGTCTCTGTGTCTCTTAAAAATAAATAAACATTAAAAAAAGTAAAAAAAAAAAAAACAAAAAACAGAACAGTGTTTTTCAAAATTTACCGACCGGAATCCAACAAAGCAAAAAAAGTAAGAAACATACTGAACACACATCAACTTCACATCACAACTCAAAACATAGGCAACTGAAACAAAAGATTCATGAAATAATACTTACCCTTCCTAAGCACTAGCTACTGATGTTTTCTTTTCTATTTCATTTATTATTTTACTTAAAAAAATTCTGGTCAAAAGACCCAGTAAAATAACTGGAGGCAAAACTAAACCTAGTAGTTTACTAATACTGCTATTCTGTCTGTGAGGGTGTATCAAGGATATGGTTTAACTGATCCTCCCATCAAGATATGGATTCTATTTTACATATTAAGAAACTGAAGCTCTCAGCAAGATGAGGTGACTTGGACTAAGGTAGACTAAATGGCAGACCCAAGACTCACAAGTCTTCCAACTCTGTAGTTCAGGCTCTTTAAAAAAGGATAACTCAATTCAGTAAACATTTAAATTGAGTAGTTACTGTGTGCCCAACATCGAAATAAGAGAGCATTTGACATGATCTCTGCCCTCTAGGGCTCACAGACTACCAGGGAAGACAAGCATGCCTTGGTACATGCACTTGGAAGTCTGAAGCGGGTATATTCTATTCTGGGGGAAATAAGTTTTTTTCCCAAACTACCACTATCCTATCTCTGGCCACACATTTTCCCATGACATGAGCACTGGTACCTGCTGGTGAGAGAATGCAGAGTGCTCCTCTAACGGCACATTTCTTTACAATCTGAAATAAAGTTGGTATTTTTCCTCCTAGTGCTTTTTGGCACTGTAAGCCTAAAAGCAAGCCTCAACGTGACTTCACCAGTGTGCATCATCATCATCATCATCACATCACACTCTGACCAGAAGAGTGCTTTAATGTCAATTCTCTCTGAACGACCAATATCTAATTAAGAAGCATCTTTAGGGTGACTTCAACTTCTGAGAAATCATGACCCAATAAAGGCAAGTCTTCCCTGCAAAACAATCAGGAAACTAACAATCCTTTGAACATTCCAGAGCTACTGATTCAAATAAAGTTAAAACCAAGTCAAAACACCTTAACCTTCCTAAATGATAGCTTTTAACTATTTCTTTAACTTTACACATCCTATGCTGCATTTACACCAGACTACTTATTCCTTAAGCAAGTGCCCATCTCTGTGCCTTTACTTACATTCTTCTTTACACACAGAATTCTCCCTTTCCCTAGTTTCTCTGCCTATCCATCTTTCCTGGTTCCACCCAAATGACATTTCCTCCGTGAAGCCTGCCTCCTTCCTCCAACAACAACGAATGTCTCCTCTTCTGTATATTTTACCTTCTCTGCTGAGACATTCTTCACATTCTGCCTGTCACTGTCCTTACCCACTAGATTAGAATACGTTTTAAATACTATGACATTCCAGAAGGCACCTAGAATGTGATTTATATGCACAGACATGCCATTGTATTTGCTAATTCCACACTGAAAAACTTGATCTAGAAAAGGAATTGCTTCACTTGTTTTGTTTTTGTTTTTGATTTCCCCTAGAGACGTAAACTTTGGCTAAGCTGGATGTATTCCTAAATACTTTGGAGCTAAGACTTCTGATATTCTTAAGCATGTATCCTAAGGCAGGCAGCTAAGCTTTATTTTCTATAAAAAGGGGTTAATAACACATGCCCCAACTACATTAAGGAGATCAACCTGACACCATAGAGCAAAAATTATACAATGTTAAGTGAATATGAGAAATGATCTCCCTAGTCACAGATCCATTACAGAACTGTGCTGGGAATAGCTCAAGTTCTAGAAATACAAACTTGCTCCTCTGTTCTTAGAAAATTGACACAACGGTAGCTCGGGAAGAGTGCTGTTATGATTATAGCAACTGCAAGCCCTGTCTCCAAAATACACCAACTAGAGACCTGTTTAAGAGTTTTTATTAAAGCTCCTCTAAGCTAAAAGTCTTTTCTTCTTGCAGATAACCTTAAGCCAGTGGTGTAAAGCAAGAAGGAATTGAGACTCAAGTACTGGCTTAAATAGGGGTGAATTTTTAAATAATACAAACATTTAGCTAGCCAAGAGATCCTAAGAATATCCACCTGCCCCTCCCCTGTCTAGTCACCTGCTCAAATCATTCACCTGATCATCTCTTTTTGGTCCTTCATTAATACGTGTGAGATTTTTCTAGGCTAAACTGTACAGAAACCTCTTCTACCCTTCTCCATATTCAAGCCCCTTTCTTCCACTGGCGTATTTCTGCCCGAACACACACAATGTAAAAATCGACTAAATTCTTCCAGAGAGCTTGCATACCATATATGAGGCTGCTTACAAAATCCTTAGAAGAACTTGGTGAAACCTTGAAATAGATACACATGGAAAGAGAAAAATTCTATTGTCTGTTTCACAGTAAAGGGTCTTTTTTTATAAAAGCATAAGTCCTGGAAAATAGTGCTTGGGGGATCAGATCAATTTATAATCCTTCCCCTGATTTTAAGGATTAAATTGAAGGAAAGAAAATTACTCCCTTTCACATCCTTCCCATGACCATATAAACTGGAATCCAAAATCCATGACATTAAAATAGTGTTCTAAAGGTTACGTTTTCAGTTTAAGTCTCAAGCACCTTCAGGTACTACTTGTATTATTTCTTTGTCCTCACTTGTGACAGCAACAGGTCCCAATTTAAAGCAAGTTGTCAATTTTATTAAATGTGCCTGTTTATTCCCCCTTTCAGAGCCTTGGGAAAAAGGCACAAAGTTAGGCTCAGCTTAACACGAGTCCTGACACCACTACCTTTCCCAAGTGTGTGTGACCAACAGTTACATCAAGGCCTTCCTCTTTTCTCTTTCTTTCCTACAAATTGGAAGGTATTAAATTGAGGGCCAGCATTCTGCTCACATCTCCCACACCTCTTCAGTCAATGCAATCGCTTCTAGAACTGTTTGCACTGCCAAAGCCATCCATCATCCTGCCTCACCAAGCAGGAGAAAGAAAACTGATGGCGAGTTAGAAAAATCTCATTAAGCCACTTTTTGCCTCAACCTCTTCACCACTCCTTGAAAATCAGAACTTCAAAATTCAGTCTTTTGGGGAAACAAAAAGGACAGAAAGAAAAAGGTGATGTGGTGAAGAGGGAAAACATAGTTCCAAAATAAGTTGGTTTGGGCCAAATTCAAATAAGTCACAGGTTATAATAACATATTTTAGACAGCAGAGATGATATTGCATTAATGAGCTTCACTTTTTTTTCTGGTTTTTATCAGTTGACTTCTGAATTTCCTAACAGACTCATGAAATAATAATAATAAAAAGAACAGCACAAACTAAAATTAATTTTATGTTCACCTTTTTTCTCTTTTAACAACTAAATCCCAAGTTAATTCTAATTCCAAAGGAGACCGTGAATGTACCTTACAAAACCCTAGGAGAAACTTAATAAAGCCACACAATTCCAGGGAAGAACTGAGGGACTATCTGTGTTTAAAAATTACTGTGCCACCACCCCTGCCCCCTTCCTTGAGTTCTGGGGAGAGGATGGAGACTATGAGGGCATCATTCAATGTCACTTCTCCCCAGGACATCTGGCACGGGCAGACTGAAGGAGACTTAACATCCTCTAAGCACCTTTAATATTCAGGTGTATGACTGATGCCTTCACATACCATTTCTCATTTGATCCTCACAAAAACCCTGTGAGTCAGGCATTATCATCTGCATCTTAAAGATGAGGAAACTGAAGCTCAGAGGCTGAAGGACTTCATCCAAGATCACCCTTTTACTAATAGGGAAAGTCAGGATTCTAATCCAAATCCACCTGACTTTAAAGTCCTTTGCCCTTCCTGGTTTCTTAAGACAAAGGGCAATATTTCCAGATGGTTGCTTGTACAGGCACACCATGAAAGTCCTGTAAATCCACAGGCAGACTTGTGGCTCCGTGGCTTCTGAGCTGGCCCTGCCAATAAAGACATGGAGACAGTGGTATCTAGTAGAAACAAATCTAATTTTTCTACATGTGTACAAATCGATGTGGTATGTATTTAGCCTCATCTGCACATTGGCCCTCTGGGTCCTAATCACAATAACCAGGTTGATTTCAGGATTGGAACCTTTTCTACTACAGAGGCGATTAAAATATAATCAAGCTAGAAAGTTATCCTCCCCCAAAGCCACCTAAAACAGAACAACTCCAAAATAAAACCAATTTACATATTTTAGCCCAAATTAAAATGTAAAAGCTAAGGATTCCCTTTTAATATCCTGAATAATAAATGCACATTTATGTAAAGCTTCCTTTGGGGAATGGTTACTATGAGGACAACTTTCCCAATATTATTCATAAATATCACTTTTGTTTTGGTGTTACAGTAAGAATCTGGACTTGTGGGAATTGTACTGTCTGTACCCAGTGCATCAACAGAGATAATTAATATTGAAGACAAGTACAATATCCAGAATTTTAGATGTGTGGTTGGCTGCATTACAAAAAGTAACATAAGAAAGGATGAGTCAAATCTGGTCAAAATCACACATTACAGGGACTTAGTCGTTTACTCCATTTTAAGTGAGCACTCTCCTAATAAAAGTTTCATTAGTAAAGATTGCAAGTTCTCAGGCTTTCCATGACAGACTTTTAAATAGCACTTAGAGCTAAAGTTTATTAAAGCTGTATTTACTACTACTGCATCTTCAAAGGGGGCACTTGAAAAAAAAGTTCAATTCAGCCTATTATTTTTCATGTACAAATTAGAAAGGAAAACTCTGAAGGTTTAGACTGGCAGCTTAGGAAAACATAGGCTACTTCAGAAGCCATTATTGGCACATCCAGAGCACACTGGGGGTCATGGCTGTCTATCTATACATACCCCGCCACACACACACACACACACACACACACACACACACACCATGCAGTATTTAGTGTGTGTCACAAAGTTACTCTATGATTTCTGCTCTATGTGCAGACTTACAGTTTGCACAGGTACATGCCAAGAGGGCCACTATCTTCTCAGGTCCTCCCCAGAGGGTGACATGGGGAAAGGTACTCAAAGAGTCATCTCTGTTGGAAGAAAGGCATTCGTATTTCTGTAAAATTAACAGGCTCTAGCCAAGCTCCACAGTAGCTGACAGAGAGATGAGTTCCTCCCAAATGCCTAAACTTTACTTTTCCTGAAAGTAAACATCTACATATATGGAACCTTATAGACAAAAATGTCCAGAAGACCTTTTATTTCTTTCTAATTTTTTTTTAACATTTATTTATTTTTGAGAGACAGAGAGAGACACAGCACAAGCAGGGGAGGAGCAGAGAGAGGGGGAGACAAAGAATCCAAAACAGGCTCCAGGCTCCGAGCTGCCAGCACAGAGCCTGACACGGGGCTCGAACTCACGGACCGCGAGATCATGACCGGAGCAGAAGTCAGCCACTCAAGCAACTGAGCCACCCAGGTACCCCCCCCCCCCTTTTATATCTATCTTTTGGAGTCATGCCTAGGCTCTTACAAATACAAAAAGAAAAACATTTGTGTACTTGAATGTTCAAACAGATCTCTTCTCATAACTTGACACAAACCTCATTATGTAACTTCCAACTTTAAAATCCCTCACCACAACGTTAGCCCCAATCACAGGGACTTAGCCTCTTAGAAGTTTTTTGATCAGTGTCAGAAGAAAAAGAAAACGGTGAAGCTGAATTCCACCTTCCAAAGAAATACACATAGCAAGTCCTCAACAAACATATCTTCATCCAACAACAAATGATAGCTAACCTCTACTATGAACACAGTTGGGAAAACAACTTCAAGGGCTAGTTGCTACAAGACAGTAGATGACAGCAGGTAACTGATTCATACAACAAGCAGGAGTGGATTCAATGCCACAAAGTGCAGAGAGGGGGAAACCTCCACCCTGTAGTGTGTTTTTCAGAATTCGCCATCTTGGCTAGGATGGTTTCTCTGCTTCCTCGTATCCTGAAAATAGAACTAAACTTCTTATAGAAAAAATGTTTATGAATAACATTTTATAGCTTTAACATGAACAATTTAAAAATTAAACTCGAGTTTAAATGTTATTTTTCAAACCAGAGTCCAAGGTAAGTTATTTAAGAGATACCTATGACTTGTAATCTTTTTCCATTTAAAAAAAATCACATATGCTAGTTTTGCACTTTATTTTTTTTTGGTTAAAAATAAGGCTTTCCAAAAACAAAACAAAACAAAAAACAAAACCCAAGCACAACAATTACATTGACCTTATTTCTTCAACATTTTCACTGCTTCCTCAACAAAAATTATTTAAAGATTCCTTTATGGTGTTCAGCATTTCATGATCCTTATACAGAAAGATCCATATTGAGGGGAAAATATCTCTGGTATTAAATACAATGAGGAACTGAATAACGATCTTCCCCAAAGCAAAATGGTCAGTCCTAAAATGGTCAAGTAAAAGGCAAAAGCTTGGCGGTGGAGCGTGGGGAGAGAGAGAAAAGAGTAGAGAGAGTGACAGGGTTTAGGGGAGCCACCAGCAAATTAGGACTCTAACACTGCATAATTTATTTCTTAATGAATGTACAAGGAACAGCATAAATATTACCATTAAGCGGAGTGAACAGCCAAAGCAAGCTAGCTGGCTGATTGCTTTCTTATTTTTTATTCTTTTGTAACAATTCCATTTCCAAAGTGCTTGATTCCTAACACTGATGCTCCATAGCTATTGTGAGCACACTGCCTGAATACTTAATGAAGTAAACAACAAACAAAATGGCTCATCTTTGGTGCCCCTAGCTAGCATCCCAAACTGGATATAATTAAAGGTGTGAACAAGCAAGCAAGGAAGTAATGAACCTGCAAAGTCAAGGTTCTGAGAAATTATCGGGCATCCCGCACTGCACCAGTTCAAATTTATCACTCATTATCTCTTATATCGGCAAGTGCGGATCCACATGTTGGTACCTCTCTCCACTCTTGTCCTCCGGCCTTTTTTTTTCCTTTCCATTTCTAGATGAGTAATTTATGACAATTACTGCTTGTGACAATTCCCACCCACCCCCAGATCACCTTTCTTTTTACCTTTAAAAAGTCACTGACCTATAATGGCCCTCTATCCTTAAAATACACTGAGATTTTAAAAATAAAAGATGTTTCTAAAGCACACACATACACACACAAACTCAACAAAACAATGCACAAACTGCTAACACAGCCACCCTACCTCCTACTTGTTTTCACCAATGGTTAAAGATTAGGTTCAAATGTTCCCAAAGAAAAAACAACTCTCCTTCCACAAACATATACATTTTAATTTGAACCCAACCCCTTGATTGAAAGAGCAGCTTCTAGCTCACAAACACTGTTAGGGATTTGCACATTTATAGTTTCTCAAGTGGCAACTGAAGAAAGGTGTTTGGTTACGAATGGAAGTCTGCAGGGTCCGGATATATCTTTTTTGATTGAGTTTTATATTTCTTCTAATAAGAAAACTCTTGGAGTCTGTGAGGAGGAGAAGCCACTTCCTATGGGAAGCCAGCCCAGTTTGGTTTTCTTTCCATTTTTAGATGCACATATACTTGCAAGTATGTATACACATTTGGTAATACCAAATAAGGAAAACCTAAGACAGGTGCAGGATTCCAGAAACACACACACATGCTTACACAGATACACACACACACACATACACACACAGAGTCTCCCTCTGTCACATACACATAATTTCTACATATCTATCAAACGCATGGAAGAACGAACACTGGGCAATAAAAGGTTGACTTCACTTTCAAAAGGAGAATTGGCCAATTCTGTGCAACATGGTCCATCTACTGGAAGATGGTAAGATAAAAGCTTGAGAATGTTTATGTCCCTTCATACCCCCCAAATTCCCAATGACATTGGGAAAAAATACTGCATTGCAGCATTTGCCAGCGCACACTCATGTGTCTAGCATCCGCTGGCCAGCTCACCAACAAATGTACATATTAAGTGTCCAGACATATAAATTAAGTGCCTGGTGGCCACAGATCATTGGAACTGATGAAGAAATTTGTCAAGGCCAAAGTACTTCTGTTCACATACAATGACCTCTATCAAGACCGCCATTCCTTATTTGTGGTACACACAATTTGTTTCAGTTTTCTTTTTTCTTTTTTAAATTAAAATAAGGCATTAGGATGCCAAGGGCTAATTGAAGCAGCGTATATCCTCATGGAAGGAATAGTATTTGGTCTACATATAGGAAAAGATTCCACCCACGATAAGGAAATAAGTGCAAAGGGAAGAAATCAAACCAAAGAAAGGACTTGCCCTGAGGGAAACCCTTTCATTGTTCATGGTAATTCTTGAGAAAAACACCTTGATTTACCCACAAATTCTTCTAGAGACCCTGAATACACACACAAAGCACTATTCAGGCAATGATTTCTAGATTTGAAATGTCAAATAGATTATCCCCAACAGAAATGCTAAGTTTAGAATACCTGAAGTCTATCACGTCTCAGACCCTTTTTCAAGACTGAGTTAAGAACTAAAATGCAAACACGTAGCTCATTTTCTTTCTCTTTCTTTAAAAAAATATTCGATCATTATTAGCTCATAACAATCTGGCCTTCCCCTCACAACAAAATCCTTGAGTGTTCAAAGGACCAAGGAAGAGCTATCGGGAGAGAAAAAAGTTTGAAGGCTTTGGAAAACTATCAAACAGAAGCAAGCTCATCTATATCTGGCCAGGAGGACGACTTGAATGAATGGCAGTTAGAAATGAGTGGAACTGAGATTACAAAAATGAGTGCTCAAGTTGTCTGTTAGGCTTTTTTTCTGAGATATTAAAATTATCTTGTAAGTCAATGATTCTCAAAGCAGTTTCTCAGCTACTTCCCTATCTATGTTCATTCTATCCTTTTAAAAATTTGAATATTAAATGATTTAGCCAATATGTTACAATGAGGTATACAGAAATTCTGACCATTAAGCCTGGGATGTAGTCAGGCTATATATTTTTTGCAGAAATATATCTGATCAGATTTTCATTTCTCAATAAATGCACTCTTAGCCTAGTGCTTCCATAAAGGCACACCTCGTGCAGGTAGTAGGCATTAATGTTTTTAAGACAAAGAAGCAAGAAAGGTCAGCAGTGGAACCACGTGTCTTTTTTACAACCCAAGACAAAGTGCTAGTTCTATGGAAATGGTTTTGCCCTAAGGAAAATATGCTAGAAATTCCTCAGAAAAAAATATGTTAGAGATAATAAAAAAAAACCTATTCTAATTTTTAAGAGAGACATATGCTCAAGACAGAGAGCAAAGGTTCAAGTATATGACATATGACAAAAATAAGTTTATTTATTTTTACTTCAAGAGTCAAAACAAATAAAAAAAATCCCCCAATAAGAAGACAAAACAAAAAGAAGCATCTTGCAAGGTAAAAAGAATGGGCGGGGGGTGGGGGTGGGGGTGAGTGCAGAGATTTGCAATGGAGAGAGTAAAAATTAAGAGCACTTTCAGTAAAGCCAATTACATTTCCGAACCTTTTAACGTATTTCAGTATTTTTTAATCTCTCATTTTTGGGCTTAATATTAGCTACCTGATCGTGTATCTAATTTGGAAGAAACCAGAACAGATGATGGTTTTTATGCGACCTCCTGTTTGCCTAAGCACTATACCTTTCAGTCCTTCTGGTACCCACCATCATGAGAAAAAGAGACTACTAGTAAAGCACACTCAGAGGAAAAGGGAGAGATGCCTGTCACCCAGGGCACGCACGGGTCCTAGACGTTCAGAGACTCTAAAAAAAAAAAAATCAGCTTTTCGCTCAGTTATGCCAAGACTAGACCCAGGACCAAATGCACTGCAGTGGTTGCAAGGGTACACCTGATGGACCTTGTGGTTGGAGGTATGGAGAGGTAAACGAAGCAAGAGGCTAGAATGCAGCTTTTCATTGATTATTTTTAAAAGTAATTTCTACTCGGGATATAAAATGAAAGATACAATGAACTCCCTGGAATTGTAGTATCAACATCTGATTTAGTAAAAACACCAAAATCAGCTAGCACAAAATCATTGCTTTAGGGTAGATCTATACTACCTATATTTCTCCAATGGATATTTGCTGGAAATTTCTAAGAAATCATTTGCAGAACCTATCAGCTGTGGGAGTTCACTATTATGCTTCCGTCAACTTCATTCAATATAATTTACATTTTTTTCAAATGGCCTCACAGGATTCCTTGCGATTTTTCGCACGTACAATTTCACAGCAGGGGAAAGGGGTAAAGAGAGAGAGAGGAAAAAAAAAAAGCAAGATTCCCTTCCCTCCCTTCCCCCCTCCTCTTCTTCTTCTCTCTCCCTCTCTATTTTTTAAACCAAAAAAAAAAACAGGAGAGACAGAACAGATGCTTAAAAATAGATTTCTAAAAATCACTGTAAACCAGAGTTAGAAATGTAATTAACACCTATTTATAAAGAATAATTAAAGTTGGGCCGGCCACAAAGAACAGCAAAGATAATCGAGGTCCTGTCCTCCCCCCCTTTTTTACACTGTTTGCAGTGTGTTCTCATGATAGCCACCTGCTCCCTACTCGGCTTTTCCTCTGTTCGTTTCCCCGGCAACCTTTCATTGGGTTTTCCTCCCAGCTATCGCTTTCAGTTGGGCTGCTCGGTCTAATCTTATTTGTTTTACACCCATCAAAACAAGCAGCCAGACAAAGGCAATCCTCTAAGAATGGGAAAAAGACCACAGCTTTGTTATAACATCTATGCAGAGCAAAAAGTCCTCCCCAGGCTTTTCTAGCAAAAAATAAGTGAGATAGATATGAATTTACAGCCTCCCCACATACCCGGCTTTGAAACCCTGTGAAAGCTATTGCTGGTGAAATTCAAAGTCAAAGTGGGCACTCGTGGCATTTGATTGTGCCATTTTGTGCCATATCTTCAGGGTCAACATCAGGCGACAGGAGTGGCACTCAAGGAGTTTCCCTGCTTCTTTTTTTCCCGAAAAAGATGATGCTAAAAATAGATTTACTACTTTGGCAGAATGGTTTTCCACTTCCCTTTCCACATCCAAAAGTCCTGCTTCACAATTGCATCTGCTGGTACTGAACCTCACCTCCTCCACCCCTCGTACCCAGCCTTCCCCATCACTCCTAGCAGGAGACTGAAAAAGAAATGTGCCTTTAACTTTAACAGTCATGTAATTCTGTTGAAAGCTCACAGAGGCGGTGGACACGCCAGCCAACAGCTACGGTGACATTGTGATTGTCAAAAAAGACACCAGCCTCGCTTGGCTAAATGTGTGTTCGATGGAAGAGGCAGTGTGTGTGCCTTGTGTGCATGCAGTGCCATTACACTTGGAGATGGATGCTGGGTTTCAGAAAAGAGAAATACTAATAAACACACACACAGACACACACACAATCTGCACAGTGATTTACGATGCACAGTCCATCATCCTTACACACACACACACACACACACACACACACGCACACACACGCACACACACGGCTGGAATCTCCAAGCTGCCTTCCTCTGAATTTTCACTTACCATCTTCAAGCCATTCCACTCCATCTGTGATCAGAAGAAGATGGACCCTCACACAGTGTGTCAAAAGCGGAAAGGAACGTTATGTAAAAGCTGACATTCCTTCTTACAGAGCTGCTGCCCAGAGAAGGAAGCAACAACTCAACACGCCAGGCACCGCTACACATACAAGCCGCCTCCTCTTTTTTATGAGGTCATGACAGGAAACTCTTTGAAATACAAGATGCAGCATTTACTGAAGCCCAAATAAATCACTCTCTTTGCCGTTTTGACTGCGCAGTCCCCCGAAACACAACTGCCCATCTCAACGTTCAGTATCCAGGAACTGCCTCTCAGCTTTAAATTTCCAGCACGGAAATGGAGATTCCTAACCCCGCTACATCCCCTCCAGCCCCACAAAACCCAGGCACATAGACAAACCCCCTCTCCCTCACAAAAAAACACAGAACAAAACCCTTTTTTTTTGTCAATATGGTCTCATGTAATATAATCTCTTTCAAAAAATCAGCAATTATTTTGGCCCACCTCCCCTCTACATCACCCCCCTCCTTTATGTTGAAGGGAAAATTGACAATGACCTGTTAAAAATGACAATCTATTTCCCCACTGCTTTTCAATAAAAGGACCTACCGGCACTCTCTACACAAAAGAGATAGTAAATGTAGGAACCAAACAGCAGCAGAGAACTAAACTCTTGTGCAAGCATAAGACTGGTCAAGGTGTAGATGTTTTTCTTCCCTCCAGCAACACAAACAACAGATTATAAATCTAGTCATACCTACCATAACCATTCTTATTGGCAAATATTGGGTCTCGCAGAGCTTCGACTCTTCTCTTAAAATTTGCAAAGGTTTCAGAATGTATTTTTTAAATGACTACTATTGTTATATATATTTAAAGATCCACAAAACACAGTGTGGATGATTGTAAAGTAAATCAATTATTTGGGGGAGGGGATGGGGGGAGAGAAAGAAAAAAAAAGAAAGAAAAGGAGCAGTGAGCTGAAACCCCCGATTCTAGGATGTAGATAAGAACAACTGAACAGAGCCTTGCTGAAATTGGCTCGAAGCTTCCCCTTTTTACATCCATTTATGGGACCATCTGTCAGCCGAAGCCAGGATCTGATTGGCTGGGGAAAGGAAGGGAGGCGTTGCAACATCAGGTGCTATTTAAATTAGCTACTGCCAGATTGACGATGTTAATGATTTGGTGACCTCTACAACAACAGAGACCAGATTTCTGAACTGCTTCTTGTGTCTGGTAATTAAGGCCAGGCAGAAGCAACAACAGCCATACTTGTATTTTTACCTTTTCTCTCCTCCCAGCTCAAAAGTACTGTAACAACTGCAGGTCACCCGCCGCTTGCAAACCTTAATAGTGGGAGTGTCCTCCCTTTCCCCTGTCCTGAGGGCTGCACCATCAAACCCCTCTGACAGAGGGCTTTTCCAGTATGGAATATTTTCAACCACCTTATCTTTCTGGACAGTTGCTTTCTAGTGAAATGCATATTTAATGATCTGCCTCTAGGCTTAAAGATACAACAAAAGCACTTTAATGTGCTAATACATCCACGTTTTAACTTTATTATTTCCTAATATTGCTGATTTTCAGTAAGTAATGCTCCTTGTGCAGCTAACATGGCCAGGGTTTCAAGAGAAGGCAAGTTTGAGACTGTGCTTGTTCTGTGAACTGGGTTCATACAAGTTTGCTTCAGAAAACTACTTCCTAATAAAAAAAAGAAAAAAAGCTGGGGGGGGGGGAGGGGGAAAGCTGTCAGCCTCTACCTTTCTGCCTTCTGTCTGAGCTTTTCAAAACAGAGAATGATGAATGATTTATTTAAATGAATATATTTCTCAACTTGGATAGAGGCATGATCTGAATTTTTAAAAATCCACTAAAACACATCTTCTCTGCTTTCACTACTGCTATAGAGAATGGTAAAGCATGCTTTTGACAACAGCATCATTTCATAACCGGTGCAGAGGGCTCATCTTGCTTAACTGAACACGTGATTTTGCTTCTCTCCTTCAAAAGATGTCTTTTATCTTTGGCCCCTTGAAAGACTTGCAAAGAGCTATTTAGCAAGTGTGTGGTGATATATACAGTTTGTCTGCCCATGCTACACATGTCATAACCTCTGCGACGCCAGTCTTCCAATAGGATAGTAATTTGTTCTGGTTTGGGTTTTAAAATGGCTTACCTGAAGAGTTTCTGCTTTACTTCTATCCAAAAGGCTAAATTACTGCTATTTATTTAATTCACAATTTAGTCAATTTGTTCCTCAATGAATACACAGAGGTAACAAGTATTACTAAGGAAATAATTCAACATTATTTTAAATCTTTGGCTGTAGTTGACAGCAAGACGGGACTGGGCAGAATAGAAATAGAGGCCGAAAATCATGCTACACTCTGGGCTTCAAAGTCCAAGAAAAGACAGGCCCATGAAAAATTGTTAGAAAAGAAAATGACCTTTATATTAAAAAAAATTAAAACTGTTTTTTTCCCAGCTACTATTTCATGAACACACACACACACACACACACACACACACACAAATGCACATATTCACACTTTTAAAAATACAGATACACCACAAAACGGTATGTGCTGGGTACACTCTATGATACATTCAGCTGTTCGAAATAAAAATACATGAAAGAGAAAAGTAGAAATGTTAAAATGGTAACAATAGTTATGGTGAAACAATACTGGTCTAAGTAAACTTTTAAAATAATTTCTCCAGCAAATATACAGAGTCCCACAAGTCACAACAGTACTATAGTATCTGTTGAACTGTGTTCTAGGGACGAATTCATAGGTTAAGTGTTCTAAAGAGCTCAACATACAGATACAGGGAAGGTACAGGTGCCCCAAATCAACAACAGAAACTCTGAATGCAATCCTATCAATATCAAAATATTGTGAAAAGAAAACCATGAACACAATGCTGAAAAACACAAATGAAAACAGCTCTGCTCCAGAACAAAATCTTTACTTTGTATCTCTCTGGAGGTTATAAGAGTCAGAATGTCTTAAAAGCATTCTCTCCCTTCCTTACTAATCTCAGCACACTTAGGTATCAATCAACAGTAGGTATATCAAAAGATGTTCTGGCCACTTTTCTGAAACAGGAACTGTATATTACAGTATAAATAATTAGCTGGTTGTGCTAGGCTAAAAAAATCCATGCACTTTGTATATTGATTACTTCTCCAAAAAACCTCCACTCTAAAGTCTTTCAACGGAATCCTCAAACAAATGCACAAATGTCCTCAGAGGCCTTTTCTCTAAAGACAAAGGCAGAATCCTATTGTTGGGAAAAGTCAACCTTATTATTGCATTTCCAATAGTACCATTCATCTTTCAGAGTGAGGGGCTGACCGCTCCATCAGTGGTGTGACATTTGTAAAGCAACAGATTCTCAATATATTATCTCAAGAATCAGGCAGGCGAGTCTCCCAGTCATGCATGATTTTTTTTTCTGCCACAATCCTCCACCACCACAGAAAGAAACTTGTCTCACTCAGGCAGCTAAGGCAACCTAAAAATGATATCCCAGAGCTGTGGGGCTGCCAGTGCCGCTGTATCCCTCTTACCATAAATGAGCAGTTTCTTGACTCATTAATAACAATTTCCCTTAAAAGAAGTAATCTCATATCAGTCAGCCCCTTGCCACCATGCACACATCCCAAAGGTTGCAGATATGTCAGCATCAGTCGCCGGCAGCCAGCTTTCCCACACAGAGTCCAGATGGACTGTACCAGAAGCCAATTCAGCGTTAATAACTACCTACTCCGCGCAGTGGAGAAGCCTTACGTGGCACAATGGGCTAGGAAACAGCAGCCGGCTGAAACTGCAAATAAAAAAGACAAACCAAATTCTCCAAAAGCACCAAAAGGAAGGAACAGAAAGGGAAGCGTGAATTGTATTCCTTGACTTCCATGAGAAGAAAAAAAAAAAAGAGAGAGAAAAAGAAAAAAGAGGAAAAAAAAAAAAAGAAAAAGAATCCTTCATAAACATAGGGGGAAAAAAATGAAGGGGGGGGGGGAGGGAAACAGATGCTGCCCAGAAAAAAAGTGACAAAATATTACCTCATTATTTAACAAAGCAGCATTAAGCGTCCTGCTGATTTCAAACATCTTGCCACAGATTTTGTTTTAAGAGAAACAGATAGAATCCTTTGCAAAGCACTCCGTCTGCAAAGGGTTCTTCAATTTTCTTGCGCGCCACGGAACAGTCAATATATTATTTCCCTAGAGTTCGCACATTAAAACCTCTAGTCAGTGAGCTGAATTTTCCCCTTATCTCACACACAGTAGACTCCTGTTATATGTACTGCTCTCTTTGCAAGAGCAGCCTGCCCCAAACATGGCTGGTGTTTAAACTACTCTTTAAAGTAACAGTTCACTATATAACCACCAGGTGGGTAGAGTGCACAGATTCAAATGAACCATCTTAAAGGATCGTGGTGTTCCCCCCCACCCCCGCCCCCGCCTTTTAGGTGTACAGTGTGACATGATAGGCATCGTGTCTTGTATCTCTCTGTATCTTGTCAAAATAAACAAATAAAATTCCTTCTCCTGACTTATAGGGAGGAAACAAAACACCATCACCAATTCTAATAAGAACTGTGAAGAATGAAACACAAACACGCTTTGTTTCATTCAGCAAAGGATGAACAAGGAAAATGCAATCAACACAGAGCAGGGCCGTGGGGGAGGGACCAAAAACTCCCTGGAAATATTTTCCTTTAGCAAAAAGAGAAGAATATTGACTCACGTGATAAAAACCCATCAAAAGTGAGCATATGGATGAATCACATATAAGATGGAGGAAAGAGTTTAAGGGTTGTACAACTTTTCTTCTGAGTAAAGCATGAGGTTATTTGATAGGGTCTTTTATGATAGGAAATAACTGAAAGCTTAAACATAAAGACACTGGAAAAAAAAACAGAAACAAAATCTTAAGCATCTCTTTTAAAAATACAATTATACCAATAGCTATAAATGACCACAAGAGCAAATGAATCATATCTCTCCTCAGTCCTATTCTTTTTCCCTAAGATCCACCTCAACGTGGAACATTTCTGTCCTGTGTTATTTTGGATGTATAGCTAACTTGGTGTCTCCTTTGTACAATTCTATTCCAATTAATTTGCTCCTCTGCCAGGAATAAATAGAATGTCCCAAGCTGAAAGCCCCAAGTGATGGAGGGTGGATGTTCAAAGATAAAGAATCACCTGGACATAAATAAATCTCATCCCTTATATTGTTATATGGCCTGATTTAAAGGAGGATATTATTAAAGAGCATGCATGCACTATTTTACGTTCTCTCGTATCTAAAAGAGAAACCAACACACACAGATACCTGGAATTTTGTTTTCTTGGCTGGACAAAATTAATGCCCTAGAACTTACACATCCTCTTGCAAACACAAATGTCGATACTAGTATTTTTCCAGCCCATCCAGGCAATATTTAGCCACATACAATAGTGACTGTCTCCTTCATGTTTAAGTCTAGGCTGCCTCGCTTAATACCATTTAACCTCCTCGCATATATTAAGTTTCAAGTGACAATTTTTAACTGGGGAATGAGAAGGAGTTGCTCTCATCAAATTCTGGTTGTATGAAATAAGCTAATTTGTACACTCACCATATGTCTTAAACACTAATTAAAAAATGTCACTTTCTTCAAACATTAAAATGTAATCAGCCTAGTAAATAAAATATTCCCGAGTTTTCTTGCCTTGGTGATAATTTAAAGAGTGTTTATCTCAAGGTAACCTCTCTATTTTGATTACCAGGAAAGGCTTTTGATTTGAAAAAAGAAAAAGGGAGATATTGGGGGCTTGGGGAGTGAGAAGAGTAAACCACAACTGTACGTAGTTACACAAAGGAAAATAAGATGAAGCGGGGTTTTAAGGACCATAGTCTTGTTACCCTAAGGCAAATCCAGCCAATCAATACCACCCATTGACGGTCTACCATCTGCCATGCTACCCAGCGATGTGGCTAAACAGACCTGTTCCATATGACCGTAGCCGGCTCATTTTCAGTCGATTAGGGCAGTTCCAGAGCATTCACGTGCAATAGCACAAAACTCCAAGTCTGACTGAGCCTCTCTCTTCACACCAGTCCCTCCCAGCACAGCTGCAGACTTTTTTCCTCCTGTTCTGGGTATCTGGATTATCTCTTCTTGCACCTCAATTGAATTAGCAAAATAGGGTGGGAAGGTAGAACAAATAGACACACACACACACACACACACACACACACACACACACACACACAATTGCTGGCCCTTCTTCACTGTCATGCAGAAATCAGGAATTCCACGTGCTCTGTCCTAATATGATTATGGCACACCATTTAAATAGCATCATCAGTGACTATGACCTGACATTTTCCTGTAGTGCTTGCTATTTCTTGTTATCTTCTCCCTCTTCCCTTGAAAAATAGACCCAAAACTGTTGGCATTTCTTCCTTTGGAGAAAATACAATCAGTATGCCCAGACAATGGTATACTCTATTTAAGGGCTTTGGATAAAATTTAAAGCCTAATTTTCCTTTGATGAATTGTGGCACTGGTTTTGTCTTTCTTTTTCCTGTTAAAAACATTAAATCAAATTTTATAGGAAAATGGAAACATACCATAGAGGCAAGAAAAATGCACCAGACTGACATGGAGTCCTGGAATTCACTGTCGATGTTCTCTTAGAGATATATGACCTGACCGTATGATGCTTTTCTCTTTCCTAAGTAGTTTTGTCTACTATGGATTGCAGGAAAGAGCTACAAGAATGCTCCTGTGTAGAAAAATGTGACAAATGGATGTCTAGTCCACTTAAATTGCCTAGAGTTCACCTGTGCAGGTAAACCAACCTCTGGGTTGATTCACACTTGATCTTCCCATTTTCTTTCCATTCCTATGCCTTATGCTAGAAAAGCAGCTGAAAGCAGATTTCTTTTCAGAATTAAGGTACGCTTTTTCAAAAGTGCCTTTGACCATTCCCTTAAAGCACTAGGATGTCTTTCTGGGAAAGAAAATTTAAAGGACAGGAAAACTGCCTTACTTACAAAATTCTGAAAAAGGTAAATACACATTTATCAAAAAAAATCTAATTTAGGTGGAGTCCCTGTCTGGACTTTTCACTGTTATATTCTTCATCACAGCCTAAGAAAACTCAACAGGGTCAATGTGCAAACACACAGAGATTTCTGAAGATCCCTGCATTAAAGGATTTCCATTTCAGCTCAGATGAGCTTCACTAAAAATAATAAAAAAAGAAACAAACAAAATACCCTCATGTAAATATAAATCTTTACAAATCAAAGGCCACTGAACAGATAAATATGGAATAGCCATACCATCAAAAGATTCAGTGTTTAACCAGATTAATACAGTTTAGAAAATAATTCAACACAAGAGTTTTTTCAAAAAAAATTCTGGACTCATAATTCTGCAACTACAAATAAAGAAAAAATGTATAGTACCGTAAAAAAGTATTGTAGAAGAAGGAGGAGGGGGAGAAGGAGAAGGAAGGGAAGATGAGAAGAGGAGAGGGAGGAGAAGAAGAAATAAAATAATAGGACTTACAAAGTACAAATAAAAACTGTTTTTTACCAGCAGTCTATTGTATACTGAACACTACACTAGGCACTTGATATGCACAATTTCACACAACATCATAGGAATCACAACGGTTATATCTAAGCATTCTTCTAGAAAGGTGTTTTCCTTATCTAAAAGTAAGACTTCCTCTCCATCACTTCATAGAAGAATATGCTTAATAAATATCTGTTGAATGAATGAGGAAGATGGATACAGACTAGAAGAGAAAGAAAAAGATGTAATTTTTTCTCATCTAAAAGTGACCAAGAGATTTCTTTGTGAAGTGCTTCTAACTAAACATGTCCTCAAAATGTATCTCATTTAGCCTGTCATTATGACCAGGCTATAAATCTGAAGTGAGTGAGACAAAGGATTAAAGCTGGAAAGCAAAAAATTTTAGCAGGTAGGATGAGTACCTGATTCAGACCTAATTCTCTACTTCTTCCAAATCTGGCAAAATTCCTTACATACAGTAGCTGCTTAGCAAACATCGGTTGGATGAACTCTGATGTCCTGAACCCCTTACAGGACAGAGCTAAAGCTGGAAAGCAAAACATTTTAGCAGGTAGGATGAGTACCTGATTCAGACCTAATTCTTTACTTCTTCCAAATCTGGCAAAATTCCTTACATACAGTAGCTGCTCAGCAAACATCGGTTGGATGAACTCTGATGTCCTGAGCCCCTTACAGGACAGAGCCAGGCTCCAGGCAACACTCAATTATGAGGAAGGAATAAAGATCAACGATTCCATTCAACATCATCTCAAAAACTATCCCAAGGCCTATTTCATGTGATTCAACTAGCAGGCACTAAACACCATCTTAGGGAAAAAGATATGCTAGGCTGCCTAAGCCTCAGTTTCCTCACCTGTAAAATGGGCACAGTAATACTTCCCTTAAGGTTTGTTGCCAAGACTAAAACAGATAGGCTTGGTAGGGGCAGTACTCTATATGGTACTTGTTATTAATATGGAAAATAAGGAAAACTGTATGAATTAGTACCTAGCTATAATTCAGTCTTGCTGAGGAAGATACAATTCAAAGACTCTCAAAAACATTTAGAGAATAATAAGACAATAATAACTAAGAAAGGCTGAATGGGCTGTTCCAGTTCTAACCAAAATGTCTGCTGCAGATTAGGACTTAGTCCAATAGGTAAAGTTCAGGGCTAAATTCTGAGTGTGAAGAATAAAAAGAAATACAAGTCATAATTCCCACCTTCAAGAAGCTTACAGTTGGGTTGGGAAAGAAACATTCATATTTATGCATGAATCTTGATAGTGTAAGGAATAGAAAAAGAATAGTATCAAAACAAAATACTGAAGGATAGTTGATGGTGAGGATGCCTTCTGCATTGATGAGGAAAGCCTTCAGGGGAGAAGCTGGAACTAATACTAGGCTTAAAGAATGATAGGATTTGTCTAGGAAAATTCCAGATATTTTATATAATAACAAAGGTGGGGGGTATGGAAGGAAGGGGATATTGGCAGCCAGCTCATTGTAGCTAGACCCCCTCTGAGGTTTCCTCTAAATCTATTCCAATCTCTTCCATATTTTTAAAGTTATAAAAAGAGGAATATTATGATATAACTGTGGGAGAGCAGGCCTTTTATTCAGTAAGTACTTTCATAAAAAGAATAGGAATTAATAGTTACGGCACATCTACTCTGTGTCCAACATTGCACTAGACACTTTGCCTATAAATCTCATTTAATCTCATAACTCTGAGATTTCCAATAGGGAAACTAAACATTAGGGAATTTAAATGATTTGCTCAAGATCACACAGCTAGTAAGAGGCATATTTATACATATCCAATCTCAATCCACACTCTTCACTATAAATACTACCTTATATAGAAGAGTGTAGATCTAGAGAAATTTAAGTCTTATTCTCTATGTTATTATATATTCAGAAACTAACATTCAAAGTAATGTCATTGATATCTGCTGACAGTATAACAATAACAGTAAAAAACCAAACCAAACCCAAGAACAAAAAACCTAACCTATGCTGGCAATTTCAGTATTCTGCCACCAGGTGATGATAGAATCCTGGTCCTATGAGAATTACCAAGGTCATGTTTTTGCCTGCTATAATTTTGTGTGTGTGCTATTCCTTCCTCCATCTCTGGTAGTGGAGGAAAGAGTGCCTGATCCTCAGATGGACTTGTCTACTAAAGCCCCAAGACATTAATCTTTCCAAATATTTTCCGAATTTTATCAAAAATTCAACTCTGAGCATAATTCTAAATGTCAACAATTTTCAAAACAATTTTATTACAGATTGTATTCAATGAATAATAGTTCTTTTTTATTTTCACACTCTACTGTGAGCTTGCAGGGTAGAAATTGCATGTTGTTTGCCTTATCATCCCAGCACGAAGAACGTCAGTACCTAGAACATAGTGGGCACTCGGTAAAAGAACAGAAATAATTGGTTCCAAATATTTTAGAAAAACTTTAAAACCAAATGCTTAGGACACAATTGTTTCGTACTTTATTCATTAATAAACAACTTTCTCTTTCAAGTCACCCTTAATGCAGAGTTATTATAAAAAGCCCTTTCCTGAGGTTGCTCATCAGCAGCTGCATTTCTCTCAGTGGTCAGGTACTTCCTTCTGCCTTAGGAACAGTCTACATTCATTATAAGCCCTGCCCTGCACAGCAGTCTTGTTTACCTTTTCACCCTTTTTATGCCCAAGAAAGTTGCTTCCATTCTCTGTGGGAGATGAAGAAAAACCATGAAAAACAAGAGAGGCATGCTATATACCTGTCAGAAAGAGGCAACTCTCCACTTGACCCTTTTTAGTTCTCTTCTCTGACTCTGAAGCTGGGGGAATGATTTAACTACTTTTAAGCAGAAGAGTAAAGTTGCACATTAGTGCTGAGTAGCTCATTTCCCTTAGCAACCCCTTAGCAACAGCAGCTTCAAGTTCAAAATACCTCCTTGAAAAGGATCACATCTTTAATGAAGATGAGTATTTTTTTTAATGTAAGGTTTTTGAACAGATGTTTTAACATTACAGCCCCCAAAGCCTTGTAGGCTACAGATATCTATTTCACGCTAACTTTTCTTTATGATATTATGTGGTAACCATAATGATGCTGGGCTCCTGTGAAATTTCAGTCTCTGGAAAAGCCCTGGTCTTACTCTGAAATTATTCACAAATACATAACTTTTATTTTATCAAGTCACCATTAATCCTAGGTTATTACAGAAATTATACTTAAGTTCTTTAAAAAGGGTTACTGATATTGACCTCACTATTCGGTTTGCTCCCTACTGAGAACAGTGAACAACTTAAATCACAGTTTTT
The DNA here is from genome assembly GCF_016509475.1 of Prionailurus bengalensis. Lineage (NCBI taxonomy): Eukaryota > Metazoa > Chordata > Mammalia > Carnivora > Felidae > Prionailurus > Prionailurus bengalensis. Next base: position 40,075,329 of record NC_057345.1, on the reverse strand, counting down.
AAAACCTACATCAGGGTTTTACAAACTATATTTATTATATGTAACCTAAGATTCTATGGACAGTTTAAAGAAAAATATAAAAAGAAAATTCCAACTTTACAAACAGGTACTTACTGATTTTATTATTCAATACTTACTTTGTTTACTTCATTGTCTATAAACTGGATGATGGGATATCGAATAATCATCACATTTAATTGTTTTTACATTGTCAGTGAAATGAGAAGGCTTGCAAAAGGTTTTGCTAACCATCAAGAACCCTTAGGGATATAAAATGTTCATGTCATATATGTTATGCCTATCATTAAAACTTTTATCTTGTTCAAAAATTTTGAAGCTCTTTTGTCATCTTAAAGTTTTCATAATTCAAATAATATATAAACTTCTGGCTTGAAATTTGTTTATTGTCTATTAGCACATGGGTCCCTCGGGGCACAAAATGCACAAGGGCTTAGAACAATGAACATCTTCACTATTGATCTACGTGTGCCAATTCCATGATGTGGACAGAGAAAAGACGTATTTTTACTTGGTATCAGTAGATAACAAAACCGTACCATTCACCTGACATGAAGTTTTATATGTTTCCACGTGTCAGGGTGTTACTGAAGGACGTGCCTAGAGCAATGACCTTTATACACAGTAGGTGCTTGATGTGTGTTCCTGAAAGTAAGATCCATTTTAAATCACTAGGGAATATACAAGAAGGAGCCAGAAGACCTCAAGGCCAGTTCCATCTCTACCACTAATAATTCTATGACCTTGGGCAAATCACTCTCCTCTTTGGACCAGAATCTTCTTGATTAAATAAGAACTGAAACTAGGCGATTTCTGAAGTCCCTGCCAGCTCTAATATGTCAGAGTCTATAAATAAATAGTTTTTAATTAGCAAACAAAATTTTTGGTAAGGTTAACTCAGATTTTCAACTGACATTAAAGTGTAAGAATGCTGGCTAAAGGGAAGTGAAGCTTTTGAGGATTTTAAAATCTGTCTCAAATGAAGAGCCAGGTTGGTATTATGTTCCTCCGATATCCAGTCTGGTGACCAAAGTTATTTTAATAAAATACAGAACTAGAGACAGTTGGTTAAAATCATTAAACTTGCAAGCTTTGACCTGGACCTTGATCAAGTTTAAAGATTCTCTTTGAGTTTTAGTGTCATCATGTTCAAAATGGGACAATAATAATGCCTAAGGTGTGAGGCTTAAGTGAAAAAATACACATAAAGCATGTATTATTATAGGGTATAGGAAATGCTGTTACATACTCAAAGATGCTAAATATTTTTAGTATTAGGTAGAAACACATGAAATTGTTTTTTTAGATTAAACAGAATCAAATACTGTCACTTCTATTTTGCTCAAGCTATGTTTTTTTCTTCTCCTGCCTAAAACACCTTCCATGATCCTCACTGCTTATATCAAGTCCAATTATTCAGTATGGAATTCAAGGCTCTTTGCAATCTGGTCTTCATTTAAGCTTTCTGAGTCCTTTGGGACATTCCCTCCCATACATACAGCTCTAGACATGCCAGTCTATTCTCCCATGTTGCTTGGCCCTTCTACCTCATGCCTTTGTTCCTGCTATTTCTTCCATGTGAAATGCATTCTCTCCCTGGAAAATCACATTCATCCTTCAAGGCTTCAACCTCACAAAGCAAAATGATCTGATTCATTATTTGAGCTTTTATAGCAGCTTATTCTTCCTGCCTCCACCATCACAGTTGTTTACAGGTCTGTTTCCCTGAGCTGCTTTCAAGATACTCCAGGGTGGGGCACCTGGGTGGCTCAGTTAGCTAAGGTTCTGACTCTTGATTTCAGCTCAGGTCATGACCTCACAGTTCCTGGAATTGAGCCCTGCATACGCCTTTGCGCTGTTAATGTGGAGCCTGTTTGGGATTCTCTCTCCCTTTCTCTCTGCCCCTCTCCTGCTCACACACAGGTACATGCACACTCTCTCAAAATAAATAAACTAAAAAAAGAAACAAAAAGATACTCCAGGGCAAGGGCTGTTCTTATGTGTCTTTGTTTCCCTCCAGTTGAGCGCATTGGCTGTCTTGTAGTTTGTGCTCAGTAAATATCTGCTAAAGTAAAATGAACATAATCACATGGCAGGTTAAAATAGAGTTTCTCTTAGGGGCGCCTGGGTGGCTCAGTTGGTTAAGGGTTGGACTTTGGCTCGGGTCATGATCTCACGAGTTCGTGAGTTTGAGCCTTGCACAGGACTTTCTGCTATCAGCAGAGCCTGCTTCGGATCCTCTGTCCCCCTCTCTCTCTGCCCCTCCCCTGCTTGCATTCTCTCTCTCAAAAATAAACATTAAAAAGGAAATGGTTTGTCTTAGAAATAAGTCAATCAGAGAATGATAAATATCATATGATTTCACTCGTATGTGGAATTTAAGAAACAAAACGGATGAACATAGGGGAAGGGAAGGAAAAGTAAGATAAAAACAGAGAGGGAGGCAAACCATTAAAGAGACTCTTAAATACAGAGAACAAACAGAGTTGCTGAAGGGGTGCTGGGTGGGGGGTAGGGCTGAGTGGGTGATGGGCATTAGGAGGGCACTTGTTGGGATGAGCACTGGGTGTTATATGTAAGTGATGAACCACCAAATTCTATTCCTGAAATCATTATTACACTATATGTTAACTAACCTGGATTTAAATAAAATTTAAAAAATGAAAAAAAAAATAGATGAGTACCAAAGAGGACTCCAAAAAAACCTGAACTTTTGGAATCCACCCCTCCAGAGAACCGTTTTTTTTTTTATGTGAGAAATCTCTACCAAAGTAAGGTCTTTATCCCTCTGGAAATCCTCAAATGACTAAAATCAGAAACTCTAAAGTGGAAGTTATTCTTCAGGACAAATCCATCGAGCTGAAGCCATGAGCCTTCAACAAAGACCACTGTCTTACTACTAGAGATGGCAATGCTCTGTCTGCGACCTCATTTAATGGCTATTATATGAGAGTTTGCACACTGAATCTGTGCTTCCATAGCTGGAGAAGTACCAGTTGCAGAGAACTCCAATAAGTCTTGGATGATGTGAAAGGCATGGAAAAGAGGAGGATACTTCAGCAGCCTGGAGTGTGAATTCATCATTTGCCCACATTACCATGCTCTACACAATCAGGACTCTGGAAGAACTCTAGGATGTGCAAGTGCTTGAGAGAATTAATAACGTATTCTAAATATTCTTTAATGTTACTGCCTATATGAATAATAACAGTTAATATTTAATGTGTGTATGTATATGTATGCAGGTATGAAATTACATCATTATGGATATGTGTATGTATATACATTTGTATATATGTATGTATATATATAATTTGTATATATAATATATATGTATAATTAGTTTAAAAGGAGAGTCAAGAGTCAACACTTCTGCACTATAGGAGTAGCAGGCTATTTAGCTGGTTTGTAACTCCAGAGGATTTACTTTCAAGGGTTTTTTTCCAAGTAAGTGATTTTTATCTAAGTAAAAGCTTATTAGAATTCTTAATATATAAACAAATAAAACAGTACTGCTCTCATGGTTGGGAAAAGAGTGGGTCCCACTAAACCAATATAGTCTAGTCTAAATCTAGTCTTGTCCAGTCTATAGTGCAGTAGGAAAAAAGTTAATTGGGAATCAAAAGACCTGGATTCTAGCACCAATGAGACCACCCTTAGGCCCAAGCCTCCTCCTCTAGTACATCTAATTCAAAGCATTTGGTAATTGCTATCCAAAATTACAAGCATAATGCCTCAGTTTCTGGGGTTTCTCAAGCACACAGGATAAAAGTGCTTACTCCTCTCCTACTTTCTACCTACCTTAAATCTCCCCAGTTAATCTGTTTCCCAATCATTCTTCAATTACACAAAGTTCAACAATGGTGTAACAATGGTGACAGTGAGGACACACAAGGTTAACAACACAGGTTTCACAAGTACCCAGAGCGGGCTTAGAAAATAGACCTGGTATCTTGCTCTTGTCCTTCAAGATATCTCTCTCTAGTCAAGAAAAGTTATCTGTAAGCTTCTCAAGAGTCCTGAGAACCACTTAGTTGTGTAGATCTATCTCCTTAACTTTTCTTATACCCACTGCTATTTGCTTGATTCAAATCTCTGTATCTCTCTCCTAGATTTTTATCAACATATCCTTACCTCCAATTTTGACTGAACCCCATTAGCCAGACACACTGACCTTTCTAAAATTCCATTTTAACCACATTGCTTCCTTGATTAATATTAATCAAAGTCCATCCCTCTTCTGCTGAGATTTCCAGTGAAGGTGTGTCAGCAGACCTCTAACTGTACATGTTGATAGGACATTGTTTCATAACACAAATGTATATAAGTTCAAAGTCTTCTCTTGCATGTCTGTTTCTCCTACTAAGCTTGAACTCCTTAAAGGGTGGGGAACATATATTATTCATAATAAATTATGGATGAATAGATTAACAAATGAAACTTTCCCTAAACAAAGCTTCCAAATAGTTGCTTTTCTCCTTTTTAAGCTGCAGAGAGCTATAGGTAGCTTTCCTCCATTTGCAAAGTGGCTTTACATAACAACTACTATCTACTGAGCACTTACTATGTCAGGAATTAGTATTAGCTCTTTACATGTATTAACTCACTTAATATCACAATAATCCTATAAAGTAGGTACTGTGATTGTTAACCCTACATTGACAGATAAAGACAACTAATGAGGACAGAGAGAGGTTAAATAATATACATTGACTCATTATAACCATTCAACAAACATTCAGAGTGTTTACTGTGCTATTTTCACAATCATCTATTAGCAGGAAAGAATATGTACAATCATCACTTTAAAATAAAGGCAAAACCATGCCTTGTTCATCCTTAGGGGTCCCTAGAGTACCCAGAAGAGAATCACATTCAATAAATATCTGCTGAATAAGAACTGAATTAGTGCCTCTGAAATCTAGTAGTGGGCCCTTCTACATCAACTACTTTTCTTGACTGATGCTTAAGACAAAGGACCTCTCCTTCTTTTGGTTGAATTCAGACACTTTTTAGAGTGCAAGGAGGCTCTATTAATAATTACACCAAGACAACAGGCATAAACCAGCACTGTCCAAGGACAAGAAATCCCACTGATATCCATACTCTTCAAGAATCCCTTCTGGAATTATATTTAGGGAAATAACTTAGGTAAATAAAGATGCACACTTATGTATGTATCTTTGTATGAGCTATTCTCTGTCTGGAACACAATACCTCCCTTCTTCTTCTGCTTAGTGAACCCCTACTCATCCTGCAAAATAAAGTTAAAGTATTAATTCCCACTAATTCATTCAGCAAATATTTACTAAGCACCTACTATGTGCCAGACACTAAAGAATTAACATTAAAGAAGGCACACAAACCCCCTGCCTTGAGAGTTTACACTGAACTGAGGGCAGACAATAAAGCTTCCCAAATTTCCTCAGAAAGAATTAGTAGTTTCTTTTTTGACTTCTCATAGAACTTGTTCTCCAGATTACTCCATTCCTCATGGAATTGCAATGGCTGCCTTCCATTCAAGACTGTGAGCTCTTGGGGCCTCTAGGTGGCTCAGTCGGTTACTAAGTGTCCAATTTTGTAACCGACTTCATCCAACTCAGGTCATGATCTTGCAGTTGGTGGGTTTGAGTCCCACGTTGGGCTCTATGCTGACAGCTCAGAGCCTGGAGCCTGCTTCAGATCCTGGTTCTCCCTCTCTCTCTTCTCCTCTCCCACTCGTGCTCTCTCTCTCTCTCTCTCACTCAAAAATGCATAAATGTTAAAAAAAAATCAAAGAAAAAAAGACTGTGAGCTCTTTGAGAAACAACCCGTCTTTGTCTATGTGCCCCAGGACTGACACAGTGCTGGGTTACCCAACTGAACTGAAGTCCACATGCTTTCCTTCTCACGATGCCATAGCTACTAACATTCCCTTGAGCTCACTGCTTGATTGCTGAACATTTTAAAAACACCAAGCAATCTCTTGGCATCCACAAAATACTGTTCTTAGCACTGGGATGGCAATGTGGCAAGAATGTGATATGGTTCAGGATCTTTGAGCATTTATAATCAGACTTGGGGGGCCAGGTTTATTGATGACAACAGGGACAGAACAAGACAAGATGGTACATAATCAAGAACAAGACGGTACATAATCAAGGACTCGATTGTGTGGATCAGACTCAAAACATTCCCTAAGTTCTGAGAATTGAGATGTCAACAAGGGACCCAGAAACTAGGGTGAACACAAGTATTAGAGAACATCAACCTTCACTTTAGCCCAGCAATGTGGCCAGGCTGCCCCCTGGGGTTTACCACTTTCCAAAACCATCCCCAAATATGCCAGGATATCCTTACATGGATCACACACATTCTCTTAAGCTTCTATGCTTTTGCACAAGCTTGTGCCCTAACTGGGATGCCTCCATACCCCTTGTATATGTGATGGTCATTAAGATTCAGCTCAAATGTGGCCCCCTTTGTGATACCATCCCTGAACTCCCTAGGAAAAAACTGACCATGCTTTCACTGTGTGTCTAAGCCTGCTCCTTCCCCACATATATACCCATTGTGCTCTGTCTATACACTTAATTGTATCCATCATTTATTTATCTATAGGTCCATCTCCCTTACTAAGTTATGAATCTGTTGAAAGCAAAGACCTTAATTCATCTTTGTATCTCAATCACAATGCCTGGCATGGAGTTTGTGGATGGACAGATGGATGAATGGATCAACATACAGATGGACTCAGTTATGAGTTTGTGTGTTGCCCCCCTCCCCGCAAAAGAGCATCAGCTTATATAACCTCATGTGGTCTAGTGAAAGAATTTGTAAGTGTAGAGATTTGGGTACCAATCCTGAAGTCCCTTAATCTTAAATGAAGTCACTTAATCTCTCTGGACCTCAATTAGTTTTATCTGTTAAATTGGGATAAAGCATGAAATCCCTACCTCACGCAAAAATGACCGGGAGTTTTAAATGAGATGAAAGAAGTGAAAATGCTTACAATAAAATGTTGCTTCAATTTTGGTGTGGCGGGGGGAGCATCAGCCACATCATATTATCTGGAGATATTTTTAATTTAAGCCAATACGTCCTTCCTTCTAATCTGACACATGGCTGTGCTTTTTCTAGGTCTGCTAACAGAACAACTAGGTGACAAACCTCTGTGCTAGGAGTCTCTGGGATGAGTTTCTTATTCTCTTGCTAGACAGGAGAATAAGAATTTGTCCTTTTGTGGGTCTGGGGCTTCAACTCTCCAGGTCTAAACATTTTTGATGGCCTTGAACTAATTTTGGCCACCATCGACAGAATGGGAGTGGAAAAATCCCCACCACATCTGCCTTGTCAGGGGGTGGAGGAAAGAACTTTCTAAATAGCCTCATTATTGGTCCCAGCTGAATTCTGCTCCTGTTCCATGATGCCAGCAAAAGCATTTTAGTAAGATGCTGCCAGCATCAAAAGCAGATCCACTTACGGTTTCCTGTAAGCGTATCTGCAATGGCAGAAGGTGGCGGGTAGCCAGGTGTGAGTGTGCGTGCTAAAAATCTCCAATACGTCAAGCTGGAAGAACAATTTATGAAATGAAATTCAATGTTCTATTTCTAATCCAAGAACTCAGTTTAAGGCACCGGAAATTCGGCTGGGTAATTCGGCTTTAATTCTCTGCTGCTTTACTGAATTACAGGATCTCAGAACAGACAGAGAAATGTCCTCTGTATTCTTCTAGCTTGAACATGTCCCACCCCACCCCGCAGGACACTCCAAAAAAGGGTTCATCAAACTCTGCTTACATAGCTTCAGTGAAAGGGAGCTCACTACTGTTCTAATCATTTGCCCAACTTGGGGTTAGCTCTGACTATAGGGCAGGGACCACCATGTATCCATCCTGTTTCCTTTTCTGCCTGGCCACCCAGCTAGACTACAGTGTGGCTGAGTAACTGAGATCTGACCATTGGAATGTGGGTGGAAGTGATGTGCATCCTTCCAGGCCTGGTCCCCAACAACTTCTGTATGGTGCTGCTTCTTCTGTTTCCTCCCTTTACTAGAGTAGATGCAGAGGGTACAATGCTGAACTCTGAGGCTGAAAGGAGAGCAGAGCCACTAGATGGAGGGGGCCCAGGGCCATGAATGACCATGTAGAGCACGGCCTCCTGCAGACCCATCTGAACTGTGATATGAGATATGAGTGAGAAGTTCCTTAACTGCATTAAGCCACTGAGATTTGAAGGCTGCTTGCTACAATAATTCATAGTCTGACAGAGACCTTTCATCCATTTTTTTTAAGTGGCAACACCAGACTAAGTAAGTGTCTTAGTAGTTACTGTATCATCATCTCTCTTAGAAGCCTTAGTGATATTAGTATGATCTATACTTTGTATAGAACATATGTACTATTAGCTATGTACTATTAGCTCCTGAAAAGTGAAAAGGAGTAGTGCAGGAAGGCAGGGGAAGAGGATATGGGAAGGAAGGAGAGGTGGGGAAGGCCACATTCTCTCAAGAACCAGTCTCCTTAAGCATGTAAACTTCATTTATCTCTTACAATAACCCTACGAAATGGAATCACCACCATTTTAAACAGGCAGAAACAGATACTCACGCAAGTTGATGTATATAACTCAAGTATGCTTGGGCTCAGCCATTTCCCACTGATTTCAGCACCTGAACCTACCAACTGGCTTCTGTGAACAGACCTCACAACCTCCACCTGCCTCTCTGATCCTCAAACACCAGCCTCAGAATCCCTGTTATTATGCTTGCCATGTTAGGACTCCAAATGCCAGGTGTTTTCATGACTCTTAAACAATTGAGTCCTTTGGACACTGGGTTTCCCCATCTGGCTGTTCTTCTGCAGGTGGCCTTAGCAAACTGCTATGTTCTCCTGCACCTGGCCTCATCCTTCCCATACCTGGTGGCATCTGCTGAGAAAATGTGCCCCTACAGCCCATTCTGACTACAGGAAGGGTGAAAAAGAAAGGTGTTTTTTAAAAGCTGACACCCATCAGGGAGCCTGGGTGGCTCTGTTGGTTAAACATCTGACTCTTGATTTCGGCTCAGGTCATGATCTCACAGTTGTGAGACTGAGCCCCGTGACGGCCTCCAAGCTGGTCATGGAACCTGCTTAAGATTCTCTCTCTTCCCTCTACCCTTCCCCACTCATGCTCCCCCACCCCCCCCAAAAAAAAAGAAAAAAAAAGCCAACACCCGAACACCCGAGGGAATGTTGAAATTGAATCAAAGTTCCAAAAAGTTTGAAATTCTCAGCCTCTCATCTTCCCTACTGCAGAGCTGGTGCCCTTGTGCTGACAAATGAAGCTGATGTCAAATTGGAAACAAATATTTAACAGCCCAACCCTGGACAAAGTCTAAGATCTAAAAATGTATGGGTGGCTCAGTCAGTCAAGCAACCAACTCTTGATTTCAGCTTAGGTCATGATCTCACAGTTTGTGGGTTTGAGCTCCATGTTGGGGTCTGTGCTGACAAAGCTTGCTTGGGATTCTCTCTCTCCCTCTCTGTCTGCCCCTCCCCTACTTGTGCTCTGTCTCTTTCCCTCTAAATAAATAAACACGAAAAAATTTTTAAAAAATGTATGGCCCTATGTCTACCAAAGTTCTTAAAATACTGGAAAGCCAATGTATATCAAAAGTCGTAATTTTTTTTAATCGCATTAGAAGCTATGAAGATCATCTTAGAATCAAAAGGAAAACCTTCCAAAGTAACGATACCTTATCTTTTTAACTTAGGTTGACCACCTTTTAAGAATCTGCATTAGGTGTCCTCTGCCCTGCCTCATAGCCTCCTCTGCTTCCTTTCCAACACTGCAGTACTTTTCCCACTGTTATGACCAGTTTATGGATCTTTCTTTCCCACTACATTTAAGAGTTTTGCAAGGCCAGGCAGGGACCATAGCTGATACTCCTCTTTATTCCAGTGCCTGGCAGTGTGCCAGATAATCCTTGTGGGGCTGGTTAATTTTCAGTGTGGTTCGTAGTAGCAGTGCCGCTCAATTCCTTTGCTGTGGAGCCCTCAAGTCTTGCTCTGGATCAGCATCATCAGCTGTGAAATGGGGCTCTCACTGCACCCAGCCTACTCTACAGAGTAACTGCCAACCCTGAGTCAGAACCAAACACAATCATTTGAATGGATCTGAAGTATCGCTGATGCTCACCAAGGTTTAACTGATTATTCTACCCTCTAACATTTGGAGAACAGGGTCTGTGGGAAGATGTAAGAGGTACTGGCTGGCTATGTGGGTGGATTCCCTTTATTGTTTCCTGGTTTCTAGTGCCCTGAGTGATCTAAGGAGCCTGACCATCCCAACAGGTGGAGGACATTCAGTGGCTAACATTGTGTAAGTAGCATTACTACCCAGCTAAGACCTAAAGACCAGCAGGTGGCTTTCTTTTAAGAACTTTATGAGGCATAAGGCCATGCATTTTCAGATGTCATACTTTGTCCAAGGTTGCATTGTTAAATATTTGTTTTCAATTTTTACATCAGCTAAATCAAGGCAAGGGCACCAACTCTGCAGTGGGGACGATCAGAGGCTCAGAATTTTGCTACAGATGCTTGTGGAAGAATTAGTCTACAGAGAAAAGGATGAGCTGGATGACCTCCTAAAAAGATTCTATGATTCAGATGCTTTACACAAATGTTAACGAATAACTCAGCATGGCAGGGAAAACAAAACCAGTGCAGTAGTGCTGTTTAGGTATTATGTGTGTTTGCCTTTAATTAAGTGATTTCAGGAGCCAAGAACTGAGTTCCCAGCCCAGCAAAGACCTCTGGCTGCAGTGACATCACAATGCTAATGCATACTTTATTCCTGGTTCAGCAGAAGACAGGCCAAGTTCCATCCACCAGTTCAATTTGTGAGCAAGGATATTCCCAGTCAACAAAAAGCTATTTCTTACAAGTAAAGCAAGTGTTCTGAAGTGCTTACAACCCAAACACACAAAAGGTATCCAGGGTATCCTGGGTCTATTGGGTCTAGAAATCAGAATTTAATAAGGCGATAAAACTGTTCTATTGGTCAGCTTGTATTGCCACAACAAAATACCATGGACTGCATGGTTTAAACAACAGAAAATTCTTTTCTCACAGTTCTGGAGGCTGTAAGTCCAAGATCAGGGTGCCATAGGTTCTGAAGAGGATGCTCTTCCTGGCTTGCAGATGTGACTGCCTCGTGTTGACTGTGTGCTCACATGGAAGAGAGAAAGATCTCTCTCTCATAAGGCCACCAGTCCTATTGGATTAGGACCCCACTCTTACGAGCTCATTTTTTTTTCTTATGAGCTCATTTAACCTTAATTGCTTCCTAAAAGTTCTATCTCCAAATAGTGTCACATTGGAGGGATAGAGCTTCAACATATAGATCTTAGAGGGACATAATTCTGGCCATAGCAACTTTCACATGCAAAGTTCAGTGTCTATTTCAGGTGGTTATAGTTTAAGTTGTATCACTAAGGTGAAATTCACAAAAATAAAAATATATTTATCCTCAATGGGTTATTTAAAAATTTTTTTTAATTAAGTAGTCTCTATGACCAACATGAGGCTTGAACTCACAACCCCGAGATCGAGAGTGGCATGTTCTACCAACTGAGCCAGCTAGATATTCACTTGATGGATTATAGCTAAGATTAAAAAAAAATACAATCCAGAAGATGTATGTTGTTTGCTATTCATAATCAAAGTTGTAAAATATGTTTCTCTGGAGATTGTAAGAAGAGAAGCAATGGAAAGTACTGGAGTGGAAGGCATGAACATCAAACATCTTTATCCTGTAACTAACTAGCTGTGCCACCGTGGCTAAGTCCCCAGCCCTCTCTGTGCTTCTGTTTCCTTATTATACCAAGCTGGTTTAAATAATAAAACACATTAGGGCACCTGGGTGGCTCAGTTAAGCGTCGACTTGAGCTCAGGTCATGATCTCACAGTTCATGAGTTTGAGCCCCGTGTCGGGCTCTGTGCTGACAGCTCAGAGCCTGGAGCCTGTTTTGGATTCTGTGTCTCCTTCTTTTTCTGCCCCTTCCCCACTCATGCTCTGTCTCTCTCGGCTTCTCAAAAATAAGCATTAAATTTTTTTTTAAATAAATAAGAAAACATTATTAATTTAAAATAAACTGTGTTTCAGAATGCCATTTCTGGGTGGTTGTTTTGAGGATCCAAATCAGTATAGTGATTAGGAAAAGAATCTCCTGTTCCAAAGGGGTCTACATAAGGAAAATAGTGGATGGTAAAATAAATATCATTAATCCATTTAGTTTTCTCCTTTTGTTTACTTTTAAGCCCAAAAGATAATTGATTGCCCCTTTATACCCACCCTCCTCCTTGATACTAACATTCTCCCTTTGGAAAAAAAGATTAGAACAATCAGTAGCATTTGGGAATGTCTCCCTTTAGCTGAAGAACAGCCAAGGCCAAGAAGTGACTTGAGGGACCGAGAATGAAGCACTGGCCTTGGATCTGCAGAGACCCAGAGACAATGCACTCACACTTAAGCAGCCCCCATCCCTTTGGGAATATAATACACAACCTCCCCTCCCTGAGCAGCACACAACAAAGGAACACTGGCCACAATCCAATTATGGGGGGAGATGCACCACTCCCAGGACAGCCAGCAGGAGGGAGGGGTTGGGAAAGCTCATTGCAAGAAGAGCTCTGAAAATATATCTTATATAGAATGCAGGCTTCTGGCTTGAAAACATTAATTCCATTGCAGAGAGTCACCGAACAATTTCCCAAGGATTCCCAAGATCTCTTAAGCCATAAAAAGCATCCTTATTATATTAGTATGCTAAAGAGTTCCTCTGCGTACTATTCTAGGAGATAGAAGGGAGAGCATGAAAAAAAAAAAAAAGCTGAATGATTCCAAGGAAGCAAACAAAGAAACATCTTTAAAGCTTATATGGTTACACCTAATTTTGAAATCTATTTTTTCAAAGCCAAATTGGAAAAAAGTTCATGCCAATTTTTGGGAAGGTACTACAGAACCAGTTATTTACAACCCAAACAGCTTTGGTGTTCCTTTATACAATTAAAAAGCACCTTCAAACAAGATATGCTTATCAAACTGTAAAATAAGAAAAAATAACCCTTTATCCAAATCCTAGACTTTTCTAAGCTTAAAATAATTAACAAGGAAAAATATTGATAGGCTTGATTACATGTAAATTCAAAACATCCATAAGTCTAAAACAATAAAAACTATAAAGAAGATGAGCTGAAAAAATATTTACCACAGGTATAAAAAAGGACTACTGCTTTTGAAAACACTCACATAAATCACAGAAGTTATCAGTATAGACTCAGACAAAACACACAAACAGTTACTTAAAAGAGGACTTAAAACTGGTTAATAAATATGGAAAATATTTAACTTCACAACTAGTTGTAAAAAAAATGTTTACATTAAAACAACACTGATAAGGGGAGATCTCAGTATCTATCTCCCCCTTCACTGACCACCTAAGGAAGATGCTTGCAGGAGCAAATCCAGTCAGGTTCAAGAGCTTTTTATTGGATCACGATCTCAGAGGGTATAGTTTTAATCATGCCATGCATGAAATATTATCAATTTTTAAAGGCTTTGTTGAATTGGTATATTTGAATAAAAATGGTATCTCATCTGTCAAGGAAATGATATTGAAATGGCATGTGGACAGGTCTAAAACCAGCAACGATAGGGCAAATAGTCTTCCTTTGCTCTGAACAAGACTTTCCTCACCAATCCAATGCAGATGGGGAAAAGGGACAAGAGGCAACCCCATTTTTAGCCTCTGGCCACGTCTAGGCCCAGCAAAAGGAATTTTTCACAAGGTCCGGCCCAGATTACAAGGACTGAAGACAGAGCTCATCTGTGCATCTCTTGCTTGTTTTCTTCACTTACATTTCTGTGTGACCTCACAGGAAAAGGAGTCCAGAAAAGGATTTGAGTGTTCTTGGAACTCTGGCTCAATGCAACCTTATATCATCCCCTTATCAAGTGAAATTCCTCTATTCCTCTATTCCTTCAACAAAAATGTCCTGGGCACCTACAATGTGCAGGCATCATTTGAGCCACCTATTAAAATAGCTAAGGCTGTGTGTGTGTGTGTGTGTGTGTGTGTGTGTGTGTGGTCTATTTTTCTTCATTTATTTATTTTAAGCCACTTTATGGAGGTGATGGTTTCACAGATATATACTTAGCTAAGACTTCTAAAACTGATCACACTGGCAAAGGTAGAGTGAAAGAAGCACCCTCACACAGAGCTTGTAGTTATATACATTTTGGGCTGCTGGGATGAAATTTTTGCAGTAATATGAAGCAAGAGCCTTAAAAATGTTCCTACAGTTTGACCTCATAGGTGAACAACCATGAAACTACCAAAATAATAAAGAAAGCATATTATATATGAAAATGTCCAGTATAGAATCATGTGTAAGCCCACGCTAGGCTAGACGTAAAAAGGAGACATGAGGATACAGTAAAAAGGCAAATAAAATAAACTAATGGTAAGATGCAATAAGTGCTACGAAAGAAATCCACATGGGGCTAAGAATGAGAACAGGATCTACTTGAGACAGACATTAAGGGAAAGCCTCCACATTGAAGCTGGGGCCTGAGTGATGAGAAAAAAACTAATCATTTGAGAACCGAGACAAGAGAAGTTGAGCCAGGCCAGTGCAAAGGTCCCAAGGCAAGAGCATTCTTGGCCGGTTCCCGGAACCGACAGAAGGCCAGTGTGGCTGCAGTGTGACATGCAAGGTGGAAGGTGGTATGAGATGGAGTCAGATGCAAAGGCAGAGCCAGATCCTATAAGGAAAATGCTTATGCCATTATGTTAAGTGAAAACGGGAGGGTCGCAAATTATGTTCACAGTATGATCTCAGCCATGAAAAAATATGCATAAAAAAAGACTTGGAAGAAACATACTAGAATGTTAACAGTGGTTATGTGGGAGAGGCACAAAAAGCATATTGGCTTTGGAACTAGAAAAATTCATGTTATATCCAGGCTTCACTAACTTACCACTTAGGAGCATAGATATTTAACCTTTCTAAGCCTTAGTTACCAAATCTATAAAATTAGAATTAGGTCTCCTCACAACAGTGAGCTGACACATAGTAAGCATACCTTACTTAAAGAGCATTTTTTATTATTACTGCCACTGCTCTTGGAAAAGAAGATTATGGGTGATTTATCTTCTTTACACTGTTTTAGACTTTCCTAATTTTTAACATTCAAGCACGTTTCATAATCAGAAAAATACAAACTTTGTTTTTTAAAAGGTTCTGATAGCTAAACTATCACTGTGTATGAACTACACTGTGTTAAATCAAATGCCTTTCCACTGCAACAAATGCATTTTCACTGGCATACAAGGCATTTAAGGCAGCCCCAAACATTGAGGGCAATGCAACATTTATAAGGGACCTTTAGCAATAAAGGTTCAGCTATGCAAACATGCAGAGACTCACAATTAACTCGAAATATCAAACAAGTTGTTATTGACCTTTTGGGAGTATCAACAATGCCGCAGGTTCTCTACAAAATACAAAATTAAGATACATGGATGGATGCCCAGTTTGGTCCTAAAACAACCTTCAGAAACCTTTAACAAAAATCACAGAAACCATTCTTTTTGCTTCAATCCAGCTGATCTAAAAATTTTTGATTTGCTAACTTTCTTGAAAATGGACTTTTCACCTAAAATTCTATGTTTAATGAGAACAAAACTGGTGGCTCTAGAAAAGTCTGATGAGCTCTTGTGCCCACCTGTGGGTAGCCAGAAATATATGTTCATCCAGAGAAAGGGAGCAGGGAGCTTTGGGGTCAGGCACACCTGGATTCAAGTTACAGTTCAACCTCCAAGACTCTGGAAGACTTGAGTAGTTACATAATCTCTTTAAATTTCTGGCTTCCTCACCTGTGAGCTACTTTTCTAGATTAGTAACGATGTACCTAAAAAGACTTATAGAATACCTGGTACCTTGTAGGCACTCAGGAAATGATAGTTGGTATTATTCTCAGGGGAGGTTACTTCCTGGCCAGCACATCTCACCTTTCCGCATCAAGAATGCCAGAATCCTAGGGTAACCCCTGTCTCAAAAGGTTGGCTCCTTCTGTGGTTCATGTTGGTTTACCAAGCACAAAGCATAAAATGTAGGCTATTCCATAAATATGAGTAGGTAGGTACAAAGGTATGTAGGTAGGCAGGCAGACAGGCAGGTGGGTGGGTACAAAGAGAGGGAGGAGGAAAAGGAGAAATTTTGTTCCATAGAGATCAAATGCTAATTCTAACTAGCAATCCCATGTACAGAAATGAAGACCATGTCTTGCAAGCTGAAAATCAGGGCATGAGGTCTAAAAAGAGTGCTATCAAGGGACAATGGCTCAGAATATCTAAAATCATGACTGCTAGAGAAAGTTGCCTGGTAATGGAAAAGTGTGTAAACGACTCTATAAAACCCATCCCCACTGCAAGATGTGTGTGGGTCATATCCATTAAAATAACCCTAGGGTGCTTATTAAAATGTATATTCCTAGGCTCCAGCCCAGACCCACTGAACCAGAATCTGGATGAGAGGCTCAAAAATCAGTATTTTAAAAGAGCTCATCAGGTGATTCTTGGGCATGACAAGAGCCATTAATCTAAGGGAAACAGAACTGAAAGTGTTCTTAATTGTGATTTCTTCAGTCTGTGAAGGCATGCAAGTGAAAAGTCATGTGCATCTAGCACTTCATCTGCCAGAGACCTCTCTTAACCACACGTGGCCTTTCTCTATGTGCTGTTCATAGCCTTCTTTTTGGATATTCTAATGTTCTTGATGGACCATCTGATTCATTAGAGGCAAACTGAATTCATTTTGGGGTATGACTTGCTATACTCTAATTCTTTAAAAATCTGTAATTATCTACAAGCGGCAGCTTGATTAAACAGAACAATGGACAATGCAGAATATACTTACTACTCTCTCAACCTAGGGAACAAGGTTTATGTTTTTATCCATCATCTCTAGGCTCTTTCAGCACCTCCACAAGAGGGCAGTCAGGGGAAAGTTTTACTTCTGTCAGAAAGCCTCTCCTTAGAAGCTCTCCTAATCTTTGGGTCAGAAGGTGGTTCTTGTTTCTTCTTAAAACCAAAACCAAAATCAAGGATCAGATACATTAAGTTACACTTTTAGAGATATAACTGAATATTGATTCTACAGGACATAAGTTTTTTTAATGTTTTATTTATTTTGAGAGAGAGAGATAGCGTGC
This sequence comes from Prionailurus bengalensis, assembly GCF_016509475.1. NCBI lineage: Eukaryota > Metazoa > Chordata > Mammalia > Carnivora > Felidae > Prionailurus > Prionailurus bengalensis. Next base: position 40,058,074 of record NC_057345.1, on the reverse strand, counting down.
AAAAGTGCAAGCAGGGGGTTGGAGGAGGGGCAGGGAAAGGCAGAAAGAGGGGGAGACAGAGAATTCCAAGCAGGCTCTGCATTGCACTGAGCCCAACCTGGGGCTTGCACTCAAGAACCATGAGATCATGCAAGAGTCAGACGCTCAACTGGCTGAGCCGTCCAGGTGCCCCTCTACAGGACTTAAGTTTTAAGTAAAAGGGTTTTTGCATATTTCTTCTCCCATTCTCTCTCCACCGTGACCCTATCACCTCTTCAACAGGTTCATGAATTTATTTCCCTCCCATCCAGTGGCTCAGTGAGAGGAAAACCAGTACAGAGCACCAAGTGTCAATGTGACATTGTGGGGAAGCCAGGGAAGGCTGCCTGGTAGGGGCGACATTTGAACTGAGACCTGAAGGATGCATAGGCAATGAGAAGGCTTTCTGAGAAGAAGGGAAGGGCATGCACAAAGACACAGCAGCATACAAGATTCTGACATATTCAGGGACTAAAAGAGCTTTGCTAAGACTTTAGATTTTATGGTGGAGATGTTGCATTTCAGCAGAAAAGTGACATGATGAAATGTGTGAGTTAGAAATATATACACACGTATGTTTGACAGAAATCATATGATGGAATTCACAGTGTAACTGCCTGAATACATCAGTGCTGTGTTTGTGTGCATGTGAGTGTGAGTTTGTGTGTGTGCGTGTATGTGAAATGAACAATGTATTACACCTTTGAACTCACATACATAGTTCTTTCTATAAGCAGCTGGTCCCTGGAATTGACTCAGAGTTACTCAATATTCTTGATCTCTGGAACATTCATCTTTCATGTTGATGGCTTTTGCTGTGTTGTTCTCATGTCTGAGCCCTACAAACTGACAGAACTGTGACAGAACTGACTCCAGGGTCAGTACAGAGTTGGGAATGCTAGGGCTGGCATTCAATTATGTTTAATTAACCTCACTGATAACAGGAATAGTTAATGTTAGCAATGTTTAAAAACTGCACTAGGACTTAGAATTTTTCTGAGCCTATATGGAATATAAAGTGTGAAGATAGATAGTCAAGAAAGTGCTTCCAGCTGCTCTAACCATCCCGGATTAAGGTCAGAGGTCAGAACAGTCATTTTAGTGGAAAGGAGATCAAATCAAACCAATCCTAGAGGTTTTAAAATAGGATGGCATAAGCACTTTTAAGATGAGATTAATAACAAAAGAGAGAGGAGAAAGGGTGTCTTTGGGGAAGTGAGAGGAATAAAAACAAGGGTATATACAAACTTCATGGTTCTTACTGAGAACCTATTCAAAAAAATAGACTCAACTCGGTTTAAATTTTTTTCCTGATCCCCGAATATATTACTATTAATGTTAACAACAAAAATGCTATATTTGTCTAGCATTTCACAGCATGCTTTTACATGTATCGGATTTCTCCAGTAGAGGCTGGGGTGAGCTGCCCAGATCCTCCTTCACGACTGAAGAACTTAGTCCCTTAGATAGTGCTCAGCTGACCGGAGAGAGCTGTCTCTCCCAAAGTCATGCCCCTTTCTTGGGGCACCCCACATCTAGTGACTGGTTGACATAGGGTATGAAGACCTGGAACCCTTGCTCTAAGTACACTTGGAAGGGCTATCTCAGCTTTCCATCCCTTCATAGGGTTGGCTGAGGCCTTCACTGAGACTGTAGCCCAGCCCCACTGGTCCTTCTGTCTGATCCTGCTTCTTCCCTTCCCCCCAACTTCCCTCTGCTCTCCTCCACTCCCTTTCCCTCCCTTTCTCTTTCTTCCATGGTGATGATCCCCAAAGTACCCCCTAATAAATCTCCTGCAGGCTAGTCCACATCTCAAAAGTCTGCTTCCCGGGGCGCCTGGGTGGCGCAGTCGGTTAGGCGTCCGACTTCAGCCAGGTCACGATCTCGCAGTGTGTGAGTTTGAGCCCCGCATCGGGCTCTGGGCTGCTGGCTCGGAGCCTGGAGCCTGCTTCCGATTCTGTGTCTCCCTCTCTCTCTGCCCCTCCCCCGTTCATGCTCTGCCTCTCTCTGTCCCAAAAATAAATAAAAACGTTGAAAAAAAATTAAAAAAAAATATCCTTTTAAAAAAGTCTGCTTCCCAAGGAATACAACCTGTGGGAGTTATTATCCCAATTTTGAAGATGGAGAAACTGGACATCTTAGACAGTAAACTAATTGCCCAAGTTCACCACCTGATTAGAGATGACTAATGACCAGAACATAGACCCATCAGATGTTACTCAATGGACACCAGTGTGGTAGGGAGGCTGGAAATAGAAAAATGAATAAGGCCCCAACCCTTCTAAGCTCACAAAGGAGTAACACAAACAAACATAGCCATAACCCCCAAGGCCACCAACAGAGGCTCCTGTGTTAGGCATGAGAATGGCATAGAGACAGTGATCAAGGTGTGGGATCTGCATAGGGAGCGCCCTTTGTTCAGTCCCTATTTCCTCTGGTACTTATTACCTGGGGAGTGAACTTTGCTTTTGACATCTATAAAATGGACCATCCTGCTAGCAGGATCACTAAGGGAACTCTTTGTAAAACACACATTACAGCAGCTTGACATATGGCACATTGGGGTGTGGGGGGTCAACTCCTTGCATGATTTGTAAATTCCCCAATTTTAATGGCTTTAAGTGAAGAGGACACTTTCTAGTTCTCCACTCACCCTACCACTCCTTACTAACTTATTCTCCGCTGCTTCCTACACACTGATGTTACCTGACTGGCCAATGAAGGCAAGTAAGTTTGTCTGTGTGTGATCACTGTCACCCCCACCACTGCAACACACATACATACACACATACATGCTACCTGTACATATATACGTACATAGCATGTATTTACATATTAGGTGCCAAGCTCTGTTCTAAGCACTTTACAATTATCTCATTTCATAGAAGAGGAAATTGAGGCATAGAGAAGTTAATAACTTGCCCCTAAGGTTGTGCAGCCAGTGAAACAGCTGGCATTGAAACCATGACAGGCTGGCTCCAGAGCCTGAGGTCCTCCTCACCATGTCACAGACAGTTTGTATGCAGTAACAATTATAGACATGGACCCCTCTGAGGGTAAAAGGAGAGAGAGAAGGTCATTGTGAGAATTAGATGAGATAAGGCAAGTAAAACAGGGCACTAACTGGCATGCGGGAAGCACTAGGTAAATGCATGGTATTATCATTAAGGAATAAATAAATACCTTTTCCCTTGAATAAATGGTAACACTCTTATGTTTGTACAGTATTTTTTTTTTAACTCTCATAACATTTCTACAACAAGCACGGGATGGTTAATTCATATGCCAACTTGACTGGGCCACAGGGTGCCCAGCTATTTGGTCAAATATTATTCTGGGGGTTTGTGAAGGTGTTGTGGATGAGATTAGCATTTGAATGAATGTACTGAGTAAAGCAGATTGCTCTCCCCACTGAGAGTGGGTTCATTTAATCAGTTGAAGGCCAGAATAGAACAAAAAGATTGGCCCTCCTGTGAGTAAAAGGCAACTTCTCCTGCTTGACTGCACTGAGCTGGGGCATCAGTTCTTTGCTGCCACCCAACTCTAATTGAAACATCAGCTCTGTCTGGGTCTTGAGTTTGTAAGCATTCAGACTGGAACTGCACCATCAGTTCTCCTGGCTTTCAGGCCTCTGGACCCAGAATGGAATGATACTGTTGACTCTCCTGGGTCTCTGGCTTGCTGACTGCAGCTCTTGGGACTTGTGAGCCTTCATAACCACATGAGTCAACTCCTTCCAATAAATCTCTCTATATGTACATACATCCTCTGGAAAACTCTTGACTAAGTAACCAATACAGGAAGTATTCTCACCTTTCCCCTCTTACAGATGAAGCTAGAGGTTGAATTCCTTTGCACAGTTTATAGCTTATTTCTTTATCCTTCATCACTGGAACTCTCTGGGTCCTGCTGATGACACTTTCATTCATTTAGGGAACATCAAACAACTGTTATGAGCCAGGCATTGTACCCCTAAATAATATTCAAGTCCACTCCATCCCTCTCTATTCCTAGTCCTCCTGGCTCTACACTGTATAGCATGCCTTAAAGCCATGACTAGCCAAAAACCAACTCACAGTCTTGTTCACATGGTCCACTGAAAATGTCCAGAAGCCAATGGGAGGCACAGGAGTCTTACATGGAAGTCCAGAGTCTGGCCCCATGTTAGATTTCTACTTTTCTAAGTGCTTAAGGACTTTGGTACTTGTGGCCTGCCCAGTATAGTTATGGCTACCATTGTATTTCAGGCAAGACTCTTGGTATGTTCCTCATCTACAAAGCCACTAGATCTCAAACCCCAGAAGACAACCAAAAGTTAACATTGCATGTTAATGTGCATACATGTATATGTATTCACTAAAAGGTAAGGAGTTGTTTTATCCTTAATTCATCTTTTCATAAATTTTTCAGGTATATTATTGATTTTGCATTGAAATAGTTTTGCAAAAGCATTTTAGCTAGAATCCTTATTTAGCATCTTGCAGACCACAACACCTAGTAATAATGATTTTTCACAAAAAGAGGGACATGGGTTTTTGTGACTTTGCTTTAAAAAAAATCAATAGAGCATTTGTGCCTGTATTAGAGATTAAAATAGCTTTTACCACACAATTAAGGTAGGCTTTTTAAAAAACAATATAAGAGACTGTGTCAAATGTCCTTGCCCCCACCCAGAAAATTTCTAAGTCTCTTAAAAGTTTAAAGATACAGAGGAAGGGGAATGACTAAATATGAAATTAAGGACACTGAGTTTATATCCCAACTTCGGTGCCTACAAAAAAGGCACCGAAGAATACTTCTTCCCGTGTAAAGATGGAGTAATAACCCCACCCTTTCCCCAGGTGCTATGAGGTTTGAGGAGATTGCCTGAGCAAAGAGCTGAGTAGAATGTGATGTGGGAAACAAAGGCAAAAGAAAAAAGTAAATTTCCTTACAACTTACAGCCCACTGACATGTCCTTAAAATAGGCAGAGTGATGTTCTTTCTGCCCTCAGGTTCTTCCCTGTGCTTTAATAAAACCACCTTCTTGCACCAAAGATGTCTCAAGAATTCCTTCTTCGCCCTCGGCTCCAAACGCCAACATTTTTACATCAGGATGCACAGATGTAGCCACTTTCTATCTTGAAGCTTGAGCTGTATGTAAACTAGGGCACCATCCACACAGAGGGAATTTTAAATTTTCATCTTAATAACCATTGACTGAGCTGGGCATTGGGGATGAATGGGGATTAAGGTGAGTAAGATCTATCTCTCCTCCCAAAGACTTCATAGTCTGGCAGAGATGACAGACTTTAGTGAATGACAACCCAACACAGGCACCAGAGTCAGATAACTTTGACCTCCCAACTCCTCCTCTTTGTAGCTGGGGGACTTTGGAAACGTTATTTCCTATCTTGAAATTTCAGTTTCCCCACCTGAAAAAAATGAGACAATAGTACCTATACCTTCTAGAGTTGTGGAAGGAATCAGATAAAGGATTGAGTACAATGTCTGACAGTAGTAAGTAATCAATCTTTGTGTCAAGATTATTAGTCATGTTATTCCCGGAAGTTGCAAAGACCACAGATTTGAGGGACCTTCAAAGTTAAGTTGGAATCCTATTACCAGGAAGAGGAGGATCTATGTACCCTGCCTTGGTAAGTTAAAGGAAAAGATGACTTTTTTTCCAGGACTCTTGTCATTCACCAGTGATGATGACAGTGAGTGGCTGATACCCAGTGAGTCTTGGCATCTGTCTCATAAAACAGTAGGAAGAACCAGTAGGGCTGTGTGGACAAGCATGCCCCAGTGTCTGTGAGGGAAGAAATGTAGGGTGGTTCACATTCATGCAGGGGTACAGAAGGCATCTGTGAATTATCTAGGCTACAGTTTATTTCTCTTTATTCTGGTACTTTGCCCACAGTGCTCCCTTCACACGATGGACAGCAATTTGAGGGGGAAAGGAAATTGAAATTTGCCTGGGCTAAGTAAGATTAGGCTTGGACACTAGTCCATTTGCCTACTCATTTATTCATTCATTTCAGGATTTGCACTCATTTCTATCTGATTCCAAAGTCCACATTCTTGCTATGCTCAAGGGCCCTCTCATGCTCACTAAATGCAAACCGGGAGTAGGAGACAATCCAACAGTTTGTTTAAAGTTTGCTGAAATTCAAAAAAAGCTAATCATTAAGATATCCAAATCATTACAAGTGTTTCAAATAATTTCCAAGTGTTTTAATAATTTTAATACAAATAATAGGTGCCATTTGTTGAGTACTTACTGGGTGCCAAGCACTTTATATGCATTTATGTCAATTTATGTGAGTGCCACTTGATATAAACGATTACCACATACATTCCCTCAACAGTTTTACAACAACCCTTTTGGGGTAAGCAGTCCCTCCCTCATCTCCCTTCTCCAGTTATGAGACTCATTTTACAGACAAGGAATCTGAACTGCAGAGGAGGTCAAAGGACTTGAACAAAGTCACACCATCAGTAAGTATAAGGCCTTTAGAAATCTTTGCCTGTCCAGTTTGGTTCCAGCCCCATCATGTTCAGACAAAACTCTTTGGTGTTCTCTTCATATACCCGAATCCAGTTCTTTCCAACCTACCTCAGCTGCCTCTCTAAAAATCATCTGCCAGTGATAACCCTGAACCTAACAATTCCTAGTCACCTAATCCTTAGGAAGCTGTATCCATAGTGGACCTCAACTTGACCCTGACTCTCTTTAATCAAATTGTTCAATAAACTTTTATTGGTTACGTTAGTAAAAATAGAAAATGCATTACCCAGTAAAAAAGTTGCTACAAAGTTGAAATTAAGAAGTCTATCCATGCCACAAGGAATGGATAGTATCAGGCATATTTATCCCTGACAGGAAATACTGTTTGAATACTTACCATGTGCCAGGCACCACTGGAGGGGCTGAGGAGATAAGAAAACAAGACAGACAAATACCCTGCCCTCATGGAGCTTCCATTCAAGTGAAGGGAGAACAAACAAGTAATAAAAAATAAAATAGGTTAAGATAGCAGTGAGTAGTATAGGGGAAATAATGCTGGATAAGGGAGATAGACAAAACAGGGAAGGAAGGAAAGTTCTTCTGGACTATGAATAGGAAGGCTCTCTGAGGAGAAGTAATTTGAGCAGAGGCCTGGGTCAAGCTAAGGAGGTAACCAGCCAGCTGCTTGAGGGTCTAGAGGTGTGGGTAGAGCAGGAAGGCAGTGAGGCAGGAGCCAGTTGGGCATCCTGGAACAAGACAAGAGGGTCAGTGAGGCTGGAATGGTGATCTGAGAAGGTTGTGAGAGGCAGGCTGAAATTATACAATACTGGATGTTGCAGGCCAAGGTTAGGAATTTGGATCTCATTTATTCTACCAACAATTCTTTGGAGTACATGGTATTTACAGAGGAAAACACTGAGTTCTAAAATGATTATACAACTTTCTCTGCCCCTATGAAATCTCACCATTCAGCTGTGGAAGTTTCATATTCTATATTCTTGCTATCAAATGAAAACACGGGTTAGTTAAGAGGAAAATGAAAATGATAGGGAAAAAGAGCCCATAGAAGAGCCCACAATCCTCCCACACCACCCTCCACCAGGAACCAGTCTTCAATAGTGCTAAATGAGTAGAAATCTCAATGAAGACTCAGGAAAATAAATGCAGTGTTCAATCCTCTCTGACCAATGCAGTTCTTTTGCACTCCCCAGAACTAGAAATACCATTCCCAAACTGCTATCCTCTCCATCCTAGTGACCATTATTTATATCACAGATATACTTCTATGTCCAACCACATTAACAATGCCAAGATAGCTTCAGAAAACAAGGAATCTTGTTGCTTGGCAAAGCCAGGGGCGGCAGATACATCAATTCCAGCTTAGGCTAGCTATTCCCTGTAATAATTCTGTACTTATACCAAATTCAGCTAAGAGGAAAAAGAAACTACAGAATTTCATAGAAAGTATTAATAACAGCCCTGACACTAAAATAAAAAGGACTTAGAAATGTTTAAACTGGTTAGGCAATGCCTTCAATCGGCCTTCTCCAGAAATTCCTGATGACTGATCCCCTGTGAGTTACTGAGTGTAGAGAGGGCTACAAAGGAAATAGCACCAAGGTTAGGAGGTTGGGCTCTGAAGACTACCTGGGTTGAGGGGGTGGTTGTAAGGGTTTAATAATGTAATTCATGTAAAGTACTTAGTGTAATGCCCAGCACATAGGAATAACTAAAAACCAAGCTGTTATTCTTATTACCATTATTGCACAGATAAATAAACCCCAGACCCTTCCTGAAGGATGGTGAAGAACATCACTAAGAAGAATACTACTAAACAGAGATGCCAGGAACAAGGGTACAGGGGAACCAAGCCGACATATCTAAAACATATTTATTGAGCACCTACTCTGGGCTCAATACTTGTGGCTAGGAATATAAATGAAGTGGACAATATGACTTACGCCCTGGAGAAATTCACTACAACTTTCCTTTCACTAATGGATGGCTCTGAATCAAATAAGTAGTTCATAAGCATCCATGTCTAGTGTCACACAAAACATAAATGGAGTTCCTGCTTTAAAAAATAGCTCTTTGGAGGATGCTGGGTGGCTCAGTCAGTTAAGCGTCCGACTTCGGCTCAGGTCATGATCTCCACAGTTCGTGAGTTTGAGCCCCACATCAGGCTCTCTGCTGTCAGCGTGGAGCCTATTGGGATCCTCTGTCCTCCTCTCTCTCTGCCCCTCCCCTGCTCGTGTGTGCTCTCTCTCTCTCTCCCAAAAATAAACAAACATTGAGCTCTGGGGTTAGAACAGACAACCCATCTAGGGAGATAAGGTTCAACCAGAAGAAACAGTAGGAAAACAAGCTAAGCGTGAGAAGGTGTGAGGGCAGGGTATAAATGTTACAGAAACCAGAGACAAGAGAGAATAATGGGGGCCAGAGAGATCCAAGAGGGTTTCATTAAACAGGGGACAGAGAGTGAGGTGTCTTCCTTAGCACAGTGATTAGGTTGCCATCCAGAGCAGGCAGTCTTCTTAGCTGGTAAAATGATGCTGCTGTTAAAGAAATTGAAATGTGACACAGAGGTACATAAACAGAACTTGCATGAAATGACATCTGTTTCATATGAGACTGTAGGATGTAGTAGAAAGAGCATGGACTTAGAGCCACAAGGCCTCGGTGATTATTGTCTGTGAAATCCTGGGTAAATTATTCCTTCTGAAATACATAAATGTTTGTGAATAAGCAAAATAAATAGAAATTAAATTATTATACACTGTTTAAATCAGGTACAGCTCTATGGACAGCAAAACCAATCTCTGGTCCTAGAAGAGAAAATGTCTGTGAAATGAAAAAGGGATTACTTTTAATTCATTTCATCCAGGGGAGCCAAAACAGAATAGGCCATCCTTTTTGGGAAAACTTATCTGTAGACTTCCATGTAAATCCATAGCCATCTCAACTGAATACTTGCAAGAAGATCCATGGGTTTCATACAACCAAGTGTGTGATGTTCAGAAACGGAATTCAAAACTCAACTCTTGATCACCTACTATGTATTAGATTCTGGGATAGGCAACAGGTATATTTTTATGAAAAAGACACCATTCTTGTGCCCCTGCAGAGTTCACAGGCAGTTAACCATGCTGTTCTAACATGGTGCCAGAACTCCTTCTACTACCTACTACTAGACAGCATAGACTTTAACCCCTAAAACCTCCAGTCATTGGTTCCAGGTTAGTCTTAACTGCTCCCCCTTAAAAGCCTTTTCAAAATAAAAGATGGAGGTTCACCAACTCCCCTGAACCTGATTACCCCATCTCATCCACCCCAAAACCAGTCCAACTAGAATGCTCTTCCCCAAATACATTTCTTATTCTATGTCTAGTCATGTCCACTTTTTTATCTCAGGGTCACCTGGTGGCTCAGCCAGTTAGGCGTCCAACTCTTGAGCTCAGCTCAGGTCTTAATCACTGGGTCATAAGCTCAAGCCCTACATTGGGCTCTGCACTGGGAATGGAGCCTACTTAAAAAAAAATGGGGGTGGGGGGAAGACCTCCATTTCCCACCCTCATCTCTCCATAATCCTGACCACCTAAAACAACACCCCTAGGTCTCTCCCCCTAACCTGTATTATTTTATTTAATAGTTTATTAGCTTGTTATTTATATGCCTGCCCTGCTAGAATGTAAGCTGTGTCCCCAGCACCTACCATGGTGCCTGGATGCAGTTGGTACTCACAGAACATACAAATTCTATATCACTTGATACCTTTCTGACAATATCTGTCCCTTTTGGCATGGTAATATTATATGTGTACTCATATGCATAAATATGTCTTCCCTACATGGTAGTAAATTCCTTGAGGGTTTGTCTGTTTCACCTCTGTATCCTCTAATACCCATGATAAAGTGTTTCCTTGATTAATGCTATTGAATAAATAATGTGGTCTCTTGCTTAAGACCTGTAGAATAAATAAATAATATGATCCCCTTCTCATCAGACTTCTTAATCTTGACTTTGCCAAACCTCTGCCTCAATCCTCAGAAATATGAACATAATTTGAGTGGTAACATGGAAAAGTTAAGGACCTTTTAACCACATTTCTTCTGCTTATTTTTAAGAACTATACTTGACCACCAAGTTTAAAGGTTATTTTTTCCCCATCCAGCAAACCCTTACCTGGTACAGCTTTTGCAAACACCTATCAATTTCTTGGGGGTAAAAAGTGAATCAAACCTTTAAAAAGCATGCACTCTTCTAGAGTGCACCAATCTCTGCTTGCTGTGGGTATAGCTATTTTTATCAGGTGATACTGTGATATTCCTTTTCAACACATGATATTCACTCTTTCAAGCTGTTCGACACTGTTCTATTTGGTTTTATGTTACATCAATGAGACAGTTTGAGGGAAAAGGAAAAATGGGACATGCTATATTTAGTAGCACCACTAAAACCCTAAATAAAAACTACCCAGTGTACATCCAGGACCCTACCTTCCAACCCAAGATTAAGGCCAAATAGGAAATGCCTTTATCCAGGAGATATTTTTCCTAAGAATGTTAATTACAGAAAGCCATTTGCAGTGTCTCTAAAACTTTAAGGAGTTAAAAGTCATACATAAAAGTCACAGAAAGGCCAAAATATTACTGTATGTATTTGTATTTTCATAGTATTTTCACTCTGGGAAGTATCAGCCTAATTAGATTTTAAAATGATAACACATCTGGTTACACATCTGGACAAGATGAGTTTGAGGCAGTCATGTGACAACTATGAAACACTGGTTAACAAGCACTAAGAAGAACAAAATTCAAGAAGATTTAGGCTGGAGTATCAATGTCTCTACATAAAGGGAGAAAGTGAAATCCCATGGAAGTAAATAAAATGACCCTGGAAGAGTCAGGAGAGCAGTTGGCCGAGAAGGAAAGCTTACTGCCTAAGCATTAGCAACCAATGTATGCTGAAAGGGTAAGAAAAAGATTTCAATAGAAGTACATGCTTAAGATAGTATCTAGCACCTAGTAAAGGCTCAAAAATACCTAACTCACAGTCTCATTATAAGACTCAGTATTTATAGGCAAAAGGTCTTTGTAATCTACAAACCATGGTACAAATATTTGTTTTCATATTTCTAGAAGGAATGTAAAGGTAGTATGGTAGAGCAACTGTGAAACTAGCCACATCTTCACCCCTCCTTGTATCCATGCCCTTTGCAATGTGACTTTGTAGATCTTACTATCAAGAGATGTAATCTTTTTTCCCCATGCCTGTATCTGGGCTGGTCTTGTGATGTGCTTTGGCCAACAGGATGCAGTAGAAATCCCAGGGTGTCAGTTCTTGCTTACTTTCATTCTTTCTTGGATTCATGCCTACCTGTCATGTGAACAAGCCCTGACTGTCCTTCCAGAGAAAGAAAGACTATGGAAAACATCCCAGTGAGCCCTGGGAAGACCATCCTGGAACAGCCTGTAGCCCACTGACCCTACACATGTGAGAGAGCCCAGCCAAGATCACAGAGTTACCTTCCTGCCCTAGACCTGACTGCAAATGTATGAATGAGCACAACTGACATCAAAAGAACTGTCCAGCTGATCTGTATACCCATGAGCAATTATAAACACTCACTGTTTTAAACCACTAAATTTTAGAGTGGTTAATTATATAGTAATAGGTAACTGATACAAGTAGCAATAAATAAAACAACCTATCAGGAGCCTTACTATGTGCCTAGCACTATGCTAACAAGCATCTTACAGGGGTTGTTTCATTTCTTTCTCACAGTAACTTTATGCAGTAAATATTACTATCCCCATTTTACAGATGACAAAATTGTGGTCCAGAGAGTTTAAGTTGACTTCCCCAATGTTGTATAGCTAGCAGAAAATGGGGCCCAAATTCAAATCAGACAGTACAACTCTAGAGCAGCACTCAAGCCCAAAAAAAGGATCTTCTACTTAATCCAACATAAATAAGTAACTTTTTTCCAGTCTTTTCTACAACAAATAATCTGCCCTAACCTTTCCCTGTCTTTCTGATTTTTCCAACACAAAGAGCTATTTCTATGAAGAATAACCTTAACAGCAGTGATTTAATTTGCTGATATATTATCTCATTTAATCCTTAAACAAACCTGTGAAGTTTCTATTATCAACTTTGTTTTAAAAAGAAGAGGAAAAAAAACAAAGGGGGGAGGAGCTCAGAGAAACTAATCCACCTCCCTAAGTCACACAGCCTGTGAGCAGCCTCACAGGGCTGTAACTCCAAGTCTGATAACTCCAGAGCGCAGGCCCATGCTGCCTGGCTGCTCTTCTGAACCACCTCTGGGTTCTCCAAGCAGTTCAATCTTTCCTGCAGTTCATTCGCCTGTGGCCCAATTGTTTCATTTAGCAAATATATACCAAACACTTCCTATCTGCACCAGCCATAAAAATGGCTCCTGAGGAGGCTTCAAAGCATTTAACTCCATGTTCTCTGCCTTCAAGGAACTCACAATCAGTTGGGGATTCAAGACTGAAATACACAAAAAGACTGAAATTTAAGAAGTATTAGTAACTGTCAAATGAATGAAATAAGCAGTCAGATTCCAGAGTTCAAAGGAAAGTAAGAGAAACATGGACTGACAAGGCTTCACATGGGAGGGACCATGACAGATGCACAGGATGGGAGTTTCCTGTGGGAGCACAGTCTTCCATTGCTGTAGGAATATGATTTTGTCGTAGGGTTGTCATGGTGATTGCTTCTTCAAGATATCCACATGGTGACTATTCAAATCTGGTTGGTTTGGACAAGAGTAATTCCTTGCAGGGGGGCAAAAAAGACTCATCTGAGAGGTGCCTGGCTGGCTTAGTCAGTAGAGCATGCGATTCTTTATCTTAGGGTTGTAAGTTCAAGCTCCACATTGGGTGTAGAGATTACTTAAAAATAAAATAGAATCTTAAAAAAAAAAGACTCATCTGAGAGTCCTAGCATATCCAAAACTTGGAAGGGTTAATAACTGGATTCTGGAAGCTTGAAGCAACTAGCAGGTCATGACAATCAACAGATTCAGAAAACAGACAATAAGTCTAGACATTGTCTAGACCAGTCCCATTAGGTAGTAAAAAAGATGGACAGAAGGACCAAGAAGAAATGCAAGGCATGCATAATGCATACAAAATGTCAGCAGCTTGTGTTTCAGCTTTTGAGAGTCAGGGGAAAATTAGTTACCAATAAAACACCTGCATTTGAGAAAATTCAACCTGTTTCATTTCCAGATTATTTTTTTTCTGTTCTCAGAATCCAGAGAGGCCCTTCTTGTTCTGACACAATTTAGCTTCCCAGGATTACCTCTTGCCATCTAAGCCCTTCCATGCTACAATGCACTGGCTACATTGCGATGCTTGCATTTTCTCAGCATACCTAGCTCTATCACACACCCATGCTGTTCCTGGTCTCTGGGGCTTTGCATAGAGCCATTCCTTCCACTGGATCTCTCATCTCCTTTATGCACCCTATGCATCCTTGGTTTAAAACTTCCAGGTTGAACAGAAGAAAAACAGAAATCCTGTGGGGGAAAAAACCACCATAAAGGAGGAAACAGGCTGGTACAGTAGGCCTAAAACCTCGATGGGATCAGTGGTTCCAGGTACAGTGGGAGGTTCTAACTGAAAGCCACATTTAACAGTGCAAGAAAAGATGTGTGATAATGAAATAACTCTGTCACTAGGAGCCCATGTCACAATATCATGGGATCCCTACAAAAACAGGTAGACATAAAAAGAGGAAAATGCTTGGGGCACCTGGGTGGCTCAGTCGGTTAAGCGTCTGACTTTGGCTCAGGTCATGATCTTGCGGTTCGTGAGTTCAAGCCCCGCGTCGGGCTCTGTGCTGACAGCTCAGAGCCTGGAGCCTATTTCAGATTCTGTGTCTCCCTCTCTCTCTCTGACCCTCCCCCGTTCATGCTCTGTCTCTGTCTCAAAAATAAATAAATGTTAAAAAAGAGGAAAATGCTTGCGCTATTGACAATAGCCAAAGTATGGAAAGAGCCCAAATGTCCATTGACAGATGAACGGATAAAGAAGATGTGGTATACATATACAATGGAGTATTACTCAGTAATCAAAAAGAATGAAATCTTGCCATTTGCAACAACCTGGATGGAACTAGAGGGTATTATGCTAAGCAAAATTAGTCAGAGAAAGACAAATGTCATTATGACTTCACTCATATGTAGAATTTAAAATCAAAACAGATGAACATAAGGGAAGGGAAGCAAAAATAAAAACTGGGAGGGGGACAAAACATATGAGACTCTTAAATATAGAGAACAAACTGAGGGCTGCTAGAGGGGTTGTGGGTGGGAGGATGGGCTAAATGGGTAAGGGGCATTAAGGAAGACACTTGCTGGGATGAGCACTGGGTGTTATACATAGGGGATGAATCACTGGAATCTACTCCTGAAATCATGATTGCACTATATGCTAACTAACTTGGATGCAAATTAAAAAATAATAAATAAATAAATAAATAAATAAATAAACAAAGGAAAATGCTTGACCAGTGACTGGAGAGAGGGGAGCATCTGAGATCTGGAGGTATGAAAAATGGCAACAAACTCAAACTGGCAGGAGAAAGAGCAGATGCTCCAAGAGGTCTTGTGGGGAGAGCAGTGGTCAGCTAATGAGATGAATGCAGCAAGTCTTAGTACTAGATCATTCCAGATGCTGATAAAGGAACAGAAATCTAGAGACAGGGGCCACAGAGGAAGCTGAAAAACAAGCAGGTCACATGTAGGTGTTTCCAATAGTGGTGGTAGCACAGTGGAAAGGCAGCTTTATAGCAACAAACAGAACAGCATACAATGGCCAGGATATATGGTAAAAGGAGGCATCAAAGAAGAAGAAAAGTAGAAACGTAAGTAGGAGGAGGACATATTATATGATTATATTCATAACAATGATAAAAATATTCAATTTGTGAAAGGTTTATTCAACTATAAAGCACATACCTATGATAGGCATTATTTAATTTGTAGGAAAAAAATAGCCTTTGAGTATGCCCATAGACATAAGAGAGGGACAGAACTGATAGCTTGCCATCTGGTACATGGAAGAATATAGACATACTGGACTCAGTGACAAAGATTTAAAATGACCTCATCTAAGATCTATGAACTGGAGGAGTCTAGGGGACATTCCGGTTGTATTTGTTTAGAACCCAATTGCCCTGCTAGAATGAAAACTCCTTGAGGTGAGAGACTGTGCTTCTCATTCACCACTATTACCAGTACCTAGCACTGTGCCTAACACACAAGGGACACTCCATAGATATGTGTTTACAGTCTTAATAAACAAATGCATGGATGGATGGATGGATGGATGGATAAAAATATCAGCTTACCATATCTGTATCATAAACAAGATAGAAAGCATTTGTCCATGTTTGAACCCAAGTTTTAAAGAAGACAAAAACATCCCTGAATTCAGGCCTGCTGATGACAGTGAGAAAAAAAGTGAGATTCTCTCAAGAGAAAGGTATAATTCATTTGCCTCCTTACCATTCCCGTCCTGTGCATTCTCTTCTAACATCTCTTTTCTATTCACAGCTTGAAAGGTTCTAGGTTTGGGAGTTAACAGGCAAGCAAACAAATGATTCTCTTCATTCATTGATTCAACAAACACTTTTGTAGCTAGGCATGCCACTAGGCACTGGGCACATGGACAAGCAGGAGACAAGCAGTAAACATCAACTAAGGTGGTTGTGGTATGGTAAGACAGATGGTTCCTGAAAGAATACAGAACAATCATGCCCAACTCAGTTTTAGGGGGGTCAGAGAACATGACAGGCATCCCAGATGGCATGGGGCAGGGGGATAAGAAGAGGAAGGGGATGTCCATACCAGGGGTAGAGGAAGTGAGAAATGACACAAATTAGATTCCTTCCCTTTAGACTCTCAGGCCCCCTGCATTCATCTCATCATTGCACTGAGAGCAAAGATTGAAACCATCTGCTTATTTTCCTTGTTTTCTCCACTATATTATGGGTTTCTTGAGAGAGATAAGGGGCTATATAATTCATTTCTTTATTTCTAGAACCCAGCAGAGTTTCTGCCATACAAAGGATACTTAATTGGATAAGAACTTAAAAAAATTTTTAATGTTTATTTATTTTTGAGAGACAGAGAGAGATAGAGAATGAGCAGGGGAAGAACAGAGAGAGAGGGAAACACAAAATCCGAAGCAGGCTCCAGGCTCTGAGCTGTCAGCACAGAGCCCAACGCAGGGCTTGAAACCACGAACCGTGAGATCATGACATGAGTCGAAGTCAGTTGCTCAACCGACTAAGCCACTCAGGCGCCCCAATTGGATAAGAACTTTAGAATGGAGAGGTAACATACCCTAATGGTTTAAGAACATGATTAAAGGCACTGAAACCAATTTAGCTATGAGACCTTGAGCCACCTCTCTATGCCTTGTCTTCCTTATCTGTAAACTAAGGATAATAATAGTACCTACCTGTATCAGTTGTGTCCTCCCAGAAGGAGACACTGAGATAGGGTCAGGGATGCAAGAGATTTATCAATTTATTGTGAGAATACAGGGAGAGGAAGTAGAATTGGAGAGAGGGAGCCTCACACCACAGTAAAGATCAGACAAAGGCTTGGCCAACCCAAAGGGGAGCTCTGGGACAAAGATTTTCAATAGGAGGAGTCCCACATTGGGCAGAAATGGTCAGGTTCTGGTATCTCCACCATTCTCAGTCATTGGCTGGGACTGTCCAGGAAAAGCATGCCCTTAAGGCACTGCAATTGGAGGCTGTTATCTGTGCTCCTTGCAGATAAAGTGAGTTGTCTCTTGAAGGGAGGTCTGAATAGCAGACCTCCATGGTGGCCACAGTACCTAATAGGGTTGTGATCTTCCATTAGTCAGTACAGATAAAACACTTAAAACAGTGCCCAGAAACTTAGAATGTACTATTAAAGTATTTCAGTCTTTTTTGGGAATTATAAACTCAGAACACCATAGGGGCTAGACAGGAAACATAAATGTGTAAATTGGCCTGAGTAAAATAAAAGGGAGAAAGAGGGCCCATGGTCTCTGTAGTTTACCTGAAGAGTACATAATCTACTTAATGATATTAAGATTAAAAACAGTATCAAAGAAAATAGCAACTATTAAAGCCTGGCTAAGATTCAAACTTTGAAAACTTAATTTGTATATAATTTTATGAATAAACAGAAGCTATTATGCAAAGATCTTGTCAATCATTTGTGGTCATTGACAGCTAAGCAGGGCATCACAGGCACTCTGTTTTTCACAATCCATGCTGGTGAACTTGGCCTCTTTGATATGTTAGGAGTGATATTACAATCTCAGAAGGCATCAAGGAATATTGGGGTTTCTTCTGTATTTGGTTATTCAAAGTTTTGATACTTTTTAACGTATGGAGATGCTCTGCTGGATTTGAAACATGTGTTTATTTAAATTTTTCTCCAACAAGAGAAAAAAAGAAACATTACCTTGAATGAGGAATATAAATCATGCTTGAGTATTACAAGGCACTCAGGGTATCTGTCCCTTAAGAAGTAAGCAGACAGCTTTGTCCAGCCAGACTCCAAAAGACAGAGTAGGTGTGGCATGACCAGAGTTCTGGGCCTGTGAGGGCATGGAAACATGAGCTCACAGTGCCACTGGGTTCTGAGGCTGTCTGAGACTTGGCAGATGACAGTGGGAATACTGCTGCTACAAATGGGGTCATGCTGGTAGTAGTGTCACAGTTAGAAGAGGACCCAGTCTAGCACATCCTCAGCTACTGCCTGCCGAGGTTCTCCTCAACATGGTAATAGCAGGAGACTGCTTCACAAAGTCCTTGGTCATTGCTCTGGATCCACCTGGCCCAGGCAAATTGCAACTCTGCCATCAGTGCTTACTCAAGACTTAGCTGCAAAGGGCAATACCACTCACGAGTCCTGAGTGGGGCATACTGATGTACTCTGAGCTTCTGAGGGCAAAAGGAACATGGATACCCCAGTTATACCTGATTATGTATAATAAAGCTTCTACTGGAAGTCAAGCTTTTGACTTTAGATGTCAGGTGCCTGTATAACCATCCTTGATGACACATGAAAAAGTCATACCAATCTCTCTGAACTCTGAATTCTAAGATCTATATAAAGAGATTTGACCATTTATTCTGTTTTTAACTGCACTGATAGTATATGATAGACAAACTTGAGGGCACAAAATAACCTTTATTTGAATTTTGCATCATAGTATAGTATTTTTAAAAATAATTTATCAAGGTGAAATTTACATATTATGAAATTAACCATTTTAAAGTGAACAATCAGTGGCATTTAGTACATTCACAATGTTGTTCTCTCTAGTTCTATTTAGTTCTAAAACATTTCAATCACTCCAAAGTAAAACCCCCTTGCTCATTTAGCAGTTTCTCTCCATTCCCACTCCCATAACTAGTCCCTGGCAACCACCAATCTCCCTTCAAATTCTTTGGACTTTTCTATTCTGGATATTTCATATAAGCACAATCATGTGTCACCTTTTTTATCTGGCTTCTTTCACTTCTTTCAGTGTATTTTGGAGGTTCACCCATGCGGTAGCCTGTACCAGAACTTCATTCCTTCTCATAGCTGAAGAATATTTCATTATATGTATATACCATAATGTTTATCCAGTCATCCGTTGATGGACATTTGACTGTTTCCACCTGATGGCTATCATGAAGAGTGCACTATAAACATGTGTGTACATGTACCTGAATAACTGTTTTCAATTCTTATGGGTACCCATGTAGAAGTGGAACTGTGGAGGTCATATGGTAATTCTATATTTAACATTTTGATGAACCGACAAACTTTAACACAGTTGCTGCATCACTTTATAATCCCACTGGCAATATATGAGGGTTCTAATTTGTCCACATCTTCGCCAACACATTATTATTATTATTAATTTTTATTTTTATTATGGCCATGCTAGTGGATGTGAAGTGGTATCTCATCATGGTTTTGATCTGTATTTCACTAATGACTAATAATGTTAAACATTTTTTATGTGCTTTTTGGCTATTTTTTAACTTACATGACAATCAGGGATACAAATTGAAGTTATAATTCAATTGCATATGGGACTCCTAAATGCAAATAATGCAACTGAGGTGATGATTGAACAGATACCTACCATGAGCTTCACTAAGTTCGTCCATGTACAGGTCATGATAACCACACCACAACTCACTAAGTTCTGGTTTAGTTGTTTTCTTTTCAAACATTGATTGTAAAAATGGGTTTCCATTTCAGAAATCTTATCTTTAAATCAGAAATATGTGATGCCTAAGAAAATGTAAGTTCCACAAGTGCAATAATTTTTATCTATATCATTCTCTCTGAATAAGGTACATACTAAGCACTCAACTAATTAAAAAAATCAAATTGACTATCTGGCCTCAGAGACTGTAACTAAATGTAGATAGTAAAGTAGAAGGATGCATCTACAGTAACTCCTCAGCATTTTTCTGCTCAGGTTCACTGGGTAAATGATGATGCCATAAACTAGGATAATGAACACAAGAACAAGAACACTTATAATAAAGAAATTATCTCAGAAGTCTTACCACTGGTTCAGAGTTCCATTTTTACTTTTGTTCTTCAGTTTTAATGCTCCTTTTATACCACTCTTTTTTAAAGTTTATTTGAGAGAGAGAGAGAGTGAGTGTGTGTGTGTGTGTGTGTGTGTGTGTGTGCACATGCACACACAGGGGAGGGGCAGAGGGAGAAGGAGAGAGGGAATCCCACGCAGGCTCCACTTTGTCAGTGTAGAACCCAATGAGGGGCTCCATCTCATGAACGAAGAGATCATATAACCTGAGCTGAAATCAAGAGTCAGATGCTCAACTAACTGAGCCACCCCGGAGCCGTTATACTACTCTTTTTATGCAGAAAATGTAAGAAAAAAGTGACAGAATCCTCTACAAACATAAGGTAATAACACTGCTACTCACAAACATTTCTCACCTTAATTTTTTGTGGTTTGCTTTTTCTTCTTATAGGTCCTATCCTGTCCTCATCCATGCTGAATATCACTCCATCCCACATATGTCCAATTTTCCATAGGAAAAAAAAAGACTATTATGACAGTCTTTACAGTACAGGTTATCCCAATTTGGTTTGGCAACTTTATTACGTCTCTTCTGTCTTATGAATCAGAGAATGTCCCACTGAACAGAACTTATCTAGAAAAGCAGATAAACAAAAAACTGATCTAGAACTTTTCTAGAAAAGCAGAAAAGCAGGTCCATTGTGATGCCATATGACAACATTTTGTAACTAGAGGACAGATCACTGAATTTTTGTTTACTTCAATCACTTCTCCTTGTAGAGTGTGATTCTCCCATTTCAAAAATCAGAAAAAATAATTCAAACTTACTTTAATTTGGTAAAAATGTTTGATACCACTTGTATTTTGAAATTATTTTAGTATAAAAATATTATAACCTTGAATAATATACACCTGAGAAGAACAGATCACATCTTCAGAGGAGAGAGAAATACTATTTCAACACACAGTAAGAGTGTCCCATGTATACTAAAATTTTTTCTTCTGCCCTATCTCTCCAAACAACATAGTAATTTGACTTCAAATTACAGTATAGTATTACAGTTAGTATCATTTTCCCCTCAACAAGTGATAGCATGAGTGGACAGGGAGAGTTTGTAGTACAAAACACTCACTTGTAATACAAACTTGGGATCTGACTTCTATTATTACAGTTATGCACCAGGCACTTTCAGGAACACTAGCTCCAATGACCTGAGTAAGATCCTCAAAACTGCTGCTTCCCAGATGACCCTTTGTTGAGAAATTCATGCTGTGAGAACTAAAAGATCTTTAATATCAGAGATGTAGGGAAAAGATGGCCAACTCATCTTCAGGGGGAAAAATAAAAGAAAAATCCCTTCTATAATAGCAGCAGAGCAAGCTAATACAGGTCAACCACAGGTGTCTATACATTGAGTAAGAGGCCAGAGTTGTACAGAGTCCTACTCAGGCTTCTAGCAGCAAAAACATGACTCCATGGCATGGACTCCCTAATTAGAAACTCTAGTTGATGACAACCCCGAATTTTTGCTTTTTATCTTTTCCTTGCTACCACCCTCACCCCATCTTTCTGACATTTTTTTTAACGTTTATTCATTTTTGAGACAGAGACAAAGCATGAATGGGAGAGGGTCAGAGAGAAGGAGACGCAGAATCCGAAACAGGCCCAGGCTCCGAGCTGTCAGCACGGAGCCTGATGCGGGGCTCGAACCCACGGACTGCGAGATCATGACCTGAGCTGAAGTCGGCCGCTCAACCGACTGAGCCACCCAGGTGCCCCAACATTTCAATTCAAATCAGTAAAAACAACTTCAAAACTTTTCTTATAAAGGTTTTGGTTGAAGGGCCTTATACTAAGTCATTTGCTCAATAAATATTTGTTGATTGTCCACTAAGTAGAGGGTCCCAGAACTCAGTAAAGGGTTCACTAAGTAGAGGGCCCCAGAACTCAGGAGATAGAGTGATGAATAAAATCCATTTCTGTCCTTGGGGTGCCTGGGTGGCTCAGTCAGTTAAGCATCTGACTTCAGTTCAGGTCATGATCTCACAGTTTGTGGGTTTAAGCCCGTGTCGAGCTCTGTGTCTCCCTCTCTCTCTGCCCCTCCCCAGTTTGTGCTCCCTCTCTCTCTTTGAAAAATAAACATTAAAAAAATTTTTTTAATCCATTTCTGTCCTCAAGGAGTTTGGCTTCTTTCCTCAAGTGTGGCAATTCTGCCTGCAGGGGCCACAACGTTTCATGTGATGATTTCCAACAGAACTCTGATGGGTAAGTGGTTCTCCTGACAGATACTGGGGCTCAGGGCAAGGGTAGTTGATTTTGTAGGCAGAGAGAACAACAAATGCAAATAAGCAAAAGCAAATATGAAGCATGTTTGGTCAACTGCAAATGATTTAATATTGTAGCAAGTGGAGGATTTGAATTGGAGAAAATCAAGGGGGATGAGGTTAAATATAAAGGTAAGGATAGATGGAGAATGACAAACCAACAGCTTGGGCTTTATCCTGTGGAGAGTGGGGGACAGGGAGATCTAAGTTGAGATCTACAACTTTGAGACAATGTTTGGTGCTGGGGAACAGTTGGAGGGGAGGAGACAGGAAGGTAAGACAATGTGTAAAGAGGACTTCATGGTAGACCAGTAGAGAGATGAAAAAGGAAAATCACAGATTATTCACATTGTCCTTATTTTTCATCACCCTGAAAAACCAAAAGCAGTCTAATTGCTTCCTGATGTTGTCTCCATGCTTTTCTTATGAAGATATGATATGTTAAGGATTTTGTCTGGGGGCAAGAAAGTGAATAATATTTCTTTCTAAAGAGCCCTATTCTTTACAAAAGCCTTTCCACATTTAAGGAAATATCAATAAATAATATCCCATATAATATACTTTTAACCGGAGACCAAAGTAGAAAGGCTTTTCAATAGTATCCGCCAGCTGGAATATATTCCTCTGTGGTATATTTAAAATTAATTGTGCCTCTGAGTCACAAAAATAGGATTCAAGTCCCTATTCCATCATTTACCAGATTTCTCTCATTGACAAGTCACCCAACTTCTCTACGTTGTCATCTTTAAAGCTGTGCCTCAGTCAGGGTCCCAGACAGGAAATGGAGGGCACACTCAAAGCGTAAAATTAGGCAGGGTTTAATAAGAGAATTCATCAAGGGAGATGAAGCACCCCAGGCTGGCAGAAGTGGAGACCCTTTGCCATCCCTTAGACCTTAGAAAATCCAGAGAGAAAGCTACAGTTGTAGGATGGTAGGGGTTGTGGCCTTCACACACCACTATTAACCAATAGCCTAGCACTGGAACTCAATTTCTTTCTGCCCTCAGATATCCTGCTAGTACACCACTGGCTGAATCCTTCCCAAAGCAAAAGGACAATGGACCTCACAGATGCAATCTATGAAAGGCAGCCTCCAAATCCACAGAAAGGATGGGGAAAAGGGTAGAGAGTAGATCTAGAGAGCAAATGGAAGACACTCAGTCCAAAAATGTAATAATGGCTCTCCACCTTCACATAGATTTGTTGTGAGGGACAAATATGTAAAAAAAATGCTTCATAAACTGTAAATAAAGTAAACAAATATGATAATTATGTGATGCATCCAATAAGAAGTAAACAAGAAAATGCTATGGTGTGGGAATCCTGAGGTTGACACATCTCAAGCTTTCCAATCAAAAGTATCCCCTACACTGGAATTTTTACTTTCTGCTTAAAAATTTAAGTCATGAGGACACAAACCAAATTGAAAAGGAATTTTTCAGTACCAAATGTTTAAGTCGAAGTGAAAAATTGATTCCCTAGTGAGGTCAGTGTGACAACAGTAAGGCAAGACTCAGTCATCTGCACATCAGCATCTCCATGTTAGTTTCCTGCCCTTCTCCTTTCCCAGCTCCAATTCTAACTTTTGCTGGTGCCAGAATCAGCAACAATTCTAGAAGTGATTCCATTTTTTATTGTGGTTCAGAACCAATTCTTAAAAGCACCAATACATTTGTTAAAGAAACATTCAGGAAGCATTTGCAGAGCCCCTACAATGTGCGTAGTATATAAGTTAAACATCTATCTACTTAGCAGTGTATGATGAACCACGACAAAATTTATTCAGCATACAAACATTATAATCCAATTTATAATCTTTTTTTCCTTCTTGTTCACTCCTCTCTAGCCTAGAGTGACTTTCTTGCTGTTCCTTGAAGCCTTCTAGGTACACTCCTGCCTTAGGGCCTCTCCTCTGGCTGTTCCCTCTGCTTATTCTCCAGGGAGACATATGGCTAACTTCTTTACTGCCATCAAGTTTGTTCAGATATCACCTTCTCAATGAGGCCTGCTCTATTCAAGATTGCAATCCCCCACCCAAGCTCCTCATCTCCTTTATCCTACTGTACTTCCTCCAAGCCCAGAGCACTTATAACCTTCTAACATGCTATATAATGTACTTGCTTATTATGGCTACTTTTCATGTCTATCTCCCCTTGCACCCTTATTGACAGGGATATTTGAATGTTGTTCACTGCATTATCCCAAGCACCTACAACTGAGCCTTGCCCATACTGGACACTCAACAAACATTCGCCAAATGGATGAGTCAGTCAATTATCTGATCAATCATGTGAAATGAGGCTCAGTGATATTAGCAATTTTTTTCTTAATGGAAATTTTTAAAGTCAAAAAAAGAAAGGTTTGTTGGCATTGCATTCTAAGTCTAATAGCCTCACCTCAACTATGATTTGTTCCAAGTTTTTGCTTGCAGGTAAAAACTGATACAAGTGATGATTAATCCCCATTATAATTAAATATAAAAGCTGCAACATTTCTGTTAAAAGAAATTTAAGATCAAGAATAAAGCTGGTACTATAAAAGATAGTGTTTGTAATTAACACGCTGTGGATAACTGTAAACTCTATCATTATACAAATAAAATGTAAAAATTCTTAAAGCAACTGGGAACACTGCAGCAGCTGCAACATCAACACTAGCCACTTTGCCAGTTTGTTCAGAGGCTGTGCAAATTAGCACAAACTGATAGTAACACACAGAATGCATTTGAGAGCCATTTTTGCACAACATAAGTTTAGTTTTTTTTTTCTTTAGATAAAATATCATATCCTGATGCATGAACATGAAGAGCCAAGATGAACCTCAAACTGGTAAGGGGAATAAACCATGAGGTGGGCAATTTAGGTACCTCTGAGTAAACTATTTTTGATTTAAGGAACTTTGATTTAAGGAACTTAAGGGCTTTGATTTAAGGAACAAAGGTTGTTTGTGCAGTAAATTTGGGTCCATAAATTCATGGTTTGAATATGTACAAAATATGTATAAAGGTATTAGTATAATTATTTTGTTGGAGAGATACCTGGAAAGTCAAACAAGAGCTCAAAAGACAGCACTAAGTATAAAGGTATCAGAGGAGTAAGTGGTTTCTTTCCAGAGAGCCAAACCTTCTACCTCCGTTATCCAAAGTACTAAAAAGGCAGAAAGATTAGGACGCTGCTGTATAGCTATCTTTCCCAATCAATGAAGGACATGATTTTTAGTGGACCCATGCATGGAATACTCAGCTTAGACAATGACCCTAACTCTGCCTCAGTTGTAATTGGCCTTACATGTAAAAGGTGTGTGTGTATGTGATGGATATGTTTGGGTTTCTCACTGCAGTAGGGAACTACACCATTTAGATCAAAATTGAACTGTTCTAAAACAAGAATCAAAATCTGACTTGTTTCATATTCTATTGTTGAGTTATTTTGAAAGAACCAACACAGCTTTTTACTAGATACCATGTGTTGTGGGCTGACCTATAACCTCCCAGAATTAATATGTTAAAGTCCTAAACACTTACCACCTCAGAATATGATTATTTGGAGATAAAGACTTTAAAGAGGTAGTAGTTAAGGTAAAATGAAGTCATACGAGTGAGCCCTAATTCAAATATGAGTAGTGTTTTTATAAGAAGATGTGATTAGGACACATACACACACAGAGAAAAGACCATGTTAAGATAAAAAGACAACCATCTTCTAGCCAAGGAGAGAGGCTTCAGGAAAACACCTGTTTTTCACATCTTTATAGTGAATTGACATTAAAATATACATAATGTTGATTTCTGACCTCCAAAAAAGATGAATATGAATCTATCAGTTTTAATAATAACATCTAGCATATATCAGCATTTACTACATGCCTGGTGCTGTGCTAAAAACATGTTAGGTATCTCACTTAAGTATGAACGATACAAAGAATTTACTGAAAGCAAGAAAAGGGATAGAAAATGACTCTGGCCTTTCAGGAACTGTGCCTACTTGATGGATATATTATGCAAACAAGTACTACTGGATCAAATAAAACATTTTAATCTGATTTTAAAAAGCTATTTAGTAAAAACTAACGCTATATGTACGTTTCAAATTACGTAGCATCTCAGCACAAGCCACACAATCATTCTTCTCCATAGACCATCAGTCCTGCAACAACCTGAAAAATGAGAGTGCCTTCTATGACCCAACATAAACTTATGAAGAACATATGCTCATATGCAGAGAGGCCTCTGGAAATGAATCACTAGATTAAGCAGAATTAGGTTGGTA
Organism: Prionailurus bengalensis; assembly: GCF_016509475.1. NCBI lineage: Eukaryota > Metazoa > Chordata > Mammalia > Carnivora > Felidae > Prionailurus > Prionailurus bengalensis. The sequence continues at coordinate 40,031,375 of NC_057345.1, read as the reverse complement.
TGTCAGCTACCACCTCCATAAAGATATATACTTAACATATTGGGAGATTAATTTTCTTAATTAACTTTATTGAGATGTAATGCACATACAACCAAATGCACACAGATCTTAAGGGTTCAGTTTTGATGAGTTTTGACAAATGGATACACCCTTCTAATCAACACCCCAATCAAGATATAGGATATTTTAATCACCCCAGACAGTTCCCTCCTGCCCTTTGCAGTCAAACTCTCTATCCAACCATAGGTAGGTAGGTATTTTTAAGTAGATATAGTAATAGTGATGGTAATAGCTATTGCTTAATGATAGTGAACAACAGGAGTATTTGCTGAGTGCCTAATGCCAGGCACAGTACTTATATAGTATTCTATTTAATTCCCTGTTGAAGGTTGGTATTATCCCTGTTGATCTACTGGGAATAAAAAGGGAGGGATGGTAGGACCAATAAATTAATTATGCAAGGTCAGATAACTACTGAGTCGTGAGATGAGACCTGAACCAAGAACATCTGAATTAGAATCCCTTATGTTAAACTATATTGCCTCTACACAAATGCTAAAGTGTTCTCTGTTAATTCAAAACACACACTACACAGTGGAATTAGCGAGGCCACCAGTTCTACATCACAGCCTCACCACATCCAAGTACCTCATCTTAACAAGCAAGCAAAGGCTTCAGGGTCTAATACTAATGATAACTAAAGAGGATTACTTGCAAATTCTTTAACTGAAAACCTGCTTGTAAATCCCTCACATATTTCTAAAGTAGTTGGGAGAGGGGGAAAATCCTCTATATAGGTGGGTGGGTCACAACTCCATCAGTCCCAAAGAATGGTTAGTGCTTTAGAAAATGAATGGAAGGAATCCAACCATCCACTTGTTCTTAGTCAACCACAGTGCCACAGCCCACTTTACCCAAGGACCACGAGGAAAGGCAGCGTGCAGCACTGCACTGTCATTTTTTTATGGATTCGTGGAGGCAAACATCTGGATTGAACCTTTTGATTCTTCATTACACTAATTTTATTCAGTTTAAAATTCTACCCACTCACATTTACAAAACACTTCACACAGACTACTTCCCTCATGAATGAAGTTCCATTCAAAACTTTAAAACATCAAACTTATTCTGAAATGACTGAGGTTAAAACTTATTCAGTGTCAATTTGCAAGTGTTATAAAATATAAAAAACTAGGCACACAAATGCAAGACAGAAAGGGAGGCAGCCTCTTTAAGGGATACTACTAAAATAAAGCAGCTAGGGGTGCCTGGGTGGCTCAGTCCAATGAGCATCTTGATGAGACTCTTGATTTTGGCTGAAGTCATGATCTTGAGGTTCAGGGGACTGAGCACCCCCCCCCCGCCGCCCCCCAGTCTCTGCACTGACAGAGCTAAGCCTGCTTGGGCTTCTCTCTCTCTCAAGAAATAAACATTTTAAAAAATAAAATAAAATAAAGCAGTTAGGTAAGGGGCACAGATAGGCTTTCAGGATCCCACAAGGCTCCTGCCAAACTGCGTTATGGAGGCAGTATTTGAATCCCCAAGAGGAGGATTTTATGAGAATTACCACCGTTGAACGATACCAGCTAACACCTTGGGAATCAATAAGACTCACTTTTCCCCAAACCTGGAGGTGTTTCCTAGAAGCCCTTACCCTTGGTTTCCCTATAGTCTACCTAAATCCCTTAAGATATGTTGGGGGAGGGGAGGTTCTCTTCCTATTAGAAACGAATTCATCTCCCGTAAATTAAAGACTTCAGGACGTGTGTTTACTGAATCCCCAACGTTTGACAACCCCCAGCCCAAAGAGAAAACAACAATCAGAAAACACTGATAGCCCCTAGCCAACACCTGAGCCTTCTTTTTCCTCCGCTAAACGAGAGCAGTGCTTAGTGAAACAGAAGCGCCCTCTCAATCTCATCCAGAAATATCCCAAGCCCAGGTCCACAGCTGCCAGTAATGGGGGGAAACCATTGGAGAGTGCAGCTTCTCAACAATTAACGGGAGTCACACTGAGAGACAGGCCCCCGGAGGATCCATGCCCGCTCGCCCAGCACCCTGGGGCCTTGCTCGCTCGAAGCCGCCCGGACTTTTTGGCGCCACCAGCTAGTTCAGCAAAACCACTCCGAGGACAGCTCTCGAAAGGCGCAGAGGGGAGTGGCGCAGGGCGGCGGCTTCTTCGCGCGGGCACAGCCCGCAGTTGCGGGAGAGAAGGCGCGCGCCCACCCAACTTTCGGTTGTCTCCCCAGAGGCCAGGGGAGTCTCGGGAGGCCAGCGGGGGAGTGACCCGGAGCCCAGCGGGAACAGAGCTGCCAGATGGGCGAGGGAGGGGTCTCCAGGAGTCCTCCGACCAAAGGCGCGCGGCACGATTCCCAACTGCAAGGGCTCCCACTCCCTCCGTGGGAATCGGGGCGGCCGGACTGGGCGCCGGGGGCAGCCGAGTCCCGGCCACGTGGCCGCGTGGCCGCCGGCTCCCGTGACAGCGGGTGGGCGGGGCGTCGGGGGCGCGGGGCCGATCAGAGGCGCGGCTACCTGATTCTTGAGGCGCATCTTCCTGGCGGTGCGGTCCGGCAGGAGGCGGCAGCTGCTGGGCGCGACACGGCGAGCGGGGCGCGGGGCGCGGCGCGCGGCGCGCGGGGGTACGTCCGCGGAGTCGCACAGCGCTCGCTAGCTCGCTCGCTCGCCCGCCCAGCGCGGCGCGTCCGCTTCGCCACCCCCGCCGCCGTCGCTGCCGCCACCCCCACCGTCGCCTCCAGGGGGCGCCCCGCGCGAGAGACGGAGGACTGGCCCCTGTGAGGCAGGCTCCCTTTGTGGTCCTGGCGCTTGGCCTGGAATCTATGCTGGAAAAGGTGAATGAATAAAACTCCCTTTCCTCCAATACTGCTGCCTGTTCTTAAATTTTAAGCGTGGTAGCTGCTTTGCCGTTCATGTCTACCAACACCATTTGGACCAATGTTATTGGCAAAACGCTGTGCTGAGCCTTGAGAGTTTACAAACTTGCCCACTTTGGAATCCTTAGGATAAATCTTACCCTTTGTGGGAAGGCACACTAGGAACATGGCCTGTCTCCGGCAGGCAGTGTGGGCGCTTTAAGTTGGTCCCTCAAGCCATGTTTAGCTAGTTGACTCCTGTCCAAGTTATGTCCAAAGAGAAGTGAGAAATGGAGACAATGAATGACATCACTAAACCCCAAGCAAAATGGCCAACACTTTAGTGCTCTATAATTTAAAATAAATGTGTTAATGATAATTTAAGGTTAAACTGTTTGTTGGCCTGATTTGGGAGAGCCCTTCAGTTTTACTGTCTGGCCTGCTAAACCACGCCAGAGGTTTGAATAATATACAAAGTTAGTTCCATGCTGGGTAATGTGATGATAATTAAAAATGTGGGTGGAGGGCACCTGGGTGGCTTAGTCGGTTGAGCTTCCGACTTGGGCTCAGGTCATGATCTCATGGTTCATGAATTCAAACCCCTCTTCAGGCTCTGTGCTGACAACTCAGAGCCTGGAGCCTGCTTCAGATTCTGTGTCTCCCTCGCTCTCTGCTCCTCCCCCACTCACACTCTGTCTCTCTCTCGAACATAAGTAATAAACTAAACATAAAAAAAAAAGGTAGGTCAGGGACCCCTGGGTGGGCTCATTCGGTTAAGTGAGTGAGTCTTGATTTTGGCTTAGGTCATGATCTCACCCATTGCAAGATTGAACCCCACCCACATAGGGCTCTGCACTAACAGTGCAGAGCCTGCTTGGGATTTTCTCTCTCCTTCTCCCTGCCCATCCCTTGCATAGTCTCCCTCTCTCTCAAAATAAATAAATAAACATTAAAAAAATAAATACATAAAAATAAAAATGGGTAGGTGAAAAAAAAAAGGGCAAGTGGCTTCTTTGGCTCTCCTGATCTTTATAAAACTTCCATGTTCTGAATTCAGAAACTCACAGACCATAGGGTTGTAGAGAATGTCCATTATTGCCTACAGAAAATCTACCTTGATTCAAAATACAAGAAATACAAGTATGAATATGAATTACTAAGTAAACTGCTAAGTTACTTAGTAATTCGTAATGCTCAGGATTCCCAAATTTTTTCTTGTTTTAGGGCTTGATTCATTGAGACCTTCAAATAAACTAAAGAGGAAGCCTAGGTAATAAAAGGACTTGGGGGACACCTGGGTGGGTCAGTCGGTTAAGCATCCAACTTGGGTTCAAGTCATGATCTCACAGTTTGTGAGTTCAAGCCCTGCATCAGGCTCACTACTGTCAGTGCAGAACCCACTTCAGATCCTCTGTCTCCCTCTCTCTTTGCCCCTCCCCTACTTGAGCTTGTTCTCGTGCGTGTGCACTCTCTCTCTCTCAAAAATAAACATTTTTTAACAAAGGATTTGGAATGACAAATGAAACAAATTTGATGTTTTTTCAATATAATAATAGCAATTAGTTATTGATCACTTATCATATTTACTTTCCATGGATTATATCATTTAATCCAAGTTTTAAATGATTTCATTCTTAGTGCCTCCTTAAAACTGAATAATCCCTGTTTGTAGTAAGAGCTGTTTTCCTACAATCTCATTTATGTAATACAAAAGAGTTTTGTACCTGAGAAGATGGGATATACCAACTCAAAATTCTGCTAACTAGTATCCTTTGATCTGATATCTCCATTTCTATAAATTTATTTTAAGGAAGTAATCATTAATGTGTTCAAAGATGTAGCTCTATGATTGTTTACTGTAGCATTCTTTGGAATGTGGAAAGATTGGAAATCCTCTTTAAGGGTCAACAAATGGGACTAATCATACAATGTAATAGTCTGCAGACATTAAGAATGATACAGTAGATAAATATTTATCAATGTGGAAAGATGTTCACAGTATATTTCAAAGGGAGAGAAAAAGCAGATCACAAAATTGTATGCTTAGAATGATTCTGTTTGTGAAAGAGTAACAGTAATTATTTTGGAAGGTGGGCTCTTGAGTGATTTTTAGTTCTCCTTTTGCTTACTTCTATTTTTTTATTAAGTTTCTGTAGTAAATTTTTATTATTTTGGAATTAAAACAAGTTTTGTTTTAATGAATCCATATCCCTGATTATTATCAAAGTACCTACAATGAGCAAGGCATTGTGGCAAAGGTGAGCAGATAAGAATTCAGTGCAGTTTAGCACAGTAAACTGTGCTAAGACTTAAGGCTAAGACTATGTTCTTTAGCCACTGTAGTTAGGGCATTAATTAGACCTAGCTTCCAAGTTATAGCTCTGCCCTCTTCAAGGTATGTCATCTTGAACAAGTTACTTGGTTTTTCTAAGCCTAAAACCAGTGATGATAATAATAGCTAACTTTCAAAGAGAATTTACTTTGTGCTAGGCAGTATGCTAAGCACTCTGTATATAATCTCATCCCCACATCAGCTGCTGAGGAAATTGGGGCTTAAATTAAGGGAAGTCAAATAACTTGCCCTAGTTTACATAATTAGATAAATACATCACAGTGTGGTTATGAGGATTAAATGCAAGGATATACTTAAAGCACTTAGCCTAACACACTGCCAGGTGTGTGTGTGTGTGTGTGTGTGTGTGTGTGTGTGTGTGTGTGTGTGTATACATATACATATATGTATGCATATGTATATATACTGTCATTTTCAATAATTTAGGCACAACCCTTATAGCAAAGTCTGTTCTTTATAATCATTTTATTACTCAGATCACCTCTCTAGTGAGTCTAATTTGTCTATTCAGTGGGGTGGGTAAGAGCATGGGCTGGATCTAAAGCCTGCCTTGGTTTGGATCCTAGCTCTACCACTTACTAGCTCAGTGATCTTGGGTAAGTTACTTAACCCCTTTGTTCCTCGGTTTTCTTGGCTGTAAAATGGGCATAATATTAGACTGACTTCATGGGGGTTGTTTTCAGTATTAAAGAGTTAACAGAGCAGTAAGAACAGTGCCTGGTATACTTAGAGTTCTTTAAATTATTATACATTTTATAAATTATAAGTTGTTTTTATACATTGATACAAAGATTTTAGTACATTGCTTATGTTGATATCTGAAGATACTGTTATTTAACTTAAAAGGTTAATGCACAACCTGTCAGGATTCATAGGAGGAAGCTGTCCCCATTTAAAAGAAATCCATGTAGCATTACATGTGCTTGTATTTACTAAAACAGAATTCAAACCCAGACACGATATACACAAAAAAATACCAATTCTTTCAGTCTAACTTTTCCAAAATCAGTTCAGCCATGAATTCTTCAAAGAAAAGAATCTGGCATATTTAGAACTTCACTTTGTCATGCATTTTGTTTATTATATTCAAAGATTTGATCTATTCTCTGGATTTATGAGGTCTTTTGAAAGCAACTGAAAAATTCTACACATAAATAAAAAATAATACATCTTCAATTTTATACTCAGATATGTTAAGGTAATACTACTTATGAAAAATCTCATAAAAAACAAATCATCATAGCATTAAGGATTATGGTACAGGAAAATAAAACAATTTTTCATCAACCGAAAATATCTTTCAGGCTGATACACACACACACATACTTCATTAAATGCAACATATTAAAATTTAATTTTATAAACCTAGTATTAACTATTTAAAACAAATGTTTTGGAATTACTTTAAACTCCCCAAAGTATAGTGTTAATTTACATTCCTTCCCAATACAAACCATAAATAGAATCTGTTATAATTTTACAATTACACGTCATATTGTGACTCTAGGATAGTCAACTTCATGTAACAAGCAATTAGTAAGAGCATGGAAACTTACTTTCTTCCTCTGAAAGGCAATTCCTGTATTAAGGACAATGTTATTTTTCTTTAAAAGTCTTGAATCTTCACACAAAGGCATCACAAGTTCATTGTGAACCTTAATTATAAGGGCACCTGTGTTTCTTTGTTTATCTGGTTGGTTGGACCTGAGGATTTGATTTGCCACACTCCTCCCCTGTCCCGCCCTATTTCTCTCTTAATGAGAACAACTTAACAATAGCATCTGTACAACCTCCGGGGCTCAAATAATGACTGGGGAGGAACACAGGTATTAGTTATGATGGGAGAGCATTACCCTTCAGGTAAAGGGTAAAATTCAGGGTAGTAAGAGCTAACTTGTGTGATAGATTGCTTTTAAGACACAGGAGAGGTTTCAGAACATGAGGCCCCACCCCCATCTACCCAACCCCAGCACCACCCCACTCTTCTCCCTGGAGAGTCAGTGTGAAATTAGATGGAGTCAGGCTAATCCCACCTCTGTCCTTCAGGAGCTCTGTGATCTTTGGCAAATTCTATTATCCCTTTGAGCCTCAGTTTCTGTATAATGGAGATAATAAGTAGAGATAAACTTACCTCTTAGGTTTTACGAAGATTATTTTTAATGTTAATGGAAAAAGTGTGTGCAGTAGCCATTAATACAAGTTGCTTCTTTTTCCCCTTTCTCCTCTGCAGGAGACACATTCAAAAAGGCTCCAGCTATGCCCATCCATAGAAGAAGAATAGGCATGTGTGAAGGTATGGATAATATTAGAGGGATTTGGAAATTTGACATAAGATAAAAAATGCATCTATTATTTTCATCATCAACATCTGGGCACGCAGTAGATCTAGGCCTCCTGCTAACCACTGACAGTGGAGTTGTCTTCTGTCCTCCAGAAGGTCACAGCCCAAGGGGACAGTAGACAAGGAAATGACAGGCAGTGATAATACGATGTAACACTGTTAACAAGTGCTAAAACAGAAGGGTCAGGGATCTTGAGAGTGCCATAGGGGCATCCAAAACAGCCTGGGGGAGAGTGGGTTAGATGGGAGAGGGACCTGGGAAGATTCGTGGAAAATAAATTATTCTAAAACTGAGTTTTGAAGAACAGGTAGGATTTAGAAGGTGAAAGACTAAACACTGAAGCTTGATAGAGGTGAGGTGCCTTTTAAAGAAAGACCTGCTTGGGGAGCCTGGGTGGCTCAGTCGGTTAAGCGGCCGACTTCGGCCCAGGTCATGATCTCGTGGTCCGTGAGTTCGAGCCCCGCATCGGGCTCTGTGCTAACAGCTCAGAGCCTGGAGCCTGTTTCAGATTCTGTGTCTCCCTCTCTCTGACCCTCCCCCGTTCATGCTTTGTCTCTCTCTGTCTCAAAAATAAATAAACGCTAAAAAAAAAATAAGAAATAAAAAAAAAAAGACCTGCTCTACATAGCTGTGAAATAATTTGTATATTCCATTGTCAGATGAAGGCTACATTGTAATGTTATTATTATGGATATAACAGAATTTGTGCATTCTCTAATGTTTGATCACATGAGATTTCACTAGGAACAATGAATAAGCTTTATTTTCAAATAAGCCCATGAGCATATGTTTAGAAACATTTTATTAGAACCTTTGATGTAACAGTTTTAATTAACTATTCTTAGTTGCTCCTTAACTGTTGCAGTTTGCACTTAATAAATTAGATAATTAATTGCTTAGTAGTAGAAAATGGCTTGGCCCATCATGACATGCAGGAAATGATAAAAAGAGTACTCAGTCTTCATATAGGTTTTATTGTTGTAAAGGACCTTAGAGATCATTGATATCATCCTCCTCATTTCATAGACAAGGAAAGGCAGGTCCAGAGAAGTTCAGTGATGTGCCTAAGTTCACACAACTGGTGAAAAGCAAATCCCAGTTCTCTTGGCTTTCCGCACATTGCTGTCACCAATGGCAATGGCTACCATTTACTGGATAATTCTGTGTGCTGACGTGATTAACTGGAATCTCTAAATATTATTTCATTTATTGACATTGCTAGTCTAATGCCTATGCCTTGAATCCTTTTAGAATGGAGCAAAGAATACTTTTTTTTTAATTTTTAATTTTTAAATTTATTTTATTTTTTTGAGTGAGAGAGAGAGAGCACAAACGTGAGTGCATGGGCAAACGAGGGAGGAGCAGAGGAAGAGGGAGGGACAGAATCTTAGGCAGACTCCACGCTTAGTGTGGAACCCCACTCAGGGCTCCATCTCACAACGGTGAGATCATGACCCCAGCTGAAATCAAGTCGGCGGCTTAACTGACTGAGCCTCCCAGGTGCCCCATTGGAATAGGTACTTTTATTATTTTATTTATTTATTTTAATGTTTATTTATTTTTGAGATAGAGAGAGAGGGAGCATGCAAGCAAAGGAGGGAGGGCAGAGAGAGAGAGGGAGGGAAGAGAGAGAATCTGAAACAGGCTCCAGGCTCTGTGCTGTGAGCACAGAGCCCAATGTGGGGCTTGAACTCACAAACTGTGAGATCATGACCTGAGCCGTAGTCAGATGCTTAACCGACTGAGCCACCCAGATGCCCCTGGAACAGGTACTTTTAAAAAGTAAATGTTCGTGGGTGCCCATTTGTGAGTGGCTCACATTTAAAAAGTAAATGTTTGTGAGTGGCTCAGTTGGTTATGTGGCCAATACTTGATTTCAGCTTGGGTCACAATCCCAGGGTTGTGGGATTGAGCCCCACATTGGGCTGGGCATGGAGCCTGCTTAAGATTCTTTCTCTTCCTCTCCCTCTGCCCCTGCCCCCACTCTGTACATGCTCTCTCTCTCTCTCTCTCTCTCTCTCTCTCTCTCTCTCTCTCAAAAAAATTAAATTAAAATTTAAAAAATATATAAATTTTTTTAAGTAAATGTTTGTTATGTGGATATCAGTGAATAAAGAAATGGTGTTCACATAGTTTGTTTCATTAGCTAATGTATTTCTTTCAAAGCTAGCTTTAGTTTTATGTATATATTTCAAATTTTGTTTCTAAGATTCTCCTCTAGGAGTTTGAATTCAGTTCAGTTTGACAAATATTTATTGAGTCTTTGTGATAGCAAGGAAATCTTTCTTTTCTGTTGCATTTTCACTGGATGTCAGGCTTCATGAGAGGCTGTGTCATGCCAGGAAGGATCACAAGCTTGAGAGTCAAATCCCAGCTCCACAAGTAACCGTCTTGGTCTTGGGGATCTTGGCAAATTACCTATTTTCCATATCTGTAAAATAAGGGTATGAATTAAATCTACCTTAAAAGGTTACTCTATGGATTAAAATGAATGAAATAAGGGAATCCACGTTGTTCGTGTCCATTTGTTCTGCAGATTACTCATATTCTTTAGGCTGAGCAGTATTGTTAAAGGTCATTTATTGTAACGTGTGGCAGATTGTATTTTCCAAATGTATCTACAACAGTATCTCCCAGCTCACCTGTTCTTCTGCAATGTGACCTTGCTGCTCCCTCACCAAAGGGGATTCTAATCCTCCTCCTCCTTGAGTCTTGGTCACTCTTAGTGACTCTAGGTCACATTATCTATTGTCCCTTCTTTCTTGCTGATAGGAATGCAGATGTCATGATAGGAGTTGAGATGCGAGTTGGCAGGACAACAAAACAGAAAGACTCTGGGATCTTGATGATTATTTATGTTGTCATAGCAGCCGTGGACTACAATAGCCAGACTTTTACATGACAGAGGAACAAACTCTTGTCTTGTTTTTAGGCCACTTATTTTGGACTTTTCTGTTGCAACAAACCAACCAATATTCTAATCAACATAATTAGAGATACTGTAATGAATCTAAGCTCCTGGCATAAAGCAAGTGCTCCATGGAAAGTAGGTAGCACATTTCAAATGCAAAAATTATCTACTGCCCTCCAGGACATAATCCTACCTTTCTAGGTGACTTTTACACCTAGTTCACTGACTTCTTCCACATAGCCTTCCTTCTATCTCTGCCCTCTGGTTCATCAACAGACAATAATAATCTTTTTGATCACTTAATCCCACTAATCTTTCAATCCCTCATCTCTAATGACTCATTTTCCCTTCATTTCAGCCATTCAGCCTCACTGTTGACCCCAGGCTTCATTATGGCATTAAATGGCTCCACCTCTAAGTTCTAGAATTCTGCCATATTTTCTCTCCTAGCCCAGGCTGTTCCAAGTGGGCCTCTGTTGGTTTCCCAAAGCACCTGTACAGTCCTCTGTCACAGCTAGTGTCACTCTGCTTTGTCAATTTCAGTTCCTATATCTGTCTCCCTACTTTATGAGGAGAGCATTTTGAGCTTTTTGAGGTTGGAGATTGACTTATTCTTCTATATAACTACAATTCCCATCAAAAATATGTCTACTAGTTGGAAGTTCTCAGTTTTTCCTGCCTCCATGCCTTTGCTTATGCCATTCCTCCCTAGGAATATTTACCCCCTACTGCATTGCTTGCTTTTAACATCAGACAAATCCTATAAGGTTTATCTCAGATGTCACCTCTAAGAAGTTTTTCCTGAAAGGACACTTTCCTCCTTTGAAATTCCAAAGCATTTCAGTGTTATTTCTTTACAGGCACTTTGATTTTGCAGTCAATTCAATTATTGAGTACCTACTATTCACTCAATACATGCTGCCCATTTCATTCATGGCTATCTTTTATGCCTTATAAATACCTGGTCATCCTGATTTTGCACAGAAGAAACTGAAACTCTGAAAGGTTAGGTGACTCTTCCCATAGTCACACAGCTATAGAGTGGTGGGATCACAGTTCACTCCAAGGTCAGTGTTCTTGTGCTGAACTGTGTTGTTCCACTTATGCTTTGGATTTTTGTCCCTTGTGTAAATGTCTTGTACCTCTGTTTGAATTTTTGTGGGCCAGGGCTATGTTCCTTTGCCATCTAGCCCAATCATTTGCACATATTGAATGCAGCAAATTCATAGAAAATAAAATACTGATTTAGAGACTTTCAGAAAACATCTATAAGGCAGTACATAGACTCCTTCTTCCACTCTCATTTTCCTCTCACTGACTCAGGGGGCCTGGCTGCCAATGGACTCACACTCTACCCTTCTAGGAGCAGTTGCTAATTCAAACACCCTCATTAACAATCTGTGGGGCTCCCACAATAATTATGGTGGGGTTTTAACTATCTCCAGTTCCAACAATTCAACAGCATCTATCTTTAACCCATTTTAATGGTAGGATCTGAAGGAGAAGAAGTAGATAGGGATCTAATAGTCTTCTGTGCCACCCTATGTCCCTCTCAGTGTTCCAGAAGAAAAGAACCTGTCAAAAAGCAAGAAAATGTATTAAATCAGCTACATAAATTGTGATTTATGTCAAGAACAGTTTATCTGTTCCTTAGCTGTGTAAATGTTGCAATTTTTTAATCAAGGTAAGTCTAAAATCAAAGAACATTTACCAAGCTACAATTGACCTTGACAGAATAAGCACCCCTTCTCCAGCCATGTGGTTCCCATGATACATTAGTAATTTCAAACATTCCTTCCCTCCACAACATCACTCCTCTCCTAGGGAAGAAGGCCTAGACCCCAGAAAGTTCAGTTTGATTTTGCTTAATGTCTATTTTTCCCATTTCACTTTGAACTTCTTGAAGCTGGAACTCTGTTAATTATATATTGTGAACTTAGCTCTTAGCAAAATGCTTAGCACAAATTACACATAGTGAATGTTTGTTGAATGAATAAATAATCTAACTTAGTGTTATTGAAACTTTTTTAACTGGGCAAAGTAAATATAATTTATGCTCTACCCTGCCTCATTGTATGAAACAATACTTCCCTTTAGTAATTGCAACACACTCTGATGTTTGCTACCAATCCTACACCATCCTATTTCATTTCTTTTAAATGCTTATTGTGACCCAATACATTGATTTATGACCCTAAGCAGTTCCAGACCTAATTTGAATCAGATTAGGTATAAGAGCTATGTTTTATTTTGTACATAGGTTATTTTATTTACCATCACCACATTAAAAAAAAATTTCAAGTGTTAAGTGAGGACATAAATTTAAACATATGGGGAAAAATTCTTTGCACAGAACAGACAATAGCTCTCCTCTGCAGGGTCTCATAGTTTTTAAAGTTTGCTTCTTGGGGTGCCTGGGTGGCTCAGTCAGTTAAGTGTCTGACTTCTGCTCAGGTCATGATCTTGCCATTCCCGGGTTTGAGCCCCGTGTCGGGCTCTGTGTTGGCAGCTCAGAGCCTGGAGCCTGTTTCAGATTCTGTGTCTTCCTCTCTCTCTGTCCCTCCCCTGCTAGCACTCTGTGTCACTCTCTCTCAAAAATAAATAAACATTAAAAAAATTTAGAAAAAAAAAGTTTGCTTCTTGCCCTTGGAAACACCAAGAAAGCTTGGGGTGAGAATGAATCATTCTTGCCACTGAGTGTTTCCCAAAATGTATGTGTCCATTCTTCCTTGGGCGACCAAGTAATAATAACACCAAGTAATAACAACACCTAACATTTACTGAGTACTTACTAAGTCCTAGGTAATGCCCTTCTTCTTGTTCTTCTTCTTGTTCTTGTTCTTCTTCTTTTTAGTCCCATTTCTTTATTTTTGCTTTGGTTTCCCTTGCATTGGAGTCAGATTCCAAAAAATATCATTATGATCAATGTCAAGGAGCTTATTGCTTTTGTTTTGTTGTAAGAATTTTATGGTTTCAGGTCTTATATTCATTTTTAAAGTTTTTATATTTATATTCTAGTTAGTTAATATATAATGCATTAAGAAATGTTCTTTTAATCACTTTATATGTGTATCCTCAATCCTCACACACACAAAAAAGCACTCTTAGGTAAAAACCATTATTATTCCCATTTTATAGTTGAGAAAACTGAGTCACAGAAAGACTCACACTGCAGAGTCAGAATTTGAACCCAGGCATCCTTAAGAAGATGTGTATGTCATAGTTAGGCTGCTATATTCAAATCTTGTCTCTGCTTCTTAAAAATTGTGAGATCTGGAGCAAGTAACTTAACATCTCTGTGCATGTGTTTTCTCAACTATCAAATGAAGTTGGTGGTAATAATAATAGTTCCTACCCACAAGATTTGTTGGAAAGATTAAGGCAGTTTATATATAATACTTAGAAGAATGCCTGGCACATAGTAAGCACTTACCTGCATACTACACCACTGTACTAAACTGTCCTTATTGTTCATAGATGTTTCTTCCACGGTAAGAAAACATTTGCCCTGGGGCGCCTGAGCAGCTTAGTCGCTTGGGCCTTCGTCCGACTTTGGCTTTGGTCATGATCACACAGGCCCCACGTAGGGCTTTGTGCTGGTGGCTCAGAGCCTGGAGCCTGCTTCGGATTCTGTGTCTCCTTCTCTCTCTGCCCATCCCCAGCTTCCACTCTGGCTGTCTCTCTCTCTCTCTCTCAAAAAAAAAAAAATAAACATTGAAAAAAAAAAAGAAAGAAAGAAAGAAAGAAAGAAAACATTTGCTCTGAAAGGGACCCTAGAGATCAACTAATTCCACTTGGTCCTATTGCAGAAGGGAATGGTCTGAAGAGGAAAAGTAATTTATTTGTCAAAATAGATGTCGTAGAGCTGGGACTAGAAGTTGGGAATCCAGTTTCTCCATCAAGTGCCCTTTCCACCACCCTGCCTCTCTCTCCCTCATGTATTTAGTTTCTTAGTTGCTTGCGAACTCTACTGTTCTGTGCATTCCGTTTTCTCCATGTAATTATGTTGCTAGAAATAAATCTAAATGCTGGATGCTAGGGAAATTCTTTTACTCAACAGGTTATACCACAAGCATCCTGCTTTCTATGCCCATTCATTGCAGGTATTTAGTATTTTATTATAACATAGAAGGTTAGAAAACACAAACTTTGGAGGAAGATGAACCGGCCAATTCTGACTCTATGACTTGCTAATGACTCTGTGCCTAAATTTACTCTTCTGGGACCTGGCACATAGTAAGCTGCTGCTCAGCCTGCTGCCTTGGCCTCCTCAGCTCTTCCTTGTCCCTTTTCCTTCCCCTCCAGTCTCTTCTCACAGCTGCCTGGTGCCTTCCTAAAAATGTGATTATGTCCCTGCTTTGCTGGCGCCCCTCCTCAACACTTTCCAAAGGTTTTTCAGTATTTGTAGAGCAAGGACCAAAGTCCTTAAGATGGAATACAAGGCCCTGCTTGTCCTTGCTCCTGCCTGCTCTCTCAGGTACTGTCCCAGGAACCCAAACCCTTTCACTCCCTTGAAAACACCATCGTGTGCTGCACCACAGGAGTTTTGCACATTCTGTCTCCTTTGTCGCCATTGCTCTTACTCAGGGTTTGGTTTAGTTAATGCCTACCTTTTCTTCAGCTCTTTCAGTGATTTCTTTTAGCTCAAACATTGCTGTCTTAGAGAAGCCTATCTTTTCTAAGTCACTTTGTAGAATGCATTATTTTGAAATTTTTACTTTTTGTTGTTGTTATTCCTTGACTAATCTCGATGTCTTACACTGGATTATAAGCTCTGTGGGGATCAGAATAGTATTTTCTTTCTCTCTTTCTTTCTAATTCAGAGCCTGGTATGTATTAATTAGGCTTTTTGCTATGCATCTAGCCTACATTATATGAAATTGTCTTAAGAACTTAGGCCTAGTGGGTATTTTATAGATGAGGAAACTGAGATTCAGGGAAGTTAATTCATGAGAGGTCATATTGTTAGCAAGTGGTGAGGTTAGAATTTGATATCAGATCTTTCTAGTTCCAAAACTAGTTTTCTTTCCTTTATACCGTATTGTCTGTAACTCAGGAAAGCTTTAATCTTGATTACCTTTTTGTTAAAAAACAAATTGCCTTAATAGGTATGTTAGCCAAATGCTAAATTTCTTTCTAGATATGTGCATATTTTTAATAGGGAAGATGGCAAGAATTGTGTATCCACGTGACTGTCATTAGAAAAATGTTACTTAACTCTAGACAGCTTGCTTTTAAAACAGATATCAATGGGGGCTCCTCAGTGGCTCAGTTGGTTGAGCATCCATCTGACTTTGGCTCAGGCCATGATCTCATGGTTCTTGAGCTCCACATCAGGCTCTATGCTGACAGCTCAGAGCCTGAAGCCTGCTTCAGATTCTGTGTCTCCTTCTCTCTGCCCCTCCCCTGCTCACACTGTCTCTCTCTCTCTCAATAATAATTAAAAATTTTAAAACAAATATTAATGACTTAGTTTTATCCATATAAATTCCTTGTGTCAGATTTCACTTTGTGTATTTGTATGTGTATGGTGTTTTTATTCTACCACAAGGACTAGTATTTGAGAAATGAAGTTTGCCCAAGAAAGAATGAATCAGAAGTTTGAGATTTAGATACTTTGGCTGGC
Source organism: Prionailurus bengalensis (assembly GCF_016509475.1). Taxonomy (NCBI): domain Eukaryota; kingdom Metazoa; phylum Chordata; class Mammalia; order Carnivora; family Felidae; genus Prionailurus; species Prionailurus bengalensis. The sequence goes on along the minus strand of NC_057345.1, from coordinate 40,015,273 downwards.
CCACATTGCTGAGTTTAGGGAAATGCAATTGTTGTAAACCAAGTGACTTTTATTCATGACTTTCTCATGTTTTCTTTATTTCTACTCATTACAGCATCTTTATTATCAGTTTAAAACAGATTTTTCCTTTTGTAGCTTGTTAGTTTTATCTTCCTAGAATTTGTTGTAAGGAAGTAAATTGTAGATTTCACTTTGATTCTGATGCTTCCCTGAACTTCAAAGATTATGTTCCCTCAGAGAGAAGCTTGGATTCTAAATTTTATCTCAGAAAATTATACAGGCAACATATTTGAAGTACCATAGTGGAAAAATCTAAAAGAAAAAAATGAATGCATGAGCTCTCCTTTTAAAGAAGGTGTAAATAAGAAAGAAGAATAAGGAAGGAAAAAACAGTGCTATATGAAGAGTACAGACCCCCTCAAGCTTTCAATGTCAAATCTGACAAGATTTTTTCTTTAAGGTAAAATTGTCTTGAAGGAAAAATGGGAACTGACTATGATTTTCAATGAAAGGAATAGAAAATTACTCTCACTGTAGCTTTTCTTCTAAAAAACAGTGAGCTCATACCAGCTCTTTGCAAATATATTTTAGCCCCAACATTCTCTACTGTAAGTGTCCAAGCTCTGTTCCATGGAAATGCTGCTTTTATTTGGTAAAAACAAAACAGAGAGGACTCCCATTCCTTAAGTGTGAGCTGCACATCATGACTTCCTCCAAAGAATATAGTACAGAAAAGGGATAAAGTGTAACTTTTTGGTGGAGAAGCCTGACAAACCCTACTTCAGCCAGATGATCAAAGTCAACATCAGTGTCATAAATCATATTGATAGTATATACCCTTGATGTGATATGATGTAGATGGCACTTTACCTCTGTGGTTATCCTCCCCAAAATCCGTAACTGCAGCCTAATCATAAGAAAAACATCAGATAATTTGCAATAAAGGGGCATCCATCAAAATACTTGAGCACCATTCTCCCAAATTGTCAAGGTCATTAAACACAAGGAAAGTCTGAGAACATGTCACAACCACGAGTAGTCTAAGGAAACATGTCAACTAAATGTAATGTGGCATTTTGCATGCTACCTTAGAAAAGGAAATGGACATTAGGAAAAATGAAGGAAATCTGAGTAACTCTGGACTTTAGTTAAGAATAGTGTATCAATATTGGTTCATTAATTGTAAAATATACCATATTAATATAAGATGTCAATAATAAAGGAAACTGGGTGTGGGGTATATGGTACTCTTTATACTATCTTGTCAATTTTTCTGTAAATCTAAAACTTGTAAAAAGTAAAATTGATTAAAAAAACCCTGACAAATAAAAATGCTTATAGGGTCATCCAAAAAGCTTCCATGGGGATTGAGAAGAACACAACAAATGTTACATAATAAGCTCTAACATTTATACACTACTTTCTATCTTAGGAAATGACTTGATATATAGTATTTCATTTAATTTTAATTTTAATTTTTATTTATTTATTTATTTATTTATTTATTTATTTATTTATTTTTTATGAAATTTATTGACAAATTGGTTTCCATACAACACCCAGTGCTCATCCCAAAAGGTGCCCTCCTCAATACCCATCACCCACCCTCTCCTCCCTCCCACCCCCCATCAACCCTCAGTTTGTTCTCAGTTTTTAACAGTCTCTTATGCTTTGGCTCTCTCCCATTCTAACCTCTTTTTTTTTTTTTTTTTCCTTCCCCTCCCCCATGGGTTCCTGTTCAGTTTCTCAGGATCCACATAAGAGTGAAACCATATGGTATCTGTCTTTCTCTGTATGGCTTACTTCACTTAGCATCACACTCTCCAGTTCCATCCACGTTGCTACAAAAGGCCATATTTCATTTTTTCTCATTGCCACGTAATATTCCATTGTGTATATAAACCACAATTTCTTTATCCATTCATCAGTTGATGGACATTTAGGCTCTTTCCATAATTTGGCTATTGTTGAGAGTGCTGCTATGAACATTGGGGTACAAGTGGCCCTATGCATCAGTGCTCCTGTATCCCTTGGATAAATTCCTAGCAGTGCTATTGCTGGGTCATAGGGTAGGTCTATTTTTAATTTTTTGAGGAACCTCCACACTGCTTTCCAGAGCGGCTGCACCAATTTGCATTCCCACCAACAGTGCAAGAGGGTTCCCGTTTCTCCACATCCTCTCCAGCATCTATAGTCTCCTGATTTGTTCATTTTGGCCACTCTGACTGGCGTGAGGTGATACCTGAGTGTGGTTTTGATTTGTATTTCCCTGATAAGGAGCGACGCTGAACATCTTTTCATGTGCCTGTTGGCCATCCGGATGTCTTCTTTAGAGAAGTGTCTATTCATGTTTTCTGCCCATTTCTTCACTGGGTTATTTGTTTTTCGGGTGTGGAGTTTGGTGAGCTCTTTATAGATTTTGGATACTAGCCCTTTGTCCGATATGTCATTTGCGAATATCTTTTCCCATTCTGTTGGTTGCCTTTTAGTTTTGTTGGTTGTTTCCTTTGCTGTGCAGAAGCTTTTTATCTTCATAAGGTCCCAGTAATTCACTTTTGCTTTTAATTCCCTTGCCTTTGGGGATGTGTCGAGTAAGAGATTGCTACGGCTGAGGTCAGAGAGGTCTTTTCCTGCTTTCTCCTCTAAGGTTTTGATGGTTTCCTGTCTCACATTTAGGTCCTTTATCCATTTTGAGTTTATTTTTGTGAATGGTGTGAGAAAGTGGTCTAGTTTCAACCTTCTGCATGTTGCTGTCCAGTTCTCCCAGCACCATTTGTTAAAGAGGCTGTCTTTTTTCCATTGGATGTTCTTTCCTGCTTTGTCAAAGATGAGTTGGCCATACGTTTGTGGGTCTAGTTCTGGGGTTTCTATTCTATTCCATTGGTCTATGTGTCTGTTTTTGTGCCAATACCATGCTGTCTTGATGATGACAGCTTTGTAGTAGAGGCTAAAGTCTGGGATTGTGATGCCTCCTGCTTTGGTCTTCTTCTTCAAAATTCCTTTGGCTATTCGGGGCCTTTTGTGGTTCCATATGAATTTTAGGATTGCTTGTTCTAGTTTCGAGAAGAATGCTGGTGCAATTTTGATTGGGATTGCATTGAATGTGTAGATAGCTTTGGGTAGTATTGACATTTTGACAATATTTATTTTTCCAATCCATGAGCAGGGAATGTCTTTCCATTTCTTTAAATCTTCTTCAATTTCCTTCATAAGCTTTCTATAGTTTTCAGCATACAGATCCTTTACATCTTTGGTTAGATTTATTCCTAGGTATTTTATGCTTCTTGGTGCAATTGTGAATGGGATCAGTTTCTTTATTTGTCTTTCTGTTGCTTCATTGTTAGTGTATAAGAATGCAACTGATTTCTGTACATTGATTTTGTATCCTGCAACTTTGCTGAATTCATGTATCAGTTCTAGCAGACTTTTGGTGGAGTCTATCGGATTTTCCATGTATAATATCATGTCATCTGCAAAAAGCGAAAGCTTGACTTCATCTTTGCCAATTTTGATGCCTTTGATTTCCTTTTGTTGTCTGATTGCTGATGCTAGAACTTCCAGCACTATGTTAAACAGCAGCGGTGAGAGTGGGCATCCTTGTCGTGTTCCTGATCTCAGGGAAAAAGCTCTCAGTTTTTCCCCGTTGAGGATGATGTTAGCTGTGGGCTTTTCATAAATGGCTTTTATGATCTTTAAGTATGTTCCTTCTATCCCAACTTTCTCAAGGGTTTTTATTAAGAAAGGGTGCTGGATTTTGTCGAAGGCCTTTTCTGCATCGATTGACAGGATCATATGGTTCTTCTCTTTTTTTTTGTTAATGTGATGTATCACGTTGATTGATTTGCGAATGTTGAACCAGCCCTGCATCCCAGGAATGAATCCCACTTGATCATGGTGAATAATTCTTTTTATATGCTGTTGAATTCGATTTGCTAGTATCTTATTGAGAATTTTTGCATCCATATTCATCAGGGATATTGGCCTGTAGTTCTCTTTTTTTACTGGGTCTCTGTCTGGTTTAGGAATCAAAGTAATACTGGCTTCATAGAATGAGTCTGGAAGTTTTCCTTCCCTTTCTATTTCTTGGAATAGCTTGAGAAGGATAGGTATTATCTCTGCTTTAAACGTCTGGTAGAACTCCCCTGGGAAGCCATCTGGTCCTGGACTCTTATTTGTTGGGAGATTTTTGATAACCGATTCAATTTCTTCGCTGGTTATGGGTCTGTTCAAGCTTTCTATTTCCTCCTGATTGAGTTTTGGAAGCGTGTGGGTGTTCAGGAATTTGTCCATTTCTTCCAGGTTGTCCAGTTTGTTGGCATATAGTTTTTCATAGTATTCCCTGATAATTGTTTGTATCTCTGAGGGATTGGTTGTAATAATTCCATTTTCATTCATGATTTTATCTATTTGGGTCATCTCCCTTTTCTTTTTGAGAAGCCTGGCTAGAGGTTTGTCAATTTTGTTTATTTTTTCAAAAAACCAACTCTTGGTTTTGTTGATCTGCTCTATAGTTTTTTTAGTTTCTATATTGTTTATTTCTGCTCTGATCTTTATTATTTCTCTTCTTCTGCTGGGCTTAGGCTGCCTTTGCTGTTCTGCTTCTAGTTCCTTTAGGTGTGCTGTTAGATTTTGTATTTGGGATTTTTCTTGTTTCTTGAGATAGGCCTGGATTGCAATGTATTTTCCTCTCAGGACTGCCTTTGCTGCGTCCCAAAGCGTTTGGATTGTTGTATTTTCATTTTCGTTTGTTTCCATATATTTTTTAATTTCTTCTCTAATTGTCTGGTTGACCCACTCATTCGTTAGTAGGGTGTTCTTTAACCTCCATGCTTTTGGAGGTTTTCCAGACTTTTTTCTGTGGTTGATTTCAAGCTTCATAGCATTGTGGTCTGAAAGTAAGCATGGTATAATTTCAATTCTTGTAAACTTATGAAGGGCTGTTTTGTGACCCAGTATATGATCTATCTTGGAGAATGTTCCATGTGCACTCGAGAAGAAAGTATATTCTGTTGCTTTGGGATGCAGAGTTCTAAATATATCTGTCAAGTCCATCTCATCCAATGTCTCATTCAGGGCCCTTGTTTCTTTATTGACCGTGTGTCTAGATGATCTATCCATTTCTGTAAGTGGTGTATTAAAGTCCCCTGCAATTACCACATTCTTATCAATAAGGTTGCTTGTGTTTATGAGTAATTGTTTTATATATTTGGGGGCTCCGGTATTCGGTGCATAGACATTTATAATTGTTAGCTCTTCCTGATGGATAGACCCTGTAACTATTATATAATGTCCTTCTTCATCTCTTGTTACAGCCTTTAATTTAAAGTCTAGTTTGTCTGATATAAGTATGGCTACTCCAGCTTTCTTTTGGCTTCCAGTCGCATGATAAATAGTTCTCCATCCCCTCACTCTCAATCTAAAGGTGTCCTCAGGTCTAAAATGAGTCTCTTGTAGACAGCAAATAGATGGGTCTTGTTTTTTTATCCATTCTGATACCCTATGTCTTTTGGTTGGCGCATTTAATCCATTTACATTCAGTGTTATTATAGAAAGATATGGGTTTAGAGTCATTGTGATGTCTGTATGTTTTATGCTTGTAGTGATGTCTCTGGGACTTTGTCTCACAGGGTCCCCCTTAGGATCTCTTGTAGGGCTGGTTTAGTGGTGACAAATTCCTTCAGTTTTTGTTTGTTTGGGAAGACCTTTATCTCTCCTTCTATTCTAAATGACAGACTTGCTGGATAGAGGATTCTTGGCTGCATATTTTTTCTGTCTAGCACCCTGAAAATCTCGTGCCAATTCTTTCTGGCCTGCCAAGTTTCAAAAGAGAGATCAGTCACGAGTCTTATAGGTCTCCCTTTATATGTGAGGGCACGTTTACCCCTCGCTGCTTTCAGAATTTTCTCTTTATCCTTGTATTTTGCCAGTTTCACTATGATATGTCGTGCAGAAGATCGATTCAAGTTACGTCTGAAGGGAGTTCTCTGTGCCTCTTGGATTTCAATGCCTTTTTCCTTCCCCAGTTCAGGGAAGTTCTCAGCTATTATTTCTTCAAGTACCCCTTCAGCCCCTTTCCCTCTCTCTTCCTCCTCTGGGATACCAATTATGCGTATATTATTTCTTTTTAGTGTATCACTTAGTTCTCTAATTTTCCCCTCATACTCCTGGATTTTTTTATCTCTCTTTTTCTCAGCTTCCTCTTTTTCCATAACTTTATCTTCTAGTTCACCTATTCTCTCCTCTGCCTCTTCAAGCCGAGCTGTGGTGGTTTCCATTTTGTTATGCATTTCGTTTAAAGCGTTTTTCAGCTCCTCGTGACTGTTCCTTAGTCCCTTGATCTCTGTAGCAAGAGATTCTCTGCTGTCCTGTATACTGTTTTCAAGCCCAGCGATTAATTTTATGACTATTATTCTAAATTCACTTTCTGTTATGTTATTTAAGTCCTTTTTGATCAGCTCATTAGCTGTTGTTATTTCCTGGAGATTCTTCTGAGGGGAGTTCTTCCGCTTGGTCATTTTGGATAGTCCCTGGCGTGGTGAGGACCTGCAGGGCACTTCCCCTGTGCTGTGGTGTATAACTGGAGTTGGTGGGTGGGGCCGCAGTCCGACCTGATGTCTGCCCCCAGCCCACCGCTGGGGCCACAGTCAGACTGGTGTGTGCCTTCTCTTCCCCTCTCCTAGGGGTGGGATTCACTGTGGGGTGGTGTGGCTCGTCTGGGCTACTTGCACCCTGCCAGGCTTGTGATGCTGGGGATCTGGTGTATTAGCTGGGGTGGGTAGGCAAGGTGCTCGGGGGCAGGAGGGGCAGGCTTAGATCGCTTCTCCTTAGGTGATCCACTTCAGGAGGGGCCCTGTGGCAGCGGGAGGGAGTCAGATCCGCTGCCGGAGGTTTGGCTCCGCCGAAGCGCAGAGTTGGGTGTTTGCGCGGAGCGAGCAAGTTCCCTGGCAGGAACCGGTTCCCTTTGGGATTTCGGCTGGGGGATGGGCGGGGGAGATGGCGCTGGTGAGCGCCTTTGTTCCCCACCAAACTGAGCTCTGTTGTCAGGGGGCTCAGCAGCTCTCCCTCCCTTTGTCCTCCAGCCTTCCCGCTTTCCGAGCAGAGCTGTTAACTTATGACCTCCCAGACGCTAAGTCGCGCTTGTTGTGGGAACACAGTCCGTCAGGCCCCTCCGCTTTTGCAAGCCAGACTCGGGGGCTCTGCTTGGCCGGCGAGCCGCCCCTCCGCCCCGGTTCCCTCCCGCCAGTCCGTGGAGCGCGCACCGCCTCGCCGCCCTTCCTACCCTCTTCCGTGGGCCTCTCGTCTGCGTTTGGCTCCGGCGACTCCGTTCTGCTAATCCTCTGGCGGTTTTCTGGGTTATTTAGGCAGGTGTAGATGGAATCTAAGTGATCAGTAGGACGTGCGGTGAGCCCAGCGTCCTCCTAAGCCGCCATCTTGCCGCCTCTTCTTCATTTAATTTTTAAACTATCTAGTGAAGTAGATACAATAATTACTCCCATTTTGCAGTTAAAAAGAGTAGAGCTCAAAAAGATGAGGTGACTTTCTGGGAATCAAACACTGATCTGACTCTAGTTTGAATGATCTTTCCGCCACATCCCAGTTACATATTTATCTAATGTTCCCGAATGTTAGCCACAATGTAGGCACGAATAGAGCTAGGGTTTTAATGGTTAATGAACATAAGCCAAGTGAATAATTCCTGAACTCTTTCCTATTTGACCTTAAAAGACATTTATCTAAGATCTTTATTTAAGTGTTGGTTAGTAGCATCTTACCAGGAAAAGTCAATGAATTGTGTTTGTCTCTCACAACAAGGATATGAAATGTGTTACCACTGAGAGTAGGCAGTAGTTTACTTCTCATCACAAAGCTTTCTTTTTCAGGTCTGCACGCTTTAGGAATATGACCTTTACTCAAGGCTACTTTTAAACATCTCATTTGGATTTTCAGAGTTTGCTGCTAATAGATGGTGTTCGTACTTTGAACTGGGGAAGTGTTCAAAGACCAACAATGGTTTGGGAATCGTTTACAAAGCATTCCAGCTGTGGTGGCCATATGCCACTCCATCTGCCTGTATTGTGTGGGTATTGTTCTGCAGTGTTCCATAGCATGCCCACTCTTGCTTTTGGATTACAAACTCCTTGGGGTATGGATGTGGTTTTTTGTTTGGACCATTTTACCTGCTGCAAAGCAATGTGTACTCTTTCTCCCTCCAAATACAGAGGACATGTAACTCCTAAACTGACATTTGTAGGAGCTGTGAAAATATACATGTATGAAATTGTGTCTTTTGCAATCAGTTTATTGTGGAAAGGTGTTGGGGGCGGGGTCTACTACTTAAAATGTCAGCTGAGACATGTATAGCAACAACAGTAATTTGGATATTCTTAAACACAGCTATGTGAGATGCACTTACTGTACAGAATCTGTCTCTATCCTATCAGAAGCTGGCTTACGATTATGGATCTTGTTGGATGTCCTGAGGGTTAGTGGACCCAGGTCTCTACCAGATCTTAGTTGGAGAGTGGGTATGGGAGGGAGGTGGACAGGGCATACACAGAGAATTTTGAGGAAAAGAACTCCCCCAATAAATGTTTTTAACTTCTTGTATCACTGGAAACTCTACTGGAAAGAAAAGTCTAGATTATTTTGATCACATTTGGGGGCATTTAGACAGAGGATGTTCTTAGCACCTTTGGGGTTCAAATCATTTATATGACATCAGAGACTATACTCAACTCCTGACACCACACAGAAGCCTTTTTTCTCTTGTTCACCTCATTGTGGAGTCATCCCGGATTACCTGCATTTCCTGAGTATTCAAGCTGTGTTCTCTCTTACCCTCTACTCTTTACATCTGTTACTGGGTCCTTTACCTAGGATTCTTCCCTCTTCCCTACTTATCCTTCAAAACTCAGTTCATATTTTACCTGACTCTAGGAAATCTCCTTCCATTATTCCTCCATTTAAATTGCAAGTGTAGATTAGGTACACCTTCTTTGTGCACCCCAAAAACCTGTACACAGACCTATCATAGCTTTTGTTTGTTTATTCATTTATTAAGTCATTCATTCAAAACTACTTATTAAACATCCACTCTGTGTCAAAAGCTATTCTAGCTGCTGGAGATACAGCAGGGCACAAAGCAGGTCAGGTTCCTACTTCCATAGAGCTTACAGTGGGGAAGATAGTCAATCAATAATTAGGCAAATAATTAAATTAGGCAAATAATTAAATGATTTTAGATGGTGAAGAAAAAAAAGCATAATGTAATAATGCATAATTGAAGGTGGGAGCTATGTGGATTGAGTGCTGAGGGAAGGTTTCTCTGAGAAGGTGACATTTGAAAAGAGACCTGAATGATTAGAGAGCAAATGATGTGAAAATATAGGGAAGAGAAGTCCAAGCAGAGAGAACAGGGAGCAGTGAAAGATGCAAAGGGGAACAAGCTTGAGGTGTTTGAAGAACAGCAAGGAGCCTGTGGGACTAGAGTATTGGTGAATGAGGAAGAATGTGGTAGGAGGAGAGTTTGGAAAGTCTGGCCCAGTAAAGTCATGTTGGACGTTAAAGGCCTAGGAGAGAACTGTATGGGTTGATGGAGCCAAGATTTGTAACTAGACTTGTCACACTCCAAAGCTTGTGCCTATCATAGTATATTACCTATACATATCACATTCAATAATATAGTGATGGGAAGTGAAATGTCTAAGCTGTTCAAAATATCTAATAAAGATGTATTAATGCGTAATAAAAGTGTTTTGGAAAAAATTAATCATATGCATTAATTAGGAAAGAAATATACAGTTTTAGGCCTACTATTAGTGACTGACCTATTTTGATCATTTAAGTGAGGATATAGGTTTTTATCTGGCTAAACTATTTTGAAAACTGTTATGTTTATAAATCAAAGAACATCTCAATTCTAATTCCAGACTTATATCACTTATGATATTCAGCTTTCTTTTCACATATTATATTAAAAAGAATCATGGCCTAGTGTTTCATTACATAGGCATAAATTTTCAGATAGTTCTGAGATTTATATATTTGCATACACAATTTTAGGGATACTGTGACTGTTTACTAGACATAGGTAACTTGCATATCAATCACTTCCTCTTAAAACTAATAGAAGAGATGTATATTAATTTGAGCACATCCTGAAATTTGCACTCCAACAAAAATTCTGGATATTTAGGTTCATGGGTATAATCTGTAGATCTCTTCTGAAACTTTCACTCTATTTCTACCATGTGACTCTATGATTCTAAAATTTGTTACTCCTCTGAGTACTGGAGAATGAAGTTCTAGGACTCATGTTCTACCTAAATGTCTTCACTTCCTTGAACAAGTCAGCAACTTCTTTGTTTCATTTCCTAAAGTTTAAGGCTCAATGTGTTTAGGTATTTGTCACATCAGTAAGAAAAACTAATCTTAATGATACTGGGTGACCTACCAAAATGGAGTCCTTTAGCTTAGAGTCATTTAGCTTCGAGTCTTTTATTTTATTTCTTTAATAAATTTAAACAAGTAATCTAATGTTATTAAAATAAACTAGGTTTCCACACCCTACTTCATCTTCCAAATACACCATAAATAAGTACCAGTTAAGGGCATGAGAATGAATAAAGTTGGAGGTCTTGATCTGTACCTCATTAAACTACAGAGAACTCAGCACACCTAGTTCATACCATTCACCCTTTCTCTGAAAGAGGCATGGAGTCTGGGGTGCACAACTCTTCTTTCCTGATGCAAATAAAGTATTGATAACAATTTTCCCCCTTTTTTGCAGGGGACCCATCTGTGACAAGTGTAATCAGCTTATCCATGTTTAAACCAAACTTCTCAAATTTCTTCTTGGCAGATGGTTAAGTTCTATCAGTTCATGTGTCCTGGCTAATTGGGTAAAACATTTTTTTCCCCATAAATATCACAGCCAGCATGTTGGCAAGTGTATCATGTGACAGGTACTCACATGCTCTGCCACTGGAAGCATAAAGGGGTGAGGTCTTTGGGGAGGATTGCTTTCAGTTTGTTTCAAGAGACTTGAAAAGTTCATCCCCTTTGACCCAGTGACCTGATGTCTAAAAATCCAAACAAGGAAGTGATCAGAGTTGATGATCAAAGATATATGTATAAGGATGTTCACTGTGGCATTATTTATAACAGAAAAAAAAGTAGGACTTGATTGGCCCAAATATCCAAGAAGTGAATGGTTAAATTAGTGATGATGCATCCCTAAGATGGAGATTTTGCAACAACAGAAATAATGTTTTCAAAGAATACTTTCTGACATGAGAAATAATAAATTAACCTTAAGTGATGAAACTAAGGCATAAATGATACAAAGTTTAAGATCTCAATTTAAAAAAGTAAGTTTGCGGCACCTGTGTGGCTCAGTCGGTTGGGCAACTGCCTTCAGCTCAGGTCATGATCTCGCAGTTCATGAGTTTGAGCCTCCTGTCCGGCTCCATGCTGACAGCTCGGAAGGAGCCTGGAGCCTGCATCGGATTATGTGTTTCCCTTTCTCTCTGCCTGTCCCCCACTTGCTCTCTGTCTCTCTGTCTCTGTCTCTCTCTCTCTCAAAAATAAATAAACATTAAAAAATTTTTTAAAAAAGTAAGTTTATATGTGGGTATAATACATTCTATCCTTCTCCACAGGAGTCACTGGGTACAGGGGGTTGGTGAAGTCTGACCCTTCTTGAACTATCTGTATACAAAATTGCTTATGGAGGCAGCTCCTAGCAAGGAGTAGGAGAAATAGGGACTGGAACCCATCCATCTTCAGCAGTTCCTTGTATGGAAAACTGAAGCTTTCCAGACTTGGGCCTTCAAAAAGAGGGTGGCCTCTGTGGGAATTTCTAACCTTGGGACCTCTTTCCCTTCTCAATTTCCCTGAACTTTTTCCTCTTTAACCCCATCTTCTAAGAAATCCCTGAGGTCCATGCTCTCATTCCCTCCTTTGGGAATTCTACTTCTCATTTCTGAAGGAAGATAATCTGCCCCTCTGACCTTTTGTATGTTTCTGGTTTGGACCAGTTTTCCCTCAGCCCCTACTTTTCTCAGTCATTTCCTGTTCCTAAAAGAAAGATAATCACTGTTCATTTTCTCTTTAGTTCACCCAAGAAGTAATCATATCTCACCAAGGGCTGGTGTGTGTGTGTGTGTGTGTGTGTGTGTGTGTGTGATCTTCATATTTCTTGGAAACAATAAAGATTTACCAAGGGCAGCATTTCTCTTCTATTACCAAATATTTATCCATGCTCCTCTCAGAACAGTAGCCCCTGGCATTATTGTACTAAGAAACCATTGGTGCTCTCCTGAGCCTGATTTGTATTTCGAATCCACTGAAGCAGCTGTCAATGGCTCTCCCTCTTTGCTACCCAGAGTTGTGTTACTGCCAATTGCATACACTTTAATGACATGACTTAACCATAAATTTAGAGGTAGGAGCTAGTAAGAGGACAGATTTTTCAGTTTAAATTGCCATAATGTCTCTTACACTAGTGAGGTTTTCCTCAAGCCAATGCCAAGTCTGACTCATCCAGGTATCTCCTTACCCCCACTGTCATTGTTACAATACTCTGTCAATCAAATTGAGCTGCCTTTATATTATCACTATGATTTGAAAGTTTGATATGGAAAAGGCTGGGAACTAATACAATGTATTAATGAAAAGCATGATCTTTGGAGTCATGCCTGGCTTCAAATCTTCCCTCTACCACTTAGTAGCTGTATTACAAGCAACTTATTGACCCTCTCTCTCTGTTTCCTGGTTAGTAAAGTGGAGATAAAACCTATATCATGTGCAGAGAAATGGGAACCCTCTTATGCTGTTGCTGAGAATGCAAACTGGTGAGCCACTCTGGAAAACAGTATGGAGGTTACTCAAAAAGCTAATAATAGAACTACCCTATGATCCAGCCATTAAACTACTAGGTATTTACCCAAAAGATACAAAAACACTGATTTGAAGGGATACGTGCACCCTGATGTTTATAGCAGCATTATAAACAATAGCCAAATTATGGAAAGAGTCCAAATATCCATCTACTGATGAATGGATAAAGAAGATGTAGGAGCGCCTGGGTGGCACATTTGGTTGAGCGTCTGACTTCAACTCAGGTCATGATCTCACGGTTGGTGGGTTGGTGCCCTTTGTCAGCCTCTGTGCTGACACCTTTGCAGATTCTGTGTCTCCCTCTCTCTCTGCCCCTCCCCTGCTTGTGCTTGTGTCTCTTTTCAAAAATAAATAAATAAACGTTAAAAGAAAGAGCCTTTGCTTAAAAAAAATAAAGATGTAATATATATATAATGGAATATTACTCAACCACAAAAAAGATTGAAGTCTTGCCATTTGCAGTGACATGGATGGAGCTAGAGAGTATTATGCTAAGTGAAATATGTCAGTCAGAGAAAAACAAGTACTATATGATTTTACTCATATGTGGAATTTAAGAAATAAAACAGATGAACATAGGGGAAAAAAGAGAGTGACAAAGCAAAAAACAGACTCTTAACTATAAAGAACAAACTGAGGGTTACTGGAGGGGAGGTAGGTTGGGGAGTAGGTTAAGGAGGGCATTTGTGATGAGCACTGGGTATTGTATGTAAGTGATGAATCACTGAATTCTATACCTGAAACTAATATTACACTGTATGCTTAACCAACTGGAATTTTAATAAAAATTTGGGAAAAAAAAGTCAGTATTATCTGACTTTTTGGATCGTTTTTCTTATTGTGTATGAGTCCCAAAAATTAAATAAAGAGGCATAGACTTTGAGTTGTCCCTCAATATTTGTTTTGTTCCTCCTCTTCATTAGAGAACCCCAAGTTTTAGAGAACTCTGGGTCAGAATTAGTTTCATGAGCATGTGACCTGTGCGGTCACCCAGGATGCAGTGCTCAGCGTGTCCCAAGATTAGTTTAATGTTTTGCTGTTGCCATCTTGAAATTCTTAATACTTCTATAACAAGGGGCCCCACATTTTCCTTTTGTACTGGGCCCTGTCAATTGTGTAGCTAATCTTGATCTGGGCACACAACTGTCCATGATAGAGACTCATTTCTCATTCTTTATTCAGCTAGGAGTGTTTCTGTTTGCAAATTCTGCTCAATGGGATGTAAGTAAAATTGTATGTGCAGCTCCTGGAACGTGCTCTTAAAAAGACATTCTTGGGGCGCCTGGGTGGCGCAGTCGGTTAAGCGTCCGACTTCAGCCAGGTCACGATCTCGCGGTCTGGGAGTTCGAGCCCCGCGTCAGGCTCTGGGCTGATGGCTCAGAGCCTGGAGCCAGTTTCCGATTCTGTGTCTCCCTCTCTCTCTGCCCCTCCCCCGTTCATGCTCTGTCTCTCTCTGTCCCAAAAATAAATAAACGTTGAAAAAAAAAAATTAAAAAAAAAAAAGACATTCTTCCTTCTTGCCGGCAGAAAGTCTTCTTCTTTTTTTTTATTTATTTATTTATTTTTTTTTTTGAGAGAGAGTGAGAGAATGAGCAGGAGAGGGGCAGAGGGAGAGGGAGAGAGAGAAGCGGTGGTGGGGGGAGCTAGAGACAGAGGAAATAGACAAAACTAAGAGCTCTGAATAGATCAATAAAAAGATATCTAGTAATATCAATCAAGAAAAAAATTGAAATAACAAAATTCATAATAAAAAATAAAAATATAGTCACAAGAGAGATTTTAAAATAAAAAATATGATAACTTAAAACATAAATGAAATTCATATATTTCTGAAAAATATAAAATGCCAAAATTGGCTGAAGAAAATACAAAATAACAGCCATTGAAGAATTTGAAATGGTATATAAAAATGTTCCTCCCCAAATTCTCTAGGCTCAGATGGTCCATTTTATTTTCTAACATAGACATAAACATTTTAAATAAATAGTTGACTGAATCCAACAATGCATTACAAAAGCAAACTAAGATCAAGTAGTATTTATCCCAGCAATGCAAAGATGTTTTAAAACTAGAGTATCTATCAATTTGTTTAACCACATTAAAGGAGAAATATGATTATCATAGTGGATGCAAACAAAGTTTTTGTTTTAAAATTTAATACCTCTTTGTAATTTAAAAACTCTTTGTAAACTATGTTTACATAGTCTTAGACTTTATGTCGAAGTTTACATTTAATGGAAAAAATTTAGATGCAGTATTTTAATATCATGAAAATACAAGAATCCCAACTATAAACTACTTTTTAACACAATACTAGAGGCTCTGGCTAAGGCAATAATAAAGGAAAAATAAATATATTAAATAATGGGAAGGGAAAAGACAACTGCTATTTTGCTATTGATCGTTCTTATAGGTTAATATAAATCTGAAAGTCAAGAAACTATTAGACATAATATGAGCATTCACAGAATTTTACAATTATAGCATTAACTTACAGAATCAATAGCATTTGTCTACATGAGCAAAGCACATAGAAAACAATTATAGTACCTGAGATACCACTTGTAATACTATAAAAACTATGAAATGTCTAAGAAATGCATTTTATTTATTTATTTATTTATTTATTTATTTATTTATTTATTTTACAGGGAAGGATAATACATCCGTTTATTTTTATTTTTTTTTAGTTATGAAATTTATTTTCAAATTGGTTTCCATACAACACCCAGTGCTCATCCCAAAAGGTGCCCTCCTCAATAGCCATCACCCACCCTCCGCTCCCTCCCACCCCCCATCAACCCTCAGTTTGTTCTCAGTTTTTAAGAGTCTCTTATAAGAAGTGCATTTTAAATAGTGTTGTCAGGGAAGACTTCTCCAATAATGTAACATTTGAGATGAGATCTGAACGAAATGAGAGTCAGTCAGGCAGATATTCTGAAAAAAGAGCATTCTGGGCCAAGGAAACTGCAAGGACAAATGACTTCACACCTTTGAATTTTCTCTTTCTTTCAACATCAGAATATTTTCCTTTCTGTAAAGTTTAGTCACGTTTTAACATTTAAATAGTTTATCCAGGTTAAGAAGAAATCCTCAAATAATTCTTTTATAGCCTTGGCACAGAGTAGTTGTTTCCTTAAACAAAACTTAGAAGATAAGAAAAGAATGATAACATTTCTAGAAAGACAAAACAGCAACAAACAGTAGAAATGCAAATGACAGGTTGAATTCAAAAATATTTTCATCTCTCTTCTTCCCACCCTATAGTTCATTTAGCTGACCCCCCTCATCCTTAATACTCAGCTCCAGGGTCATTTCCTCCAGAATACCTTCCATGATATCCACCAAGGGCATCCCTCTTTGATGCTTCTACACTTTTCTGAGCATACTTGTATCACTGCTCTTACTACATTGTTTGGAAATTGTAAATTGGATTTGTGTGTGTTCATCTTTTCTTTCCAATTAGTTTGTAAACATCAAAAGCATGGGATTTTTGATATGAAATTACTTGAGAGAACATAGCACCATTCCAGTCTTCCCTGGGGCTACTGCTATCTGACTGTGTGACTTAAACTCTCTGAATCTCAATTTCATCTTCTGTACAGGATGATATTAATACTAATTTTACAGTGTTACTTTGAGATTTAAATGAGTTGGCACATGTGAGAAATGTGATTATAATTTGAATATTTCTCTTTCCATACTGTATCTAACTCAGTGACAGGCACATGGAAGGCATCATTTTAATAAATGTTTACAGAGGGAGTGAGTGAATCCTATAGGGAATATTTTTTTAGAAGGAAGTCACCCTGGCTGTATGGTGGGTGGGTAGTGGCTGTCTGTGGAGATAAGAAACCCCAGGAAATCCCTAGGGAAGGCAGACTTCCTGGGTACACTCTGAATGATAGCATGGGAAAAACAGCTCCCAGGAGTCCATGAGGGGGGCATTTCTACCCCACTCCTCATGCTGTGCTATATATACCAGAAAGAAGTCTCTGAGGACTTCAGCAGGTGTGAAGCTTCCTGCCCAGCTTCCTGAGGAGGAGCTGACATACAGGAGAACTGAAACTGGTCTTTTTTTTTTTTTAAGTTTATTTATTTATTTTGAGAGAGAGAGAGAGTGAGAGAGAGAGAAAGAGAGAGAGAGAGAGAGAGAGAGAGAGAGAGAGAGAGAGAATCCCAAGCAGGCTCCATGCTGTCAGCATGGAGCCTGACCTGGTGCTTGATCTCTTGAAATGTGAGATCATGCATGACCTGAGCTGAAATCAAGAGTTAGACACTTAACCAACTGAAACACCCAGGTACCCTGAACCTGGTCTTTTTAAGTCCTGAATTTTCCCAGGCATTTTCTTTCTTCTGCCCGGTTGTAATTTGTCTTTCAATGCTGTGGGACAAAACTTTCTGCATGTTGTATATATATGCTGTCCAATATAGGGTGGCTACTGAGCACTTAAAATGTGGCTAGTCTGACTAAATAACTGATATTTAAATTTACTTAAAATTTAAATTGAACAGGGCACGTGTATGTTGTACATAAAAGGGTCTCATCAAATGGTAATTTGAAATGTCAACAAACACATTTGTATAGAATTGCACTGTTCAAATCTTTTTTTTCCTGGCTCAAATCTATACTCTACACAGCAACCAGAGGAGCTGACCAGGTGTCTGACCTGCTTAAGTATTCCTCAGTGGGTTTTTTATCACTGTCAGGATCAAGTCCCCCCATATATGAGTTCTCCAGAATCTGTCCTTACCTATTGATGCAGCCACTCCTGCCTTGCTATCCATCCCAGACACACTGTCCTTTGCTTTGCCCATGCTATTCCTGTTGCCCCAGCTACCCTTTCCCCTTGTACCACTGTTTTCTTTGCCCAGCTTATTCCTACTTGCCCTTGAAGAGTTAAATCAGACACTCTCCTCCAGGAAGTTTCCCCTAAATATCCCTTAGCCTATCACCTCTACCCCAGGATGGGTTGTGTGCTTCCCTCTGGGCTCCCACAGCCTCCCATGCTTTCTTCTATCAGAACACTGATCATGCTGGGTTATAATTATGGATTAAATCTCCTTTCCCTTTTGGGTTGTGAGCTTCTAGAAACCACAGACAGTGCTATATTTATTTCTTTATTTTCTGTGTGAAAAGTAATAAAAGGAAAGCTCATTTAGAAAGGAGTCAGGAGGTGGGCAGAGGGAGCTCTCAAGTCCAGCACTCCTGGTCACTTGCAGACCCACTTCCGTGAGGAACAATGAGAAACAGTCACAACACAGTCAATGAAAAACAGTCACGACATACTCAATGAAAAGCCAGTATACTTTAGACTCCTAGTTTACTCCAGTGGACTTTATAACAGCCTTTCTAACTTTCCCCCTTTTCTCTATGAGAGAGTGTATCTCTCGTTTGCTGGGGGCCTTGCCTATGGTTTTGCCACAGTTTGCTTGTCTCAGACTGCAATTCTCTATTCCCAGATAAATGTGTTTTTATTGGTAAAACAGCTGGCAGTTTTGTTTTTTCAGAAAAATTTTTAATGTTTACTTGTGTGTGTGTGTGTGAGAGAGAGAGAGAAAGAGAGAGAGAGAGCGAGCAAGCATGAACAGGGGAGGGGCAGGGAGAGGGAGACACAGAATCTGAGGCAGGATCCAGGCTCTGAGCTGTCAGCACAGAGCTCGACACTACTTGAGGCTTGAGATCATGGCCAGAGCTGAAGTCAGAGGCTTAACCGATTGAGCCCCCCAGGCGCCTCTGGCAGTTTTATTTTTTAAGGTTAACACTAGCATCTGCACAAGACCTGGCTCAGAAATGGAATCAAGGTATGTTAATGTCAATTGTTCTAAAACATGCCAGGTTCTTTATTTACCATAATTATACTTATAAAATGCATTTTAACCTGTCTCATTATTTGTGACTTAGAGCACTCTTTGTGGTAGGCAGCACTGTTGTTTGGGTTTGTTGGGAAAGGAAACTGAGACTCAACGCCTCTTTAAGTGATTTGTCCAAGGGTTTGAGTAGAACCTGGGTCCTCAAACTCCTTTTTTCTATCTTCATACTTAATGAAGCTCATTTGTCCTCTTCAGCCCTCAGTGACCCTTCCCACACTGAAATTCCTACAGCCCTCACAGCCTTTACCAGTGATGTGTGAAAGCTTGTGTGTTTTCATCTTGATAGTTGTATTGACATGGCTTGTGAATTTTTAAATTTTTTTTTTCAACGTTTATTTATTTTTGGGACAGAGAGAGACAGAGCGTGAACGGGCGAGGGGCACAGAGAGAGGGAGACACAGAATCGGAAACAGGCTCCAGGCTCTGAGCCATCAGCCCAGAGCCCGACGCGGGGCTTGAACTCACGGACCGCGAGATCGTGACCTGGCTGAAGTCGGACGCTTAACCGACTGCGCCACCCAGGCGCCCCGCTTGTGAATTTTTAAACTACTCAAATATGGAGGGATATTTCTGATGAGTATTTTTATGTAACTTTTTGTAGAAGTTCTTGTGGTGCCCAAACCTTATTCCTGATTTCAGTGTATTTCTATGCCTATTGCTAGCTCAAATGCTTTCTGGTCACTCTTGCTTTTCTGCCTCAAGGCTTTCTTTCAAATCCTAGAAGACTGCTTAGCCCTGGGCAAGCATAACCAGGAAATGTTAAAGAGTTCAAGCTGGGGTATTGAGATAACCCTCAAATAATGGAGATGGAAATTAAGAGGTAAATGACCCAGTCTCTTTGTTCTTTGGTGGTGCAATGCTGAAGCACCTTCTACATGGTTTTCAGAGGGTCTCCAGTGAGCTTAAGCCCAGTTGTCTACTAAAGCAATCAGCTCAATATCACACATTTTTCTTGGCTTTTCCGCTTTCCCCTCTTTCATTCTCTCCCCCTCACATCTGTTTCTGGAGCTTACTTCCCAAAAAAATTACCAGCACCCAAATCCTGGCCTCAGACTCTGCTTTTGGGGAACCCAACTAAAGACGCTACTTACCTATACAGGAGTTTCTTTACAGATAATGTTTTGCCCTATGAGTTTTGTGCTCTAGCATACTGGACTTCTTATAGTTTCACTGCTGTTCCCTATGCCCTGCTTTGCTCATGCTGCTCTCTCTGCTTGGCACAGTCTTCCTTACTTTGCCCGGCTGACAATTATTCATTCTTCAAGACTCACTCCTCTTTAGGATTTTCATTGTTTTACTCCTGCCACCTCCTAATTTAGAGTTATCTCTGTGATTCTGTAGCACTTCAAACACTAGTAAACCTCTACGAAAGCCATTTTTTCTCTCTTTTTGTTTCTCTGACTACATCCTTTTGTTAAGAATAGGTATTGAGTGTCCACTATCTGGTGGGCTAACATCCTAGAATAAGTTGAAGTCCAGGCTGGAGGTGGTGTCTCTAGGAGGTATGTAAAACCATTATCTCTTCCTTTCTCTGTGAGACTTTTGAAGAGAAGGGGTCTAGAATGGTTGTTAAAAAATTAAGTGTTCAATAAAACTGGTAGGATGTGCCAGAGTGAACTTAGGATTCATTTTTCATTTCACAAATATTTACTTTTACTGAGCACTTACCTTGTGTCAAGCACTATACTGTGTTATGGAGTATAGCTAGATGAAAAGACGGACCCCTGGCATCAGGGAGCTCACCCTACCCTTAAGTGAGGAAGATAGAAGTAAATAATGCATAAAGCATTGTCAGCGTTAGCCCAGGTATACACGGCGGAGTGGGAGGACAAAGCAGCTCAGAAAAGGGTAATGTTTAGCTTGGTCTTAGAAGATAGTGGTGATTCACCACGGAGAGATGGGAAAAGGCATCCTAAGTATACTGAGAAATACAGCAGCAAAAGTCTAGGGTTAGGGGCTGGTGCGGTTGTAGAGGGGCAAGGAGCCCGACCTCTTTGGGCCTCTTCGAGTTTGGTGTGGGTGGGCACAGAATTATTGATTCTCGGTGCATTTCAGTTGAAGACATAAGTTACCCAGCACCTCGACCAGGGCCAGGCACGCCAGGAGGAGATGCGTTGGGAAATCAAGAAATCTGTGTCTCAAGTCCCAAACTGAGCTTCAAACACAGAAAAGCCAGTCCATCCACGTCTGTGGTCAGCAGAAAGAACCCCTCAACGGCAGAAGAGCGCCATCCCAGGCGACCGGGTCCTGGCTCCCCAGAGGCGGCTGAGCATGCTCAGTTGCCAGAACGCGGTGGCTCAGTGGGAAACCGAGAAGCGCCGCGGACTCCCAGCCCCGCCGGCGCCTCGACCGGAGAGGGCTGGAGCCACGGGGGCGGGGCCTCGGACGCACGCTCCCTCCCTCCCAGCCCGCCTTCCCGCCCCCCCCGCCACGCGCCGGTCGCCGGCACGCGGGCCGCCCGTTGCCCTAGCAACCGTCGTGCCGCGTCTTCCTGAGGGAGCTCTGTCAGCCCGAGGATCCGGTCGCCCGCTCCCCACTGCCCCGCGATTTTCGCGTGGGCTTAGAGGCGGAGGGACAACAAAAAATGGCGGAGCGGAGCCAGACGGCGCCTGAGGCAGGTCTGTGGGGGCGGTCGTTCTGGGGGAAGCGCTGAAGCAGCACGGCGGTCCTGGGTCTGAGGGGAGAGGGGACTTGGGCATGGCCCTACTCTTGAGGAGGCACCCCTGTGTGTTTCCGCGGTGGGGCTGTGACCTCGGGGTCAGGGGTCAAGGGAGGTGCACACCGCTCTGAATGGCGGGCAGGGACCTCGGAGTCCCGGAGGAGGCGCAGGAATGTATGCGAGAGTGTGCACACTCCTGAGTGAGCATGGGCCCAGAAGGGGCTGGGGCTCCAGGGAAGATATAGGACTCCAATCCTGAGGGGCGCGTGTGATGGGGCTGATCATGGGAGTAGGGCTGAGTCATGGACGGGGGTACATAGTCTTGTGGGAACATGGGAGGGCTCCCTAAACGGGCATGGTTTGATGGAGTCTCTTATTCTGAGGAGGCAGGTATATGGGAGAGGAGTGTTACTGTAATATCAGGCAGTGCCATGGAAAGGGGGTATACACTGAATATTTGTGTTTGGGGGAAGTACAGTGCCTTAGGGTCACCCCTGGCCATTGAGAAAGTATACAAATCCTTTCGTAGGTTCTGATAAAGACAAGAGGCTTGCGGGGGCACTTAGAGCCCCAGTCTTTCAGAACCTTACCAAAGAATGCTGGAGCCTGAGTTTGAGTATATGTGCGATCAGTGATCTTGAAGGTCATTTAGAATCACAAAGGTGTGCATGTCCATATATTTGTGGGGAGAAGATAGTCTTTAAGTTGCAGGAGACTGCTGGGAAGGGGAGACCCAGGTGTCTATCCCTGAGGGGACCCCAGTTGTGGGTTTGACTGGTCTTGGAGAGTAGTGACCTAAGTGTCTCACACGGTCATAGGAAAGAGCAAGGGTTTTCAGTCTTGTGTGTATGGGAAGGAGTTTGCACCTGAAAGGGGCTGGGGACCGAAGAACTGAGGCTTTAAGACAAGTGATACCTGTGTGTGTAGTAAAGCAGTGGCTTTAGGGATAAGTGTGGTGGTGAGTGATGGAAGTGGTATACAAATCTTGTATATGTGTCCTGATTAGGTATTTTGGTTTCAAGAGTGACCCACTTAAATTATCCAGCCCTTGGCACTGGGGAAGGGTATGGATCGTGGTTATACTAAGACCTTGTAGTAACTGAACTGGAAGCTGAATGAAGCCATTGAGAGTGAATGGTTCAAGAGACTATTCTCTCTCAAGACCTGCATGGTTTCTCTTTGCTTCGTCCATCAAGTAGTTCCTCTATTCTTTTTACAGTTTAAGTTTCCTTGTGACTTGAACATGCTCATTCCTTTATTCATTCATCTGCTCAACAAATATTTATTGAGTGCCAACTATATGTTAGATACCAACTTAGGCACTGGAAACTCTCTGCTTGTGATTCTCTTACCTTGTTCTTTTTTTTTTTTCCTTCCCTGCCCCCTCACCCCCCCCCCGATTTACTAGCTTTACATATATTATATAGTCTACATATTACTTTTATTAGTTATTGCCTGTTTTCTTCCACTAGAATGTAGGCTCCATGAAGGCAAAGGTTTTGTTATGTTTAACAATCCCACATGTCTAGAGCCATACATGGTGTATAGTAGGTTATTCTTAAATATTTGTTGAATAAATAACTGAATGATCTGATAAAGTCTAGTGGTTCAAGAAACTTTCTCTGAGGAAGTGATATTTTTAGATGAGATACAGTAAGGATTGATTAAGCAAAGAGAAGGACAAGGAGTGGTCCAGGCAGAGGGAGACAATGCGCAAAGATCCTAAGGTAGCAGGAAACATAATATATTGTGTTTAAGGAACTGAAAAAAGACAAATATGGCTGCATATAGGGCAATAGGAGGGGGAAAGAAGCTGAAACAGATCTTGCAGTTCTTGAATACTATGATATGTATTTTCACCAAATAGTAGGAAGCCACTGAGGGCTCTTAAGTAGGAGCATGACATGATTATAATCATGAAAAATATAACTGGCTACAGTATGGGAAGTACAGAAGATACAAGAATGGGTATAGGTAGACCTGTTAGAAGGTAGCAGTGGAGATGGAGAGAAGGAATTGAGAAATATTTAAGAGGTAAAATTAATAGGATTTAGTGAAAGATGGGGATGAAGGAAAAGGAGGTATCAGGTCATGCTTCTAATTTTCTAATTCGTGAATCTGGATAGTTGGTGGTGCCATTATGGAGATAAGGAACACTGGAAGGGGTCTTGGCTGTGTTTGAGAGGGAAGATCATGAGTTTGGTTTTGGACATATGGAGTTGGAGTTATCTTTTATTTTTGAGCCATCCAGAGAAGTGAGAGATTGACAAGGCAGTTGAATGTGTAAGAAAAGTCAGAGCTAACATGAAAGATAATTAGTGAAATCAAAAGTGTGGATAAAATTGCATAGAGGGGACAGTGGGGTGAGGGGAGTAGAGGCTTGGGATTACGTGTTGAATAGCTGCAATATTTCAGTGCTTTCCAAAGAGAATGAGGAGAATGGTCTTGAACAGATCAAATGCTGCCAAATGATATATAAATGAAGACTGAAAAACTAGATTTAGCAACAGATTTAGCATTGTTGATAACATTAATGAGAGAAAATTGATGAAGATAGGAGCTAAACCATTTAAGTTCTGAATTACTATTAATGGGCTTAGTCTTTATTTCTTAATTCAGATTCCCAAGAGAGAGAAACTAATTGGAATACATCATATTTTCACCAGATCATGTCATAGATTTCAAGCCAGTGTAGGATTGATTGTTTTTGGATTAGGTGTCCAGCTATTGCTGACTGGAGTCACCTGGTTCAAAACATGTCCATCTGATGATTTTTCATCTCAGTAGCAATAGCTAACATTTCTAGAGTGTTTATTATGTGCCAGATACTGTGCTAAGAGCTTTATATATTTTAATCTATGTCAGCATCATAACCACTTTCTAAGGTATTAACTCTACTGTTTGAAGAAATTTTGGCACAGAGAAGTTAAGCATCTTGCTCAAGATCTGCAAATAAGTGTAAGTCTTTAGGTGTTTGGGGCTTTTTTTTTAAGTTTATTTTGAGAGAGAGAGCACACATGTGGAGAAGGAACAGAGAGGGAGAGAGAGGGAGAGAGAGAGAGGGAGGGAGAGAGAAAGAGAGAGAGAGAGAATCCCAAGCAGGCTCCACACCACCAGTGTGGATCCCTATGTGGGGCATGAACCCAAGAACCAGGGGACCATGACCTGAACCAAAGTCAGATGCTTAACCAACTGAGCCAACCAGGCACCCCTGTTTGGGGATTATTTTAACATTATACAGATTCATTATTTGGCTTTCTCTTTGTATTGCAATATTCTACATAGTGAAGCAATAATAGCCATGATGAAAATTCCTGCCCTACAAGAAATGTTATTCTAAGGTAAGCATATGTTAGCAAGGTGACATGGAAAGAACTGGAATTCAGATCTTTGTTTAAAGTCTGTTTCTGTAATCTATTAGATGAGGACCATGGACTCAAATTTTCTGATCTAAAGTTCCCTCATCATAAAATGGGGATGATATTTGCAGGATAGTTGTGAATTCTAGAGATAATATATCTGAAGTGCACAATAAATGAAATTTTCTTAGTTCCCCAGAAGCTTGAATGTAAAAAATTAAGCAAGATTTAAACACACAGTGATGAATTTAAGACATTCTTTTTTTCCTCCATTTTTTTCCCATTGGTGTAATTTATTTACCGTTAGAAGAAAGACAGACACCAAGTTTAGGCGAATGTGGAATTGTTATTTGTACTAAAATGACATGGAATAGGTCTCTATATGAGGTGGATTTTGAGGGATTTCTTGGAGTGAAGGGATAAGTTTTTTTCCAAGCATACAGATAGCTCTGTTAGAAGGTCAGATTTGCAAAAGGAAGTTTCTTTAAAATATTGTATTGTATTGTATGTATGTATGTATGTATGTTTATTCTTGAGAGGAGAGAGAGAGAGGAAAAGAACAAGCGGGGAAGGGGCAGAGAAAGAGGGGGACAGAGGATCTGAAGCAGGCTCTGTACTGATAACAGACTGCCAGATGTGGGGCTTGAACTCACAAACCATGAGACCGTGACCTGAGCTGAAGTCAGAAGCTTAACTGACTGAGCCACCCTGGTGTCCCTAAAACATTGTACTTTAAAATGAGGACAAGAATGTTTGAATTTTTCTTCTTTTCCAACAATTTGACTATTAACAATAATAAAAAAGAAACCATGTGGGAGTATTAGGCTAGATTGCACTTGCTTCAATTTCTCAGATTCTTCTTCCTTTCCAACTATCATAAAAGAAAGCTTTGTGTGAATTACCTGGTATAATTTTTTTCCTGTATTGCCAAGTGTGTTACTTTTGTGGAAGCCCATACCGACCAGAAATTTTAGAATGATGCAGTCTGTTAAAAACGGCCTGTACTTTGGGGTGCCTGGGTGACTCAGTTGGTTAAGCATATGACTCTTGGTTTTGGATCAGGTCATGATCTCATGGTTTTGTGAGTTCAAGCCCCCATCTGGCTCTGTCCTGGCAGCATGTAGCCTGCTTGGGATTCTCTCTCTCTCTCTCTCTCTCTCTCTCTCTCTCTCTGTCTCTCTCTGCCCCTCCCCTGCTCATTCTGCCTCTCTCTCTCTCTCTCACTCTCTCTCTCTCTCCCTCCCTCCCTCTCTCTCTCTCTCTCTCAAAAATGGCCTGTACCTTGATCAATTTGTGAAATAAATGAATATTTTTTAAAAAAGTAATTTTATGGTACCTGAAATCATCTATAGACAGAATCTTGAAATTTTAAAAAGCCTTAGAAATGAGAATAGTGTTTTCCATCTTTTGTTAGTACTTGGGCAAAATAGTTAAGTCTGTTTGCAAATTGGGGACAGTAACACCCACTTTTCAGGTGAGACTTAGAGACAGATTTGGAAAGTGCATAATGTGTTATACCCTACCCTCAAAGAAATGGTAGGTTATTTAGTATCTGCCTGTGTGTGTGTGTGTGTGTGTGTGTGTGTGTGCACGCGCGCGCATGCGCATGGGTGTGTGTCTTTTCCTAAAGCTTACTAGTAAAATTGTCTTTTAAAGAAGAGGAAATCTAGGGGCGCCTGGGTGGCTCAGTCGGTTAAGCGGCCGACTTCGGCTCAGGTCATGATCTCGCGGTCCATGAGTTCGAGCCCCGCGTCGGGCTCTGTGCTGACAGCTCAGAGCCTGGAGCCTGTTTCAGATCCTGTGTCTCCCTCTTTCTCTGACCCTCCCCTGTTCATGCTCTCTCTCTGTCTCAAAAATAAATAAATGTTAAAAAAAAATTAAAAAAAAGAAGAGGAAATCTAGATCTATAGTCCCTTATTTGGAGCTTTGGATGCAAATATATTTCAGAATTCAGATATTTTTTGGATTATGGAAAAGTAATATAGCATATGTACTGTTAATTATATAACATCCCCATGGGTATGGGAGAGTACCTTGTAATCAAACACATTAATATCACATTCACACTAAATGAATAAATTATAAATAGCTTCATGTCAATTTAGGTTAAATTTTGTTGACAAATTATTTTTGGCACCAAATTTATGGAAAAAATTGCCATTTTTAGAGATTTATGGATTTTGAAATTGTGGAAAAGGGAATGTGGATTTACATAGTTTTATCCCTTTTTAGAAATATTTTTAAAGCTTTGAATTATTTTTTGTCACCTGTATATTTTTCTGTAACATCAGCAAGTATATAGCTTTATTAAAGATCCTAAAAGTATAGTATTGGGATGGAAAACACATTTGGTTTCCGTGATGCTTATTTCTTCTAAGAAACTGATAATGTTGGAGATCTCTTGATGTTGCATTTGGCTGTAGTTTCAGTATCATTGCGCAATGTCACTTTCAATTAGAGATACTAGAAACCTATATGCATTAAGAAGGACAGAAGGATGTCTATATTTTGCATACGTATTTTTAATAGTCACAGCTTTGTCTTTGAGTCAAAGAATAGTACGATCGTAATTGAGTTTCAGAATGTTTTTATTAATTGTTAAATTTCAGCACTGGAGTAGGTGTTAATTTTACTATTAAGAAAAATTTTCATCCTTAGCTGGAATTGATTTTTCTGATTATAAAACATTATTCTAAGTGTGAAAGTTTGCAATAATTCATTGATGTTATTCACCATATGGGAATATGATAATTTTTACTTTTTATATTTCACATTTATTTAATGGGACTCCTAAAATAAATTTTTTTTCAAACTCTAAAGAAAATAGTTTTTATTTGTCATATGTATTTGAGAACTATTGATTGCGAACATTTGAGTCTCTAACCAGGCTTTCAAAATAATGTATTTGCATGTCAACTGAAGGAAAACAAAAAAAGCAAACACAGAAAACTCCTAGAATTTAATATACGATTAAAAACCTTTATATGGGATTGGAAATTCCTAAATAAAGAACTTTCAACAATGTTATGGAAAAAAAAATCTCTGAGTTTTGGTGGAAGAAATGGGAAAAAAACAATCTGCCATCATTTATAGTTTGCTGCATTTTATCAGGAGTTTTAGAAGTCACTAATTATAGTATATTAATCTCTGTGTCATAGAGTTGTGGAAGAAATCACTATGTTGTGGACTGTGTTATTCATTTTTAGAATTATTCTTATAAAAATATATATTTAATACCTACTGTATGTCAGGCATTGTGGCAAACTTTGGAAATTCAGTGATGTATTTATACATAGTCCCTGCCTTCAAGGAGCTCCCATAATAGTAGAAGAAGAATAGAGCTAGAAAATTAGCATCCGGGCAATGGTAGAAGTTGTACACAGAATTCTGAGTCTAGATAATAGTTCTCTGACAGCTTGGAGATGGTGGTAGGAGTAGTTTAGTAACGCTTCTTGGAGGAAGAACACATGAATTGAGTCTTGGATGACAAGAAGGAATTAGCCCAGTGAACGTTGTAGGCAGAGGGACTGGGAGTAGAGAGGAGGAAAGGAGGGCAGAGAGCAACATATGCCCAGGAAAGTTATGTGGTGGGAGAATGAAACTCATTCAGAATATTGCTGGTATTGCTCATCTATTAACAGAGCTAAAGACTGTATTTCTTTTTATTTTTTTATTTTTTGCTTCTATTGGCCCTTAAACATTTCTGGTGTGATAGATACCTCTTGATATGTTATGAAAAGATAATGAATTCTTTCTCATGAAAATGCGTGCCGTGTGCAGACACATGAAAATTTGAAAATAATTTCAATAGATAATGTCCATCCCAGAAACCCAGGTTAAGAAATCTTCTATTTGTTAGTAATAGAGGATTACATTTCAGTTAGTAATAGAGGTTGCAGTTAAGAATCTGAAATCTTCAAAGTAGGAATACTTTGGTGAAAGGGGTTGATTTAATGACATCTGTGCTAGGCAAAGCAAATGCTGGTTCCTAAATTATTTGGTCATCAGTTTATCTCATATTTTTAGCTCCTTATACTTTACTTCCTCATTTTGCCTCACAGTAGACCTGAAGAAAGACTCCAAGGTTACATAGATGTATTCATGACAGAGTAAGTGATTAGTTCAGGCTTATGTGGCTAGAGAGCAGGTCTGATTCCAAAGCCAAGATTCTTTCCATTTTTGCTCTCCTATGTAGAAAAAACATGTATAAGATTAGAGCTTACAGTGAGGGAAGTGTTAGTTTTTACCTTTATGGAATGTTAGAGGTTAGGTGACTTAACCAGGGTCCCACAACCAGCAAGAAGAGGAGCCAGAACTATAACTTAAATTTCCTGATTTCCATTCAGCAAATAAGAATATACTGCCCTAAAATGAAGAGAGATAAATAACCAGGTATTGTAGTAATGGGCTTTAAAACAAAGTTAGTTATTTCAGTAAGCCAATCTTTGGCATTTGCAGAGTACCTCCTTTGGTTTAGGCACTTTATGTATATCTTGTTTAATTCTCCCAAAATTCCTGCAAGGGGGTATATTTATCTCAGTTTTATATATGAGAAAATTGGGGTTCAGAAATACTAAGTGGTGAAGCTGAGGTTCTACAACCCATAAGTAGTAGAACTGGAACTGCAATCCAAGTCTGTCTGGCTCTGTGTCGATACTTAAATTTTCTTTTGTTATTGAGTTATTGAGGAAGAGGTAATGCATATCTCAATTTTCAGACAAATGTATGAAACAAAAGTGCACATTTATTTCTAATTACTGTAGAAATATGGGGTTAATGAGGTTTCTCATCTTGGGCATCTCTATGCACTCATTGAGTAAATTAGTGTTGAAGAGTAGGGACTAAAATAGCAATTAGTATATGCTTGCTACCTAGTAGGCATTCAATAAATATTTGTAGACCAAATGAGTGGAAACATTTTTTTATCCATAAATTTTAGGTTTAAATATTAGAACTTAGGCTATTGGAAGTTGAGGATGTTAACACAAATGAAGGCGAAAATGAAGAAACTTGACATTTTACAAACAAGATGTCCTAGTTGAATAGGGCTTAAACACAGTTGATATATTGTGGATGGAACAAGCTCATTAAAACCTCATTTGGGAAATTTCTGGGGAAAGTGACAGAGTAGGAGGATCTTAAGCTTACCTTGTCCCATTGATACAAGTAGACAACATGCACATGGGTGTAAATAACCCAGAAAACAACCTGAAGTCTGACAGAACAGACTCCTTGGAGCTAAGTGTAGAGAAGAGGCCATATCAAAGAAGATAGGAAAGGCAGAGTCGTGATTGGGAGCTAAATGGATCTACAGGAGGAAAGAAGGGAAGGATGCTACAGGTGCAGAGAGGAGAAAGAAACAGATTCTCATATCATATCTCTGGGGTGGAGAACCTACATGAGGAAGATGAATCCCCATAACATTTGGCTTTGAAAACCAGAGAGGCCGAATTCATGAGTTCTTACAATCAGTGGGGCTTAACACCTTGAACTTTAAAAATCAGTGGGCTCAGCTTTGGGAGAGCTAGGAGAGCTAGAGGAAACTGAATCCCTGCCCTTAAAATATATAAAAATAAACAGCTCCTTACAGATACAGCATAGAAGCAGCATTTTGAAAAAAATGCCTAGGGTATATAGGAGAGAGATTTGTTTAATAATCTCAGAGTGTGTGCTGAGGGGGCAGGGATTCCTGGGAGACTTCTCCAGGAACAAAGGAGATGGTGGGTGCCATTTCTATCTCTGTCTCCCAGACTAGACACAGGGACCCTTCAGGAACCAGCATGGCACCATCACTCACTACCTAACTTGCTAATGGCATGCCCTGCCTGAGTTCTCCTGTGGTCACGCCTCCTCAAGGCAGGCCTTGGTTTCAGGTCTTCTCCCATAGAAGACCCGTGCAAACATTGCAAACACCATGTATACCACCACCTCCAACCTTGCCTTGGTCCCTGGTAGATGGAG
Organism: Prionailurus bengalensis; assembly: GCF_016509475.1. Lineage (NCBI taxonomy): Eukaryota > Metazoa > Chordata > Mammalia > Carnivora > Felidae > Prionailurus > Prionailurus bengalensis. The sequence continues at coordinate 39,984,520 of NC_057345.1, read as the reverse complement.
GTCCCCTCTCACAGTGGACTGTGGTACAGACCTTGCTAGCACAGGGTGCCCCACTGTTGTGTTCTCCTGCAGGCCTGCTCCCTCCAATACACTCTTGGCTGGAGCCCATCCAGAATGGTGCCACAAGCCTGGCAGTGTGCAAGAGCCTTGACAGTGACTCTTTCCCTGGGGAGAGGAGAAGATAACCACACACACCAATCTGACTGTGGCCCCGGCAGTGGGCTGGGGACAGATGTTTGGTCTGAGTGCAGATCCTACCCATCAATGAAAGGTCCTCAGGGGACAACACAGGGAAAGTGACCTATAGTTTGGTTCTATTACATCTCTGGCAAATGCCTGGTCTGATTCAACTCAAGCCTAAGATGGCCCCAGATTGGCTCACTAACACAAGGACCAAACACTGCTTACAAAAGTCAAAGAAAGCCATGCAGATGACTGGACTGAAGGCAAATGCAGCTCAGCCACAATAGCCGGGCACATGCAGTAGACATAGGAGACAACCTTGAGCACCAGATTCTAGTGAACAGGGGATATTGGATTTCAGGGCACTGTAATGCCTTTCATAAGGCCAGTACTTTCAAGAACAGGAGACATAACTTAACTTTTCTAACACATAGAAACAGACATAGAGAGTTAGACAAAATGAAGAGACAGAACAATGTGTCCCAAATGAAAGAATAGGACAAAATCACAGCAAGGGACCTAAACCAAATGGAGATAAGTAATATGCCTGATATAGAATTTAAACTAATGGTCATAAAGATACTACTGGATTTGAGAAGAGTGGAGGAGTTAAGTGAGACCCTTAACAAAGAGATAGAAAACATAGAAAAAAACCAATTAGAGATGCAGGGCTCAATAACCGAAATTAACAGTAACACTAGATGGAGTAAATAGTAGACTAGAGAAGGCAGAAGAATGGGTCAGCAACCTGGATGACAGGGTTTTGGAAAGCAGCAGTCAAGCTCAACAAGAGAGAGAAAAAAATAACAAAAATGAAAATAGACTCCAGAAACTCAGTAATACCATCAAGTGTAATTAATACGTGCATTATAGGGATTCCAAAAAGAGAAGAGAGAAATGGGGAAGAACATTTATTTGAAGAAATAATAACTGAAAAAGTCCCAAATCTGGGTAAGGAAACAGAAATTCAGATCCAGGAGGCACGGAGGGCTACCAACAAAATCAGCCCAAGGATGTCCATGTTGAGACACATAGTAATTAAAACAGGAAAAAGTATTGATAAATAGAGAATTTTAAAAGCATTAAGAGAAAAGAAAAGTGTTACATACAAGAAAATCCCATAAGGCTATCAGCTGATTTTTTGGCAGAAACTTTGCAGGCCAGGAGGGAGTGGCATGACATTGCAAGTGCTAAAAGAAAAAACCTGTAACCAAGAATACTCTCTCCATCAAGGTTATAATTCTCAATAGGAGAGATAAAGAGTTTCCTAGACAAACAAAACTTAAAAGAAATTCATCACCACTAAACCAGCTCTACAAAAAAAAGTTAAAGAGGACTCTTTGAGTGGAAAGGAAAGAAAGACCAGGGTAAGCAAAGGAAAGGAATGGAAAGTAGGAGTAAGAAAAGTAGGAAGCTCAAAGGCAGTAAAAATAAGTTTAGCTATAAAAATCAGTCAAGGGATTCACAAAATAAAAAGATGTAAAGTATCTGACACCATATACCTAAAACATGAGGGGGAAAGGAGTAAAGAATGTGTTCAAATGTAAGCGACTATCAACTTAATGTAGATTGCTATATGCAGAAGATGTCATATGCAAATATAATGGTAACCACAAATCAAAGTCCAGTAATAGATACGCAAAGCATGAAGAGAAAGGAATCCAAGTGTATCACTAAAGAAAACCACCAAACCATAGGATGAAAGAACAAGAGAACAAAGAAACAGAGAACTACAAACACAAATGCAGAACAAATAACAAAGTGGTAATAAGTTACATACCTATCTATAATTCCTTTGAATGTAAATGGACTAAATGCTCCAGTCAAAAGCCATAGGGTGATGAAATGGAGAAAAAAGCAAGACCCATCATGTGTTGCCCATAAGAGACTCACTTTAGATCTAAAGACACATGTAGATTGAAAGTGAAGGAATGGAGAAGCATTTATCATACAAATGGAAGTGAAAACAAAGCTGAGGTACCAATACTTATATCAGAGCAAAGACTGTAACGAGACAAAGAAGGACACTACATAATCATAAAGGGAACAATCTAAGAAGAAGATAGAACAATTGTAAATACGTATGCACCCATTATGGAAGCACACAAATACATAAGACAGCTAATAACAAACATAAAAGAAGTAATAAATAGTAATACAATAATAGTAGGGACTTTCATACACCACTTACATCAATGAATAGATCATCCAAACAGAATCAAAAAGGAAACAGTGGCTTTGAATGACACATTGGACCAGATGGATCTAACAGATATATTCAGAACATGCCATCCAAAAACAGCAGATACACATTCTTTTCATGTGCACACGGAACATTCTCCAGAATAGATCACATATTAGTCCACAAAACAAGTCTCAACAAATTCAAAAAGATTGAAATCATACAGTGCATCTTTTCTGACCACAACCCCGTGAATCTAGAAATCAATCACAAGAAAAAAGTCTGGAAAGAACACAAATACATGGAGGTTAAATAGCATGCTGCTAAACAATAAATTGGTCAACCAAGAAATCCAAGAAGAAACAAAAAAATACATGGAGACAAATGAAAACACAGTACTCCAAAATCTTTGGAATGCAGCAAAAGTGGTTCTAAGGGAATTTTATAGCAATACAGTCCTACCCCAAGAAACAGGAAAAATCGCAAATAAACAACCTAACCTTACACATGAGCATCTAGAAGAAGACCAAACAAAACCCAAATCCAGCAGAAGGAATAAATGATATAGAAACTAAAAAACAGAACATCAATGAAACCAGAAACTGCTTTTTGAAAAGAACAAAATTGATAAGCCTTTAGCTGGACTCATCCCCCCTCCCTGAAAAATGAGGACTCAATAAACAAAACAGGAGGGGCGTCTGGGTGACTCAGTTGGTTAAGTGCTAGACTTTGGCACAGGTTGTGACCTTGCACTTAGTGAGTTTGAGTCCTGCATTGGGCTCTGTGTGGACAACTCAGAGCCTGGAGCCTGTTTCAGATTCTTTCTCCCTCTCACTCGGCCCCTCCCCAGCTCACTCTCTCTCTCAAAAATAAATAAAACATTAAATTAAAAAATAAAACAGGAAATGAAAGAGAAATAACAACTGACACCACAGAAATACAGATTATAAGAGAATACTGTGAAAAACTATATGCCAACAAGTTGGGCAACCTAGAAGAAATGGATAAAATCCCAGAAATGTATAACCTCCCCAAACTGAATCAGGAAGAAATAGAAAATTTGAACAGACTGATTACTAGCTATAAAATGGAATCAGTAATCAAAAAACTCCCAACAAACAGAAGTCCAGGACCAGTAGCCTTCACAGGCGAATTTTACCAAACATTTAAAGAAGAGTTAATACCTATTCTTCTCAAACTATTCCGAGAAATACAAGAGGAGGGAAATCTTCCAAATTCATTCTGTGAGGCCAGCATTACTCTGATACCAAAACCAGAAAAAGACAGTACAAAAAAAGAGAACTAGAGGCCAGTATCTCTTATGAACATAGATACAAAAATCCTGAACAAAATATTAGCAAATTGAATCCAACAATATATTAAAAACTCATTCACCATGATCAAGTGGCATTTATTCCTGGGATGCAAGGGTGTTTCATTATTCACAAATCAATCAATGTGATACATCACATCAATAAGAGAAAGGATAAAAACCATATGATCATTTCAGTAGATGTAGAAAAAGCATTGACAAAGTATAACATTCATTTATGATAAAAAACCTCAACAAAGTAGGTTTTGAGGGAATATAACTCAATATAATAAAGGCCTTATATGAAAAACTCAGTTAACATCATACTCAGTGGGGAAAATCGGAGAGCTTTCCTCCTAAGGTCAGGAACAAGACAAGGATATATACTCTCACCATTTTTATTCAACATAGTGCTGGAAGTCCCACACTCAGCAGTCAGACAAGAGAGAGAAATAAAAGTCATCCAAATTGTTAAGGAGGAAGTAAAACTTGCACTGTTTGCAGATGACATGATACTGTATATAGAAAACCCTAACGACTCCACCAAAAAACTATGAGAACTGACAAATAGATTCAGAAAGGTCACAGGATAGAAAATCAATGTACAGAAATCTGTTGCATTCCTATACACTAAGCAGGAAGAGAAATTAAGAAAGAAATCCTGGGGCGCCTGGGCGGCTCAGTCGGTTGAGTGTCCGACTTCAGTTCAGGTCATGATCTCACCGCTCATGAGTTCAAACCCTGCGTGGGGCTCTGTGCTGACAGCTCAGAACCTGCAGTCTGCTTCAGATTCTCTGTCTCCCTCTCTCTCTGCCCCTCTCCTGCTCATGCTGTCTCTCTCCTTCAAGATAAATAAACATAAAAAAAAGAGAAAGAAATCCCTTTTACATTTGCACTAAAAATAATAAAATACTTAAGAGTAAACAAAAGAGGGGAAAGACCTATGCTCTGAAAAATATAGAACATTGATGAAAGAATTTGAAGATGACACAAATGGAAAGATATTCCATGCTCATGGATTGGAAGACCAAATATTGTTAAAATGTCTATACTACCCAAGGCAATTTATAGATTTAATGCAATCTCTATGAAAAGACTAACAGCATTATTCACAGAACTAGAACCAACAATCCAAAATTTGTGTGGAACCACATAAGACTCTGAATAGCCAAAGCAGTCTTGAAAAAGGAAAATTGGATGTGTCACAGTCTCCAATATTAAGGTATAGTAGTACAAAGCTATAGTAATCAAAACAGTTGTGGTACTGGCACAAAAATATATACATGGATCAATGGAGCAGAATAAAAAGCCCAGATATAAACCCATGATTGTATCGTCAATTAATTTTTGACAGAGTGACAAGAATATGCAATGGGAAAAAGTCTCTTCAACACATGCTGTTTGGAAAACTTGACAGCAACATGCAAAACAATGAATCTGGACCACTTTCTCACACCATACACAAAATAAACAATATGGATTAAAGTCATAAATGTGAGACATGAAACCATAGAAATCCTAGAAGAGAACACTAGCAGTACTTTCTCTGACATCAACCATAGCAACATCTTTCTAGATATGCCTCCTCAGGTAAAGGAAGCAAAAGCAAAAATAAATTATTGGGACTACATCAAAATAAAAAGCTTCTGAACAGACACAAAACTAAAAGACAACTTACTGAATAGGGGAAGATATTTGCATTGTCATTTATATGTCCTATGTAATAAAAGTTTAGTATCCAAAATACATAACTGATACAACTCAACACCAAAAAAACAAACAAAAAAGGGTAGATGTCATAAACAGACACTTTTCCAAAGAAGATGTACAGATGGCCAACAGACATATGAGAAGATGCTCAATATCACTCATCATCAGGGAATGCAAATGAAAACCACAGGAGATAATCACCTCACACCTGTCAGAATGGCTAAAATAAACAAGAAACAACAAGTGATGGCAAGGATGTGGAGATAAAGGAACCATTGTGCACTTTTGGTGGGAATGCAAACTGGTGTAGCTACTGTTTTCCACAATTTTCCTTAAAAAATTAAAAACACAACTATCATATGATTCAGTAATTCCACTACTGGGTACTTACCCACGTAATACAAAAAAAACTAATTTGAAGAGCTATAGTGCCCTTGTGTTTATTGCAGTAAGTTATTTATAATAGCCAAGGTGTGGAAGCAGCAACCCAAGTGTCCGTCAATAGATGAACACATAAAGAGTATGTGCAAAAAATATATATGTGTGTGTATATATGAATATATGTAATATTACTCAGCTATAAAAAAGAATGAAATCTTGCTATTTACAACAACATGGATGGATCTAGAGGATATGTTGCTAAGTGAAATAAGTCAGTCTGGGAAAGACAAATATATGATTTCACTCGTATTTGGTTTTATGAAACAAAACAGTTGAACAAGGAAAAAAAGAAAGCAAAAAACAGACTCTTAACAACACAGAAGAATTTGATGGTTACCAGAGGGGAGGTGGGTAGGGGGATGGGTGAAATAGGTGAAGGGGATTAAGAGTTCACTTACTGTGATGAGCATGGAGTAATGTATAGAGTTGTTGCTTTACTCTATTGTACACCTGAAACTAATATGACACAGTATGTTATCTATACTGGAATTAAAATAAAAGAAAAAACCCTAAAACCTTGGAGGTGTCTGTGTCTTTATGCAACATATGTAGTAAATAGAGTATAGGTTTTGGAATTAACCAGATACTATTTAAAATTTTAACTCTACTCCCTAATTGTAATAGTGTTTCTTAGAGCCTCAGTTTTATTCATCTTTAAAATGGTGATGCTAATCCTTTACTCATTAGAGTTGTGAGGGTATATGTAATAATACCTCTGATAGAGTAGAAATCCTCTTAACCTACTCACTGGATTAATTGATGCTTTCCATTTTCATGAGATATGCAGCTTCATACATGTTCAAAGAGCCTTTCTCATCTACTGGGAAAGTGCAATGTATTGATGGTGCATGAGTCCTGGTGTCATAAATACATTATGAAAAACTTAAAATATATATTTTTTAATGATTATTTATTTATATTGAGGGAGAGGCACAGAGCTTGAGCGGAGGAGGGACAGAGAGACAGACACACAGAATTGGAAGCAGGCTCCAGGCTCCGAGCTGTCAACACAGAGCCTGATGCGGGGCTCGAACCCACAGACCGTGAGATCATGACCTGAGCTGAAGTTGGATGCTCAACTGACTGAGCCACCCAGGCACCCCAAACTTAAAATGATTTTAATTAAAATTGGAAATATCTTTCAGAGTAGTAATACTCTAATTTTTCATCTTAATAATGTCATTATCAGTGTACCACCACAGGAATAGTAATGCTTATGAGAAATGCCGGTTTAATTTTTGCAGCTTGATAAAAATTGTAAATGTTTTGAATTTTCTTTAAAATGTTTTTAAGTTTTTATTTATTTATTTTGAGGGAGAGAGAGCATGTGCATGCGCACACACACGTAAGCTGGGACTGAGAGGGAGAGAGAGAATCCCAAGCAGGCTTACGCTGTCAGCACAGAGCCCAACTCAGACAATTCTTTTTAGTGGGGTCTTTGTCTGGTTTTGGAATCAAGGTAATGCTGGCCTCATAGAAGGAGTTTGGAACTTTTACTTCCATTTCTATTTTTTGGAACAGCTTCCAAAGAATAGGTATTAAGTCTTTTTTAAATGTTTGGTAGAATTCCCCTGGAAAGCCATCCAGCCCTGGACTCTTGTTTATTGGGAGATTTTTTGATTACTGATTCAATTTCTTTACTGGTTAGGGTCTGTTCAGATTTTGTATTTCTTCCTGTTTCAGTTTTGGTAGTTTATGTGTTTCTAGGAATTTGTCCATTTCTTTCAGATTGCCCAATTTGTTGGCATATAATTGCTCATAATATTCTCTTATTATTGTTTTTATTTATGCAGTGTTCGTTGTGATCTCTTTCATTTATGATTTTATTTATTTAGGTCCTTTCCTTTTTCTTTTTCATCAACTGACTAGGCGTTTATCAATTTTGTTAATTCTTTCAAAGAACCAGCTTCTGGTTTCATTGACCCATTCTGTTTTTTTGTTTTTTTTTTTTTTTTTACTTCAATATCATTGATTTCTGCTCTAATCTTTATTATTTCCCTTCTTCTGATGGTTTTGGGCTTTATTTGCTGTTCTTTTTTCCATCTCCTTTAGGTGTAAGGTTAGGTTGTATATTTGAGACATTTCTTCCTTCTTTAGGAAGGCCTGGATTGCTATATACTTTCCTTTTATGACCACCTTTGCTGCATCCCAGAGGTTTTGGACTGTTCTGTTTTCATTTCCATTGGCTTCCATGTACTTTTTAATTTCCTCTTTGATTTCTTCATTAACCCATTTGTTCTTTAGTAGGGTTCTTTAATCTCCAAGTACTCTTGGTCTTTCCAAGTTTTTTCTTGAGGTTGATTTCAAGTTTTGTAGCATTATGGCCTGAAAATATGCATGGTATGATATAGATCTTTTTGTACTCGTTGAAGGCTGATTTATGACCCAGTATGTGAAACAAATTATGGAAAAAGCCCAAATGTCCCGTCGACTGATACATGGATAAAGAAGATGTGGTGTATATGTATATATATATATATATATATATATATATATATATGTATATATATATATATACACACACACAATATTACTTGGTGATCAAAAAGAATGAAATCTTGCCATTTGTAATAATGTGGATGGAACTAGAATGTATTATGCTAAGTGAAATAAATCCGTCAGAGAAAGATAAATATCACATGATTTCACTCATATGTGGAATTTAAGAGACAAAACAGATGAACATTTCACTCATATGTGGAATTTAAGAGACAAAACAGGTGAACATAGGGGAAGAGAAGCAAAAATAAGATAAAAACAGAGAGGGAGGAAAGCCATAAGAGACTCTTACAGAGAACAACCTGAGGGTTGCTGGAAGTGTGTTGGTTGGGGACATGGGCTAAATGGGTGATGGGCATTAAGGAGGGCACTTGTTGGGATGAGCACTGGGTGTTATATGTAAGTGATGAATAACTAAATTCTACTCCTGAAACCATTATAACACTATATGTTACCAACTTGGATTTAAATAAAACTTAAAAAAAAAAAAGAGTTGGACATGTAACCAACTGAGCCACCCAGGTGCCCCGTGAATTTTCTTATAAAAGACTTGAAAGGGCTCATCTAATTTTAGGTTTATCAGTATTATGGAGCCTTTGACTTAAAGATCAGCATCACCTGGGGCACCTGGTGGTTCAGTCCATTGAGCATACAACTCTTGATTGCAGCTCGGGTCATGATCCCAGGGTTATGAGATGAGCCCCACTTTGGGCTCCACACTGAGCATGAATCATGCTTTGAATTCTCTCACTCTTACTCTGCCCCTCTTACCTGCTTGCACTCTTTCTCTCTCTTTCTAAAATAAAAATTAAAAAAAAAAAAGATCAGCATCACTCATTTTATGGAACTGGATGAAGAATAAAATGATTAAATAAAGGAGTTGGATAATTTTTATTCTTTTCCCTGAGGAGCCTACATCTTTTATTTCAATTTAATATAAATTATATGTAGGCAAAGATTCAACTTTATGAAAGCAACTTTTCCATATATTCTGAGGAGGGAATTATGATATTTTTATTAATTCCTAGAAGTTGATTTAATAAGGTCCTAAGAGAGAGGAATTTTCTTTCCTTTGTATCAGCATTTACTAGAGTTGGGACTAGTTTTAAGTCGTGTCGTATTGATCATATCTTTTTTTTACCATGAGGAGATTTTTACATTGTGAGTAGATTAGTATTAGTATTTTTTAATTTATTGAATTTCTTCAATTAAGGAACTCCATAGATAATTGAAATATTTTATATATTTTTAATTGAAATCTGGTATGAAAGTGGTATATTTTAAGACAATGGGTGCTGTAACTAATTAGTGAACTAGATTATCCTAGGGGTCAAATTGTTTTTGGTGAGGGAGTGGAGGGAGAAACTTTGCTTTGTCATTTGTGTATCTTTACATTCCAAGTTGTTTGAAACTGGCAAAAAGTTGTCTTCAATAAAGTTTATATCTAAGTGCAGTGTCACCCTGATGAAAATGAAGTAAGTAAAATTTTCTTCAGATACCTAATTTTAATGCCATTTCTCATTTAGGTTATCAAAAGTTGCCGACCACCCTTGAAAACATACTACACAGTTAAAACTAAGAATGAATTTTCTTGTTATTACAGTAACAAAAGAATATTTATCCTTTTCCTGTCTGTTCAGAGCAATACATTCTTTGAAAGTTTAGCATTCAGTCAAACTAATTTTCAAAAACAGGGTTAAATATTGTCAGGGGAATAGATGAATTCCTTTTGTTTCTGTCCTAGCAAGCTAAATGTTCTTATATTGCTGATTATAATTTTTTCAAGCTTTTTATCTTTTTGTGTTCTAATCCATTCTCTTTTTAAAAAAATTTTTTAAGTTTATTTATTTTTGAGAGAGGGAGAAAGGGAAGGTGAGGGAGAGAGAGAGAGAGAGAGAGAGAGAGAGAGAGAGAGAGAGAGCAAGCACACAGGAGGGGCAGAGAGAGAGGGAGAGAGAGAATTCCATGGGTTCAAACTCATGAACTACGAGATCATGACCTGAGACCAAGAGTTGGATGCTTAACTGACTGAGCCACCCAGGTGCCCCCATTCTCTTTTTAAAGAAATAGTAAAATCTGTAAACTTTTCATCTTTAGCTTTTCTGATTTTCCTGCTCAGTCTTTGCCTATCCCTGGCTTGCTCCAGTTAAGTAGAAGAGATTTTCCTACTGAATAAATCCTAGATCTTTGGATCCTCCCTTTATTCCATTAAAAAAAAATTTTTTTTTAACGTTTATTTATTTTTGAGACAGAGAGAGACAGAGCATGAACGGGGGAGGGGCAGAGAGAGAGGGAGACACAGAATCGGAAGCAGGCTCCATCCAGGCTCTGAGCCATTAGCCCAGAGCCCGACGCGGGACTCGAACTCACGGACCGCGAGATCGTGACCTGAGCCGAAGTCGGCCGCCCAACCGACTGAACCACCCAGGAACCCCTATTCCATTTTTTAAAAAATCATTCTCTCTCTTTTTTTGTAATGAGCTGTCTGGCAGGGCAATAGAAGTCTCTTTTTAGGTATTTCAGGTGAAATGGATGTGCTGCATACTACTGCCTACTACTCTGACTGTTGTGAATATTCAGTCCTAAAAGGAAATGGGCTAAGAAATATAATAAAATTCTAATGTGTATAGGATTCCTAAAAATCAAAGTTGACTTGAATACTGCAAAGTTGTAAAAATGATAAATCAGGGCTTAAAATCCATTTTCTGTTGGGGAAAACTGCTTCTGATGAAAAGTAAAAATAATCCTTGGATACTTCAGAGAATCTCCACATTTCTTTTTTTTTAATTAAAAAAATTTTTAATGTTTATTTTTGAGAGAGAGCGGCAGAGTGTGAGCAGGGGGAGGGACAAAGAGAGGGGGAGACACAGAATTTGAAACAGACTCCAGGCTCTGAGCTGTCAGCACAGAACTCAGTGTGAAGCTGGAACTCACAAATTGTGAGATCATGACCTGAAGTTGGACGCTTAACCAACTGAGCCACCCAGTCCCCCCTAGAATTTCCACATTTCTTAATTCTGAAGCTGTCTTTCTCTCTACTTTGCAAGTTTTAATTATTACTTTTTGAAAAAGTGCAAATAGTTATGTGGAATTTAAATAAACATAATTATTTCACATTTTTAAAGTTATATATAGCTTTACTTGAACCATACTTACTACATTATTACTTATAGTCAGGGTTTTTGTGTATATCTTTCCTGCTTTCCTGATTTTGTACATTTTCCTTTACAAGACTATAAGGTAATTTATTTCAGGCACAAAAGACTTTCATGAGTGGAATGTCTGGATTTGTGAGCTTAAGTTCCTAAATTCCTCCACAGTGGCTTTCTTGGGTCTTGGAGTTATAACTTTAATTATTATTTTTAATTATAATAAGGTTCTAAAATTTAAATTTGGCTTTTATACCAAAAGAAGGAGCATAAGAAACTTGAGGCTCTTACCTATAATGGAACTCTATTAACTAAAAGGTGTTAGCATTTAAAGTGAAAGGCCTCTGGTGGTCTTTTCTGTCTCTTACACACCAGTCCTCCATAGTTAGTTTCTCAGTGGACAATCTCTATGGGCATGTGTCAGAACTAGGACAGACTTAAGGGCTCACATAAATGTGAGGAAACCAGTACAGTTCTTAGACTGACTTAGGAGTATTAGTATCTTTTCATAGATTGGACATTTATTTTTGGTTCATTTGACTCATCTACTCAAACTGAAGCTTGTGATGATTCTTTCAAATAAATTTACCAGAGACTTGTTTAGTGGAGCCTTTTTTTGGGATGAGAGAGAGGAATAAATGACAACTACTCATAATTTACCTTCAATAATTTATTTACACAACAGGAACATCAAAGATGGCAATGAATTACATGAAGTCTTCTCTCATTTTAATGGCTATGAACAAAATACATTCTTACTGTCAGGACAGAGCTGGAATATATCTCCCTTCATTTCATTATACCATAATTAAGTTTTGTTTAGACCAGTAGTTGCAAACTTGGCAGCACATGGGATGGATCAAGCTATTAGATATATTTTGTTGGGATCATGAGGCATATGAGCAAGGAATTAATTAGATTCAATTGGTTGTTAATTGTTTAACGATAGGGAGATTTCAGGGCTCCTGGGTTGCTCAGTCAGTTGAGTGACGGATTCTTGATTTCAGCTTGGATCATGCTCATGGTTCGTGGGTTTGACAGTGTGGAGCCTGCTTGAGATTCTCTCTCTCTGTCTCCCTCTCTCTGCCCCTCCTGTGTGTTCTCCCTCTTGCAAAATAAACTTAAAAAAAAAATCTGCCCTTTACTATTAAAAAATGTGGAAGTTTGATATAAAAGTATGAATTTCTGGCTTCTCTTAAAAATTCAGGAGAGTTGGCAAAACTGGGCCTATATTGATGTATGTTCACTGTTAGCTGGAGCTGAGTAGCTGGTGCCACCCTTAGAAGGAGGCAAAGGCTTTCTGGTATTACATGGTCCCCATTGCTCACTATTTGCTCCTTATTCTCTGTCTACTTCACTCATTTGGCATTATCTGCATAGTTCATAAATTTTGTAACCCCCACTTTAGATCATCTTTGTGAATGTGTTTATATTTATGTATTTTTTTCTTTCTGATAGGCTAAGTTGAAAAAACCCACCAAGAGAGGTAAGTTTATGTTCTCCCACCTTCTATCCTCATAGAGGATAGTCTTCTAGACTAGCAGCATTTTACTTGGTCACAAAATCTTATAGGGTCAGCATATCTGTAATGCTACTACTTACATAGTTTTCCTGTATCATTAAGTAATTTGAATTATGTGGCTGGTTCTTAACTCCATTTAAAATAACCTTTGTAGGGGCACCTGGGTGGCTCAGTCAGTTGAGCGTCCAACTTCGGCTCAGGTCATGATCTCGCAGTCTGTGAGTTCGAGCCCTGCGTCGGGCTCTGTGCTGACAGCTCAGAGCCTGGAGCCTGCTTCAGATTCTGTGTCTCCCTCTCTCTCTGCCCCTCCCCCATTCATGCTCTGTCTCTCTCTGTCTCAGCAATAAATAAACATAACAAAAAAAATAAATAAAATAACCTTGTATTATGGAAAATTTCAAACCCATACAGAAGTAGAAAGGATAATATAATTAATATAAAAACACTCATCTTCCAACTTTAGCAATTATCAATCATGCTCATCTTTCCTGCTCTCTTTCTTTCCCCAGGACTATTTTGAAGTACAGCACAGATATATAATTTAATCTACAAGTATTTCAATATATATCTCTAAAAGACATGTAATCTTTACACATTTAAGCAAATTTGAGTATAGTTGACACACAATGTTAAATTAGTTTCAGGACACATTCTTTCTAAATATAAACTACATAACACATATGTAATTGTGCCAATGTGATGTGATATATACATCCCAGATAATAATTCCTTAATATCAACCATCCACTAATTTGTTAAAATGTTTATTTATTTTGAGAGAGAGAGAGAGAGAGAGAGAGAGAGAGAGAGAGAGAGAGAAAGAGAAAGAGAGAAAGAGAGAGACCATGAGCTGGGGAGGGGCAGAGAGGCAGAGAGACAGAGGGAGAGAGAGAATCCCAAGCAGGCCTGGTGCTGTCTGCACAGAGTCCAACACAGGGCTCGATCCCATAAACCATGAGATCATGACCTGAGCCTATTTCATTTATGGGTTTCCCTCTCCCATGTCTGTCTGTCTGTCTCTCTTTTTTTCTTGTATTATTTTGTTTGAAGAAAGTAGATTATTTTCCTGGATTTTGCTGATTGCTTTCCTATGTTGTACTTCAACATCCTTTTGTCCTCTATATTTCTGGTAAATGACTGATTATATGTAGAAGCCTGATTATATTTGGGCTCCTTTTTTTTTTTTTTTAAGACTATTCCAAAAGTGGTTTTATGTGTCCCTATTAGGAGGCACATAATGTTTGATTGTCTGTTTTTATGATGGGGAAAGAAATTATGCATGATTCAGATTTAAATAATAATAATTCAAAACAGGAATAGAATTGCCAAAAAGTGGTACAGCTGAACTCTAGGAATTTAGAGGAGGAAAAAATAACTTAGGATTAAACTGATCTGGGAAAATTTCATGGAAATAGTGGTACTTAAGATAGATCTTGAAGAATGAGAATGATTATGGTAAAAGGATATGACATACTAGCCAATTTAGGCTAAGTTATACAGTGATAATAAATGACTCAAAAATCCCAGGGATTTACAACAAAGATTTTTTTCTTTTCTTTTTTAATTGAAGTATTGTTGATACACAATGTTACATTAGTTTCAGGTGTACAACTTAGTGGCTGATAACTAGCTGGTAACTGTCAACATATAACACTATTACAATACCATTAACTATATTCGCTATGCAATATCTTTTATCCCTGTGACTTATTCATTCCATAACTGGAAGTCTGTACCTCTCACTCCCCTTCACTCATTTTGCCCACATGCCCCTGCATCCTTCAGTTTGTTCTCCATATTTCTGAGTTTGTTTCTGCTTTTCTTTGTTTATTTTGTTTTTTTAGATTTCATACATAAGTGAAATCATAAGAAATTTACCTTTCTCTGTCTGACTTATTTAACTTAACATTATACCCTCTAGGTCCACCCGTGTTGCACATTGCAAGATCTCATTCAACAAAGGTTTATTTCTTGCTTCCAGTATTTGTCCACTGTGGGTCAGCTATAGTTTTGTTCCATATCTTTATGTCAGGAACCAAGCTGATAGAGTGGGTTCTGTGTGGGATGTTTATGATTTCTTGCAAGAGGAAAAGAGATTGTACTAGAAACAAGCAATTGTTCTTATTAAAGCTTTTGCTTGAGAAATGGCACATGTCACTTTTGCTCACATTTATGTTCCAGTCTTATAGCAAGCTTGATATTTATAGAGTGGGCTGTATAATTCTGTCATTGGGCAGCAGAACAAACATTTTCAAGAATACTATACTCTGTGACAGGAGAGATTATCTGAGTGGAAAGGGGAAGGGTATTCTGGGTACGAGGAGGCAAATATACATACAGTATATTTGGGAGTTAGTAAGTAGACCTGTTTTTTTAGGAGTAGAATACATATAGGTACAAGGTAGATTAAGTGTGGGTAGAAGAGTAGAGACTACCAAAACAAAAGAGGGAAGGTACAGTAGATTTTAAATTCCACACTCATATTTAGCTAACCTCATCTTCCATTGAAGGCTAGCCATTAGAATGGACAGCTGTAGTTCAGTGATCCATATATGTAATTTTGACTTTGCTAGTAGCTACATTAAAAGAAAAAAGGTGAAATTAATTTTAATGCATTTTTTTAACTTCATGTGTCCCACACAATATTCTGTTACATTTACCATTGTATTCCTAGCACTCAATGAAAAACTGACAAGGATTTCTATAGCAGTTTATTATCTTAGAGAAGGGGATTTTTGGTCTCATGAGTTTGCCTCCCAAAGAGAATACATTATTGAATAAGGATGGGATAGTAATAATCTGTAAGCAAACATGGAGCTGAGAATACTTTTCCTCCTTGTGTCCTAGAGTTTCCAAGGTAGGAAAAAATGAGCAGCTTCTTCTCAAGAGTAATAGTGCTATCTGAGGAGAGCCAGATTTTAGAGTAAGGAGGTAGTGGGAACATTTAATGGAGAGTATAAGAGCATTGGAGAGTTCTTGTAAGAGGTGCACTCCTAAAGATTATATTAGTGTTAGAAGGTAGGGTGACATGGGGAGCTAGCAGGGTGGCAGAATGATTAGAGGGGTGTAAGAAAGGGAGGAGATGAGACAGTGGAGGATTTGTATCAAAGTTTCTCTCAGAGGAAACTTATAAGGGAATCATAAAGGATCACGGGGATGAAGGAGATTGGGCACAAGGAACTTGGATGGAGTGAACTGTTCTGGGTTTCCAAATCGAGGGAAAATAGTTTAAGTGCTATTGGGAGCTAGTATGCTGGGTAAGAAGAGGCTTCTGGACAGACTGGCTTTTTTGTGGCCATTGCCCCAGATGGATAAAGGAATTAGATGAGATCTGGAGAGAGAGAGAGAGAGAGAGAGAGAGAGAGAGAGAGAGAGAGAGAGAGACTCAGAGCCCGATGTGGGGCTTGAATCCATGAACTGCAAGATCATGACCTGAGCTGAAATCAAGAGTTGGACACTTAACTGACTGAGACACCGGTCACCCCTGAAACTTGAGAATTTAAATGAGAAGGACCCAAAACAGGTTGTGACCGTGGACATGTTTCACAGTAAGGGTCTGTAGTTCTGATGACTGGATGTGATGAAGGAACAGAAGTTGCTTTATCAATATTTATGAATGCTCAGTATTTATCAAGCACCTTATATACATTATATTTAAACCTTATAATATCCTACAAGGTAAGTGAGATGAACTTCTATTTTTATAGACATGGAAGCTTAAGTTCAGAAACTGGTTTAATAACTTGACTTAAGCTCATGCAACTACTAAGAAGTAAAAACAGGACTATCCCAAATCCAGTTGACTCCCAAATCCTTTGCTGTTCCTTCTATATGCTGTCTTTCCAGAGAGGCGAGAAAAAGGGATCAAAAAAGGCTTGAGCTGTTTTTCTTTTTTTAAATATTTATTTATGTGAGAGGGAAAGAGAGAGAATTAGCAGGGTAGAGGCAGAGAGAGAGAGAGAGAGAGGGAGAGAGAATCCCAAGCAGTCTCTGTGCTAACAGCACAGATGCATGGCTCCATCCCAGGAACCATGAAATCATGACCTGAGCCGAAATCAAGAGTTGGATGCTTAACCTACTGAACCACCCAGGTACCCCAAGACTTGAGCTTTTAAACTTGGTGGTTCATTGATAGAAATGGTAGGAAATTAGTTTTGTTGTGGACAGGATAGGTTTATTTTAGGCATGTTGAATTTGAGGTAATAATGGGATATGCATGTGGACATGATGAGGATGCAGTTAGAAATTTAAGATTTGACTCTTGAGAGAGCCAGGAGAGGAGATAAAACCAATGAAAATGTATGTGGTTGAATGTAAGTATGGATATATGTTGTGTAAAGAGTAAGCTGGATATAAAAATGAATCATTTAAACATTTTGAAAAATTGGGGTATATAAAATTTCTGATTATTATAAAGATTACAATATGTTCATTTTTAGAATAGATTGTATGTCATATGTATAGACATATGAAAAATTATTTTATAGATATATTGAAAGCAATAACATATATATACAATTTTATACATATGTATTTTTTAACATATACTAAGACTAATGTCCTGCAAGGGAAATTCACATTATATTGGTCCTAATAACATTGCATGAGTGGTCTTTGGACTCAAAACATTAATAATTGATGATTTTAATATACTAAATAATACTGTCTTATAAATGAAAGGTTATTATATGTAAATATTACAGTCATATAATAGTCTAGATTCGGTAGTATACTAAATCTCCCTGGCTGCTTTGGGAGTTTTCACTTGCAGATTTTTAAACAAACGTTTATTGAGAGCCTGCTTTGTGCTAAACATTTTTCACATGTGTTATTTCATTTAGTTTTCAAATGACCCTGTTAGATTTGAGATTTTTTTAATAATGAAGAGGCTATAACGTTAATATATGCCAGTGATAGTATTACCATTTTTATAGCACTTTAGAACTTACACAGCAATTTCATATGCATAATTCATATTAGTACAAGAATCATTGTCTTAAACATGTGCTGTATGTTACAGAATTCTGCGATTTATTTAATACTTCTAGACCTACTGTGAGGAAGGTATTATTATCATCATATTTGCAGTGAGGTGTGTGAGACTCAAGTTAAAAAGCTTGGCCAAGGTTGCATGCCTAATAAGTGACAGATCACAGATGATTTTAAGTGCATTACAGTTTAAACCATTACAGTTAGTACCACTATCAGCCTAGGCTTTACAAAAAGTTGTATGCAGTAACTAAAAGAAAATAAAATGTGAAAGGCAAATATCACCCTCACGTTGGTATTGCATTTCTTTTTAGTGCTTAGTGCCATTATAGAAATCCTACCAATATTTGATATTTATTTTTTACTTTGGATTATTTTACAAAACTTTTAAAATACAGTTATGTCTAGAGGCAGGAGAGTTAACAGATGATCCCTAACTGTCTCCCCAACTCCTCACTCCTTAAGTATATCACGCCGTTATTCTTTTAGGAAAGAAAGAGAAATAAGGAATTACGTAATTGAAAGCATATGCGCTAGGAAAGAATTAAAACTTGACTTGGTTTTTTAGATGCTGTCTTGTATTTTTTTGTTACTCAACTACTGTAAGATCTTTGGTTTCTGTGAGGAGATAATACTGTGAAGAGATAATACTTTGGAAATTTCTGAAGCATTTCAGTATGATAGAACTGGTTGGAATGACATTTTATATTTGAACTTATTTTTAAAGAGCAGAGGTAGACATATAGCTTGTTTTTTTTTTTTAAATAAAGGTTCTAGTTTTTTAAGGATGTAGTGGCAAATCTTTTTTTTTTTTAATGTTTTATTTATTTTTGAGAGAGAAAGAGAGACAGAGCATGAACAGGGGGAAGGGGCAAAGAGAGAGGGAGACACAGAATCCAAAGCAGGCTCCAGGCTCTTAAGCTGTCAGCACAGAGCTGGACACGGGTCTCAAACCACAAGCCATGCTATCATGACCTGAGCCGAAGTCACCCAGGGGCCCTTAGCTTGTTGGATTTTTTTTTTTAAAGAAACGTCATGATTTAAAACAAAGAAGAATTCTGATATTGCTTGAAATGGTCTACATACTTAGAGGCAGTTCATTGATGTCACATTTAGATGTGTTTGAGCAAGTACTGAAGTTGATCTGTCCTTTCTTTTGTATGTTGTGAGGAAAAGAAACAAGCTGTTTACTTAGAAGACATAAAAGTACCAACTAAGTCTGTACTACAGACAGTATTAATTACCAGTACAGGCCTAGGTTACTCTGTGAAAGCTACTTACATGTGTAACGTGTTCCTCCTTGACTTGGCTCCTTGTTGTTCCTGACTGTCCAGACCTTACCTCATTAGCGATAGCCCATCAAAGCCTCTTTTCCCTGGGCAGGGCATAAAGCTGCAGATCTCCCAAAGATCAACCTTCTTTACATTTAAAATGCATGTGTCTCATCTCCTCTTTCCTCACAGCTCTGTCTTGTGCTCTTTTATGAGAAGTTAATCCATTATTTTATGTTGATGCACATTCATCTATTATCCTTTCAGCCTACTTGGGAACTGAGGCAGTATTTACATTAGACTTAGCTGAGGATTTGAGTGGTAGCACAGTAAAGCTGTGTGATCTTGGACATGCATGATAACTTCTGAGTCTCATTTTCTTTTATGATACATAATGAGTGCAGGTTTATTTCTGGGGTTAATTTTGTATTGTTATACATAAGTAAGGTATTATCAGTAAGGCATTTTTGCAGTGTTATCTAGATAGTACTCAGGAACTTCCTTTAATGGGAATTTCACATGCTGTGACTTGCTGGAGAAAGAAACATTTTTGAGTACATACCACAAAATATAGTCTGGTATTAATATGTAATTCTTTTGCAGTTACTACTTCTAGTACTTTCAAGAAACTAGGATGGAGTTTAGAGAGAATTGGGATTGGAAAGATTTTCGTAGCTGTAGAACCAAAGGTTTTTCAGATGTTTCTTAGGTTGTTCTGGTTATGTGTGATGATCCTACATGTATTTGATTTAGAAATACTTATCGTAATAGTGAAACCAGTCTGAGGAAACAGGACCATTATGAGCAGAAATCTGATTAGATCAGTACAGCAAAGACTTGGATCCTTCTTTCTTTTGCTTCATACAGGTTGGCCTTTTCTTTTTGAGAAATTAACTTCAGGGATGTAATGTACATCATGATGTGTATAGTTAATAATGCCATATTGTATATTTGAAAGTTTCTAAGAGAGTGCATCTTAAAATTCTCATCACAAAAAGAAAATGTGTAACTGTGTGTGGTGATGGATATTAACTAAACATGTAATCATTTTGCAATATAGACATAGATCATTATGTTGTACACCTAAAATGAATACAATGTTATGTGTCAAGTATATCTCAATTAAAACCATCAAAAATTAAAAAATAAAGTCAATATATTTTTATTTTTTCCAGAAATACTCCATATCATTGAGGGGAAAGGTTTTATTCTGGTGAGGACCTGTCTCTATTGTAGGTCTGCAAAGCCCTGGAAAATATAGGGAAAATAAAATTCGTGAATGGGAAATCAACTAAATGACCTTTCAGTTCTCTTATTTCCTCCTTCTCTCCTGAGCAATATATTGAAACTGCCTGTTGGTACTCTTAGATAGTATGCTTAGAAAAGACTAGATAAAAGGCCACATAAATACTTGATTTAAAATGCATCTTTGGTTCAAGAATGATTAGAGAATTTAGAGAATAAATTCAAGCTATTTTTATTCATCTCTAGGTTTTGTAGTTCTAAACTGCTTAAAAGAAGCTTCATACTATCCAAAGGTAGATATATTTTCATATTTTCTCTTAATATATTTATAAAATTGAAATTGTTTTAAGCAAGCTAAATATGTATATAGCAAAGGACTTTATGTCTTGCCTTTGAGTCTTGGTATATACTTCTTTTTTTGTCTTAAATAAATGATCAAAATTACTTTTCTGTAATTTTGATAAATGATCAAAGACCAAGTATAGCTCAGATTTACTATTAAAAAGAAAAAAGAAGTTAATTATTTTGGTTATATTTATACATATATTTTCAGTTATTTGTGTTATTAAGAGGATTTGTGTGGTTCAGTTAGACTTGAGTTCAAATTCTGGCTATTAACCCACAATTATTTTAAGAATTAATTGAGTTAGTATTTGTAAGGCACTTAGTATGGTGTTAAGCACATAGTAAACATAATATATAAGTATTTGTTAAGCAAATTTAAAAAGGTACATCATAAGAAATCAGATGACCTTCAAGTTCATAGTATTTGAACAAAGTATGAGTTCAGTGGGCATTTTTGGATTTGTGGTCACCTTACACATTATACGTCCTTGGCAAATTTTAGATGGGTGACACCAGACACAAAAATGCTCACCATTTTTTATTTGTTGTTACGCTGCTATTTTACATAGCTTCTCATATTTTCTAGGAGCACTGAAAAATGTATTTGATTTGTTTCTGAATACTGATAATAGATCATTTGAATCTCATTTCTTTAAAGATATGTCAGCTCGGCCACTTAGTTGTTAAAAACTGCTGAATTGGTTTGCCTTTAGGAAGAACTATTTTAGACAGTTCAGCTCTTGTTATCCTAGTGATAATGTAAAGTGTTAACACTGTACCAAAGCTCCTTGGCTCAAAGCCTTGTTTTGTAGAAAGTGAAATAAATAATTTCAAAACTCTTATGATTGAGACTATTTTTCTGCCTCTTTTTGACATTTGTGGATAGAGTTACTCTAATGATTTGGCATAGAGTATAAACAAAGCATTTTATTTAAAAATTTTTTCAAAGCATTTTAAAGTACTAAATACATTTGGCAGTCATGCTAGTGTATGCCGATGAGTTTTATAGATCTGTTTTTTTCCCCCTAGAGTGGTTATATTGTACATAGATCATTTCCTTTAGCAGCAGGGAAGTGGTTTCCTAGAGGAATAAGTGACTCACCCATCAAATCTTCTGTAGACTTTTGGGGATAGATGATGTGAGATAGGCACTACAGGTGTCATACAAACATTTTCTCACAGAGATATGAGAAGAGAAAAGGAAGATTATAATTTGAAATAAGAGACAACTGGTGGTATAAGATATATTCAGAGTATATACAAGAATATAGGTATCATTTTATTTACTATGGGCATTGGTATCACATAAGTAAGTCAACTCACTAAGTTTAGTAAGAAATTTCTGGGACTTTGAGATTCAGCAAAGAAGAATAGCAAAGTATTTGTTTTTAAAAGAATGTATTATTAGAGCTCCTGGGTGGCTCACTGGGTTAAGTGTCTGACTCTTGATTTCGGCTCAGGTCAAGATCTCACGGTTCGTGAGTTTGAGCCCTACGTCGGGTTCTGCACCAACAGGGTGGATGGAGCCTGCCTGGGATTCTCTCTCAAAAAATAAATCCACTAATTTTTTTTTAAACAATGTATTATTGAATAAAAATGTATGGCAAATTGGTGCAGAATGTTTTCAAAAGTGAACCTACCACACAAGATGTGGAGCTGTCAAAACTTTTACACATTTTTGGGGTGCCTGGGTGGCTCAGTCGGTTGAGCGTCTGACTTCAGCTCAGGTCGCGATCTCACCGTCCGTGAGTTCGAGCCCCGCGTCAGGCTCTGGGCTGATGGATCAGAGCCTGGAGCCTGCTTCCGATTCTGTGTCTCCCTCTCTCTCTGCCCCTCCCCCATTCATGCTCTGTCTCTCTCTGTCTCAAAAATAAATAAACATTAAAAAAAAAACTTTTACACATTTTTATTGGGGGTATAAAACTGGTATAACCGCTTAGAGAACAGTTTAGTTGCATCTGTTTAAGTTCTTCATGTGCGTACCCCAATGCTAGGTATATGCCCTTCCCTCAGATGTATGTATGTGCTCAAAAAGACATGTACAAGAATGTTGATAGCACTATTATTTGTGATAGCTAAAAAATTAGAGCAAAACCTAAATGGATAAATTGTTGTCTATTGCTACAGTGGAATACTCTACAGCAATTAGAATGAACAAACTGCAGGCACCATAATGTTGAAAGAAATACAAAATAATATATGTCATAAGAGTTTATTAATATAAAGTCCTGGAACAGTAAAAACTACTCTCTAGTGTTAGGAGTCAGAACAGGATTAACCTTTGGGTGAAGAGTAGGAGATAGTGATTCAGAAGGAGCAAGTTGATGACTTTGAAGTTCTGGAAATGTTCTCTTTTTTTGATGTGGGTAATTGTCTTTAAATGATCCAGTTGTCCATTGTGATTATTTATTGGGCTTCATACTTACGATTTGTGTACTTTTTTCTATGTATATCTAGATAAAAAAGAGTTATAAAATTAATCTGTTCTAGGATCTCTGTGATTTGTTATAGTATCTGGAATACCCTTAACAGAGGAACAGTAGGATAGTAGGATATAATTTAAAAGGCATTAGAGTAGGAGAAATTTGGCTTCTCTCTCTCCCCCACTCCTCCCTCTCCCTTTCTGTCTCCTTTCCTCCTTTCTTTTCTTATCTCCCTCTCCTCTTTTTCCCATGAGAACCTTGCTATCTACTAGTTTGAAGCAAATTATTTCTCTTCTTTAAACCTCAGAGACTCAGCTGTAAATAGAGAAAATAGTATTTGTGAGGATTAACAGCATGGTTGATTTTAAAGTATTCTAAAATATGTATAATTGGAACTGTTCGTAAATGAATCAAAGAAGTATCAAAGACCAAGGGTCAGTACATTCAAAGGGATGAGCACCTGTAGGTAAGAATAGATACTGTATTAAACCAAACAATCATTTATGAAAAGTTGAGTAGGAAACACATGAGTTGCCAAAGGGTGTGCTGAAAGGCCCCTGTCTATTGGCTCTTTCCTCATGATATGCTTACATATGTGTCTTTTCATTTGTAGAACAGCAAATCCATTCCTCAAACCAGTGTATGTATGTATGTATGTATTTCTTTGATATATATGAATATATGTATAAGTGTTTTTAAAAAATTATTTTATTGTTTTTATTTCTCTACATTCTTTTTCTCCTTTTTATTTATTTTTAGTTTTGTTTTCCTGTTAGAGACTTTACAAAAATGTCTGGTGTGGTCGCTGGCCCATACTCCCATATTTAAAATTGATGCACTAAAAAGCTGATTTGAACTTTTGTGTTTATAAAGCTTATTGACTGAACAGAGAATGATTAGGCTGGGTCATACTCTGGGGGATGGCCTAATGTAACTATCCATAGATTGTTTCTCATTGACTAGTAATTTTTCCCAGAAAGAGATTCTTTAATTTTCTGCCTAGTGAGAAAAAATGGGTTGCAAGAATTCTTGTTGGTAAGTGAAGGAAGCATGCTTAGAAACTTATGATTTAGTAAACAGACTTTCACTTAATCTTCTCAGTTTTAGTAAGGTTTTCCTGCTTTTAGCTCTACCTGGTAATTTTAGGTTCAGAGTCCAATGTAGCAAACATGAATGTTTCTCACAAATATTTTTATTTTTCCTCTCTTTGAGGTTAGGTGTGTCCATGTAATATATTTTGGCTCTAATGAAAAGCAAGTAGAGGTGATGGTCCTGAGCAGAAGCATTTAATTGCTGGTGTGAGACTCACTTGTACTGTGGCAGTTATGTGAACGCATGTTGATATGGCCAGCATGTGGAGGATAGCAGCCTTAAAGAGCTGTCCATCTGAATAAGAATAAACTATTGTTGTGCCAAACTACTGAGGTTTTGGGGTTGTGTAATATGTAATATATCCTGGCAAATCTATTAAAACTTCTAGAAAGTAAATCTCTGGTCTTTTGCCAGGATGGGAGAAAGGACAGTTTCCTGATTGTGTGGGTTGAGGGAGGTGTTCTGAAGAGTACATTTTTCTTATGCAGTCTCAACCAGTCCTTCTGCTTTTAGCTTTATTTGCACTTCTATTTTCGGAGGGCTTCTGGGCTTCTGTAGTCAGAATCAGCCTGCTTCTGGGCTCTGCCCTATTGCTACCATAGTTTTGTGCTTTTTTTATTCTTTTTAGTTGCCATTTGTCTGTTAGCTTTTCAGCTTGCAAAGTGTTGTTGCCATCACTTCCTTTTCTCCTCTCCTTTTGGGCATATATAATTTTTAATTTCTCTCATTCCTGTCATTTAAGTGAAGATTTCAGAAAGGACCTGTGTTAAATACCAGTATTCAACATGCCAAGATTTATCAGAGGACTTATTCATGTTACTGACTTGGTCAAGTTATTTCATGTCTGTGATCTTTAGTTTCTTTATCTGTGATTAACAAATTATTTGGATGATCACCAGAGTCTCTGTAGCTTGAAAGTTTGCAATGCTTTTACTCTCATTCTTTGGTAGAATTTGGTAGAAAGTTTGGAATGTTATTATTCTTTGGGTAAGACAAAACAAAATGGAAAAATTCTATCATTTAATATTTTGAGCAGCCAAAACATTTTAAGTATTATTATAAATAAACTTCCATCATTAATGACAAATACATGGGTTGTTTATGATAGATTTCAAATCCCTTGAAAGTATGGAATGTGATTTTTACATTGTTCATTGATTCAGTAGTGTTTGCTTCTTACATGTTATTCTTTTAAACTTACATAAGTGCTCTGTGACGGTGTGACATTATCTGATTTAGGAATTTTCTGCCTAAATCCTTTGATCATTTATGTATGATTTTCAAGTTTCAGTAAAGATGGCATTGGAGTCTTGATAGATTTCTAGTATTTATTTGCAATGAGATATAGAGTCTCATCAGGTCTTTTGAAAATAATTTTCTGAGAGTCATAATAATGCTCATTCAAAATTTGATATCTACTTACATTTAAAATGTAAAAGCACTATCAAGGAATCTTTTCAGAAATACAATTTTTATGATTTCTGAAGTATTTGAACTTCATCCACTGTTCATTTGCTTTAGAATGGCTCTTGTGATTCAAGGACTGGGAGTAATGGTGAAGTACATACTGCAAGCCCAGATCCACATAACTGATCTATGGCTATAACACTTTTAAAAAAATGTTTATTTATTTTTGAGAGAGAGAACATACTTAGAAATGTTTATTTATTTTTGAGAGAGAGAGAGAGGGGACAGAGGGTCTGAATCGGGCTTTGTGCTGACATCAGAGAGCCCCATGTGTTGCTCGAACTCACGAACCATGAGATCATGACCTGAGCTGAAGTCAATGCTCAACCAAATGAGCCACCCAGGTACCCCTACATTACAACACTTTTAAATCTTTTCTTTATTATTTTCTATAAATATGAAAAAAAACTGAAAAATTACTCATGATCAAAGTAGGTATTCAAAGTATTAGTAGATTATAATGTTACCAAGTTTTATGTAGTGTTGAGATACTATTTAATCTTTTTTGTTTGAAAACATTTTGAGATACTATTTAATCTTGAACACATCCCATTACCATTCACTATTTTTCTTTTCTGTTTAAAATAATTTTCATATTAAGAAATATCCAAGTAGACACAAACTAGTACTTTAACTGCAGCAATGAAGTTCACTAAACTTTTAATCAGTACCTTTAACATCAAGAGCTGGTCTCTGAAGTCCCTGTCAAATCCAGTGAGCCTTGTGTTTAAAACAGAATTGAGCAAATGATTTTAAATTATAAAAGGGAAAATTTAAGGAAGGCATTAGGAAGAACTTCCTGGTAAAGAGTATAAAATAGAAGAGGCAAGGGGTAGAATCCATTTCCTGTATTTATTTATAATTATGGCATTAGATTGTTCATAGGGTGGATTAGAAAACCATTCTAGAGGTTTACCCAATTATAAGAACATACACTTATCTGTCTGGCATGACTCTATAAAGTAAATCTATTATTGTTTTTATGAGGAAACTAAGGCACAGAGGTGTTAAGTACATTGTCATCTGTCTAGTCATTGGTGGAGCTGTGATTTGAACTCAGGTAGTCTGAATATATTTATATTGTCATATAAATATACATATATATTATATAAATATATATAATAAATAAAATATTTTAAAGTGGAAATAGAGTAAAATCCCTTTAAATGATACAATCAGATCAGTAATTGGCTAATTAATTGGAAAAGTCAGTTAAAGCAGTAAATCATAAAAGTGATACATACTTTAAATTTGTTTTTTAATGTTTATTTTTCAGAGAGAGAGAGAGAGAGAGAGCAGAGTGCAAGTGGGTGAGGGGCAGAGAGAGAGGGAGACACAGAATCCAAAGCAGGCTTCAGGCTCTGAGTTGTCAGCATAGAGCCCGACGTGAGGCTCGAACCCACAAACTGTGAGATCATGACCAGAGCCAAAGTTAGACACTTAACTCAATTGAGCCACCCAGGCGCCCCTAAATTTTTTTCAATGTTTGTTTATTTTTGAGAGAGAGAGAGAGAGAGTGGGGGAAGGGCAGAGAGAGAGGGAGACACAGAATCTGAAGCAGGCTCCAGGCTCTGAGCTGTCAGCACAGAGCCCAATACGGGACTGGAATCCATGAATGGTGATCTCATGACCTGAGCCGGAGTCGGACACTTAACCAACTGAGCCACCCAGACGCACCTATACACACTTTGAGACATATGAACATATATTCACTTAATGTATTGTTGACATTTTCCAAGTTTGCTTTCTTCAAAGCTGAGTGATAATTAAAGGCACCTGTAAAGAATTCTAGATTTTTATTTTAAAAATCTTTTTACAGTTGTCTATTTTTTTAAAGTTTTTATTCAAATTCCAGTTAACATAAAGTGTAATATTAGTTTCAGGTGTACAATATAGCGATTCAACACTTTCTTACGACACCTGGTGCTCATCACAAGTGCACTCATTAATCCCCAGCACCTATTTAACCCATCCCCCTACCCACCTCCATTCTGGTAACCATCATTTTGTTCTCTGTAGTTAAGAGTCTGTTTCTTGACTTGCACCTTCCACCCCTGCCCTTTCCCCCCTTTGCTCATTTGTTTGTTTCTTAAATTTCACATATGAGTGAAATCATATGGTATTTTTCTTCCTCTGACTGACTTATTTAAGTTAGTATAGTATTCTCTAGCTCCATCCATTTCATTGCAAATGGCAAGATTTCATTCTTTTTTATGGGTGAAAAAATTCCATTGTGTGTGTGTGCGTGTATGTGTATACACACCACATTTTCCTCATCCATCATCACTTGGTGGACACTTGGGCTGTTTGCATTATTTGGCTAGTTTCGATAATGCTGCTGTAAACATCAGGGTGCATATATCTTTTTAGATTAGTAGTTTTGTATTCTTTGGGTAAATGTCTAGTAGTGTAATTACTGGATCATAGGGTAGTTCTATTTTTAACTTTTTGAGGAACCTCCATACTGTTTTCCAGAGTGGCTGCACCAGTTTGCATTCCTACCAACAGTGCACAAATGTTCCTTCTACACATCCTTGCCCGAACCTGTTGTTTCTTGTGTTGTTGATTTTAGCAATTTTGATAGGTGTGAGGTGATCACAGTTGTCTTTTCTGTCCTTAATCCAACAACAGTTTTTTAGCAGTATGCCTTTACTTTCCTAAAGTTTCTGTAAGCATTCAACTATGTTTCTATATGAACATACCCCTCTCACATTATAATTCAACAGTTTGTGTATTATTTAATTACAGTAATTACAATAACAAGTGCAACTGACATAAATAGTCTTGGTATCAGATAATACCAATTTCTTAGAAACCATACAACTTGACCGATAGGAGAAGTGCAGGGCATACTTGAGAATAGCCTTTAGCCTTGAACAGTTAATATGCCAAGAAATCATAGAATGTTTCACAGAGGATATGGAGAACATCAATTTATCTGGTAGGTAGTTAAGAGGAAAGCAGTTTAAAAACCTTGTAATTATACAGCCTAAAGAACTGAAAACAAGTCCTTAAAGGATTTGCATATCCATCTTTATAGCAGCATTATTCACAATAGCCAAGAGGTGGAATCAACCCAAATGTCCATCAACAGATGAATGGATAAACAAAATATGTTATGTACATACAATAGAGTATTGTTCAGTCTTAAAAAGGAAGGGAATCTTGTCTCATGATACAGGACTGATAAACCTTGAGAACATTATGTTAAGTGGAATAAGGCAGTCATAAAAAGATAAGTCCTGTATGATTCTACTTATATGAAGTATCTAATAAAATTTATAGAAACAGAAAATAAAGTGATTATCAGAGGACTCATAACAGAGTAAAAGGGGAATAGTTGTTCACTCAGTATAGACCACGTTTTAGTTTTGCAAAATTAAGAAGTTCTGGAGAGCTGTTTCACCACAATGTGAATATACTTATTGAACTGTACATTTAAAAGTTAATATGGTAAATTTTATGTTGTATAACTTTACCAAAAATAAAAGAAAAGCTTCTATTGTATGTTATTTTTTTTGCTTTTAAATAGTTCACATACATTTTGTTAAAAATTCAGATAATATAGAAAATGAAAAAAAGAAATGAATGAACGAAAATCGCCCATAAACACATTTTTTGTAGTATAACCACTGGTAATATTTTAATATCCTTCTACTTCTTTATCCATACACATGGAGTAAAGATGTGTCTATGTGTGCATTTGTATATGTATAAACAATCTATATTTATACTTATACTTTAACTAAAATGAAGGATGTGACCAAAATGAGGTATAACCAGTTTTAGGAAAACAAGTATTTATTGTGATAATCTTCTCATATTTTCACACTGTTAATCATGTTTTATGACTGAATACTTTATAGGTTTGTTTTTTCCTATTGATGGGCATTTAGTTTTGCTTACTGCAAACAACACTGAGGTGAAATTCTTTTTATGTATCTTTGACCAGAAAGTAGTGGAATAATGCCTTTGAAATTCTGAAGGAAATTATTTCCAACCTAGAATTCTATGTGCAGCCAAATTTTCCGTAAATGTAAAGTTAGATTAAGGTTATGTTCAGACATGTAGGAAGTCAGAATTTATATCTCTAAGGCTTCCTATCTCAGCAAGTTGCTTAGGGATATATACCAGCAAAATTACGGAGAATGTGATAAAAAAGAGAAGTAGATTCAATCCCAGAAAATAGTAAAGGAAAATCAGAAATTGATAGCTAAGCAGCAAGCTTAGAGAATGAATCAGTCCAGATTAGAGTGAAAAGATAGAAGATTCTTTTGAAGAATAAGGGGTTCCTTTGCAGTACTTTGCTGAATATACTTACTCATTTGTCAGTAAGAAATAACAAAAAAGTCTATTAAAAACTGAAAACATATCAAAAATAATTTTTTAAAAATGACATAAAATAAAATGAGATATAATTTAAAGCAATTGATGGAGAGTGAGAAAAGAGAACACATTTTGTCGTAATGCCAAGAATATTCACCTTTAAATGGTCTATGGCTTTATGGCATTGGGCCCATAAAAAAGGAAATGCCATCATAACGTATCATCAGGTCCTGTAGTAAGTTTTTGCTATTTCAAATGGTGTTGATTGATTAATAGTTAGCTTTAAAATTTTTTTTTCAACATTTATTTATTTTTGGGACAGAGAGAGACAGAGCATGAACAGGGGAGGGGCAGAGAGAGAGGGAGACACAGAATCGGAAACAGGCTCCAGGCTCTGAGCCATCAGCCCAGAGCCTGACGCGGGGCTCGAACTCACGGACCGCGAGATTGTGACCTGGCTGAAGTCGGACGCTTAACCGACTGCGCCACCCAGGCACCCCAATAGTTAGCTTTTAGAAAGAGCATGGAAATTGTAGTTGTGTTTACAGAATAAAATATAAAATTAAAGAATGTAAAACACCGTTTGAAAGTAAAGAATAGCTCATGAAACAGAGGAGGTAGTGAAGTGGTTAAAAGAATGAGGGAAGAGTATGGACAGTATCTTCATCTGACAGTGAAGAGAGTTGAGAAGGAAACTAGTGTTAAGAAAACAAGAAATTTGAGGGTGCCTGGGTGGCTCAGTCAGTTAAGCCTCCGACTTCTGATTTTGGCTCGGGTCATGATCTCATGGTTTGTGAGTTTGAGTCCTGCATTGGGTTCTGCGCTGATAGTGGTTTCTCTCCCTCTCTCCCTCTCTCACTGCCGCTCCCCTACTCGTTCTCGTTTTCTGTCTCTCTATCAAAAATAAATAAATAAAATTAAAAAAAAAACAATACACTTGAAATGTGAGTTTATTATATAAGTTTCTAAAGGTAACTTATAATTATATAAAAAAATATTAGCAATGAGAGTTGTATGTGTGAAGTGAACTAAAGCCTAATCTTTTGCAGAATGATATTACAATATATCTTCAAATTGATAAGATATTGAAATGTATACATGCTATTTAGAGATATAGAGGATCTAGTGTAGCAGAACTAAAGTCAGCAGTGGTTAAACGAGGACTGGGACCAGGGATAGAGAAGAGTGGAGCTGGATATCATATTTTTAAACTATGCATGTGGTTAAAACAAAAAAGTAGTATAGGAACGATCCACTGCTTGAAGTACTATTTGAAGTCACTATAAAGCTCTGTGATACAGATGCCATTATGTAGCATAATCCGAGAGTGTTTTATTTTGAATTTTTTAAACAGCTGTTTTACATGAGAAAGTATTATCAGTACCTAATTAGAAAATGGCTGAGGGTTTCCAAAATTGAGGATAGTTTTGCTTGAATTACAAAGATGAGAAAAATGAACCTCCCAGTGATTGTTCTTGTTAGAGGTAGTTTCCTTCCTTTGAACTCTTATGATACTTTATCTGCATCTCTACTAGGAAAGTTAATATTTATCCAATGTAGTTATCATATAGATAAACATTTTAACTCCCCAATTACCCTATACTAGACTATTACATAAGAGTAAGGATGATCTTGTCATATTATATTTATATATTGTCATGTTTTCAAAAGATACCATACCTTTCATGTAGTAATATGTTTCTTTTTAGTTATTTAACAAATATTTGGGCAGCTCTTATGTTCTAGGTTGCATGCTAGAGACAAGTGGTCAGGGAAAGTGTGTCTGAGGAAAGAATGAATAAACAAAAATTCTCCAATTCAAACTAAAAAGAATAATTAAAAAATGAGCAATTCTAGTTGTTAGTTATCTCTATTTTGGGGACCTCTTCCCAAATGAAGTCTCTCTCCTCTAATGTGTCTGACAGAAGGAGCTGTTGAAATAAACGGGGTACTGAGATGAACTCAAGCAGGTTAGCTCCACAGCTAGATTCTAGCCAGTTCTAACAGCCACAGTTAGCATCCCTTACCCTGCCTTTCTTTTTTTTTTTTTTTTTTTTTCAATGTTTATTTATTTTTGCGACAGAGAGAGACAGAGCATGAACGGGGGAGGGGCAGAGAGAGAGGGAGACACAGAATCGGAAACAGACTCCAGGCTCCGAGCCATCAGCCCAGAGCCCGACGCGGGGCTCGAACTCACGGACCGCGAGATCGTGACCTGGCTGAAGTCGGACGCTTAACCGACTGCGCCACCCAGGCGCCCCCCTTACCCTGCCTTTCAATGCATCCATGGGGAAGAGTGTATAGATCTGTTAAAAAAAGAAAAGACAAGAAAAACAAATTGAAAGGGTACCATGGCTTTGCTTTTTTGTTATAGCACTTGAAGCAGCATCAGTAGTAACAGTAATTATCTTAGTAGTAATGGTAATGATAATATAAGCTGTCAGGCAGTGAACACCAAGTATGTATAGGAACCATGCTAGGGATTGTACACAAAATATTATTAAAAATTTTTTTAACGTTTATTTATTGTTGAGAGACAGAGAGACACAGAGTATGAGCAGGGGAGGGGTAGAAAGAGGGGGAGACACAGAAGCTGAAGCAGGCTCCAGGCTCTGAGCTGTCAGCACAGAGCCCAACACGGGGCTCGAACTCACAAACTGTGAGATCATGACCTGAGCCGAAGTTGGTCGCCCAGCCAACTGAGCCACCCAGGCGCCCCTGTACACAAAATATTTTTAATCTTTGTATTGATCCTGTAAGACAGGTATTACCTTGGTTTTACAGGTTTGAGAGGTAAGTCTTGCACAAAATACCATAGTTTATAAATGCTAGAGTTTAGATTTTGAAGCTTGGTTTGTTTGATTCCAAAGTCCATGATATTTCCACTATGGCAAGTGGTAAGACAGGAGTGTGCAACCCTTAGGATTCTGGATTTTGGCTATGCAGGCTAAGAGAAGGTACTAGGTAGGTAGACCATTGCTTGCACATTCTATCACATCATCTGCTATGGAATTTCAGTGGTTACCTGCTGACTATTTTCTTAATATTGACCTTGTAGACAAGGCTTTGGAGAATTTTTTGTACTTGCCCTGAATTTACACCATTTATGCAAAATGATAAATTTCAGAAATGTGTCACTGCATGCAAATGAGCACTTTTCCAAGTAGCAGTAGAATGGTACAGTTTGTATGAGTTTATATTATAAGATAAAATTTCATTATTTCTAACATTATTGTATTTAAGGGCAGAGTTGCAATTAAGTTTGTAACTGCCACTGGTTTTGCACACATAAAAGATATTCTTAATATTTTATCTTATTTTCTATAACCATTATAAAATCAAATATGTAAATATACTTTAGAATAGTAATTGCATTTCACATTTGAATTTGTTTTATGCAGTTATTTAATCTGAGTTTCATTAAAAGAGAATAGTTTCTATAGCAACTACCACATCATTTGATATCTTTGGAATCTCTCAGATATGGAACACTTATTAAAAAACAAATGTACTCAGTTTATCATGTAGACTTTTATACAGGTTTAAATGTTTAAGAAAAATATTTCTTGTATATTTATTTTTCCTAGGTTTTACCAAACTTATTCTTTTTTTCTTTTACTTTGGTATTTTTTCCCTTTAAAAATTTAAACCATATGTATTTAAAAATATGTCAAAAGAATTCAATGAGGAGGTGGATATTGGAGAGGATAGTAGGAGTAAGTGTGAACTCTTTTCTGAATGAACTCCATCAGCACACATGTTACTTCCTTCTAGGAGGAAACCTGTTAGTTTATCTCTTTGGATATATCCTATTAGGGTCATGAAAACCATTTCTAGAAAAAGATGATGATATATTATGGCATTATGGGAACCAAAGTTAAAAGAAAATAGAATGCTAGATCATCAGTACCAGATTCCTGTTCCAAGTTTTTTTTAGTACTTTGAATTAAAAAAAGTTCAGTGCTAAGTAATGTGCACTGCTATTGCCACTTATCAGCTGAAGAAAGGCTATTTCTACACTTGAAAATAGTGTTTTCTGAAATCTGTTAAGTTCTATTAAATGTGGCCTCATTTACATTATTGGATTTGTCCAAGTTGTACCGTTGCATTGTTGCTGAATGTTTTCTTTAAAGTTTATGTCCTCCATTTATTTGGATTTAGGTATTATGGTCTTTTTAAAGGCACTTAGTTTCACTATATATATTTATATATTATTTTGTCATGAGTCCGTATCTTTTCCTAACAATTCTATTTCTCCTCATTGAGCTTCTTCTAACTTGTCTACTTCTGGTACTTTGGAGCACTAAGTTAAAATCAGCAATACTTTTTTAATGTATTAAAGTTGTCCTAATATTCTTCTAAGACTTTAGGGAAATATCCAAAACGTGTTCTAAAGAATCTGCCTAAGATGCCTTCATAAGACATATTCTTGCAAGTAATATAAAGAAGTTAAGAAGTTTTGATGCTGTAACAATAATTACTTATAAGAAAATTGTCTTTCTTCTATGAATAGTTTTGTTCCACTCACTTTTTTTCAGTGTTTCTGTAAATAATTATTTTTTCTGTTCTATGAAAAATTTTTATATCTCTTGTTCCCTTCTGCAAGTTCCTTCAGATCCACACTATACTGGAAATTCAGTAAAATCAGGTTGAAGTGTCATTGAAAAATTTTCATCTGGGGTGCCTGGGTGGCTTAGTTGGTTAAGTGTCCGACTTCCACTCAGGTCATGATCTCACGGTGCATGAGTTTGAGCCCTGCATAGGGTGAGCTTGAGCCCTCCTCCAGGCTGTGCACCCTCTCCCTCTCTCTCTGCACCTTGTGGAATTCTCTCCCTCTCTCTGTGCCCCTTGCTCACTTGCATTTGCTCTCTCTCTCTCAAAAAAAATTCTCATCCTGTGCACATACTTTTTGTAATAATCTTAGGAATGCAAGATGTAAATAGAGATAATTGGGATAGATTATATATGTATATGTATGCATGTATAATAGAAAATTCAAGCCTAGTATCTATAAACATCCTAATGCCCCTGCATGTATACTCTGAATCAGTGCTGTCCAAAGTAGTTTTCTGTAATGATGGAAATGTTCTTCTGTATCTGCACTGGTAGTGGCTACCCATAGCTCATGAGCCAATGAGACTGAGGAACAGAATATTAAATTTAAATAGCCACAGGTGGCTAGTGGCTACCATGTTGAACAGCAGAGATCTAAATGACTGTATAAACCATTTCAGTTCATTTGCTGGCCTGTTATACCAGGGCTGCTGTTTAGAGTTGTGCAGGTGGTTTATTGTATGAGGATTCACAGATAAGGGGGTAGTAGAGGCTAAAATCTAGCCTTGGCAATCTTGCCAAGTTGTGTACCTTGGCAAGGAGCTGTGTCCTCCCAAAGAGACTCCTCTTCCTAGTTCATACAAAGGTACCTTATGGGCTGGCAGCAGTGTTGTACACCACTATCAGATGGTGTCTTTCCTTTATAGCTTGGTCCGCCACTTAATGTCCATGTGACCTTGGGATATGTAGTTAACTTCTTTGGGCCTTGATTTCACCCTCTATAAAGTGGAGACAATATCATTTACTCTATGGAGTTATTATTATGAAGACTGAGTGACATGATACGTGTAAAGTATTTAGAACATAAAGTGCTCATAAGTTTTATCAATTATTATAATTATATAATGAAGTATCTTCATGTAGTAAATTTTTGCAGCATTTTCACATTCATTCAACTCTGCCTAATACCAAGAAATAAAAGACAGTATTCAGCCCCTGCCTTACCAAGGCTTATAAGAGATGAATAGTTCCAAGCAGTTACGTAGCTTTTAAAATTACTTACTATCACATTGTAGCTTAGGAACTGACTGAGAGAGTTCAGTTCAGCTAGTGATCATCACAGCTTTTAATTATATCTTTCACCCCATCTGACTCTAAGCTGTTCAGATTTCATGTGATCTGAGACTTGGCAGGGATGATGGAAGTGTAGGAGGACCCTAAACTCAGTTTGTCCCACGGATGC
Organism: Prionailurus bengalensis; assembly: GCF_016509475.1. Classification (NCBI taxonomy): domain Eukaryota; kingdom Metazoa; phylum Chordata; class Mammalia; order Carnivora; family Felidae; genus Prionailurus; species Prionailurus bengalensis. The sequence goes on along the minus strand of NC_057345.1, from coordinate 39,948,348 downwards.
TACTAGATAACACTCATATCAGTGTAAATAACCCAGAAAATGACCTGAAGACTGGCAGAACAAGCCCCACAACTAAATGTAGAGAAGAGGCCATATTGAAGAGGTAAAAAGGACAGAGATGTGGTGGGGAGCTAAACATTGTGGGTCAGGCCAATGGAGGAAGGGAGCTGCAGCCATGGACAGGGGTGAGAAACAGACTGTCACACTGAGGAGGCTGCGTGGGGAAGACAGATCCCCAGCATTTGTCTTTAAAAATCAGAGGGACTTAAACAACCAATGGAACTTAAAGCCCGGAACTTTAAAAATCAGCCCTCTCTGTTCTAGGAGAGCCCAGACGGTGGTAGGAAGCTGAGGCCTGGCCCTTAAAGAGACAGCATAACAAACAGCATAGAAGTAGCAGTTTGAAAAATGCTTGGGGGCATATAGGAGCAAAGGTTATTTACTAATCTCAGACTTTACTGAGGGACTTCTCCAGGAACAAAGGAGCTGGCCTGCACCATTTCCCTCTCATCCTCCCCAGCATAAATCCACGGACACCTGCTGGAACCATTGCTGCATTCACATTCGCTACCTAATATGCTTTCACTGGTGCCCTGCCTCTTCCAGCAGAGACTGCCTCACTCCCACATTGCAAGTCTCCTCCCTTGGTCCCAAGAGCAAACCTTGCCAACACTGAGTTTCCCGACTGCATGCTTTGTGGGGCCTAGGCTCGGGGGGAGTGGCTGGTCACCTCCTGTGAAGGATGCATGCACCTTGTTAAAACTGCTCCCACACCCAAACTTGCTTTGTGGAGTGGCACCCTCTAGTCCTGGTCTCCAGGGTAGTTGAATGTACTCTTTGGAAGATAACCTGCATGAACAGCTTGTGGGTACCATGCCCTGACCTGTGCAGGCTTTGTGGAGCAGCCCCAGCTGGTTCAGTCTTGGCAGTTGTGTCACATCCCTGATGGAAGAGGACCAGCACCACCTTGTCAGAAGTGTCTGCTCTGCCCACTACTTTCAAGAGCAAGACATGTAGCTGGCTTAAAACACAGAAGTAGACACAGAGGATTGGGAAAAATGAGGAAACAGAGGAATATGCCCCAAATGAAAGATCAGGACAAAATCACAGCAAGAGAGCTAACCAAAATGGAGATAAGTAATATGCCTGATAGAGAATTTAATGATCATAAAGATACTACTGGACTTGTGAAAAGAATGGAAGATATCAGTGAGACCTGTAACACAGAGATAAAAAAGAACTAATAAGAGATGATGAACAAAATAAATGAAATTAAAAATACACTTGAAGGAAAAAAATATACTAGATGGAATAAACAGAAGGCTAGAAGATGCAGAAAAATGAATCAGTGACCTGGAGGACAGAGTTATGGAAGGTAATCAAGCTGAACAGATGAGAGAAAAAAAATTACGCAAAATAAGAATACTTAGGGAACTCTGACCCTGTCAGGCATGATAACATTTGCATTATAGGGATCTCAGAAGAAGAGAGAGAAAAGGGAACAGAAAATTTATTTGAAGAAATAATAGCTGAAAACTTCCCAAATACTGGGAAGAAAACAGAAATTCAGATTCAGGAGGCACAGAGAGAGTCCCCAGCAGAATCATCCCAAGGGGTCCACACCAAGACATAAACTAAAATGGCAAAAAGTAGTGGTAAAGAGAAATTTTAAAAATAGCAAGAGAAAAGTAAGCAGTTACATAAAAGGGAAACTCTATAAGGCTATCAGTGGATTTTTCAACATAAACTTTGCAGGCAGGCAGGGAGTGCCATGATGTATTCAAAGTCCTGAAAGGAAAAAATTTGCAGTCAAGAATACTCTATCCAGCAAGGCTGTCATGCAGAATACAGGGGCAGGGGGTGGGGGGTGCAAAGAGTTTCCCAGTCAAACAAAAGTTAAAGGAACTCATGACCACTAAGCCAGCCTATAAGAAATAACTAAAGGGGACTCTGAGATGAAAAGAAAGACCATAAGTAAGAGTAAGAAAAGTCAGAAGCACAAAAGTCAGAAGAGTCGTAAAATAAGAGGAAGTAAAAATTAACACCATATACCTAAAATATGATGAGGAGAGATACAAAGAATGGGTTCAAATGTAAGCATCCATCAACTTAATATAGACTGGTGTATGCAGAAGACATTACACAAATGTAATGGTAACCACAAATCAAAAACCAGTAATAGTAATGAATAAAGAGTAAGGAATCTTGATATATCACTCACAAAAAAGAGAACATGGTGAGAGAAAAGAGCAAGGGAATAAAGCAACAGAGAAGATCCACAAAAACAAACTCAAAACAAATAACAAAATGGCAATAAGTACATACCTATCAATAATTACTTTGAATGTAAATGGACTAAAAGCTCCAATCAAAAGACATAGGGTTTTTGGGATGAGCACTGGGTGTTATATGGAAACCAATTTGACAATAAACTTCATGTATTGAAAAAAAAAAATAAATTTGGGTCAAATGAAAAAAAAAACAAAAGACAAGGGGTGACAGAATAGATAAAAAACATGACCCATCTATATGCTACCTACAAGAGATTCACTTGAGACTTAAAGACATGTGTAGATTGAAAATGAAGGGAGAGAGAAATATTTATCATGCAAATGGATGTCAAAAGCAAGCCAGGGTAGCAATAATTATATCAGATGAAATTGATTTTATTTATTTATTTATTTATTTATTTATTTATTTATTTATTTTTAATGTTTATTTTTGAAGGAGAGAGTGCGAGTGGAGGAGAGGCATAGAGAGAGACACAGAGTCTGAAGCAGGCTCCAGGCTCCAAGCCATCAGCACAGAGCCTGATGTGGGGCTCGAACCCACAAACCATGAGATCATGACCTGAGCTGAAGTCAGACACTTATTCGACTGAGCAACTCAGATGCCCCTAAAATTGATTTTAAAACCAAGACTGTAATGAGACAAAGAAGGACACTACATAATCTTTAAGAGGGAGTCCATCAAGAAGACAACAACTGTAAATATTTATGCACCTACCATGGAGCACCCAAATATGTATAATAGTTAACAACAAATATAAAGGAACTAATCAATGGTAATACAATAATAGTAGGTGGCTTAAAAATTTTTTTTTTTTGAGAGCAATCAGGCAAGCTTATTTTGAGGGAGGGTAAGAGAGAGAGGAGAGAGAAATCCCAAGCAGGTTTTGTGCTGTCAGCGCAGAGCCTGATGCAGGGTCGAACTCGTGAACTGTGAGATCGTCTCCTGAGCTGAAACCAAGAGTTGGACGCTTAACTGACTGAGTCACCCGGGTACCCCTAAGGGACTTTAATACCACTCTTATATCAAGGGAACGATCATCTAAACAAATCAACAGGGAAATAATGGCTTTGAAAGACACTGCATCAAATGGATTTAATAGATATATTCAAAATTATCATCCTAAAACAGCAGAATACACATTCTTTTCATGTGCACATGGAACATTCTCCAGAATAGAGTACATATTAGGTCACAAAACAAGTCTCAACAATTTAAAAAAGATCATAGTTATACCATGCATCTTTTCTGACCACAATGTAATGGAACTAGAAATCAACTACAAGAAAAAGTCTGGAAAAAACTCTTAATACATGGAGGTTAAATAACATGCTACTAAACAATGAGTGAGTCAATCAAGAAATCAAAGAGGAAATTAAAAAATGCTTGGAGACAAATGAAAATGAAAACACAGTGTTCCAAAATCTTTGGAATGCAGCAAAAGTTGTTCTAAGGGGGAAGTTTATAGCACTACAGGCATACTCAGGAAGCAAGAGAAGTCTCAAATAAACAACCTAATCTTACACCTAAAGGAGCTAGAAAAAGAAGACCAAACAAAACCTGAATCCAGCAGAAGGAAGGAAATAATAAAGATTAGAGCAGGGGCATGTGGGTTGCTCAGTCAGTTGAGTGTCCAACTCTTTTTTTTGTTTTGTTTTGTTTTGTTTTGTTTTTAATTTATTTTTGAGACAGGGAGAGACAGAGCATGAACAGGGGAGGGTCAGAGAGAGGGAGACACAGAATCTGAAACAGGCTCCAGGCTCTGAACTGTCAGCACAGAGCCCGACGCAGGGCTCGAGCTCACGGACCGTGAGATCATGACCTGAGCTGAAGTCGGCTGCCCAACCGACTGAGCCACCCAGGCGCCCCGAGTGTCCAACTCTTTTTTGGTTCAGGTCATGATCCCAGGGTGTTGGGATCAAGCCCTGTGTTGGGCTCTGTACTGAGGGTGAGCCTGCTTGGAATTATCTCTGTCTCCCTCTGCCTCTCTTCCCCGCTTGTGCTCTCTCTCTTGCAAATAGAAAAAAAAAAAGATTAGAGCAGATACAGATGATATAGAAAGCAAAAAATGATAGAACAGACCAATGAAACCAGGATCTGGCTCTTTGAGAAGATCAACAGAATTGATAAACATCTAGTTAGACTCAAACAAAACAGGAAATGAAAGAGGAGAAATAACAACTGACACCACAGAAATAACAAAGGTTTGTAAAAGAATATTATGAAAAATTATATGCCAAAAAGTTGGGCAACCTAGAAGAAATGGATAAATTCCTAGAAATGTAGAAACTCCCAAAACTGAGATAGGAAGAAATAGAAAATTTGAACAGACTGATGAAATGGAATCAATAAAATGGAATCAGTAATCAGAAAACTCCCAACAAACAAAAGTCATGGACCAGATGGCATCACAGTGAATTCTTCTAAACATTTAAAGAAAAGTTAACCTATTCTTTTCAAACTATTCCAAAAAATGGAAGAAGAAAAGCTTCCAAATTCATTCTATGAGGCCAGGAGTACCCTGATTCCAAAGCCAAATAAAGACACAACAAAAGGAGATCTAGAGGCCAATATCTCTTATGAACAGATACAAAAATCCTGAACAAAAGATTAGCAAACCAAAGTAAACAATACATTAAAAACTCATTCACCATGATTTTAAAAAAAAAATTTTTTTTTCAATGTTTATTTATTTTTGGGACAGAGAGAGACAGAGCATGAACGGGGGAGGGGCAGAGAGAGAGGGAGACACAGAATCGGAAACAGGCTCCAGGCTCTGAGCCATCAGCCCAGAGCCCGACGCGGGGCTCGAACTCACGGACCGCGAGATCGTGACCTGGCTGAAGTCGGACGCTTAACCGACTGCGCCACCCAGGCGCCCCTCATTCACCATGATTAAGTGGCATTTATTCCTGGGATGCAAGGGTGGTTCATTATTTGCAAATAAATCAACGTGATACATCACATCAACAAAAGAAAGGATAAAAACCATATGATCATTTCAGTAGATGTAGAAAATGCATTTGACAAAGTATAACATCCATTTATGATGAAAACCCTCAACAAACTAGGTTTAGAGGGAACATACCTCAACATAATAAAGGCCTTACCTGAAAAATTGCAGTTAACATCATACTCAGAGGGGAAAAAGTGAGAGCTTTCCCCTAAGATCAGGAATAAGACAAGAATGTCCATTCTTACCACTTTTATTCAACATAGTACTGGAAGTCCCACCCACAGCAGTCAGACAAGAAAAAGGAATAAAAGTCATCCAAATTGTTAAGGCAGATATAAAACTTTCACTGTTTGCAGATGATATGATACCGTATATAGAAAACCCTAATGATTCCACCAAAAAAACTATCAGCACTGATAAATGAATTTATTAAGGTTGCAGGATAGTCAATGTATAGAAATATGTTGCATTTTATATACCAATAATGAAGCAGCAGAAAGAAAAATTAAGAAAGCAGTCCCATTTACAATTGCACAAAAAATGATAAATTACCTAGGAATAAACTTAGCCAAAGAACTCAAAACTATAACATTGATGAAAGAAGAAGGCACAAACAAATGAAAAGACATTTCATGTTCATGGGTTAGAAGAACAAATATTGTCAAAATGCCTATATTACCCAAAGCAATCTACACATTTAGTACGTTCCCTATCAAAATAAAAATAGCATTTTCCACAGAACAAGGGCCACCAATTCTAAAATTTGTATGGGTCCACAAATGACCCTGAATAGCTAATGCAAGTTTGAAAAAGAAAAAAAAAACTGGAGGTATCACAATTCCAGACTTCAAGTTATATTACAAAGCTGTAGTAATTAAAACAGTATAGTATTGGCACAAAAATAGGTAGATACATCAATGGAACATAATAGCCCAGAAATAAACTCACAATTATATGTTCAATTAATCTTTGACAAAGAAGGAAGGGGTATGTAATAGGATGAAGACATTCTCTTCAACATGTGGTGCTGGGAAAAGTGGGCAGCAAAAGAATGAAGCTAGACTGCTTTCTTATACCATACATAAAAATAAATTCAAAATGGATTTAGTATCTAAATGTGAGACTTGAATCCATAAATATCTTAGAAGAGAGCAGATGACATCAGTTGTAATAACATCTTTCTTGATACATCTCCTCAGACAAGGGATACAAAAGAAAAAATTTGGGACTACCTCAAAATAAAAAGCTTTATAGAAAAAGAAACAACCAGGGAAAGTAGAAGATAACCTACTGCTTGGGTGAAGATTGTTGCAAATGACATATTCAGTAATTGGTTAGTATCCAAAATATATAAAGAACTGATACAACTCAACACTTAAAAAACAACCCAATTCAGAAATGGGCAGAAGGCATGGACAGACATTTCTCCAAAGAAGAAATACAGATGGCCAACAGACACATGAAAAGATGTTCAGTATCACTCATCATCAGGTAAATGTAAAGCAAAACCACAGTGAGATCATTTATACCTGTTAAAATAAAAGAAAAAACACAAGAAATGGCAAGTGTTGACAAGTATGTGGAGAAATAGGAACTCACACACTGTTGATGGGAATGCAAACTGGTGCAGCCACTGTGGAAGACAGTATGGAGTTTCTTCAAAAAATTAAAAATAAACTACTGTATGATCCCATTTCACACTCCAGGATATCTACCCAAACAATAAAAAAACACTAATTCAAAGCGATAAATGGCAAGATTTCATTCTTTTTGATCTCTGAGAAATATTCTACTGTGTGTGTGTATAAATACATATATATTTATATATTTATATTATATATGGATATAGGATAAGGGATCTACATTTATATATGAATAAAGAAGATATAGGATATAGGATATAGGATAAGGGATCTTCATTTATATATGAGTAAAGAAGATGTCATCAGTCGATGGACATTTGGGGTTTTTCCATACTTTAGCTATTGTCGATAGAACTTCCAGAAACATTGGGGTGCATGTACACCTTCAAATCAGCATTGTTGTATCCTTTGGATAAATACCTAGTAGTGTAATTGCTAGGTTGTAGGGTAGTTTTATTTTTAATTTTTTGAGGAATCTCTATACTGTTTTCCAGAGTAGCTGCAGCAATGTGGATGGAACTAGAGTGTATTATGCTAAGTGAAATAAGTCAGTCACAGAAAAACAAATATATGATTTCACTCATATGTGGAATTTAAGGAACAAAACAGATGAACATAGGGGAAGGGAAGCAAAATAAGATAAAAACAGACAGGGGACAAACCATAAGAGACTCTTAAATACAGAGAACAAACTGAGGGTTGCTGGTGGGGTATTGGGTGGAGGGATAGGCTAAATGGACAATGGGCATTAAGGAGCACACTTGTTGGGATGAGCATTGGGCGTCATATGTAAGTGATGAATTGCTAAATTCTATTCCTGAAAAAATATAATATCTATCTATATATCTATACATCTATATCTGTCTATATATGTATATGTATATCTATCTATCTGTCCAACTTAACATTAAAGGCAAAAAAAAAGGGATAGATGCACCTCTTGTTTATGGCAGCATTACTTACAATAGCCAAATTATGGAAGTAACCTATGAATCTATTGATATGGGATTGAATAAATAAGATGCAGTGTATATATATATAATTGAATATTATTCAGCTATTAAACCAAATGAAATCTTGTCATTTTCAGCCACATGGTTGGATCTAGAGAGTGTAATGTTAAGCAAAATAAGTCAGAGAAAGACAAATCGCTCATATGTGGAATTTAAGAAAGAAAACAAAGAAGCAAAGGAAAAAAATGGGAGACAAATCAAAAAACAGACTCTTATCTATAGAGGACAAAGTAATGTTTACTAGAGAGGAGGTGAATGGGTAGTCGGGTGAAATACATGGAGGGGATTAAGGGTATGCTTATTCTGATGAGCACTGAGTAAGATATGGAATTATTGAGTTACCGTATTGTATACCTGAAATGAATAAAACTGTATGTTAATTTTACTTTAATTAAAATAAAAAAACCAATATTAGTGTTGCTGCAGAGAGACTGTGTTGTTCCAGGTTTGAGTTACTTAGGGGGAAATATTTTCCACTTATAAAGAACTTAGTAATGACATCATATATATTTTTAAGAATTTTCATAAACATTAATAACCTTTAAGTGAGGTGTTATCACTCTTGTTTGTAGAAACTAAAGCTCAGAAGTAAAGCAACTTCCCCATGGCGACTTAGCTGACATTAAAATATTTTTTCCTACTGCATTATTTTGCTTCTAAGTAGTGTTTTTGTTTTATTTTGTTTTTGCTTTAGCATGTTCTAAGAGAAATAAATCTAAATTCCTATAGTGAGAAAACCTAGTGATTCCTCCTAGTCAGATGCTTTTTTTTTAAAGTGTAAAACAATTGATACATTAAATGGAAAAACTGTTTAAGCTAATTTTCCTGTACTATTTCCTTGTTATATCAGTCCCATCCTATGCAAACTTGGACAAAAGAAAATGTTACTGCTGTAGTTTTTAGTACTTCTTAACTACCAACTAGGTCAAATGTAGATCCCTTATCCTATTATTCTAGCATGATGAGGTCTTACTGGGTGATCTCTTCTATTTTTGTGACTTTAACTAACACCTGGCTCCCTGATTTCATATTTCTGTCTCAAGCTCAAACCTGTCTCCTGAGTACTAGATTCATATTTTTAACTCTCTACGGAATATTTAGATGTCAAGCTCAACATGTTCAGTGCTAATCCCATAAGTTTGTCCTTATAAATTTCTTCCTCTCTTATATTTCTTTAAAAATTTTTTTAAAAAACATTTATTCATTATTGAGAGACAGAGAGAGACAGAGTATGAGCAGGGGAGGGGCAGAGAGAGGGAGAGACAGAATCTGAAGCAGGCTCCAGGCTCTGAGCTGTCAGCACAGAGTCTGACACAGGGCTCAAAGTCACAAACCGCAAGATTGTAACCTGAGCTGAAGTAGGACGCCTAACCGACTGAGCCACCCAGGCACCCCTCTTATATTTTCTTTTGAAGTTTGTTTTAGTCAGTCACTCATGTTAGAATCTTGGGGATCATCTTAGCCTTATTCTTATCCATTACCTTTTTCAGATGATCTCATCTCAAATTTTATTGTATCTAATTTCTTGCATACCTTTTGTTTACATTATTGATTTTAATTGTACTGATTCATTTGTTCATTTATTCATTATTCATTCTATAGATGTTGAGTACCAACTTTATAAAAGACTAAATTTAATCTTTTGAACTTAGTTTCTTTTCTCTATTGCTACAATTACTGAGTTGATTTAGGTCCTTATCATTTATCTCCTGGACTATTTACTGCAATGGTTTCCCTGACTGTGGTCACTGTATGTTCAGTATATCCTTCCTACTATAGTAAGAGTGATTTTTCTAATAAAGAAATTCAATTTTGGTACTTTTTTGCTTAAAACCCTTCAGTTGCTCTCTACAGTTTTTAGATTAAATATTCTAGCATGCCGTAGAAGGCATTTTTAGGGTATGATTCTTTTGTTATACCTCTTGAGTCCCATTTGCTTTCACAGGACCATACGCATGCAGTGCTCCAGTCACACGGGACACTTTCTGATGCTGTCACTTACTGTATAGTTTTACAGTTTTAAGCCGTTGCACCTATGGCTCCTTTTGCTAAGGACTTAGATCCTTTGTTCATTTTTTATTTATTCTGTAGAATGCATCCTTAAGAGGTACTTTCTCTTGATACCTTCCCTGTACTCCTTTTATTAAAATTTATTTTTATTTTTTTAAAAATGTTTTCTTTTTATTTTTGAGAGGAAGGGTGGGGGTGGGGAGAGAGAGAGAATAAGCAGGGGAGGGACAGAGAGAGAAGGAGACACAGGATCTAAAGCAGGCTCCAGGCTCTGAGCTGTCAGCACAGAGCCCGACAGGGGGTTTGAACCCACAAATCATGAGATCATGACCTGAGCTGAAGTCACCTGCTTAACTGACTGAGCCACCCAGGCTCCCCTCCCTGTACTCCCAATACCCTTTCCTTCATGTGTCTATGTCTCTGTCACAGCTCTTACCACACTGTAAGCAATTATCCGTTTGTTTCAGTTTCTCTTATTGGTAGAGAAGCTTCTATTGAAGGCATGGACTTTGAAATATTTATCTATGTATTCCTAAGGCTTACTATAGTGCTGGCATATAGTAGTACTCAATATTGGATTTATAAATTAGTGGATGCATATCCATTATTTATTTTTAAGGTATTGAAAAAACTTAATTCTAAAACTTTTAAATATCATGCATTTTAAATGTACTAAAAATTATGGAAAATAATTCATCTGAAACACATATACCTGCCACTAGTATTTAACATATGTTGTTTGCTATCTTTGCTTAGCATAACACTTATCTTCTACAGGAAACCTCTCCTAACTAGTTCTACTTTACTTTTCTGATTAGCATTTCTATACTTCTAGAAAAAACATTCCTTAAAAATTTTTTAAAACAATATTTATTTTTGAGAGAGAGAGACAAGAGTGTGAGTGGGGGAGGGGCAGAGAGAGCGAGAGAGGGAGACACAGAATCTGAAGCAGGCTCCAGTCTCCGAGCTGTCAGTACAGAACCCAACGCCGGACTTGAGCCCACAACTGAGATCATTACCTGAGCTGAAGTCGGACGCTCAATCGACTGAGCCACCCAGGTGTCCTGAAAAAGCATTACTTTTACATGAACTTTTGCACATATGGTTCAATGAATAATGTATTTTGATTAAATGATACTCTTTTATGATTCTTCTCTATGTGTTTCATTTCCCCAACGTTTATACACCCTTCACCAAGAGCTCAAAGCCCATTTCTGTAATTTTGCCCCCAATGGTAAGCATAGTCCTAGACACACAGTAGAACTGAAAATTATTAATAAATTAAATGAATGCAATTAATTGCCACATATTTCTTCTTCATGAAAACACATAAAAATGCTGTTCTTACTTTAACCAAGAAACTTCTCAGCCTTTTTCTTATTGTAGTTTAATGAAAGTGTGCTCACTGAACACAGTCTTAAACAGTTGATATTTCTGAGTACTGTTACAGTGTTGTAAAGATAAATCATGATATCTCAAATTAAATATAAATGCATTTTGGTCATGTGTATCAGTTTGTGTTATGTTTTGGGTATATATGGCAAAGAATCTTTAAAAAATGGTTAAAATATATAAGTTTACTAATTCTCTCTCATATAAAAGAGTCCAGAGTTAGCCAGCTGAGAGCTAGTTTGATACTATCACTTTTTCCTCAGAGACTCTGGCTTCCTTTCTAGGAGCCTCCTAGGAATTTCCACCCCAAACTTCTGTTTACATATCATTGGCCAAAACTTAATTATCTGGACAAATTTAGCTGCAAGGGAGGCTTGGAAATGTTTTAGTTGGCATGCTATCCAAGGTCATGATATTAGGAAAGAAGGTAAAAATACGTATTTGGAGGCAGTTAGCAGCATACTGTGCTAAAAATTGTTAGAATGAGTAAATGAGACTTAATAATCTTTGGAAAAATCATAGGTGCACTCTGATGAAAGACATAGAACTGACTTTTGCTCTGTATGGATAAATATTTGAAACATGTCAGTGCCCAGTGTCATTCTTCTGTATGTATGCATTGATCTGTTCACAACCTGGAAAGGTTGTGGTGGTAGTGGTGGTGGTGGTGGTGGTGTCTGTGTGTATACGTGTAAGACTAAATCACTTTCCGTTTCGTACATAGGTGCTCCAAAAATACTCTTGTTTGAGCCATGATAGAGTCTTTCAAGTAATTAATGGTAGATCTTGGAGCTAAAATATATCCCATGTTCTTGAAAGACTCTTGAAAAAAGTCTATACCCAGCAATGCTTTAAAGAGTAAATATAAGTAGTCTTCAGTATGGTAAAATGCTCTGCCTTATTAGTAATGAAAGAAATGTAATTTAAACCACAGTGAAGTTATGCTTTTCACCCTATGGAGTTAGCAAAAATGAAATCTAAAAAGTCAGTACTTAGGTTTGTTAAAATAGTTTCATGTATTTCTGATTGTAGTATACATTATTTCTATAGTGTCTTTTAGAGAGCAATTTGGCAATTCTATCAAGAATCTTAAAATTGTTTATACCCATTGGCTCAATGATTACACTTCTGAGAATTTACTTTAAAGGAAATAATCTAGAATAAGTAAAAACTGGAAGCAGAAGGAGGCAGGAGGGAATATTATGAAATTATGATAATAGCAAATAGTTACTGACTGGGTACTCTGTGCTAGTATTGTTCGAAATCCTTTACATAATCTTCACAAGGTCTTTATGAGATTGGCAGTGTATCATCCTTCTCATTCGCATTTAAAATGGATGCAACTGAGGAGCAGAAAGCTTAAGAAAGTTTCTCATTTTTACACTGGTAAATGGAGATGGTGGTGTTTGAACTCTGAAATTTTGCACCAATATCTGTATTTAAAAAATTCTTTTTAAAGTTTGTTTAATTTTGAGAGAAAGAGAAACAGAGCACAAGTAGAGGAGGGGCAGAGAGAGAGGGAGACACAGAATATAAAGCAGACTCCAGGCTCCCAGCTGTCAGCACAGAGCCCGATGTGGGGCTTGAACCCACGAACCATGAGATCATGACCTGAGCTGAAGTCAGACACTTAACTGATTGAGACATCCAGGTGTCCCCCAGCATCTGCAGTTTTAATTACCATGCTATGCCATCTCTGCTCATTGTTTTGAGTTTCAGCAGCATCATTTAACAGGGAGTAAGAATAGCAGAATAGTTAAGAAAACTAGAACTTGCCTGAGTTTTATGCATTTGTTAAAAATTTTCATAGTTAAAGAGCTTGGGTTAACGTGAAATATGCTTATGCTATGTTAGAGACAGAAATTGGATACAACTTTGTTTATGTAGCATACTAAAAATTAGGTAAAACTATAACTCTTTGCTTAGAATTTAATAGAATGGGAAAAGAATACATCAAAAGTACTAATAATATTTGTAGTGGACTAATAGGGCTCTTGTTGAATTTTCTTTCTCTGCTTTCCAAATTGCCGTAAAAATTTTTTTCAGTTTATTTATTTTTGAGAGACAGAGAGAGCTTGAATAGGGTAGAGGCAGAGAGAAGGGGAGACACAGAAGCCAAAGCAGGCTCCAGGCTCTGAGCTGTCAGCACAGAGCCCGATGTGTGGTTCAAACCCACGAACCATGAGATCATGACCTGAGCTGAAGTTAGAGGCTTAACTGACTGAGCCATCCAGGTCCCCCAAATTGCCTTCAATGAGCATGTATATATAGCTTCTGTATTGAAAAAAAATTAAGACTGCATCCAGGATTGTTCCTCTTATTTTTTTGGGGGGTATTGAGTTTTGTAAGTTCTTTATATATTTTGGATACTAACCCTTTATCACATATGCCATTTACTAATATTTTCTCATATTCCATAGGTTATCTTTTAGTTTTGTTGATTATTTCCTTCTCAGTGAAGAATCTTTTTATTTTGATGTAATCCCAATAGTTCATTAATGCTTTTATTTCCCTTGCCTCAGAAGACATATTGAATAAGAAGTGAATTTAAGACACAAAGCAGATGAACACAGGGTGAACAAAGGGGGACAAACCAGAAAACAGACTCTTAACTACAGAGAACAACCTGAAGGTTACTGGAGGGGAGTTGGGTAGGGGGGGATGTGTTAAATGGGTGATGGGTATTAAGGAGGTCACTCGTAATGAGTACTGGCTGTTTTATGTATGTGATGAATCACTGAATTCTACATCTGAAACTATTATTACACTGTATGTTAACTAACTGGAATTTAAATAAAAACCTGAAAAAGAAAAAAAAAGACTACATCCAGGAATAGAGGGAACCTATGTAAGTTGTTATTTTTTTGGCTTTGTAGAATTGATCAGTAGCTAATAAGAAAAGCTGTCAAGAGAAGCAGACCCAGCTTCCTTGTCATACTGACAGTTTTTGTTGTCTCATGACTGCTTTGCAATGTGCAAATATATTATCAGAAAGACTTGATGCAGCCATTATAATATGTATAACTTTTGATATTTGTGTTAATATTTGTACAGTAGGTGATTTGGTAACCCAGTGGCTTATTGGACCTTAGAAAAGGAGTTCCAGGTCATTATTTTGTGTATATTTTGGTTTTTATTTTCCTGCCTGGAGTTTTTAGGGCTTATCATTCAATTACATGTACAAAAGAGAAAGAGACTGTCATAATGAAGCTATATGAAAAGGATCATGATGCTGGCTTGCCCTATAGTCTTGTGTGATAAAATGGATGTGAGTTTTCTATGAATGAATTTACTGATGAATCTGCTTAGCTTCCTGCTTTCCAGTAGCTAAAAATCAAGGCATCGGGTGCCTGGGTGGCTCAGTCGGTTAAGCATCTGACTTCGGCTCAGGTCGTGATCTCATAGTTCGTGAGTTCGAGCCCCGTGTCGGGCTCTGTGCTGACAGCTCGGAGCCTGGAGCCTGCTTCACATTCTGTGCCTCCCTCTCTCTCAGCCCCTTCCCTGCTTATGCTCTGTTTCTCTCTGTCTCAAAAATAAATAAACATTAAAAAAAAAATTAAAAATCAAGGCTTGGATGACCTTTTTTTAAGTTAAAAATTATTTTAATGTTTATTTTTAAAAGTTTTTTTAATGTTTATTTATTTTTGAGAGAGAGTGACACAGAACGTGAGTGGGGGAGGGGCCGACAGAGAGGGGGAGACACAGAATCTGAAGCAGGCTCCAGGTTCTGAGCTGTCAGCACAGAGCCCAACGCAGGGCTATAACTCATGAACCACAAGATCATGACTTGAGCTGAAGTCAAACCCTTAATTGTCTGAGCCACCAAGGTGCCCCAATGTTTATTTATTTTTGAGAGAGAGATAGCACAAGTGGGGGAGGGGTAGAGAGAGAGGGGGGTACAGAGGATCTGAAGCGGGCTCTGTGCTGATAGCAGAGAGCCCAATGCAGGGCTCGAACTCAGGAACTGTGAGATCATGACTCGAGCCTGATTGAGACACCCAGGTGCCGCTGGATAGCCTTCTTTGATGAGAAGACAAGAAGGAGAGTAAGTAGGATAAGGCATCTTTGCCCTGGGTCACATTGAAGTTAGTTCAAATTGTCAATAAGCAAAATAGAATGGTCTGTGCCACATATACATATGTTGCATACATGCAATTGCTCACCTAGAGAGCCTGGGATTGAAGACAATTGATAGGAAGCAACTGTTCTTTCCATGGAGTTGGATTTTCTTATCTCAGTCTGAGAATAATATAGAAATGCTAATAATGAGAGCATTGAGAGTTTAAATAACTTACCCAGTGTCATGCATACAGTAAATAGTCAGCAGGGATTTGAATTCAGGTTTGTCTGGCTCCAAAACTTTTGCTGTACAACCTCATCAACAATTACATAATTGTTTAATTTATTTTGTATAATAAAATGTCTTATACTCAATTGTTTAGGCTGTTCTTTTAAATTATAAATAAAAACAAAGACAAATGTCCCATATTAATTTGTGGGAAAGAACAATTGGATCTAAATCATCTTAACCTATAGTCATAATAACCATTTTGAATGTTAGATATTTTTTCCAGAACACTTTTTTTCCTGAACTTGGATATCAGTTTTGAAATCTGATTCTATATTGAAGAAATGGAGACTAACTTATTAATTTATCATAACATAATATATTCGTTTAAAATATAATAGGTAATTTATTATCTATATTTCAAATAGTATTGAAATGGGCCATTATAAGAATTGTTTAATAAATGACTGTTATAATTTTAATCTAATAAAGCATGGAGGGAAAGCATAGTTGAACTCCAAGTTCATTACAATCCTGACATCAATGTTTATAATATTTAGCCAACTAGAAAATTGGTTCTTAGAGATAAAAAATTTAGCAAAAAATGATTACTGTTACCACTATTATTACTTTTACTACTGCTCTTGCTTATAGCTGAATTTCTTGAACATGTATAGTGTCTTTGGTATTGTGTTGAACCTTTTACTTACAGTATATTATTTAATACTCATAGCAACCCTATGGTGTTGATATTATTTCCACTTTATAGATGAGTATCTGTAACTCAGTAAGATTAGGTAACTTGGCCAAGGACTTGCAGTCAGTAAATGGCAGATGAAAAACATAAATCCAGGTCTGTCTGAATTCAAAGCCTATGTTTTCATTCTTAACCATTATATTATACATAGATGGTATCTTATTTGTCTTATTTGTAGCATAGATTGGCAATGATAGGATCTCAGGCTGGAGAGGAAGAATCCTAAATCCTGGCAGGATCCCACTTGAACCAAGAAGAGATCAATTGTTAATGTAGAATCTGTGTAAATGCTATTTATGCCATCAAAGTGTGTCTTCTTTCTTTAATTCGGTTTCTTTTGTAGTTAATTTTGTATGAGAAACAAAAGGCTCTTCTTCCAATTAGTATATGAGCTTTATCTTATTATTAAAATTTTTTTTAATGTTTATTTATTTTTGAGGGAGATAGAGGCAGAATGCGAGTGGGTTGGGGCAGAGAGAGAGGAAGGCACAGAATTCGAAGCAAGCTCCAGGCTCTGAGCTGTCAGCACAGAGCCTTACGTGGGGCTTGAACTCATGAGCTGTGAGATCATGACCTGAGTTCAAGTCGGGCGCTCAAGCGACTGAGCCACCCAGGCGCCCCATGAGCTTTATCTTATTATACTGAGCTTTCCATTCCATTGTTAGTTATTATTCAATTGCATTCTTAAAAGCAGTTTTTTTGGGGAATTAGGGAGTTATACCTTTAAAAAAAATCATAGCACTTTTTACTTAGGTGATGAAAAAAATCTATGTTGTGATTTCTGCCGTTTCTTGGACTACATGGTCATATTGCCAGGTTTAGTTATCTACCAAATATGCATTGGCAGTCAGAACGTTTCTTTTGTAAACTATTGTTATTTTCTTTGTAGTTGATGGAAAAATAAAGTCCAACATCCAGAACTCTGAGTCAGAATTATTTTCTGACATCTCAGATATTGCAGTATATATTCAAAATAAAGAGAAGCCATTGGCTTGAGTTTGGATTCAAGGTGGACCTATGTGGAGTATATTATTGCACTGAAGCTAGGACTGAATGAAGATGATAGGTTGTTTTGTTGTGAGGTAGATGATTTAGGAATACCAGGACAGATTAAAGAGTTGCAAAATACCACATTAATGCTGAGGCCTAGAAAAAGAGTTGGTTTTTAATTCTATGATATTTCCAGTTCAGTCACTAGACTCTGTAGTAGGAGCGTGTGCAGATATGACAACAGCTAGTGGATGCTTATGGCCCCTGTGCCATTTGGCTTTATTAGATGATTGCAGTCCTAATAAGATGATGGGAAGAAGGTGTATTGGAAACGGATCCTCATCTGTCTTCTGTGTTATATGTTACAATAAGCCATGCAATTTTCCAATAATTTTTTTTTGGTACTTGTTACAGTGTGGTCTAAACATATTTGTGAGAAAACCCAGCACTCATGAAGCTTAGGAGTGCGCATATGTTCAGATTTATGATCATAAGTCAGAGAAGCTTGTGGTGGGAAGATGGAAAGAGAAGATAAGCAGTCACTTTGATGGATGGGCAAGAGAGGGGAGGTATCATGATCTGATTCAAAGAGTACTGACTAGATAGTCAGGAAGTCTGGGTTTTAATCTTGTTTTAACCAGTAACCACTTTTATGACTGACTTAGTTCATCTCTCCAACCATTACCTTCTTTTGTCAGTTTAGGGAGTTAGATTGGAATATCTCTTAGGATCCCTTTTAGCTCTAAAATTCTGATTTTAAGATGGTTCATAAATATTCATGTAATAAACATAAATTATTATCATTTGAAAAATCCTGTTTTAGAGGGAGGGACCAAGATGGCAGAGCAGTATGGGAGTTTTTTGCTTGTCTCATCCCTGAAGTGCAGCTAGATCAACACTAAACCATCTTGCACACCTAGAAAATTGATCTGAGGATTAACACAACAATCTGTACAACGTAAACCACAGAACTTGGCAGGTACACTGCACGGAGAGGTGAACTGGGGGAGAGAAGCTGTGGAGGGTAGGAAGCTGTTTTTGCTTGTGGAGAGAGGATGAAGACAAAAGCACTATCCCAGGAAAGCAGCTGGAAAGAAAGAGAAAGAGTGGAAACACCCCCACAGGGCTTAAAAAAGGGAGAAAGGAGAAAGGAAAGGGTTTCTATACCATTAAGATTCTATAAACAGTGGAGTGCAGAGTCTGAACTAGGCAACCCGATACCTGGTGGAGCTCTGGTGGAAAGGGCAAATTCCCAGGAGCAGACAATGAGGTATGAAGGGTTTTCGGGCCACACAGGGAGAGGTGGTTCCCCTGCTGGGGAACCATTTGGTAGAGGCTGTGTGGCCCCCAAAGGCAAAGGTCCTAGTGGACCCAGAGAACAGCAACATTTGCTGGTGTTGAAACATGGACGTTAAGGGGTGGTGAAGCCTGGCGCCAGATGTGTGTTGTGATTTATCATAATCCCTGAAACACTGCTGCTAGATAATCCCATGAACTTTTTCTGGGGTGGGCTGGCACCTGGCTGCAGTCTCTGGGCATCTGTAGCAGAACAGTTGTGAGAATGTTTCCAAGAGTAAGCCAGCACCTGGCCATTGCTGGGCCTTCCCCAGAGAGTCTGAACAGGTCAAAGCCTCTGGGCCTTCAGAAGTGATGGGTTGGAAACATGGCCCTGTCTGAGATAAAACTCAGGAGGGAGGTGCTGCCTGGTAGGCTGACAGCTTGGTTGCAGGCAGTGTAGAAGCGGGGAGTAGATGAAAGCCTGAGACAAAGGAGGGGTGTTTGATTGCTAGTTGGCGAGAGCACAGAGTTCTGATACCAGAGACTTGGTAGCTGGGTGATGCCATTTTCACCTCTCCTGCACATGTGCATACACACACGCACCACAGTGGTCCACTCCAGTAAGCTAAAGAGCACCATCTAGTGGAGAATGGAGGGGTTACACCAAGCCCCATGCAATTGCTCCAACCATGCTCTAGAGGAATACCACAAATCTCTCCACCTGCTTAGTTGACGGACTATAATGTGCTTCATAGTTTGACTTCTTAGGGGAAAATGGATGTAATTTCAATTGTATTTCATTCTGTTCGCTGGTCCATCTATTCATTTTTTCTCTTTTTTTCTTATTTGTCAATACAGAAAGAAAAAATTATTTTCTGTTTTTATAAAAAAGACTTCTTTAATTTTTCTACTATATATTTTACTTTTTTATAATTTTTAGAATTCTGTTTTACTTTCATTTAATTTTATTCTGTATTCATTTTATAAAATTTTCAAACATTTTCCTTACCCCCCCCCCCCCCCCCCGCCAGTTTTTCTTTTCTTTTCTTTCCCTTTTTCTCTATTCTATCAAGCTTCTTTCAACAACCAGACCAAAACCCACCTCGGATCTGGCATCCTTTATTTGCTTTTTTTGTGTTGTTTTTAATTTTTAATTTTAATTTTTTTATTCTTTTTCTTCTTCCAAAATGATGAAATGAAGGAATTCACCCCAAAAGAAAGAACAGGAAGAAATGACAGCCAGGGACTTAACACAGATACAAGCAAGATGTCTGAATCAGAATTTAGAATGACGATAATAAGAATACTAGCTGGGATTGAAAAAATTATAGAATGCCTTTCTGCAGAGATAAAAAAAAGTGAAATCTAGTCAGGACAAAATTAAAAATGCTATATCTGAGATGCAGTCTTGAATGGATGCCACAGTGGCAAGCATGGATGAAGCAGACCAGCCAATCAGCGATATAGAGGACAAACTTATGGAGAATAACGAAGCAGAAAAAAAGAGGGAAACTAAGGCAAAAGAGCATGATACAAGAATTAGAGAACTCAGGGACTTATTATAAAGGAATAACATCCAAGTCATAGGGGTCCCAGAAGATGGAGAAAAAGGGGTAGAAGTTTTATGTGAGCAAATCATAGTGGAAAACTTTCCTAACCTGGAGAAAGACACAGACCTCAAAATCCAGGAAGCACAGAGAACTCCCATTAGATTCAACAAAAACCGACCATCAACAAGGCATATCATAGCCAAATTCACAAAATACACAGAGAAGAAAAGAATCATGAAAGCAACAAGGTAAAAAAAAGTCCTTAACCTACAAAGGAAGACAAATAAGTTTCTCAACAGACTTGTCCACAGAAACTTGGCAGGACAGAAAGGAGTTGCAAGATATATTCAATGTGCTGAATCGGAAAAATATGCAGCCAAGAATTCTTTATCCAGGAAGGCTGTAATTCAAAATAGAAGGAGATATAAACAGTTTCCCAGATGAACAAAACCTAAAGGAGTTCATGACCACTAAACCAGCCCTGCAGGAAATTGTAAGGGGGACTCTTTGAGGGGAGAAAAGACAAAAAAAAAAAAAAAAGACCAAAAGCAGCAACAAAGACTAGAAAGGACCAGAGAACACCACCAGAAACTCCAACTCTACATGAAACACAATGGCAATAAATTCGTATCTTTCAGTATTCTAAATGTCAATGGACTAAATGCTCCAATCCAATCAAAAGACATAGGGTAAGAGAATGGATAAGAAAACAAGGTCCATCTATATGCTGTTTACGAGAGACCCATTTGAGACCTAAAGACACCTTCAGATTGAAAGTAAGGGGATGGAGAACCACCTCTTACTTACTTGTCATGCTAATGGTTGCCAAAAGAAAGGCTGAGTAGCCATACTTATATCAGAAAATCTAGACTTTAAAATAAAGATTGAAACAAGAAATAAAGTAGGGCATTATATAATAATTAAGGGGTCTATTCACCAAGATCTAACAATTGTGAACATTTATGCCCCAGACATGGGACACCCAATTATATAAATCAATTAATCACAAACATACAGAAAATCATTGATAGTAATACCATTAATAGTAGGGGACTTCAACACCCCACTTACAGCAATGGACAGATCATCTAAACAGAATATCAACAAGGAAACCATGGCTTTGAATGACACACTAGACTGGATGGACTTAACAGATACATTCAGAACATTTCTTTCTAAAGCAGAAGAATACACATTATTCTTGGATGCACATGGAACTTTCTCCAGAATAGATCACATACTGGGTCACAAATCACCCTCAACAAGTACAAAAAGATTAATATCATACCTTGAATACTTACAGACCACAACACTAGGGAACTCAAAATCAACCACAAGAAAAAATATGGAAAGACCACGAATACTTGGAGATTAAAGAACATCCTACTAAAGAATGAAAGGGTTAACCAAGAAAATAGTATATTAAAAAGTACATGGAAGCCAGTGAAAATGAAAACATGACAGCCCAAAACCTCTGGGATGCAGCAAAGATGGTCATAAGAGGGAAAATAGCAATCCAGGCCTTCCTAAAGAAGGAAGAAAGGTCTCGGGTACACAACCTAACCCTACACCTTAAAGAGCTGGAGAAAACAGCAAAGAAAGCCCAAAATTAGCAGAAGAAGGGACATGATAGAGATTAGAGCAGAAATCACTGCTATAAAAAAACCAAACCAAACCAAACCAAACCAGTAGAACCAATCAATGAAACCAGGAGCTTATTCTTTGAAAGAATTAGCAAAATTGATAAACCCCTAGAAAAAGGAAAGGACCCAATAAATAAAATTAAGAATGAAAGAGGAGAGGTCACAACCAACACTGCAAAAATACAAACAATAATAAGAGAATGTTATGAGCAATTATATGCCAATAAATTGGGCAATCTGGAAGAAATGGACAAATTCCTAGAAACTTATAAACCACCAAAAACTGAAATAAGAAGAAATAGAAAATTTGAATGGACCCATAACCAGTAAAGAAATTGATTTAGTAATCAAAAATCTCCCATAAGCAAGAGTCCAGGGCCAGACGGCTTTCCAGGGGAATTCTACCAAACATTTAAAGAAGAGTTAACACCTATTCCCTTGAAGCTGTTCAAAAAAAAAAAAAATAGAAAAGGAAGGAAAACTTCCAAACTCTTTCTATGAAGCCAGCATTATCTTGATTCCAAAACCAGACAAAGACCCCACTAAAAAGGAGAACTATAGACCAATTTCCCTGATGAACATGGATGCAAAAATCCTCAACAAGATATTAGCCAACCAGATCCAACAATACATTAAAAAAATTATTCACCACGATCAAGTGGGATTTATACCTGGGAAGTAGGGCTGGTTCAATATCCACAAAACAATTAATGTGATTCATCACATCAATAAAAGAAAGGACAAGAACCATATGATCCTCTCAATAGATGCAGAAAAAATTTGTATTTGACAAAATTTGTATTTGACAAAATACAGCATCCTTTCTTGATAAAAACCCTCAAGAAAGTAGGGATAGAAGGAGCACACACACACACACACACACACACACACACACACACACACAATGGAGTATTACTCAGCAATCAAAAATAATGAAATCTTGCCATTTGCAACTATGTGGATGGGACTGGAGGGTGTTATGCTAAGCGAAATGAGTCAGTCAGAGAAAGACAAATACCATGACTTCATTCATATGTGGAATTTAAGATATAAAGTGGATGCACATAAGAGAATGGAAGCAAAAATATAAAAACAAAGAGGTGGACAAAACAAGACACTCTTAAATACAGAGAACAAACTGAGGCTTGCTGGAGGGGTTGTGGGTAGGGGGATGGGCTAAATGGGTAAGGGGCATTAAGGAAGACACTTGGGGGTCACCTGGGTGGCTCAGTGAGTTAAGCGACCAACTTTGGCTCAGGTTGTGGTCTCATGGTATGTGGGTTTGAGCCCTGTGTCGGGCTCTGTGCTGACAACTCAGAGCCTGGAGCTTGTTTTAGATTCTGTGTCTCCCTCTCTCTCTCTGCCCCTCCCTCGCTCAGTGCATGCACGCTCTCTCTCTCTTTCTCTCTCAAAAATAAACATTAAAAAAAGTTACAAAGAATAGTCAATGAAGACACTTGTTGTGATGAGCACTGGGTATTATACATAAGGGATGAATCACTGGAATCTACTCCTGAAATCATTATTTCACTTATATGCTAACTAACTTGGATGTAAATTAAAAATAAATATATAAATGAATGAATGAATGAATGAATGAATGAAATAAAAAATCCTGGTGTCTAGTGGCACGTGGGTCTCTCAGTCAGTTGAGCGTCTGGCTTCAGCTTAGGTCATGATCTTGTGGTTTGTGAGTTTGAGCCCCACATTAGGCTTTCTGCTGTCAGCACAGATCCTGTTTCAGGTCCTCTGCCCCTCCCCCGCCTTGCACTCTCTGAGAAATAAATAAACATTAAAAAAAAACCCCTTGTTTCCAAAATTGAGTATGATCCACTAGGTTATGAATTCCATGAGGTAAGAAGTATTTGTTTTTACTTACCATGGTATCTAGCACAGTGCCTGGATCATAGTAAGATGTCAGTATATTTTTACTGAATTAATAAGTGATTAGTTTATTCTGTCACCTTAGACTTCATTTAATGGAAGATTAGGTAAAATATTATATTCCTTAGGACAACTTCACACTGATGACCTGGGCTCTCAGAGATAATTGAGCCTGCAGCAGTTCATGAAATGATGCCCTGAGGGTCCATTTTTCAAGTGTGTAATACATTTGCCAAAAGTAGTTTATTCATTCTGATGAGAGCTGCAGTTGCTAGAATTGGGAGCTTTTTTTTTTAAATACTACTCCAGTAAAAGAGAAAATTATGACAGGATATCATGAAATTAGCCTATTGGGAAGTCAAAGTAAATAAGTAGGAGATTCTTTTTATTAGACAACGTAATGAAGGGAATCATGATCATGGAATTCACACACTTCATGTTACACAGTGTGATTCCATCTTGAGGAACTCTTTGGGGACAGCATCTGATATTTTCTGCATTATGTACAGACTAAAATATTAAGATGCTGAATGTATGTTAAAATTAGTAGTAGTCTTCTTTTTCTCTTTTTTTGTATTTCATGGAGCAGCAGCTTAGTCTCTCTTTTTTTATATATATGCCTTTAGTCTAAATTATAGTCACTTGAAGAAGAAGAGGTTTAGAAGCTTTTCCACAAAATACAATTGGTACGTGAATTTTAAAAGAATATCATTGAATGAAAACAAAGTATTTCCATCTTTTCCAGGTAGGGTTGATTTTTAACATTTCAAAGGGGTTGTACATAGAGCTATCATTTATTCCATTCATTTGTAGAATGAATTTTATTTTATTTTTTGTGCAGAAGTTTTTCTTTGCCTGTTGTTAGGATATTCTGTTCCTGTTCCTCTCGAGAATGCGTATGTTTTAGTTACAGACTGAAATATTTTAGTTCATCATCCAAACGACAACAGTTCTGGAATCAAATGGAAATAGAGATTGGTATACTTTTCAAGAAAATTATTTTTTCTAAACTAGTAGAAATTATCCTAAGGAGCAAGTTTAAAAATAAGTATACATAGATGGATACATAGTTTTAAAAGCTACCTGTTTTAAAATTTGACCGCATCCTACTATGGGATCTTTTAAAAATGCTTATCTTACTCTGGCCTCTAAACCCTTTAATGACACCTCATAAACCTATGTTCCTTAGCATGGCATTGAAGGTGTTCCATTATTTCAAAAGTACTTCTCAAGCTCAGCACTTGTCTTTCCACCTTAAACTTTATACTGTGGTAAACACTGGGACTACTTTTAGTACTCTACTCATACTGTAGCATTTTAGATTTCTGTACTGCAACATGGTAACTAAGAGGAAGCATTTAAAGTACAAACCCTACATGACCTGAAATTTACTTTCCTTTTCTGAGCTTCATATTTGTCACATATAAAATGGGGATATTACAACTTGTTTCAAGGTTACTATGAGGATCATAGTATGTATCTTACAGAATTCACTCATTAAGTGGTAGCTGTTCTTCAGTTTCTTTTTTATCTATCACTCTTGATTGGTCCTTTCTGATTTCCAACCTCATTTTCTACCATTCCTTCCCACACAGACCCCACATTCTAACCATACCAAACAGTTTGCATTTCCTTGAGTGTATCATGGTTTATTATATCTGTGCCACTGTACATATTTTTCCCTTTGCCCGCATTGCTTTCCTCCACATGTCTTAAATTTTCAACTAAAATTTAACTGTTCTGTATAGTTCTTCCTGGCACTGTGGTTTAAAGGTGGAGTTAGGCATTTCTTCATCTGTGACCTTCTAGTGCCCTGCATAGATCTTTGCTGTATCATTTAACATTTTGCATTGTAATTTTTAATTTACATTCTTGTCTTTTTCATTAGTAGGGTAAGGACTATCTTAGTTATCTTATCTTTAGTATCTAACCTAAAGGCAGGCACCTAGCATTCTCAGTAAGTATTTGATGAATAAATTAGGGGATGAATAAAATAATGTATTTGAAATTTTTCAAAGATACCATTTTATTCTTTAAGTGATAAAGTGAATTTAAGTGATTCTAGGTGTGACTTTAAATTTTTACTTAAATTCCAGTTAGTTAATATATAATGTAATATTAGTTTCAGGTGCACAATTTAGTGATTCAATACCTGCATATAACACCCAGTGCTCATAGTAACAAGTGTACTCCTTAATCCCCATCAACTATTTCTCCGTCTTCCTACCCACCTTCCCTCTGGTAACCATCAGTTTTGTTCTCTATAATTAAGAGTCTGTTCCTTGTCTCTTTCTTACCTCTTTTTCTCCCATGTTCATCTGTTTTGTTTCTTAAAGTCTACATATGAATCAAATCATGGCATTTGTCTTTCTTTGACTGACTTATTTTGCTGTCTCTTTTTTTCCCTATGTTCATCTGTTTTGTTTCTTAAATTCTACATATGAGTGAAATCATGGCATTTGTCTTTCTTTGACTGACTTATTTTGCTTAGCATAATGCTTTCTAGCTCAACCCACGTTGCTGCAAATGGCAAGATTTCATTCTTTTTTATGACTGACAGGTGGAGACATCATGTGATACTTCCTGATTTCAAACTTGTTATAAAGAATAGTAATCAAAACAGTATAATATTGGCATAAAAAAGGACACATAGATCAATATAACATAATAGAAGGCTCAGAAATAAACCCATATATGTATGGTCAATAAATGTATGACAAAGGAGCCAAGAATATATGATGGGAGAAGGATAGTCTCTTGAATAAATGGTGTTGGGGAAACTGTACGGCCACATGTGAAAGAAATGAAACTGGACCAGTGTCTCACACCTTGAATTAACTGCAAATGGATTAAAGACTTAAATGTAAGACCAGAACCCATAAAACTTCTGGGAGAAAATATAGGTGATAAGCTCCTTGACATCTGTCTTAGTAATGAGTTTTTGGACCTGACACCGAAAAACAAAGGCAACAAAAGGAAAAATAAACAAATAGGACTATATCAAATTATAAAACTTCTGCACAGCAGAGGAAATCATCAACAAAATGAAAAGGCAACCTATGGAATGGGAGAAAATATTTTCAAATCATATATCTGATAAGGGATTAATATCCAAAACATATAAAGATCTCATGCAGCTCTGTAGTAAAAAAAAAAAAAATTAACATTATGGGAAGAGGATCTGAATAGACATTTTTTTTAAGACATACAAATGTCCAACATGGGGGCTCCTGGGTGGCTCATTCACCTAAGCATCCTACTTTGCCTCAGGTCATGATCTCACGGTTCATGAGTTCAAGGCCTGTACAGAGCTGTCTGCTGTCAACACAGCGCCCGCTTTGGATCCTCTGTCTCCCTGGCTCTCTGCCCCTCCCCTGTTCACATGCGTGTTCTCTCTCTCAAAAATAAATAAACATTAAAAAACAGCAACAACAACACAAAAGCCCAAATGTCCAATATGTACATGAAAAGGTGCTCAGTGTCACTAATTATGAGGGAAGTGCAAATCAAAACTACAATGAGATATATTTTCACACCTGTTAGAATGGCTATCATAAAAAAAGACAAGAAATAACAAATATTGGGGAAGATGTAGAGAAAGGGGTCTTTATGCACTATTGATGGGATGGGGTGTAGCCGAATGGAAAAGTGTATGGAGATTCCTCAAAAAGTTAAAAATAGAACCACAGTATGACCCAGCAATTCCACTTCTGGGTATTTATTCAAGAAAACAAAAACAAGTGAAGATATGTATGCATCCCCATGTCCATTCCAGAATTATTTAAAATAGCCTAAAATATAGAATATTATTCAGTCATCATAAAGAATGAAATCCTGCATTTGCAACAACATGGATGGACCTTGAGGCTATTATGTTAAACGATATAACTTAGAGAAAGACACATACTGTAGGGTCTCACTTATATGTGGAATTTAAAAAAAACAACAAACAAGCAAGCAAACAAAAACCTGGATAATGGATACATAGAAAAGATTGGTGGTTGCCTGAATTGGACAAGTTTTGGGAGGTGAAATGGGTGAAGGGGGTCAAAAATGTATAAATTTCCCATTATTAAATGGTTATAGGATTATAAGGTATACCATAGTGATTATAGGTAATAATACTGTATTGCATATTAGAAAGTAGGTAAGAGTGTGGTTCTTGAACGTTCTCCTCTAAGGAAAAAAAATTTTGTAACTGGTAGTGATAGTTGTTAACTGGACTTATTTTGGGGATCATTTTGTAATATATACAAATATTGAATCATTGCATTGTATACCCGTAACTAATATAATGTTATGTCAGTTATGCCTCAATATAAAACAATTATTGGGATTTATTTTATGGCCTAACATATGGTCCATCTTGGAAAATGTCCCATGTGCACTTGCAAAGAATGTGTATGCTTTTGTTTGAATGTAGCGTTTTGTGTATGTCCATTAGATCTAATTCATCTGTTTTGTTAAGTCTTCTATTTCCTTATTTATCTTATGTGTATTTATTGTATCCATTATTATGAGTGAAGTATTGAAGTCTGTGACTATTAATGTAGGTCTGTTCCTATTTTCAATTCTGTCAGTTATTCATGTATTTCGATGGTCTGTGATTATTTAAATGTTTATAACTGTTATGCTGTCTTGTATTGAACCTTTTATTAACATGCAATGCTCTTCTTTGCTTCATGTAACTTTTTTGATTTAAAGTCTATTTTGTCTGATATTAGTATAGCCACTCCTACTTTCTTGTGGTTACTATTTATTTTCATGGGGAACTTTTTTCCAACCCTTTACTTTCAACCTGTTTGTGTCTGGATCTCATGTGAGTTTCTTGTAGGGAGCATGTATTTGGGTCATGTGTTTTTATACATTGTATTTATCCCTATCTTTTGACTGAAAGTTTAATCCGTTTACATTTAAAGTAATTACTGATCCATCAACTAGATGCAGTCTCTTGGAATTAAGTTAGAACATGCTACATCTTCTCCTTGAATTTCCAGAAATACTACCTTATTTGACTCTTCTAGTTCCTGATCCTGGTTTCCATTCACACCTTTTTAGCTCCTACTCTGTTACCTCCTTTATTAACCTTTTGGCATCTCCTCTTCTGATACAGAAAACTAGTTTGTCCTCATTTTTATTCTACTTTTTTTTTCAGTCATGGGGTGTTTTTGATGTTTGACTATTAGAATCCGTTAAATGACTTTTGCCTTTGTCCCTTATCACATGCCTTTCCTCTGAGATGAAGTTTGATTTTTTTTATTCTTGATTTTCATGACCGATCCATGACCTTCTCCAGTTTTCTTTGACATATTCTTTGCTTTGTATTTCCACTATGTCCATTCTATTTAAAGTCCTTTTAAAACCACACTTGGATTATTGTAATACCTTTCTAATGGCTTTTTCACTTTTATTTGCTATCTCTAGTTGGTCCTATACATTAATGCAGACTTAATCTTTCTAAAATTTTTGCTTAAATGAGGTCATTTCCAGTTCCTTATGCATTGATCGAACTCTTTGACCACATAGCCAAGGCTCTCTAAAGTCTAGGATTAGTTTACCATTTCTCCTACTGGAGAACCTTTTGCTTTTGACAAACTGGTGAGCTGGCCTTTCCAAAGATGTTTTCCTTATACTAGTGATTTTCAAACTTTTTGTTATGTTTTAAAGTATAGAAATATTGGTTCAAAGATTATTTGTCTCCCCACTCCCTATGACATGTCCTGGGATTCCAAACTCTAGGGCTCATGAAGCACAATTTGAAGACTGCTGGTGTTTGCTCTTTTATATCTTCTCTCTCTCCAACTGTCTTTAACAGACATTGGTATTTGCATGTTACCAAAAAGGATGAAGTGAAGTAAAGATAGTTTATTAATAAATTATAATTTATGGAACAGAGTCTTCTGACACCAAAAAGTTTGCTTTCTAGCGCACTACATTTCTTTTTAATTATGAGTTTCTTAAGGATGAGAAACTATACTTTTCTTGTATAGTATGAAGTATGTGGTATAACACTTAGTAAATGGTTGTTTACTAAATAGCTACATTTATTTTGACTTGTTTTTACTCTCTGTATTTATGAACACAATGTTGATTATTCAGTATCATTGCTAATATTCATCTAAAACTTAGATCTCTAGAGCATAGTTAGAAAAATCTGTCATATGTTACTTTGAACCCAAGAAATTAATAGCTATGTTCTTTAGCATATTATTACTGTCTTACTTAACCTTCTTCTTAGTTTTTTTTCCCCTCTGAGTTCTAATATGTTCTATCTATTAGAATGTAAATTTCTTTTTTTTTAAATTTTTTTTTGAAGTTTATTTTTGACAGAGAGTGAGCGTGCGCGAATGTGAGCTTGGGAGGGGCAGAGAGAGAGGGAGACACAGAATCTGAAGCAGGCTCCAGGCTCTGGGCTGTCAGCACAGAGCCTGACACAGGGCTTGAACTCATGATCCATGAGATCATGACCTGGGCAAAGTCGGACACTTAACCGACTGAGCCACCCGGGTGCCCCTAGAATATAAACTTGTTAAACATGTTTTAATGTTTATTTATTTATTTATTTATTTATTTATTTATTTATTTTTAAAAAATTTTTTTAACGTTTATTTATTTTTGAGACAGAGAGAGACAGAGCATGAATGGGGGAGGGTCAGAGAAAGAGGGAGACACAGAATCTGAAACAGGCTCCAAGCTCTGAGCAGTCAGCACAGAGCCTGACGCGGGGCTTGAACTCACGGACCACGAGATCATGACCTGAGCCGAAGTCGGACGCTTAACTGACTGAGCCACCCAGGCGCCCCAATGTTTATTTATTTTTGAGAGAGAGACAAAGAGTACAGGTGGGGGAGGGGCAGAGAGAGAGAGAGTGAGACACAGAATCTGAAGCAGGCTCCAGGCTCTGAGTTGTCAGTACAGAACTCCACACGGGGCTCAAACCCACAAACCATGAGATCATGACCTGAACAGAAGTTGGATGCCTAACCAGTTGAGCCATCCAGGCACCCCTAGAATGTAAACTTCTTGAAGGCAGATTCTATGGCATATTTTATCTCTATTCCATCACATCATTCATAACATATAGATTAAACATGTTTGTCTTCTGTCACGTTTGTAATTAATGTCAGTACTTTGAGGAAGAGATAAAAAGAAATCACAGTTGACATTTTTCCATGAAAATGATGACAATATATGACAAATTATCTAGTAAATTGCACAATTATAATTTGTTGAGTCTATTTGCTTGTAATCCTGTATGTGGTCTCAGAATCAAAACAGAGAGTATTTGTATAATCGGAACAAATAGTGCCTGGTACATTATGGAATATTTTTCCATTAAGCCAGAAGGTACTAAAATCTTTCTTAGGTATGCACAGAGTGATTGAATTGTGTTGTTTTCAGGGTAAACCTAGCTGGGGGCTGTTTGTTGAGGATAGGAGAGCAACTTTTCACCACTAATGTCATAGTCTTGTCTCATTCTTTATTGCTGCTTTCACTATCCACAGTTGCCTTTAGTGTCATTCTAGACTATACTAAGAGCTTTGTTAGGTAATGGGGCTGTTTAAGGTACAGGTGTGAGGGGAGTGGGGCAAACTAAAGGAGGGAGAATGGCAGAAATGGTTTCAAAACTATTTATACACCAAATAGATCTCATTAGAGTGGATTGCATCTGCACTACTTTGTTATACTTCTAGGAAGAAAAGAAGGCTACAGCCTCTAATAATAGAAAACTGTTGAATATTGGCTTTCATATAGGAGTTGAACCATCAGATGAAATTCTGTGGCCCCTAAATATTCTGATTACAATACAGATGGAATTCTTCCACTGTAACTTAATTTTTGTAAATGAAGTGTTTGTTTGATTGCACTCGGTGAAACTTCTATAGTAGATTTGAAAGGCTACATCACCATGAATATTTCTCTACCTTGGAACTGGATAAAATCCTCAAGACTATATTGGTCTCAGTGTATGAATATTTTTATGTGATTCAGTCATTAAGAAATTGACCCATTAAAATTGTTTGTCTTTTTTTTCTTTTAGCAGTTTTTTTTAGTTTACTTATTTTGAGAGAGTGTGTGTGTGAGCAGGGGATGGTGGAGAGAGAAGGACAGAGAGAGTCCCAAGTAGGCTCTGCACCGTTGTACTGTCAGTGTAGATCCTGATGTGGGGCTCGAACCCAGGAACCATGAGATCATGACCTGAGCCATAATCAAGAGTTGGATGCTTAACTGATTGAGCCACCCAGGTGCCCCAAAATTATTTGTTTTTAAGTGTGTTACAAATGCACTTGGGTCTGGTATACTTCTATAGGTAATACAACCTTGAAGAGATAAACATGTTTCAGGACAATGAATCTAATAAATATAACATAGGGCTCCTTTTGATGCTTTGGGATGCAGAGTTCTAAATATATCTGTCAAGTCCATCTGATCCAATGTATCATTCAGGGCCCTTGTTTCTTTATTGATCCTGTGCCTAGATGATTTGTCCATTGTTGTAAGTGGAGTATTAAAGTCTCCTGCAATTACCACATTCTTATCAATAAGGTTGCTTATGTTTGTGATTAATTGTTTTATATATTTGGGGGCTCCCATATTTGGCACATAGACATTTATAATTGTTAGCTCTTCCTGATGGATAGATTCTGTAATTATTACATAATGCCCTTCTTCATCTCTTGTTACAGGCTATAATTTAAAGTCTAGTTTGTCTGATATAAGTATGGCTACTCCAGCTTTCTTTTGACTTCCAGTAGCATGATAGGTAGTTCTCCATCCCCACACTTTCAATCTGAAAGGTGTCCTCAGGTCTAAAATGAGTCTCTTGTAGACAGTAAATAGATGGGTCTTGTTTTTTTTTTTATCCATTCTGATACCCTGTGTCTTTTGGTTGGAGCATTTAGTCCATTTACATTCAGTGTTATTATTGAAAGATACGGGTTTAGAGTCATTGTGATGTGTGTAGGTTTCATGCTTGTAGTGATGTCTCTGGTACTTTGTGGTCCTTGCAAGATTTCACTCACAGAATCCCCTATAGGATCTCTTGTAGGGCTGGTTTAGTGGTGATGGATTCCTTCAGTTTTTGTTTGTTTGGGAAGACCTTTATCTCTCCTTCTATTCTGAATATCAGACTTGCTGGATAAAGGTTTCTCGGCTGCATATTTTTTCTGTTCATCACATTGAAGATTTCCTGCCATTCCTTTCTGGCCTGCCGAGTTTCAGTAGATAGGTCTGCCACTAGTCTTATGGGTCTCCCTTTATATGTTAGAGCATGTTTATCCCTAGCTGCTTTCAGAATTTTCTCTTTATCCTTGTATTTGGCCAGTTTCACTATGATATGTCGTGTAGAAGATCGATTCAAGGTACATCTGAAAGGAGTTCTCTGTGCCTCTTGGCCTTTTTCCTTCCCCAGATCAGGGAAGTTCTCAGCTATGATCTGTTCAAGTACACCTTCAGCCCCTTTCTTTCTCTCTTCCTCTTCTGGAATTCCTGTTATACAGATATTGTTCCATTCGATTGTATCACTTAGTTCTCTAATTCTCCCCCATACTCCTGGATTTTTTTTATCTCTCTTTTTCTCAGCTTCCTCTTTTTCCATAATTTTATCTTCTAATTCACCCATTCTCTCCCTTGCCTCTTCAATGTGAGCTGTGGTCGCCTCCATTTTATTTTGCATCTCATTTGTAGCATTTTTCACCTCCTCATGACTATTTCTTAGTCCCTTGATCTCTGTAGCAATAGATTCTCTGCTGTCCTCTATACTTTTTTCAAGCGCAGCGATTAATTTTATGACTATTATTCTAAATTCTTGTTCTGTTAATATTGCTTAAATAATTTTTGATAAATTCGTTAGCTGTTGCTACTTCCTGGAGTTTCTTTTGAGGAGGATTCTTCTGTTTCATCATTTTGGATAGTCCCTGGGGTGGCGCCAAGGTGCAGGGCACTTCCCCTGTGCTGTCTACAGTAACTTGTGTTGGTGGGCGGGGCCGCATTCAGACCTGATGTCTGTCCCCAGCCCACCGCTGGGGCCACAGTCAAGACTGGTGTGTACCTTATCTTCCCCTCTCCCAGGGCCAGGACTCACTGTGGAGTGGTGTGGCCCCTCTCTGGGCTACTTGCACACTGCCAGGCTTGTGGTGCTGCTTTGATGGGGATCTGGCATATTAGCTGGGGTGGATTCGCAAGGTGCACAGTGGCGGGAGGGACAGGCTTAGCTCGCTTTGCTGTGGGTGGTCCCCTGCGGGAGGGGCCCTGCAGCACCAGGATGGAGGCAGACCCCTCGGAGAGATGGATCCACAGAAGCACAGATTTGGGTGTTTGCGTGGTGCAAGCAAGTTCGGTGACGGGAACTGGTTCCCTTTGGGATTTTGGCTGGGGGATGGGAAAGGGAGATGGCACTTGCCAGTGCCTTTGTTTCCCGCTGAGCTGAGCTCTGTCTTCCTGGGTTCAACACCTGTCCCTCCCCGTGTCCTCTCGCCCTCCTGCTCTCTGAGCAGAGCTGTTAATTTATTACATTCCAGATATTAAGTTCCGCTGGCTGTCAGAACTCATGGAGTCCAGTCCCTCCGCTTTTGCAAGTCAGACTTGTGGGCTCTGTCTTTCCGGGTGGGCTGCCCTCCATCACCTCGGCTCCCTCCCGCCGGTCTGTCCAGCATGTACTACCTCTCTGCCCTTCCTACCCTCTTCTGTGGGCCTCTTGTCTATGCTTGGCTCCAGAGAGTCTGTTCTAGGGCTCCTTTTGAAATGAGGTATATAGTAGAAAGCTGCAAATAATAGTGGTTTAAGTTAGGTAGAATTTATTTCTTATCCACCTGAAAGAAACCCAGAAGTAGGGATTCCAGGGCATGTATAGGAGGTAGCTTTATAGTGATAAAAGCCCAAGATTTCATTTATATTTCTTTTCTACCATCCCTAACCTGTCATTTTTATTCTCCTTTAAGAATAAAATGTCTCATAGTTCAAGATGCTGTGCCAGACAGCAGAAAGGAGAAAAGGAAGAGTTAAACAGAGTATATCTACTAGCCAAATCAGCTTCTCTTAAGAGCCTTCCAGAAAGTCTTATGTTTATGTCTAACTGGCCAGAATTTAGTCATATGGCCATACTCAGCATATATTATATTGCCATTCTCAGCAGAGAAATGAAGATTAAAAAAAAGAAAACTATGCACATTGCTACCCACATAAAAGTGGGATTCTGTAGCTAAGAATAAAGATGGGAAAGAATGCTGAGCAGATAACTAGCAATTTTAGTACTCTGATGGTTTAACTATAGTGTTTCAACAATTCTGATATCTGTAATTAGACATTAACAATATGCCAATCTTTTGTTCTTAGTAATTCTTAGTAATAAATACTTAATAATAAATTTCTTAATTAAATTACTGTTTAAATTATTTAAATCAAATATTTACAATTAAATTTGCAATAAAATAACATATAAATGCCAGTATATTTGGCTTTTTCTTTCATTTTTCACAGGAAGAAACCGAGGTACCATTTAATCAGAGTAAAGTGACATTTTCATAATCATTAAATTAGAGAGTGGGAGTGCCTGGGATCTCTTGATGGTAGTTTTCCATTTTGTGTCATAATCTTGAAAATGTTAAAATATGAAAAGATAAATGAAGTAGAAACAGATTTTAGAAATTTTATGTATGGTGATGTGCATTTTAGGTTTTTCATTTCATTTGAGGATATTGTGTAGGTCTATAAAGCTTGGATGATGGTACATAAAGATTTGAATTATAATTTTTCTAATATTGTTCCAATCTCTTGGCTGTGTTTCTCCTTTCATTTCGTATTAGTTGTCTAGGTGTGCCATTTTTCATGTGTCCTGACCCAGAAGCAAACTGACTAGCTATATTCTGTACCACCCCATATTGAGGTTTTCATAGATAGCCCAGAGAAGGATGCATTCTTCTAATTTATTGAGATTATCATTTATTGACTTATTATGGAGTGTATTAAATCCTGAAAATTTTAGCAAAAGCAGTAGTGGGAGAAAATGTTTCAAGGTTTGTTTCTGGTTCTGTTTTTTGTTTGTTTGTTTGTTTGTTTGTTTGTTTGTTTTTTGCTATAGCTTTTTGCCTTGTAGAATATTCTCTTCCTAATTGGTGCTTCTCAATATACATGTATACTTACAACTCTAACTGGATCTGTCGGCCTTTTTCCATCCATCAGTAGAAATCTCTACCATCATTTGAATGTATTGCTGGGAATGTCTTCTACAGATCTTTCTGTATTTAGACTGAGAATGTTGGATTCTATCTATCATGTTTTTACTTATATTTGAGGAATCAATGTACAGAAGTTAAAAAAAAGTGCTTTGGAGTCAGGGAGATTGAATTTTCTTTTTTTTTTTTTTTTTTAATTTATTTTCAACGTTTATTTATTTTTGGGACAGAGAGAGACAGAGCATGAATGGGGGAGGGGCAGAGAGAGAGGGAGACACAGAATCGGAAACAGGCTCCAGGCTCTGAGCCATCAGCCCAGAGCCCGACG
This sequence comes from Prionailurus bengalensis, assembly GCF_016509475.1. Lineage (NCBI taxonomy): Eukaryota > Metazoa > Chordata > Mammalia > Carnivora > Felidae > Prionailurus > Prionailurus bengalensis. Next base: position 39,912,154 of record NC_057345.1, on the reverse strand, counting down.
CGGGGCTCGAACTCACGGACCGCGAGATCGTGACCTGGCTGAAGCCGGACGCTTAACCGACTGCGCCACCCAGGCGCCCCAGGGAGATTGAATTTTCATATTGACTATTCTTTTTGTGTGCTCTTTTCAGTTTTATGGTGAGGATAAGAATTTTATGTCTAAAAGATAATGTAAATATATATACACAATAATATATGTAAAAACATACGATGTATAGCCAGACTTCAATAAATTTAACTAAGTGAATAAGTTTTTGAAATTTCAACTTTTTTTTTTAATTCATTAAAAATGATTGCTTCTGCCCAACTCTTCTGTATTGAACCTGTAGCTTAATTTTGGAAAATTTTTCTTCTTCAAAGTAGTGAGTCTTTCAATTCTTGAAAATGGTATATATCTCCATTTATTTAATTTTTCTCAGTAATATTTTGTTTGCAGTTTATTATGTATATTCTGCACATCTTTTGTCAAATTTATTCTTAGATATTTCATATTTTCATGATTTTGTAAATGGTGTTTAAAAAATTTAATTTTTGGTTAATTGATAATATATAGCAATCAACTTGATTTTTGTTCATTGATATATCCTGCAGCCTTGCTGCATTCATGATTTCTAGTGGTGTTCTTGTAAATTCCATAATTTTTCCACATAGAGAATCATGTCATCTATAAATAAAGACACTTTTGATTCTTCTTTTTCAATCAGAAAGCTTCAAAAATCTTGTCTTGGGGGTGCCTGGGTGGCTCAGTCAGTTGAGCATTTAACTCTTGATTTTGGCTCAGGTCATGATCCCAGGGTCTTGGGCTTGAGCCTCGTGTTGGGCTCTGCACTGAGTGCAGAGCCTACTTGAGATTCTCTCTCTCCCTCCCCCCCTTTCCCCTGCTTGTTCTCTCTCTCTCTCTCTCTCTCTCTCTCTCAAAAAAGAAAAAAAATCTTGCCTCATTTTCTTGGTTCACATCTCCCGTACAGTATTGAGTAGAATTGGTGAGTTCAGACATCCTTGTTTTGTTTCTGATGTCATTGAAAAGACATACTGTTAAGTATGATGTTAGCTGTAGGTTTTTGGTACATTCCCTCTATCATGCTGAGGCTTCTATTCCTACTTTGTTGATAATTTTATCAATAATGCATTTGATTTTTTTCTAATTCTTTTCCTGCATATATTGAGATGATCATATGTTTTTTTCTGTTTTAGTTGCCTAATAGGTTTGGTTGACATGCGAATATTAAACCGATGTTGCATTCTTGGTATAAAACTCCATTTGGCCATTCTGCTTTACTCTTTTTCTACATTGTTGGATTAGATTTGTTTGGGTTTTCTTATATTTGTTTAGAATGTTTGCATGTATGTTCATGAGAGATATTGGTCTGTAGTTTTTCTTTTTTTTCTTATATTCATCTGGTTTTAGTATGAAAGTAATAAAATTCTTGTAGAGTTGATGTCATCTTATATTTGGTAGAATGTTAACAGCCATGAGGGAGTGGTTTTATTTATGGGTAGTTTTTTTTAAATGTTTATTTATTTTTGAGAGAGAGCCAGTGAGCATGAGTGGGGGAGGGGCAGAGAGAGAGGGAGACACAGAATCTGAAGCAGGCTCCAGGCTCTGAGCTGTCAGCACAGAGACTGATGCAGGGCTGGAACCCATGAACCACGAGATCATTACCTGAGCCTAAGTCCAATGCTTAACCAACTGAACTACCAGGCGCCTCTACGGGTAGGCTTTTATCTTCAAATTCAATTTCTTTATTACATATAAGGCTAATCATGTTATTTTACTTTTCTTACATGAGCTTCAGTAGTTTTTATCTTTCAATTAGTTCATTCACCTAATTTGTCAATTTATTGAAATAAAGTTGTTTATAATGTTCACTTATGAACCTGTAAATATCTCCAAAATCTATAGTGATTTTACTTCTCATTCCTGAGATTGGTAAATTCTGTCTTTTCTTTACTGATCACTGTGTCTAGAAGGTTATATATTTAGTTGCTTTTCTTAAAAAACTAGTATTGTTATTATTTTATTTTTCTATTTTGTTTGCTTCTGACCTGTAACTTTTCACTGTGTTATTTTTGTCATGTCTTTTTTATAGTATACATATATAACTTAACATAGTCTACCTTCAAGTGATCAAGCTACTTCACATATGGTAAAGAACTTGCCATTTGTAATTCGATTTTATCTTTCCTGACCTTTGTGCTGTTGTTGTGAAGTATTTTTATGTATAAACCCCACAATATATTACTATTTTTGAATAGGTTTAAATAATATGAAAAAAAGTTTGTATATTTATTCATGTCATTACTTTGCCAGTGCTTTTCATTTCTTTGTGTAGATCCCAATTTCCAACTGATAACATTTTCTTCCTGCTTTAATCTTAAACATTTCTCATAGTGAAGGTCTGTTGATGATTAATTCTTTCAGTTTTTGCATGTCTTAAAAAGTTCTTTATTTCACTTTAGTTTTATTTTTTTAACAGCTTAATGAAGTGTAATATACATTCTATGAAATTCATTCATTTACTTTGGTTTTTCATATTTTTCCACTGGGTGACGATTCTAATCATTTTTTTTCTTTCAGTACTTTAAAAGTGTTGTTCCACTCTCCTCTGTATTGCATTGTTTCTGACAATAAATATGCTATGTTTATATTTGTTTCTATGTGAGTAGTGTTTCCTTTTTTTCTGGCTCTTTTAGGATTTTTTTCTTTACCAGTTATTTTGAGAAGTTTGATTATACAGTAATAAGTGTCTTACCGTAATTCACATTTCTTCATCTTTGCATTTGTTGATCTCCTTGGGTATGTGGGTTTATTGTTTTTATCAAATTTGGAAAATATTTGGGCATTATTTCTTCATTTTTTTTTCTGTCTTAACTGTCTTCCCAATGCCTTCTTTCTGTTGGGACTCTAATAGCATGCATTTTAGGTTGCTTGAAGTCATCCCACAGTTCACTGATAATGTGATTTTTTCAGTCCTTGTTTTTCTTGGTTTTTGATTTTGGATAAGTCTATTGCTATGTCTCATATTTAACAATCTTTTCTTCTACATGGTCCAATCTGAATCTGCTTTTAATTTTATTCGATTTAATTATTATATCATGGATTGTAGATTTTGTTTTTAGAAGTGTGATTTTGAACTTTTGGATCTCTTTTCCACATCTTTAACGCATGCAGTATTTTCTTTAACTTCTGGAACATAGGGAATATAGTTTAAATTACTTTAATGTCCTTATCTATTATCTTATTTATTATCTATTTTAAATGTGGGTCAGCTTCAACCGATTGATTTTTTTCTTCATAATAGGTAGCCTTTTCTGCTTTTGTACATGCTAGATAAGTTTTGATAGTGAGAATTTTAATGTATTGGGTTTTAGGTGTCTTTTATACAGACATTCTCCCCCCCACCCCCCAAATTCTTGAGGTATAATTGACATAAAACATTATGTTAGTTTTGGGGGACTTGATGATTTTATATTTGTATATATTGTGAAATGATTCCTACAATAAGTTAGTTAACATCTATCACCTCATAAATTAAAATTTTTTTCTTGTGTAAGAAGTTTTAAGATCTATACTTACCAAATTTCATATATTTTAAGATCTACTCTCTTTTTAAATTTCAAATATTTGATGCAGTATTATTAACTTTAGTTATAATAGTTAGTTGATATATGTACATTACATCTACAGAATTGATTTTATAACTGGAAATTTGACCAGTTTCGATCTTATTCACCTATTTTGCCCATCCTGTACCCAGCCTTTGGAAGCTACCAGTCTGTACTTTTTGTCTATGAGATTGATGTTTTTGGATTCCTCATATAAGTGAGAATACACAGTGTTTGTCATTGTCTAATTCCCTTAGCATGATGACCTCATGGTCCATCCATAATAAAAATGGCAGGATTTCCTACTTTAATATGGCTGGATAATATTCCATTGTATACATGTACTACATTTTCTTTATTCATCTGTTGATGGCATTTAAGTTGTTTCTGTATCTTGTCTATGGTAAATTACGCTGCAGTGAGTGAACCTTGTAGTGCAGATATCTTTTTGAGATAGTGATATCATTTCTTTTACATGTATACCCAGAAGTAGAATTGCTAGATTATATGTTATGTCTGTTTTTAATTTTTTGAGGAATCTCCATACTGTTTTCCATAGTGGTTGCATCAATTTACAGTCACCTGAAAAAGAGTAATATCAAATCCCTATCTTATTTATAGTTGTTCCCACCAACAGTGCCCTAGGGTTCCCTTTTCTCCACATCTTTGCCAACATTTATTATCTCTTGTCCTTTTGATAATAGCTATTCTAACATGTGTGAGATGATATCTGATTAAATTTTGATTTGCATTTCCCTGATGCCTGGTGATGTTGAGTACCTTTTCATTATCTGTAAGGCATTAGTAAGTCTTTGGAAAAATGTCTATTCTGATTCTTTGCCCAATTTATAATCAGATTGTTTATTTTTCTATTGAGTTGTATGAGTTCTCAGTTTTTTATTAAAATGATTTTTTTTTGTTTTCTCAAATTACATTGCATTTATTGAGTGTTAGGGCATGCAAGTCCATTTTTACTTAAACTAGTTGATCCTAGGTAGCCAGCTTTCAATTATTGTTATTCAGCAATCTTTTAGTGTAGCATAATAGTCTAGAACATATGTAGTTGATTCAGGTTATTGAGGTTCAAATTCTAGCTTCTCTACTTACTTCCTATGACACTAGAAAAAATTACTCAATCTCTCTGTTCCCCATTTCTGATAAAATGGAGAGACTAATATTTTCTACTTCATAGGGTCTTTGTGAAGATCAGATGTGTTAGCATATATTAGGCACTTTGAATAATGTTTGGCAGTGATAAGTGCAATAAAATTTTAAATCTTGTCATTATTATGTTTCATTAATTTCTCTTCAGAGAAATCTTCCTAGTCTATTTAGATACTTTTATTACACCATTCATTACTATATTTGATACTTATCAGTTTGAATATTTCTTTACTGGATCATATTTATCTATTTCTGTTTATCCTGTATCCTCTATTAATTATTTGTTTCCCACTACTGAGTATAAATTCCATGAGAGTAGGTGTCTTGTTCATTTTGTTTTTCATTCTAAACCCTAGCACCTAGACTACTGTCTGGCATAAATAGTTGCTGAATGATTAGTCAGTGCCTAATATATAGCAGGCATCTTCTAGTAGCTTTAATTGGATTTTTCATTTAGTTCTTATTATTTCACATAGAAAGTAAAATACTATTTTATTAAATTTACTATATATTTTTAAGATCTTACTCATTCTATCAAATATAATATCCTTCCAGAAGACCTTAAAAGTGGTTCTATTTAGGGATTTTATTTGTATGACATTTTTTCTTTCTTTATAGAATTGTTGAATTAATCTTAAGTGGCAAAATTTGTATTAGAGTTAGCCATCTTATGAATTTCTTACTTGACTTAAACCTTCTACTGTGAACCTATTGTAGATGGATCAGTTCCCATCCACACTTTTATATCACCCTAGTTCTCTTGAATCAAACTTATTTATTCATTTCAGTAGAATCCCTTTGAGGTTGGTATTATTCTCTTTTCACAGAATTAAAATCTGAGGCTTAAGTGATTTGGTATAATGTCATAAAATAGTAAATGGTAGTGCTAGAAGTCCCTTTCAAGTTTGTTTATTCTAAGACCAGAGTAGTGTCTGTTGAACCACTTACGTGTCATTTTTGAGATTCTAATGCTTACTAGTAACCTAGAAGAAAGTTAAGGTGATGTAAACGTGGGCATGGGCACTTGGTCCATTCCCAACAGGTTCACAATATATGTTTAGTCATTATTTGTATTTTATGTGAATATCTGTATCTGTAGAACTATATTGAGGTAATGGCTAGTACATGATTTTCAACTTATGTGGTTTTCATTCTACCTTTCTCAGGTAGAGTCAAGAGGGGGGTCCCAGAGCTGTGTGTTTCTCTCAAGATTTCCACTTCTCTGTCCTCTCAACAGTCACAGAAAGGACTTACTCCTTAGTTTTCCATTCACTTCATTCACAAAAGAACGTCAGCTGACTCCAGGTCATTCTTGTGTGTGTATGTTATAGAATTACACCTTTTTTCCCAGATTTATTGATATATAACAATGCATAAATTTAAGTCACACAGCATGATGATTTGATACACATATATATTACAAAATAATTACCACAATAGCAAACATCCTTCTTCCAGGTCATCCTTTATAACCCAGAATCTCATCTTTATGTTTCCGTATGATGCCTCCCCACTCCCTCCCTGCCATTCCATCACCTTTTTCTATCTCCCCATATTTCTCTACTATGTCCTCTGGGAGTTCAGAACAATCATCAGCAAAATCTATAATCTCAGTGTCATCTCTGAACTTCCTTTCTACCAGTGTGCTATAATTGAAACCTAGATCTTCCTTGAGAACAATTTGCCCTGCACTCAAAAAGTTGGTTTTCTTTTCCTTATCTTTCATTCATTTCATTGCCATCCAGATAACTGTCTCAAGTCCTACCCATAAAAATTAGCTTTGAAGCTTATAATATTGGATACGCTATTTGTCAACTCTTGATCCCACATACTTTTCTACCTGTTGCCTTATTTCTCTGTTCTTCTTTACAGCAAAAACTCCTCAAAAGAATTATCTGTACTTGGTATTTCTGCTTGTCCTCTTATTCTCTCTTGAACTGGCTGCAGTCAAACTTTTACCTCCACCACTTCACTGAAGCTTTACTCGAGTTCATCAATGACCTCCATTTTACCAGTACCATGGTCAGTTTTTCTCACTTTTCATCTTACTTGAACTTGGCAGTATTTGGCACAGTTGATTACATCCTCTACCTTTTGAAACACTTTTATCACTTGGCTTCTGGAATATAATTACCTTTTTAATGAAATTAATTTTTTTTTATTTTAGAGAGAGAGAGAGAGAGAGAGAGAGAGAGAGGGAAAGCATGTCTGAGGTTGGGGGAGAGAGACAGAAAGAGAGAGAAAGAGAATCTTAAGTAGGCTCTATGCTCAGTGCAAAGCCCATATGGGGCTCAATCCCATGACCCTGGGATCATGACCTCAGCAGAAATCGAAAGTCGGACACTCAACTGACTGAGTCACCCAGACATCCCTGGAATAGAATTACCTTTTGACTAATGTAACTTATTGGTTGTTCTTTCTTGGTTTCTTTTTTCTTGGTGCCTCCTCATTCTCATGCTTTTTAAAAAAACATGTTAAGTATCCTAGGATTCAGTCCTTGGATATCTTTCCTATCTACTGTTGCCCTAAGTCTTCTCATTCAGTTTTGTTCCTTTAAGTATCATCTAAATGATGATGACATCCACATTTATACCTCAAGCCTTGACTTCTCTCCTGAATTCTACACTTGTATATATACTTATAATCACTTTCTCCATTTGGATATCCAATAGGCATACCAATCTTTTTTTTAATTAAAAAAAAATTTTTTTTTTCAACGTTTATTTATTTTTGGGACAGAGAGAGACAGAGCACGAATGGGGGAGGGGCAGAGAGAGAGGGAGACACAGAATCGGAAACAGGCTCCAGGCTCCGAGCCATCAGCCCAGAGCCTGACGCGGGGCTCGAACTCACGGACCGCGAGATCGTGACCTGGCTGAAGTCGGACGCTTAACCGACTGCGCCACCCAGGCGCCCCTAGGCATACCAATCTTATAAACAGAAATAAACTCTTGATTTTCTACCCCTTCAGACCTGTTTCTCAGTAAGTAAAAGCTCTGTTCTTCATGCCACTGAGGCCAGAAACCTTGAAGTCATTCCTGTCTCTCTCACAACCCATGTCAGATTCATTAGCAAATATAAAACTTGATGGTTAGTTGTTCTCCTTGCTTCTACTTGCATACTTCTTCAGTAATTTTACAGATAGTATCTAGAGTGATCTTTTTTTAATTTTTTTTAAATTTTTTTTTTCAACTTTTATTTATTTTTGGGACAGAGAGAGACAGAGCATGAACAGGGGAGGGGCAGAGAGAGAGAGGGAGACACAGAATCGGAAACAGGCTCCAGGCTCTGAGCCATCAGCCCAGAGCCTGACGCGGGGCTCGAACTCACGGAGCGCGAGATTGTGACCTGGCTGAAGTCGGACGCTTAACCGACTGCGCCACCCAGGCGCCCTAGAGTGATCTTTAAAAAAATGTCAGTTCAGAACCTTCTGATGGCTTCCCATCTGGCTCAGACTAAACCAGAAGTTCTTAAACTGGTCTTTTAAGGCTCTACATCCCCTATCTCCCCCACTTTTACCTGCCTATTCCTGTTCTTCACTGTGTTCAAGCCATACTGGTTTGTCTTTACTGAACATGCTGAAAACAATCATACCTCAGGACCTGTTCTTTTGCTATTCTTTCTTCTTGGGACACATTTTCTTCAATTATCTGTATGACTCTTGCTTCTTACTTTCTTTAGGTTTTGCTCAAAACTCCTTTCAATGAAGGCTTTCCTGACCACATCATTAAAATAGCAATGTGTATATATATGTATATATATATATATGTATTGTTCACAAAAATTATTTAAGACTTACTATATGCCAGACACTTTTAAAATTATTCGCGTCAGGTTCTGGGCTGATGGCTCAGAGCCTGGAGCCTGTTTCCGATTCTGTGTCTCCCTCTCTCTCTGCCCCACCCCTGTTCATGCTCTGTCTCTTTCTGTCGCAAAAGTAAATAAAAGTTGAAAAAAAAATTAAAAAAAAAAGGGGCGCCTGGGTGGCGCAGTCGGTTAAGCGTCCGACTTCAGCCAGATCACGATCTCGCGGTCTGTGAGTTCAAGCCCCGCATCAGGCTCTGGGCTGATGGCTCAGAGCCTGGAGCCTGTTTCCGATTCTGTGTCTCCCTCTCTCTCTGCCCCACCCCTGTTCATGCTCTGTCTCTCTCTCTCCCAAAAATAAATAAACGTTGAAAAAAAAATTTAAAAAAAAATAAAATTATAGATACTAACTTAGTTATTCTTCATAAAGACCTTAAGAAGTAGGTACTGTTATCACTACTTTGCAGATGAGCAAATTGAAGCACAGCGTTAAGTATCTTGTCCAAGCTCAAATAACTGGTAATGGCATACCTGGGATTTGAACCTAGGCCATCTTCTTCTAATGTGTGTGTGTAACCAGTATGCCCTCACTCTTGGTTAGGATAACGTATACACTGGTGTGTGTGTGTGTGTGTGTGTGTGTGTGTATGCATACATGCATATATATATATATATATATATATATATATATATATATATAGTGATTGCCAATGATGAAATTCAATGGTTAGTAATAATAATACAAAAAGTATAAACTTGATTTCATTCTTGCAATACTGGCTATTAATATTTTATAATAAACTTATCATCCAATTTGAGAAACTTTCTTAGCAAAGTTTTATTTTTTTCAACCTCACTACTTACTAGTTAAATTACATTTGAACAAGTTACCTAATTCTCTAATTCTCAGTGTAATCAGTTTATAAAAGAGGATAATGATTCCTGAGGAATTTTATGGGATTTAAAGGAAATAATATTTATGAAAGTACAGTGTCTGGCATCAGCTGTCATTTCATATTAATTGAGTTAATGAAGCACAAAAGAACAAGTGGGGGATACTGCAATAATTTTCCTACAAATAAGGTTATATTCTTGTTAGAATAAAGATTGGTAGAAATAGTGTTTCTTTGCAATTTTAAATGTAAATTTTACATGGTTGCAGGGGGTGGGGCTTTAGAGATTAGGTTAAAAAGACTTGAGGGCTGAAGATATTGCTTTCGTTCTTTATAGCACCTATTATGCTGTCTTATACCAATTAGGCACTTAGTTAAGTCAAATGAATTAAAGTCTCCTATATGTTTGGTCAAGTACTTAGAATTCAACAAAGAATGTTTATTATTATTGTTATTGTATTATGATTATTAGTGGCTGTTATTATTGCTGCTGTTCAGAAAATCTTCAGTATGGGCAGAAAGATCCTTGCTAAAATGATTTTTACAGTGTTCACATGAAGAGGGACTAGAAACTTTAGGGCTATTGGGTTAAGTAGAAAAGTACATAATATCCTGAGTCTTATATTCAAAGATGACATTTTTGCTCACCTTGTAAGAAAATGTGGATATGAAGAAGTTCTAAGACAAGAATTTCATATACATTGAAATAGTTCTTGCAGGTTCTCTTTGCCATTGCCTGTGTCCCAAGCTTTCAGGTGCTGCTGGAGGAAATTAGAGGCTAATCTCTATCATTTTGAAGGCAGAAGGGGCAGAAGGTAGTGTTTTCTCTCTTTATCCATGTCTACTGGCATATATAGTTCACATACATACACACACACATACATCTTAATGTTGAAATGGGTAGCTATAATTTTCAGTTAATCCTCACTATTATCTGGACAACAAAAATGTTTAGCATTTGAGATATACTTTATACAACTATGGGAGTTTTGCATCTATTGGTTATTAGCTAATAAAGGGTTGTTATAAACATTGGCTAGCATTGGTAGGTAAGAGAATTGGGTTGATTGATGGGTGGTTAAATCAATATCCAGACACTGATTAGCTGCTTAATTTTGGGTAAAATTATAATCATGAAAATATAAATTAGTCATTCTGGTGATGGACCTTGTTTTTTTTTTAATGCAAGTTGAAGGAAGAGAAGAAAACATCGCTAAGGGTTCTCCTGTTACAGTAACTTTTAGCTTTACTTGTATTTATATGTCTATTCATTTATCAAATAATTGCATGTGTTTATATATATGTTTCTAAGTATAATAACTGCAATAAGTATTTTTTTTCACAAATTGTAAAGAAAGGTTTTTTCCACCCAACAGTCCTGTTACCTGGACATAGATTAAGTTATACACACATACACGCAAATACACATATATATACTCCTGTTTTTCTTTATTTTAAAATGAGTAAATCTTGTTGAGATTCAAAATAGTAATAGCAACAATGGCTACACACTCTAACACTTTATGTATATTCTCTTTTTTAATTCTCACAAAATTCTGTCAGATATGATTCTAAAAGTAAACTCAAAATCATACTCATATTAAGGGAAGAGAGTTGGAATTAGGCCATAGGTCTATTTTGAATTTATATTCTCTTAAGTACATTGAGGGCTTGATAAATAGGTGATATTTGTTTTTATTTTAGTATATCCAGTTCTGCATCTGCAACCCATTTTTCTTTTCTTTTCTTTTTTTTTTTGTTAAAGAAATTTTTAAAAATTTATTTTATTTTAATTAATTTATTTTTTAATGTAAGTTATTGTCAGATTTGTTTCCATATCACACCCAGTGCTCATCCCAACAAGTGCCCTCCTCCCTGCCCATCACCCACTTTCCCTACTCCTCCACTCCCTATCTACCCTTCGCTGTTCTCAGTCCTTAAGAGTCTCTTATGGTTTGCCTTCCTCCCTCTCTGTAACATTTTTTCCCCTTCCCCTCCCCCCATGGTCTTCTGTTAAGTTTCTCAAGATCCACACATGAGTGAAAGCATATGATACCTGTCTTTCTCTGACTGACTTATTTCACTTAGCATAATACCCTCCAGTTCCATCCACATTGTAGCAAATGGCAAGATTGCATTCTTTCTCATTGCCAAGTAGTATCCCATTGTATATATAAACCACATCTTCTTTATCCATTCGTCAGTTGATGGACATTTAGACTCTTTCCATCATTTGGCTATTGTTGAAAGTGCTGCTATAAACACTGGGGTACATGTGCCCCTATGCATCAGCACTCCTGTGTCCTTTGGTTAGATTCCTAGCATGCTTAATTGTTAGCCATATTAGTAATTCTCATAATTGTAGTATGATGTGTTCCATAACTCAAATACTCTCTGACTGTGGGTCACTTTTAGGATTTCTTGGAATTAGGGATGTTTCCCTTATTTCGGCCAGATTATACTTTAATTCTTTAATCACATGACTAGCCAAGAGATAATAGACAAGAAGGGATTCATATGTCCTTTTATTTCCAATAAAATTCAGTGCCCTCAAATATTTAGGTATTATCTGTTCTGTTTATAGCTTTCTGGTGCTGTTGACTTTCTTTCATAGTCTAAACCGTCCTGAACCAGGTCATGGTTTGGCTTGCTGCATGTTGGGTGTCAGCATAGACAGGTTTTGCTTGTAGCTGTGGCCAGGCCACCATGTGACTAATCATATGATTGTTTGAGGGAAAGGACTTTTTATCTTCATCTCAGGGCAGAGGTTACAGACTGGTGATGAAATCTACTTAAAATCTCCCTATGGTTTAATCAAGCCATGTCAAGGTCCCAAAGGACCTCCTCCAGGCTAAATTCCATTAGATGTTGAACAAATGATAAGTTTGTTTCTAAAATATTAGAGAAATATTTGAGAAGCAAGCAGGATTCCTAAACAAAGGAACTTCAGCCTGAAATTTACTATCATTTTTATTTCCCTCACTGAAATCATTCAGCTGTTTTACCACAGAATAATGATTGTAATATTAGTATACCATGTTTCAATGAGTTGGAAATATTGTTGCATGGCCAGTACAAGGTAAGCTTTTGGGGAGTCACTAGGGATATCCCATAACAGGGTCTAATAAATATTAGAAAGCAACTTAATCATTCACTTAATAGATATTAAGTACCTATTTTATATCATGTATTTTTATGCTGGTCATTGCAGTTACAAAGCTAATGAGATGTGTTCCCAGTTTATAATCAGGGTAGATAGACACATTTACATGTGATTATAGTATAGTGGAGTAATTATGATTATAACAGTATGCAAAAGATGCTATGGAAGTACAGAAAAGGAATATGTATATAGTCATTAGATGAGGCAGAGGAGTTAGTGCAGTTATCTGAAACAAGGTAATCCTTAAATTCCAAAGGATACATAGAAGTTTGTTTTCAGGCAAAGAAAAGACTGTAATTCTTAAGATTTAAGAATAGTTATAAACAATGCCTCTGTTCTATCATTTTATTTAAAAAAATTTTTAATTATGAGAATAAGTGATAGGCACAACTATATATATTTTAAGAAAAATTATAGTATGTTATGTTGTGAAGTTGTATTATGATGCTTTGCCTGAAAATTTCTTTTTGTCTAATTATTAAAATAAATTCAATTAAACTTGCTTTTTCAAAATTGAAGAATATTTAGTTGCTAAACCTTTGTTTTGTTTAGCAGAGAAAAATCTCTCATAAGCACTGTTGTCTCTGGAAATCGAATTCTCCAAAGGCCAACCCCACAGCTGCTAATTTCATCATCTCTTTAGTGTCTCCGTTGCTGACTTGGAATATTGCAGCCGTGCTTGTCTTCTGCCTAATGTGGCATGAGCATAGCCTTTGGCAACTCACTTGGTAGAAACTCAAGCTTTTTCACAGCTTGAAGTAGACTGATTATTTACCTTCTGAATAAGAGATTAGTGCTATCTATAAAAATGCAAACTTTCTTGACAATCTTTGCAACTTTGAGAAATAGAACTTATAGTATGCTGTACATGGATGTGGCCATTTATTTTGACAACTGCTGCGGTTACCATTGAAGGCAGTCTAGATTATGAACAAATGGCATTAGAAGTTTCCAACTAAGTCATTCCGAAAGAGCTCATTTCACACATAATTGGCTTCCATTTTATTTTTTGTAAATTTTTAGAAAAATGTTTATTTATTTTTGAGAGAGGAAGAGACAGTGTGAGTGGGGTTGGGGCAGAGAGAGAGGGAGACACAGAATCTGAAGCAGGCTCTAGGCTCTGAGCTGTCCACACAGAGCCCAACATAGGGCTTGAACTCACGAACCATGAGATCGTGACCTGAGCTGAAGTCAGATGCTCAACTGACTGAGTCACCCAGGCGCCCCAGCTTCCGTTTTAATGAAAACTTTAAGATGAAGGGATTGTGGGCAGAGAGCAGAGATTATTTTTCTCAATTGGTATTTTATTTTTGTACTAAGGTTGAATTTTAAAGATTTGTGAAGTATCCATATCAAATGCCTCTATATATGATACTGCCTCAATGTTGGAAATTCACATGCACTGGGAGAGATCTAAGATGTGTTTTGAGTTTAGATATGACCCTTAATTTACCTGTAGCCTCAGTTTCATCACCTATAACATTAGAAGGTGTTGGTGGCCCTAACATTCTATGATTGTGTTTTTAGGGACAAGTTTAAGGAACAAGTTCAATTTATATTTTCCTAAGGCTCAGAAAAATAACTCCACATGAATCAATTTAATAAGATATAATGGAAGGAGCAGGAACATTTGAAATCAGATCTGAGTTAAATTTAATAGCTATGTGATGTTTGCCTAGTTATTTAAGTCTCAAATTTCCCATTTGTAAAATGGGGAGAATAGGATTGTAGTGAGGATTAAATGAAATAATGTCTAAAAATCTTTACACAGTGACTGGCATAAATAAGCACTAAAAAATTTGGGTTTTTCCTTTCTCTTTCAGTATTTAGTATTTAGGAACTTGAGGAAGGAAAGACACTGTCTGTATATGGTCCTGAGCTTTTCTGTATTCAATCTTGCTCTGCTCTACTCATTCCCCAGTAGTCTTTTAATCCACATTTTTGCCCAAGTGTCTTATATATATGCTATTCTGTGATTCTTGTTGCTAAAGATATTTCTGAATATTACCTACAGAGTGTTCAACCAACCAGAATCTGGTTAACCCTTGCCAATTTGAATGTTGATTATTCCTGTGCTTGGTCTTAATCCAGAGTAAACTTGAGAGACTTTACAAAAGAGAAAAAGTGTCTGAAGAACCCAAATATTTGAGGACTAGATGGTGTCAGTGGAGCAAAAGAAGGAGGAGTCAATAAGGAGGACTCAAAACGGTTGACTCAAGAGGCTAATGGAAAAATGGGACCAAGGAAGAGACTTTTTTCAGGGAATAGGTCAAATAAGATTACCTACACATTACAACTATAAAATCTTTGTGGATAGGAGCAATGTTTATTTACCATTGCATCAAGAGCATTTATAGAGCAGCTGGTACTTTCTAAGGATTTCTTGCATTTCATCTCTTCATACTTTGTCACCTCTAAAAGGACCTTATAAACTCTCTGAAATGTTAGTAGTGAAGATGACTGTTTCCTCACATTCTTGAATGTACTCAGTAGTTGAGACTGCTAATGAGATCCCATATTAAAACTTTTCCTGGCATTCTGATCTGACCCTACCATAATTCTCCATCACTGTTTCTTACTGTTACCCTGTGTGCATCCTATGTACTTCAGCTGTATTTCCACAAATCTCTGATTTATCTACTGCTGTGTACTCAATAAATTCTATATGGTGAGCATAATTATAATTATAAGACAGTATTTCTTGAACACCAAATGTGTATAGTTATTTGCCAGTATCTGTTGTAGGTATTTCATCTATTATTCATTTAATTCTTATAAAAATCCATGAGGTGGGGAGTATTAATCCTTGTTTATAGTTGGCAGCAACTAAAGCTGAAAGAGCTTAAGTAGCTTTCTAAAGGTCACCTAGTTCTAAAGTGGTGAAAGTAGAAAGTTATGTTTCTGTACTGCTGTGTTACAGTACCTTACATAAATGGTAGCTAGAAAAGCAGCAACTCTTTTAAACAAAAGTATTCATAATTCAAGGCTTCTTCAGGTTTGTACTACAGCAAAAGACTATGCAGAATGTTACCTAACTATTTGCATGTGTGTTTAAAGAGCTGTAAGCCTCTAAAAGCATATATCAGAGCAAAGTCTCTGGGAAATAGAATGATATTCTTAGCCTGTTGAATTGGAATAGTTTCCCAGGAGACCACAAGCACATTCTGACATGAGCTTTCAGGTCCTCTGTTTCATCCTCTGGATCTGTTATGCTCTGTTCTCTGGGAATCAAAATGTGGCTTTAGGCATCAGTGTGATATTTCCTGTATGTCATATATAGGAACAGTGTTGGGAATATGAAGAACTCTGCCATCTTATTCCTTGAATTTCTAAAACGTTTTGACGTTAGTATTTGCTGGTTTTTGCATTTAGAACCGATATATGAACAATTCACATCCATTTGAATCACTCCATTTGATCTTGGCATTTTTTGGTTATTTATCTGACCCATTCCCCATTGCCAGTTAATTGAGCAAACATTTATTATACATGTTATATGCACCAAGCCAATTAAATAAAACCAGTATATACGGGTCCTATCTTACTTAAATCTATTTTTTATTAGTTAGCCATTGTGATTTTATTTTTTTAAATTTTTTTTTAACATTTATTTATTTTTGAGACAGGGAGAGACAGAGCATGAACGGAGGAGGGTCAGAGAGAGAGGGAGACACAGGATCTGAAACAAGCTCCAGGCTCTGAGCTGTCAGCACAGAGCCCGACGTGGGGCTCGAACTCATGGACCATGAGATCATGACCTGAGCCGAAGTCGGATGCTTAACCAACTGAGCCACCCAGGCGCCCCTAGCCATTGTGATTTTATAGACAAAGTTATTAAGAGGTCATTTAATTCAGTAAATAAGAAATGAATTAACAAATAAAGTTAAGTCCATTCATGTGGAATGATTTTCTTTAAGATCATAAAATAAGTGGCATAGAGGGACATGAACCTAAGTTTTATTTCTAGATCAGGGTTTTTTTCCAGTATACCCTACTGCCTCTTATATACTTAAAAAAATGTAACAATGGAAAGGAAGATATAACATCATAAATTTTTATACCTGCTACCTCACTTTTGTGATATTGTTGACTTTGCTATTTCTTTGACCTCAGTGGACTTTTTCTCTGGGAGCTACTTTGAACACCCTCAAATGCTTCTGGTATATACCATAAAAAAGTATTTCCTGGGTAGATTCCTACTTATGGACTGAGGAGACTCTGAGGAGTTAGACAAAGTTGTGCAGTATTTGGAAAAAAGAAGAGAATAGGGACTGTAGTGATTCAGAGAGGAATTGTTAGTAGCAGACTAGTGTGCATAATGGAGTGAACTGGAGATAAGAGTTAGAGAAGGAAAGGGGTAAATTATTGAAGTTGAAGATAAGAGGCAAATTTTAAGCAGAAAAACTTGAGGCATAGGTGATATCTAGTCTTCTCATCTATAAAATGAAAATAATAATACTTATTATGTCTGTCTTATAGTACTTTTCTAAGGACCTAAGAGGGAAAGAATCTTGAAACTCCAAAGCATAGTGTACTATTTAATGGGATCATGTTTGATGAAGATGGTAGTGTTAGAATGGACAGAGATGGCAAGGAGATAGAGTTAAGCATAGAAAAAAACAGTGATTTGTAAAAAGCATTGCTATTATTTGAGCGGACATAAGATATGTATTAAAAGAGAAAATTAAATACATTTAGGCAAGAAATGAAAAGAAACACAAAGAAGGAATGAATACTTTGGTTATGCTAATGTGGCATACTGGTTAGTAGTAGAGTGACTAAAATTAAGGCGGGACCATATATGAGCCCTGTGAGAGCTGCTGAGTACATTTTTTTAGTTTTAGCAAGTCAGAGAAAGATTTTATAGAGGATGTGTACAGAAAATATGACAGTTATATAGATTGGTAATATAATCAATAAAAAACCACTTAACTTGTCTTTGCCAAACTCAAAGTAGGTACTTAGTTGTTGGGTTGAGAAGAGACTATTTGGGTGAACTTCAGGAAAGGAGGTTGTTTTGGCATTTGCGGCTGTCTTATTAATGATGTTGGTGTGTGTTTGTGGAAGCATCTCATCCAGCAAGTTGAAAATGAAATGCTTTGGAATGGATGATATAGCTCTTAAGACGGGGGTTTAAATTTTAAGATTTGTTTTTGTCTTAATCTCAAGTTATGAAATGTTTTTATGAAGACAACATGAGCAGTGTTATGGGAATGAATGAGACCATTACTATAGTGGAGGAAGGTGTGTATCATCAGCTCTTCTTCATATTCTGTGCTCTAGTCTTATCAATTCTCTTGTGGTTTCTGAAATATCTTACTGGTGGAAGTCCATCAGGCTGGGCCATTTTCTCCTCTTCACCAAAGTAGGTTTTATTTACCTTTTAGGGTTTATATCAGGTTTGACTTACAAGTAGCCTTCCTTGGCTGAGTAGGTTAGGCTACATCTCCACCTTGGTACTATTGATATTCTGGGCTGGATTATTCCTTGTTTCAGAGTGTCTGTTCTATGCATTATGGATTTGTTAGCAGCATCCCTGGCTTCAACTTTCTAGCTCTTTGAATCTCTCATAGATGTGACAACCAAAAATCTCTCTAGGCTTTGTCAAATGTCCCTTGGGGTAGAAAATTGCCCAGGATTTAGAACCACTGATATAGGCTAAGAAGTAAGAACTTTCCTTACATATCTTCATTTCATTTCAGTGATATTTTGGGAGGATAATTATTTAATTATTTTTCCATTTTGGATCAAAAGCCTACAGTTAAATTCACAGTAGGGTGGTGTACTCAGTTTCTTTATGTTCCTTGAACATTACAAGTTTGCTTCTGCTTCAGGATGTTTATTTACATTTATTCTTTCTTGTATTTATGATGTTCTTTCTCCAGATCTTTATAGGAATCACAGTGTAACTCTGTTCGGGTTCCAGAAAAATGTCACTTCTTTTGGGAGGTCTTTTCCGAGCACTTTAAAATAGTAATGCCTTCTCTCTCAATCCCATTTACCTAATTTATTTTTTTTATAGCACTTATCACTACCTGTCGTATTTGTGTTCAAAAGAATAGGCTTACTATTACAATAGGCAAAACCTAAATTTCATTGACTTAAAACAATAAAATTTTTTACTCTGACCTTAGTTTTTTGCTGGTTGACAGTCATGCAGTCATTCATGAATTTCTTTCCTACACATGACTCCTTCCTCTGTTAGTTTTGTCTTTCTTTGCTTTTGACTGGAGAATGAAGAAAGAGAGCGCGGAGAATTGTGTAGAAAGTGGGTCTAGAAGTGACATAATCTCTCTTTTCTTCAATTACATTGGCTAGAATTAAGTTACATGGCTACACATAGCCGCAACAGAGATTGGGAAATGTCACGTTATGTACGCAGGAAAAGAATGAAGTTGTGTTTGGTGGAACCATCATATTATCTCTGCCACAATATTGTGTCTTTATTGAATGCCTCCCCAAGCAGAATATAAGTTCCACGGAAGCAGGGATGTTTGAATGTTTTGTTTCTCACGATAGTGCTAAGAACAATGTAACTGGTGCTCATAGTATTTGCTGGGAGAATCACTGAATGAATGTTGTCGGTTTGTCTGTTACTGTCTTGGCATTTAGAACTGTTCTTGGTATGCAACAGATACTCATTTACTTAGTGAATAAATAAATGTATGAAATCAGAACTGGATTTGGTTAATGGCTTTTCCACTGTCTGTGTGATATGGATATAGTTATGTGACCACTCTGAGCCTCAGTTTTCTCGTCTGAAAAATGAATAAGAGCTACTCCATTCATACTCCATTATTACTCCATACTCATGGGATTATTGTGTTACATAATGTAATACATAAAATGTTTTGTCCCAAAATTAGCCTAAGGAAACAACAGATGCTGGTGAGAATGTGGAGAAATGGGAACACTCTTGGTGGGAATGCAAACTGGTGCAGCCGCTCTGGAAATCTGTTGAGGGTCCTCAAAAAATTAAAAACAGAATTACTATCCCAGCAATAGCACTACTAGGAATTTATCCAAAGGATACAGGAGTCTGATTCATAGGGGCACATGTACCCCAATGTTTATAGCAGCAATTTCAACAATGGAAGGAGCCTAAATGTCCATCAACTGATGAATGGATATAGAAGATGTGGTTTATATATACGATGGAATACTACTCGGCAATGAGAAAGAATGAAATCTTGCCATTTGCAACACCGTGGATGGAGCTGGAGGGTATTACGCTAAGTGAAATAAGTCAGTCAGAGAAAGACAGGTATCATATGCTTTCATTCATATGTGGAACTTGAGAAGCTTAACAGAAGACCATGGGGGGGAGGGGAGGGGAGGGGAAAAATAGTTTCAAACAGAGAGGGAGGCAAACCCATAAGAGACTCTTAAATACAGAGAACAAACTGAGGGTTGATGGGGCGGGCAGGGGAGAGGGGAAAATGGGTGATGGGTGTTGAGGAGGGCACTTTTTGGGATGAGCACTGGGTGTTGTATGTAAACGATGAACCACGGGAATCTACCTCCAAAACCAAGAGCACACTGTATACACTGAATGTTAGCCAACTTGACAATAAATTATATTAAAAAAATAAAAAAATAAAATGCTGAGCCCAGTGTCTCATTCATCATAAGTTATCAATAAATAGTAGCTGTTTTTACTGATTTTTAACCATATTCTACTTTGAATCCTGTTAATTCATTTTTGTCTTCAGTGGTTCAGTACACATATTTTCAGATCTTCTTAACATGTTGAAATGATATAAGCATAATTTGAAACAGTTTCTACCACATTTATTCTGTCATTTAATCACTTATTCATAAATTCAACTATAACTCGTTTATTTAAGACCCTTTGTTAGGTGATATAAGAAGACAAGGAAAACTTATTATGTATTGCAGTGTTTAAATTTAGAGGATTTTTACACAACCTGATTAGTTCTATATTTAGTTAACATATTCATGGGTACATATGGGAGAGGTTTTATTATTATTTTTTTATTTTAAAGAAATATGATTAGCTTCTAATAAGAGACTCTCAGAGTCTCATTCATGGGTATTTTATATAAGTTACGTAGTACAACTACCCTTCCCATTATTATATGAATCCTCTTTAGAATATCACCCTATATTGAGATCTAAAACCTGTTTTTAAAATAAGATACTCATCAGTAGTAGTATAGAAATGACCTGACATATTTAGCCATTGCTTTGTAAGTTTATTTTTCCACATATATTTTGGAAAGTAGATAACATGTCATCACTCCTGTGGATTGAAAAATGAACAAAAGTATTATCTGATTAATCAGCTGATGAAAAATTTAAAACCAGAAGTCATTCATCCTTCAAGGACTGATTTACATCCTACCCACTAAAAGAGGGCTTTATAACAAATTCATCTCTCACCAACCTCTTGCTTCCTTCATCTTGTACAGTATACAGTTTATTACTTAATTACTCTTTAATCATTTCATATATTAATTGAATTCTCTCAACATTAGGATAAGCTTGAGAATAGAAACCATATCTTTTAATTCATTGTTGTTGTTGCTGTTATTTCTAGTGGCTGGGCATCTAGTAGATACTTAGTAAGTTTTTTGATCATAGACTTTTAAAGGTTATTTAGAGGCTAACTTCCTGCTCAAAGAAGATCTCTTTGTATAGAAAACCTGAAGAATGATCATCTGGCCTCTGCTTTAAACATTTCTCTTGCTCAACATCACTAATCATCAGGGAAATGCAGATCAAAACCATAATGTGATATCACCTCATATCTGTCAGAATGGCTAAAATCAAAATCACAAGAAACAAGTGTTGGCAAGAATGTGGTGAAAAGAAACCCTCATGTATTTTTGGTTAGGAATGCAAACTGGTGCAGCCACTTCGGAAAGCAGCATGGAGATTCCTCAAAAAGTTAAAAATAGAGGGCATCTGGGTGGCTCAGTCAGTTAACACATCTGACTTTGGCTCAGGTCGCGATCTCATGGTTCATGACTTTGAGTCCCACGTTAGGTGAGCTCGAGCCCCGATTTAGGTGAGCTCCAGCCTTGCTTTGGGTAAATTTGAGCCCTGTGTTGGATGAGTACAAACCTTGCTTTGGGTGAACTCTAGCCCCACTTTGGGTAAGTCCTGCTTTTCTCTCTCTGTCTCTCTCTTTCTCTCTCTCTCTCTCTCTCTCTCTGCCACTCATGGGATTCTGTCTCTCTTCCTCTCTCAGCCCCTCACTCACTTGCACCCTCTCTCTCTTTCAAAAAAAAAAAAAGGTAAAAATAGTAATACTGTATGTTCCAGTAATTGCACTTCTGGGTTACTCCAAAATATGAAAACACTAATTTGAAAAGATATATGTTCCCTTATGTTTATTGCAGCATTACTTACACTTGCCAAAATAATGGAAGCTTCCATTCTTGTGTCCATCAATGGATGAATGGATAAAGAAGATGTAGTATACATATACCACGGAATATTACTCAGCTCTAAAAATGGGTGAAATCTTGCCATTTGCAGCAACATGGATGGATCTAGAGACTATAATGCTAAGCAAAAATAAGCCAGTCATAAAAAGGCAAATAAATACCATAGGATACCACTCATGTGGAATTTCAGAAACAAAACAGATAAAGGAGAAAAAAGAGACAAACCAAAGAACAGACTGTTAAGTATAAGAGCAAACTGATGATTACCAGAGGGGAGGTAGGTAGGGAGATGGGTAAGATAGGTGAAGGGGATTAAGAGTATACTTATCATGATGAGCACCGAGTAATGTATAGAATTGTTGAATCACTATATTGTACACCTGAAACTAATATAACACTGTATATTAACTACACATAGTATATAACATAGTATATTAACTATGCTGACATTAACATAAAAATAAATAATAAATCTAAAAGAGAATGGGATACAAGAGTTGGGGGAATAAGAACACCCAATTATTCAGCAAGCCTTGTGGATGTCTCTCTTTCATCCTATTCTCTGTCTCCATTGCTTTTACCTTCATCTTCTCTCATCTAGACTACTGCTTCAATATCCTGAGAAAACTTCCTGTGCAGTCTTATCCCTTTCCAGTCCATTGTCCATACTGCTGCTAGAGAGGTCTTTCTGTTGTATACAGCACATCTTATAATTTCATTGCTTAAGATCTGTTCATAATTTCAATTGCTTATGGGATAAAGTACACATTTCTTAATAAACACATAGGGTTTTCCTTAGCCTGGCTTCTATATAACTCTCCAGGCTTTTCTCTTAAATTTCTGCATTTTATTTCCGAGCAAACTATCTTCCAGAATTGCAGCTTCATACCTTGGTTGCCTGGTGGACACCTCCTCAAGACATGGTTCAAGTACTACTTATAACCTATTCTCTACATATTCTCTAGGAAAATGTTCTGGATTCTTCTCCCACCCTTCCCAAGCACAGGGGATTTACTTTTTTTTTTTTTTAAGTCTCCTTTATACAATGTGCATACATCTAGCAGAGAATGTAAAACATTTTATTATACTGCTTTTACTTCTCCACTTCCTCTGCCTATACTTCTTGAAGATTATGCTGTTTTTTTTTTTTGAATTTTATTTATTATTTATTTTGTAAAAGAGAGAGAGTGTAAGTAGGGTAGGTTCAGTGAAAGAGGGAGGGAGAATCTCAAGCAGGCTCCATGCTGTACAGAACCCAACATGGGGCTTGAACCCACGATGCTTAACTGACTGAGCCACCCAGGTACCCCTAGAATATCTTATGTCTTAGCTCATCTCTGGATCTCCAACACCTAGCACAGTGCCTGATACAGAGTGGATACCTGGTGAGTGATGAGATTAATAAGAAACACCAGAAACGTTTGATGGACCACTGTTTGGAGAACACTATGCTGGAAATACGTGATTATTGAATCTGGCAGAAATAGATTAGGAAAACCAGCCAGATGTTGTTTTTAAGGGCTCTGTTTTTAGCATGTAAATTAAAATTTCATTTAGAAGTACAGCTCTAATTTGGGAACCAGAATGCAGTTGTAGAGCTTGACAAGATTACATATGTAAATTCCCCAGAGGCTGATCTATCATCATCCTTTCCTGAAATAGTGCAGTCTGTATGGAAGGAGAATGAGCTCTTGAGTCTGCATCCCAGATTCATTACTCTTCTGGCAGTCCTGCCTATCCTCATTCAGTCCTGAGCTCTCAGCCCCAAGGGTAGATTTGTACCCTGTCCTACTTCAGATTTTTCAGAGGCAAGATTTTACTGCTTTCAGGATAAAATCTAAGCATCTTAGCATGCCATACAAGGCCTTCAATGGTCTTGTTCCTTTCTCCTTTGCAAACTCCCACCTTATTCTTCCATACATAGTCTTTCTGGAACTTCTTTTCACAGTTCTTGATCTGCCTAATTGTTATACATATTCAAAGGTGTTGCAGGAAACCTTCTGAGAGGAGGGTTTAGATGTTGCTTCTCTGTGCTCTGTGGACTGCGATGAGCTTATCCCATATAATATTTATCACATTATGCTATAAAATAATGGTTTACTGGTTTAATTTTCCAAAAATACCCTTTATGGACATGAAGTTATAAGATTTATATTTGTATTACTAGAACCTAGGATAGTGGGTGCATAGTGGTCATATATAGTGCTTTTTTTCCCTTTTCTTTCTTTTTTTTTTTAACTTTACTCATTTTGAGAGAGAGAGAATGTGAACAGGGGAGGGGGAGCGAGAATCCCAAGCAGGCTCCATGCTAAGAGCATGGGTCTTGATTCCACAACCATGAGATCATGACCTGTATTGAAATCAAGAATCAGATGCTTAACTGACTGAGCCATCCAGGTGCCCCTACAGTGCTTTCTTAAGTGAATTAATAACTCCATAACCACAGCCCATGAGTCAATTAAAAAAACTGCTCCCATTTGGTATGGCATAGGATACACTTTTATTTTTTAACAATGACTAATAAGTTGTGATATATAAATATAGATTTTTTTGAGGGATAATTGACATGTAATATTATATTAGTTTCAGGTATATAACAGTCAGTGATTTGACCTTTATATATTTGAAATGCTCACCACAGTAAGTCTTGTTACTCTCTGTCACCTTACAAACTTAATACAATATTTTTGACTGTATTCCCCATGTTGTACAGTACATCTCCATGATTGGTTTATCTTATAACTGGAAGTTTGTACTTCTTAATCTTTGTCCATATCATCTCCCAAAAAATCCCTTCCTTCTGGCAACCATTCATCTGTTCTTTGTATCTATGAGTCTATGTTTTTCTTTGTTTTGTTTTTTAGATTCCACATATAAGTGACATCATGTGGTGTTGGTCTTTGTCTGACTTACTTCACTTAGCTTAATACCCTCAAGGTCTACCCATGTTGTTGTAAGGGAAGATTTCATTCAGTTTTATGGCTGAATAGTATTCCACTGTGTGTATGTGTGTGTATGTGTATGTTTGTGTGTGAGTATACTGCATATTCTTTATCCACTCATCCTTCAATGGACACTTATGTTGTTTTCATATCTTGTCAATTACAAATTGTACGGCAGTGAACATAGGGGTGCATATATCTTTTTGAATTAGTGTTTTCATTTTCTCCAAACAGATATCCAGTAGTGAAATTGCTGGATCATATGGTAGCTCTGTTTTCAATTTTTTAGGAACATCCATACTGCTTTCCATAGTGGTCATACCAGTTTGCATTTCCACCAGTAGTGTCTAAGGTTCCCTTTTTCTCCACATCCTGTCAACGTTTGTCACTTGTCTTTTTGATAATAGCCATTCTGACAGGCATAAGGTGATATCTCATTTTGGTTTTGATTTGCATTCCCCTGATGATTAGTGATGCTAAGTATCTTTTCATGTGCCTGTAGGCTACGTGTATGTCTCCTTTGGCAAAAAGTCTATTCAGATCATCTCCCCTTTTATTTTATTTTATTTTTTAAAAATTTTTTAACGTTTATTTATTTTTGAGACAGAGAGAGACAGAGCATGAACGGGGGAGGGTCAGAGAGAGGGAGACACAGAATCTGAAACAGGCTCCAGGCTCTGAGCTGTCAGTACAGAGCCCGACGCGGGGCTCGAACTCACGGACCGTGAGATCATGTCCTGAGCCGAAGTCAGCCGCTTAACCGACTGAGCCACCCAGGCGCCCATCATCTCCCCTTTTAAATGAGTTGTTTGTTTTCTTATTGAGTTGTATGAAGTCTTTATATATTTTGGATATTAATGCCTTATGGGGTATATTATTTGCAAATATCTTCTCCCATTGAGTAGGGTACCTTTTCATTTTGTTGGTGGTATCCTTTGCTCTGCATAAACATTAGTTTGATATCTTTCCATTTGTTTATTTTTGCTTTGTTTCCCATGCTTTTGGAATCAGGTATAAAAAAAGCATCACCAAGATTGATGTCAAGGATCTTATCACCTATATATTTTTTTTCTTGGAGTTTTATGGTTTTGAGCCTTATAGACAAGTCTTTCAATTTTTGTATGTAGTATAAGATACTCATCCAGTTTCATTCTTAACATGTAGCTGTCCAGTTTTCCCATCACTATTTATTGAAGAGGCTGCCCTTTTCCTATTGTAAATACATGGTTCCTTTGTTGTAAATTACTTGACTATACATGTATGGGTTTATTTCTCATTTCTATTTTGTTATATTTATGTATCTGTTTATATGGAAATATCATAGTGGTTTGAATACTAGAGCTTTGTAGTATAGGTTTTTTGTTTGTTTGTTAATTGTCAGGTTAGCTAACATACAGTGTAGTCTTGACTTCAGGAGTAAATTCCCTTGATTGATCACTTACATACAACACCCAGTGCTCATCTCAACAAGTGCCCTACTCAATGCCCATCACCCATTTTCTCCACCCTCCAACCCCCCCACCTCCATCAACCCTCAGTTTGTTCTCTGTATTTAAGAGTCTCCTATGGTTTGCCTCCCTCTCTGATTGTATCTTATTTTTCCTTCCCTTCCCATAGGGTCTTCTATTAAGTTTCTCAAATCCCTCATATGAGTGAAATTGTATGATGTCTGTCTTTCTCTAACTGACTCATTTCTCTCTTGCCAACTAGTATTCCATTGTATATATACACCACATCTTCCATATACATTCATCAGTTGATGGATATTTGGGCTCTTTCCATAATTTGACTATTGTTGATAGTGCTGCTATGAAGATTAAGGTGTACGTGCCCCCTTTGAATCAGTGCTCCTATATTCTTTGGATAAATTCCTAGTAGTGCAATTGCTGGGTAATAGGGTAATTCTATTTGTAATTTTTTGAGGAAACTTTACACTGTTTTCCAGAGTGATTGTGTCAGTTTACATTCCCACCAACAGTGCAAGAGGGTTCCCCTTTCTCCGCTTTCTCGCCAACATCTGTTGTTTCCTGATTTGTTAATTTTAGCCACTCTGACTTGTATGAGGTTGTATCTCATTGTGGTTTTGATTTGTATTTCCCTGATGATAAGCAATGTTGAGCATCTTTTCATGTGTCTGTTGGCAATCTGGATGTCGTCTTTGGAAAAGTGTCTTTTCATGTCTTTTGCCCATTTCTTCACTGGATTATTTGTTTTTCGGGTGTTGAGTTTGGTAAGTACTTTATAGATTTGTGATACTAACCTTTATCCAATATGTAATTTGCAAATATCTTCTCCCCTTCGAGGGATTGCCTTTTAGTTTGGTTCATTGTTTCCTTTGCTGTGCAGAAGCTTTCTATCTTGATGAAGTTCTACTAGTTCATGCTTACTTATATTTCCCTTGCTTTTGGAGACATGTCAAGTAAGAAGTTCCTGCAGCCAAAGTCAAAGAGGTTGCTGCCTGTTTTCTCCTGTAGGATTTTGATGGTTTCCTGTCTCACATTTAGGTATTTTATCCATTTTGAATTTATTTTTGTGTATGGTGTATGAAAGTGGTCTAGTTTCATTATTCTTCATGTTGTTTCCAGTTCTCTCAGCACCATTTGCTAATGAGACTGTCTTTTTTCCATTGGATACTCTTTCCTGCTTTGTCAAATACTAGACATATATTTGTGGGTCCATTTCTGGGTTCTCTATTCTACTCCATTGATCTTTGTGTCTGTTTTTGTGCATAGACCATACTATTTTGATGATTACAGCTTGTAAGTCTGGGATTGTGATGCCTCCAGGTTTGGATTTCTTTTTCAACATTACTTTGGCTATTCAGGGTCTTTTGTGGTTCCAAATAAATTTTAGGATTATTTGTTCTAGCTTTGTGAACGGTGCTGGTGCTATTTTGATTGGTATTGCATTGTATGTGTATACTGCTTGGGGAAGTATTGACATTTTAACAATATTTGTTCTTCTCATCCATGAGCATGGTATGTTTTTCCATTTATTTGTGTATTCTTCAGTTTCTTTCATAAGCTTTCTATGGTTTTCAGTGTAAAGATCTTTTACCTCTTTGGTTAGGTTTATTCCTAGGTATTTTATGATTCTTGGTACAATTTTAAATGGGATCTTTCCTTGATTTCTCTTTCTTTTAAAAATTTTTTTTTTCAACGTTTATTTATTTTTGGGACAGAGAGAGACAGAGCATGAACGGGGGAGGGGCAGAGAGAGAGGGAGACACAGAATCGGAAACAGGCTCCAGGCTCTGAGCCATCAGCCCAGAGCCCGACGCGGGGCTCGAACTCACGGACCGCGAGATCGTGACCTGGCTGAAGTCGGACGCTTAACCGACTGCGCCACCCAGGCGCCCCCTTGATTTCTCTTTCTGTTGCTTCATTATTGGTGTATAGAAATGTGACCAATTTCTGTACATTGATTTTATATCCTGTGACTTTGTTGAATTCACATATTAGCTCTAGCAGTTTTCTGGTGGAGTCTTTCAGGTTTTCCATGTAGAGTATCATGTCATCTGCGAAGAGTGAAAGTTTGACTACTTCTTGGTCAATTTGGATGCCTTTTATTTTGTTGTCTGATTTCTGAGACTAGGACTTCCAACACTGTGTTACACAACAGTGGTGAGAGTGCACATTCCTGTCATATTGCTTGTCTCAGGGGGAAAGCTTTTACTTTTTCCTCATTGAGGATGATATTAGCTGTGGACCTTTTATATATGGCTTTTATGACTTTAAGGTATGTTCCTTCTACCCCGACTTTCTTGAAGGTTTTTATTAAGAAAGGATGCTGTATTTTGTCAAATGCTTTTTCTGCATCTGTTGATGGGATCATATGGTTATCTTTTTTTCTGTTAATGTGATTTATCACATTGATTTGTGAATACCAGCCCTGCAGCTCAGAATGGAATCCCATTTGATCATGGTGAATAATTCTTTTAATTTACTGTTGAATTTGATTTACTAGTATTGTGTTGAAATTTTTTGTATCCTTGTTCATCAGGGATATTGGCCTTTAATTCTCCTTTTTAGTGGAGTCTTTATCTGGTTTGGGAATCAAGGTAATGCTGGCTTTATAGAATGAATCTGGAATCTTTCCTTCTATTTTTACTTTTGGAACAACTTGATAAGGATAGGTATTAACTCTGCTTTAAATGTATGGTAGAATTCCCTTGGGAAGCTGTCTGGCTTAGGACTCTTATTTGTTGGGAGATTTTTAATAAGCAATTCAATTTCTCTTTTAGTTATGGGTCTGTTCAGATTTTCTATTTCTTCCTGTTTCAGTTTTGATAGTATGTGAGTGTCTAGGAATTTGTCCATTTATTCTAGAGTGTCTAGTTTGTTGGGATATAACTTTTCATAGTATTCTCTAATAATTGTTGTATTTATGTAGTGTTGGATGTGGTCTCGCCTGTTTCATTCATGATTTTCTTTATTTGGGTCCTCTCTCATCTCTTTTTGAGAAGTCTTCATAGTGATTTATCAATTTTGTTTATTCTTTCAAAAAACCAGCTCTTAGATTTATTGATCTCCTCTAATTATTGTTATTATTATTATTATTATTATTATTATTATTTGGATTCTATATCATTTTTTTCTGCTCTAATATTTATTATTTCTCTTCTTCTGGCTCTGGGCTTTCTTTGCTGCTACCTTTCCAGTTCCTTTATTATTTTTTTAAAGTTTTTAATGCTTATTTATTTTTGAGAGAGAGAGAGAGAGACAGACTCTCTCTCAAAGAGAGAGATGTGGGGGAGGGACAAAGAGAGGGGGAGACACAGAATCCAAAACAGGCTCAAGGCTCTGAGCTGCCAGCACAGAGTCCTACATGGGGCTGGCACTCACAGAGTGTGAGATCATGACCTGAGCCAAAGTTGGAGGCTTAACCGACTGAGCCACCCAGGTGCCCCAACCTTTCTAATTCCTTTAAGTGTGAGTTTATATTCTGTATTTGGGACCTTACTTGCTTCTTCAGATAGGCCTGAATTGTAATGTATTTTCCTCTTAGGACTGTATTTGCTGTATCCCAAAGGGTTTGGACTGTCATTGATAGGGAAAAATCTGTTACAAGATGGCCTACAGGACTGATAGGGGAATTCCAGTCCCTGCCTGAAGACTCCCCTTCCGGGTTCTTGGTCCCATCCTGCTTGTCGCTTGTGCCAAATTACTACTAATGAGGAATGCGGAAGTAACAGACTATAAATTGTCTCCTCTGCTTATGCTCAGGACTCAGACCTCTGGAGAATGATCTCCACTGAGCCCACTGGTGTAAAATAAACCTGCCTTCCAAGATCTCCAAGTGCCGCTTGGTTCTTCTGCCGGGTGATCCAGACCAGTTTCTGTAGCATCATGTTTTCATTTTCATTTGCTTCCATGTATTTTTCAATTTCTGATTTAATTTCCTGGTTGACCCATTCCTTCTTTAGTAGAATGTTCTTTAACATCCATTAATTTGGGGGCTTTCCAGTTTTTCTCTTGTGGTTGATTTCAAGCTTCATAGCATTGTGATCTGAAAATATTCATGGTATGATCTCAATCCTTTTATATTTGTTGAGGGTTGTTTTGTGATCCAGTATGTGATCTATTTTGGAGAATGTTCCGTGGGCACTTGAGAAAAATGTGTATTCTGATGCTTTAGGATGTAATGTTCTGAATATATCTGTTAAGTCCACTTAGTCCAATGTGTCATTCATAACCATTGTTTGCTTACTGAATTTCTGCCTAGATGATCTGTCCATTGTTGTAAGTGGAGTATTAAAGTCCCCTACAATCATGGTTTTATTATCTGTACATTTATTTATGTTTGTTATTAATTGATTTACGTATTTGTATGCTTTCACATTGGGGGCATAAACATTTAAAAGAGCTCTTCTTGGGTAGATCCCTTAATTATGATATAATGCCCTTCTTCATCTCTTGTTACAGTCTTTGTTTTAAAATCTAGTTAGTCTGCACTGCCTAAAATGAAAAGGAAATGTTCCCACAACCTCCAATATTATGCTTGTCACTACAGTAATATTTGCTGGATACTGGGATAAGGAATATGAGAAAAAAAGATAAAAATAAATGAAAATAAAATGTGAATATGAAATCTTAAAAAAAAGAATCTAGGTAGTCTGTTATAAGTGTGGCTACTCCAACTTTATTTTGACCAAGAAGAATATCAAAGAAACTATAAGTCTCAATCCAGAGAGAGAAAAGAGAATAAAGAAGAAGGAGATACAGTAAAGGTGTAAAAAGAATAGAGTAAAAGTGTCTGATTAAACAGCGAAACAAAGCAGAGAAATAAAGAAAAAAATATATATAGAATAAAAATTGACCAAAAATCAAATCAGAAAGTACGAACCTAATTACAAAGGAAAAAAACAGAGCAGGGTAGAAACAAAAGGAAGAGAAAAGAGAAGGAAAGAAAAGGAAAGAGAGAAAATAAAAGATCGACAGACCAACAAAAGAGCAGGTCAGTTGTCTGTTGGTGCCTGGGACTGGTGGCTGTGCTGGTCTAGAGGAGAGGCAGTCTGGTTCACTCAGTGTCAGTTTGTTTCTAGTAGATAAGTAGTTACCAGGCACAGAGAGGGGGGTGTTGGTGTAGGTGGGGGCCACTGTGCTGCTCCCTGAAGCCCCACTGTGTTGATGATGGTGAGAAAAATGGCGACACCCCAGTCTCTGCTCCCTAGACTGGGTGTCTCAAACCACACTGTTCAGGCAGCCATCACAGAGTAACATGGGCGGTCAGCCTGTCCTGCTCTACAGTTCTCCTGTAGGCGCTCGGCTGGGATTGAAAATCCGATGTCTAAATGGATCCCACATAGCTTGGACCAGTTCTGGGATAGTGCCACTCCACCCTGCTGATATGGCTGGCACCTGCAGGGTCTTTTGTCCTTGGGGTGGGGACAATATACACTTTTCCCATAGTATTCAAAGGAGGGGAATGTTCTCTCCCAATGTGCCCCTGAGATTGCTACCATGACCTGGATGGCTCCCCAAACCCCGAGGTGCACATACACAGTGGTGGCTTTGGTTTGGAGAAAGTCGCGCAGTCTTGAAAACTCCCATCTGTAGCTCCTAAGGCTGTTTGCAAAATAGAAGCTGGCATTCTTCATATTACTTGGTCTCAAGTCTGTGGTCTGGAGAGGTTTTTCTCTTGTCCTAACACAAAACTACAATTCACAGCTTCTCTTTCTCTCCCTTTGTCTCTCCACAGAAGGGGATCCTTCCCCTCCATGCTCACTCTGTTTTATGTCCCCCAATTTGCATACACTTACCTCTGTCCCACCAAGCTGTCTCTCTCCACCTGTGGAGATTCTTCTGTCACTCCACAAATAGATTTCCTGGGTGTTCCAAGTGTTTTGACCTCTGAGGGACAGGGGAAGTCCCGGTCCCCCTACTTCTCCACCATCTTAACTCCTCCTCCTCTAGTACAGTTTGGAATCAAGGAGTGATACCTTTGGGTTGGTTCTTCTTTCTGTAGATTGTTTTGGATCTTTGAGGTCTTTTGTGATGCCATGCAAATTTTAAGAAGTATTTGTTCTAATTCTGTTAAAAATGTCATTAGAGTTTTGATCAGGATTCATTCCATTGACTCTGTAGGTTGCTTTGGTTAGTATGGACCTTTTAACAATATTCATCCAATTCATGAGAATAGAATACCTTTCTATTTATTTGTGTGTTCTTCACTTTCTTTTGTCAATGTCTTATACCTTTTAGTGTGTGGATCTTTCACCTCCTTGGTTAAATTTATTCCTAGATATGTCATTCTTTTTGATGTAATTGTAAATGGGATTGTTTTCTTGATTTCCCTTTCTGCTACTTGATTATTATTGTACAGAAACGCAACACATTTTTGTATATTAATGTGTATATCCTACAACTTTACTGAATTCATTTATTCTAACAGTTTTCTGTTACAAAACAGTCTTTCAGGTTTTCTGGGTGTATTATCATGTGATCTGCAAATAGTGACAGTTTTACTTTTTCTGTACCAATTTGGATGCCTTTTATTTATTTATTTTTTGCCTAATTTTTATGATTAGGACTTCCAGTACTGTTGTGAATAAAACTAAGTAGAATGGGTATTCCCTATCTTGTTCATGATCTTAGAGGAAAAGCTTTCAACTTTTCACCATTGAATATAATAGCTGTGGATTTCTTATGTATGGCCTTTATTATTTTGAGGTCCATTCACTCTGTTGAGAGTTTTTATCAAAATGGATGTTAAATTTTGTTACATGCTTGTTTCTGAGTCTATTGAAATGATCATATTGTTTTTATCTTTCATTTTGTTAGTGTAGTGTATCACGTTGTTTGATTTGTGGATGTTGAACTTTGCTTGCATCCTTGGCAGAGAAGCCTTTCTTGATTGTGGTGGTATGATCCTTTGAATGTATTGTTGAATTTGGTTTGCTAATATTTTGTTGAGGATTCATCTGTATTCTATCAGGGATATTGGCCTGTGATTTTTTTTTTTTTTTTTTTGGTGGGGTCTTTGTCTGGTTTTGGTATCATGGTATTGCTGGGTGCCTAAAAGGAGTTTGGAAGCATTCTCTCCTTTTGAATGTTTTGGAAGAGTTTGAGAAGGATAGGTATTAAATCTTTGAATGTTTGATAGGATTCTCCAAGGAATCTCTCTGGTCCTGTTTGTTGGGAGGTTTTGATTACTGATTCAATTTCCTTACTCTAGTAATTGATCTATTCAGATTTTCTGTTTCTTCATGATTTAGTCTTGGAAGACTGTAAGTTTCTAGGAATTTCTTCATGTTTTCCAGGTTGTTGCATTTTTTGGTATATGGCTTTTTATAGTATGATCCTTTGCATTTCTGTAGTTTCAGTTGTAACTTCTCTTTCATTTCTGATTTTATTTATTTGAACCCTCTCTCTTTTTCTGTTAGTGAATGTGGCTAAAGTTTTGTCAATTTTGTTTATCTT
Organism: Prionailurus bengalensis; assembly: GCF_016509475.1. Lineage (NCBI taxonomy): Eukaryota > Metazoa > Chordata > Mammalia > Carnivora > Felidae > Prionailurus > Prionailurus bengalensis. The sequence continues at coordinate 39,878,249 of NC_057345.1, read as the reverse complement.
TTCAAGGAATCAACTGTTAGTTTCAATTGTCTTTTTAGTCTGTTTCATTTATTTCCTCTCTGATCTTTATTAATTCATTTCTTCTACTAACTATGGTCTTTGTACTTCTTTTGCTTGTTCCATTAGGTATAAAGTTAAATTGTTTTGAGATTTCTCTTGTTTCTTGAGATAGGCTGTATTGCTATGAACTTCCTTTTGGAACTAGTTTTGCTGTATCCTGTAGCTTTTGGCATGTTATATTTCTGTTTTCATTTGTTTCTAGTTAGTTTTTGATTTCTCCTTTTTTTCTGCATTTCAGTAGTTGTTTGTAACATGTTGTTTAATGTCCACATATTTGTAATTTTTTTCAGTTTTTTTTCTTGTAATTGATTTCTACTTTAATACCATTGTGGTGAGAAAAGATCCTTGATATGATTTGAATCTTCTTAAATTTATTGAGACTTGCTTTGTGGACTAACATGTGATCTACCCTGGGAAATAGTCTATGTGCACTTGAGAAAATTGTTTAATCTGCTTTTGAATGGAATGTCCTATATATATTTATTGCATCTTTCTTGTTCATACGTAATTTAAGGACAATGCTTCCTTATTGATTTTCTGTCCAGATGATTTATCCATTGATTTAAGTGGGATGTTAAAATCCCTTACTATTACTCTGTCAGTTTCAATTTCTCACTTCAGATGTGTTAATATTAGCTTTATATGTTTTGGTGCATATATGTTGGGTGCATATGCATTTGTACATGTTATATCTTCTTTCTGGATTGGCCCCTTTATCATAATGTAGTGCTCCCCTTTGTCTTTTTTTTTATTTAGTCTTTATTAGTCTGTTTTGTCTGATATGACTGTAGCTACCCCAGCTTTCTTTTGTTTTCCATTTGCACAGGATATCTTTATATATCCTTCATTTTAAATCTGTGTATGTTTTGACTGCTGAATTCAGTCTTTTGTAAACAGTATATAGATATGTCTTTTAATCCATTCAACCACTTTCATGTCTTTTGACTAGAGAATTTAGTCCATTTGCATTTGAAGTAATTACAGATATGTACTTATTGCCATTTTGTTAATTGTCTTCTGGCTGTTTTTGTTGTTCCTCTGTTCTTTTTCTCTTCCCTTGTGTTTTGATGACTTTCTTTAGTCTCATGTTTAGATTTCATTCTCATTTTCTTTACTTAGTAGCTTTACAAGCAATTAGTCAACTGCCTTTACTATATGTTTATCTCTTTTAGTGAAAATTTTACTTTTGTATTTTACTTGTTATTAAGTAGTGCCATTTCTTTTCAGCTTAAATAAGTCTCTTTACTATTTCATTTAAGGCCAGTTTAGTAGTGATGAACTCCTTTAGCTATTGCTTGTGTGGAAACTCTATTTCTTCTTTAAATCTGAATAATTACCTTGGTGGGTAGAGTGTTTCTGGTTGGAAGCTTTTCCTTAAGCACTTTGAATATGTCATGCTATTACCTTCTTGCTTGCAAAGTTTCTGCTGAGAAATTTGATAGTTTTATGATTTGATGGTTTGTGTGGAACAATTTTTTTTTTTTTGCTGCTTTTAAGATTCTCTTCTTTATCTTTAATGTTGACGTTTTAATTATAATGTGTCTTGTAGTTCTCTTTGGGTTTATCTTGTTTGGAACTCTGTGGACTCCTTGGACCAGGATGTCTGTTTCCTTTCATAGGTTAGGGATATTTTCAGCCATTATTATTTTAGATAAATTTTCTACTCTTTTCTCTCTCTGTCTCCTCTTTCTGGGACCCCTATAATGTGAATGTTATTCTACTTGATGTTTTCCCAGAGGTCCTTTAAGTTATCTTCATATTTTAAAATTCTTTTTTCTTTTTGCTGTTCTGTTTGGGTGAGTTCCATTGCCTTATCTTCCAGCTCACTGATCTTTTCATCTACTTCATTTGGTCTTCTGTGGTACCCCTCTGTTGTATTTTTCTTTTCCATTATTGTATTCTTCAGCTCTGTGACTTCTGTTTGGTACTATGGTATGTTTTCTCTTTGTTGAAGTTCTCACTATGTTCATCCACTCTTCTCCCAAGTTCAGTGACCCAGTTCATTTTTGACAATTTCTTTGAACTCTTTATTAGGTTGATTACTTATCTCCAGCCCATTAGGTTCTTTTTTGGTATTTTGTCCTGTCTTTTTTGGGGGGGGGCATATTTGTCTATTTCATTATTTTGCTTGACTCTCTGTGTTTGTTTCTGTCTATTGGCCAAATAACTACCTCTGTCAGTCTTGAAGGACTGGCCTGGTGTAGGTGATGATCCTTTTTGTTGAACCTTGCCCTATCCCTTGATTGTTTCTTGAACCTTTGCTATTATCTAAACCACCTGGTTTATTCTTGATATGTTCCTATTGTTGAGGATGTGCCAAGACCTGTCAGTGAACCAAGGGTTGGCATCTCATTTAGCACCTAATTTTAGGCTGATTGGAAGCCAGAGCTTCAGGTAGCAGGTTTAAATTATGCAAATATAAATAGTCCTGTGGGGTTGCAATCATAATCTCTGCTGCTTTCCAGATCAGGAGATCTGGAGGTGTCCCTAAGCAACACTTGAACTAATTGGAGCTCCACATAAGTTATAAGTTCCATTCTGGGAAGTCTTGTTGAACTGTAGCGAAGCCATGTGGTTGGAGAAAGATGGTGTCTCCCTTCTCATGTTTCCTGTGAATGCCTCCTTAGCCTTTTGATATGTGAGAAGCCTGATGAAGTCTGTCTCTCAGAGTGAAGCTCCAAGCTAAGAAAATAGGATTTTTTCACATAAAGACTGGGGTTATCTTTTAGTCTTCTGTATGTTCAGTGCCCTGGGGATGGTGACCTGCCAAGAACTGTCTTTATGATTGTTACAGTCCTGTGGACATCTACAATGCCAGTTCTTTTAGATACAGGGCTAGGTGATCATGGGGGATCCCTATGTGGATTGCATGTGTTTGCTGGCTTTTATAAGCAGGTGGAGTGTGTATGGAACACCACATACTTACCAGCTTCAGTAAGGTAATGGGGAAATGTCTTGATAAGATAAGCCTGTGGGCTTTGGCAGTGAAAAACTAAACAGAAAATCCCCTGTGCATGTGTACTGGCTTAAGAATGGAAATATGAGAATGCCACTGCTGCTGGCAAGGGAGTGTTGAAACCACTGGCACTTGCAGACTAAGGAGTGGGAGAACACCTTTACTGTTTGTGCTTGCCTGCTCCAGCCAGGGAGGGGTTGCAGCCACTTGTACTGTCTGGCATCAGCATGTGCTAGGATCATTTTTCCCTGCGCATCCTAGTAAGGTGGTTGGAGGGTTCTGTGTACCAGATCTGCAAATGAGTCTCCCTCACATATAGTCTAGGTGCTTTTTAAACTGCTAGTTTTTCCTCTGAGTCTGGTAGTTCTTTATGAGGGGATCTCGTTTTTCTATAGCTCTTAGGGACAATAGACATCAGCCCTGTTTCTTTTCCAAGCCAGATGTTCTGGGGGCTCATTTCTCCAGTACAGATCCCAGCTGCTGGAGTGCCCTGTATTGGGCACCAACCCCTTTCTCCTCTGAGAGAAGGACCTCTGTGGTGAGATCCCTTCTTATTGTGTGTAGCCACAGTGGGTATGGGGTTTTTGCCAAGGCTGTGTCTCTACCTCTTCTACCTGTCTCATTGTAGTATTTTTGTCCTTTGTTGTGCACAACATTTCATCTAGTTTTTGGGTCTTTTTCAGCAGGGAGTGATCCATATATAGCTGTAGATTTGATGTGTATTTGGGAAGAGATGAGTTAGCAGCTTCCTATGCTGCCATTTTGGGCCCCCTCCTCCAGAAGAATATACTTTTTTTTCTTTAAGTTTATTTCATTATTTTGAGAGAGAGCACATGTGGGGGAGAGGCAGAGAGAGAGAGACAGAGAGAGAGGGAGAGAGAGAATCTCAAGCAGGCTCTGTGCTGTCAGTGCAGAGCAGGACATGGGGCTTGATCTCACAAACCATGAGATCATGACTTGAGTCGAAATGAAGAGTTAGATGCTTAACGAACTGAGCCACCCAGGTACTCCCCAGAAAAATATACTTTTAAATATTCTTTTTGCATTGAATGTTCAATTAAAAATGATTTATTGAAATTGTTTTATATCAGGCATTTTTTAGTTTCTACAGTAAATGCAGGTTTTTCTATTAATAGTAGTCAAAAACTATATGGTTCCGTGTTCTATGACTAGCATGTAAATAGAAAGTTAATGTTTAAGCGACTCGTTTGGAAGTGGGCATTAAGGCATATGCAACTTGCTGTAATAGAAAATAGAAAAGGTATAAGTAGATTTTTGGTAAGATCAAAGGAGGGAGATAATTTATTGCAAATTATTGGGAAATTGGATGCAAACTACCTTTTTAGGGAAAAATGGGCCAACCATTTTTCTTTAAAGGGTGTCAGGTAAAAATAGGGAAATCCAAGACCTTAGCTTGCTGAATTGGGGCTCATTCATGGTCATACATTTAACAAACCAAGCAAGAATTCAGCTGTATGTCCACATTTCTCAATACCATATGGCACCAAACTATACTGTCTGTACTGAATTTTCTATTTTTATAGAAATAAAACATTTTTAAAATTGTATATATTTTTATTTTCCATGTAGTTCTTAACTCATTGGTCAGCTTTTTGACAGCTTTAGTATTAATTGTTAGTATATCCTTATTTTATTAAATGATGAATTTATAGCTTATTTTTCTTATATATTCACTTTAATTCTGGGCACAAGATAGAGTGGTTATAATAATAGATCTTCAATATGCATTAGGTAAGATTGTAGCTTAACAAATCTAGATGTCTTATTTGTATGAAAGATGTATGTGCCTAGAGAGAATTAGGATGTATATATTTAGGAAATTATTAAAATTTTTTTAAGAAAGCTTTTGTACTATAAGTATATATTTGTAATGAGTAAATATGATAATATTTTATAAAATGCTAGGAAGAAGCAATGTAATGGGCACTAGATTACTGTTGTTAAAGTTCTCAAATGAATAGATTTCTCTTTCTTAAAACACCCTCAAGTAGGAATTTTAGATTTATTTTCTTGACTTGGAGTTTGTGGTTTTAGTCTCGTCTTTCATGTAATTTTCTCTTGCAATTATGAAGTCCTGGAAATATGACTTTATAATGGAACTTCTGACAGATCTCTTTAACTGCATGTCACTTCTACACAGGGGTAATTTGTTACCTCTTTGAAGGTGTTTCAGCCTGAGAGGTGGAATACATGTTCCATATAAAGGTCAGTTTTAATTAATAAGCTGTGTTCCTCATTTTTTGAAATATTTTTTTAAGTTTATTTATTTTGAGGAGCTTGAGTGCGAGTGGGAGAGGGGCAAAGAGAGGGAGAGAGAGAATCCCAAGCAGGGATCCCCATGAGCTGTCAGTGCAGAGCCTTATATGGAGGTCAGATCCACGAACTGTGAGATCATGACTTGAGTCAAAATCATGAGTCAGATGCTTAACTAACTAAAACAATCAGTTGCCCCTATTTTTTTCATTTTTGCCTGATATGAATTGCTTTAACTTTAGTGTACAGCATTCTCCCCCTTGACCTTGGTTTAGTGGTCAACTGTGATCTGAAAAACATTAAATGGAAAATTCCAGAAACACACAACTTATAACTTTTAAATTGCGAGCCATACTGAGTAGCATGATGAAATCTCTTGCCAACCTGTCGAGGGTGTGAATCATCCCTTTGTGCAATATATTTACATTGTATAGGCTGCCTGCCTGTCTGTTAGTCATTCAGTAGCCTTCTCAGTTATCAGATTTACTGTATCATGATGCTTGTGTTCAAGTAACGCTTATTTTACTTAATAATGGCTTCAAATTGCAAGAGTAATTATGCTGGCAATTTGGATATGCCAGTGAAAAGCTTTAAAGAGCTTCCTTTAGGTGAGAAGGTGAAAGTTCCTGACTTAAAATTTAGAAAAAAAAATCATATGTTGAGGTTGCTAAGATCTATGGTAACTTTTATTGCAGTATATTGTTATAATTGTTATATTTTATTATTAGTTATTGTTGTTAATCTCTTACTGTGCCTGTTAGAAGTTTAGCTTTATCATAGTTATATATGTATGTATGTATTGGAAAAACATGGTATGTACAGGGTTTGGTACTATCTGCAGCTTCAAACATCCACTAGGAGTTTTGGAACACATCCCTCTCAGATAAGGGGGACTACTGTAGAGTATTCTCCGTGTAAAAATGGAACAAATTCAGCCTTTGTGATATCCATCATCTTCATACCCCATTTAAATTTCAAAAATTCTGTGCAGCCCTAAAGTCTATTTCTAGATGTCTCAGCAGCCTACTAGCATAAAATGAGATATAATTATTGTATTATTTATTTTATTTTATTTTATTTTTTTTATTTTTTTATTTTTTTATTTTTTTATGAAATTTATTGACAAATTGGTTTCCATACAACACCCAGTGCTCATCCCAAAAGGTGCCCTCCTCAATACCCATCACCCACCCTCTCCTCCCTCCCACCCCCCATCAACCCTCAGTTTGTTCTCAGTTTTTAACAGTCTCTTATGCTTTGGCTCTCTCCCATTCTAACCTCTTTTTTTTTTTTTTTCCTTCCCCTCCCCCATGGGTTCCTGTTCAGTTTCTCAGGATCCACATAAGAGTGAAACCATATGGTATCTGTCTTTCTCTGTATGGCTTACTTCACTTAGCATCACACTCTCCAGTTCCATCCACGTTGCTACAAAAGGCCATATTTCATTTTTTCTCATTGCCACGTAATATTCCATTGTGTATATAAACCACAATGTCTTTATCCATTCATCAGTGGATGGACATTTAGGCTCTTTCCATAATTTGGCTATTGTTGAGAGTGCTGCTATGAACACTGGGGTACAAGTGGCCCTATGCATCAGTGCTCCTGTATCCCTTGGATAAATTCCTAGCAGTGCTATTGCTGGGTCATAGGGTAGGTCTATTTTTAATTTTTTGAGGAACCTCCACACTGCTTTCCAGAGCGGCTGCACCAATTTGCATTCCCACCAACAGTGCAAGAGGGTTCCCGTTTCTCCACATCCTCTCCAGCATCTATAGTCTCCTGATTTGTTCATTTTGGCCACTCTGACTGGCGTGAGGTGATACCTGAGTGTGGTTTTGATTTGTATTTCCCTGATAAGGAGCGACGCTGAACATCTTTTCATGTGCCTGTTGGCCATCCGGATGTCTTCTTTAGAGAAGTGTCTATTCATGTTTTCTGCCCATTTCTTCACTGGGTTATTTGTTTTTCGGGTGTGGAGTTTGGTGAGTTCTTTATAGATTTTGGATACTAGCCCTTTGTCCGATATGTCATTTGCGAATATCTTTTCCCATTCTGTTGGTTGCCTTTTAGTTTTGTTGGTTGTTTCCTTTGCTGTGCAGAAGCTTTTTATCTTCATAAGGTCCCAGTAATTCACTTTTGCTTTTAATTCCCTTGCCTTTGGGGATGTGTCGAGGAAGAGATTGCTACGGCTGAGGTCAGAGAGGTCTTTTCCTGCTTTCTCCTCTAAGGTTTTGATGGTTTCCTGTCTCACATTTAGGTCCTTTATCCATTTGGAGTTTATTTTTGTGAATGGTGTGAGAAAGTGGTCTAGTTTCAACCTTCTGCATGTTGCTGTCCAGTTCTCCCAGCACCATTTGTTAAAGAGGCTGTCTTTTTTCCATTGGATGTTCTTTCCTGCTTTGTCAAAGTTGAGTTGGCCATACTTTTGTGGGTCTAGTTCTGGGGTTTCTATTCTATTCCATTGGTCTATGTGTCTGTTTTGGTGCCAATACCATGCTGTCTTGATGATGACAGCTTTGTAGTAGAGGCTAAAGTCTGGGATTGTGATGCCTCCTGCTTTGGTCTTCTTCTTCAAAATTCCTTTGGCTATTCGGGGCCTTTTGGGGTTCCATATGAATTTTAGGATTGCTTGTTCTAGTTTCGAGAAGAATGCTGGTGCAATTTTGATTGGGATTGCATTGAATGTGTAGATAGCTTTGGGTAGTATTGACATTTTGACAATATTTATTTTTCCAATCCATGAGCAGGGAATGTCTTTCCATTTCTTTAAATCTTCTTCAATTTCCTTCATAAGCTTTCTATAGTTTTCAGCATACAGATCCTTTACATCTTTGGTTAGATTTATTCCTAGGTATTTTATGCTTCTTGGTGCAATTGTGAATGGGATCAGTTTCTTTATTTGCCTTTCTGTTGCTTCATTGTTAGTGTATAAGAATGCAACTGATTTCTGTACATTGATTTTGTATCCTGCAACTTTGCTGAATTCATGTATCAGTTCTAGCAGACTTTTGGTGGAGTCTGTCGGATTTTCCATGTATAATATCATGTCATCTGCAAAAAGCGAAAGCTTGACTTCATCTTTGCCAATTTTGATGCCTTTGATTTCCTTTTGTTGTCTGATTGCTGATGCTAGAACTTTCAGCACTATGTTAAACAGCAGCGGTGAGAGTGGGCATCCTTGTCGTGTTCCTGATCTCAGGGAAAAAGCTCTCAGTTTTTCCCCGTTGAGGATGATGTTAGCTGTGGGCTTTTCATAAATGGCTTTTATGATCCTTAAGTATGTTCCTTCTATCCCAACTTTCTCAAGGGTTTTTATTAAGAAAGGGTGCTGGATTTTGTCGAAGGCCTTTTCTGCATCGATTGACAGGATCATATGGTTCTTCTCTTTTTTTTTGTTAATGTGATGTATCACGTTGATTGATTTGCGAATGTTGAACCAGCCCTGCATCCCAGGAATGAATCCCACTTGATCATGGTGAATAATTCTTTTTATATGCTGTTGAATTCGATTTGCTAGTATCTTATTGAGAATTTTTGCATCCATATTCATCAGGGATATTGGCCTGTAGTTCTCTTTTTTTACTGGGTCTCTGTCTGGTTTAGGAATCAAAGTAATACTGGCTTCATAGAATGAGTCTGGAAGTTTTCCTTCCCTTTCTATTTCTTGGAATAGCTTGAGAAGGATAGGTATTATCTCTGCTTTAAACGTCTGGTAGAACTCCCCTGGGAAGCCATCTGGTCCTGGACTCTTATTTGTTGGGAGATTTTTGATAACCGATTCAATTTCTTCGCTGGTTATGGGTCTGTTCAAGCTTTCTATTTCCTCCTGATTGAGTTTTGGAAGCGTGTGGGTGTTCAGGAATTTGTCCATTTCTTCCAGGTTGTCCAATTTGTTGGCATATAATTTTTCATAGTATTCCCTGATAATTGTTTGTATCTCTGAGGGATTGGTTGTAATAATTCCGTTTTCATTCATGCTTTTATCTATTTGGGTCATCTCCCTTTTCTTTTTGAGAAGCCTGGCTAGAGGTTTGTCAATTTTGTTTATTTTTTCAAAAAACCAACTCTTGGTTTCGTTGATCTGCTCTACAGTTTTTTTAGTTTCTATATTGTTTATTTCTGCTCTGATCTTTATTATTTCTCTTCTTCTGCTGGGCTTAGGCTGCCTTTGCTGTTCTGCTTCTAGTTCCTTTAGGTGTGCTGTTAGATTTTGTATTTGGGATTTTTCTTGTTTCTTGAGATAGGCCTGGATTGCAATGTATTTTCCTCTCAGGACTGCCTTTGCTGCGTCCCAAAGCGTTTGGATTGTTGTATTTTCATTTTCGTTTGTTTCCATATATTTTTTAATTTCTTCTCTAATTGTCTGGTTGACCCACTCATTCGTTAGTAGGGTGTTCTTTAACCTCCATGCTTTTGGAGGTTTTCCAGACTTTTTTCTGTGGTTGATTTCAAGCTTCATAGCATTGTTGTCTGAAAGTAAGCATGGTATAATTTCAATTCTTGTAAACTTATGAAGGGCTGTTTTGTGACCCAGTATATGATCTATCTTGGAGAATGTTCCATGTGCACTCGAGAAGAAAGTATCATCTGTTGCTTTGGGATGCAGAGTTCTAAATATATCTGTCAAGTCCATCTGATCCAATGTCTCATTCAGGGCCCTTGTTTCTTTATTGACCGTGTGTCTAGATGATCTATCCATTTCTGTAAGTGGTGTATTAAAGTCCCCTGCAATTACCACATTCTTATCAATAAGGTTGCTTGTGTTTATGAGTAATTGTTTTATATATTTGGGGGCTCCGGTATTCGGTGCATAGACATTTATAATTGTTAGCTCTTCCTGATGGATAGACCCTGTAACTATTATATAATGTCCTTCTTCATCTCTTGTTACAGCCTTTAATTTAAAGTCTAGTTTGTCTGCTATAAGTATGGCTACTCCAGCTTTCTTTTGGCTTCCAGTCGCATGATAAATAGTTCTCCATCCCCTCACTCTCAATCTGAAGGTGTCCTCAGGTCTAAAATGAGTCTCTTGTAGACAGCAAATAGATGGGTCTTGTTTTTTTATCCATTCTGATACCCTATGTCTTTTGGTTGGCGCATTTAATCCATTTACATTCAGTGTTATTATAGAAAGATATGGGTTTAGAGTCATTGTGATGTCTGTACGTTTTATGCTTGTAGTGATGTCTCTGGGACTTTGTCTCACAGGGTCCCCCTTAGGATCTCTTGTAGGGCTGGTTTAGTGGTGACAAATTCCTTCAGTTTTTGTTTGTTTGGGAAGACCTTTATCTCTCCTTCTATTCTAAATGACAGACTTGCTGGATAGAGGATTCTTGGCTGCATATTTTTTCTGTCTAGCACCCTGAAAATCTCGTGCCAATTCTTTCTGGCCTGCCAAGTTTCAAAAGAGAGATCAGTCACGAGTCTTATAGGTCTCCCTTTATATGTGAGGGCAC